>NC_067482.1:92326336-93639669 GCF_947179515.1 Apodemus sylvaticus | reverse complement strand
TTGCAGAAGAAAATTTCCCAAATCTAGAGAAAGGGATGACTATTCAAGAGCAAGAACTATATAGATCCAAAGAGACGGGACCAGAAAATACATTCCCCAAGTTATAGAACAGTCTCTACACTAAATAAGCAGAGTAAAGAAAGGGTATTGAAAGCTCCTAGGAAGACCAGGTCACATATGAAGACTCATCCTGCCATAGGCATTATGATATACATTTCTGCTACTCTACCAGGGTTACTTGGACACCAAAACTGTCAGTGAGTTGCCTTTTGTTTTCTGCTTGTTATTGTCATTATTTCTCTTGGGAATCTATTAGCACAGTGGGGCTTCAATACCCTTGGACTACAGGACTATAATCATTTGACTATACACCTGAGCATATACGATTTCTAAAAAAAAAAAAAGCCAAAACTGGCCTGGATGTGACTGAATGACCAGACCGATCATTCGGAGCTATTATGGAGCTCAGGACTGACCAGAAGTATATTCAGTAGATTCATGCATTCATCAAAAAAAAAAAAAAGCAATGAGTATTTATAAGGAGACATAGTCATTGAGAACAAGAATGAATCCATTAAAGAAGGTTAGGATGTAAAATGGAAGGAATGAGTGAGAGAGAGAGAGAGGAAAGAGAGGAGAGAGGAGAGAGAGAAAGAGGGGAGAGAGAGGAGAGAGAGGAGAGAGGGGGGAAATTGCAAAATCATAATGTGGTCTTTATACAGAGAATGAAGTAGCTGTGGACACCACACATTTATGGGACAACAATGGTTGTAGGCCAGCAGGAGCAGTCAGCTACCAACAATGTACTCACTCCACATCTACAGCAATGTGAACTCTGTTCAGAATCCTCTCTGATAAGAGAGTAAAAGCACATAGAAGGAGAGGAATAGAGTTGGAAAATCTGGCTAAAATGATGGCTTCACCATTTACTATCTGTGGCATCTTGGTCAGAAATTAAACTCTCTTTGCTTTAGATTATTTGTCTATAAAAGGCAGATAAACATGCTTCTTGCCCACAACACATGCTAAGCAACAAATTATTTTTGAGATCCTCTGTGACTTATGATATTTAGTCAGCATTTTTTATTTTTTTATTTTTCTTTATTCTGTTAAAGATAGTTAACTACAGCCATTTGTCTTAGTTTCTTTGCTACCATGATCGTGATCAAAGAAATTCATAAAAGAACATATTTGGGCTGGAGAGATGGCTCAGTGGTTAAGAGCACTGACTGCTCTTCCAGATGTCCTGAGTTCAATTCCCAGCAACCACATGGTGGCTCATAACCATCCATAACGAGATCTGATCCTTCTTCTGGTATCTGAAGACAGCAACAGTGTACTTACACATATAATAATAATTAAATTGGAAAAAAAGAAGATATTTATTGGAACCCAACATTCCAGAGGGTTAAAGTTTATAATCATCTAGACAGAGAGCTTGGTCATAGGTAAGCATGACACTAGGGCAGTAGCTAGAAGTTTACATCCTGACCAATAATCGAGAGGTAGAGAAAAGGAGACGTAAATGGCCCTAGCATGGGCTTTTGAAACCTCAAAGCTCACCCCCCCCCCCCGTGACCCACCTCTTTCAACAAAGCCACGCCTCCTAATCCTTCCCAAACAGTTCTAACAACCAGGAACTGAGGATTCAAACATTTGAGCCTACTGGGAGACATTCTCATTCAAACAACCACACAACTGCACACTCTCTATGCTTGGGGGGGGGGTACAGAGTTGATAATGTCATTCATTGTCTATTTTACATTTGAAGTAAGGTAAGGCATGAACAATAGGATAAATTCTTTAATGGCTGCTTAGCAGGCACACCTTCCTAACACTCCTAGTTAGACTTCTTTCTTCTTCTAATTTGGGGCATTCATTTAAATGAGGCTTCTGTACTGACAAGCTTTCATTAATCTTGTGGTAACAAGAACCACAACAGTATGCCCAGAATGTGGAAGGAGGCAGTGCTCAGTAGGAATCTGTGCTCTCTCCAGGTTCAAAACTGAAGTACAACAGGAACAAATGGCAGTAGGTTCATAGAGTAAAATTAATGTGCTTGAGTATTTTGTTTGTCATATAGGTACTAGGCTTTTCTGCCTCTCCACACATCTTCTACTAGCTTATATAGGTAATTAAATTCAGAATGTACAGTATTTGGTATGAGTGAAGGCCAGGTATGATCACTTTGTATGACACTGAGGTATATGTAGAACAAAAAGAGTGTTCTTTAGTCCCTTTGTGGATGCAAAGACCTATTTTCCTTAAGTGGGTAAGGTTTGCCATTCTGCATCCTGATTTGGGTGACTGTCTTCAAAGCTCATGATTAATGTGGGCTTTTAAACATTTATTATGGGTTTTTTTTTTAGTCTTTTGAAAATAGGTTTTCTCCTCAGGATGGCTGGACCTGGCCTTATTTGAGAAGGAGACAGTTGGGTGGCCTGACAAAGTTGAAAAGCATTGGTGATAGTCATAGCTGTATTAGGATAGGAACATTTGGAATGAGAATAGCTAAGATGAAATAGAGGATTTGTCTAAATGACAACCTAAGGAATATGCTTCAACTCACTTCTCCACATTTCTACATTGTTCTCATTTTAGCTATTGCTCGTATTAGGGAAAGGAGAGTTCTCCCTTTTTAAAGTCTCTAACTATATTTACTTTACACACATCACTTCATGGACCATCTTTTTCTTTTTCCTCTAGGAAAGTCATTATTTTTGAAAGGGAACTTTCCAATTTTCTTAATGTCTATTTGGGTCATGTTGGTTATAACATAATTGAAACTTAGCCAACAGTAAGCAATACTAGGCTAACATTAGTAAGGCTGCAGTGAAGAGACTGAACTTTCTGCTGCAGCTGACCTGTATTCATGCTCTCAGCTAAGTACAAATTAGTGTTGTAAATGAGTCTGCTTAAAATAGATTCCAAGCACTGAACTCCTCATCTTCACTAATAGTGGATATGCTAATTAGGAAACCACACCCAGCAATTCTCAATGCCAATACTTAAGACTGACATCAATAGCAGGATGGATACATTCTGAGACAGGCCTCAATGATCATGAGGAACTTGGAGTCACAGCACAATCTTTTTTCAAAATATTTATTTATCTAGATCTTTTTGAATGGCTTCAGTCTGACCTACCCTTTATTACTTCAACCAAATAAAAGTGTTTTTCATTCATAAATCGTTTGTGAATAGTAAAACTCACAACTTCAATCAATGACATCTCCCCAGGCAGTGTGTTCCCTTTTAAGCCACCGCTCACCAGGGCCTTTAGCTGGTGAGCCTCTAACTGAAATATGATTGGGATGCACAGTGAAGTTTTTAATGGAGAGGAAAAAAACCCTCTATCTCATGGCACCTGTGCTTCTGATGGAGTGGTCAGGGTGAGGAGGGACCGGTGAGCGGGAGGAAGAAGGAAGGATTCCTGTTCCTGTGGTGTCAGAAAACAGCTCACAACTGGCATCCAGAGTACATGTAATTTAGCAAATTGGATGTGAAATCTTAAAGTAACTTCCAAAAGTCAGTTTTTCTGATCAGCTGGACTCTTGCTAAACTTTATAAAGAAAGGGGAAAATATTGGAAAGGAATATTTTCAAGTAACCATTTCTCTGACAGCATGAGACAGGGGAAATGGCACACATGTAAGTATTTCTAGAGCTTTGTGAGCTGGGGCAAGTTTCTCAGCTTTTTATGCCTCTGCATAATGAGGGCTATAGTAGGAAGGTAGTTTATCCCTCACGGTCAGTGTACAAGAGTGGAGAACCGTGCATGCACTAAAAGTAGTGGCCAATAATGTGAATTTCAAGGTTTGTAGCTGTCCCTGGATGTACTATTTTTCTCAAATGAACATGAGATTGCCTAGAAAGCTTTATTTATACTTCATGGTTTCCTAATTCCTGTGGTTCATGTGCAATATGAGCACATTCACAATGCGTGCATTCTCTCCTTTAAAGATGCAGCACAGGTCTTTATAAAAAAGGATCCCAAATACACAACTGGTCAGAGAATGAGGTAACATTCTGTTCATTATTTTCAGGACTCGGTGTGTCTGTCACTAATATGGCCCTTTTCTTCCTTAAATATTTTTAGTAAGAATGTAGACATCTGGCAGGGTTGTTTTGTTTTGTTGTTTTAGTTTTTATTAACTTCATAACTTTGCCTCAAGTATTATGTACTTTTACTTTTAGAGCTACTTTTATTGTTAGGATTTGGTTTTTTTTTTTCATTCATTTGTTTGTTTTTATTCGGGTTTATCTACCAGTATGTGTCTGTGTACATGTATGTGCATGCTATGTAGGTGCTTGCCAAGGGCAGAGAAGGGCACCATATCCTATGGAGCTAAAGCTACAGGAAGTTAGTTGCAAGCTACTTGGCATAGATGCTAATAACCGTCCTGGGGTTCTCTGAAAGTACAGGCATCTTTTTTTAAAGATTTAATTTCTGTTTGTTAAAATGTAATTACACCATTCCACCTTTCTCCTTTCTCCCTCGAACCTTGCCCCTGTTTTCCTGATTGTTCTTTGTCTAGGGATGGGACACCATGAGACTTTCCCTCTTTCACATTAGCATGTCTACTGAGAGTGTCCCTGTTCAGGTCTTGTTTAGGCAGCTAATTCTGCAATGTATACCTTCACAACAGACTTCCTGATCCTCTGGCTCTTACCCTCTTCTGTAGTCTTCTCTGAGCCCTATATATAGAAGTTGCTTCACGTATTTTTCCACTGGGTCTAGGCTTCTAATATTCTGTTGATTTTTGTGTTGCGCCCAGTTGTGATTGTCCATGGTTTTTCATTTGCTGTAAAGAAAACTTTCTTTGAAGAAGAATTAGAGTTACATTTATCTGTGGGTTTAAGGGTAAACTTTATAATGCAGTTAGAAATTATGCTGGTCTATAAAAATGGTGATAGTACATCCTTTCTAAGATTCAGAACCTCATCATCTCTGGGGACTTGACAAGATTTCTAGTACTAGGCACAATTTCCTTCCTAGTGAGTAGCTTTTTAGTTCAATTTGACAGCCATTGGTTACTGTTAACATACGAGTGCCACTATTGTACCATTAGGGACATTTTGCCATACTCATCAGGGTTGTGTCTATTTGCCTCACAACCGAATAAGGCTATTGATGTTTTCCTCCCTTAGCACCGTATTTTCTGGTTCTATAAAATCGAGACTTTGGAAAAGAGGCTTTGAGGTTAGAGGCAGCTTGAACCATTTGAGTTCCAGGATCACTTTTCAAAATGTAGTTGGACTGTGATCAGGAAGCAGAAGAACAGTTAGGGGAGGGTGAGAAGAAAGCGAGGAGCTGTTTAATGAGCACACAACTTCTGTAGAGACACTGAAAAGGTTCTGAAAGTAGAACCTGGCAATGGCTGCAAGACTCTGTGAATGCACTGACATTGAACTTCAAAGTGGGTGAAGCAGAAATTTTCATGTTGTGTACCTCTACAAAGAAAAAGCAGAAACAGCTAAAAATATTCCACACACAAATAATGCCTGACACATTCATGCACAAAGTCATGACTAGCAGTGGATATTAACTACAACTAGTAGATGGGTTGTTCTGTTGCTTTTTTATGTATCAGACATATCTACTTGGTTTTATGACTTCTGATTCAATTATAATTGATTATAAGTAATTATGACATAGCAGCAGAAATGAGCATGATAGTTCTTTTTGCTTTGGGGCATAGTTCAGGATGTAAATCATAAAACTTATTTTAGGATGCCACTGAGTCTTTATTCATTCCAAGTTATCCCCAGGATTGCTGGCTGGATTTGTCTGTCTGTGTTTATCTGTCATCCTTTGTTCTCAAAGTTGCTTTAGGTTTTCTTCCTATTCCCTTACTTCTGGGGGCTTAGATCATTTCCTATGCATTGTCCCTCTGTCCTCAGCCCTCACAATACTCAATGATAGATGACCTGCCATATCCCAGTCTCTGTCTTCCTAGGGAACTAGGCACAATTTCCTGAATAAGGGAACATCTTAGTGTACCATCAAGACTAATGTGCTAACTGGCCACAGTTGCTTTATGTGGCTGAATGAAGTGTGCAGCAGAAAGAAAGGGTTAAGTGTAAACAAGTCCAAGATTATAATCCTTTCCACAGAAAGGAAAATCTGTGCTTCAGGAACTAAAGCTGCTCAGTGGTGAGGTCTGAGCTGGCACTCAAATGTGGCTGTTCTGTGTAATAAAACTGTACCTTATGGCCTCTCATGGATGAGATCCTGATAATGTTGTATAGAACCATCTAAATACAACACCCCATGCACCACGGCAGGTGATAAAAGCCTCTCGATGATGTTAGCAATGAAGCTGATGACCATAGAGTAAGCATCATTTGGATGACGTTAAATGAGGCCACATGGATGAAAGGAAAATGCCCTGACACTTAATGGATCACACGTGAGATGAACTTGGTAATGAAGTGACAAGACTTGTCAGGCCAGACAACTGCATTCTCTCATTATATAGCCATAATGACCCACTTATTACTAAGACAAAGGGAAAGATACAAACATAAACACATCCCTTGATGTTTGGCTGCGAGACGTGAAGCGCGCATGCCAGCTTGAAGAACGAGCAACAGACGCTGTTTATATACGAATGATCGAATTTGTTGTTCTCCAGCTGGAAACTGACAACTGAAGTAAAAAGGTAAAGGTTGATTTGACTGTATTTTGAAAAAAGAAAGGAAGAAGAAAGAAAAGCAGATGTGGCTAGCTTGCTCTAAGGGTTGCTACAGGGGATCTGGGGAAGAAGCAGGTTTATCTGGAAACATGACTTCTGTCTTCTTTGGGATGTGTGCCCTTATGAAAATGTCTGTTGTACATTCCTATGACATCCATTTCTCTTGTAAATTTACTTATCCAAGTATGCCTGATAGCATCTGGGCAGCTGAAATAGAGCCATATCAATTGATATTCATACTCAGAAGACTCAGAAGAGCTATTCTTAAGGCTCACTCAGATTTTATTTACCTGTGTTCTCTACCATGAAGAGCTACCTTGTTTTCCATTTTAGTGGAGATAATAAGTACACTGTATTTAATAGAAGACTTATTTTAAATATATTTTATTAGTTCTGGGAATTCTGTATGACATGCTTTGATTGCAACACACTTCCCTTGCCAAACTCTTTTAAAATTCTTTTTCCTTCCTTAATCATCCACCTTTGTGCTTTTCCCCCCAAAGCCATGAAGGTCTATTTGTGCTGCACCGATATTCTTGGACATGCATCCTTCTACTTGAAAGTGGTTAATTTATCAGGGCTGCACCCTCAGATAAAATTGACTTTCCTTCTCCCAGCATGAAAAGCATATTATTTATGATCAGAGAAATTATATTTGGGAAGTAACATACTTAACTAAATAATCTCCACAGAAATGTCCCTCAAAACAGGGCATTTAAAAAATATTATCTCCACATCAAAGACTATACACAGAAAAGATAAACAAACTGGAGCCTCCCTCTCATAAATACCTGTGGCACTTGAAGAACCTAAGTTGCTTGTACTGACTTTTATTCATACTCATTGGTGTGATCTTGTTTGGGCTTTCCTGGGTTAGATCCTGCACCTCCCATGTACTAGAGAATTATTGCAGACAAGATATGATCTGCTGTTAATTTCCAGCTTCTTTATTAGTAGTTGAGGATTAATTAGATCTACTATATAGGGCTGATCTAAGTATTGACAGTGTGGATAGCTTTGTGAGGTACTCCCTTCTTTGCTTAAACACAGGGCATAGCATTAATTAATGTGGTTGTGGTACTAGTATGTTAATACCAGTTATGAGTACATAATACCATACAGTGGAACATAATCACAGCTCACATTTCCTTCTGTACTGGATGTGTGCCAAGTGCAGATGTGAGGGACAAAGCCGGAGGATGGCAAGACCTGTGGTATTTGATGGAACTGTCTACTGAAGTCCAGGTGAAGAAAGGTGACTTGTAGTCTCATTTCCGTACCTATTCTGGTACAGCCTGAGCTTGGATTTATACTCCGGCTCTAGTAGTATCTGTCTTCTATAATACTGCCCAACAGACTGCGTGGATGACTTACAGCAGGCTTGCTAATGACTTAAGAATGGGATGGCCTTCAGAGTATGTGGATCAGATACTCCTTTCGATAAAATGGGAAATACAATAAAACTTCGCAAAAGTCATGGTAATTAATTGGAAAGCAATAAAAGCTTTATTCTGCTCAAGATACCTTTATGGATCAGTGGATGGAATAGGAGCAATGTTAGAAAACTGTTATAAATTATTAAAGAGAAAATTTGTTCTTAAGTATTGTAAACTTAGTTGTAAATAAAATTTTAATATAAAACTCATATTTCAAAGTAAAGGTTGGGTTTGTTTGGGCGACATTCAGTATACAGGGTGAGACTATCAACTTGTGCAAGACATTGGCATTATTGTTGTAGAGTGAGATACCATATATTTCTCCAGGAATCTTTGTATGTTTACTTATTCAATTGAAAATTCAGCCTTTAGCATTAGGCTCAATGAACTACTAATTCTTCTAATTACTTATTCTGTTAATTATGATAAGTGGCCAGGGATTTGGACAATATATATTATAGAAAGTGTCTGAATAGTATGTAGAAATTTAGACAAATTCATCTGAAATAAGAAAAAACCCAAGATAGCAAAAACTATTCTCCATAACAAAAGATATTCTGGGGGAATCACCATCCATGACCTCAAGCTCTACTACAGAGTGATAGTGATAAAAACTGTTTGGTATTGGTATGCAGACAGGCAGGAAGATCAATGGAATAGAATTGAATACCCTGAGAAAAGAACCTACACACGTACGGTCATTTGATATTTGACAAAGGAGCTAAAAACATCCAGTGGAAAAAAAGACAGCATTTTAAACAAATGGTACTGGGTCAACTGGAGGTCTGCATGCAGAAAAATGCAAATCGACCTATTCTTACCTCCTTGTACAAAGCTCAAGCCCAAGTGGATCAAGGTTCTACACATAAAACCAGACACACTGAAGCTTATAGAGGAGAAAGTGGGATTGAATCTTGAACACATGGACACAGGGGTAAAGTTCATGAACAGAACACCAATGGCTTATGCTCTAAGAATAAGAATAGACAAATGGAATCTCATAAAACTGCAAAGCTTCTGTAAGAGAAAGGACATGGTCAATAGAACAAAATGGCAGCCAACAAATTGGGAAAAGATCTTTACTAACCCTACATCCGATAGATGGCTAATATCCAATGTATATAATGAACTCAAGAAGTTAGTCTCCAGAGGGTCAAATAACCCTATTAAAAATGGGATACAAAGCTAAACAGGAAATTCTCAACTGAGGAAACTCAAATGGCCCTAAAGCACCTAAAGAAATGTTCAGCATCCTTAGTTATTAGGGAAATGCAAATCAAAACAACACTGAGATTCTACCTTATACCAGTCAGAAGGTCTAAGATGAAAAACTCAGGGGACAGCAGATGCTGGACAGGATGTGGGGAAAAAGGAACACTTCTCCATTGTTGGTGGGATTGCAGGCTTGTAAAACCACTCTGGAAATCAGTTTGGCGATTCCTCAGAAAATTAGACATAGTACTACCTGAGGACCCAGCTATAGCACTCCTGGGCATATACCCAGAAGGTGCTCCTACATGTAATAAGGACACATGCTCCACTATGTCCATAGCTGCCTTATTTATAATAGTCAGAAGCTGGAAAGAACCCAGATTTCCCTCAACAGAGGAATGGATACAGAAACTGTGGTGTATATATACACAATGGAGTACTATTCAGCTTTCAAAAACAATGAATTCATGAAATTCTTAGGCAAATGGATGGAACTAGAAAGTGCCATCCTGAGCTAGATAACCCAGTCACAAAAGAACGCACATGGTATGTACTAATAAGCGGATGCTAGTCCAAAAGCTCAAAATAAACAATTTACAATTCACCCAACACAGGAAGTTCAAGAAGAAGGAGGACTTAAGTGAGGGTGCTATGGTTCCTCTGAGAAAGTGAACATAATACTCACAGGAGCGATAAGGGAGGCAATGTGTGGAGGAGAGTCTGAAGTAAAGGCCACCCAGAGACTGCCCTACCTGGGGATTCATCCTATAAATAGTCACCAAACCCTGACACTATGACAAGAAGCATGTACCAAAAGGAGCATGCCATGGCTGTCTCTAGAGGGGCCGTGCCAGAGCCCTACAAATACAGAGGCAGAAACTAGCAGCCAACTGTTGGACTGGGCTTGGGGTCCCTAATGGAGTATCTGGAGGGTGGTCTGGAGGAGCTGAAGGAGTTTATAGCCCCATGGGAAGAACAATTATTTCAGATACCCAGACACACTAAGACTCCCAGGGACTGAACCATCAACCAAGGTGTACACATGGTTCCAGCTAAAAATGTGGCAGAGGAATGCCTTGTTGGGCATCAGTGGGAGAAGTGGTCTTTGGTCAGGTAAAGGCTCATTAGAGGCCCCAACAAAGAGAAATGGATGGGGGTGGAGGGGTGGGAGTATGTCAGGTAGAGAGGGGCATATACATGGAGGCAGGGGGTGGAAGGAGGGGTAGGGAATCTTTGGGGTGGGGAGCTTGTGGGAGGGGGGAAATTGGGAAAGGTTTTACCAATGGCAATGTAAATGAAGAAGATAATTTAAAAAAAAAGGAAATTTAGAAACAGCTCTCAAACTTTTCAAAGATGTTTTCTTTGGGTTGAAATATTACTTCCAAACATTTGAACTTGTTCTCAGTTTACCTTAAAACCAATAAATCCAGCACCATGGTCCTGCAATCAGAAAACTGGAACTAGAGGCTAGAAGAACATCCTGGATGGCTTGGTGGAAATATAATTAGGTAGATAACTTTCAGTGATGAGAATCTTCAGTGTGAGCTGTCATCTAAAAACATGAATGTACTTATTTAAGATGGAATTCTTTGCAAAACTGTTAGGATGTGCATCTTAAATTGTCCCCCCAAGAATCATGTGCTTGGTCACCAGCCTAAGAAACTGTTGGAAAATAATTTCTTAGTAGGAGAAAATTGTTTCTGGTAGGAGAAAGTTGGATTATTCTATTTCCTTAAAAACAATCTTAGGACCCCAGCCTACCATTCTCTCTCTACTTCTGTCCACCATGAGGCAAACAGAACCCTTCTATCATGCCCACATTGTCATCACATGCTCAGTTGGTCCAGGCTTAAGGCAGTAGTATCAAGTGAGCATGGGCCAAAATGTTTGCAACTCTGGGTGCAAACCAATGCTCCTTCCATGTGTACAGATTGTCCTAATCACTTTATTGTGTAATGCAAAGCTGATTAATACGATGACTGCATATATTGTTCTTTAGATTAAAAACAAAATTGAAAAGAACAGTGTGTGGAGTATGTTATGAGGACTGTGTTGTCTAGTGGATGTCAATGTATCCTTCCTGTTTCTGATACTCCAAAGCCCCTGGAGCAAGTGTTGAAGAGTTCTCCTACTTTTCTTCATCTTTTTCTGCCTTCCTTCAGCAAATTTTTATAAACAGTTCGTGTGTGCTAGCACTGTGAGCAATACAGTGACAATGCATTGACGTCTGCTTCAAGGAATCGACCACTTAGATGAGAGAATCATGTGACACCTTTAGTTCAGTGTGAAGGAGAATTGTACTTTACAGTAAACAAATAAATAAGTATCCAACCTGTAAAGAAATAATTGATTAATACAATTTGGGGGGAATTGTGTTACTTTCTAGCTTTTTGAGAGTTAAATCAATTCTTTCCTCCATAAGTTGCTTTTGATTTTGTTTATCATAGCAATAGAAAAACTAAGTCAGTGGGAGATGCAAAAGTCAGAAGCTCTTCTTGAAGCCTCAAGATTTGAATTAAAGGTCAGTGCCTTCCAGCCTTAATATCCAGATCAAAGTTGGGTATCTTTCTACCACACAGTTTTCAACTAGAAGTGGTTTCTCCCACTTGAAACCAAGCAGCAAATCTCTCACAGGTGTGCACTCCATTTCTGTATTGTAGTTTATTCCATATGTTATCTCATGTTGACAACCAGGAAAAGCCATCTCTATGCCTCTCTTGACTGTTTAGGAATCATCTGGAATGATCAATGATAAAAAGATATCTGAAAGTTCAAATCAGATAAGATATATCTATTTCTTATTAAAAACACTTTAAATGAATTTCATTTACTATGTGGTAATAAAATATTCTATACCATGAAACAAAGTCAATAATTAATTAAAGCAACCTATGTGGTAGGTAGATTTTTTTTTATCATTCATCATTCATTTATGCTTTCTTCTGAAAACAATGCAAGAATACACTTTTAAGATCTGAAACTAACACTATATTGTTCTAGCTAAGTGGGGATAAATTTATTCCATCTCAAATTTGATACTACTGAGAAATCATTACTATTCACCCTGAGTGTACTACAGACTTCCAGACTGCTGCAGCGAGGCCTGGAGTGGATGCTGCACTCTGCATTGTGTGGGAGGCTTGTTGCTAGTTTGTTTATTATGTGCCTTTTTCACTCTATGCCTCCTCTTTGCCTGAAGCTATCATCAGGAACATAATGTTGCAGTTGCTGTTTTCTGGTGAAGTATGTAAAAATAAACACGAGCAAAACACATTTATGGAACATTCAGAACCGAGTTGCTGGTACTCTCCATCTGATTTTACTTCTTCCATCTTTGCTTCCTGTGGTTTCTGTGTACAACCTCTGGTCACTGTGGATAATTCTGAGCTATATAAGTAAGAAGAGAGGTAGCTAAAAGTTATATTGGGAAAATATAAATGAATGAAAGTAGTACTTAAATAGATATTAGTCATTACCCCTTCATAAATTCCATATTAATAGATGTGAGAACTGCCTTGAGAGCTGGTCCTGCTCAGGAGTTTGGTCACCAAGTCAATAGATTTCCAGAAGGTCTGTTTTAATCCAGGACACAGAGATATACCTGTCTTTTGGGAAACCTCCTCCAATCCAAGACACCAAGGTCAGGTATCATGAGAGAAAATCAGATATGAAAAGCAAGTGCAAGAACATAACCAACAGAACCCACTGCACTGTGGCACCATCAGAACCCAGCTCTTCTACTACATCAAGTCCTTTCTTTGTTACCTTAAATCCCATCTCATGAAGATGCTAGAGACCTTGAAAAAGGATATAAATAATTCCCATAAAGAAGAAGAGAAAAACACAGTCAAATGGTAGAAGCCCTTAAAGAGTAAACAAACAAATCCCTTAACAAAACGCAGGAAAATACAAGCAAACAGGCGAAGGAGATGAAGCAATGAAGACAACACAAATGTAGGCAACCCTGGAGATGGAAAACCTAGGAAAGAGAACAGGAACTACAGACATGAACATTAATATCAGAATACAAGAGATGGAAGAGAGAATTTCAGCTGTAGAAGACACCACAGAAGAAATTATTAATTGATCAAAGAAAATGCAAAGTGTAAAAAGTTCTTAACCAAAAACATCTAGGAAATTTGGGACACAATGAAAAGGCCAAACCTAAGAATAATAGGAATAGAAGAGGGTAAAGATATCCAATTCAAAGGACCAGAAAATATCATCAATAAAATCATAGAAGAAAATTCCATAATCTAAAGAGGTGTCCATATACATATAAGAAACCTATAAAATACCATATAGAGTAGCCCAGAAAAGGAAATCCTTCAGCCACATAATAATTAAAAGCACTTAATACACAGAACAAAGAACATTAAAAGCTGTAAGGGAAAAAAAAACAGAGCCATTTCCAAAGGTAGACCTATGAAAATTACACTCAATTTCTCAACAGAAACTCTAAATGTCAGAAGATCCTGAACAGATGAATTACAGATGTAACAGATACCCACCCAGACTACAGTATCCAGCCAAACTCTCAATCACCATAGATGGAAAAGCCAAGATATTACATGACAAAACCAAATTTAAACAATATCTTTTTACTAATCCATTCCAACAGAGGATACTAAAAGGAAAACATCAACACAAGAATGGTAACTACACCCAAGAAAACACAAGAAGTTAATCATCTCACAATGAACTCAAAAGGAGAATCACAAACAGACAGTATCACCTTCATAAACAAAAAGCAGGAACTAAAACTCATCGGTCATTAATATCTTTTGACATCAGTGGACTCAGTTCACCAATAAAATGATACATGCTTACAGACTGGATACATACAATGGACCCATCATTCTGCAGCACACATGAAACACCACAGAAAAATCATAGACATTTCCTCATAGTAAAGGGAAGATAAAAGGTTTTTCAAGCAAAAAATCCCAAGAAACAAGTTGAGGTAGCCATTCTAATATCTAATACAAAAGATTTTCTACTATAAGTCATAAAAAGAGATGGGGAAGAACCCCTAATACTCGTAAAAGGAAAAATCCACCAAGATGAATTCTATTCTAAACATCTTTGTTCCAAATGCAAGGACAACCACATTTGTAAAAGAAAGTTTACTAAAGCTCAAAAAAGCCCAAATAACAATACCCAAACAATAATAGTGGGTTACTGAACACCCCAGTTTCACCAATCAACAGATCATGGAAACAAAACTAAACAAAGACACAATGAAACTAAAAGAAGTTCTGAACCAAATGGATTTAACAGATATGTATAGAATGTTTCATCCCCAAACAAAAGAATATAACTTCTTCTCAGCACCTCACAGAACATACTCCAAAACTGATCATATAACTGGATACAAAACAAGCCTCAACTGATATAAGAAAATTGAAATAACCCCTTATATTCTGTCAGATCAACATGAACTATGACTAGACTTCAACAAGGAGATAAATAAGAAAACCAGATGACTTTAGTGCAGAATTCTATCAGACTTTCAAAGAAGAGCTAATACCAATACTCTTCAAAGTATTCCACAAAATAGGAACAAGAGTACATTTTAATGTACTCTAATTCATTCTACAAGGCTCCAGTTACCCTGATACCTAAACCCCCAAAAGACCCAACAAAGAAAGAGAACTTCAGACCATTTTGATTATTAACATTGGCTCAAAAATACTCAATAAAATTTTCACAAACCAAATATAAGAACACACCAAAACATCCTTTGCTATGATCGAATACACTTCATCTCAGGGATGCAGGAATGGTTCAGTATAGGAAAATCCATCAGTTTAATTTACTATATAAACAAACTCAAAGGAAAAATCACATGATCATTTCATTAGATGTTGAAAAAGCATTTGATAAAAATCCAACACCTCTTCACATTAAAAGTCTGGGGGTGGGGACCAGGAATTAAAGGCACAAATCTAAACATAATAAAAGCAATATACAGCAAGACAATAGCCAACATCAAATTAAATGGAGAGAAACTTGAAGCAATCCCATTAAAATCAGGGACAAAACAAGGCTCCCCACTCTTTCCTTATGTGTGCAATATAGTGCTTGAAGTTCTAGTTAGAGCAATAAGACAACAAAATGAGATCAAAGGGATACAGGTTGGAAAGGAAGAAGTTAGGTATCACTATTTGCAGATGACACAATAGTACATATAAGTGGCCCCCAAAATTGTACCAAAGAATTCCTCCAGCTCCTTCAAACAACTTCTGCAAAGTAACCGGTATATAATTACCTCAAAGAATTCAGTAGCCTTCCTTTATACAATGATAAATTGGGTGAGAAAGAAATTAGGGAAACAATACTCTTCACAGTAGCCACAAACAATGTAAACTATTTTGGTATCATTCTAACCAAACACGTGAAAGATCTGTATGACAAGAGCTTCAAGTCCCTGAAGAAAGAAATGAAGAAGACCTCGGAAGATAGAAAGATCTCCCATGCTCGTGGATCAGTAGGATTAACATAGTAAAAATGGCCATCTTAACAAAATTAATCTGCAGGTTCAATGCAATTTCCATCAAAATTCCAACACATTTTTTATAGATCTTGAAAGAGAAAATTTCAATTTCATAAGGAAAAACAACAACAATAACAACAACAACAAACAGGATAAACAAAACAGTCCTGAATAATAAAAGGACTTCTGGAGTAATCACTATTCCTGACCTCAAGCTCTACCACAGAGTAATAAGTATATATATATATATATATATATATATATAACTGCCTGGTATTTGTATGGAAACAGACAGTTTGATCAATGGAACAAAATCAAAAACCCAGAAAAAAATCCATACACCTATGGACTCTTGATTTTTGACAAAGGAGCCAAACCGTACATTGGAACAAAAGAAAGGATCTTCAACAAACAGTGCTGCTCTATCTAGATGTCTGCATGTAGAAGAATGCAAATTAATCCATATTTATCACTCTGCACAAAGCTCAAGTCCAAGTGGATAAAGGACCTCAACATAAAACCTGATACACTGAATCTAATAGAAGAGAAAGTAGATAGCCTTGAATGTATTGGCCCAGGAGAAAATTTCCTTCACAGAACACCAATGGCTCAGACTCTTAAGATCAACAACTGATACCTCTGTAAGTTTCTGTAATGCAAAGGACACTGTGAATAGTACAAAATGAAATCCTACAGATTCGGAATAGATCTTCATTAACTTTCCACCTGAAAGAGGGCTAATATTCAAAATATATAAAGAACTCAGAAGTTAGACTTCAAGAAAACCTAATACCCCAATTTAAAAATGGGGTACAGAGCTAAGCAGAAAAAATTTTTTTATTCGATATATTTTTATTTACATTTCAAATGATGTCCCCTTTTCTAGCCCCCCACTCCCCGAAAGTCCTGTAAGCCCCCTTCTCTCCCCCTGTCCTCCCACCCACCCCCTTCCCACTTCCCCGTTCTGGTTTTGCCGAATACTGCTTCACTGAGTCTTTCCAGAACAGGGGGCCACTCCTCCTTTCTTCTTGTACCTCATTTGATGTGTGGATTATGTTTTGGGTATTCCAGTTTTCTAGGTTAATATCCACTTATTAGTGAGTTCATACCATGATTCACCTTTTGAGTCTGGGTTACCTCACTTAGTATGATGTTCTCTAGCTCCATCCATTTGCCTAAGAATTTCATGAATTCATTGTTTCTAATGGCTGAATAGTACTCCATTGTGTAGATATACCACATTTTTTGCATCCACTCTTCTGTTGAGGGATACCTGGGTTCTTTCCAGCTTCTGGCAATTATAAATAGGGCTGCTATGAACATAGTAGAGCAAGTATCCTTATTACATGCTGGGGAATCTCCTGGGTATATGCCCAGGAGTGGTATAGCAGAATCTTCTGAAAGTGAGGTGCCCAGTTTTCTGAGGAACCGCCAGACTGATTTCCAGAGTGGTTGTACCAATTTGCAACCCCACCGTACACCAATCAGAATGGCTAAGATCAAAAACATGACATAAGTGACAACACAAGCTGGCAAGGATATGGAGAAAGAGGAGCACTCCTTCATTACGGATGGGATTGTGAATTTGTATAACTACTCTGCAAATCAATCTAGTGGTTCCTCAGAAAATTGGAAATAGTTCTACTTGAGGAATCAGCTACATCCCTCCTGGGCATATAACTAAAAGATGCTCCACCATACAGAATGATATGTGCTCCATATCATTGTGAATATGGCACTCTGCTCATAGCAGTCTTATTCATTATAGCCAGAAAGTGGAAGCAACCCAGATGTCTATCAGTCAAAGAATAGATGCAAAATAATACGGTCAAACATGGGGCAAGACAGAAGAGAAAGCCCGAAGGCCAGGAGAATGAATGGAAATATGCAGGGGTTGGGGTTGAGGAAAACTCTAGGAAGTCCAGGAGACCTGGGATGGGAGAGGCTGAGCTTATTGCAGTTGTATCAAGGATAGTTATTGTGTTAGGCATTATTATGACCTGGTTATTGTTTCTAAGTGGCCATAAGGAAATATGATTGTGTGTCAAATTGGCAAGGGATGGGTTGTGATGATTATTCTCGGTTGCCAAGATGACTATATCTGGAATGAGCTACAATCCAGAAATGAAGGACACACCTGTGATCTAGATCTTGAGGCAGAAAAGCACAGGCTTTTGATCTGGATATGGGATGACGAATGCTTATGATCAGATAGACACACACTTTTAATCCATATCTGGAGGGATAGTGGCCATGCTTACAGCTGTCTTGTGAAAGGGAATTAAAGAAAAGCTTAAGTCTAAGTGTGGTGGTACATACCTTTAATCCCAGCACTCAGAAAACAGAGGCAAGCAGATCTCTGAGTTCAAAGTCAGGTTACAAAGCAGATTCCACGACAGCTGAGCTTTGGCAGTTAAGGAAGTCACTGAAAACAGAAAAGTGATGAAGATGTAACAGAATGAGGAAGCTGTGTTCCAGCGCTAGCAAACAGACAACTCTGCAGCTTTGTCCGTGTGGCTCTGGCTTTAGAGTAAGGAACAGAA
The DNA here is from genome assembly GCF_947179515.1 of Apodemus sylvaticus. Classification (NCBI taxonomy): domain Eukaryota; kingdom Metazoa; phylum Chordata; class Mammalia; order Rodentia; family Muridae; genus Apodemus; species Apodemus sylvaticus. Next base: position 93,621,285 of record NC_067482.1, on the reverse strand, counting down.
GGGACAACTGGAACAAATGGTGTTGAGCTAAGACATTAGCAGTGATTAAGAAGAGGCCAGCATCACTGAGGTGAAATCTCCTGAGAAATAGTTTCTGAGAGTTCAAAAAAGTTAGGTTTCACAGATAAATATCATGCTGGCATCCAGACTTCGTAGTGTGGTAGAGTTACCCAGAGAGACTGGTTTTGAAGGCATGAAGGGGTCAGCCTTGGCACTGCAAGAGGCCAAGAAAGGTCGTTGATGAAGTACAGTCTCAGTGGTAGTTGAAGGTATAGAAGCACTTTGGGGGTAGGGGGGGTGCTACACTCCCTTTAGCCTATATAACTCCTCCAAATAAAGACAGAGACCTTGTATATTTATTTACAACTGCTGACACTCTGCTGGACAGGTTCTGAGCTATTCTAACAAACTAGGGGGTTAATACCTAGATAAATGCATTGTTGCTTTCCCACCCAGTCTTGCCTTGACTTGCTCTGTTCATTGTGTGTCCTCATGGTCTCCCCACTATAAGGAAACCCCAATTAAATATTTTCTTTTATAAGAGTTGCCTGGGTCATGGTGTCTTTTCATAACAATAAAATGACAACTAAGACAGAAGCTATGATGCTTTAAATATAACATGTTCCTGTAGGAACTGGGGAGTTTTAGAAAGCTTACAACATCCTACAAACCAGGGGCAACCCTTCATCTCCATGGAGCCCTTTGCTTGTTCTTAGTACTCCTCCCTTTCTGCCTCATTACAGAAGAACACTTGGTTAGGAATATTCAGAGATTCTTCCATTTCACAATGTGCTACATTCTGCATTGGAGTATCTGAGGTCCTTGCTCGGGATAAGAAATCTGCCAATGAATGTGATCAACTCATTCTCTATCCAGCAATGGGAGTGGTTCCCAGATAGTCACACAGACATGAGAATCACTAGTTTCTTTATAGAACAAAGCACCCATGTTTAAAAGTAATGTCTAATTGACTGGCAAAGTGACAAATCAGAGAAAGATTTGACAGAATGGGGCATGCCCAACTCTCATGAGAAGATGGAGGAAAGATACACAGAGAGAGGGGGCAGCAGTTTTACTGAGAGTTTTACAGAATCAAACTGCAGAGAGAGAATAAGCTATGGAATGATCCAGAGAACAAGGAGTCAAAAGATTACAATGTATTACTAAGGTTGGTATGAAGCCAAACATAGCTGTTCAGAAGAGGGTGAGAGAGAAGAGTCAGGTTAAATCAGTCAGTTTGGAGAGGAGTTTGAGACAGAACGGCAGAGTTGAGCCAGTCAGCCAGAGTTTATAAAGAACTGCAAAGGGCAAGTTTATTCAGCAGGAAGTCTTCAGAGACTAAAAACAGTATAGAATTGTTTAAATTTGAATAAGACTGTACAAAGTCTAGAAACTTCCAAGACTAGGCATAGGCTAGTGGGAAGTGAGCTCAGCGGGACTACAATTACCAACAGAAAAATCAAAGTTACATTTACATAAAGGACCTGCAGATAGCAGATTGCTGGTTGTGGTTAACACAGCAGCAGCTACTGTAATTAGAAACAAAAGAAAAACAACAACCAAACTAAAGCCATCTAAGGGAAATCACATAAGGCAAAAGCTGACCTGCAGAGGTGCTGTATCAATCTGGACCAGATAAACTTTCTCGGCAGTTTCCCTAATTCTGCAAAGACAGAAATTTAGCAGATTATAAAAGCCTGGCAACTCTTGAAGGGATGAGGGCCTTTCCTCTCCCTGATCAGGTTTTATAGCTCTTCCCTGATTGATCTTATTATTTTCCTTATTTGAATACCTACATTCCAGCAATCATAGCCAAGCTGGAACCTTGGCACGTTCAAAAATTCAAATTTTCTGTTTGTTGAGCTGTTGCAATAGAAGACAGGAGAGAGGGAAGGGGAGAGGCTTCTAAGCATTGCTGAAGAATTTGTTGAGGTCCCTACCCTGCATAGATGTCCAGCCTCTAGGACTTGGCCAGAAGCTGCAAGGATAAGAACTCCTGCTTATGCCTACAAACACCTTCCCCCACAGCTGAGCTACAGAATGCAGTTCTTCCCTGATGCTGTTTCCTACCACCAGAACCCCCACTTTAGAGTTCAGGGACTCCAGTCTTTCAGACCTGCAGTTTCAGTTTTCAAGCCCAGCTGCTGGATCCTTTAAGACCTGCTGGAGAAGGGATAGTGCTACCCTTGCTACTCCCATTGACGAGCTACTCCAGAGCTTTGGGACTGTAACCCTTCCTAGAGGTATCCTGCTGCTAATGAGAGTACAATATACTTCACTTGATTTCCATTTAGAAATATGGTTTTAATCATTTTACTCTATTTATAGGTTGTTAATCCCTTTAAATGGATTGACAATTCATTTCCTCTCCTGGAACTCTCACTGTTTGCCCACAGTGTCACAGAAAGAGAATGAGACAAGATGCCACTGGAGACTAAGGTGGTACCCATTGACTAGTTAGGTAGAATAAGAAATGAAACAGGAGAGGTCATCAACAGTGTGCTATGGGATCATATGGAAAAAGAAGTAAAGGGGCAGCAGTGTTGAGATGTTGTATTTCTTGCTCCATGGTCAGTATGGAACGTAGAAGCAGGCAGGTCTGTGTCTCCATGCTGAATCCCACTTCTGCTGTCATGTTCTCTAAACTTAGCTCTCTTGGTAGAATCTGGCTTGTGCCTATGAATGTTTTATAGGTTACATAGAGGTGTGTGTGTGTGTGTAGGTTACATAGAGGTGTGTGTGTGTGTGTGTGTGTGTGTGTGTGTGTGTGTAGAATTTTTTCTATTTTTAAAGTCTATCATCAAAATTGTTTGAAATTCATCATGAAAGATCAGAGGTTTATTTTATTGCTTTATCTGCTGGAAAAAGAGAGGGTACTGCTTTTAAAAATTCAGTAGATCTATAGCTACAGATGTAAAGTTTCTAAATCTAGCAACTTGTTTTGCCAACTCCAGATACCACAACTTCATAGTTTTAAGAACTGATAGTTTCTAATTTTACTAAGAATTATATCTGTTTTCTAAGACTTCAATCTCTAATATAATACCAACTTTCTGGTACTCTGGCAGTTCTGTCATACAGCTAGACTTCCATGTTAATCCTGAAAACAGTGGATAGACAAAGCTTTCTCTACCAAGTTACCATTACAGAAATATTAACATTGGGAAAAATGGTGGGCTGTTAACTCACAATCGTCTCATGCATACATTCTGATTTTAGCTACATGGGATTTTAAATATCATGTTTCTCATTTGAAAACCTAGATTTAACACAGATTGGTCTTAAGCCAGCCCTTCAGCTCTGTACACACATGAATCCATCTTGAGTGGATTTGAGCCTCTCTCACCCGGTGACGTTTGCATGTTCAAGTTGATAGAATGAAAGACTGCAGTCTCCATACTTCGTTCCATATTACAGAAACCATTAGGGCACATGGCAAGTGAGTATACACTATATCAAAACCTGGACCATCTCCTGCTTATGAAACCCCATCGTTCTCTGTATATAGTGTCTCCTAAGGCCTCCATTTTACTCTTCAAAGTTCTGAAACATTTGGTACAATGACCAGAACCAAGATGTCTTCAGGTAAAAAAAAAATTTAGAGATTCCTGAATACAAAGAAATTCTGACTTAGTACATTTTATCTGCATTCTAAGAAATAATCATTTTTAGAAGAATTCCACAGGAACCAAAATGGTTACTAGAAATTTCTAAAGCATTTGAGTCTTACCAATGAGAAAAATCATATTGTGAAGGTAAATGAGTCATTTAGAAGAATAAATCATTGAACCAGCAGAGGTTTAAGGCTTTCTTTTACTTGGAAGAATCATAATGAGTCTTAAATTATTATTTCTATTGATCCTTTTAATTTATTACTATTGGTTTGAGATTGTTTCTTCTCACATGCCACAGCTGTTCCCTGACATTAACAGTTGAAGTCACAGAGACAAGGAGACAGCCACTGAGCTTCTCCCAAATCCTCCTGAGTTCGTAGGTCCCCATTGCCAGCAGAAGGGAAGGTGCTGGCTTGGGGCTTGGAAACTCCACAATCTGACACCAGCCATCAGTGTCCTGACAGCAAAGGAAGTCAGTAAGACCAAGTCCTCATGGACATCCAGCTTGTTAAGTAGGTGCAGATGTAGTAGTAAGCTGAATGGGATCAAAAAAGTCCCCCACTCCAGTCAATGGGCACCAGAATGGTGTTCAGCAAAGGTGTGGCCACCACACTTCAATTGTGAACCAGATGTAGCCTAAAGATCATACCTATTCTCAGACACCCTGGGCAATTGCTAACAGGGATACATGCATGGTTCATTCAATGTGGTTCTGAAGGGTGGCCTGCTTCTGTGCAGAAAAAAGCACACTGGCCTCTTTCTTGCCATTGTGGAAGGACATGAGCCAGTGGGCTTATGTCTTTTCATTTTTTCTTTTTTTTGGTTTAAAAAACTGTTAATTTATTTTATTTTTTCATTTTTAAGTTTATTTTCTAAATTCTTTGTTTACATTCCAAATGCTATCCCCTTTCCCAGTTCCCCCCTCCCCATATGTCCCATAGGCCCTCTTCTCTTCACCTATTCTCCAATCACCCCCTCCCTTTTCTCTGTTCTGGTACTCGCTACAATGCTGGACCAAGCCTATCCAGGACCAGGGACCTCTCCTTACTTCTTCATGGGAGTCATTTGATATGCTAACTGTGTCTTGGGTATTCAGGGCTTCTGGGCTAATTAATAGCCACTTATCAGTGAATGCATTCCATGTGTATTCTTTTGTGATTGGGTTACCTCACTTAGGATGATATTTTCCAGTTCCAACCATTTGCTTAAAAATTTCATGAATTCATTGTTTTTAATTGGTGAGTAGTATTCCATTGAGTAAATATACCACATTTTATGTATCCATTACTCCACTGAGGGACATCTGGGTTCTTTCTAACTTCTGGCTATTATAAATAAGGCAGCAACGAACATAGTGAAGCATGTGTCCTTATTGCATGCAGGGGAATCCTCTGGGTATATGCCCAGGAGTGGTATAGCCAGCTCCTTTGGAAGTGTCATGCCCAGTTTTCTGAGGAATCACCAGATTGATTTCCATAGTGGTTGTACCATCTTACACTCCCACCAGCAGTGGAGCAGTGTTCCTCTTTCCCCACATCCCTGCTAACACCTGCTGTCTCCTGAGTTTTTAACCTTAGCCATTCTGACTGGTATAAGGTGAAATCTCAGGTTGTTTTGATTTGCCTTTACCTAATGACTAATGATGTTGAGCATTTCTTAAGGTGCTTCTCTGCCATCCGAATTTCTTCACGCAAAATTTCTTTGTTTAGCTCTGTACCCCATATTTTAATAGGGTTATTTGGTTCCCTGGGGTCTAACTTTTTGAGTTCTTTGTATATATTGGATATTAGCCCTCCCAATTTGATCTTTTCCCAATTTGTTGGTTGCCGTTTTGTTCTTTTGATAGTGTCCTTTGCCTTACAGAAACTTTGAAATTTTATGAGGTCCCATTTGTCAATTCTTGATCTTAGAGCATAAGCTTTTGGTGTTCTATTCAGGAACTTTTCCCCTGTGCCCATGTCCTCAAGGGTCTTCCGCAGTTTCTTTTCATTAGTTTCAGTGTGTCTGGTTTTATGTGGAGGTCCTTGATCCACTTGGAGTTGAGCTTAGTACAAGGAGATAAGAATGGATCAATTTGCATTCTTCTGTATGCTGACTTCCAGTTGGACCAGCACCATTTGTTGAAAAGGCTATCTTTTTTCCACTGGATGTTTTCAGCTCCTAACTTCTTTCTCACCCTGCTTATCCTTTGAGTATAGGAAGGCAAGTGATTTGGTTGAGTTCATTTTATAACTAGCCACATTGCTGAAGTTGTTTATCAGCTGTAGGAATTCTCTGGTGGAGTTTTTTGGATCACTTAGGTAGACTATCATATCATCTGCAAATGGTGATAATTTGACTTCTTCCTTTCCAATTTGTATCCCTTTGACTTCCTTATGTTGTCTAATTGCTCTAGCTAGAACTTCAAGTACTATATTGAAAAGATATGGAGAGAGAGGGCAGCCTTGTCTTGTCCCTGATTTTAGTGGAATTGCTTCAAGTTTCTCTCCATTTAGTTTGATGTTGGCTACTGGTTTGCTGTATATTGCTTTAACTATGGTTAGGTGTGGGCCTTGAATTCCTGTTCTTTCCAAGACTTTTAGCATGAAAGGATGTTGAATTTTGTCAAATGCTTTTTCAGCATCTAATGAGATGATCATATGGTTTTTTTCTTTGAGTTTGTTTATGTAGTGGATTGCATTGATGGATTTCCTTATATTGAACCATCCCTGCATCCCCTGCAAACAGGATGAAGCCTGTTTGATTGTGGTGGGTGATCGTTTTGATGTGTTCTTGGATTCGGTTGGCAAGAATTTTATTTAGTATTTTTGCATTGATATTCATAAGGGAAATTGGCCTGAAGTTCTCTTTCTTTGTTGGATCTTTGTGTGGTTTTGGTATCAGCGTAATTGTGGCTTCGTAGAAGGAATTGGGTAGTGTTCCTTCTGTTTCTATTTTGTGGAATAGTTTGAAGAGTACTGGTGTTAAGTCTTCTTTGAAGGTCTGATAGAATTCTGCGCTAAAGCCATCTGGTCCCGTGCTTTTTTATAATAGGGTTACTTGACTCTCTGGAGACCAATTTCTTGAGTTCTTTATGTACATTGGATATTAGCCCTCTATCAGATGTATGGTTAGTAAAGATCTTTTCCCAATTTGTTGGTTGCTGTTTTTGTCCTATTAACCATGTCCTTTGCCTTACAGAAGCTTTGAAGTTTTATGAGGTCCCATTTGTCGACTCTTGTTCTTAGAGCATAAGCCATTGGTGTTCTGTTCAGGAACTTTTCCCTTGTGTCCATGTGTTCGAGATTCAATCCCACTTTCCCCTCTATAAGCTTCACTGTGTCTGGTTTTATGTGCAGAACCTTGATCCACTTGGACTTGAGCTTTGAACAAGGAGATAAGAATGGGTTAATTTGCATTTTCTGTATGCAGACCTCCAGTTGATCCAGCACCATTGGTTAAAAATGCTGTTTCCCCCCCACCCCCCCCCCCCACACACACACTGGATGTTTTTAGCTCCTTTGTCAAATATCAAGTGACCATAGGTGTGTGGGTTCTTTTCTGAATCTTCAGTTCGATTCCATCCATCTTCCTGCTCATCTGCATACTAATACCAAAAAGTTCTTATCACTATAGCTCTGTAGTAGAGCTTGAGGTCAGGGATGGTGACTCCCCCAGAACATCTTTTGTTGTGGAGAATAGTGTTTGCTATCCTGGGTGTTTTGTTATTCCAGACGAATTTGAGAATTGCTCTTTCTAGATCTATGAAGAAGTGATTGGAGATTTTGATGAGAATTGCATTGAATCTGTAAATTGCTTTCAACAAGATGGCCATTCTTACTATATTGATCCTGCTAATCCATGAACATGGGAGGTCTTTCCACCTTCTGAGACCTTCTTCAATTTCTTTCTTCAGGGGCTTGAAGTTCTTGTCATACAGATCTCTCACTTGCTTTGTTAGGGTCACACCTAGACATAAGCTATTATTTGGGACTATTAGGAAAGGTGTCATTTCCCAAATTTATTTCTCATCTTGTTTATCCTTTGAGTAGAGGAAGGGTACTGATTTGCTTGAGATAATTTTATATCCAGCCACTTTGCTGAAGTTGTTTATCATCTTTAGGAGTTCTCTGGTGGAAGTCTTGGGGTCGCTTAAGTATACTTCCATATCTTCTGCAAATAGTGATATTTTGACTTCTTCCTTTCCAATTTGTATACCTTTTTTTTTAACTTTTTTTTATTCAATATATTTTTTATTTACATTTCAAATGATTTCCCCTTCTCTAGCCCCCGACTTCCCGAAAGTTCCATAAGCCCCCTTCTCTCCCCCTGTCCTCCCACCCACCCCTTCTCACATCCCCGTTCTGGTTTTGACGAATACTGCTTCACTGAGTCTTTCCAGAACAAGGGGCCACTCCTCCCTTCTTCTTGTACCTCATTTGATGTGTGGATTATGTTTTGGGTATTCCAGTTTTCTAGGTTATTATCCACTTATTAGTGAGTGCATACCATGATTCACCTTTTGAGTCTGGGTTAGCTCACTTAGTATGATGTTCTCTAGCTCCATCCATTTGCCTAAGAATTTCATGAATTCATTGTTTCTAATGGCTGAATAGTACTCCATTGTGTAGATATACCACATTTTTTGCATCCACTCTTCTGTTGAGGGATACCTGGGTCCTTTCCAGCTTCTGGCAATTATAAATAGGGCTGCTATGAACATAGTAGAGCATGTATCCTTATTACATGATGGGGAATCCTCTGGGTATATGCCCAGGAGTGGTATAGCAGGATCTTCTGGAAGTGAGGTGCCCAGTTTTTGGAGGAACCGCCAGACTGATTTCCAGAGTGGTTGTACCAATTTGCAACCCCACCAGCAGTGGAGGAGTATTTCTCTTTCTCCACATCCTTGCCAACACCTGCTGTCTCCTGAATTTTTAATCTTAGCCATTCTGACTGGTATAAGGTGAAATCTCAGGGTTGTTTTGATTTGCATTTCCCTAATGACTAATGAAGTTGAGCATTTTTTAAGATGCTTCTCTACCATCTGAAGTTCTTCAGGTGAGAATTCTTTGTTTAACTCTATACCCCATTTTTTAATAGGGTTGTTTGGTTTTCTGGAGTCTAACTTCTTGAGTTCTTTATATATATTGGATATTAGCCCTCTATCTGATGTAGGATTGGTGAAGATCTTTTCCCAATTTGTTGGTTGCTGATTTGTCCTTTTGATGGTTTCCTTTGCCTTACAGAATCTTTGTAATTTTATGAGGTCCCATTTGTCAATTCTTGCTCTTAGAGCATACGCTATTGGTGTTCTGTTCAGAAACTTTCTCCCTGTACCGATGTCCTCAAGGCTCTTCCCCAGTTTCTTTTCTATTAGCTTCAGAGTGTCTGGCTTTATGTGGAGGTCCTTGATCCATTTGGATTTGAGCTTAGTACAAGGAGACAAGGATGGATCAATTCGCATTCTTCTGCATGCTGACCTCCAGTTGAACCAGCACCATTTGTTGAAAAGGCTATCTTTTTTCCATTGGATGTTTTCAGCCCCTTTGTCAAGGATCAAGTGGCCATAGGTGTATGGGTTCATTTCTAGATCTTCAATCCTGTTCCATTGATCTGCCTGTCTGTCACTGTACCAATACCAGGCAGTTTTTAACACTATTGCTCTGTAGTATTGCTTGAGGTCAGGGATACTGATTGCCCCAGAATTTCTTTTGTTGCTGAGAATAGTTTTAGCTATCCTGGGTTTTTTGTTATTCCAGATGAATTTGATAATTGCTCTTTCTAACTCTGTGAAGAATTGAGTTGGGATTTTGATGGGTATTGCATTGAATCTATATATTGCTTTTGGCAAAATGGCCATTTTAACTATATTGATTCTGCCGATCCATGAGCATGGGAGGTTTTCCCAGTTTCTGAGGTCTTCTTCCATTTCCTTCTTCAGAGTCTTGAAGTTCTTGTCATATAGATCTTTTAAATGTTTGGTAAGAGTTACCCCAAGATACTTTATACTGTTTGTGGCTATTGTGAAGGGGGTCATTTCCCTAATTTCTTTCTCAGCCTGCTTATCCTTTGAGTATAGGAAGGCCACTGATTTGCTTGAGTTGATTTTATAACCAGCCACTTTGCTGAACTTGTTTATCAGCTGTAGGAGTTCTCTAGTGGAGTTTTTTGGGTCACTTAGGTAGACTATCATGTCATCTGCAAATAATGATAGTTTGACTTCTTCCTTTCCAATTTGTATCCCTTTGACCTCCTTATGTTGTCAAATTGCCCGAGCTAGTACCTCAAGTATAATATTGAAAAGATAAGGAGAAAGGGGGCAGCCCTGTCTAGTCCCTGATTTTAGTGGGATTGCTTCAAGTTTCTCTCCATTTAGTTTGATGCTGGCTACCGGTTTGCTGTATATTGCTTTTACTATGTTTAGGTATGGGCCTTGAATTCCTGTTCTTTCCAAGACTTTAAGCATGAAAGGATGCTGAATTTTGTCAAATGCTTTTTCAGCATCCAATGAAATGACCATGTGGTTTTTTCCTTTGAGATTGTTTATGTAGTGGATTGCATTGATGGATTTCCATATATTGAACCAACCCTGCATCCCTGGGATAAAGCCTACTTGATCATGGTGGATGATCGTTTTGATGTGTTCTTGGATTTGGTTGGCAAGAATTTTATTGAGTATTTTTGCATCGATGTTCATAAGGGAAATTGGTCTGAAGTTCTCTTTCTTTGTTGGATCTTTGTGTGGTTTTGGTATCAGTGTAATTGTGGCTTCATAGAAGGAATTGGGTAGTGTTCCTACTGTTTCTATTTTGTGGGATAGTTTGAAGAGTATTGGTGTTAAGTCTTCTTTGAAGGTCTGATACACCAAGAAGAACTTTCAATTCTGAACATCTATGGGCCAACTGCAAGGGCACCCTCATTCATAAAAGAAACTTTACTAAAGCTCAACGCACACATTGCACCTAACACAATAATTGTGGGGGACTTCAACACTCCACTCTCCTCAATGGACCGATCGGGAAAACAGAAACTAAACAGGGACACAGTAAAGCTAATTGAAGCTTTGGACCAATTGGATTTGACTGATATTTATAGAACATTTCACCCTAAAGCAAAAGAATATACCTTTTTCTCAGCACCTCATGGTACCTTCTCCAAAATTGACCATATAATTGGTCACAAGGCAGACCTCAACAAATATAAGATGATCGAACTAATCCCATGCCTCCTATCAGATCACTATAGTGTAAGTGTGGTTTTCAATAGCAACAAAAACAACAGAAAGCCCACATACACATGGAGGCTGAATAATACTCTACTCAATGACACCTTGGCCAAAGAAGAAATAAAGAAAGGAATCAGACACTTTTTAGAATTTAATGAAAATGAAGGCACAAAATACCCAAATCTTTGGGACACAATGAAAGCAGTGCTAAGAGGAAATCTCATAGCCCTGAGTGCCTCCAAAAAGAAAATGGAGAGAGCATACACTAGCAGCTTAACGACACACCTGAAAGTCCTGGAACAAAAAGAAGCCAATTCACCCAGGAGGAATAGAAGACAGGAAATCATCAAACTCAGGGCTGAAATCAATCAATTGGAAACAAAGAGAACTGTACAAAAAATCAACGAATCCTGGAGCTGATTCTTTGAGAAAATCAACAAGATAGATAAACCCTTAGCCAGACTGACCAAAGGGCACAGAGAAAGTATCCAAATTAACAAACTTAGAAATGAAAAGGGGGATATAACAACAGAAACTAAGGAAATCCAAAAAAATCATCATATCCTACTACAAGAGCCTATACTCAACACAACTGGAGAATCTGGAGGAAATGGACAGTTTCCTTGACAGATACCAAATACTAAAATTAAATCAGGAGCAAATAGATCATCTAAACAGTGCCATAATGCCTAAAGAAATAGAAGGAGTCATAGAAAGTCTTCCAACCAAAAAAGCACAGGACCAGATGGTTTCAGTGCAGAATTCTACCAATTTGTATACCTTTGACTTCCTTTGTTGCCTGATTGCTCTGGCTAGGACTTCAAGTACTATATTTAATAGATAGGGAGAGAGTGGGCAGGCATCCTTGTCTGGTTCTCGACTTTAATGGGATTGCTTCAAGTTTCTCTCCGTTTAACTTGATGTTGGTTACTGGTTTGCAGTATATTGTTCACTATGTTTAAGTATGGGCCTTGGATTCCTGATTTCTCCAAGACTTTTATCATGAAGAGATGCTGGATTTTGTCAAAAGCCTTTTCAGCATCTAATTAAATGACCATGTGTTTTTTTTTTCCTTTAGTTTGTTTATGTAGTGGATTACATTGATAGATTTCCATATATTGAACCATCCTGGCATCCCTGGGATGAAGCCTACCTGATTGTGGTAAATTATAGTTTTGATACATTCTTAGATTCGGTTGGCCAGGATTTTGTTTAGTATTTTTGCATCAGTATTCATGAGGAAGATTGGTCTGAAGTTCTCCTTTCTTGTTTGGTCTTTGTTTGGTTTAGGTATAAGCATTATTATGGCTTCATAGAATGAGTTGAGTAGTGTTATTTGAGTTCCTATTTCATGGAATAGTTTGAAGAGTATCAGTATTAACTCTTCTTTGAAGATCTGATATAATTCCCCACTAAACCCATCTGGTCCTGGCCTTTTATTTTATTATTATTTTTTTTTAATGGGAGACTATTCTGCTTCTTTTTCCTCAGGACTTATGGGACTATCTGATCCTGTTTGAACATTGGCACCTGTATGTATCTAGAAAGTTGTCCATTTCATCCAGATTGTCAAACTTTGTTGCATATAAACTCTTGTAGTAGAATTTGATGATTTTTTGAATTTCCATAGTTTCTGTCACCATGTCTCCCTTTTCATTTCTGATTTTATTAATTTGGATATTGTCTCTGTGCCCTCTGGTTAGTCTGGCTAGGTTTATCTATCTTGCTGATTTTTTCAAAGAGACAGCTTCTTGTTTTTTTGATTCTTTGTATAGTTCTTTTTGTTTCTGTTTGGTTGATTTCAGACCTGAGTGATTATATCTTGCTGTCTATTCCTCTTGGGTGTATTTGCTTCTTTTTTGTTTTAGAGCTTTTAAGTGCACTGTCAAGCTGTTAGTGTAAGCTCTCTCCATTCTCTTTTTGGAGGCACTGAGAGCTAAGAGTTTTCCTCTTAGCACTGCTTTCATTGTGCTTCCCATAAATTTTGGTATGATGTGTCCTCATTAAATTCTAAAAAGTCTTTAATTTCTTTCTTCGTTTCTTTTTTGAACAATCTATCGTTGAGAAGTGCATTGTTCAAAGTCCATGTGTAAATGTGTTTTCCATTGCTGTTGTTTGAGCTTAAGACCAGCCTTAGGCTGTGATAATCTGATAAGGTACATGGAAAAATTTCAATATTTCTGTATCTGTTGAGGCCTAATTTTGTGACCAATTATATGGTCAGTTTTGGAGAAGGTACCATGAGGTGCTCAGAAGAAGGTATATACTTTTGTTTTAGCATGGAATGTCCTATAAATATCTATTAGATCCATTTGGTCCAAAACTTTACTAAGTTTCACTGTGTCTCTGTTTGGTTTCCGATTCCATGATTTGTCCATTTTTGAAAGTGGGGTGTTGAAGTATCCCACTATTATTGTGTGGGGTGCAATGTGTGCTTTGAGCTTTATTAAAGTTTCTTTTATGGATGTGGGTGCCCTTGCATTTGATGCATAGATGTTCAGAATTGAGAGTTCATCTTGGTAGACTTTTCCTTTGACCAATATGAAGTGTCCCCCCCCCCTTATCTTTTTTGACAACTTTTGGTTGAAAGTCAATTTTATCCAATATAAGAATGGCCACTCCAGCTTGTTTCTTTGGACCATTTGCTTGGAAAATTGTTTTTCAACCTTTGACTCTTAAATAGTGCCTGTCTTGTCACTGAAGTGGGTTTCTTGTATACAGCAAAATGTTGGGTTCTAGTTATGCAACCAGACTGTTAGTCTCTGTCTTTTTATAGGGGAATTGAGACCATTAATATTAAGAGATATTAAGGAAAAGTGATTGTTGCTTACTGTTATCTTTTTAGTTAAAGGTGAAATTCTAGTTGTGTAGCTATCTTCTATTGGGTTTTTTGAAAGATTACCTTGTTGATTTTTCTACAGTGTGGTTTCCTGCCTTTTGTTGTTATTTTTCATCCATTATCCTTTGCAGAGCTGGATTTGTGGAAAGATATTGTGTAAATTTGCTTTTGTCATGGAATGTCTTGTTTTCTCCATCTGTGGTAATTGAAAGTTTTGCTGTGTATAGTAGTCTGGGCTGACATTGATATTCTCTTAGGGTCTGTATGACATCTGCCCAGGATCTTCTGGCTTTTATAGTCGCTGGTGAGAAGTCTGGTGTAATTCTGATAGGTCTGCCTTTATATGTTACTTGACCTTTTTTTTTCTTTCTGCTTTTAATATTCTTTGTTTAGTGAATTTGGTGTTTTGATTATGTGCTGGGAGGAATTTCTGCTCTGGTCCAATCTGTTTGGAATTCTGTAGGCTTCTTGTATGTTCATGGGCATCTATTTCTTTAGGTTAGGGAAGTTTTCATCTATAATTTTGTTGAAGATATTTACTGGGCCTGTAAGATAAAAATCCTTGCTCTCTTCTATACCTATAATCCTTAGGTTTGGTCTTCTCATTGTGTCCTGGATTTCCTGGATGTTTTGGGTTACAAGCTTTTTGCATTTTGCATTTTCTTTGACTGTTCAGTCAATGTTTTCTATGGAATCTTCACCATCCGAGATTCTTTCTTCTATTTCTTGTATTCTGTTGTTGATGCTTGCATCTATGACTCCTGAATTCTTTCCAAGATTTTCTATGTTCAGAGATGTCTCACTTTGCAATTTCTTTATTGTTTCTATTTCTATTTTTAGATCCTGAATAGTTTTGTTCAGTTCCTTCATTTGTTTGTTTGCTTTATCCTGAAATTCTTTAAGGAATTTTTGTGTTTCCTCTTTAAAGGCTTCTACCTTTTGACCCATGAGCTCCTATGTTTCTTTAAGGGATTTTTGTGATTCCTCTTTAATGGCTTCTACCTGTTGACCCATGTTCTCCTGTATTTCTTTTAGGGAGTTATTTTTGCCCTTCCTGAAGTCCTCCATCAGCAATATGAGATGTGATTTTAAAACTAGCTCTTCCTTTTCTGATGTGATGGAGTATCCAGATTTGCTGTTGTTGGAGAACTGGGTTATGATGATAACATGTTGCCTTGGTTGCCTTGGTTGGTAATGATCTTGCATTTGCCTTTGGCCATCTTCTTATCTCTGGTGTTAGCTGGTCTCCTTGTCACTATCTTCTCTGTCCTATAGGCCTGTGTTTCTGTACTCCTGGGGTTCCATTTCTCTCCAATGCCCTGCAAACATCTGGTTCTCCAGGAAGTATCAGGTGATGGGGTCTCCCCTGTGGCAGACTTGACAAGGGTCGAATGCCCTGCAGGCTGCTAGTTCTCAAATGTTTTGCTGCTGCAGGATCTCGAATGCCCTGCTTATGCTGGTTCTCAAATGCCCCTTTTCTGCCATTCGAATGCCCTGCTGGTACCAGTTCTCAAATGACCTGCTCCTGGCAGTTCTCTAGAGAGTATCAGGAAGTAGGATCCTCCCTGTGTCAGAAGTGATACAGGTCTACCACATCGGTAGATGCAATGGGGCAGTGACTCACTGTGCTATTTTTTGTTCCTCATTCCCAGCCTTCCTAGGTCCATTGGTGTACTGTAAACCCAGGGAAGGTTCCATGCATCGTGCAGCACTGGAACATAGGTGACAGCAGAGCATCATGTGTCAGGACTGGTATGTTCACGACTTCTCAGGACTAGTATGTTCACAACAGCTCTGGGATGCTCTAGGCTGCATGAGCGTGAGAATGAACTTCAGTCCAGTTAGTGTGACACTCACTGGTCATGCCCTGACAACTTCTGGTGTGGGGAAAGAATAAACCCACAAGGGCATCTTTGCAACACTGCAGTGTCCTCACTGACAGGACAGATTCTGTGTTAAATGCTGTCCACCCATTCAATGCTACCAGCCTTTAACATTTAGACTTTGGGAAACATTCAGCACAGAAAACACAGAAGATATAGAATTCCTGGATTATGTATTATTATTCAACACTATGGTATAAAATTTGATGAAATTTTATGCATTTTCATTTTTACATATTTAAATGATACATTCATATACATGTATTGATGATTTTTATCTATCCCATTCATCTTTCTCCTCCCTCTTTCTCCCCACAAGTCTAATCTTTTTCTTTGAAGATAATAGGATGACAGTAGAATGCATTTGTCAACCTAAACCATTTTATTAAGTAATGTTTTTCTGTGTGATACTTCTTATTAATC
Organism: Apodemus sylvaticus; assembly: GCF_947179515.1. Taxonomy (NCBI): domain Eukaryota; kingdom Metazoa; phylum Chordata; class Mammalia; order Rodentia; family Muridae; genus Apodemus; species Apodemus sylvaticus. The sequence goes on along the minus strand of NC_067482.1, from coordinate 93,605,319 downwards.
TCACCTAAGCTTTGATGCGTCATTTAACAAACTTCTTCATCTAGCTCAGGTTATTTATTGATGTTTCTTCCCTTACACTGATTACATCCTGTAAAAAATGCTCAATAGTTTCTTCATCTACAGCTGCTAGTCACTGACCACTCACTTTATCCTGTAAATAAATGTATGGTTTTCCTCTGGTTTAGGCATTTTTCCTGTCTTCTACTTTTCTTACTCAGTTTTTGTAGTATTTTATGTTTTGTCACAATCCATTGTGTGTTAGATCCACAGACCATACTTCCTGCCTTCCATGAAACACTCTTGTAACACAGATGCCCATTAAGAAAAGCACTTTCTCACCAATCATATCAAGAATACTGATTAGAAATTTTTAAGCTTTTCTTTTTTTCCTCTCCTTAAATCTCCAATACTGAAATGTTTGTACCCTGCTTCCTTGGTTGCTCTCATTCTTTGTTTCTGAGTTTCTTTTCTTTTCTTCTGGAGTTAAGCCTGGTGCTTCCACTGGATTTGGCCTTCTTGGGAATTGGAAGAATATCTTGTAAGTTATTCACATCTATACTACAAAAAAAGAAGATGTATTTTTGCTTGAGTGCTAAGTGAGAAATACACTGTCCTATAGGAGTCAGGACCTCTGGGCAACCTCAGCAGAAAGCAGTTCCAGAGTACTGGATGATTTCGTTTTCTGTGATGATTACAGCAGGACAGATTTAACTAAGGAGCACTGTCAGTTCCTGCTTTCAGTACACCATTGGGCTAATGCACAGGGAGGACCAGGCAGGCATACAGCATGGATTACTTCTTTCCCCTTAATTTTGCCATTGCTTTAACTACACATCCTGAGCTTCCTTCAATATTTGCAAATGCCTCCCACTGTAATCATTTTATTGGCTATATTATAGGAATGGATGGATAACTCTGATTTAATGATTCCCTAATGGATGTACATTCAGATTTTTCTAGTTTTTCAATATAACTATAAAATTATCTTTTGGGTTTCATCTGGAACTATTTATTCAATTGAAAATTGTTTTCTCTGGATATTTTAATGTCTTGGTATATTTTTGACTTTTGTTTTACTATAGTATACGATTTTGATTTACTTTTAAAATGTTTATTCCCCAATTCACAAATTTTTATTCTTACAATTTTTCCTATTTTATAATTTTCAGAGTCAGTTTATTATTCTGTGCTTTTAGCTTAAAGTTTATGATTTTTTTTTTGGATTTGATTTTTTCGAGACAGGGTTTCTCTGTGTAGCCCTAGCTGCTCTGGAACTCACTCTGTAGACCAGGCTGGCCTCAAACTCAGAAATCCACCTGCCTCTGCCTCCCAGACTGCTGGGATTACAGGCATGTAATCCTACCACTGCCCAGCAAGTATATAATTTTTAATTTCGATTTATCTTTTTAAGTTATGTAAACATGAAAGCATCTAAGATCAGATATTTTCTTTCAGTTTTTACCATAGTGGTTGATATTTTTCATTAGAGTTTCTTAGTAACACTTCAGTTGCTGATAAACACCATGGCCAAGGAAACATAAGGGAGACAGTTTATTTTGCCTTACAGGTCCCAAAGAAGAGTCCATGATGGTAGGGGAGGCAGGTCAGGAAGTAGCCAATCAGGAGCTGAGAGACCACAGCTTCAAGGTCACACAGAAAGCAGAGTGGGCAAATTGGATGTGATGTGAGGCCTTGGGGTCTCAAAGTCCACCCTTAGTGATGGGCTTCTTCCTCAAGGCTGTACAGCCTTCTTTAACAGCTTAGCTAACTGGAGGCCAGTGTTCAAATACCTGAGCCCATAAAAACTTTTCTAATTTAAACCATTACATTCCATCCCCTGACTCCCATAGGCTTATGGGCATATCATGTTGTAAAGTATATTTAGTCCAACTTTAAAAGTTCCACATTCTTTAACAATCTTGAAAGTCTAAAGTCTCTTCTAAAGTGAAAGCAGTCTCTTCACTACAACTCCTGCAAAATCAAAAAGCATATTACATACTTCTAACAGACACCAGTGCAGGATATATATTGTCATTTCATGATGGAAGAATGTAGACATGATGAGGAAATACTGAACAAAACCAAGGGTAAAACTCAGCAGAGCACACACCAAAGCTTCAGCTTCATGTTTGGTAGCAGGGGCTTTGGTTTTATGAGGTTTAAATGGCTCTGCCTCTCCAGCTTGGCTGCCTACAATGGCTATTTCTTGGATTAGTTCTGTTTTCTATATGAAGCCTTCCTTGGTAGATGTCCCAAATCTCAGGTTTTCCACTGCAACCTGCGCATCACTTTCATAGTTTCACACAGTGGCCTCACAATTTTCTTGCAAAGACTCCCCTGCTACAGGGTTTGTGGCCTCAGCAGCTCTCTGATACTGCAAAAGACAACTGTATGAAACCTCAGCTTGTCATCAGCTCATGCACTGCATCTGTCCTATCTTTAAAGCCACTACCATGCGAACAATAAGGCCTAGTTCAGTTGCCAGCTTGGGTCAGAGACCCTCACCCTCCCCACACAGGTGCACATATCTTTCCTTCTACAAGTTGCAAGCTGGGCTGGGTGGGGTCTTGCCCCAAGGGCACCCTTCCCTTTATTCCGGTGCACAGTAGACTTTTTCTTGATAGTGCTGATCTGTTTAATAGTCACAGCCTTGCTTTCAGCACTTATCTTAGCTATAACATTAAGGATCCTGGTATTCTTTTCCCTCAAAAATATGTATTTTTCTGTCCCATTTGTTCTTTTTCATTGCAGACCTGCATAAGAGTTAGTAGTGAAAACAATGCCACAGACTCAATATTATGCTTTCTTGGCATTTCCCTTGCCAAAGAAATTAGTTCATTATTTAGCAATGGCCTCAAGCATGTTCTTAGGACAACGGGGAAATATATATGTGTGTATGTGTGTGTATGCATGTATATATAGATAGGGATAAAGATATTTTTCTTCAAAAATATTAAAAGTAACCCCTAGCTCAGATACTATTAAATCCCTGTTTCCCACTGAGACCTCGTAAGCCTCTGTCATCTGTGATTCTCCCATACTATTGTTCTTCTCTCCTGGAGGATAGCATTTAACCACCTTTCTAGTTCACACTTCCTCATTCTTCCAAAAATAACACTGTCAGGTTCTTCACAGCAACAGCTCACTCTCTGAGACAATCTTTCTGGGTTTCAGGGATCCAACTTTACTTCACAGGCTTTGGAGGAGGTGTCATTGTCTACCAAGCTGTCTTGCCAACACAGCTGCAAATATTGAAACATACAATTTTAAACAAGGATTTTTTTTCTAAAGTTTATACTTAGGGTTAAGTCCAGGAAAGCAAAGTACAATTGCTGAGAACAAATTTGTCTGCAACAAGCAATTCCAAAGCATTGCTTTACAAAACTGAGTGAACTAGAAATGGAGAGAGAAAGAATTTAAGTGATTTGGGCATGGGGGATGGGGGTGAGGAAAGGGGGATAGAGAGATGTTTTCTGTGGTCAAGTATCATACGGGGAACAGGAATTTTAACAGTGTCTGGACTAGTGGCCACTTGTGATATATGGTGAAGTGCTTGACTTGCAAAGCTGAAGACCTGAGTTCTGATCCCCGGTACCCATGTAAAAAGCCAGTTGTGGTGATGAATGCTTGTAATTCCAGTGACTCCACTGTGTATGTGTGTATGTGTGAATGCTTGGAATCTTGTGAGTCAGTCAGTCTGACCCACTTGGAAAAATTCCAAGCAAAAGGTGTAAGATGTCTAAGAACTAGCACCTGATGTGGTCTTCAACCTCTTCATTTGTATTAGGTACAGGCATCCCCTTCCCCACAAGAATGCACACATACATTCATACATAAATACATACATACATACATATATACCTGTAAAAACACACATACACAACACACTAAAAGCAAAAGTCAATATATAAAAGGAGTTGAAGTCACTTAATCTTTTAGTAATTGATGAAAGCAAAACTCTGAAACATTGCAGCAAAGAAGTCATTATTTTTCATTGACACTCAAAACACTTTTCTAGGCAGGAACAGTGTGGTGAAAGGTAGGTCCCATGCTGTAAATGTTCTTAACAGCTTCTGTAGAGGTTTCCATTCACAGATGTCTAGTGTGGGCGTGGAGATAAAGGGGTGTGGGCAGTGAGACTAGATGGACAGCTACACTCTTCATCCTTATACACTGCAGTGGTGATTTTTAAAATAAGTTGTCCCTGCTGGGAGATAATAATGCTTCCCCAGAGATGTCAGCTTCCACAGTTGAGAGAGTTCTCCAGTGTTTTCCTAGGACTCCCATATTTAAGCTAAATTTGAATTAAGAAACTAAACAGGACAAAATATTGTTTAGTGTAGAGATAATTAAACATGAATGACAATTCATGATGTCTCAAATATTGTAAATAACATTATTTGAGGAGATTCAAATCCAACTCAGGGGAAAACTGGCAAGTAGAATACATCTCCCATAAAACACACCACCCTTTCTTCTTGTCAGACTCCCCAGATGTGCTTCAAGTGATCTGGGTTTCCATTAAAAGTTCAAAAGATGAAATCCAGATGTTTCCTTCAGTCCTGTGCCCTTTGACCCCTGATGCATTTACTTACTCTTGGAGATTTTGGTCACATGACTCTGAACTTTATGCTCTACCTAAATAGCTCTGAAATGCAGCCTATGGTAATGGCCCGTGGAGTTGTTTGGGTTGAGGATCGGTTTCACGTCTATGAAGTGTTGCTGAGACTTTAAGAAGTCCCCTCTTTTCTTTTCAGTTCTTTTCAAAGGAACGTCTGTGTTTAAGTCACATTATCAGTGTTCTATCTGGAATTTTAAGTGCTAAACATTTTAAGTGCTAAATCTTTGACCCACTTAGGTAATAGAGGGTTGAAATGGATAAAGGTACTAATAAAGTATAAATATCTTTCTGAGTGTCAAAACGCTTTTCCTAGATTTTATTGTGATGAGCTGGATAAATATTTTAGGAAACAATTTGCTCTAAAGTATACTTTTTGGTTTCTAATAACTAATCAGAAAAGTATTCGCCTATATACAAGACTGCAACAAACCTTGCTCGGGGAGGGGGAAGACCTATATCCTCAATACAAATGCATTAGCTCATAGACATGAAATAATATGACATCTTTAGGCAAGAGAAAAGGAAATGTTTAGAACATTGAGCACTTAGAGGGGTGGCTTTAAATATGCAAAGAACACCAAATGACAGCAAAGGGCATCATTTGTGAACTCATTTTTCTCTAGCTCCTTGGACAGTTAGCAAATTGATTAAGAGGGATGTTTGTAATTTAAATTATTAATAAGAAACTAATAGTAAAGACATGCTCATTTTTTAAAAAAACATTTTCAGATGTCCTTTAAAATGCTACTTCTGGGGAGACAGGGAGATGGCTCAGTGGGTAAGTTGCATGCTGAATTGGTCTCAGGCAACCATGGAATGAAAGTTCTGCAGGGTCATGGACTTGTGCGGCTTGCTCCAACCACCATAGAGAGGTAAGAGATGTGCGGGTGTCAGTGGCTTGATGGCTAGCCACTGTAACCAAAGAGGCAGGTTCTTCATTGAGTAAGAGACCCTGGCTGAAAAGAGTAAGATGGAGCGATTGAAGAAAGAGACCATGTTCATCTCTGGACAGGACACACACATATACATGCCCACAATAAATAAATGGTACCATTTTTTTTTACACCATAAATCTTTGGTAGTTGAGGGTGGGATTGCACTGTTAAAAGATTCTACACAGTAGATTTCCAACCTGTGGGTAAGACTGGGGAACATATTAATGGACAACTGGTTATAGGAACTCACAAGGATTCTTATATTTTCTAACGTTTTAACTTCATTTTTAATTGAAAAGTTATTTTTCATATAATGTATTCTAATTATAGTTTTCCTTCCCTCAACTCCTTTCAGATCCTTCTTACTTTCACTCTCTCTGTACTTTCTCATTAGAAAGTTAACAGGCATATAATAATAATAATAATAATAATAATAATAATAATGAACAATCAGTCTTTTGGGCACAGAGGATGACAAAACCAAACTGATACAACTGAGAAATATTAAGAAGGAAGCATTTCGTGAAGACAAGGCTGACTCTCAGCAGTCAGTTGTAGCAGCTTTTATTCTTCATGGTCAAATCTATTCCTGAAGAAGCCTGTTGTAGAAATGAGAAACACTGTGTGTATCTGTCTGTAGAAGACAGATCCACCAGGGAAGAATGCAGTGTGCCAGCCTGGACCTCTGAAAATGCAAATTTATCCCAGGGTTCTTGTGCAGTTTAGGTAGATAGGGAAACTGGTCCCATGATGCTCTGGTTCCTCTTCAAGAGGGGGTTGCTTACCACAGAGAACAGCAAAATGCTTTTCTCTTTGCTTCCTAGATACCTTGTCACCTCTGGATGTAAATTGGGTCCTACTTTCTGTCACCCCACTTCTCTGGGATAAGTGGATTTTACAAGTAAATGTACTCCATGAACTCTAGGACTTTGCTCATTTCTAGGGAACTGGTTTATAATGGCATGAGCCATGTAACACTGTTAACTAACAAATGAATACTCTTTCAGTCCTCTACTAACAAATCAAGAAACAGGACCATTTATTTGGCTAAAAGTGATTTATAATTTATAATTGGCTATCTACTTCACTGACATACATAATTCTTGATTATTTAGATAATTATTATATCTAAAAATATATCAGAAATTATGATAATTATTTAGCAACATTGCTTCTTGTTTTCCAGAGCATGTAATGAAATTAAGATGACCACATACAATAAAAAAAAATCCTCTAAAAGGCTTGCTGTCACCTAGATCTAGCAGTGTGACTATTTGCTGGTCCCTCAATGATTCAGTGAATAAGCCAAACCTATGCAGTAAGCTTACATTAATTCTGGAGGTATTCAAATGTGATTATGCAACTAATGAATGAAAATGAGGACATTGCCAGAAAGTGGTGGTGCATGCTTTTAATCCCAGCACTTGGGAAGCAGAGGCAGGCAGATTTCTGAGTTCGAGACCAGCCTGGTCTACAGAGTGAGTTCCAGGACAGCTAGAGCTATACAGAGAAACCCTGTCTCAGAAAAAAAATGAGGACATGATCACATCACAGGATGGTTGAAGAGGAGGTTTCTATTGTAGACAAAAGAGAGAAAGTACAGCCAGGTCTTTTGAAAGAGATAAGAGCAGAGACAAAGTAGTGGATTGAACATAGTCAGCAGAATAAACCAGGTCATGAGAGAAGAGAAGCGAAAAAGAGCAAGAGAGATAAATAAAAGAGGAAGGATCAAGAGAACAAAGAAAGCTTTCTTCCCCTCCCAAGTGGAACTGAGGCACACTCAGTTGGGCACTTCAGCTTGTTAACCTTTTTGAGTTCTATGGACTGTATCTTGGATATTCTGTACATTTTTTTTTTTGCTAATGTCTACATATTAGTGAGTACATACCATGCATTTCCTTTTGGATCTGAGTTACCTCACTTAAGATGATATTTCATTCCATCCATTTGCCTATAAAACTCAGGATGTCGTCATTATTAAAAACTGAGTAGTATTGCATTGTATAAATGAATCACATTTTCAGTGATTCTTCTGTTGTGGGAAATCTAGGTTGTTGCCAGCTTCTGGCTATGACAAATAAGGCTGCTATGAACATAGTGGAACATGTGGCATGGTGGGGCATCTTTTGGGTATATTCCCAAGAGTGGTATAGATGGGTCTTCAGGAAGATCTATTTCCAATTTTCTGAGGAACATCCAGATTGATTTCTAGAGTGGTTGTACCAGTTTGCAAGCCCACCAGCAATGGAGGAGTGTTCCTCTTTTTCTACATCCTCTCCAACATGTGTTGTCACCTGAAGTTTTGATCTTAATAATTCTGATGGTGTAAGGTGGACTCTCAGGGTCATTTTGATTTGCATTTCTCTGATCACTAAGCACTTTGAACATTTTTTAGGTGCTTCTCAGCCATTCAAGATTCTTCAGTTGTGAAATCTTGATTTAGTTCTATACCCCATTTTTTGATTGGGTTGTTTGGTTTTTGGTGATTAGCTTCTTGAGTTCTTTATAAATTTTGGGTATTGCATGTGGGGTTAGTGAAGATAGTTTTTCATTTTGTAGATTGCAGATTCGGCTTAATGACTATGTACTTGGCCTTACAGAAGCTTTCCAGTTTCTTGATCATAGAGTATGAGCCACTGGAGTTTTGTTTAGGAAGTTTCCCCCTGTGCCAATGAGTTCAAGGCTCTTTCCCACTTTCTTTTCCAATAATTTCAGTGTATCTGGTTTTATGTTGAGGTTCTTGATCAACTTGACCTTGAACTTTGTGCAAGGTGACAAATATGGGTCTATTTTCATTTTTCTACTTATAGACAGCCAGTTAGACCAGCACCATTTATTGAAGATGCTTTCTTTTCTCCACTGTATATTTTTGGCTTATTTGTCAAAGATCAAGTGTCTGTAAGTGTGTGGTTTTATTTCTGGGTCTTCAATTCTATTCCATTGATCAGTTTCTGTTTCTGTACCAGTACCATGCAGTTTTTAGTACTATTACTCTGTAGAAAAGCTTGAGGTCAGGAATGATGATTCCCTCAGAAGTTCTTTTATTGTTAAGAATTGTTTTCACTATTCTGTGTTTTTTGACTTTCCAGATGAATTTGAGAATTGCTCTTTCCATGTCTTTGAAGAATTGTGTTTGAATTTTGATGGGGATTGCATTGAATCTATAGATTGCCTTTGGTAAGATAGCCATTTTTTCTATGTTAATTCTGCCAATCTTGGATAGTAAAGTAGATGGGGCAAGGGAGATGGGGGAGAGGGGGAGGGAAAAGAAGTGGGAAAGAGGAACCTAATCTGACACTGGGGGAGGGAAAAGGACTGATGCCCTGAGGGCCAGCAGAAAGAATGGAAACAGGCAACCTGGGGAGGTAGGAAGTTGGGGGGACCCTCCAGAATGCACAAGAGACCTGGGAGGTGAGAGACTCACATGATTAAAAGTGAGGGACCTTAGATGAAATGACTGACAGTAGGGAGAAGGAACTTATAGAGACTATCTCCAGCAGGAAGACAGTGCTTCAAATGAGGAAGAAGCAGACCATCCCACAGTTATAACTCTGACCCATAATTGTTCCTGTCTGAAAGAATTACAGGGATGGAAATGGAGAGGAGCCTGAGAAAAAGAAGGTCCAGTGACAGGCCCAAAGTGAGATTCAGTGCAAGGGAGGTCCCACGGCCCAGCACTATTATTGAGGTTACGGAGCGCTCACAAAAAGGGAACAAACATGACAGTACTCCAGAAGACCCAGCAAGCAGCTGAGTCAGATGCAGATAATTTACTGCTGTTGACTTAGGGAAGGCTGAATGAAGCTGTGGTGATCCTGTAGGAGGACCAGCAGTCTCAATTAATCTGGCCCCTCGGGATCTCTCAAACACTGGACCGCCAAACAGGCAGCATACTTCAGCTGGTATGAGGCCCATAGCACACATATAATAGAGGACTTCTGGGTCTGTGTTCATTCAGAGATGATGCACCTAGCCCTCAAGAGCCTGGAGGCTCCAGTGAGTTTAGAGATCAGGTGGTGTGGGGGGATAGAGACAGCCATGTGGAGACGGGGAGGGGAGGACTTATGGGATATGGAACAGTCGGAGGGTGGACAGGGGTTGGCAGGGTAGAGAATTAAATATGGAGTGTATAAAAATAATTAATAAAAAATAATTAAAATAGACAGAGAACCAGGAAAGTGCACGGCAAAAGTGGCAAGACTATATAGGAAGGTGAAATTGGGGGAAATGAAACAAAGCACCTGAGCTGGAGCCCTTATGGTAGGACACGCAGAGAGTCAAGCTCATATGAGTCACAGGAACTGAGTGAGCCTAGAGGTTTAAGCAGATACTTCCTTATGCTAATATATACCAGAGTTATCCATTTCTACTGACAATAGTCAATTCAGAAAACAGTTGAAAAAATGATTCAAGATTAAGGTGGCCATATCCCCCATTTACTTGAAATTACATTAGACAATATGACTCTGTCCTTAGAGATCTGACATGTGTTCTCAGGATCCACTTGTACTTAGTCAGTGTTTCAGGTCTGATTCTAGTGTGAGAGCCAGACCTCCCCCTTGGACCCACACCTCCTCATCAGACAGCATGGCTCCGAGGGTAGTGCTCTTGGTAGAGTAACGCTTATGTTGAGATAACATGAAACTTCCCATGCATTTTTACTTGATTCTCTATCCCGGTGAGAGGAAAGCTTGGCCCACCATATGTATTATGGATCACTCTAATAATAAGATCTTTGGGGTCCTTTCAAACCATTATATCACCAAAAGAAGCTGCAAAGCAATGGCAAGTTCTATTGATAATGAAACTCTCCAACTTTATTTGACTTTAAGATTCCTCCCAGTTCCTAGCCTGGACCTGCCAACAACTGCAGCTTAAAAGGAAGGTAGGACTTTATTCTTCCTAACCTGATTGGTTCCCAGGTATCCTCCCTTCCACTCCTCCTCTGTGAAGGAAGACTGAGGTAACTGAGAGTTCAGAGAGACAAAGGAGTACCATAAATGCCACTTAACTGGAAAGTGATACACTCCCTAGCCTTAGAAAAGAATTACATTCCTTTTCCCGCTGTGCCCACCTACTTGCCATGCTGGGACATTTCTTGCTGAGTCCCTTGCTCCTGAAATTCCAGTTACTCGGCTTGGTGAAGCTCTACCAGCTTGTCACTGGAATGTCATCTTGACTCTTTTGTGGTAGAATATTTAGCTGTGTCTAAAGACATGTCTAAAGACATGTATCATTGCTGCAGCTTGTTCTGTTGGACAAAACCCAATCTCCTGTTGGCCTTCTGCATAGTCCCTACAGCTGATGGGAAAGCTTTTTATACCTTCTATCCCTCTCACCAGGGAGGCTGGGCTTCTCTCTTCTCACCACCAAAGAAGCAGCCAATCTTCTAATCCTGTAGATTCTTGTGGCTGGGGTAGGCATCAGTTGACACTTTGAAGAATGAGTCCTTCATCAGATGTCACAGATCAGGCCCTAACTAGATCCTGACACCTTCCTCTACGTACTTTGTGTAAGGAGAAATGCACCTAATCCACTCACCTGTATACTCACAAAGGAAGAAGACAACACAGAAATACATGTACACACACATGCACACACATACACATGTACACTTGCCCACATACACAGAGGGAATGGGGAATTTAATTTAGCTGACACATAGAAAAGATTATTCTTCTTCCTAAACAAAGTTGACTTGCAAATATCCAGTGCTACCCTTTTTGTACTGTACCATTGATCACATCATATGCTATCTAACATTCGTTTCCTTCTTAGTTCACACAGGAAGATGGCTTCTTGCCATGTTCTCTAAGCACACCTCTGCTTTATCAAATCTCAATTCTCTGTCTCCAGGGTGTCCCTGAATCTGTCTCAGACTCTACCCCAGATTCAGTAGATCACTTGCAGAGAGTGGTCCAAGTTCAACACATATTGCAAGGAAGAAGAGACTGAACCTAATGCTCAAATGGTCATTGAAGGCGTGGCTTTGTCTGGAACCACCGTCCCTTCCCTTCCCTTCCCTTCCCTTCCCTTCCCTTCCCTTCCCTTCCCTTCCCTTTCCTTCCCTTCCCTTCCCTTGTCTTTCCTTTCCTTTCCTTTCCTTTCCTTTCCTTTCCTTTCCTTTCCTTTCCTTTCCTTTCCTTTCCTTTCCTTTCCTTTCCTTTCCTTTCCTTTCCTTCCTTCCTTCCTTTCTTCCTTCCTTCCTTTCTTTTTTCCTTTCTTCCTGTGTTCATAGTATTAGTAATGAGTCTTGACCAACTAACAACTCTTGAAGAAGGTCTAAACTGGTTGACTTTAGACTCAGTTTAAACTCAAGACCTTTAATTCCCAAACTTTCTAGTAGAGCAAAATATATCTTACATTTTTAAATTTTATACTCTTACAGACTTTAAAGTGGCAGCTAGAACATGCAGTTACAAATATTGACCACAAGAAGTAAGGCTTGAGTGCTTACAAAGGAAGGAAGGAAGAAAGGAAGGAAGGAAGGAAAGAAGGAAGGAAGGAAGGAAAAAGGAAATAAAGAAAAAACAAAAGAAAACAAGAAAAAAGAAAAAAGAGAAGAGAGAAGAGAGAAAAGAGAAAAGAAAAGAAAAAAATGAAATCAAGTCACAAATTATAAAATATGCTAACACCGAATGAACATTTACTTTTTGCTAAGCCAGGGCATAATATATCAGTCCACGCCGCAGCTCCCACATGACTCAGTGTAAATTAATGGGTCCCAGCTTGTACTGCTGTTGTTGAGTCAACATGGTCTGGCTGCCTTCTGTGAAATGGCAAGGAACAGATCAAAGCCTCTGGATATTTCCTCAAATATATGTGGTTTTCTGGAAGTCTATATCCCCTGCCTTTTAAAATGTTTCTGAGTTTTTTCTGAGATGGTGCTTATCGATTGCACCTGGGCCAGTCTTACTCCTAAGTTGGTACACTCCGTATTCACCAGCGTCTGAAACAGGACTGGGATGGTGCTGAGGGCCTGTCTCTGCGTTCCCTCCCATGGATGGTCAGCCACCCGCCTGCCTCCTAGGAACAGTGCTAAGAAAGAAACTATCTGAGCCAGAAATGCCCAAACTAATATTAACTTTAAATTAATATTAGGTTTATTTCTTAGGTAGTTTGTGGCTATTTCATGTAACATAATATTAATCATTTTAGTTAACTATAAATGCATGGTTCAGTATAGCACTGGACACATGCATAATTCACATAATTCACTAATACTAATAGTATTAATAATTATGAAATTGATCATAAGAATTTCAATGTATTGATACTATATATATTTATATTTTATTGTAGTCAGTACATATGTCATAATGTTCATTATTTTACACATTCATAGTACACAATTCATTGGCGTGAAATACATTTAAGGTTCACATATTAAACCAGATATGCTTTGAGTTAATATTAATTATTAATATCAATTGTAGTAATAATTATTGGCATTATCATCGAGCAAGTATTTTATTGTGGTCAGTGCATATTCTCATTATGTTTGATACCCATACACTTAAGCAGTTCAGTGGCATGAAATATGTCACAGTTTGGGGGAGCTATTGTTGCCATCAATTCTAAAACCGCTTTGTTGTTTTCAATAAAATGTGCAACTAAACAATAGCTTCTCTTAATTCTTTCAATAATAATAATAATAATAATAATTAAGGCTTTGTCCCCACTACAGTGCTTAGGGAATTCTGATAGACGTCGTTGTAGGGATACATGTTCTCATGTAGCAGATTAGCAAAAGCTTAAAGGGATTGGGAGCCTTTGGTACAGGTAAGCAGTTTTCTTTTTACTTTCATCTGCTGTTGCCTGAGGTTTTGATCTAACCACTGTGATTGGTGTGATGTGGAATCCCAGAATTATTTTAATTTGCATTTCCTGATGACTAAGGAATTTTAACATTTCTTTAGCCTATTGATATTCCTCAACTGAGAATTCTTTGTTTAGCTCTGCTCCCCATGTTTTAATTGGATTATTTGGTTTTCTGGACTCTTACTTCTGTAGTTCTTTGTATATTTTGTATACTGGTACTCTATCAAATGTAGGGTTGATAAAAATCTTTTCTCAATCTGTAGGTTGTCATTTTGTCCAATTCACAGTGTCCTTGCAGAAGGTTTTCAGTTTCATGAGATCCCCTTTGTCGATTGTTGATCTTACAGTATGAGCCATTGGTGTTCTGTTCAGGAAAATTTCTCCTGCAAACATGTGGTGTTTGTTAAATTTTTTTACTTAGCTTTTAAACAAATGAGATAGAAGCAGAGAAATTGAGGGACGCATGACCATTACCCAAGGTTGGAGGGGAGAGGCTGGGAAATAAGCACCTTGCTCTCCAGAAAAACGACTAAACGGGATGCTTGCTCAGGTAGAAGAGTCCAGTTTGGCATCCACCCTCCCAGAGGGTCCCAGGAAGGAGCCTCCTATCAGCATGGCTATGCAAAAGGAGGATTCATTTTAACTGCTCGAGTAGCTCCAGGGAGCCAACAAAAACAAATGAACCCCACGTCCCACTATAAATTGTCTTTAGCTGAACGATGTCTGGTTCCCTTTTGGAATGTTCTTCACTTAGCTGCAGTTTGCCAAGGGTCATATATGACAGACATGAAGTGTCTCTGGCAGTGATTGAAAAGGGTTCCTACTGTTTGTGGCCAATGGTAGGAGTGGAAAGGCCAAATCTGTTGACCAGAAAACAGCAGGAACTGGTAAACTTTCCCCAAGACTTACTAAACTTTGAATCACCTCTGCTCTCCCAACCATTCTGTCAGACCTGTGTGCAGAAAACTGATATTATAATTGCTAAGCTCAGCAAGAGTCTAATGGGCAACCTGAAGCTTTTTGGGCCTTTGGTACAATTAGGATGGAGGGCAAGGCCAGCAGACAGGACACGGCGGGCTCCGCCCACTCCTGCCAAGCCAACTCAGCTAAGGTTTCATCTCAGCCTCTTGCAGACAGGTAACTGAGCAGCCTTGGGCTCCTGCCTCTGCCTCCAGTAAGGAAAATAATTCCTGTCCAAACTGGCTGGGAGCTATTAAAGGTTTAAATGTCACCTCAAAAGAACCCTTTGCTAACCTTTAAGTGGTGGCGTCTGGAGGGCTGTTCCAGGCAGGATTTGCCCCTCCCAGAGAGTCTAGGGAGCTGAGAATGTATTTATATGTGTTGTTTTTTTCCACCCCTCCCCTCCTTTTTTCTTTTTCTTTTTTCCTTTCAGGGAATTATCACTGAACCTTCAAAGGCAGCGTTTGTAGGGCAACTGGCACCTGCAGGATGGAGCTTCCCAAAGAATGCTCTCTGGGCTGAGTATATAATTTCATTTAATCCTAAATAGCCCTGTCTACCTATTGTCAACAAATTCTCTTTAATCTCGACCATCACTTACAAGAATATTTACTATCAAAAGGAGACAAATCACTATTTAAATGTGGATTTACTCAAGTCTGAAACTATGACGGTGACATAAGATAAAATGATAATATGTAAATAAAAACTGGAGACAGATTTATCCCCGGGGAATGTTGGGCAGAGCAGGGGATTAAAGTCATATGTGATCTGCTTTGAGTGGCCTCATTTAGACCCAGCATTCAGTTATGACCAGCAATACCATTCATTCTGTTTACTTCAATGACCCACTGTAACCAAGTGTACAACCCTGGTAAGTAGACCTTGATATTTACAGCACTTTGGAGCAAAGTAGATGCAAGCTGCACATTATTGATGGGTGCTCACTCTTAGCGTACTAAGCATTTGTGGGAAGTGTGAGTACAGGTGGGATAAGAGGATGTATGCTAGCTCAAATGGCTTGGTTACTACAAACTAACTACAAAAGAAGAGTTAAATAATATACCACCCCCAAGACAACAGTTTTCAATTATTGTCTGTGATCCTGAAATCCTCCCAATGAGTTGAAAGGAAATTTATCCCAGATGGCATTTTCCTGCATGTGCCAAAAGTGTCAACCTTCTCTGACTCTTAGTTCTGAGCAGCCATGCCAAGGAAGGCATGCCTCTCACTTTCCTATACCCACTGGTCACTAAAGGCAATACAACTTTCTAGAGGTAATGTTCTTAACTCATTGAAATAAAACTAGAATAGTAACAATTAGACTTTTTTTTCCAAAAGTGTAGAAATCAAGCAAATTATGTCCCATGTTCTTGGGCAACAGTAGTCTAATGACCAGACCAGGAAATTACAGAATACACCATCTATCAATTATGTACCCTCTAGTGATATCTTCAAATACAACTATCTAAACAATGAAATGCAAGGTATAGAAATCAAGCTAGGATTGGGCTAGGAAACTCCTGCCTACTGGCTGACTGTTTTGGTGCTGGAAGGTTCTACAGAGTCTACAGTGTAATAAAGGCATTGTCAGTCAGACTCAACAGTGAACTATAATACTGCTACAGGAACTTTCTTGTAATATTACATCAGGTTAGAGAGGGTCTGTGATTGGACAAGGAAAAAAGGGGCAGAGCTAGGAGTTGCAGAGGAAGGGCATTTAGGCACACTCAGACAAAGGTCATGGCAGGAGTTGATGAACAATGGCTTGTGACATTTTTCTGCGTGTGTCATAAGGTTAGAAACATTGGGATAAGACTTTTATCATTGTAAATTAGCATCTTGCAATTGTTAGCTTAATATACATAAATCTAATTGGCTAACTAATTAAGAAGTAAAAGTCATGTCTCTACCAGGGAATTGGGTGGTGAAAGGTGGCAGATCATGGAAGGGGGCTTTGAGTGGACTAGTGAAATGAACTTGTAGGACCCCATCGGAGATATGGCCAGACTGGCAGGACTGCCGGGGGAGCTGGGTCACCACATGGGGAGGGACCCTGTGGAGACAGTGTTAGAAATTGTCAAGCCAGCACAGCTCAGAAGTGTGTTTCTTTACCACCAGTGCTAATACCAGAATCGGACCATGGACTGGTGGGACAGGAGGGTTGGCAGGCAGCTTAATGTTAATTTAGCAGACAAGATGTGCTCATTGGTGTAATGGTGGCTTCTCTTTTATGGGAGCAATCAACTGCTTCTTTATTGGATTTGGAGATTTCACTACAAGATAGAACCCATGTATAACACAGTAAATCTGGTCCAATATCCATGACTAAAGAGGTCTTAGATCCTAGGGAAGGGACAGACCTAAGAGAGTGGCTTAGTTTAATTGACATCACCATCCTACCCCCTAAACATCTGTCTTGATGTTCACAGAAGCTACTTTAAACATAGAACTCTCTTCTCAGAGGGAACTGAGGTAAATAGGAACATCCATGACTTCATAGAATGCTGGAAAGAAAGCCCAGCGGAGGGCTAAGCCCCATAGGAAACATTATCCTGCTGCCTTACAGAATTCCGAGAACATGGTGAAATAGGGCAAAAAGAATATAAGGTTGGAGAGCGGGGAGGGCGACTAAAGTATCATCTTCTGTGCATGACACAGTCATGGAAATCATGAACTCACAGCATCTATTTCCGACCAGAACTGTGTCCACAAATGTTGGGCCCTCTTAACAGTAAGCTATGGAAATGGTAGAGGCTCATGTTCCCTGACACATACTGTTGGCCTATTGGCAGCCAGGGGTGGATTCTAGGAGCAAAGAAAGCATAGTATCTAATTGCCTACTCAACCATGAGACCACCAGACTCAGATGGTGTTTTAGTTGGAGTTTTGTTACTGGAATAAAACAACACAGCCAAAAGTAACTTCTATGTGTATGGCTTTTGGCTGGTGTATTTGCAGGCCATGTGCATGCCTGGTTCTCTTGGAGAGCAGAAGAGGGCTGATCCTAGGGACTGGAGTTACAGATAGCTGTGAGTTGCCATGGGGGTGCTGGGGACTGAATGAGGGTATTTTGGAAGAACGGGCTCTTACCTTCTGAGTCCTTTCTCTAGCCCCATGTCAATGTGCTCTTCATTCACAACTGCATATGGAAATTAAAAGAAGATGCCCGTGCATCTTAATCTTCTACCATAGAAAACATACCAACAAGGAAGAGCCAGGCATCTGATTAAGGTATCTAAATTTCTGAATGTGTTTTCTCATCAATAGAGTTTGAGTATATTTAGAAATTAAATATTCTGTTGTGTGGGTTTCTTCCCTGTCAGCTAAGGACAACTTTATATTTGTGTCACTTTGGGTAAACTTGGTAATAAAAGCCAAACAACTACGTTTGCAAAGTTCAGTTCCTCTTTGGAGAGGTAAAGAAAGTTGAGAGGAAGGAGAAGGACTCATAATTAAATATCATGACTATAAGTGGCTTGTTAGTTTTTACCCTATGAAGTTCATATCAACATGCTACTTAAAGGTGCTGTTATCTCAAATCATTCTGATATGACCACGTCTTCAGGGAATTCAAATGATTTGCTTTACAGTGGGCAAAATAAAATGCTCACTGAACTAAGAGGAAACTCCATTGACATAGAAGCCCAGATTCTGTGGTTCACTAACATATTTGTAATGAACTAAATATAGATCTCCAGAAGTGGATAGCTCGTGTAGCTGGAACTTTCAGATGGTTACATCAAGATAATTTATCAATGTTGGTTCAGGCTTTGAGTGTCTTGAAGCAATGGGCTTTGGGGCTCCTTTCTCTTATGGTAGTCTCTAGAAGGCTTATACTTCTCAATTTACTGCTGGATAATGAGATATTTTTTAATGGATTGATTGTAATTTCAGGGTTTTTTTTTTCCTTATAATTTCGGTCTTTTGTAAACTTGACAACCAAGATTCATGAAACAACCAAGGCAAGAGTTGTTACAGGAAATATTAAAAAAGAGAATCTGCGCATTCCTGTGCTCGTGCCAGCCAGCCAACTGGAGCACAGGGCCTCCACTGGGCCATCTCACTTGGCACTCCATCTGTCTGATGGGAGCACCCGAGTTCATCTAACAATGCCCCACACATCCCATGATCTGCAACCTCACCACCAAACTACCCAGTAGAATCAAGACTCTTAATGCTTAATTAACCAATCAGATTTATGTATAAATAATATTATAATTTACAAAATGTTAACAAACAAAATGTTTAGAGTCAATTGATAATGGTAAAAGCTTTATCCCAATATTTCTAACCTTATAAAAACATACCTATTTGTGGCTAGTAAATGGCTCACAAGGTCCATATCCAAAGCCGTCTATCTCAGTTCTCTTCCCTTCTCCTAGGATAAGCCTTTTCTCCCAAAACTCTTAGCTCCATCCCCCCTTTCCCTATCCAATCACAGACCTTCCCTACACTAATGAAATTGAACAGGGAAAATCCTGTGACAAAGTGTCAAGGTCCATCTTACATTTTGTTTAATGGCAGCTTAAGCAGCCTTGCATGCCATTTTCATTGGAAGAAAATGGTTTTGCGTCGAAGTGTATTTTAAAACGTTTGGAAAACTACATCATTTGTGACAGTGACCAAACAGGAACTGAGAGTCATTATTTTGAATTGGATGTCAGATAACTTCAGGATGGAACATTTTGCATAAGTGTTCTGAGTTCCAGGATCAGGGAATAGAATGGTAGCACTGACACTATTTGGGTAAAATAGGAGCATCATAAAGTTCAAGGCTCATCCCTAAGAAAGTAGCTAAGAAGATTCCCTCTCTTGGTTATCAGAGAATCTGAAATAAGTCATGGTCTTAAGTTAACAAGCTAATATTTCATCCATGGATAGCAGAGTGTTAATGCCTAAATATCGCAGTGAATGGAAGAGGCACATAGGCAGCTATTTGCCCGATACAACTTTGCTGTCATGGCCTATTAGAACCAGTTTACATGAGCATGTCGAATTTGATGAATATGTATGTGACCCTTTTCGGAGTCATCACTCATTGGGCTATGGCCCCCATGGCAGGAAAAACAGCACCTCTCATTAAACACAGCATGAGTTACAGGCATGTTATGTTAATATTTCTTCAGAACTTTAGGGGGTTTTCCTCTTGTTCTAATAAATCGTGTGAAGAGAATAATTTAAAAGTATAATTGATTTAACAACACCTCATTTCCTGTATTTTCTCCGTCTCTATTTTAGGTAGTCTGTGAGTTCAAGAAAGTGCTTTTCTCAGGAAGTTGTAGGACATGCTTATGAAGTGAGCTGTACATCATTCATTTGTGACTCCTGAGGTGGGCCCCCTCCTCAGTGGGAAGTTTAGGAAGTCTAAACAGAAGATCTGCATGCATGGAATATTATAAGCCATGAAAGTCAGGGTTCCCCTTAAACCTCTGGAACACAAATCATTTACTAACTCACCATTCTTCCCAGTTAGGGAAGTGTTTGTACATATTCAACTAAATGATTACGGCTCTAATAATTATCCTTATTGTTACTGAAGTCATAAAATTAATGTGATTTTTGTGCCACAAAATCTTGCTGTAGATTCATTTTACATGTCATAGAAAGCGTAGAAACAATAATTCCAAATATTTTGTAAAACTGCAGAAAAGGCTTAAGAGAATCCTTTACTCATTCACAAGGTCCCCGAGCCCTGATCACACTCCTGTCAAGACTTCAAATGTTTGTTTTTATCCATCCTCAGACAGCTTCATGTGACCTTCCTTGGTGCCTGACCAAGTGGGCCTTTATTTGGGGCAGAATGAAGATTAATGTTCTTCTGGAACACCTGAAAGGTCTAACTCAGTGTCTGCCATGCAAACTGTAATAGAGCCTCAAAACTGAACCCAATGTTAATGGCACCTTTAAGCTAAAAACACTGAGAAGTGTTTTCTCTGAGTCTACCAATGTACTGGTGCCTCATCAATTTGGTCATCATTGGGAGATTGGACCTTTAGAAGAGAAGCTTTGGCTGATGAAGGTAATGCTACTTATGGAGAGCAGTGTATTCCTGCGAGGGCTTTCTGCAGAGCCACCACAGTGCAGAGCATGGCATTAGGAAGTTTATATTCTAATCTTGAGCCTTCCTCTGGACGTGGGGTCATGAAACACATTCATTTTAGCTTTTACTTTTCTAATTTGCAATGTTTTCCAACTTCTAAAGGTCTGCATCTGTCTCCTCAAACAATGTCACTTTGCTTTTAATACATTGGTCTGGCTTCCCACTGCTAGTGTTCTTTCTACTGTTTCTGAGGGCTGGCAATGACCACTGTTTCCTTGAACTTCCTCATGATTCTATTCTGCCTGTGAGCAGACTTGGCATGATAGTGAAGTTGTTGTTCACAGACTTGAGAGCTATGAATATTTGTTTCCCTCTTTCAAAATTTGCATCTATAAGACTGGGATTGGGAGCTGGGTTGGTCCCAGAAATAAACACCCTTCTCTACACTGGACTGAGGATTCCTTTTCTAATTTCTCATTGTAGTCAAAGTTCTTTGGATTGACTTCCCCAGAATGGAAAACCCCCATTCAAGACAGCAAAGTAAATCTGTCCAAGCAATAATAACCATCTTCCTCCTCTTCCAGTAGTTTCATGGTCTGTGTTCTAATTGGTTAATTTTGCTTCTTGTTTTTGATTATTTCAAACAACTTCATTACAAGTACTGCTATTATAGGTATTTCAACTAGAAGGAGCTGAGATGAAAAGAAGATAATTTTCCACAGGTACACTGAGCTAGAACAGAACTGGATTGAACTCTGGCACTGTGGCTCCAGAATTGAGACTTTCAATCATTGTGCCATAGCATGTATTAAGCTTGTTATCTCCTGAGTGATAGTAGCTTTAGGAGTAGATGAAGCAATAGTCTATAATAGAAAACTATAAATGAACACAAAAACAGACCACAAAACATACCCAGATTCATTCCCAGAAACTGTCTTCCCATTTCAGCACTTTGGTAGATGCCAGTCTTTAGTGGTACTGGCAATTTGGGTGAAGCTGTCTGTGAACGAGGCCAGTCTCACCGGGGCCAAATTCTCAAGCTCAAGGTAGGACCAAAAAGCTGTCATTGAGAGTACTTAAGTGGAACACTCTCTCCCAGGATCAATGCCATCACTCTTCCCTCACTTGAGAGGCCCCCAGCTGGCTGAGTCGCAGCCTCAATAGCCAAGGCAATCTCCAGCCCTTGCTGTAAATCTAGCTCTGGAGCTGCCAACAGACAGTGTTGGAAAAAGTCTGCTCTCTTTCCTGCCAACCAAATGGCCCCGTAGCATAAGCTTCCAAGTTTTCTCAGTCTCATAAAATTTGGCAGAATGAGACAGTAGGGCCATGAAATTTGCATTTATCTTGTGCACCTGACACTTCCCATCATGATGATCGAGTACTTCTCTCATGTCGTAGCACACTTGGCCAAGGGAGGACAGGAAAGCAGGGTAGAGGTTGGTTGGGGGGCAGGCTAATCAAAGCCAGGAAGAAGGGTAAATCTGTAACCATGAAGGATGGAAAACAAGGTATGGGAGGAATGGAAGGCTAGGAGCTGAGGAAACACTGTCACTTAAGATAAAAGAGCTTGTCAAAGCCCCGTGGACACTTGAGCTATCAGTCTGATCCCTCTCAGAGGCTCTGTGTTGACCTCCAGAGAATCACATACAATATCTTCCCAGCTGCTTGAAGAAAGCCCATTTTCTTTCTTATAGCCTGTCATTGTGTATACATTCAGGGTAAGGGTAAAAAACAAAATTGACTACAGAGTCTACACGTTGTTGCAATAAAATAATTCTTGCATGTTGCTAATACATGCCACTGATGGAGAAAATGAGAATTTTATTTCAGTAATTTACCATATCTGCTTCTTGATTCATCTTGCTTCAAAGTTCTTATATGAAGTAAAAATCAAAACAAAAAAGGTAGCAAGAGGATCTTTAACCCTAGCATCTTAAAGGGCTTGGCTCTAGAGCAGAGCACAAGGCCTCTCTTTATTAGGTCAACTGTTTGCTGCTGGTAAAAACTCTGAATATTTGCTTTAAATCTGTGTTTCTACTTTGATAAAATAGTTTTATTTGAAGTCTTTACAGATTTATATTGAGATTCAACAAGCTAATAAATGCTACGTGGGAAATAGGTGTTGCATTGATGTGAGACAGTAACCTAATCCCTTGACTTTAGAGCAAAGAAGGCAATTATAAATCACCTACATATCTCAAAGGTCAGTTACAGCTTTGCCAGGAAAATAAAAATGTAATAGATCTATATTTAGTAATTTTCATACAATTTTCTAAGACATGTTCTAACAGGCTTTTGTTAGAAATTATACTAATTCATGAGCACTGCAAAACCTGGGCTAGTAACCACAATCTCTACTCAGGAAAGTCTGAGCTAGTAGCTATAACTTCTCTTTGGGAAAGCCTGGGCTAATAGCAGTATCTCTTCCCAATTTTTCCAGAATGACATATTCCTAATTGTTACTTCCTAGTTGTAGAATAAAATCTAGATCCCTTATCATATTAATTTATGCTCTACATTTTATTTGCTAAACGACTTTGTGTCCTAATGTATGTTGTTCTAATTTAACAGTACTATATAAATCTAACAAATACATATGAATTTACATGTAAGAAATATCTATATAAATATATGTTTATCCACATGTAAAACCTATATTTTTCTGTAAAACTACCTTTGAATTTATGCTTCTTTGTTTTGTGCAAAAAGGCTCATTCTGTGTTACCTCAACATTCTGACTGTGGAATGAGGAGTGCTATGGAAAACATGGAGGTCTGAAACCTGAGGATTGTCCTTAGTCATATATTTCAATACCAATTATGTTTTATTGGCACACCGTTTCATGGTATAAACTAGATACTTCCTGACTCTCGAGGAAATGGCTGGCTTATGTTATTCATCTCTGCAGTCTTCATGACATTTTTTTTTATCTAGTCTCCTGCGAGTGATGTCAAGTTCACTTTATATACTTGAAAATAAATGCAGACTTTTCTGAACCAGCAGGAAACAGAAGGCAAATAGGTCCTTAACACTTACGTTACCAAAATGATTTATTTTTCACTTTTGTCACAAACTATCAGGAACCTTGTTTCTTTATTTCAATTCTCAATTGACTCAGCTTGCTGGAACCTGATTATTTTTAACCTAACATAGATTCTTGGAAGAAATGGCAGCTTTGAAATTAGCCTTGGCCTGACATGAATTAGCATACACTCAGTATTTGGTAGAAAAGGAAACAACTGACTGATGCAGTGATTGAATGACTGAACATTTATATTTAATATCTTAAGTATAGCTTTCTTAACTGAAGTTGTGATAGTGTTACTTAATTATGCTAATAACACCTGAGAGCACAACATAGCCGTCATCCAATTCTTCAGAATTTTCTTATATTGCCCTGACTCCCTTTTCTGGTTATCATGTAAAACAGATGATGCTCCCAGTTGTTCATGGCTGAGATTGTCAGACATGTAGTAAACTTCAGGCCCATACTGAAGAAATTTAGACCAGATCTCCTCAGGAACAATAATGTCCTAAAAGCCTGCCTCACATGTGGTCTCTGAGAAAGGATCAAGGCATTTGGGGCCTTTGTGGTATCGGCTGTAGCTTTAATGTGCAATGTACCCCACAGGTTCCTGTGTTTGAACACCGCAGGACCCTAGTTGGTGGTGCTGTATGAAGGCATGGTAGAGTCTTCTTAATAGAAGACATGGCTAAAAGAGGCAGATTGGGCAGAATTAAACAAGGGAAGGCCTTGAAGGTGATATTAGCATCTAATTAGGGGCTGTTCTCTGCTCCACCAGATAGAAGTAGTGTTACCAGATTACACCACAACCACAGACTAAGCTGCCATAGTCTTTCCAACCTTCATGCCTAACCTGGCATAATGTACTGACTGATAGTTCCTTCCTCTGGAAAGAAAATGTCTAATGCAGACAAGTAATAAGTAAGATTGAATACCAAGGGATAAACGGAACAATAATACACAAGCCATCCATGTATTAAGCATTTTAACTTTTACAAAAAGACTCAAAAGAAGACTTGAACAAAGAAGACAGTGTGGGCTATTCTTGGACAGGAGAACTCAACATCATAAAGAAAGTACATTTTCTCTTTTAACTTCTAAACTTAGTGTTTCCTTCAAACTTGATGATATTGCCCTACAGGTCATCTGAGAAAGAATGCACAAGAAGACAATTACAACTGTGAAGAAAGAAAGGCCTGAGAACAAAATAGCCTCCCTATGCTGCCAGACACAAATTAACATCAAGATTTGAACACCAAATAGTTTTGTGTTTGAGTGTGGGCTAGAGCTATCCAAGCGCACATGGAGTTTAATCATTAAAAAGAGCCTTAGAGCAGTGAGAAACAAACTCTGCATTATTATTAGAGCAAATGCTGAGCCAAATAGGACAAAAAATTTGGACCTGAATCTCAGCTCATGCTTCCCTCTGAAACGATGATTTAAATGAAACCATAAAGGTTACAAACTGAAAATGGGGAGATCATTTTATACTTTTAAAATAGAGATATTTTAAAATATGACTCAAGATGCACAACCAAGAAGTCATCTTGGATTATGTAAAATATAAAAAAATTGATAAAGAACAAAAAGAATGAAATAACTGGTGGTAAATACAATCAAGAACACATGGGTTTCATTCACTGAAAACAACCAAGTACTGATGAATGAAACTAAAGAGCTAAATAATTAGGAACACCCATGCTTACCTGCAGACTCAGTGGGATCCCTGTCAAACTTCCAATGGCTTTTTAAAAAAAGTTTTCTTGTTAGAAATAAATTAGGTGATCCTAAAATTTATACCGAACCATATAGCAGAGCAAATAGCCCAAGCTAGTATTGATTGGTGAAAAACAAGGTGAGCAATAAGCTCAGGAACTTATGCTTTTCAAAATGGGTCAAATTTTGAACATAATTATTTATATAGACCCTATCTTTTCGATCCACAGAGTTCTAGAATCCTCTGTGTACCAGATCCAGACTGTCTCCATATATTTACAAATATTGTCCTTATTCCATAATTTGCATTTTCACCTTTTAAGTGGTATCTTTTGAAGCACTCATGCTAAAACATGCACACACAGATATGTCCGCCATATTTTCTTCTAATAGTTTTGTTAATTTCACCTTCTTAATATTGACCTTACTTATTTACTAGACAAATAAAAATCAAACAGTCATGCAGAGCTGGGGAGATGAGTCAGCTGATAAGGCAGCTGTTCTGAACAGATAAATATATTTTTTTCTATTTGCCTTTTATCATGTATCCTGATTATGGTTTCCATTTCCTTAAATCTTCAGAGACCTTCATGTTTCCCTCTCATGTGAATCCACACCTTTTCTGTCTCCTGTTAGAAACAAACAGCCATTTACAGAATAACAATAAAATAAAATATGATAAGACAAAATCAAACTAGACTAGAACAAAACAAACAGAAGAAAATGAGCCTAAGACAAGACATGAGAAACTCATATAGACCTAGACACACATGCTCCACTTACATGGGAGTGGGGACTCCAGATGAGGACGGGATTGTCTATTTCTCATTTCAACTCTGAGACCACATCTGACTCAGACCTGTGCAGGACCAGTGTGTGCTGCCAGTCTCTGTGAGTCCTTATGCACAGCAGCACTTCTGTGTTTACAGGGCCTTGTTTCCTTGGAGCCCTCCATTCCATCATCGGGCTCTTGAAGTCTTTCTGCTTCTTTATCCAGGGGTGTGGGGGTGGGGAGGAGGGTCCTGAGGGAGGGATTTGATGAAGACATAATCTTTAGGACTGAGTGTTCAAGGTCTCTCACTCTCTTCACTTTTCTCTGAAAAGGTAATGGTGTACATTTTCTACAAATGTGACTTTTTTTTTCCTTTTGTAACCCACCAAAGGGGGAGTTCGTCAACATTCTCCGTTACTCATGGCATTCATGAGCTATATAAAGTAATATAACTCTATTGTGAATATTTCTTCAAATAAATATAGCCATTAACTCAAGATTTCACCTAGAGTTAAATTGTATTATAAATATAATACCTTAAGATAAGTTTATTCATTCGGTGATGGTTTTAGTGTTCTTTACAAAGTGAAGCCACTCTCCAGCAAACAGCTTTAAAGATCCTAAGATTTTTTTGTTGTTGTTGCGGGAAAACAGAAAGAGAAAAAGTATGTACCATTGTCATTTATTAGAGAAAGAGAGTAGAGAACCTACAAACACATTTTCATTCAATTGAATTTTACATTTATCAGACATAAATGTTCTTTTCCAAATTCTAAACTTACTGTTATCTCAACAAAACTAAAACAAATTTATGTATACTACTAGTGGAGGAGAAGACTTGGGAAGGCAGGGATATGTTTGGGTAAAGGAGAAGTATTTCACATAACATTTAAAAGTGTTTAAGTATTATCTAAGTTAAGAAACGTTTTCATGATAGGCTAGAAAGAGTCTGTAGTGTGCAGATGGATGTAGACACTCTTAAAGGAATGTGGGTGTCACAGCCATTTTATCTATGCAAGCTACAGACTTGGTCTTCAGTAAAACATTTTGTTTGCTCTGTTAGTCTCATTAATTCAGAAGATTTTTGCCCTCTGCAGACTCTAACAAGATTCTAACCTTGCCCATAGGAGGGGCCAAGAACTCTGGCAAGTCTAAGGACTTTTAAAACTTTGATGTTTAAAAGGTTCTACTGTTGTGTAAATGATTTTAACTCCTCTAAGTATCTGGACAATAGTGAAAGGTCAAGGGTGATTTTCTTTCTCTTTCTGTCTGTCTCTCTGTCTCTCTGTCTTTCTCTTTGTCTTTTACCAAGGGATAATGTTAACTTGACAATGATCTGAGAGTACAAACAGCAATTTCTTTTCAGCCACCTGCAAACCAAATAGAAGCTCCTGGGTTGAATTTAAAGAACAGCATCTGACTATCTAGTACTCAACCAAACGCTCAAATATTCTTTCTAATTAGTAGAAGGGAAGGAGTTTCCTTGCACAAATTTTCTACATTCCATTCTCAGAGGCAGGATGAGGTTATCTGTAGCAAGAGTTACTTACTGTGTCTTCCTGGAGGAACATGTGAGGAAAGTGTACTTCTAGAACCAGCCTCTTCCCACCTGAGTATATGTCTGAAAACACAGCAATTGTGCATTTATTCTTTTAAAGACAATGAAAATCCCATTTGTGTATATCAGAATATGAAATTATAATGAGAACAAAAAATGCCCCTACAACTTTACAAAATGAGACTAGAAAACAGAAAGAAGAAAAAATATTTCTATTTTCATTTTATGTGTATGAATGTTTTTGTCTGCATATATATGTATGCAACAGTATGGATTGCACGTTTAAGTCTAGAGACCAATTCTTCAGTATTGGGTAGAGAAATGTTTGTAAACATTTTAAAGCACATTTACTTACATCAGTTATTTTCCCTTCTCTCTCTGTCTCTCTGTCTCTGTCTCTGTCTCTGTGTGTGTGTGTGTGTGTGTGTGTGTGTGTGTGTGCGTGTGTGTGTGTGTGTTTACTCTTTGTGGCTGGAGAGTTTTTGATTTCTCCTTGGGATGAAGAGGCATCTGAAACAGCTTGCACATCAGTGGAAACAGACTTCTCTTCCCTTCTTAGGACTGATTTACAGATTTTGCTAGGCATGGTAAAAGTGCACTGGGATAGCTGTGTATTTGGTATCACCTGTGACTGTGAGGAAACAGTGTAATGGGTTTAATTCTCCAGGGAAATTCAGCTCATTTCATGAACACTGAGCTCATTTAGAAAGTAGAAGAGAAAAGAAATATCTATCAAATATATTCATCCATGGTATTCAGTTGCATAGAAAAGTATGTCAGTTAAAATATGTTAAATCAATCACAAGTAATGTTAAAAAAAAAACAACAGGAACATTGACATGTCAATGGAAATCACTCATCTTGACAAGTGATTATGTAGATTAGGGGAGGTGCGGGCCGTGCACTGTATGACTGAGGAATGATGACTGGAGTTATGTCCCTTGTTGATGGAATGGCATAGCAGGTGTGTTCTAATCTAGATTAACTCTCTCAGACCCTATGTTGGGGCTATATTCTGCCATGAAAAATGAAGGAGAAAGGTCATGAAAATTCTTCCAAGGCCCCAAGTATTTGAATCTCTGGAGAAATTCCAAAATAGGTAATATTTTCAGGCCTTGAGAATAAAACTCAGTATATTTTTAGACTCTCCTGTCAGGCTTCTACTAGTCAGATGTGAATGGGAGGCTGGAATCCGTTTATCTTGTTCACTGTCCGGTTCCACTGTATACAACAGAGGACAGGAGACGAGCGTAGGAGGCACACGCTCATGCACTGCCGTGACTCGAGCTTACCCTTGCCCTCACCTTCCTCACTCCTTTCTTCTTTTTTTCTGGTTTCAAGGCTTCTTGCATCATAATCAAGTTTTGTCACATGGCTTTTTTAAAAGATTCATTTTTATTGCTTGTAAGTGTGTATAGGGAGATAGTTACATGTGAGTTCAGGTTCTCCTGAAGGTCAGAGGCGTCAGATCTCCCTGGACCTGAGGGGGCAGGGGGCGGGGGGAGAGACACCTAACATGGCACTGTACCTTGTCTCTTTAGCAAGAGCTACATGAACTCAGAACACCTTAGCAGTTTCTCCAGCCACACGGTGGTAGTTCTTGAGTGTTGCTTTGGTTCTCAGGAGAAACAAGGGAGTTTTACCAGGGTAGAGCCTCTGCCTGGCTTAGCCTATATCCAACTAATAACAGACCTTGAATTCTGAAGCTTTAAACGTATTACTAGGCATGTCCCAGACACTCACAATCTATCAATCATCTAGGATGTTAGCTTATCACTAGGTATGTCTTAGAAATGTCACCGGCTAGGGATGTATGAAGGACAAGATTTTATCAGTAAGACTGAATACCTCCATGATTCAGATATTTTTTTGCAACTGGGAGTCTTTAGTCTTCAATGGGTTATACTCTTATTTTTATTTTTGTGTTTCTTTTAAATGTATGATGTTTAATGTTACCAGTTGAAGAAAGAGATTTTGTATAATTCTTCATGCTTGGTAGTTTAAAAGTGATTGTGAACCAAAGTAAATTAAGAGTAAGGTAATGCTCTATCTTTCTAGATATCTGTTTAAATACTAAAGAAAAGTTCACTATTTCCTGTTAGTTTCTTTGGGAAGTCCATAACCACAAACATCTGGTTAGTAAGGTTCATAAAACACTACTATTTGCTACAGTTATTTTTTTTCTATAAGTTTTATGTTGATTTTAATCGATTTACAATTATTGTTCATATTTATGGAACATAATGTGATATTTTGATGTGCATGCAGATCGCGTAAGAATCAGAGAACACTTGGCTTATTTAGAACCTTAAATGTACAACATCCAAATTCTTCCGGTTTATTGTAAGTAAATGGCATTGAGCATTGTTAGCAATTCTGTCAAAGATGAGTTGATTTACAACATACAGTGTCTATATAAAATAGCATACAATTGCATGAAAGTCATGAAATACTCTGTTCTGAGTAACATAGATAAACACGAAGAATACCAGATTAAGTGAAACAACTTTCACAACCCCCCCACCCTGTTACTGTTCCTAAATTGAGCTCCAATAGGCTTTGGGGAATCCTCAAACCATCTGAATGCGTCTTCACAATGTTGAACTTACATATATAGTGCTTAGAAGGGATAGGAGCCTCCATGTCCTACTTCCAAAGGGACAATGATCTCCGGCTACTAGGATAATCATATTAGATTATCATAACATGTTTTCAATAAAATTATCAAACTTTCAATTAACCTTAACAGAGCTTATTCATTAATTTATCTAATATAAATTTATGAAGTACTTCCAGGTACCAGTCCTCAGCATAGGGAGATAAGGGTGAATACATATGTAGAGTGTTTTGAAAATATTTGCTAAGTAAAGAAACAAACAAATTTAGATTGTGGGGATTCTCCTCTAAGTTGTCTTGTACCGATTTGGCACTTGTTCTTTAGAAAAGTTAGATATCACTTCTAGCATATTCTTTAATTGAGTTACTGTAATAACAATAAATCATTTCAATTAACATCAACTTCTATTGTGTCAGATATAATTAAGGACACATATGTGACTATTTCTGCCTTTTATAATGAGCTTTCATAGTAATCACTTTTTAAACTGCAATATTAAGTATAATTACTACATAATCTACTAGAACCAAGAATTACTTTATAATTATGTGATATTTTCCTAAGCATACAGCATGTAACACAATAGTGACATTTGTCAATCCACTGCTGTAACTGATGAAATCTCACTAGTAAATATGAGATTTGGGGCATCCAGTACTAGATGTTTTAGAATTCAAAATAATGCTATTCATTTAGTTACTTTTTGAAAATGAAGACAATTTATTTTTAAAAATTCCAATTCCAAGGAGGGGAACTGTCTAAAGATGTGATTTATGTGTTCTTGACGTCCAGAGGCAAGGCACACAACATCTATGTTGAATACCAAGTGCATGTTTAATGTACTAGCATGAGATTCATAAGACAGCTATATCTTAGCTTACATTTTGTCAGGTAGATCTTTTGATAGAAGCTTTTGGTTATGTTTTCTAAAAGAATATTTTCAGCTAATAAAATGTATTTTTAACAGATATAGAACTCCCATAAAATAATAACCAAAAGAAAACCTTGGAGAGAATTTGTTTCTTCAAAATCTACGACTTAAAGAATCTCGTTATAAATTTCCTCCCAAACATTACAGCAGTCAATAAGGTAAGGACCAAATAAAAGAGACTGCAGTGTTCTGATTTTCCATGACATGGAGAATTAGAAGGCAGGAATGATTTAATAAGGCACAGTGTACTTATTTCCTAAGGCACTGAAAAAAAAATTAACACAAATTCGGTAGCTTTTAAGACAAAAATTTATTCTTTCATGGTTCTGGAGGCTGAAAGTCACATATCAAGATATTATCAAGGCTTGATTCTGTTCAGAGGCTGAAAGGGCTGAACTGATCCATCCTTCTCTAACTATTTTGGTAATCTCAAGAATGCTCCTCAGTTTGGTGAATATCCCTCTAAATTCTGCCTCCACCTCTGGGTGGCTTCTTCCCAGCATTTTTGTGTTTTCTGTCTCTTATCACATCAGCACACATCAGTGGAGTTTAGGCCCACCCTAATATTGTGTGAACAAATCTTGAGATCCTTAATTTAATTACATATGCAAAGACCCTTATTCAAATAAGACCAAATTCTGAAGTTTCAGCCTGACATAAATTTTGATTATAGATTCCACCTATGATATAAGATACTAATGTACACTTAACATCCACAGAAAAGCATCAGAATGGAAGTATCAGATGAGACCAGAACTTTAGGAACAGAGATGTTAAGTCTGTAAATCAACTCTAGAAAAAAGTGTAAGCCCTTCAATATGCAGGAAATTATTACTACTTAAGACAAAAGCAACTAATGCCTGCAAAGTCCAGTTGGGATAATCCAAGAAATAATAGAATGTGAGTCACTAGGCACGCACAGGAGAGACTATTTCATTACCAAGAGGAGAGAAGGTTTAGCTGTAGCTTTCTGGACCAGGTAAGGGAAATCGAAGAATGTAAGAAAATATCAGGGCAAAAAATGGGCACTGTTTGGTGGATATCTTAAGGTTTTACTGGTGTGAACAGATACCATGACCAAGGCAAGTCTTATAAAGGACAACATTTAATTGGGGCTGGCATACAAGTTCAGGGATTCAGTCCATTATCATCAAGTCAGGAACATGGCAACATCTTAGGCAGGAGTGATGCAGGCAGAGTTGAGAGTTGTACATCTTCCTCTGAAGGCTGCTAGTGGAAGACTGGTTTCCAGGCAGCTAGGACTGGGGCCCATGCCGACAGTGACACACACTCCAGCAAGGCCACACCTCCCATCAGTGCCACTCCCCGGGCAAAGCATGTACAAACCATCATAGTGGAATTCCTAGCATCTCCTCATTCTAATGTCTGGATGACAGGGAATGCACTGCCAAGTCCATTTCTCACATCCCACTAACACTTTTATGGACACGCATCTCTGGCTTGTCCCCAACCATAGATCATTGTTGCTATAAGCCTAAGGTGGTCATGGAAGGAAACTCTTTTTGTAACAGGAGGTACACTAGAGAGACTAATAACTAAGTGTTCAGTAAAAATTTTTGAGTTATTATGAATTTAATTAATTCAGTTATAGCTGGGGGCTTCAGGACTCAACCTACATGGCATTGATATAGTCAAAACTTTTATATATGTAGATATGTTTTTAAACTGTCATAATTTTAGAATCAATAAATCTTGAATAAATGTTGAACATTTTGATACATACCTGCATTTTTTGAAGAGCAGATAGAGGCCATGCACCTGAGACCCAAGATGATACGTGATCAATCTGTTAGAATTGAATCAATTATATTTGTCAGAGATCATGAAAACTTGTGGGTCATACAGTCTTTGTTGTAACCACATATGCAAATGTGTTTTAACTGGAAAAACATCAGATTGGCAAACATATTAACATATCTGGCTTTCTTACTGATGTATGGGGTACTGCTGATTAATACAGGAACAAGTACCACTAAAAGGCAATTGCATAACCTAAAATTCCCACTCTCCTTCTGTAACAGCTACCTGTATGACGTGAAGACTGGTGTACAACTCAGAGATTCTATTCTTCCAAGTAGTCCTTACTGTGTATGTAAGTCTAGGAAGGGTCACCTAAGACTTAAGACTTTTGGGTTTTTTTCGTTTTGTTTTGTTTTTTCCCTTTTTTATTGAAAAAGGAAGCAAAAACATTTTATGATAAAATTGAAGATTTACATGGAAAATATTTCTGACAAAATTGAAAAAAATGTAAAGAAAAACACATTAAAATTAACAATTTTCATGGAAAATTAAAGAATAAAATGGTAGACATAAATAACAGCTAATTTAATTTAATAAAGAAGTAGAAACATTTTATGATATAATTAAAAATTGATGTGGAAAATGTTTCCTTTTTGGTAGAATTGAAGAGTTACGTGGAAAATATTTCTGATAAAATTGTAGAAAATTCTCACCTGAAGAAATTTGAATGGCAGAGAAGCATCTTAAAAAATGCTCAACTTCATTAATCATTAGGGAAATGCAAATCAAAACAACCCTAAGATTTCATCTTACACCTGTCAGAATGGCTAAGATTAAAAATTCAGGAGACAGCAGGTGTTGGAGAGGGTGTGGAGAAAGAGGAACACTCCTCCACTGCTGGTGGGGTTGCAAATTGGTACAACCACTCTGGAAATCAGTCTGGCGGTTCCTCAGAAAACTGGGCACCTCACTTCCAGAAGATCCTGCTATACCACTCCTGGGCATATACCCAGAGGATTCCCCACCATGTAATAAGGATACATGCTCTACTATGTTCATAGCAGCCCTATTTATAATTGCCAGATGCTGGAAAGAACCCAGGTATCCGTCAACAGAAGAGTGGATGCAAAAAATGTGGTATATCTACACAATGGAGTACTACTCAGCCATTAGAAACAATGAATTCATGAAATTCTTAGGCAAATGGATGGAGCTAGAGAACATCATACTAAGTGAGGTAACCCAGACTCAAAAGGTGAATCATGGTATGCACTCACTAATAAGTGGTTATTAACCTAGAAAACTGGAATACCCAAAACATAATCCACACATCAAATGAGGTACAAGAAGAAAGGAGGAGTGGCCCCTGGTTCTGGAAAGACTCAGTGAAACAGTATTCGGCAAAACCAGAACGGAGAAGTGGGAAGGGGTGGGTGGGAGGACAGGGGAAGAGAAGGGGACTTATGGGACTTTCAGGGAGTCGGGGGCTAGAAAAGGGGAAATCATTTGAAATGTAAATAAATTATATCGAATAAAAAAAATTGTAGAAAATTTTGAAAAACATGTTAAAATTGAAGATTATCATGTATAATTTTATATAGATATAATAATGGTAGACATGAAAGTATTCCTAAGATGACTGGAAGTAGAATTATAAATATTTTCTGATAAAGTTGAAGATTTACATGGAAAATATTTCTGATAAAATTGAAGAAATATATAGGAAAATATGTTAAAATTGAGGATTATCATGGAAAATTATACAGATAAAATTAGTAGGGGTAAAAATATTTCTAAGTTGAATGAAAGTGGAATTAAAAACATTTTCAGGTAATACTGAAGATTTACCTAGAAAATATTTCTGATAAATTTCAAGAAATATATAGAAAACAGGTTAAAATGGACTATTACATGGAAAATTAAGCAGATAAAATGGTAGACATAAAAAACGTTTTTAAACTAATTGAAGGTGGAATTAAAAATATTTTGTGAGAAAATCAGAGATTTACATGGAAAACATTTCTCATAAAATAGAAGAAATATATAGAAAAACATGTTAAAATTGAAGATTATCATGAAAATAATGCAGATAAAATGGTAGACATTAAAAACATTATTAAATTAATTGAAAGAGGAATTATAAAATTTTCCAATAAAACTGAAGATTTTTGTGAAAAATATTTCTGTTGATCTATGTCTTTTTATTGGGGAGGAATTGAGTCCATTGATGTTAACCAATATTAAGGAATAGTGATGGTTGCTTCCTATTATTTTTGATGTTATTTTTATGTTTGTGTGGTTAGCTTCTTTTGCATTTGTTGTAAGATATTGTGTAAATTTGGCTTTATCACTCAATATCTTGGCTTCTCCATATATGGTGATTGAGAGTTTTGCTGGGTATAGTAGTCTAGGCTGGCATTTGTGTTCTTTTAGGGTCTATATGAGATCTGCCCAGGATTTTCTAGTTTTCATTGTCTCTGGTGCGAAGTCTGGTGTAATTCTGATAGTTCTACTTTCATAAGTTACTTTCCCTTTTTCCCTTATTGCCTTTAATATTCTTTCTTTGTTTAGTGCATTTGGTGTTTTGATTATTATGTGCTGGGAGGAGTTTCTGGTTTGGTCCAGTCTGTTTGGAGTTCTGTAGGCTTCATGTATGTTCATGGGCAACTCTTTCTTTAGGTTAGGGAGGTTTTCTTCTATAATTTTGTTGAAGATATATACTGGCCCTTTAAGTTGTAAATCTTCACTCTCTTCTATACCTATAATCCTTAGGTTTGGTCTTCCCACTGTGTCTGGATTTTCTCGACGTTTTGGGTTATAACCTTTTTGCATTTTGTATTTTGCATTTTCTTTGACTGTTAAGTCAATGGTTTCTATGGTATCTTCAGTACCTGAGGCTCTTTCTTCTATCTCTTGTTGATGCTTGCATGTATGACTCCTGATTTCTTTCCTAGGTTTTTTATCTCTAGAGTTGTCTCCATTTATGATTTATTCATTTTTTCTATGTCCACTTTTAGTTCCTGGATGGTTTTGTTTAGTTCCTTCACTTGATTGTTTGTGTTTTTCTGTATTTCTTTAAGGGATTTTTGTGTTGCCTCTTTATAGGATTTTACATGTTGACCCATGTTCTCCTGTATTTCTTTAAGGGAGTTATTTAAGTCCTTGTTGAAGCCCTCTATCAGCAACATGAGATATGATTTTAAATCCAAGTCTTGCTTTTCCAGAGTGTTGGGTTATCTGGGACTTGCTATGGTGGGTGAACTGGGTTCTGATGTTGCCAAGAAGCCTTGGTTTCTGTTGGTAGGGATCTTTTGCTTGCCTTTGGCCATCTGGTTATCTCTGGTGTTGGTCTTCCTGTCTCTGGCTGGAGCTTGTCCTTTCTGTGGGCCTGTAAGCCTGTGTCTGTACTCCTGGGAGACCAATTCCCTCCTGGTGGGCTTTGCACAGAAGGCTGTGGAGCCACCCAGCTGACTTAAGACTTTTGAACAATTCCTTAGCCTTGTAGGTTTTATTTCAACTCAGAGGAAATTGTTACACAATACTCTCTGTATTCCTCCAGCTCTTACAATCTTACAGAAGAGTTCCTGATCCTTGGGAAAGATGACATGTTTTTTCTATGGCTGAGAGCCAAGCTGCTATGTTATACCAACAACAGCAACTTAATCTAAGAAGCTTGACAAGTTATAGATCTCCCTGTACACCTCCCATTACAAAAAAAAAAGTTTCTTCATAATCAATAGAGGCTGGCTGCAGCAGTGATCTATCACCATATGCACAAATGTTTAGAAGCAGTTTAACGGGTGTATCACATTAATTTCACAAAAACAGTGACAGTGGTCACCCACTAGGATCTACAACATTGTCATTTAAGAGATTTTGTCCTGGCTTATGGTACCAGATGAAAGATCCATCTTGCATTAGAGATCTTAAATCCATAAGGAAACTAGTGGATTGAAGCCATATCAGTTATACCACTATTGCGCATCTTACCTGACATATTAGCACGGTAGTTGGTGTGGTCTACAGCTGAGCAAGACTGCTGGTGACAGATCTCCCTAAGTACCTCAGAGGATGCCTTCCAGCACTATGACATCCAGCCTGCAGGAGGAGGCTTCCAGTTTGGTCACAGCCCAATTTCTATATGTCCTACAACCATAGCTTGTGGGATTTGGCACCTAGTGATGACATGCAACCAAAAGCAGTGACAGTTTCTTTATTAGTTTGTGGGCCTTGATTGTCTCTCTGGACAACAATTCCCAGACAGACAGCCCAAACCCAACACTGGGTGTTTTTTTAAAATGCAGCTACTTAATTGCTTCTAGGAATGTTTTTCACTGCTCACACAAGAGTGTTCAGTTAAAGCCCTTTCATTGATGTCTTATCTTTCTTTTTGGTCCTTTCCCAAATTTGATAATATGCTCAAGGGTTAGTATTAGGTAGGTAAACCTTTTTTATAATGTGATAAGCTAGAGAAGCCTCACTTCATCTATCTACAGTAAGTGCCCCTTGGCCTTGGACAACTAAGAGGATACTGTCAAAGAAGTGTTAGCAAGGTCCAATACAGCACAAAAATACTCCATCCCTTCTTATTAGAAATATTTAGCTAATATTGATCACAATGGTTTAGGTGGAGGGCACTACTTTATTTAGCTTTCAATGATCCATAGACATTTTCCACAAAGCATCTGGCCTCTTACCTTGAATCACTGCTGCTCATGCAGGGCTGTTTTCATCTTCTAATCCCTGAAAGTCTCAGCCTCGCGATGTGCTCAGAACAGTGTGCGTCCCTGTATCCAGCTGTGTCTTCTATTACAGCTGCTTCCTGATCCTGCCAACCTTGTGCCCAGCGCTGTGTTTCTTCTTTCCCATTGCCTCCACCTAGCTGCAGAGAGGATCCCAGGAAGTACAAACAGCTCTATCTCCAGTGAACTTTGCATTATATATTCTGGGAGCAATCTTGCCCACCCCTAGGTCAAGCTTAATCTTTTCCAGCTGTACTGTTGCACTAATTATGTCTGCCATGGGCTACTGCTCAGATATTGTAGCTTTCAAACAGCTGACTAGCATAGCATTTTGTCTCTGTATAACTCTTCCCCCAAGAACACCTGTCTTGATACCAATTGCATCACATTTGGCTTCAAGTGACCCTGATAAACCCCATTTTATGCTTTACCTGTCTTTCATCCTCTCTTGATTAGTCTTTATTTTACAGACTTGTTTTACACACTAGTCTAAATCACTCAGTTCAGCCAAAACCTCATGTATCTTATAAAGACCATGGCTCAGAATGGGTCTCAGCAAAGCCACCACAGCTTTACAATGTTCCTAAGATCATTTGACATACATGTGTCTGTTCGTCTGTCTGTCTCTCTGTCTAGGAGTGTGTGTGTGTGTGTGTGTGTGTGTGTGTGTGTGTGTGTGTGTGTTAACATGTGGAAATCAGATGGTGACTTAGTAGTCAATTCCCTCATTTCACTGTATGGGTATTGAAGTCAAGCTATTAGAAACAGTGGCAGTGACTTTACTCACTTATCTATTTCAAAAGTCCTGAATCAACTTTTTTTCTGGCTCTTCTATAAGAATAGCCCCATGTGGCCTCATAAACTGGATAGCAACATGGCCTCTCTTATACTAAGTTCACCATTAATGTCTCTTCTTCCTCTATTGTCTTCTAGTCCCTCATATTCATGGGGACGTCAGACAGTAATGACCAAGTGTCACTAATGGCCTCTATAACCCAGCTCATCAGGGGCTGATTTCCCTCATATTGCCTCAAGCTTTGTCTCAAGTGTTGTCACTGGATTACTTAGTTTCTCTGCTGTGACAGAACTCAAGACAGATAATATCTGTCCCCATTTCTCAACCTCAGTGTCCAACATATTGCTAGATTCTTTCATGGCTTGCCAGTAGTCTTTCTGAGTTCAAGTGCTAAGTATTTCTTGATATTCACACTCTTATGTGAAGAAACTCCCATCTGCATGTCCAGTTATGGATTTTCCCTTCTTTATCAAAGCTTGAATTTGATAAGTATCTCTTTTATCATATATATCATGTCTACTCTCTTCTTCAATGCCTTATTCTTCCCGTGCTTTCCAGTTTAAGGATTTCAGGATTCTCTAGCACAGGTCTAACTTTATTCTTTTCCCCTTGTGCCTTTCCCCCATAAGCAATGGTAACCTAGCAGCTACATATCATTCGCCTTTGTCCTATTTACCTGCCAATTCAGAGGACTAACTGCATATCCCTTTCCCTGTGATTTATCTCTCAACCAGGCAATTTGACTCTGAGCATCCTAGCTGCACATTTCATCACAGAGAACATAGCAACAGCCAGTGCAACTGCCCTGACAACTAGCTGGCAATCTTATCTCAATGTCTTTAAGGCATTCTCCAATCTGTTTTAGGGTATCCTTGTAGTCACACACTAAGTCCCATTCATTAAGGAAGCATTCTACTCCATACAATACTAAGGAAGATGGGCAACCTGGGGTTCTCCCTAAGGAAATTCTGTTCTCAGACAGCTCACCCTTGATGATCATGGTTCCGTTACCCACATGAGACAGTTAGAAGGTATACCAATCCATAGTGCACAGAGAAAGGTAGCCATGTTGTGAATGTTTCAAAATAGAAGTCCCTACCATCAAACACAGATAAGCCCCAGTTGCATGTCTCAGCCTCCGTAGAAGTCATACAACCACACTTCCCCAGCTTATCTTTGGATCTGTTAGGCCCTGCACAGGTGCCAATCATTTTGTGTGAAATTTCCTGAGAAATATGAGCAAATATGTTCTCACCATAGATGAAGTGCCAACTACAGAGCAAATTAATTGTACCAGTTAGCTTTTATGAACTTGACACACAAACTAGTGTCATTTGGTAAGAGAGAACCTCAATTAAGGAATTGCCTTTATCAGACTGGGCTGTAGGCGTGTCCATGGGGCATTTTCTTGGTTCAATGAAGCTGCATCATGGAAATGCCCTCTAGCCTGAGTGCATCTCTGGGGCTCCATAAGAGAGATGAAAGTGGTGAGTTTCCTCTCCCAGTTGTCCTTGCTGTTTGTATAACACTGGAGAGGGAATTTATGAATCTTATGTTTCTGGAATTTCCCAGGGACCAGTGAACTATATACTTCCTGAGCCTTGTAAGTTTTGCTTCCTTCCTGAATCTCATAAAGCATCTGTTCAGGATGGAATGTTTCAGTTTGGAAGAAATTACTATTCAATGTTGTTTTCATGTGGTTCATGATTGGAGTGTTCTGAACCTTGTTTTTGAGCCATCACGCTCAAAATATACTTGCCCTATATTTCACCAAACTCAGTCATGTGGGAAACTAGAAAAAAAAAGTCAATCAATCAATGCTACCAGTACTCCATTGCTTAGTCCTATTGAAGTCTCTGGAAGCTGCCCCTCAGCTTCAGTCAGTATCCACTCTTACAATCACCATTGTTGTTCATCAAAGTTCTTATTATCACTATTATCAACCTATCTATCTGGGCTATTACACTTTCTTTTTTCTATTTTCTTCATTCATACATTTCATAAGCAATAAATGAAATCATCTTCATGAACAATTCCTGGAATAACATGCTAAAGATTAGAGGGATTAGGGAGCACCAACACAATGTCTTGGATATGATTCTATTGCTATGAATAAAGACCGTGACCAAGGCAACTGACCAAAGAAAGCATCTCATTAGGGACTTGCTTTCAGGTTCACATGGCTAGACCACTATGGCATGGGGCACGACGGCAGGCATGCATGCATGGTGCTGGAGTAGTAGCTGACAACTTACATCTGATCTGCTGGCCACAGGCAGGGTCGGAAAGAGGATTTGAAACCTTAAAGCCAACTCACAGTGACCTTCTCCAGTGGGGTTTAACCTCCTAATCCTTCCAAAATAGTCCACCAACTGGGAACCAAGCATTAAAGTAGATGAGTCTATGGAGGCCATTCTCATTCAAGCCAGCACATGCCACAATCCTTAAAGGAAGAGAAAATAGAAACTAACATACCAGTCACTTAGCTTGTTATTCAAGACCCTTAAAACTGGCTGCACCTAGATTTCAATTATCAGAGCACCTAGCATTTGATTAGAAGAGCAAACAAGGAGGGTGTGTGCTTGACATATACTATTTGCTTCTGAATCTCAGTCACATAAAATACTAGCCCACATTTTATACAAGCTATGTGACTTCCTCAGACTGTCAAGGAGATAGCGACAGCATCAACATTTTAGGACTGGTGTGAAGACTAAGTGATTTTCTTTTCTAGACAACTGATGGCATATAAACAAGTATTCCAGGCCTTCTACTATTCCATACTTAATTAATATTATGAAGGTGGCATTGTTCTAGGTGTTGTAGATATATCAGTTTCAAAATAGAACAATCCTTTCTCATTGTGGTCCACTGTTGGTCATTGGTTTATTAAACAAATACCCACTCAAATGCCTAACATTCCTAGGAATGGTGCCCGTAGATTATCAAGCCTGGCATCATATCTTCTTTCAAAATTTTGTGTCTTTCACTGAGGTGCGATTTCTCCATGTGAAATAAGTGTCTTGTTAGACCACTAGCTGTCTTAATTGTCACAGCTTACAAAAGGATTACTAAATAGAGACTTATTGCATCAATATTAAATTAATCAGAAGATAAACGAATGAAAGAATGAAATAGATGTCTACATTCATTCTATATGCCTATGTTACTACTGACTGGGGATTTTCAATGGATTGCAAGTCAACCACCTTGGTCAAAAAAATCATTTCACACATTGTTCCTCCAGTGAGGTCTCTGAAATCCATTCTGCTTTTCTACGCTGAAGGTTATATTTCACAGGCAATTTACAGGGTGGAAAGGAACAAAAATCCTTATATAAAAACTCAGAGTTACAGGGAATATGTTATTAAGTAGAACATTGGAATTTGCTCAGGGTCTACTGAAATAGAAGCTGTAGCTGGACTTGCATTAGGTTTCCTTTCTATGTGATGTAAGAGTGAAGTAAACTGGAAAATGTGAAGTATCTGTAATTTTGAAAACAAAATGGTGGGTGTACCTAAAATACCCTTTGAAGCCTTTTCTAGGCTTTTTATTCTAATCAGACTGGCACTGAGGGAAGTATAAAAACACCATTTTAGAAATATCCGGTACAACAGCACTTACTGGAATGTTGACAGTAAATGACTTTTAAAGGAGTTTCCACTGTAATTAGATGTAAGGCAATGGCATTTCCACAGAAGAAAAAGCCATGTGTAGGCATTTCAAAAAGTAGGTGAGAGGGATAAAAATCTGGGATTTTCCTCCTGTTTAGCTGGAGGAGAACTAAAACACTGGAGATATTTTGTTAAACCCTAGAGTCCATTGCTCAATCTGGAAGATGTTTCTTTAAACAGTTTTGGAGATACAGTCTGACCTACTTTCTGGGTCCATGCTTATGGGAAGTAAGTAAGGAAATGATTTTATAGAGAAATGACCCTGAGTCCTTAGAGCTGACCCCACATGCAAACTGTTGGCCAGATGTAAATAGGAACTGTAATGCAATCAGAGACTTCAGAACAAAATATTCCTTCTCTTGCATAGAACAAGAGGAGCTAAAAATTTCCAAACCCATGTAGCAGTCAAGAAATCATGACTTAAAGACTTTGCAAAAGCTCAGGGGAAAAGCCAGCCACATTATCCTCATTGATACAGTGAGCAGGATATACATTTCTTTGTATAGGATTGCTATATATTTCTATAATAATAAACAATGATTTTATTTCCCCTTAAGCAAACAAGGTGTGGTTATGCAGGTAAGTGAGAATGAAAGGTTTCAACTGTAACTTGATGGCTGAGCTATTCATTCATGGTTCAGAAAATGCTTTAATATTCAAGCATGGATTACACATGCATTAGAAGTCTTTTGCATGACATGATACTAGAAACTGGAGAGATACTTCTGGTAAAATAGACACTGATATGTTTCTATAAGAGGGACTGAAAGAAAGGCTTACATTTATCAAAGTCTGTTTCATCTGGGAAACCAAGAACATATTACACTGAAATCCAGACTTCTGCTTTCCCCTATAAAACAAAACAAAAGCAAAAACAAAAAACAAAAACAAAGAAATTGCCCCCAATGGAATATGACTTGTGCACATATAAACTCTGTATG
The DNA here is from genome assembly GCF_947179515.1 of Apodemus sylvaticus. NCBI lineage: Eukaryota > Metazoa > Chordata > Mammalia > Rodentia > Muridae > Apodemus > Apodemus sylvaticus. The sequence goes on along the minus strand of NC_067482.1, from coordinate 93,562,406 downwards.
AAGTAATGTTATAAACAGGTTACTTACCTTCCACAGTCATTAGCCATAGAGAGGATAGTTGCAGATATAACTTCCCAAGCAACATATTATAATTTTTTAAATAAAAATCTCTCCATGCTGTGGTTTTTAGATCTGTCAGATACATAGTTGACATGATCATCCACATAATCAATGATATATATTCTCTGACATTTAAGTATCAGTCCTTTCTCTCAAGTCTATATATCTACTGTTCCTAATTCATTGTTTTGCATGAATTTAAATTTTGGAGAAGATTAGAGTAAGGGCCAGGGAACTTGATTGTTTGAGGATGTGAGTTTTGCAATTATTTCTGTGGAAAGCATATTTCTTGTCTGGAATAAATTTGGTCCATATAAGTAACACACACACACACACACACACACACACACACACACACACACACACAAAAACAACCACACATACACGGGGAGACATCAGGAGGTGGGGAGGACATCAACAAATGCTAGTCAAGATGGTGCGCAAGTTTGTCACAGGATTGTCTAATTTTCAATCCACAGTGTCACTGGTCTTCAAATATGTCAGTTTTTCTTAATGCGTATCATGCTTCATATAGGAAAATGAATGGAAGACAGTTAGATAAGGTCAATATAATTAAATTGTGATGTTGCATATAAGAAAATGAAATGTTCCAGCTCCTTTAGCCAACAGTGCTAATATTGACATGCCCTTTTTCACACAATAAAAAAGGAGGCATTTTGATTTTTCGTGGATGGCAGTCATAAGTTGTGGTAAAACATCACTCCATGAACCAGATAACCAAACTATGATCAGACATGTGGCTGGCACTATAAATAGAGGTGCTGTGTCTTTGGTGGCTTTGCCCACAGTGATGGCTACTGTGGATTTCACTGGGGCAGAAATTGCCTCCTTATCTATAGCAGGCACAATGATGGCAGACACAGCAGTAGAAATAGGGTGGAGCTGTATAGGAAGCCTGCTTGCCACCCTATAGTCAGTGGGACAGCTGGACTCTGCATCGCCCTACATCCTAATGGATACTGTTAGGTTAGCTTTGGGGGCCCAGTTAGAGGACTCAGGAGACACTCCTTCTCCCCCAGTTCATAGTGAAGCTGAAAGGACAATTAGGAGGTAATATACCTGAAATGAACACACAAAACTCTCACTGAAGTCATCAAGAGGTGAAAAATAACAGTTATATGCTGGTATGCAAAAACAAACAAACAAACAAACAATAACAACAAAACCCCATGCTTTGCACATTTAACCCTTCTTCCTGCCTCTTTTCCCAACTCCAACAGCACTGGACTTACACTGGTGCATGGTCATATCCAGCTCTTTAACCTCTGTTCTGGGATTCAACTTCAGATCTCTATGCTCACAGAGCAAGTGCACTCTGTTTCTGACTGCAAAAAAAAATGCATATTGATAAAGACTCGAGTGGTTGTACTGTGAAATATTTATAGACTAGCCAGGAAGAGAAAGAAAGTTTAAGCTAGGCAGCCAGAACTATCAATATGTGTAATGGGCAGGTTGGGACTGCTTTTGCTTCCACATGGTGGAGTTTCTACAAGGATCTTTGGATAAAGTACCTTGGTCAGAAAAAGATAATAAAGAGACCAGAACACACACCATCTGGTCTAACAGAAGGGAAGATGGAAAGCATCAACAGGGAGTTAGAATTGTTATGGAAGGCCAGACGGAGAAGCATTGATTAAGATTATTTTGTTGATTAGGTGATACTGTGTGATTTATGCTACAGGCAAGGAAAACCAAACAATCATTTGTGTGTGAGTGAAAGAGCAGAATGTCATAGAACTATGTTTTATATGACTCTAGAAACCTTTAGAAAAGTAGGCCTATCTATCAGGAAGGGTCAAATGGAGGAGAACTCTCTGAGAATCTGGAAGAAGACACATAGAGAACCGGTGGTGTGTGGTAGTTGGAACGGGGACCAGGGGAGCAGTGGGAGGACATAGCACACATGAGTTCATTTGTTTTTTGTTTGTTTGTTTGTTTGTGTCTGTCAGAAGCTTAGGAGTTTCTGGCTTTGAGGTCATTCTGAAAGACACACCAAAAGAAAAGCATGTTGATCAGGCTAAAAAGCTAAGCTTGACAAACCAACAGCTCTGCAGGTCATTAAGGCTGAAGGGCTTGCCCAAGTTGGAAGTCACATCTGAGAAGTTGGATCAGATGTTGTCATTGGATACAGTAGGATGGCCCCTGATATTTTAGAAACATATATTATTTTTCTTCTTTTTTAGTGCATATGTGTATGCGAATATATGAATGTGTATGGTGCCTCTATGTATGGCATGTGGAAAACTCCTGTGCACTTGCAAAGGTCAGAGTATCAGAGGAAGATGCGAGGTGTCCTACTTTATCACTTGTCACACCCTTCTTTAGCAACAGTGGCTCTTACAATACCTAGAGTGAAGATGGAGGCTAGTAAGACCCAGTGGCCCTCCTGTCTCCTGGTGATCCTCCTGTACCCTTCCACTTAAGTCCCTGGGATTTCCTGCACATACACAGGTTTGTATATCCAACTCTTTAAATAGACACTATGCTTCAAACTTAGGTTTTTCTGCTTGCACAGAAACTACTCTTTCCTACTGAGAAAGCGCTCTAGCCCTGAAATGTATTTCCTGAAGCTAATTTCACACTGGGCATGGTGGCTCACCAAAATTCTTACACCAGGAAGAGAGACAGAAGCAAGCAGATATCCCTTTCTGAGTTAAACACCAGTCCGTACTATGTAGCAAATTTCTAGCTAGCAGAGTTATACAGTGAGAATGTATAATGATGATGATAATAATAATTTCTTATCTTAAAAAGTAGTGCTTGCTTTTTAACTCAAAGCCTTGTACATACCAGGCGAGTGCTCTGTCAGTGAGCTTTATCCTCAACCACTAAATTAAATGTCTGAAATTTTTCATAGTTCTCTTTCCCCCTGTTCCTCTCATATTTTCCTTTCTACTTGCTCTCTCTTCCATCTCTCTTTTTTATGACTTCTCTCCAATATCATGTTCCACTATTCCGAATAGAAGTCTTTTCTTTATACTGGCTAAAGAATGTACTACTCACTTTTAGAGCTCATAATGAGACAAAGCATTAGTGGTTACCATACCCATGCAGAATGTTTGTGTGCTCACCAAGCATCTCAATGTGCTCCCTTCTCTGGCATCAAAGCTAGTCTTTGGCTTATGCTTGTCACATGTCGCCAGGAATTTAGAAGGCATTTTATGTATGTTAACTTTTGTTAACGTCGATAGACAGCCCTATGAAGAAGGAACTATAATTATGTCCATTGAAACAAATATATATTAATGGGGTTGGAGAGGCTGCTCAACTTAGTCTGATGACCCAAGTTCATTCCACATAGTGGAAGAAGAGAACTACCTCCCTCAAGTTGTCTTCTGCCTGACCCACATAACACCACACACACACACACACACACACACACAAAGAAAATCAACATATATAATAACACTTCAGAAAAGAAACATGTGTTTATGGAAAGTGGATCTTTTCCTAAGGTCACCACAGGTTGTTGGTGGAGCCCACATTTAAAGCCCGGTGTCTCCTGAGCTTCACTTCCTACTGCTGCTCCACACTGATCACTAGTGAGCATCTCAGATGCCTCACTTCAGTTGCCATGGTGCGGAGCAGAAGTTCAGTCTGAGCAAAGTTCTCTATGTACCATGGAATTAGACTAGGACTCACAGCATCCATCACCCATCTAGCTCCACTTGCCCACACTACCCACAGCTACTCAGTTTATCCCACAGAGAGTAAGTATAGACTCTGTAGAAAGAGATGATAGATGTGTCCTATAACCCTTCCATGCTTCATTTTTATTAGAGATAAATTTCTTGGTAATTCAAATCTGTCATTTCTCTTTGCAAGGCATCCATTGCATGGAAACATTTGTAAGGTGTTAACTAATCATCAGAAGGTACTTGAAACATTCATTTCTTGGTGACAAATGTCACCTGCTTCATAGATCAAGTGCTTTTTTTTTTTATTTATTTAAGTCTGGAGATTGAATAAGAGCAAGTCTCCATTGCTTTGGGTATAACTCCAGTCTACTCAAGAGCATGAAGTTCCTTTCATGTACAAGGTGAAGTATCTAGTCATGAGAATCACTTTTAGGTACACCCAATTGCTTCCCCACTTCACCCCAAACACTTGTAAGATGATAGCATTGAGTATCAAAAGTGTTACCTTGGGCAATTCATAAAGTTGCACTGAATAGAATTATCACCTTGAAATGACAGGGTAAAACTCCCTTTACAAAAACAGATTAGAGACAAATTAGACTGTGGGCCAGGTCACTCTGATTGTTAATTAGTGATAATGGAAATACAATTAGCATAATGAGTTCCAATTACTGTATATGGAGAATTATGGGCATACTTCTTTCATAAATCTCCATGCCAGAAAAAATAAAATGCACCTGGTTCAACAAAGCATGTCCTTCTCCTACGCAAAAAACCTTCCTGGTCCATGGCTCATGTCTTCATGGGAAGTTAAGTCCTTTCTCTGAAAGGATTTGATTTGGGGGCAGGGGGAACAGACTGTATTTATACTGTTTGGTAGCTGAACAATTTCATACTGGCTCAGCTTCTGTTTTAAGCTTCCTAGAAAAATCTAACCATCTGTTTCCTCAGTTGTGGGTTAAAAACATTGGGGAGAATCATAAAGCATTCCATCAAGTGAGCTTATTGTCATCGAAATGTCAGCGAGTCCCCCTTTCTGCCTTTGATAGGTTCTGAAATTGGAGAGTCAATTACAGTCACATATTTACACAAATCAGAACAGCTTTTCCAAAACTCCATGTAAGAACGAATGAGTGAAAAACAACAGCTCGGCTCAGATGCCTGTGGGGAATGGCAAGACACTTAACTCTAAATATTTGCACTCCAGTGTCTGTGTATTTATTGTCACCTTGGTTTTTACTGTTGTAATTGCAACCACTGATGGACCTTGCCTTTCTCAGAAGGTTCCTCAGGCCTGTCAGCGGCTGCTACCTCTGCTGACTCCTCCCTTCCACTCTCCTGGGCTACCTTTCATGCTATGCTCAACTGTTGACAGATTACGCTCCAAGGCTGGTTGCAACTCAAGCCATTTGGCCAATGAATGGTAATGAATGTGGACTGTTCTGCTCACATAGGTGACATTATCCCTCACACTGGGAGAATGTGCCATCTTCCTTGTTGCACCCTGTAAATCTGATAGATGCTATTAACCTTTTCAGTGAATCCCCATGGATGACTGCAGTGGAGAACCTCAGTAGTAATTGCAAAGACAAAAATGCCCCAGCATGCCTATATTCCCTGTAAGTATCTAAGAAATAGGCAAGTTGGCTACTCAAGTGTCTTTTCCCCAACTGTTCTTGTGATTTGCTCTCTGCTGTCAGATCACATCCCGGCCTCTGTACTTCTGCATCTTTCCAATTCACACAAGTAGTAGATCTCATAAGTCCTTCAGAACAATTCAACTCTCTCCTTTTCTGAACTGCACAAACTGTGGAGCAGAAGAGTGTATATCTACCGACAATCTGCTGAAGTTGTAGAGCTTGTGTAGGAAAACCTTTCTTACTCTAACCCTTCTGATTCAGAGCCCAGATGGGCTCTGATTGTGGTTGTCATATTTTAACCTACTCAGATCCCCTCAGTCTGCCTGGAAGCATTTGTAAAATGGATTATTTAATAAAAGAAATGCTTGTCAGTCATCATTCTCTTTCAGGAATTTGAGCTGCTTTCTCTAAAAATGGCTTTCACACTACCACTATCTCTACTCAAAATGCACACACCACAGGTCCCACACATGCACACATACATGTATGTACTCAGGCACACAGAATCCAAGTGATCATTGACTTCCTGTCAGCCTGTATTTATTATGGGATGTACAGTGGAGCTTTAAAAAGAGAAGCCTCTCTCCCTGGTATTTTTATTATTACAGTGTATATTAGATCTATGCTCTTTAAACAAAATGAAGCAACACTAAAAAAAAGCACCAGAGGCATCCTGTGGAAAAGATGGATACCTAGAACACAGGGCAGTGCTGCTCTGACAGGTATGATGTGCCTCTGATAAATACTGATTATAATTGGTACTTGATAAATACTCACTAGTAGGTCTTGGGTAAACCAATGCTACTCTCTAGGCTTTGGCTGAATTATAACACAGTTGGGACATCTCAAGTTCAAAATGTAAAATCTGAAAAAGCTCTGCATTCAAACCTGTTTGTACAATAATATGACAATGCACCACAAATGAGAAAATGCACATCATAAATAAAGTTTTGATAATTACCATGTAAGCTTAGGTTTAGCTGTGGCTGCGAATTGTGCATGAAACATGAGTGAGTTTTTGTATTGAGCCTTTGATTCTAACCCTACCCTCAGACACACGGGTTAATACCTTGAAAATGCAAAATCTGAAAAAGTGAATCTCAAATGCTTCTGCTACTAAGCATTCCAGATAAGTGATAATCAATCTAAATATGTGACTTTTGCCTAAAATATTCTAGTTTTCTTTGTATTGCAGTTTTATGATTATAAGGCCAAATTCCTCAAATCAGAAGAGATGAGGGGGAAAAAAGACTTGAAGAGTTGCAAACACCTCCAATAATTCATTTATTTTTCCACCTAGCTACTTAAACAGTTGCATACAACAGGATGTAGGTGTGCCTTATAGTCCTATGTAGAAGGGACTTCTATATAAGACATATTCGATGTGCCTTAGCATCCCATGTAGAATAGACTTCTAAATAAGGCATATGCTATATACCTTAGAGTCTCAGAGAGAATAAAGCTTAATGACTTCAAGTTTTGGGGTTCTGTTAAAAGAAATTAAAGATATATTTTATTATTTTAAATTAGGTGTGTATATACATGTATAAACACAAGGACAAGTGCTATATATATGTAATTTAAATGTATAATTTGTTTATATATTTTATATTTTATTTTATATGATTTTATAAATATAAGTTGAGTTTGCTCCATTTTTTGCTGTTGCATTGAGTTCTTTAAAGACATATATTAATTAGGAGTATAATTGCCGTTCTCTGCTTTTACCTCTCTCCTCCTCCTGACAATCTTGTTTATTCCCTCATACAGTTTGGGTTGAGTTTCATTTCATAGATAAATATGTGATTTTAAGTAGTAAGTAGTAAGTAGAGTTTAAGTAAACTCTAAGAAGCACAGATGAGAGAAAAATGTGCTGAATGTTTGTCTCTTTGAAACTGGGTGAGTTTTCTTAATCTGCTTATATCCCGCTGCATCCATTTCCCTGCCCATGGTATATCTTCGATCCTGTTTATGGCTGAAAAAAATCCATTGTGAATATAGACCACATTTTCTTGGCCAGTTCCTCTGTTGTTGAACATCTAAGTTGGTTTTATAACTTTATTGTTAATGGACTTCAATAAACATTAATGCACTGGTATCTGTGTGATATGTTTACGGGGGGGGGGGGGTCCTATGAAATAAATACTCAGGAGGGAATGGCTAGAACATATGCTAGGTTTATGTTTAGTTCTTTGTGGACCTTCTGCACTGGTTATATAGTTGAAGAATACTAATTTTCACTTTCCAAATTTACCCAATGTCAAGCTCTCCTCAGAAATATATTTTACAATTTTAACAGACACCCAGATAACAACAGCATGGCAGTCTGTGGATTCCAAATAATTTTCATGTTTTACTGGCTCAGTTTCAAGGTTTTTACTGATTTTTTTCTGCATTTGTCATTATGGAAAATAAAATATAGAGCTGAATGAATATAAATACCTTTGCCTAGTGAAATTAGTTTGTGGAAAATGGACTTTTGAGACCCAAAGATTCTGAGATTATGTTGATGAAATGGCATAATAGGATATCCAAGTGTGATCTCTCATACTGTACACTATACTGTACACTGAACACTATAGTGTTCCCTAAATTAGTTTACCTTAGTTATAGGAAAGCAAAACACAGAGAGCTTTTCACCATACAATGAGAAAAATACAATTTAGTATCCATAAATAGTAGAATGACCTAAATAGAAGATTTATTCAAGGTTTTGCATTGTTAGCAACAGAAGCTAAGTCTGATTAACATCAAGTTAAATTAAAGCATTGGAAGTATTCAGATTTCAAGAATTCATAGCTGTAATAAAGAGTCCGAGGTGCCAGTGCCAGCTGGCCTGGACCAGTGTCATTTGACACCATCGTTGCTCTTCAGCTCTTTTTTAACCTTTTGGAGTCTCTATTCAAAGACATAAGATATATCCATTTCTTAGCCAAAGGATGACCGGTTGGAAGTTCTCTAATAGAAATTTCAATAGTATGCAAGCAGGGCTGAGAGGGATTTCACAATTTGACAATTTCTTAGATTTGTATAAATGAGAACATTTTGGGATTTTTATTGAATTTTATATTATGCTTTAGTAGGAGTAGCTACTCTGTAGGAGTAGGTGTAGAGACTCTGTAGTCCTCTGTAGATACAAGGCAGCATAAATGTATGTCCTGGGCCACAAAATAAGTAGGACTTTATAACAGTGATATGTTATAATATAATATGAACAATGAAAGTTACATATGACATAATCTGAAATGTAATCACATGCTCTCCCATGTACACCAACAACAAGCATCGCACCCTCTCTAGAAACTTTCTTTCCACATATTTCATTCATTTTTATCTCTCTTTCAAGAGAGAATTTCTATTATGAATTCCAATCTAATTCCTAGCTCCTTTTACTAGTTTTGTCTGTGAGCCTTATGCAAATGGAATCACATAGTGTAAACTCTTTTGTCTTTTATTTAATCCAACATAATATTTATGGCATTCATCCATGCACTTGCAACTGAGATTCAGTCCTTTCTTTTGTGCAATGGGGCTATGTTGTATGAATGTCACAACATTTATCAACCCCTTCCTTTCATTTGATGGATATCCAGGTGACATCCAATACTTTACCAATATGTGTAAAGCATTCTTGGGCAAGGACTTTATTTTTTTTACAAATTATGTATTTTCTTCCTTTAAGGTAGGAACTCTGAGATGAAATAGTTGGGTCATACAGTATATGTGTTATCTTTCGTAAGATTAAAAATGGCACTCAACAGCAATTGTGCCCTCCTGCTCTCAGAAGCTAGAGAACTGTAGTTGATTTGCATTTGGTGTTGATAGTCTTTTTAATTTTAGCCATTCTGCTGTAGTGATAACTCATTGTGGTTTTAATTTGCTTTTCCTTGATGACAATTCATGTTGTGCATTTCCGCATAAACATATTTCCTTTTAATGCTTCGCCTAATCTCATTTCCACCTATAAATACAGTCTGCCTTTGAATTTGAGAGCCACTTTTTTCTTTTATAATCTAGCCATGATAGAATTTTAACGTGGTTCTTATTTGTTTTCTTAGATTATGCTTGCTTTCTATAATCATTCCTAGTTGAAAAGTTGGGCTCTGAATATGGGCTTATGGACATGGTAACCATATTTTCTCATTAAAAATCATGTCCACTTCTTTTTCTGGTGGTATTTAAATTTGCCATCCCCAGCTCTTGTGCTCCAATCTATTGATAGTGTCCCGTGTGTTTTCTCTGACACTTGGGTGTAATTGTGGTGAATTTGAAATCCCATCCTAAGGTCACTTATTAACTATTGATGGATTCTCCTTTTCTCCACTTAATGCTAAAGTATTCATACTAACCAAGACAGATGGGAACGGCTGTAGAGTTTTTCAATGCCACTGCTGTGTCAGCTCTCTTTTGCTTCCCTCATGTGAGGAACTCGAATGCACTTTTGTAGAGAAGGTAATTTATTCAAGGTAAAGGCATGGAGTGTGGGGGTGGTGAAAGAAAAGAAAACAGAAAGAAAGCTCCTAGATCCATTCACAAAACTCCTCAGTTTTTAAAGACTCACACTTTTTCTTGAACAGAGTTTTCTTGACATTAGCAACAAGAAAAATGACATCTTTGACAACAACCTTGGCTGACCCACTTTAGAGCCAAATGAAGTCTGAGTATAAGAAAGATGGCTAAGATTTCAACATCCGGGACATGTCACCCTGACAAACAATGGTACCATTTTTGGATTTCCTATGAGGCGGAAGGGTGCCCTCTGAGATTTATAAACACATCCATAATGAATGGGCGGCTGGAGTTTAAACTGCTTTGGAGCCTCCTGTGCTGTGCCGACGAGGTCTTCTGTGATTTAGAGAGGTGACATTTACTGTGTGCAGACCGATTATTCAGAGTGACTGTTTGTGTATAGACAATATTTTAAAATGGCTTGCTGTAGATGAAAAATTCTTATTAAGTCAGAAAAACAGTTTAAGTAGGTAACACTCTCTTGGTTTAGTCTGCTGTAAGTCTTACTGCTTGCCACATGGAAAGTACTTAGTGTGGGAGGTGGAGATGTTCCACAGGTGTGGGCTAAATTATTATCAGAGTAAACAGACTGAGGAGCTCTAGCTTGGGCCAAGAAACTAACTGCACATCTCTGCTTTTTCCCTTAGGATTTATCATTCACAACCATGTTTCTATGCTATTTGGTGCAACACTCAATCCATCCAGTATAGATGGAAGATGTTTGGGAGTCTAGAATCTTGACAGGCACTAACCTCAGTTTTCCCTATTGATAACATTTAAGCATTATGGAAACAGACTGCTTAGACCCACATAAGATGGCATTCCTTCTTTATGTCCACTCTTAGGAATGCATGCCTCTCAAACCTGCAGGAATGTCTAGCACACTAGAGTCCACTGATAGCATTACTCCATATTGCGGTCTTCATTAAAGGCCCATGGTAGTCCTTCGAGGAGGTAGAATGAGTATTGAACCCATTCTTTTAAAGGAGAAAACAAAGATTCCAGAAGATTACATTCCACACTCCAAGATTACACACCTGGAAAGAGTGGCAATGGAAAATCCACATTTACCTTAGTCTAAGACTGTACTTCATTGTGATTCTTGTACCTCTGCCTACCATCAAAGGGCTCTCTGGAAGAGGTATGGCATGGATACCCACTAGTATCATTTTGGTGAAAAATGTACTGGGTGAACAAGACTTGTGAATGTTATTAATATACTCATCCACCATGAGGAGTCACCTCTTGGTGATCCACCAGTGTGATCAAATGAGCAACACCCAGCCCACCTAGGATGGAGACAAGATAAAGACAGGAATTACTTACACAGCTCTGCAGTTGTTGCAGTGTTACTCTAGTAGGAAGGTGTGATGTCACAGGCTTCTTCACCTGGCAAACCTGCTACTTTGCTGTCACCATCACTATCTCTTCCTCATGGTAGTACTAATTATTATAAGAATGTAACTTTACCTACAGAATAACCCTGTTACAATCCACAGACCCAAAGAAGCTAAGTAACAGTAATGAAGGGTGCGTGAATCTCTCACTCAGTTGGGGGAATAAAATAGACATCTGAAGAAGTTGGAGAAAAGGAACTGGTTGGGAGAGAGAATTGGGAGGGGAATGGGATGGACATCAGGTGTGGGGATGGGAAGGTAGGAGGACTGGGTGAGAGAAGAGAAATCTGTGGGAGTGCAGCTCTGGGATGGGGGAGATCCCCAGGAGTCTTTGGGGGTGACTCTAGCTGAGAATCCTAGCAGCTGGGGATATGGAGCCTGAAGAGACCACCTCCTGTCCATAGCCAGGCAGAGCTTCCAGTGAAGGGAGATGAACAGCAACTGGCCCACAAAACCTTCAATCCCAAACCTTTCCTGCCTATAATGTGTGCAGAGATAAAGATGGAACAGAGATCAAGGGAAAGGCCAACCAGTGACTAGCCTAACTTGAGAGCATCCTATGTGAGAGTCAACCTCTAACACTATTAATGATATTCTGCAAGACTTGCAGACAGGAGCATAGCTCCTGAAAAGTTTTTTCTTTATTTATTTAAATAATTGAATATAATCTTCAAATGCTAAAGCCTTTCCTGGTTCCCCCCTCCCTGAAAACCCCCAACCCCTGACTCCAAGTATATGCCCCTCCACCCGACCCACTCCCACCTCCCCTCCCGGCACCCCCTATTTTCCTTTGTTGGGCATCTATTGAGTCTTTACCTAACCAAGCACCACTCCTCCCACTGATGCCTGAGAAGGCATTCCTCTGCCACATTTTTTTAAAGATTTATTTATCAATCCCAGCACTTGGGAGGCAGAGGCAGGCGGATTTCTGAGTTCGAGGCCAGCCTGGTCTACAGAGTGAGTTCCAGGACAGTCAGGGCTATACAGAGAAACCCTGTCTCAAAAAACCAAAAAAAAAAAAAAGATTTATTTATTATTACATATAAGTATACTGTAGCTGTCTTCAGACACACCAGAAGAGGGCCTTAGATATTATTATGGATGGTTGTGAGCCGCCATGTGGCTGCTGGGATTTGAACTCAGGACCTTCAGAAGAGCAGTCAATGCTCTTAACCTCTGAACCATCTCTCCAGTCCCCACATTTTTCACTGGAACCATGTGTACCCTTTGGTTGATGGCTTAGTCCCTGGAAGTCCTGGGGTGTCTGGGTGGCCAACATCGTTGTTCCTCCCATGGGGCTGTAAACCCCTTTAGCTCCTGCGGACCAACCTCCAACTCCTCCATTGGGGACCCCATGCCAAGTCCAATGGTTGGCTGTGAGCATCTGCCTCTGTACGTGGCTCTGACAGGGCCCCCCCAGAGACAACCATGACATGCTCCTTTTGGTTAGTACTTCGTGTCCATAATAGTGTCAGGGTTTGGTGACTGTTTATAGGATGAATCCCCAGGTAGGGCAGTGTCTGGGTGGCGTTTACTTCCGTTTCTACTCCACACTTTGTCTCCATAATTGCTCCTGTGAGTATTTTGTTCCCTTTCTCACAGAAACCAAAGCACCCCACTTCAGTCCTCCTTCTTCTTGAGCTTCCTGTGGTCTGTGAATTGCAACTTGTTTATTTTGAGCTTTTGGGCTAATGTCTACTTATCAGTGAGTGCATGACATGTGTGTTCTTTTGTGATTGGGTTACCTCACTCATGATGACACCTTCTAGTTCCATTCATTTGCCTAAGAATTCCATGAATTCATTGTTTTTAATAGCTGAATAGTACTCTATTGTATGTGTGTATATATAAGAAGTGTTCCCCTTTCCCCACATCCTGAGAAGTTTTATCCTACAAAGCTGACAGGAACAGATGCAGAGACCTACAGCTAAACGATTGATGGAGTTCAGCAAGCCTCATGGAAGAGTGAGTGAAGGAATGAGGGAGACTGTATCAAGGACACAAGAAGACCTACAGAGTAAACTAACCTGGGCCCGTGGGGACTCACAGCGACTGAACCACCAAACAAAGAGTGTACATGGGATGGACCTACGCCCCTTACACATATGTAGTAGATATACAGCTTGCTCTTCATGTGGGCCCAACAATTGGAGTAGGAGCTGTCTCTGACTTTGTTGTGGGCCTTTGGATTCCTTTTCCATAGTGGGGCTGCTTTGTCTGGCCTCAGTGGGAGAGGATGTGCTTACCCTTGCTGTGACTTGATGTTCCATGGTTGGTTGCTACCCAAAGAAAGGGTCCCCCTGATCTTAGGGAAAGGGAAGGGGAAATGGGAGGAGGGGGTGTAAGGGTGGGACTGGGAGGAGTGGAAGGGGTGGCTTTGATAAGGCTAAAAAGTTAATAAATAAGCAAAGTAATGGAGAAAAAAGGATGTAATTTTACTTTGTTTCTCTATTTCTTACCTAGTATAAGCTCTGTAAGAACAGAGCTATGTCTGTCTTGGTGACTCTTATACTTTTATAAATACTCAAAATGTAAATGAAGAAAAGAGTGTTTACATTTCAGGCTTTTGTCTCTACCTGCATTTACTAAATTTTATGCAACAGTTAAGTATTCTATTCTGCAAATTTAAACCTGAATAAGCAATAATACTTGACCGGCAAAGGCTTCATAATTTTTAAATTATTAAATAAAGAATAACCTTTGGCAGGCCATCGCATATCCAGGGTCATTATTTTGGATGAAAATATCATATATTTTGCATTGGATAAATTCTTGTTTCTCTCTTTATAATCTATTCATGAAATATGTAGTGAAGCAGTTTCCTTCAACAGTAGTAATCCCTCTGTTAGAGAAAGACTTGAGTGCTACATTCTCAAAATTAACATTTATACAAAATGTAAGCAGATGAACAAAGGCAAATCAGGAAGCTTGATTTAGTGTTAGCCATCGCAGGCTTGAAGCTTTGCTTACACTGGATAGTCTGTAATGTTGACAAGGTATTCTGTCTGTAAGAACCTGGCTTTACTCTTAAAGAAAATGGGAATAATAATAGTATCTCTATTGTTGGTTGTTAGGAAGATTAACTGAGATAATCTTCTTATTTACTGAGACAAAAAGAAGTCAGGAAACATTAGACTTTCTATGACTACACAGAGTGAGAAGGGTGGTATACACTTTAAATGCAAATAGTAATTGTGCTATAGCGTTCTGCGTTTTTACTTTGTGCGTCAAGCATGGCTTATTGCGCCTGCTAATTTAGCTGTAACGATGTTCAAAACATATGTTTGCTCTTCTAAGAATTCGCAGTAGACAGACAAGTTTATTTGCTGTCTTTGGTCTGCTTGGATCATTGTAATAAGCCGCCCCATATGTAGAAAAGACTATGAATTTCTACAGCTGATTAAAAATATAATTTTCTGAAGAGTCGTGGTAAATCTCTTTTCCACAGACACCTTTTAATAAAAATCATAAATTATAAACCTACTCTTATGCAAACAATATTGGCACAACAAGAAAATGATTAAAATGCAGATAGGATAGGTCCCAAGGATTGTAAAAACTCTAATCACACCCTTTGGTATACGCTGAAACAAACAGCCAGAGTTTAGCTGGCCCCATTCTATGGCCCATTCAAATCTTACCAAAATCAAACAATTAATTTTTTGAAAGTAAAATCCACTAGATCTGTATACTGAGATTATTTCAGAAAAGAAAAACATGTTTCAAAATCAAGGAAACAACTTTGTTGATAATTTATGGACTAAAGTGACAGCTACTTTTTTCCTGTGTGTGTGTGTGTGTGTGTGTGTGTGGTTGTCTCAGATGTGAAGCACCTGTAATGATGCTTTGATTCTTCTCTCTGGCAATTCTATTCCAATCCTCATTGCCTGAGTGGCCAGGATGCTGTAAGCAGATGTTTTTACTTCAAAGCTGTAACAAAATAGTTTCACTTGATCAAATCCCTGGAATGTTTCTTGGGGTATTTTGAGGTATTGATAAACTCAATTGTAATACTCAACCTGGCAGCAATACAATGAGGTCTTATTTCCACGTATTAATTTAAATAATACTCAAGTAGTTTGCATTTCCTTCTGCTGTTTGACTCATGAAACAGTAAGAACCGTATTTCTCTCTGGGGTTTGCCATCGTCTTTATGTAGTACGTATTTCATAAGAGGCCTGAAAAGCTCTCTAATGCCTTCTCCCACAAAAATATTCCCAGCACTGTTTGCCATTTGTACTTTCTTTGACCCCACCTAATCTGTCTCCAGGCATTGTGACACCTTCTCCTTATCTTCTCAGGATAGGATGAGATGGCTAGTGTATGTGGGCACTATACCCAGTTCAGAGTTGAGCCTCTCTTCTAATGATTAAGCCTCAACGTGGCAAAGTAGTTTGTCTGGCCTGCCCTTGAAGACAACCCCCTGTTCCTCTGTGCTATTAGATGTTAGGCCTACTTGCATTCTCTCTTCCCAGAAATAGTCAATGATCCCTTCTCTTGTAAGACTATGATAAGATCATGGCTTAATTTGTAATTGTTCAGTTTTTAAAAAATTATTTATTTTAAATATATTTCATATGAACAGGTGTTTATGCTTGCAGAGGTCAGAAGAGAGAGTTCAGTTCTCAAGAACTGGGGTTATAGGAAGCTGCGAGCTACGAGCTAGTACCAGAGAAAGAGTAAGGCTTAATTCATTTCACTCCAAAGTCACGCAGTACAGTGAGCAAAGAGTAAAGGAATATAACAGGGTAGCTAAAGGCCTGCTGCCTGAGAGGTAACTGCAGGGAATTGGGTGAGCCCCACACTTGACGCTGAATGAGTCAGGACTTAAGACCCAATGTGTGTGCTGGAAATCAAACCAGGGTCTTTTGGTAGGGTAGTGGGGGTAAAGTGGGTGCATTAACTGCTGAGCCTTATCTCCAGCATTGTAATTATACAATTTTTGATTGGCTTCATCTGTATTAATTAATATAATGCAATCTAATATACCATAGCCATCCTGTTACTGAGCAACTAAGTGCAGAATGATGGTGTATTGTTTTTAAAATATCCTCCTAGAATGCAGTGAGTTAGGGAAACACTCTGCTCATGCATTTACAGCTAGATTGGCATCAAGGGTCAAGGTAGTCTGCTGGATGATACAGTCGTTGTTCATCTAAACATGCTTTCAAATTAGAGATTCAGTTCACAGGCTTTTTATACTCTTTTCATCCTCGTCCTGGAGGTGGACTATCCCAGACATTATCATCTCATGAATCCAACAGAAGCTGTAGAGAAAACTGAACTAAGGAGCTCACTTCAAGCCTCCTTTTGAGTGATGCATGTTATCTTATAGGCTAAGACATGCAGACAAGCCTATAGTCAATGAGTGGAGAAACACATATTTTCAGAAGAAGAATTATGTAGTCACATGACAGGGATGCCCATGTGGAAGCAAGGAATGGCTGGAAACCACATGGAGGTCTGTAGTAGGTGTGACGGACCTAAGTTATAATACTGACTTCATACAGTCTCAGCACTGATATGGTGGAGAGGTACAGCTAGTACCAGAGAAAGAGTAAGGCTTAATTCATTTAACCCCAAAGTCACGCAGTACAGTGAGCAAAGAGTAAAGGAATATAACACGGTAGCTAAAGGTCTGCTGCCTGAGAGCTAACTGCAGGGAATTGGGTGAGCCCCACACTTGACGCTGAATGAGTCAGGACTTAAGACCCAATGAGACCTAAGTTGGGAGAGATTGTCCTATTTTCTTTTATCTTTTGTTGCTTTTTACAATGTTTACAAAATCAATAAATATTCATTGTAGAATTACACTCATCTTTAAAAATTAGGAAGTGTATTTGTATCAACACAAGGGCTATAGTTATGTTCCAAATCCGGAAACACAAACTGAAGGGGCCGAAGACTGATTGTATGCCAGAGTAGGGGTGGGGGATGGGATTTTCCAACTAGATACCCAAAGTGCATCTCTGGAGAGGGGCAGAGCTAAAATTTAGCCACAGAAGCAAACTGCATGTGGTGGAGAGAGTCTTTCTAGGCTTTATTGTTAAAATATATTAAATGAAATATAAATCCCTGATGCAAACTATGCCTAACAGAAGAGCAATTATGCATAAAGCACAAATGAATATTTTCTTCCCACCCTGGTGCCTAACAGCTTTGGACATTAGATGTGAGAGGACATACCAATCGTCAAGTCAAAAAGGCAGAAGCAGGCTCCCTGCTAGAAGACAAAAGATAAGGCTTGTTGAACAAGTTGACACACATGATAATTGACTAACCCCGTCAATTAATAGGAAAACAAAGCCAACGTGCATAATTTCCATGTCTTTTGGCCTTGCAAAAATGTAAGGCGATAGTCAGTCAATGATACATCGGTTTCTACCTGGTTTTCCAAGGTTGCATAGGGAACAAGTGAAGTGTCATTGCACAGTGATGAGTATCAGTTTCTAAGGCTGGTCTGCAATGACTAGGTGGTTCTGGAAGACTGATCTACAGGAAATTCTGACAACTGAGGTAAATTCTCAGCGAGGAATGCTTTGATTAAATGTTAGTGCAAGAGAAATTTCCTTGCAATGAAAACATTTTGTCTTAGAATGTGCTCATTTGTAGGAAATCAAAGCTCAATGGATCCTATCTAATATTTGACTTTGAAGCACAGAATTTATATTTGTAGGACCCTCGCCTATCAAAACATGCAATCTAATTCTATTTTCATGCCATTTATAGTCACCCTCATATTCACCAAAAAACAGTGGTAAAATGCCACCAATATGATCAGGCTACTGGAATCAAGATCACATTGGATTACATGGTGGTAATAAGCTAGAATTACTGTGTCTTGGGACAAGTTCAGGGTCTCCAGACATGGGTAAGACAACTTCAGATTTGCTGTTCAGAAACTTTGACATTATGGACAACTGAAAATTTCACTTAGATTCCCAAATCATGTGGTTTTATTCCTTACTGATAAAATGGCACCAAATTCTAAAATGCTTGTGTTCTTGCTGCAGAGGGCAAGTCTCATAAGTATTCCTTATGAGTATGCTAATAGAGCACATCCTTTGAAGTTGTGGATACAGATGAAATCAAGGTTGAGCTAACAGTGCACAGAGGCCGTGGCTTAGATTATTATTAATTTTACCAGGATATTAACAGAAGGGGGCTTTCTGCTCACTCTTTCTCCATGTACACCAGCATGGAGGAATGACTTAATGAATACTAGTGAAGATATTCTTTGAAAGTTTTCTTTTACAACATGTTTGCTGTTTACTGAATACTTTCTCAAGAAAGTCTACCATTATATAAAACAAATGAAAAAAGATGAAAGATAGCAGGAAGGGATGGATAGAGGGAGGGAGGAAGGGAGGGAGGTAGGGAAAGAAGGAGGGAGGGAAGGAGGGAAGAAGATTGAGAGAGAGAAGGAAAAAGAAAAGGAAGGATATAGCAGGAGATGATATCAGTCAGCTGGTTTCAGGGTCTTAACTCTACACAAACAGAACCATGGATAGACAGAAACTCTCCAAATAAAGGTATCTGATGTCATTACCTTCCCTCCATGCTTACCAGCAATGGAGCTGAGCGGGACAGTAGGTGGGGGCAATCAGCCAGAGTTGCCTCCTAATGTTACAGTTCAAGCACGGACCCCAGATGCTGTCACTTTCAAGGCCTTAGGTGTTAGAGTCTCCATGTTAGCCTATGAACAGCACTCCTGGACCTTGTCAACGGTCCAGGAATTAAATCTCTCATGGGCAGTGTTAAATCTCCCCACGCAGAATCTGAGAACTTTGTCCCCAAGGACTTAGCATCTCTCTGGACCTCTTCTGTCTACCATGGTCTTCATCTTCTCTAATGCTCCTTTATCTGCCTCCTACTCTCTTTGGCTTTGCTTCTTTATTTCCATGTTCCTTCTTTCTGCCCTCATAGCAATTCAACTGTTTGGCTGCTTATTCAGTTGTTAGTTGCAGGAAGATTCCTGGTGCCTTCTCCTGTCAGGACTGCATTTGGCAGCAGAGGCACACAGAGAAGTAGTCAGGAACTTGGGTCAAGAGCCTGGCACTAGCCTCTGGGATTGCCTGAGAGGTTTCTAGAACTTCTCTGTCAAGCTGACATTGTAGCTGTTTAGAGCTTAAACCAGGACCCAGGACCCAGGACCCAGGTCCCAGGAAAGCATGGCAAACCGACTCTGGACAGCATTGGGTTTGGCTGGACCCCGGCTGAAATCAGGCAGTGTCCATTCCCCTGGTACCCACAGGGAATAACAGCCTACATAGACACCAAACCTGAGGCAGGGATTCTTAGGCCACGAAGCTACTCCTGGCAGTTGCTGCTCCTGCCGTTTCTGTTTCCAGCTCAGTTCACATTACTGAACAAAAACGAGGAAAGACCTTTGCAAAGAAGTCTTCATTGCACCTGCTGACGAAATGTCAGGTAAGCTAAGGACATTTCTACTGATTGACTAACAGCAGCTTATATAGTTCTAGAACAGGGTATGTGGATCAATCACAATTTGCTTGGTGAAGAACAATCATTCTTTTTGGATAACCATAGTCACTAAAGGCTGTGTTAAGGACAAGTCATGGCCCAGTCACCAATGATAACATTCCCTCCAGGAGGGAAGGGTCGCCCCCTCTGGCTAAGAAGGAAATGTTCACCCAGGCTTCTGGCTGGGACCTCACCTTGAAGCCAGAGCCATCAGATGTAGTGTTTGCACGGCTGTCTCAAAGCAACTGCTGACTGTTCAAGGTGTGTGGTGTGGGCCTTAAATTTGTTCGGCTGGCTCTTAAATGCAGCCCTTTAGCTCAAGGCGTTCCAGAAGCAAGAGAATTCAATAGATGCTAGATAGTCAACTTGCTCTGCCCCTGGTTTCTTGGCTTATTTACAGAGAAACGAACAGCAGGAGTGTTTGTGACATGAATTCAGAGGATGTATCAGCACTAACCATGATTTTAACAGTACTCTATATACCTGCCCAGTGCCTGGGAGGAGAGGAATTTCCTTAGTCCCTCTCTGAAGGAGGTAATAAAACAGGGAAAGACTGAACAAAGGCAGGCAGGAAGAAGAAAGTGAGAAAGAAAATGAAGGAAGGAAATAATGGGTCCTGGTTTAAGCTCCAAAATGTTTAAGTTAGTTTTGCTGAGAAAGAATTAATTCGTGTAATCATTATTTTTATACACTGAGTCATATAATTATCTGAATCAACTCTCTTCTTTCTGTTTCTTTTCTCTTAAATCAGGACAGAAGCATCCCTGGTTTTGCCTCCTATTCGGTTCTCCTACATCTCTCAGGGCTTATGTGAAGCCCCAA
The DNA here is from genome assembly GCF_947179515.1 of Apodemus sylvaticus. Classification (NCBI taxonomy): domain Eukaryota; kingdom Metazoa; phylum Chordata; class Mammalia; order Rodentia; family Muridae; genus Apodemus; species Apodemus sylvaticus. The sequence continues at coordinate 93,541,835 of NC_067482.1, read as the reverse complement.
CTTTTGGTCCAGAGTCTCCATAATTCTTCTCTAAGGAGAACCAAATCTACTTCCAAAGAAACCATCTCAACAGTGTGATTTGGTGGCCACGGGCAGCCTTTTGTACCCTCTCTTTTCTAACACATTTCCTCACGAGTTTGGCATGTTGCTGGTTAAAATTCATTCTTTTACAGCTTAGTATACATTTAGCTCCTCTCCTCTGAACTTTCATCATTCATTATTAACAGTGAATGGCACAGTGCATGAAGCAAGTTCAGCCCTATCTGTTCCTGGCATGAAAGTGATGTCTTGGAGTATTAGCGGGGATGCGGCTCTATCTCACATAAAATGATGCTCGGGCCCACAACAAAGGTGCCATCTCCCGGTGTCTAATAGGATCACCCACTTCAAATGTGGAACTTCCTTCTTTGAAATATTTGTTGGGATTTCATAAACCTATGAAGAGTCTCAAGCTCAAACAAAACCTTCTATGCTTCGGCGTGAGCCTTGACTCTAAAGAGCTTTCTGTTCTATAAACCGGTTAGTGGGTCTGAGTCCCGAGCTCAGGGAGGCTGCAGAAATATGGGGGTGTCAGAAATGAAGAGCTGGACTCCTACTTTTCTTTCTGATACAAAAATAAAAGTCCCATGGCTTTATCTGCATAAAATGAATCGTATTAAGCACCTTTACGCACAATTCTTTCAGTAAGACCTAATTTCAAACTGATTAACTTTAATACGAAACAGAAGCACATCATTTCATTAGGAAAAAAAATAAGGCCATCATGTGCTGCCTATTCTTTGTAAGAAGAAGAGGAAGAAAGAAGAAAGAAAGAAAGAAAGAAAGAAAGAAAGAAAGAAAGAAAGAAAGAAAGAAAGAAAGAAAGAAAGAAATGTTAAGTATCACATTGTAGATTGAGATATTGAGAAAATGTAAATTTGGCCCCATCAGCCGATAAGCAGGCTCTGCTTTGAAGAGTCACATCACACCATCACAAGGGTTGGTTTATTTGTTTGTTTTTGCTTTGTTTTGTTTGGGGAAAGCCTCTAAGTCCCTTTATTCAGTTGCAGGAGACCTGTCTGCTGGCCCAGAAAGCTGACAGAAAAATAATCTTTTGTGAACATAGAAATCAAAAGAATCTTCGAGCTGGTCCTTCCTTAAGATGTCTACAGTGACTCACTTTGTCTTGCTGATTTCATAGGTTCCTTATTTATTAAATATGTGCAATAAAATTATAGCCATCCTTTTTCAATATTTAAATTTTTTAATGATAATGCCTTTAAAATGCACAGAACATGAATGCAGGAGCTGATGTGATAGGAGAGAGCCTTATTGCACATAATTAACAGACACATAATGTCTGGTAACTAGTAATTTCCTTCTAGCTGAGTAAGGAAATAATTTAATCACGTTGATCAAATGAATCCCAGGAGCCTAGCTGAACATTATGCCAAAAAAAAAAAAAAAAAAGAAGAAGAAGAAGAAGAAGAAAGCCTGTACTAACTGATAAAACAGTAACACACAACACTACTTGGTTTTTAAAAAAAAAAATTGCGCTTTCCAACCTTGTTTAGCTAACCTTAATGCTTAATAGTCTTTAAAAAGCAGCCTGATTTTACTAATTGACTTAAATCTGATATTTGAGAAACATTATTTTCCAACAGTGACAGAAGGCAGTGGTAACAAATATTGGAATGGCCGACCTTCCGTTTTTAGAAACTACTAAAATCTAAACATTAGAATCTATAATTCCCCCCTCGAATGGATGTTCCTCCAAACCCTGCCTAGAGCTTTTCTATGTGGTCTGAAGAGTAAGTATATGCTGGTGTGGAGGAAGCCTGCTCAGATATTTTCTCCCATGAAAATCCCTTCCCTAGAGTAACTTCCCATCCAATGACTGAATGTAAACCACACTGCTCATCTTTAAATTCCATACTTAACATTCAAAGCAGGCCAAGCCTGCCTTCTAAATCACTCCCAAATTTCCTCTTGATAATGGATGGCCTAATAGAGACAACCTAGTCATTTTTTCCCTGAACTCTTTTGTAGGTCTTCCCATTGTTCTTCTGAAGTACTTAGGATGGGAGAGACAGGCTTTCATAATCTGAAGGCAGCTCTCCATAACGAGGTGATATAATTTAACACTCACCTAATACATTTTTATCCATCTATTGTTTGCTAAATAATTCCTGCAATAACACTTTTATTCTTTCCATAATTCTTCCAGGCAATACTGGCGGAATAATATTTTTACTGTGGTGATTGATGTCCGTTCCTGGTGCTATGTAATGGCCATGAATAGAGGTTATTGATAAGCATCAGGAAACCTGGGAGATGTGAAGGGGCAAGGGGAACATTCCGAGGCTCTTGTTGCGTGGGCCTCGGGATCAGGGATCAGAGGGTTAACGCTGTTTTATGAGGCTGTAAAAGTCTACCCCAAGATTCTTGTGTTAGCAATATTCTTTGTGTAAGATGCATGTTATTAAAACAAGTAGCAGCATCTGAATTAAAGTGACAGGATGATGGATGTCTACTGAAGAGGAATGGAAGCCGTTTGCAGCATTTTGGTCTGGATGTGGGAATTCTGCCTCAGAGGCAAGGAGCTTGGCAGACACATTGATTCCAAGCTGACGCATGCTCATAAATATGCCCCAGAGAGGTGTGGCCTAGCGGAATTTACAAAATTATGGTCATGAATTATTTAACACTTATTTATGGATGCTATATTTAAACAGTATTTGCCAAGGCGAATGGACCATAGCTTACAGAGTGATCTTTAGATAATGCAAATCTACATAAGGCAGAGGTCGTGGGTGGCTTGCTCAGTGATGCTAAGACCATCAAAACCATATTACAGAACGTGAGTCTGCTATCAACATTGCTGCCCTGATGGACTCTGCGTGTCCTCTCATGTAGCACAGGTCCAGAGAAGAGGAAAGGTCCGGGGATTTTTCTCTCCTTAGGAATTCAGTTGATTTTAAAGACATGGTTGTGTTAACACGGATTCAAGTTTTAGCACAATACAGAGTTTTACCATTTACAGCTGCCTTTTAAACATGGGATGCAATTCTACTAGTTTCAGGATCAGGCACTAGGGAAAGATTTAGTAATTACTAGAACATAGATGCTGCCCCAAAACACATAAAGGGCTGCACTGAAACGCCCTACATTGAAGTTACAATTCACAAGTATGATAAGTTCATTTTGTATCATGTGATTTGGCACGATGGCTTTGTGGTGACACATCCTACTTGTTTTCACACATGTCACATGTCATTCTGGCATTGAGGGGACATTGTGGCTTGCTTTGGCTGCCTAAGCATGAGCAGAAGTGATATGTGTAACTTCTAAAGTCAACTCATTCACGTTCTCTCGGGTGTCGCTTGTCTTATTATAGTTTGGTTCCAGGATGGTAGGACCTCCAAGAGCTAATCCCTGTGACTGTTTAGAGTGCAGCACCTTCCTTAGTAGTCTGAGTGGGATGATGCTAGCCAGACAGTTAGTAACCAGGGTTCGAAGACACAGCATAGGATGGACCTCCTTCATGGACTCTGAGCCTCACCTCCCTTTCCCTAGAAATCAAAGTTCCTCCTTAAGATTTAAATTCACTTGACTAGAAGGGAAAGTTCAGCAGCAGTTAATAGTCACTGTTCTTGCAGAAGACCTGAGTTGAAATGCCATTACCCATGTAAGTAACTCCATATGACAATACTCCATCTCCAGGGTGTTCTCTTGTGCCTCTAGTACCTGTAATCACTCTAATACAAACATGTATACACATAAACAAAAATAATAAGACATAAATCTAAAAAAGAATACATTCCCATATAAAAAACGTGCTGGGGCTTTCTGATGGTGGCTAAACTTCCATTGACTGCCTTCTAAGACACTGGATTTAAAGGACAAATCTATCTTTCTTTTCTCTCTCATTAGGTACCTGACAGAAATCTACAGCTTGCCTTCGCAATTATTTTTTGGTAAAATTTTAGTAAATACTCCCCAGCTTCTTTGTGGGCCTGTTTTCTTTCTTTTCTTTTGCCTTTTCTTCTTCTCTTTCTTCTTCTTCTTCTTCTTCTTCTTCTTCTTCTTCTTCTTCTTCTTCTTCTTCTTCTTCTTCTTCTTCTTCTTCTTCTTCTTCTTCTTCTTCCTCCTCCTCCTCCTCCTCCTCCTCCTTCTTCCTCCTCCTCCTCCTCCTTCTCCTCCTTTCTTCTCCTCCTCCTCTTCCTCCTCCTCCTCTTCCTCCTCCTCCTCTTCTTCCTCCTCTCTCTCTCTTTAGTTACTTATACTACTAAGTGTATATATATATATATATATATATATATATATATATATATATTCCTTAGTACTGTTTTTTTAAGGCAGGGTCTCACTCTCTAGCTTTGGCTGTCCAAGTTGGACTTGAACTCACAGAGATCTGCCTGCCTCAGCCTTCTACCCTGCCGGTGTTGGATTTAAAGGTGTATACCATTTCATCTAGTTCCATTTTAAGTCGTTTCTCATAAACAATGTGAAAAAATCCAAAAGGAGAACCTAAATTCCCCCAGTAATACACAATGACCAATGTCGGATTTGCCAAATTTCCCCTGAACATATCCATTCACCTTTCTGTGAGGAGTTCAGGTGACTGAACCAGAACATGAACCACACACTACTCACCCCAAAATAGCTAAGCATAAAGAAGAGGTGAGCTTCACCAAGGTGCACTTGGTGACATAGTCAATTTAATTTTGACACAAGCTTTTGTATAAACCATATTTTCCAAAGAATGATTCACATTCTTTGAAATAGTACAGTAGAAAATGACATATTTTCCAAAATAGTTCCTATTGCATTTCTTTCAGCTCTTCATGTCTAGCCCTTTCCATGAAGGATGAGAAAAAAGAATGCAGTCTGGAGTGAGGAAGGTCCGGGTTTGTTTTGGTGTTTTGTTTGACTTTTTGGAGGGCAGGTTCTCCTTAAAGAGATGGTCTTAAGGATTTTTGTCTTTCTGCTAATTCGAACCCACTCTGGACCTAACAAGAACAGTCCCAGGCTTCTTCCCACACCAGTCTTTTCATAGGGGCATGAGTATTCTCATTCATTAAAAAAGCCATTGCAAGTGTAATAATATTCAAGTCAATGAATGGTATTGGAGTGTTCCAGGTGAAGCAAACACTAGAAATATCAAGAAAAAAATACAACAATAAACCCAATTATGTTTGTTCTAGAAGATTCTATGACAATTATAAGAAACAAAGTGGTTAGACTGAGTTCTTCCCCCCCCCAAAGAAAACACCTCATAGTGTAGCATTTGGCTCCACATCACACTTGCAGAATGTCTAGCATGGCAGCCGTAGCAAACTGGACAGTGAGAGATGGGTCTCTCTGCACAGAACCATGGGATGCCCCAGAATATTCAGGACTTAGGAAGGTAACTGAAGGCAGAACCTTGTGATTAGACTTTGTAAGTTATCGTCATCCCTGACATGGGACAAGAAAGTAATGCAACTGTTTGGGGGTCACTGTTTCCTTGTAAGGAACTCCTCACCAGTTCTCCTATAAGCCCAATAAACTGTTGGGTTCGCTAGATTAGGATGTGTGTGGAATTATTCTTTAAGTCCATCATTGGTCCCCTCTCTAGAAATAGTAGATGTTTGCTCATGTTTTTACTGTTACTAATTTTAATTTCACTGTTAATGATTGAATACTTTTTCAGAATTTGTTTTAGAAAAAAACCTTCATCAAAACTTATGTGTCCAATGCTAAACTTCAAAGCTTAATGAAACTTTTGTCCTATGACTCTATTGAATGTTGTGTTGCATAAATGGTATTTTGAGGCTTTTTAAAAATATTGAAACTCAAAATACCATTTTAATAGGAGAATATCACTATAAGAAGTTAGGACTGTTTATAAGGCAGCATGCCTTTATCAAACCTTTCACTATATCCCCCAAACATGCTACACACACACTGCACACACAGAGACACACTCTCTCTCTCTCTCTCTCTCTCTCTCTCTCTCTCTCTCTCACACACACACACACACACACACACAATCACAAACTTGCACAAAGTATGTTTCGTCCCCCAAATAACAAATGAAATGTTCACAGATTTTGTTACTCAGTTATTTGGGGGAATTCAAGAATATTGAATTTTAACCTGTGTCAATTTATACACAGAATGACATACACACAATCAATTATAAATAATTATGGGCACATGTTATAATTACATTAATAAAGTAAAAATTGTGTATCTCTGTATTTAGAGAGAGCAAGGTTAACTCTTCGGGGATCTGTAAGTCTTCTTTGCTTTGTGTTGTCTATTCCATTGAGAATCTTCCATTGTTGTCAAAGGTGCATTCCTGGTTTGGAAAGAAATCCAGTCTATCTTCCAATGATATCTGTATTCTCACACATAAAATAAAGCTCCAGGGGACATTCCTGTGCCCAGTGGTTTGCATTTGAAGCAGGTTCACTTCTGCCCTTGGATGTTGAGTTATCAAATGGGTTCCTTTGTTGTTGGCCTTGTAAATGGCACATACCAGATAAGCACAATCATTGAGGTTCCTTTTATATACATTCCTTGTGCTTTTTGTCTTCTTGAGGATCTCAGTTGCTGCGCACTGAGAAGGTCACGTCTCCAACAGCTGTCTGTAGAATCTAAGGTTTCCCTCTGAGGCTATATGCTGAACTTACAGGCAAACTGGGATGGCTCTCAGAGCAGTTCTCCATGTTTCCGAGAACTTCTGAAGGCTCAGGATTAACAGGGAGCCTGGACTCTGCTTGCCCACAAGGGTCTCGCTATTTCCTTTAGGAGGAATGACATAGAAATAGAAGAGTGTGGTTGAGAGGAGTCTGTGCTTTGTGCATGTCACTTAGGGTGCAGATCTTTTGTTCTCTAGTAGCTTTAGGTAAGTAGGAGAGTATGGGAGTTGGGGAGAGCTCAGAGGAGTGGGAGAAGACCTTTCACCTAAGTCTCACTGTTCAATGTTTTCCACTTGGAAAATGGAATCTGAGTACCAACAGGGATGTATGCATAATATTAGCAGTTCCCAGTTGGCCTATTTTTGCACATACTCCAATTCTGGTAGAAACCCCACAAGGCCTGAATATAAACTATATCAGACCATTTTTCTTGACTATCATAAGCTAAATCTAGATATGTGGTATTATTATGGGTTAAGTTTCTACACATTGGCCAAACTCCACCCTCACCCAGGATGCACCCAGAACAGTAATGTTAGAGTCAAATTTCAGCACCTCCTTCTCTCTCCCCAGGCTCAAACTTATTTCCAGCTCCTATGAGTTTAATTGTCTTATAGATTCCAAAGGAACTGAATATGAGATTTTTATTACTCAAAGTCACCTAGGGACATCTAGGTAATGAGGTTGGGAATGAGTCCCAATCACTCAGCTTAGTTTGAGGACTCAGGCTAGGAGGAAAACCTTCCTCTTTACAGAAACCACTGTGATTGTCTCTCCCCTTAGGGTCATCAGGGTTTTTGTTCTGGTTTAGTTATAGTTTTGGCTTTTCATCAATGGGTAAAATGGTTCACATGTCAGAGTAACATTTTTTGAGACATATCTGCCTCTATAAGGGAAATTATAGAGCTCAGGTAAGGCCAGGAGTGTTTCCCATTTTATTAAATTTCTTTCTTATTTGGGTATGGAGCTGTGTCAATCATGTCTTAATTGTTATAATTAAATAATCCTGCATAGTATGGTTTGCATTTTCCTATCCTGAGGCCTCCATCCTTAGATTTAATATTTATATATTTGATAGAGATGTTGGCAAAGCTGAAATCAGAGCTCAAATTGGGGATGTTCTAACCATTCCCAATTCTGGTGGGAGTAAAAACTCCACAAATCTCTGGCAAAGATTCTGCATGTAACCTTCTCATCAATGTATAAATGTCACTTACTGTCAATCCTCAGTTACATTCCCATGTGATGAGTTTCAACTTTACTCCATCTTCTCACCTTTGTGGGCTTCAGCCTTTCCCAGTAAGCCATGACTTTGGGATGCCAATGGAAGACACTAAGTGAAAGCCAAATCAGACTACATCTAGATATGAACAGTAATTATACAGTATGACTGGCTTCCAGCAGATACCACAAACAAATCTTATTTCAGGAAGTTGTGACACCTTTTCAAAACCCTTTTATGTGGCATTGGACATTGTACCACACGTTGTTACCAGTTTGGTGGGGAAAACCCAGAAGACCAGAACACACATTAGTAACTTCCTTGGGAAACTAAGAGGCAAACAGCTCAAATTATTTTATATTATGTCTTAGCCTGGAAAGGATGCCCGGGTTAGTTTTGCAAATAATTGAATCCACTGTGATGCCAACTTCTTGTTCTACTGACACATTGCAGCTGTTGATAGGATGACTTTAGGATCTGGAATCGGATCATCAAGCCAATATCTCCCAAATGTTTACTTCCCAGGTAGTGGCTGGAGTTCAGTTTTCCTAATTGCCCACTGGGAGGGGTAGAGAACTCATTTTTTGCTCCACAATTTGATTTCTGCTAGGAATAATAGGCTACTCTTACCCCCCACCACCACCTGTTTTAGTTTAATGAAAAGGCCAAACCAACAGGTTTTGGGGGCATGAGTTGAGGGTCAAGGGAAAAAAAACCAATGCTGAAACCCAACAATGAAAGGTTCTTTATTATTTTGTTGGGGTTTACTTTAGATACAGGAGGTGGAAAAATAGGAATATCAACCACTGTGTCCTCACCCTTTACTCTTCATGCATGACTGTGTCTCCTCGGCTCTCCTGGCAGGAGAAGTGCCGAGGAAGCCATCTATTTCCAGTGCTCTCAAGAGAGGATGTAGTCTTTCACAGACTAAGTGCACCGGCTGTTTCTTCATGTGTGATGCTCTTACAGAGATGAGTCTGCTGGAATGTGGTGCCATAGATAGAGCAGAAGTAAGGGACAGAGAGGGCAGGAGTGAAAGGGAGGGGCAGAGACACAGACACAGTCACACACACACACACACACACACACACAGACAGACATAGAGAGACAGACAGACAGGCAGGCAGGCAGGCAGGCAGACAGACACAGAGACAAACACAGAGACACAGACAAATACACACACATACACACACAGAGAGAGAGAGAGAGAGAGAGAAAGAGACAGACAGACAGACAGACAGACAGGCAGGCAGACAGACACAGAGACACAAACACAGAGACACAGACACAAAGACACAGACAAATACACACACACACACACACACACACACACAGAGAGAGAGAGAGAGACAGAGAGAGCATTATACTAGTCAATCAGTTGTCTGTGAATAGTTCTGTGAGAAATGTTTCTCACATGGTACTGGCAGGGAAAAAGAAAAAGGCTGATCAACAAAAGGTACTTTATTCTTTTTATTTGTTTGCATTTCAAATGTTAACCCCCTTCCCAATTTCCCCTCTACAACTCCCCTATCCCATAAGTCCTTTCCCCTCTGCTTCAACTGAGGAAACTATCAATGAAATAAAATTTGGACTGAAAGAGTAGTTTTTCTTTTCAGACTACATGAAGAAGGAGGAGAAGGATGAAGAGAAGGAAGAAGAAGAAGAAGAAGAAGAAGAAGAAGAAGAAGAAGAAGAAGAAGAAGAAGAAGAAGAAGAAGAAGAAGAAGAAAAAGAAGACCATATGTTTATGTCTATTTACAAATTTTAAATCAAGTAAGCAGTCTTAAATAATTTGTATTTCATTCTCAAAACACATTAAGGAAATATAAATATAAAGCTTTTAATTCATTGAAAGTTGGCAAAAATATGAACAGATACTATATTCAGTTATTATTTTATCTATCTATCTATATATATTATTGATAGACAAAGGCTATTGAATGAGTAGTTCTAAAGAAATAATGTACAATTGCTATACATTTTCTATAAAAATGTATTTCTTATAAGATTTGCATAACACATACTCTTGAAAATAATGCCAAATTTGAAACTATTAGAAACTAGTTTCTTAATTCAAGTTTTAGAAACATTGCTCTGGTATAGAGTAACCACTTGAGTTGCCAATAAAATTCTAAAGTCAGTGCTTATGTTTGGAAATTAAATAAGAGTTTTTGCTATATCATGTTAAGATGCTTAAACATATTACTTAACATAAATTATCATTATGAAAATTAGCATAAACTGTTTTCTTCTGCTGAATTGTTAATATTATATTGCCATTTTTAACATTTAGTTATACATCTAGCTATCCATCATAATAAAATAGTAATAAAAAGGGAATTGATAAGAGAATAACCATGTGATAAATTATTTATAGTGCAGTATTCATGGGAGAATATAGATACTTAGATGCCAACTGTAAAATTCACCTTTGCTGTTTGTTTATATTTTTTATAATACAAACATAAAATTACATTTTAAAATTTAAGGGGAATCAGCTGAAAAGTGTTTATATCTCACGACAGTTTCAAAAGGAGCTGGATAAAGCATAAGTATTCAAAAAAGTATATGTAAGCTTTCAAAAATATGTACTAGAAAACTAAGACTCAGTGCATGAAAGCATCAAAGGTGCATGACTCAGCTTAGGGTAGCAACAAACTGCGAGACTCACTTTGTAACATAACAAACTCTGTAATGGGCATAGAACTGTACTGACAAGACACACAGTGGAGGGGTAGAAGGACAATTGCACTTTTCTGAAGTGCGAAATTCCTGTTCTGTGTGTACAAATATGAGTCCATCCACTTCTGAGAAAATCAAGTGGATTCTTAAGGACCATAGGAAGCAAACTTCTCCCCAAATAATGATGGACACAATTTTAGTGATAAGGTCTGATGAAACTGAAAAGACAACTGGAAAACATTAGGAAGATCAAAACAAATAGAAAAATAAAGCAAATTTTCAGTATAAAAAAAGTCAGGGGAAACACTTTTAGTGTTGAAATCAATAATGGTAATTGACTAGTTTGAATAATGTGGATTTGACCCTAGCAAGTCATAAGCTCCTGAGTAGAAATGAACTTGAAAGTGACTTTACTGGGGATGTTCCCCTTTCACACTGAGAGCCTGGCATACTATTTGGTTTTCATCTATCCCCATTCACTAAACATAACTGCTAGAGTCTTGGAATTGCTTAATTTACAGTGTCTTTTGTATGCTAATGAGTTGACTGATGGCTTAGATAATCCTAAGAAGCTTCAGGATGGAGATTTCTCACCAGCAATTTTACGGTAGAATTAGAAGGTTGGATTTCTCAGCCATGTCCTCCCTCCATATTCCAGGGCACAGAGAAGACAGCCTTACTCTGACCACCAGTGGAGAGTGATGCAACCCATCTGATGGAGCTTCAGTGTAACACCAGATGGATTCTGGGTCTCTGAAAAGTAGAAGACATAGGTTTCAAGGGGATGGTGCTCTTGGATACTTGAAGTTTTTTTTGTAATAAGCTGGTAAATGTCAACTTTATTGAGGTTTGGGGGGTCTGGTTTTTTGAGTGCTGAAAACAGTTTTAGAAAATTGAGTGAACTCTTGGAGATGGCGTGGGAAGTTTGGTTTACAGGGCTGAAATGCAGCAGCCTGGGTCTGGAGACAGTGTCAGACTGAACTAGGAACCACTCACCTGTGCCCACGGCCATAGCACTGCTTATTTGGGGCATATGGCAAACTTGTTAGTTTCTAATTTACTTATTTTATTATTTCACTACAGGCCCTTGAAAGTCAGGAATCATAGTTGAACAATAGTTTTTTTCAGTTATTTAAATAAGCATAAAATAAGCATAAAAATTATTTTTTCTATAAAATCTATTCATAGATTTATTAACTATATAGATTTCCCAGCATTGAATTATCTTTATATTAATAAACATGATGGATAATGATATGTTGTTCTTCTAAATAAGTGATTGACTATTTCCATATGAATTTTGCATGAATAATCATGATTTAGGTTCTACTTTTAAAAAAATATTCTAGTATCATGTCACATTAGGTTTCTACTATTCAATCAGATAGGTGTCTTCTTTTATAATGGTCAATAAAGACATAAATAAATAATATAGTTAGGTATTGCTTGATGGTTTGACAAAGTTAATATTAAAACCATTTGGGGCCATCCATTTTATTCTGTGGATAAATGTCTCATAAAATTGTTGATTTATCCATGTATCCACTATAAATTATTAAAATTTACATTTTGCCAAATTATTATTTCATCTATAATTTTATGCATAAAATTACACAAAATATTATCTCATTATTATAGTTCTTATTTTTATAATACTTGTGTGTTCCTAAGTGTTTATATATACTTTTATGTATTTTATGAGACTTGACAAAAGATAGCTGTTCTATTGATCATTTTTAAGAATTTTAGGTTTACAAATGATATTATGTCTATACTTTGACATTACATTTGTTCTTTTTTCTCTCTATTTTTATAGCTTCAAACTCTTTTGAAATAAATGCTGATGTAGCTAATAATTTTCTTTTGATTACTTCTGTATATATCTTAGTTTTTCAATATACTGTTAGTATTGTTATTCACATGTAAAAAGTTTATATTATATCGAGTTTTACTTTTTTACTGAAAAATTATATAAAGGAACATTAAAAATTTTTAACAATTAATTTTAATTTTTTAATTGGATACTTATTTTTATAAAAGTGTTCTATTTTTTTCTGTTTATAGCCTATGTCTTATAGCCTATGACATGATCAGCTTTTACAATTTATCATAAGTATTAAAAATATATATTAGGCTTTTGATAGTGTCATTACATGCTCACTTTTATTTCCTTCATCTATTGCTTTTTGGAAAGTGAGTGATTGCATCTTACTATAGTCATAAATCTGTTATATCCCTATATATTTATAAATAATTTTTGATTTATAGACAATACAAACTCTGTTATTCACAGAATAAAAATTTGACTTGATTCATTATAGTTTGTAATGAAGTTCTTATATTTATTCAACACCTCTCATGTATCAGATAGTTGCTATAGGATCATCTCCAATTCTACATAACCTAGAAAGAAATTGGTAAGAGGAATTCTTCTTTCCATAAGTTGTGCTGGGTCAGGCATATAATCAGCAAAAGTAAGGTAACTGGTATACCCATGTGTTCAGTAGTAGGACCTTGCTGTACAGATCTGGTAGCCAAAAACAACAGTACCATGTCTTATATTGACCTAGAGTTCTTAAGGGCATCCATGGTGGGAAACTCACAGAAAGATGACCCATGGGAACTCATATTTAATAACTGTGGTAACTGTGATTGTTAGTCTCAGTAATCAACTTGGCAGGATTACCTGAGTGATGTTCCTCCAGGCATACCCATGAGGTACTATGTAAGATAGTTTAGCTTGGGATATTATCTTGATAAGGTAATTGAATACCCACTGTGGGTGAGACCACTTTCTGGGCAGAGATCCTATACTATGTAAAATGGAGAAAGTCACACACACACACACACACACACACACACACACACACACACAGAGAGAGAGAGAGAGAGAGAGAGAGAGAGAGAGAGAGAGAGAGAGAGAGAGAGAATCATTGTTTTCTTTTTCCTGACTGCAACACAGCTTTCTCAAGCTCCAGTACCATGACTCTTCTGCCATTATGGACTGTGCTTTGGTATTGTGAGCCAAATGAAGCCCATCACATTGTTCAGGGTGTTTCATAGCAGCAAATGGAATGGGAAGTGAGATGATAATTGTACTGAGAAGTGGTAAACCTGGTCACGTGGTCCTCGATCCTTTTGGGGTTGTTTTATTAATAGAATGTGGAAGTGTCGGGTACTTTGTGCCTTTTACAGAAAGGGCTAGCGTGCTTGAGGGAGAACTGAATGAGCCATTGTGGGTAGAGCTTAGAAGACAGTGATGCTGAGAATAATGAGGACAATGGAGGGCCAGCTCATGAGGTTTCAGAGAGCAAAGATAGCTCTTTCATGAGCTACAGTATGATATTTTGACAAGAATCTGGTTTCAGTTCATCTGTGTCATAAAAACTGTAACTTGAAATGAGGAATTACTTTGTTGTGTGGAGGAAAGGTGTGTGGAAAAGCTGTAAGTGTTGGAGAGATAGCATTTTCACTGAGAATAGTTTAACACTGGGTCAATAGGAAAGGTAGCTTGAGGTCAACATTAAACTCATTTAAGCATCCAATGTGTAAAGATCTAAGATTTTGTGAAAGGAGAAGGCCTGAAGTGAGAATGCAGATGATAGCATACCTTAACCTTCAAAAAGGTTTCTTTCTGAAGTATTTCTTGAAAAAGAAAGTGTTTCGCCAGGACAAGTATACAGAAGTTGATGCAACTATGGTCCAAGGGGACCAGGCATCCTCCTCAGCTAATAAAAGAATGGCATAAGGGATTCAAACTTGAGGGTTTTTGGAAGGCTTTCTCCATTGTTCCAGAGGGCAGCTAAAGCCAGATCATATGTAGCCATGATGGAATTCTTGCAAGGAGTCCTTAAGACGCTGCTGTGTGAAGCTCTGCAGGGGAGCCTAATGATGTAGTGGAGATCTGGGATTTTAAAGATAGCAGAACTATGGACTGCCCACCAAGGAGAGCTATGGGGACGAACTGGAGCTGGCCCAAGAGAGGGGCTATGTGTGATACTGGTGACAGAGACGGAGGAAGGGGACTACTTAAGTAAACTGGAGCCCAGCCAATTTTATCATTAGCCCCAGATGCTAAACAGAGCTTCAGGCTTTGTTGTTTTACCCACTGGACTTTGTTTCTAGGTCCAGATTATCCCTTGCTATGCCCAATTCTTCCCTCCTAGACTAGAAATGTTTGCTTTGTGCTAGTATGTGTTGGAAATATATAATTTGATTTTAATTTCATAGGATTTAACAGTTAAGGGTATGGATTTTTAAATGATTGGAATTATTATGACTTTGGCAACTTTTGAACCTATGGGAATGAGTAGGGGAAAGTTATGATTTAAAATGATGTGTTTTGATGTCAAGATGAAAAAGATGGAGTTGTGATGGTTAAATACAATTTTCAATGTAACCAGCTCTGGGATCACCCAGGAGTGATAAGCCTCTGGGGACTTGCTTTTGCAGGACTATGTAGATGAGCTTAGCCTCTGGGCATGGCTGTTAAGAATTACCTTGATTAGGTTAACTGAGATGAGAAAACCGGCCCAGTGTGGATGAAACCATTCCACGTGTAAGAGATTCTAATATGTACAAACTAGAGAAAGTCAGCTGAGCACAGGCACTCACTGTTCTATTTTTCGTAACTATAGACACAATGAGACCTGATGTTTTATTTCCTGCTCTCTAGACTTATCTATCATGATATATATGTATATTGTACTTTGAAATGGGAGCTACAAAAAACCTTTTCTTTAAATTTCTTTTGTCAGAGTACTTTATCCCAACAATAGAAAGGTATCTAAACAATAACCTATGATTTCTGAGGACTTTTTTTTAATCAAACATGCAAAGTACATTCATTCCTTTTTAAAAAATTATCTTATGATATGCAAAGGTTGCTAAGAATGTTTTCACAGATCATGAATTTTGGTTGACCCTCTCCTCCATGCTTTCTTCTCACTCAGCCCCCCACTCCCTCCATTTTACCATCTCCAGGAATATTCCTCCTGTCACTTTCCTATTTCATTCATTCTATAACTTTTCCCCTACTCTTATTTTCTTTTGCTGTGAAATGTTTTGTAGTTTCTTAGGCTTTATACACATTCACCCCCACTTAAGGAGTAGGTATTTAAAATGGAAGCTAGAGCCCTCGGATGAGGGAGCGCACACAGTGTTTCCCTATCTGAGCCCGGGTCCCTCCACTTTATGACAGACTTCCGAATTCCATGTTTCCCTGTGAACTTCAAAATTATGTTTTTTATGACTGAATACAGTTCCATTATGTAGATGAGCAATATTTCACATTCATTAGTGAATGGATACATAAGCTAATTCATTTTATTGCCATGAAAGAGAGCCACCGTGAACATGGATATACGGGTGACTCTGGTAGGATATAGTTTTGGCCAAGTCATGTGGTACTTATGGTTTTCGTTTTCTGAGAACCCTTCAAGCTGATTTCCATAATGTCTGATCAGTTTACTTTTCTATCAACAGTGAGTAATATTTCTTCTTCACCCAGAATCTGGTGATTATTTGATATCATTTGCTTTCTTGATAAAAGTGACTCTCAGTGAGGTGAGTTGAAATTTCAAGGTTATAAAATTCTCTGATGACTGAGGATGCTGAAAACTTACAATATTTGTTAAATGTTTGCCCTTTTAATTTTGAGAACTTTTTATTTAGTTCCTTAGCATATTTTAAAAACTTATTTGCTTATTTGTTTGTTTTAAGTTTTCTATATACTCTGGCTATTAATCTTCTGTTAGTTGTATTGCAGGCAAATATTTTTCTTCAATTCTGTAGGTTGTCTCTTCACTCAGTTAACTATTTTCTTGAATGTAAAGAAGACTTTAAATGCTTTTAGCTAGAATTTGTCAGTTGTTGGCATTATTTCCTAAAAAGCATTGTTTATATTATATAGTATTTTCCAAATATTTTCCTCTAGCAATTTTATAATTTTAAGTCTTGGTCCAGGTCTTTGAACAATGTGAAATTTACTTATTTATTCATTTAGTTAGTTAATTAGTTTTGCAGAATGGGGATATTTTAGTTATTGTTTTATTGCTGTGATGAATCATTATAACCAAGGGAATTTATTTTATAAAGCATTTAATTAGAGGGCTTCCTTGGAGCTCCACTTGGTTAGTCCATGGCCAGCATATAAGCAGGCATGGCATGGAACAGTAGCTAAGAGCTTATATCTTATTTATAAGATGAAGGCATAAAGAACAAGACTGGGATTGGCATGGGCTCTGAAACCTCAAACCCACGTCCAGTGACAAATCTCCTCCAATAATGTTCACCTTCCTAATCCTTCCCAAACTGTTTACCGAGTGGTAACTAAGCACTCAGTTACATGAGCCCGTGGGGACTACTCTCATCCAAACAGGCACAGAGAGCTAGGAGCCCATTTCCCAGCACTATCTATTGAAGAGTCTGTTGTCACTCTAGTATGAATTTGCAGCATTTTTCTAAAGGAGCAGGTGTCTATAGCTGTGTGGAATTATTCTTAGTTCATTCTACTCCATTGCTCTACATATCTACATATTTTTTGTACCAAGGCATGCTGGAGTTTATCTCATTTTCTTTTAATTTATGTATGTGGGTGCCCATGGAGACCAAAAGAAGGTCTCAGATTCCACAAAATTGGAGTTTCCAGCACCTGTAGGTGCTGTAGACTGTGATTCTCAGCAAGAACAGGAAGTGCTCTGATGGACTGATCCATCTCTCCAGCCCTCATGTTTATCTCTGGCTCTAAGGTACTGCTTGAAATCAAGTATAGTGAGGTCTACAGCATTATTTTCTTTGCTTAAGATTATTTGCATTATCTAGAGTCTTTTGTGTTTCCATGGGAGTTTTGAGGTGTTATTTTCATTTCTGAGAGGAATGGCACTGTAACTTTGAAGGAAAGTGCATTGAATCTGTCAATCATTTCAGGTAGGATGACCAATTTCACAATGTCAGTAAAGCATAAAAAGGAAAGGAAGAAAATGATCTAAAGAAGGACAAGGTACACACGAGAATAAGGACGAGGAGGGGGACAAATAAGAAAGCACAGTAACATATCTGTATAAAAATGGAAAATGTCACAATGATTCTTATTAATTTGCACACAAACTTAAAATGTAAATCTTAACATATAAGAAAAGAAGAAAGAAAAATATCTAAGATATCAGATACACATTTATTTGGAAACTCAAAAAGGAAGTCAGATCCATGAGACAGAAATATCAAGGAGTCACCATGGATAAAGACTAAGCTCTGAACCTCCAGTATTCAGGTACAGCCTTACAACATGGTGGCTAGGCAGGGACGTAATGCAGATATAGAGGAGATGTGCACATTTATAGAAGTGCACAGAAATGATCTCCTGCAGTAGGACTATTTCCCCTTGTATTTATTTAACAACAGAAAAGTTTATTTAATCTAAAAAGACCTCAGTGACAGAGATAGTGAGAACTATTTTGTCCACAATGTTAAGTGAGCAGACCCCATATCCTGTTCATCTCAGTCGGACTGTGTAGATCAAATGTATAAAGAGAGCAAACACATAAACTGAGAACTCTGCATTTGGTGTAAAGCATTTCCTACCTACCTGGTCCTGTCATGGCCAGCTGTTTCTGTTGTGAAATTTGTATTGCTCATTAATTACTCCACTTGGTGAGCAATTAATCACTATTGAAATGACTCTACTAGAAACACTGGATACTGTACGGGTCTTCACTTTGATCCATTAACATTTTACTAAATGTATCTAGCCTACTGTTAGAGAAAGGTGATTTATTCCTCTTGGTTTTTTTTTTTTTTTTTTACATTCCAAGAAAGTATCAAACACAATGCTTCTAATGCAATCTAACTGTTGGTGGCAAGTGGTCACTTTTAGAAAGCTCTTAGAAGTATATTTAGGGGGGGCTAGAAAAGGGAAATCATTTGAAATGTAAATAAATTATATCGAATAAAAAAAAGAAGTATATTTAATTGTTCTTTATTTCTTCTTACCAATGATTTAAAAAATGAAAGAGAAATACTTTTCTATGATATGGACACATTAATGACAGTATTATCCACATGCTATCCCCATCTTAAACATGTGACTGACCCCAGGAAAAGGAATATTGTGAATAATCTTTTCATCTACAGCAGTTCACTGTGAGGTCTTGCTTCTATTGCATAGTAGCACTGCTCACCTATGCTGGGACAAAGCACTCAAGATAACTATGTCTTACTGGGACTATGTGGCTCTTAGCTTCAGAAGTTCCAGTTCATGGTGTCATGGTCTGGTCTGCATAGTTTTGGGTTGGTAGTAGCACAGGTACCATGGCAAGAATGTATGACAAGGAAACTTCTCACTTCACAGAGACTGGGAAGAAAATAGGGTGGAAAAGGAGGAACTGTGCGTGTTTTCTATGAACTGTGTTCAAGTAGATTCTAGATCCTAAAAGTCACTTCTACCACCCCTTATTAAAAATAGAAGCTGGAAACCCAGCTTTTTAAGCATGGCCTCCAGGGGTGTTTAGTAATCAAACCAACTGTTTTCTGTTCTTATAAATCATGAATCAAAATAAACTCTTTCTTGCCAAAGTTATTTGTGTCTTGTATCTCATCATAGTTTGACAAAAGGAACAAATACACTTTTGCTTATGTGTGTTGGTAGGAGCCTAACTTTAGTAAATTAAAAGAACAGGTTCCTGACTGGAACCTTGGAGTATGGAACATGAAGAGTCATGGTGCCCTAAATTAGTATTCTTTGAGACCTACATTGTAGAGAAAATCAGATTTTCATAAAGACGTTCTGACTGGCTACAGCTGATAGAAATGTATCTGAAAACATTCCTTATATTAATTTGGGGTAAAGACTAGATGGAATGACATCATATCCTCCCAAAAAGTAATTAAGTGGGTAAATAAATACCTCATCTCAGTAGCAGTCCAAAGGGATCTGAATCTCCTTTAATGATTCCTGCCTGAATGAATTGCCGCCTCTGTGGGGAAAGAGAGTTAATCCCTTGAAGAAAGAAAGATAACTTGAACTCTGTCATCTCTGAATGGATCCAGTTTACAGAGAGTGTACCAGCAGACACTGGGGGACACAAGGAGAAAATGTATAATCTGTGCTTAGTCAATGAGTGATGAGCCAAGATTTTTGTTTATCCTCTTGTAATTATTTTTCCCCAAGCAACAGGGGAAAATAGACTATCTTACCTATACTTTCTTATCTATCCTATGTCAGACTTTATGCTGATGTGTGGCGATTGTATAACCCACTGAGGCAGGAATTATTAATAATCTGTTCTGAAAATGAGAAAATAAAGACTGACAAGTACAAAAGTAATAGCAACAATAAATTAAAACTTATCCATGTTTGTCAGCTACTAAGAGCAGAGCTGGTGTTAAGCACCTATAACTGAGTGTTCATGTGGCATATCAACCCTCACCTGAATGCTGGCCTGGATCACAGAGAAGACAGATCTCATATCAGTGAATACAGGGTGTGTGTGTGTGTGGGGGGGGTCAACCAATGGCAGCTTTTCATTTCCCTCCCTTCTAATATCAAAATGAAAGGAATTTGATGTTACAGAACTCTTTATGGGAAAGTTGGAAATGCCTGATGGATGGCCAAGACAATTGCCTGCAAATGTTTAAAGCTATGATTATCCATGTATGTAGAAATTCCTGTAGCATTTCTAAAATTTAGAACAATCAGTTCCCAAAATTTGTCGTCTCCTTTATCAGAAAATTGACAATTAAAGAAAATGCTCTTGAGATAAAGACTTCTCACAAAATTCCATGAGTAATTCTCAGAATAGACTTCAAGGCAGACAGATACAGGAGGATAATAGAATGGAAGGATTGAAAATTCTCATGTAAAAATGCCTGGGCAGTTTATTCACATTTAAGCTTCTGGAAAAGAATAGGCAGCTATCAGCTTCTTCAGGATTATTTCATTGTCTTCCTGGTGGAACAATTTGCTATTTGAGATTTCATTGTGTTTATCAAAGCCTTGATACCATAGTTAGATTATACTCAATCAGCTTTGCTTTATTCTCCAGGATTTGAGGGCCAGTTTTACATTGTGTACTAAGTTACTTATAGACATTACTTTCTTTTTTATCAGAATCACTTTTGAGGAATTTATTTTTGCTTAAAGGAGGCTCATTAAACACTTTCCCACTGAGGATTGCTATAACCAACACTAAAACTCTGTTGAATGACACACAAATCTTTTATTCGTTTTTTTTTTTCCATTCTAGTGGGTGAAGAGCTGATAATACCATGCTCAGTCTTGGGGTTGTTGTCAAAAATAGACTTCTTTGAGTTGTGAATAGTACCACTAACAAGTCGCTGAGAAATGTCTACTTCAGATACGGGTCAAGTGGTGCTTATCCTGTCTATATTATAGATGAAAAATTCTCAGCTTAGACTTCAAAACAAATACATAGTATCTCTTGATATTTGAAATAAGAAAAGCATGTTTCCTTTTATTCAGCTTTTCCTGGACAAAGGATGTCTCTCCTTTCTGTACAGAGTGGATGCCTTGGTTGCAAGAAATATTAAAAAAAAAAAAAATCCCGCCAAGTCTCCTGCCCCACCAGGCCTCAGAACCATGTCCCAGTTGGGTCTGGCTCAATGCTGTTCCCCCCTGCCACTTAGCTGTTCTCTCCCAGCTAACTCCCACTGTGTTCCTTCTCCACCATCCAGTAACCCACTCCAGTAACCAAGTAAAGCCCACACTACAGTAACCAAGTAAAGCAAAACTCTTAACACTTAATTAACCGATCAGATTTATGTATCAGTAATATCACAATTTACAAGATGCCAATACAGTAATTTAAGAGCCAATTGATAATAATAAAAGGTTTATCCCAATATTTCTAACCTTATAAAAAGCTAGTTATTTTGGCTAGTAGATGTCACCCAGGTCCATGTCCGAAGCCATCTCAGTTCCTCTTTTTTTCTCTTCCTGTGATCTCTGTGACTCCTTCCTGTCCAATCATAGGTCTTCCACTGCCCTAATGTGATTGGACATGGAAAATCCTGCAATAGTCTCAGTTACCTTTCTCTTGGTCTCACCATGACCAAGGTAACTTAGAGAGGAAACAATTTACTAGGCCTATGGTTCCAGAGTCCATAATGGCAAGAAAGAGGTAGAAAGCAGCAGACCAACCACATTTGGAAACATAAGTATGAAGCAGAAAGAGCCAGTAGAAATGAGGCTGGTTTTAATTCTCAAAGCTCCCTTTCAGTGAGACACTACCTCTAAGAAGACCACACCTCCTAAATGTCTCCCAAACTGTGCCACCAATCTGGGAACCAAGTATTGGAATTCATAAGTTTTATGGGGAACAGTTTTACTTACATCCTTACAATGAGATGCCTGTTCAGATGCAACAGACCCCTAGCAATAATTACCATATCTTTGGATGATTTTAGGTACTGTCTTCCAACCTCAGGACAACTGCTTAAAATATGACTGTAACATGACTACAGCAACTGAAAAGCCTTAAATTTGCAAGTGTTATTAAAACAACATTGCTTCCTCTTCTGAGGGCTCTTGAAAATGTACTAAATCACCATAAGACTATGTCTTAGGAGTTTTCTTTGGTTAGCCAGGTTTTAGGTTCTGAGCTTAGGCTCGAATCATTGTTAGCTTAGTGACACACATTGAATCTAAAATTCCCATTGTTTCTTTATTGAATGACTCATCAGTTCATTCTGACAGCACCTTTTCTTTGGTTACTGCCTTCCTAAGTGAATGGATACATCTACAAGAATACCAGATTGTTTAGGTATAATCACGGGTCAGTAACCCTTCTAATTAGCCATCTAAGTTCTGGTCTCTGGTTCTTTGTAACACTTCAAGAAAACCATGACCCTGGGTCATGAGGCCATTGTTTGTTTGTTTCTTTCTTTCTTTCATATATTAGAATTCATCTTCCAACTGAAATATATTTAGATTATTTCACAAACATATTATAATATTTGTGGATTTCCCATCCCTCAGGGTCATTGGTCAACTGGCCTTAAAGGACACAGCAAGAAGAAGCAGGATTCAGATGAGCGTGAGTATAACTGGAGAATTTCCAAGAGCCAGCTTCAGTGAGACAGCTCTACTTTATCATTCTAGAGGCAGGGTATATAAGAGTGCTTAGGAGTACAGGTAGAAAGGGCTGGCTGGTCATAACACAGTACCTAATTATCATATGGGTGGGACAAAAAAGTGGGATTTATATGCTGAGTCATTCCACAAAATAGAAACAGAAGGAACATTACCCAACGTGTTCTATGAAGCCTCAATTTTGCTGATACCAAAACCACACAAAGGTCCAACAAAAAGAGAGAACCTTAGACCAATTTCCCTTATGAATATCAATGCAAAAATACTCAATAAAATTCTTGCCAAACAAATCCAAGAACACATCAAAACAATCATTCACCATGATCAAGTAGGCTTCATCCCAGGGATGAAGGGATGGTTCAGTATACGGAAATCCATCAATGCAATCCACTACATAAACAAACTCAAAGAAAAAAACCCACATGATCATTTCATTATATGCTGAAAAAGCATTTGACAAAATTCAGCATTCTTTCATGTTAAAGGTCTTGGAAAGAACAGGAATTCAAGGCCCATACATAAACATAATAAAAGCAATATAGAGCAAACCAGTAGCCAACATCAAACTAAATGGAGAGAAACTTGGAGCAATCCCACTAAAATCAGGGACTAGATAAGGCTGCCCTCTCTCTCCATATCTTTTCAATATAGTACTTGAAGTTCTAGCTGGAGCAATTAGCACAGGGAAGTCAAAGGGATACAAATTGGAAAGGAAGAAGTCAGACTATCACTATTTGCAGATGATATGATAGCATACTTAAATGACCCAAAAAAACTCCACCAGAGAACTCCTACAGCTGATAAACAACTTCAGCAAAGTGACTGTATGTAAAATTAACTCAACCAATTCAGTACCCTTCCTATACTCAAAGGATAAACAGACTGAGAAAGAAATTAGGGAAATGACACCCTTCACAATAGCCACAAACAATATAAAGCATCTAAGCGTGACTCTAACCAAACAAGGGAAAGATCTGTATGATAGGAACTTCAAGTCTTTGAAGAAAGGACTCAAAGAAGACCTCAGAAGATGGAAAAATCTTCCGTGGTTTTGGATTGGCAAGATTAATATAGTAAAAATGACCATCTTGCCAAAAGCAATCTACAGATTCAATGCAATCCCCATCAAAATCCCAACTCAATTCTTCATAGACTTAGAGCAATTCTCAAATTCATTTGGAATAACAAAAAACCCAGGACAGCTAAAACTCTTCTCAACAGTGAAAGAACTTCTGGGGTAATCAGTACCCCCGACCTCAAGCAGTACTACAGAGCAATTGTGTTATAAACTGCATGGTATTAGTACAGTGACAGGCAAGTAGATCAATGGAAAAGAATTGAAGACCTGGAAATGAACCCACAGAATTATGTACACTTGATCTTTGATAAAGGAGCTACAACCATCCAGTGGGAAAAAAGATAGCCTTTTCAACAAATGGTGCTGGTTCAACTGGAGGTTAGCATGCAAAAGAATGCAAATTTATCCATTCTTATCTCCTTGTACTAAGCTCAAGTCCAAGTGGATCAAGAACCTCCACATAAAACTAGACACACTGAAACTAACTGAAAAGAAACTGGGGAAGACCCTTGAGGACATGGGCACAGGGGAAAATTTCCTGAAGAGAACAGCAATAGCTTATGTTCTAAGACCAAGAATTGACAAATGTACCTCATAAAACTACAAAGTTTCTATAAGGCAAAGGTCATTGTCAAAAGAACAAAATGGCAACCAACAAATTGGGAAAAGATCTTTACTAACACACCTGACAGAGGGCTTATATCCAAGATATACAAAGAACTCAAGATGGTAGACTCTAGAGAGCCAAATATCCCCCTTAAGAATAGAGTACAGAGCTAAACAAAGATTTTTCACTTGAGGAATATTGAATGGCTGTGAAGCACCTAAAGAAATGTTGAACATCCTTAGTCATCAGGGAAATGCAAATCAAAACAACCCTGAGATTTCACCTCACAGCAGTCAGAATGGTTAAGATCAAAAACTCAGGAGAAAACAGGTGCTGGCAAGGATGTGGAGAAAGAGGAACACTCCTCCACTGCTGGTGGGGTTGCAAGCTGGTACAACCACTCTGGAAGTCAGTCTAGTGGTTCCTCAGAAAACTGGGAATGATACTTCCGGATGACCCTGCTATACCACTCCTGGGCATACTCCCAGAAGATTCCCAGGCATGTAATAAGGATACATGCTCCACTGTGTTTATAACAGCCCTATTTATAATAGCCAGAAGCTGGAAAGAACCCAGATGTCCCTCAACGGAGGAATAGATACAGAAAATGTGGTATATATACACAATAGAGTGCTATTCAGCCATTAGAATCAATGAATTCATGAAATTTTTAGACAAATGGATGGAGCTGGAGAACATTACCCTAAGTGAGGTAACCCAGTCTCAAAAGAACACTCATGGTATGCACTCACTGTTTAACAGATATTATCCTAGAAGCTTGGAATACCCAAAACACAATTCACATATCAAATGATGCCCAAGAAGAAAGAAGGAGTGGCCCCTAGTCATGGAAAAGCTCAGTGCAGCAGTGTAGGGGAATACCAGGATAGGGAAGTGGGAAGGGTTGGATTGGGGAACAGGGGGAGAGAAGAGGGCTTATGGGACTTTCGGGGAGGGGGGATCCAGGAAAGGGAAAAATCACTTGAAATGTAAATAAAGAATATATCGAATAAAAAATACAAACAAATAAAAAAAAGAAACCAAAGCTGTAATTCTAGGTGATAACTGAATGCCCAATGCCGATTTTTACGAAGATCAAATGTGACCCAAGATGCACCAATCAGATTATAATTTTCTAGAATGTAGATCCAGGTGTTTATTTTTCTCACCGAATCAAGTTAAAAACAGAGATGATTTGGTCATCTTTAAATTATAGAGAAGTAAATATACCATGAAAATAAGGAAAAGGCTAGTCTTGTAAAATAGACAGAAATGAGAGGGTCACATACTGAGAGGTTGGAGAAAGCAAGCAAAGCTCTTGTCCTTTTGACCACAGCAACTTCAAGTCAATATCTTTCAGATGCAAAGTACTTTTATCCTGTTTATAATACTTAGTAGCATTTGTAATTAACTTTTTAAAATAGAAAACATTTATTGTATACTGGTTTGTTCTGCTTTTGCTTGTGTCAGGGTCTCATATAGTTCTCCTTGGGTCCATCTCCCAAGTATTGGGATGACAGGTGTTTATCAGAGTACCTGGTTTATGCTGATTATACAGGAGACTTAAACTGTGACTTTGTGCATGGTGGGTAAACACTCTACCAACAAAACCATGGATCCAGTTCTCCTATTAAGTTTTTGACTAATTTGGATACATATAACTTGGGTATATATATTCTCTTGTCCTCTTCTGTAGTAACTCTTTCAGCAATGTTTTTGGTGTTCTCACTGCTGCCCCACTATACCTTTAAAAAAAAGTAAGAAAAAAACTACTCACAGTCTGTGTAGTCACAATTCATTGTATTTGCTAAACTTGTGGTTCTAGAATACATCCTCCTTATTCTGGTTTTTTAGTGACTGAAATTGGAGTTTGAGGATGGACAATGTTAATGGAATGCAACTGGCAGTAGGCCAGTCTACCTGGGGGAGTTCTAGGGCAAGCTAAGATTACACATTGGTTTGGGACAGAAGAGGAGGGGCAAAGTGACAGGAAAGATGTATCAGAACAGAAGTAGGAAGTCAGAAGGCAATCTCTACACTTGGTAACTTTACTGTGTGCTGCTCTTGTGCATAAATCCAGTAAGAAGCATCTGGGAACAGCCCGAGAGCTTGAGACAGGGATGGATAGAGGCTGGAAGTAACCAGACTTGGGACCTCTCACAGCAAGCACAAACCTGTCTGCCATAAATCACGATGTTTATGGGGCTTCAATATTTACACTCTAATTAAAATATCATAAAGGAAGCACACTTTCACGTTCCAGAAAGCAAAACTCCAAACTTCTGTAGCAGCAGCTGTTAATCAGTGACTTCTGATGACCTGCTGCCAAGACAGGGAACTTGCTCAGCCACAAATAGGAAAGATTATGGTGGGAGAAAGCTGGCAGTCTGATGACTCTGATGATGGCAACCTTTGGGAGCAGCAGCAACTTGGCCAGAGACCTATCAGTCTGTGGCTGAGTCTCCATTAGGGTTTGAGAAAATCCTTTTGACATGCTTAATTGGCAGCTCGACTTTGTTTTTCTTTATTCTCTTGTGGACCTGAAGCCTAGTCAGCATGTCACAAATACAGAGGTGGCTTGGGGTTCCTGGAGTGGGGTTCGAGGCAGATAGTCTAACATGGAGAATAAAATGTCGATCAGGCTCAATACATGCTGGGCAAAGTTGAAATTCACCTCAGTCCCTTTGGTGCCCCTTCCATTCTAATGGGCACTGTCTATACTATTCAACCTGTTGGTTCTGGATGCAATGATGAACCACACTGTCCATTTGTCCAGCCTACTTCTGCATCCCCATCCTCTTCTCAGTGCTCCATTACTCTCTTCCTACCTCATTCCTGCGGTGGATCCGGGAAGGACCGTACTTTCCCATCAGGCTGTTACTCCCATTCTTCCTCTGCAGAAACTCTTCTTTGTCACCTCATCTCCTTGCGTGCCATGTTCTACGTGGAACAAACTATCCTGAATTTTGCCCGACAAATAGGTTAGCATTATTTTCCTCCTTATTTTATACAACCAATACTGTGACTTTCACATGTCTGTGTGTCTTTCTTTCTTTATATTTGTCATCCTGCAAAGGTAAGTATCAGAGTATATTTTGTGTACAACTGAAATAGTGCCTGTCATTGTGTCTAGAATCTAGCTTAACTTGCACTTGAATGAATGAATGAATGAATGAATGAACACTGAGAAATAATTCTTCTCAACAGCTTTCTATAGTAGTAGCCAGAACGAGCTGCCCAGGAAGAATTGGTGTCTGCTTGCTTTCCCTGTCAGTATCTAATCTGTTTCAAACAGTATGTAATTTCCTTTTATTTTTTTATCTGGCCCCAAAAGGGATACTAATGGTGGGAATTTCGACAGCTGTAGGAAAGAGGCCACATTTGGGCAGTTATTGATTTATACCACTAGGGAATCACTGCTGAGTTTGTTGTAGAAAAGCCTGACCCTTACTACTCTAAGAGATGGTTTTGAATATCACCTCGTATACACACTGCAGGAAATCAACACAGTAAGGACAGGGCCAGCTGCATAAGGTGGAAGTCTCTAATGTGGGGTTACTAAATGTACATTTGACAAAATTTCCCTCGATCTGTGCTGTCTTGGGGGCTCTGCCCTGTGCTTCAGCAGCATCGGATCACTTCTAGAAAGATGTCAAAGGCCTCAGGAATAACGGGGCTGTGCTAAACAGGTCGCTCTCTGCAGGTCTCATTCTTGAGCTGTCTTCATTGGCTTAGCAAAATACTCAGTCTCGTTTAAGTGCAGTGGACTCTGCCTGCAATGATAATTACAGCTCCATTCATTTGCCAATTCAATGAGAAAGGAGGATCACAAGAGTCACTCAGCTTCCCAGGCCCAGGCTGAGGACTCCTTGGATCCCTGCTGGGCTGGGCTCCTTTGCTTTCCTTACAGAATCAATCCAAGGGAGTCTCTGGGCTGCCTTGGGCTTCAGGTTAAACATAAGAAAACAGCTGATGTCTGAACTTGCTAATTTCTGCTGATTCAGTTGAAGGACAATGCTCTCAAACACTTGAGTGTTTGGCCACTTGGAGACATGTGCAATCTGGAATCAGTGCTTCTAATATTAGGTCAGGTCATTAGTATGAAATACGTCCTAAGAAATTAGAAATGAATTCCAATATTGGGAGAGCTGTTTGGATTTTCCTTTCTCGTTGACATAATGGAGCAGAAAGGCAGCTCTGGCTCTTCCAGCAATTCTGGGATTTATAAACTGACCAAGTGACCTTGTTTGCACATATAGCAATGAGAAAGGAGCTATTGTTATCTCACCTGCCTTTGCAGTGCCTCCTACAGGACAGAAACCTATCAAAGACCATAGTGAGTCTCTGCAGGAACTATAAAGCCTGTGAGCCTTTGGGGTTTTCAGCCCTTCGGTGGTGAGTATTTAGTTCTGTGTGTGAGGCCACCTCCTTTGTTTTCGCATCCTACTTTCCTTCCCTTCCCCTGCTGGCCTGTTTCCCGGGAAATACAAGCATACACCACACCCACACATGTGCATGAATACAATATACACATTCCTCACAGCCGAACAACTAGCTATCCCTCCACGGTCTGTCCCCTGTTCCTCTATACCAACCACTTCCTATTACCCTACTCTTAGTTCCCAGCCATTATACCACTCACTCACCATTATCAGAACTAACATATTCACATAGACATCCATGAAACATGAATATCAGGCAAGCAGTGAGTACTTATTGTAAGCAAGTCTCATACAGAGTTTAGGACACAGCTATAGACTGTTCATTGTCCATGTGATTGTCAGATTTCACTGGAGCCCTAAATTTCTTATCCAGCAAACTTAAGAGGACCATAATTATCTGTATATTTTACTTCTCCCCTAATTCTATGAATCTTTCATATCCTGTCCAACATTCATTCTTTTCATTAGTTTTAGCTGGACATGCCTTGGCTTGGTTTCCCAGGGTTTTTAAGCCTGGAGGATAACTGTGAAATCCCCCAGCAGCACCAATTCCTAGTGTCCAGCCTGATTCCACTGCCTGTGCCTGAGCAACTTGGAGCGTCAACTCTCCCAGCAGCCCATCTGTAAACATTAAATTTCCAAACATTGCTATTCTGGAGGAGCTTCTCACAATAAAAGTGCTTTTCTACCCCAGAAGTAACAATATCAAACCATAGTCCTTAGAATTATGACCATCCATTTGTACAAGGGAAGACTTCCACATTGGTGATTGCTGAGCTAGAGAATTTCCTCATAACCTCTTGCTGTCACAACAGCCCTTCTATGTAAACATCCTTGTTCTGTTGCAGATGCCCCAAACCCTTGGAGTAATATGGAAGTACATAATAAGGATGACATAGAGGGTCTTTTTGTTGTCATTTGTTTTTTGCTTGTTTGTTTTATTTCTGCAAGGCTATATTACCTTCTCACATATTTCTGGATATAATTTAAAGCAAGCATCCCCTTTCACTTAAACAAGATTCTCTATACCATTGGTTCTCAACCTCCTTAATGCTGTGACCCCTCAATACAATTGCTCATGTTGTGATGATCCCAACCATACAATTGTTTGCACTGTTACTCCATAGTTGTAATTTTGTTACTGTTATGAATCATAGTATAAATATCTGATTTGCAGGTGGTCTTAGGCAACTCTTTTGAAAGGATCATTAGACCCCCAAAGGGGTCATGACTCAAGGTTGAGAACTGCTTCTCTAAACTATTTGTGCCTCCTTTACTCTTCTGAGCATGTGGTCTTCACTCCATACCCAACCCTCCCCACACAGTTCCAGAAAATAAAATTTGCCAAGAAATCACAAAGTAAACTGCTAGCTCATGAAGACTGCTCTTAACACATGGAAAACTGTGCTCTTTAGATATTTCTATGAAAATCGGTGCAGCTTTTATCTTCCCAAAGTACTCTATGTCATACTATAGAGATACAGGGTTATCCATGTTCATTAATCTATGTACAAGAAACAGGAAGGAGAAACAGAGTAGATGTTCACCAATGGATGAATAATGAAAATGTGGTTCATATACACCATGGAAAAATATTCGGCTGGAAAGAAAAATAAACTTATGAACTTTGTAGATAAATGGAGTTGTGAGCAATCATTATTTTCTAATAAAAAAAATCCTATATGAGTTCTTTGCATATGTGAATACATGGATACCATGTACATGTAGTGCCCACAGAGGCCAGAAGAGGGCATCTTAAGTTACAAATGGTTGTAAGCTGCTATTCAGGTACTGAGATCTGAACTCAGGTTCTCTTTGTAAGAGCAGTATGGTGGTCTTAACTACTGAGCAACCCCTCCAGCCTAAGAAATAATCATCCTGAGTAAGGTCGTCTAGTCCCAGAGAGACAAATACCACATGCTCTGACCCACATGTGGCTACTAGTTTTGAATCTTCAGATAACATGTTTAAACTGGAGTTCTCATAGAAGTTAAAAACTCTGTACGAGGTCACGGGGTGTTACAAGGAAATGAAGATAGAACATAGGTAATATGAAGGCTGAAAGGGGAATAAGGGAAGTGGGAGAGCTAAATAAGATGGCCACGGGAAGACAGGGAAATGGGAGAAGGGAAGAAAGAGATGTATTTTCTTGAGGTTTGTTTTCAATTCATATGTCTGTCTGTGCCTGGGTACCACACACATGGATACCCAAGGAAGCCAGAAGAGGATGGCTGCTAGATGTACAGGTTTTCAGCTGCCTGATATGGTAGGTGCTGGCAACTGAACCCTGATCCTCTGGAAGACCAGCAAGCACTCTTATTCCCTAAGTTATTTCTCTAGCTACTATATAGCTTCTAATGACATGGTTTTCTGTGCCACAAATAAATAGGCAGTTACTATTCTGAACCTTGAAGAATTATTCCAAGACCACTTGGGGACACCAAATCTGAACTATAGAAGTTTTTTTTGTTCTTTGTTGTTGTTGTTGTTGTTGTTTTTTCCATGAAATGATATGTTATTTGCATCGAATCTGAGGCTATCTTCCTGGGCACTTCAACAGAAGAAGAAAGAGGAGGAGGGGGAAGAGGAGGAAGAGGAGGAGAAGAAAGCTGTTATGTTCTCTGTTTAGTGAAGGTGCAACCATTTTTCTGAATATTTTCAAGTTGACTTGATTGCACGTGTGGATACAGGCTCCACAGATACCATGAACCACTTTTAATGTGTTTATCTGGTTCTAATAAACAAATATTTGTTGTATTTGTGTTTATGTTTATAATAAATGTGTTAGAGGCAAATAAAATCCCAAAAACAAAAAATCCTGCAACAGCAACAGCAAAAGAGCTAGTGAGAACCTGATTTTAGTTGATTCTTCTTTGTGGATGATTCATTGTTAGCAGTAGTAATAGTGATATGTTTACCAATGTAGAGTTTAAAGGTATTTTCAAATTCAGAATCTTATACTGGGTAGCACTTTATAAAGTTCAAAATATAACAGAGATACAAAACATGACTAGCATAATAAAAACAATGTATTCCGTGGTAATACTTAAGGCATTGATCAGTTAGCATGGTTCTGACTAACTGTTCAGTGTTAAAGGAACACTAACTTGACTACATAGGAAACATCAAAGGAAGAAGAATGGTTTAGAATGAAATTTGGATAAGATGAAAAAGTAAGCCAGTCACTTCCTATAAGCTATGGTGTGTAAGACTTCAGGAGGCATCAAACCAGACAAGAGAGACTGGGGGCTAACGGCTACTTGACTACAGCCAGACATGCCTCTCAATAACAGTGTGAATTATTTTGCTCAACTTTATGCCTCATCAAGCGATGTGTCTGGAAGGAGATGGATTTCAAGGAAACAAGCTCCTATCCCCAGCCAATCACAGTACTCTCTGGGTAAGGAAACCCACTGCTTGTTGTTCTATGATTGGTCTCACCTGGTGCTAGGACCACCCTGTCTAGAAAATGTCTCTTTTGGACACTGCACTGTCAGCAGCCTTCCATGTTTCCTTTATGGATACTTATGGCTCAGTTAAGGATAGAAAAAGAGATGGAAGACCCAGTGATTGTCCAGCCATGAAGTAGGCCAGTTAAGCGGAGGACTATAGAGATGGTCTTGTTTTTCCTCACAAAGCACAGAAGGACAGAGGATTTTGGAACAGGGCTGCAAACACTGCTGTGGCGTCACCATTCAGAAGCAAAGTCAGTCTCATGCAAAGCATGACCTTGACTCTGTGGAGTCTCCCCAGAACCACCCACAACATGACTCTCCAACTGAACCCTGTTTGTTTCTGGAAGGCATTTGGAGATAAGTATATATGCAATGAGTAAAATTTAGTGTGCATATTATTAACACTATTTATAAATTATGTGTATGTGAATTATTTAATTAGAAGCAGAAATTGATTTATCAATAGGTAGAAACTCCGCAGTGTCTTATGAAAATATACTTGCATTAGTAATGGAAACTTGCTGTGATACTGAACTCTGAAGAGATTGTGCATGAGATATTATCCTGCATTCACCAAATAACCCCTTGGGTTTTCTTCAGATCAGCTTTGTATGATTGTCATTTGAGGCTTGCAGTAAGTGCTGCTCCAAATCCTGGAGGGTAGTTTCCATCATTGCTGGCCTCTAACCACTATATTTTAGTCATCTTTCTTACCCATTCCTAATAGCATCAACTGAAAATGTGTCTGCATGTTACAGAATGCCCCTTATAGAACCTCACCTCAGCTACGAACTGCTGGCCCATTTTATGGATGAGGAAACCAAGGTTTCCCAGGCTTCTTTGTTAAAGTCCAGGCAGCTGACAGGAGCAAGACTCCTTTCTGTAGTGCCTGAACATTCACTCACTGTTTTATATATCACAGAAAGCTAAGATCAGCTAAATCCGCAGTCAGGCCAAGTCCTGTCCTTGGAGTTTTCAGGGGAGGGTAGATTTGGGATTTCTGCTTCCTGAGATCCAAAATCCAGACATCAGAGGCAGGTGGATTTTTGAGTTTGAGGCCAGCCTGGTCTACAGAGTGAGTTCCAGGACAGCCAGGGGTACACAGAGAAACCCTGTCTCAGAAAAAAAAAAAATTCCAGACATCCTGCTTCAGAGATGCTGGGCACCATGAGTGGCCTTTAATGCTGTTTCTACCTGGGGTGACATAAAACTTAATGTTGTCACACCCAGTGAATCTTTTTAACAAGCTGAATGAGTGTGGGGTGGCTTTTCTGTCCCTCTCTGTTTGATAAGGTCACTGAATTAAGCCAGCAACCTTTCGTAATGCTCACTGATTCACGTCTCAGCCTTCAATGCTCTTATGCCTTAGGTACTGAAGGGGTCAAAGAGTTGGCACGTGCCAAGTGCCAGGAGAGTTTGAACACTTTGTTCTTCCACAGGGGCTTTTTGCTCACTAATAAAGGACCAGAGTTTGAGCTGTCAAGGTGTGTCAGTTGGCACCTCTGCACTGTGCTGAGTTCTGGGCAAACAGAGAAGTTTGCCCAAGGTGTTCAGTCTTTTATGACAGTGCTCACTCTTTGTAGGACTTTTAGAACTGTATTAGATGCATTAGTTGCTCTAAGATTGCATGTTTCTCAAAACAGAGACTTGTATTTACCTTCTTATTCTGAGTATTCCCATCAATGGCATGCATTTCTTATTTCAAACTTGTTTCCCCAGTTTACTAATATAAATGCTGCCTTCATTAGAGGGCCATCAGCTAAAGGCAGGACTTGTCTCCCTGATATTTAAAATACACTGCAAATGATCTGTTATTGTCTTTGATAGGTGAGCATCCAGAGTAGGAAAAACCCTCCCAAATCACACAGATCCATGCCCTGCTTCTATCCACTCAGAGCTTATCAAGCAAATGCCTCATTTGCAAGGTTAACTACTTTTTTTGAAGTCTTGCCAGTCAACTGAACCTTGACCAATGGCCTTGCCTGGAACATAGTTATGACTGTCTAATAAATATTCATGCTCCCTTGTTTGGGCTAAGAAATTGCTTTAAGTGTTCTCTATGTGTTTTTAAGCAATTTGATGAGTGTGTAGGTGATTAATGGAAGATGCAATGGAGCGACAAACTGAGGAGAGCAGAACTAAGCTTGATTGACATCTAAAGGCCCCGTGTATCAGCCCTTCAGACATTCATTTCTTCATCGCATGAAGCTGCTGTGGTCTGCTCCTTACTCAGCTCTGGTGTACAGCATTGGTATCTTACAAGATTCAAGAGAAGCACATGGCAAGAGTTTTACACCAGTGATTGGCGTTTTCATGGCAGAATCAAACCTCTTCATACTAGAATGGGCTTGCCATTCTGACGTGATCCATGAGCAACTTGAAGGCCATTGGAAACTCTAGTACTGCCTGTTAAGGCTTCAAGAGACATCTCTTACTGTGGAGAAATGTATTTTTTAATGAATAAACAAACATAAGGGACAAGTGCCAGAGATGACAGCATGAGAACAAAGATCCTTGGTGTGAAGGGATTATAATAAGCTAGGTGGACAATGCAGGCAGCTGTAAGATAGCATGTCCTGTGGATTCTACTTTGCTCTCATTCCAAAGAGCTAGCTGGGGATTTCTGATCTGCTAATTATGCAAGTGGGATTTGTGTTCCATTAGAAAGAAGATCCTTTCAGGAGTCTCCTTTAGCTGTCTTTGGTCTTCTGCAAGGGTAGGCATCTTATAGCTTTTAAGGGACTAGAACAAAGAAGAAAAGATCTTCCCAAGCCTTGATCTTGACCTCAGTTAAAATGTAGACACTTTGTACAAGAAGTGGACCTTGTCCTCTGTTCCCCACCTATGTCTACTACAGATGGCAAGGCTTCCAGGCTTCCTAAAGGGGGTCAGTGTGCTACAATGGAGGAATCAAGAGTTGAACAACATGGATTCTGAAGCTAGTCTGCCTTGGTGCAACCTACCACAGCAGAGATGCTGAATTTTGTTTTACTTAAATTTGAGTCCCATGATTAACAAAAGTAAAACAGCAATAGTGAATCTTATACAGTGTGTATGAGTACTGAGTTAAATTATGAAAAATATTTAAAGCAGTGCTTGGCAAATAGTCTTCTGTAAATATACACCACTACTAGTAGTGTAAAAGCAGCCAGTAGTACTAGCTATATACTCATTATTGGTATGAAATCAATGAAGCACTGGCTTTTCAGGTTCTAATACTCATACACAGGAAGAAAGCTGTCACTCCATGCCCTCATTTGTTAGTATTTAAGTAGCTTCTTCTCTGTCCCACATGGGCCTTGTGCTGAATTTGTCAGTAATCCAGGAATAGCAAAGTAGCCATTTAGGAACTGAAAAGAAATGTTCTACATGTTTGACTTTTACTGCAAAATTTGTACTAATTCACTAATGATGGGCCATTTCTTCACATAAAGCAAGCTCAGAGTATCAGTGAAGGCACATATGGCCACTGCCAATGTGATTACAGGGAGAACTGAGAAGCCAGATTAGTACAATGTGGGAAGTTGGCTTAAGTGGGACTGGGGCAGCTTTTTTTCCTATAGGAAGGAGAGATAAAGGAGGTGTGATATAGGAAACTAAAGCTTATGCGCAGATGAATCCAAGCTGAGAAAGAGAGGGAAAAGAAGACAGTTTTGAACAAAGGATAATGGGGAAATGTTGATCAAACAAACAGAGAAACATGAAGTTAGACTCAGTAGTGGTTTTAATGAGACATCCTCCATAAGTCTCAGGCATTTGAATACTTACTTGATCCCCAGTTGTTGGCACTGTGTAGAAAAGACTATCAAAGGTCCCCCAAAATGAAAGGTTAACAGCATATTAACCACCCATTTAACTTCTGAATATATATATATATATATATATATATATATATATATGTGTGTGTGTGTGTGTGTGTGTGTGTGTGTGTGTGTGTGTATGTATGTATATGAAATATAATATATATATTATATATATAATATATTATATATATATAAATTTAAAATAAGATGTAGAAGATAGTTCTTCACCCATATTTACATCAAAATAGCTCACAACAGGCAAGAGACGTTATAGTAGAATATAATTTAGTCTTTTAAATGTGGAAATACTATAACAAACTGCAGCATGTAGGAAACTAGATAGCACTGTATCAACTAGACCATCACAAAAAGACAAACTGTTATTTCACTTGCTTGAGTAAAAATCTTATAAAAAATTTACCTAGTACTGTACTGGAATGGAGGTCTCCAGGAGTGGGAGGCAAACAGAGACGAGGAGGTTAGAATGCATAGTTTCAGTTTTGTAGAATCAAGCTCCTGATATTGGTTGCACGATGTGAATCTATTCATCCACAGCAGCCTGCTCATTAGAGTGGTGGTGACAGTAAGAACAGCAGAGTAAAGAAAATTCCATAATCACTTACAATGATCCAAGCCTCTTCGGCAAAGTAAGGTCAGTAGATGCAGAAGGGGAGTCACGAAAGCAGGCCAGGTAGGTCCGACTTTATACTTGAGAACTGTGAGTGGGCAGCTTTCCCCAGATGGAGGCGGATTCATCCTTCCAGGCCACATTACCCAGCAATCGTGACAGAAGCAACTGCCGTGTCTGCCCACTCTCAATACAGATGTGCCTTTTATAGTGGAATACAAGGAGACTATGCAATCCAGCTGGAAGCATGGTTCCTCTGCTTGCACAGTAGAGTGCAATCCCAGAGCTCTGTTGAGTATGTGAGCTTAACCCTAGCTCTTATCTCATCCACCAGATAGCATTTATGCTGACTTCACTTACTTTGGCCAAGCTGTTAGAGTAAGCAATATCATGTATGTTATATATTACATATAAAACACTTACCATTTACATAGCTGTTATAATAATAAAACATAGTGCATGTGAAAATTGCAATAATGTATGCATATAATAATAATAAAACATAGCATCATTAAACATGAGAATATTTTATAAGTTGTAGAGTGTTGTAAATGGAGAGAAACAATCTGAGGAGGAAACACATCAGACTAAAGCAATGGATCATGAATCACAAAAACTGGCAATTCTGATCTGTTGTTCAGTAAGTGACATCATTTTCCATGGAAAGATGAATGCAGGACCAAAATAGATGATCCCAAGATCCCAGCGTTCATTTGATCCCATCCCCTGGGAAGCTCTGCTCACTCAATAGCATAAGCATGGATGCTTAGAGTTGGACTGAACAATCAGCTAATATCTCAGGACCTTTGTCATTTGTAGGACAAGTGGTTGCCCTAGAATCATCATCTACCTCTGGATCCAGCTGCAGTTCAAGATGCTGGAGTTTCTGCCACTGTTGCTGGAGCAAATGCATCTCTATGAGGGTGAGGGCAACATATACTTAAGACCAGAAGACCTTCCTTCCTGTGGAAAATTGTTTTTCTCTGAAAATCTGATATTTATGATATTTATGGGAATATCAGTTTGACTGAATTTAACTCCGGGATAGCAGAATCACATATCCCACTACTTTCTAACCTTTTTTCCACCCCTTTCTTCCTTCTTTTCTTCTTTTTTAAATTTTTTTAAATTATTTGATATTTTTGACAGTCCAGTCTTTATCTCCCTCCTGGTCAGCCTCTGACTGTTCCACATCCCATGCCTCCCCTGCCTCCTGCCTTCTGTCTCCAAGATGATGTCCACAGCCCACATCCCCACCCCACCAGATCTCCCCATTGCCTGGGTTCTCAAGTCTCTTGAAGGTTAGGTGCATCTTCTCTCACTGAGTCAAGACCTGGCAGTCCTCTGCTGTACTTGTGTTGGTGGATTCATATCAACTGGTGTATGCTGCCTGGTCATTGGCTCAATGTCAGGGTAATCTCTGAGTCAAGGTTAGCTGAAGGTCTTCCTATAGGGTCACCCTCCTCCTCAGCATCTTCCAGCTTTTACTCAATTCAACCATAGGGGTCACAAGCTTCTGTCCATTGGTTGAGTGTAAATGTCTGCATCTGACACTTTCAGCTGCTTATTGGACCTTTCAGAGGGCAGTCATACTAGGCTCCAGTTTGTAAGTACACCATAGCATCAGTAGTAGTGTCAGGCCTTGGGGCTTTCCCTAGACCTAGATCTCAATTTGAGCCTGTCACTGGATCTTCCTTCCCTCAGGCTCTTCCCCAATTTTGACCCCGAAGTTCTTTCAGACAGGAATGACTATGAGTCATAGTCTTTGACTGTGGGATGGCAACCCTATTCCTCCACTTGATGTTATGTCTTTCTACTGGAGGTAGACTCTACAAGTTCCCTCTCCCCATTTAAGGCATTTCATCTAAGTCCCTCCCTTTGAATCCTGAGAGTCTCTCATCTCTCAGGTCTCTGATATATTCTAGAGGGTCAAGGTTGTCTTTTCCATTCTTTCTGCTGGCCCTCAGGGCTTCAGTCCTGTTTGTTCCCCCAATACCTGATCATGTTCCCCTCTTCCCCTCCCTGTCCCCTTTCCCACCCAGGTCCCTCCTTCCCTCTGTTCCACACACTCCCCATGATTGTGTTTTTTCTCCTTCCCAAGTGGGGTTGAGGCATCCTCATTGTGACTCTTCAGCTTGTTAACCTTCTTGAGTTCTGTGGATTATATCCTGGGTATTCTGTACTTTTTTGACTATTATCCACTTATTAGTGAGTACATACTATGCATGTCCTTTTGGGTCTGAGTTACCACACTCAGGATAATATTTTCTTGTTCCATCCATTTGCATGCAAAAGGAATACACACACACACACACACACACACACACACACACACACACACACTTTCACAAATAAAAACAAAATAGTCTTTTTTAAAAACTGCTATGGTTTTCTAGTCCACATTGAACATGATTAATATTTGAGAACAATTAAATAAGAACATCTGTTAAGGGGGCTAGAGAGATGGCTCAGTGGTTAAGAGCATTGACTGCTCTTCCAGAGTTCAATTCCCAGTGACCACATGGTGGCTCACAACCATCTGTAATGGTATCTGATGCCTCTTCTGGTGTGTCTGAAGACAGCTACAGTGTACTCACATACATAAAAAAAAAATAAATCTTTTTTAAAAATAACATCTGTTAAACAAATTGATCAAGGAAATGTAACTTAAATTATTTTATTATTCATTTGTGGATGTGCATTAAGCAAGCTATTGACTAATAACTGAAACCCATTTCAAACATATATACTGAAAATCACACTGCAAGCATACGTTCCATTAAAGTAGAACACATTTTCTCTATTAAAAATTGCTCTTAAGCAAATAGTTGTCTTAGTTAAGGTTTCTATTGCTATGAAGAGACACCTTGACCACAGCAATTCTTATAAAAGAAAACATTTAATTGGGCTGGATTACAGGTTCAAAGGTTTAGTCCAGTATTATCATCATGGTGGGAAGCATGGCAGGTTACAGGCAGATATGATGCTAGAAAAGGAACTGAGAGTTCTATGTCTTGAATGGCAGACAGCAAAAAAAGAGAGGGAACCACTGGGCCTACCTTGAGCTTCTGAAACTTCATGCCAACCCCCAGTGATAACATTTTGTCCAACAAGGCCACAC
This sequence comes from Apodemus sylvaticus, assembly GCF_947179515.1. Lineage (NCBI taxonomy): Eukaryota > Metazoa > Chordata > Mammalia > Rodentia > Muridae > Apodemus > Apodemus sylvaticus. The sequence continues at coordinate 93,502,023 of NC_067482.1, read as the reverse complement.
TGTGCCAACAAGGCTATACCTTCTAATGGTACTACTCCTCATGAGCCTATGGGGGCCATTTTCATCCCCAGCACCACAATTGCCATGCTTTTAAAAATTGATCATATTCCCAAAGTCATGCTTCTAGCATTAGCAATTCAGATTGCTGTGCTGCCCCTGGCATAAACTCGAGTATTCTTTACTCAGATGCCGTAGAAGCCGCCAACCTCCATCTAACACTTAGGAAAATCCAGTCCATAAATAAACTGGCAACACTCTGGAGGAAGGTGACTTAGGAAAGGAAACGCATCTGTGCACATGTCTCTGTGCATTTGCTTGGACACATATGCACACTGTTTCCAGAAACTCAAGTCTTAGAAAAGAAAGGCCTTTGCTTTCCCTTGAGCCACGTTCCCAAACATCTCTGCCCAGCATTCCCCAGATGCCCAGGCAGAGCAGCCGAGCCTCTGAGCACTTGCTTGGAGACTAACAAAAGTCCCACAACTTGCTGTTGGAGTTTCTCACCGCAGCAGCAGTTCTTTCTCGCTTTTAATGAAATTCCTTTCTATTTCTCCAGGTATGACTCCCCTTGGACCAGCAGGGCATATTTTCTCCTTGAGTTAGGACAGCTTATGACAAATAATGATGGGGAATCAATAGACAGGAGGGAAATATTGGGTGAGAGGCTGAATGAATCTCTGAGATAAATTATTGACCATGGGCATGGCCAGTTCTCCCTTCGCTTATGTGTTCGTATTCCATCTCACTAACAACCTGAAAGAAAATCAAATATTTTGTTTGGGGGCTTCACTAATATCAGCAACTTTTACTATCTTAATGGCATTTTTATTGATCTCAGCTTTAATGGGAGCTGTATATATTTGATGTTGGTCATTTAAAGTAGAGGTGAGTAATAGACCTCTCCACTGAGGATCATAAAGCAGCCCCTTGTCTGGCAAGCACGGGAAGCAAATAGAAGACAGCATTTAATCTACTGTTCTACTGCAGTTATCAGGGGCTGAGATGGAAAAAATTAAAATGTAAAGGTTGGAGCCTTCCCACCCTCGTGTTCCTTACCCTTCCCATTTGCTAGCCCCCTTCATCCCTCCCCAGTCTGACTCCTAGGCATACTGGCCATCAGCAGAGTAACAACAAAAGGCCATTGGCGCAATGACCTTGGCGGTGGCATCACGCACTGGAGGAAAGAAATGAAGCCATTAGACTGAGGCAGGAGAACAGGCTATAAATCAAGCCATTTCCAATAAGCTGCCGTAATGGCCATCCATCATTGCCAGGCCGGCACACAGCAGACCATGGAGACACGGGAGCTGCTGCTGGAGCTGAGACGTAAACAATAATAATTCGGGCTTGATGCTCAGCCCTTCAGGTAATTTAGGGACATTTGCTTTTCTTTTGTTTGTCAGAGTTGATATTTAAACCTTAAGATGTAATAAATAGAAGCTAGGGGACACACTACTATAGTTATAAACATTGTTTCCCCGGGTGTGATTCAAGGGAAAATAAAAAAGTTGAGTTATAAAAATAGCCACTATTTCTGGGATAAAAAAAGCAAACAACACACACACACACACACACACACACACACACACAAACAGACTTCTGTCCTTTCTCCTAATCAAAACACAAACTGGATATCACGTTTCATAGAATGGTAGAAAGATTCTATTGGAATAGCTTGATAGGTTTCCTGCCTTGGAAAATAATGACAATTTGTTTTTTGAGTAAAATATAGCAATACTGAATTGTGATGGATGAGGGGACACAAACACACACACACACACACACACACACACATGAATGAAAGAAAGAAAATGAGAGAAATGATTCAAATTTTCATTTGTAAGCAGATTCCCTATGGGTCACGGCCATCATATACAGACTTTCTTCCTCTCCCTGTCATAATGACTACTTGCTTATTACCTTATGACAAAGGTTTCACAACAATGTGGATCACATTTGAAGCCTATTCAAGGCTAGTTACTTTGACATTGGTGCAGAGTTGTGAACGGAGTCCCAGAAAAAGTCTGTATTCTAGTATGTCATTCAAAAGATTTCTTTGGCCATATTCAGAACTGAACCTGTCTTTCCAGACATTTGATTGCACAGCACTTAGCAATCTTTGTCTTGATTTGACTAGGAGAAATTTTCAATTTATCTTTCTCATATGATATTCTCCACTGTGAACTATAATTCTAGTTTTAAAATATGTATTTCATATCATTGAAATCAGCTAAAGGGGCCAGGTGGCCTTAGAATTCACAAGGTGACACTGATCCTCTGAGTACTATTTCAAATGGCTTAGTGTTATAGGAGAGTGAAGTTATCTACTACCAAAGCCAAGATCAATTAATCATAATTGAGAAACATGTTGTGATGGCCATAGAATGTTCTAAAGAACAAGTCTTGGATCCTGTGATGGGATTGCAACTCATTTTTCAAGTTGATCACTCTTTTGTTAACCCTTCAGATGCATAAAGGCTAAGAGAGTGCTGTGTAGTACCACCATGCAAACCCAGAGGAAGAAGCACACAACCAAACATTACATTTAGAGGAAAAACACAATTGCAAGTACACTAATTCTCAAAAGAAAGAAATCTCTTATAGTCAGTAAAGACAATTTAGTCTCTCATGTTCTCTTAGAACTAAACGTATACATAGATATTTATGCTTTGTTAAATTGTCAGCCTCAAAATAGAATGCTTCGATTATATTTTAAGAAGAGAGTAAGGTGAGACACTCTGCTCTACAGCAGATCAATGTGGGCAATAACTATTTTTCTTTCTGGTTGAAAAATTGGACTGCCAATTGCATTTGTGAACTGATTAAAACAGCTGAAGAAGGTGAGAATGCTCAGTCAGATACATTTAAGGAAGAGACATATTTTGATTGTTGGTAAGGTGAGGATGTTTATCTAGAATGAGTCTATCTTTACTTATAATGTTTAAAGAAAAGATTTTGATGTGGGATCTCAAGTTGGATTCTCCCTCCTTTTGTGTGGCATCATATCAAATTTGTTCCCTTGGTTACATGGGAGAATCTAACTAGGTTTGTCCCTGACTTCTTAAGAAGTTGGTATGAAATTTTCATGCTCTGTCTAAATAGTCCCTTAATTAAGCATCCAAGGAATTTTTAATACAAATGTAATAGATTTGTTTTCTCACAAGCTACTATTTAAATAGTCATTTGTAATAAATATTTATAAGTATTTATAAATAAAATATTAATTGCCTAAAATGGCATTTTAATGTGGCACTCGCTACCAATGAAATGCGGCTAGTGTGAAGCTACCTCATAAAGAGTTCTGGAACATCTGGCCCTGCATCAGCACCACCATGGAGGCCTGAGGGACAAGAATAGCTGTGGCATCCTCTCAGAACTTCTCCTGGACAGAGGTAGTGCTGTTCCAGATGTTAGGATTGTTAGAAGTGGCACCCCTCCAAGAACACAGCCATCCACTTCCTCCTCCTAGATTGAACAGGCTCTTTCTAATGCTTCCAAGGAAGACGACTCCACCTTTCTGCAGTTGTTGCTCGATCTTCTCTTTGTCTCTGGCCTCTGGATGTGAGAGTTTTTGGAAAGGGAAATACAGAGACTTGATTGTGATCCAAGCTTTCATTGCTGGTACAACTTTTCCTATGCCAAGGCCAAATTAGATTACGGAACAGCAGATAAGGAGACAGGAAGAAAGGACTATAAACAGGCTCTCGTAAGCTTTGTTCTGGATAAGGAAGAAGAATGAGTCACAGCCTGTTAGCTCTTCTGGGATTGAATGTCTGTCTATTCACCTACCCAGAAGCAAACTGAGCCTCCATGGGCCTCAGCATCTCCATCTGTGAGCCCTGAAAATAAATGTGTGTCATTTACATATTTTAGGGACACTAATGAGAGCAACAGTTTGTTTTTATTTATTCATTAATTGAGGCAATTTATAAACTTCCACCATCTGCTACAAAAATTCAATTAAATAATTTTTATATCCCAGTGTTACAAGGAGTATAACAGTTTATAGAAACATGAATGTGGTAGAGGTGTGGCGAGTGAGGAAGGGTGCTTTTCTTGAAAGAATGGATCACACTTACACACTACACACATATTTAAGCAAATTTGAATGTCATGACTCTTCCACGCTGCTTAAAGGAAGGTGCACCTGTGAGCAGTGGCGGATTTTGACCATTGACTTTGTCTTCCTTTGTGCAACCAGTGCACCTCGGTTTTCACATTTATAAGACTGAAAGCTCATTTGCTGCCGATGCTGAGAAGAAGGTTGGCAGCTTTCCATCTACTTACATCTTTGCTACTTAAAATATCTGTGTTTCCAGAATTTAATTTAATTCCTCAAAATGCTGTAGAAAGGAGAGAATGAATGCAGACAGATGGTGGAAATGACAGCTTGACCTTGAAGACAAGGCTTAGAAGAAGCAAAGCTCAAAGGTGCTGTCATGTCACCAGCACTTGGGACAGAGATCTAAGGGGCTGCTTTTCTTGAACTTCCAAATAGCGTTGTTTTGACAACATAGTTCCAGTTCATTTTGTAAGCAGATCCTTTTCCAAAATTATTTCAGCTAAGAAATTTGCTTCTTTGTCATTTCTAAATGCTTATTTTATCCTTGAACTACTTCTGTATCACAGTGGTCTGAAAAGCAAACAAAAACAAAACAAAACAAAGCCAAAAACCTCTCTTCTATTGTCCATGAACAGTTTCTCTCTTCCACTCTAAGCAAGGATGCATTCATTGTCAGGGCTGCAGGTCAGTTGGCAGTCTGCGTCATTGAGAAGGACACTGTGGAAAGATAGGAATGCTCTATGTTGATTTAACGTCCTTGGTGCTGTGAGTGAGAACGCTGGCATTTGAGTATGTGAAAATGTTTCTGGCTGATGCTAAATCTTATTATTTACAATTCATTACTTATGAGTCAAGTCCCAGTATCCATTGTGCACTTTGAAATTGCATTGTATAAGTTTCATAAAAGAAGGCAATAAACATACAGCTACCTGTTGCACAGTCCCCAGAAGCCAATCCTCTGTGTAGTGCTCTATGAAATTCTATTTTGATTAGGTTGTTACATCTGGGACAGAACTGCAAATAGTGTTTGGCAATGGAAAAATGTGGGCCTGAATAATGCTAAGATTAAAGTCTGTCCAATATTACAAGCGTGCCACCTGGGACGAATCCTGTATTTATAGCAGAAAGGCCACAGAGTAAGTATTCATCACTCAGGTTCAAAAGAGGTATTGCCAATTACTTTGGGGCCTTTTGTGATAACACTAGATGGACCATGAGAAAAAAACATATTTGATCTATTTCCTGCTCAAGTGGATAGAGAATGAGTAAATACGATAAAAAGTAATCCCATCTGGATGGATGGGTCTGATGGGCCAACTTGCAACACTGCCCCAGAACCTCTCCAATTCTACCTTCTTTGATCTTATGAAGTCATAGCTTAATTAATAAAGATGATTTCTCTCTGTGTGTAATACCCTGTAATTTCTAAAACTTTTTCCTTTGACAGATGATATGGCTTAAGCTATCTTAAAAACAAGGGAAGAGGTAAGAGATTAAAAATAACAACTTCTTCAATTAGCAGGTTTGAGTGAAGGACTACACCCTAAAGTCTTACATGTTTGTGTTTCTGCAGCAGGCTAACTTCTGAAGTTAATTGGCTTTGCAAGTGGTTGTGTATAAAATAAAAAGAATGAAAAGCTATATGTGAAACCATCACACAATAAAATCATCCACTAGATCTAGTGCACTGAATCATGCATGAGCTAACTTGAACAGGCTAAATTGTCCCACAGAGTTACAGATGCAATGAGTATCATTGATAAATCCTGTATGTGACCACAGGTGGGAACAGCTGGCAGATACTTGCCAAGAATGACACACTCAGTCAGCTGCCAGTAGTTTGCCAAGTCAGGTCACCATGGCACAGCTGGTCTTCAGTTATGAAACAAAAAAACTATGTCACCGATACTTCCCAATTGTCAACTGGTAGCTAATCTTACAGTAGTCTTTATTTAACTTGGAAGTTCCTTCACTCTTCCCAAGAAAAACCATGTCCAGGCAATGCCTGTGGTCAGTGAGATAACTATAATTCCCACTGGCTATGACAGATAAATGCTTGACTACTTGAGTACTCTGTCAGTACTTACTATATATTCTCTATTTTATTCTCTATCGTGGACTCTATCAGCATCATTCTGGTTGGCTAGGCTGTAGCCCCCTTTGTAAGGAGGTGCCACATACTTACCAAGGACACTTCAATGTTGATGCCACTCTCCAAAGAGAAATTGTGAGACCCCCAACATAATGATTTTGGCATTGAGGACTATAATTATGACTCTTTGATAAGAGCTGGGCTTTTAAGGGTTGAGTAATCAGCTTTTACCTCTGTGTAATGTGGTATGAGTTCAGATTACATGTGGCACATCTGTGTATTGTATAATCATATCTCATCCACCTTACAGCTTCTCTTGCTTTGGGCCTTTCCTCTCCTAAACCCATAATGTAATTATCTCAGCCAAATTGGACACAATTGATGGCTGAAGTTATACATAGATGTATGTGGAGGCTAATTCCAGGATGATTTTCTGTTAATATAAAATGTACAGTTTGCAGCATGCCATGTAATATACCCCTTGCTTTGTTGTGTGTTTGTATATTTAATTTGTTGAGATTCTCTTTACTGCACAGGAGACTTTAGAAACCATTTCTCACCACCACCTCTTTTACAAACAATTCCCTTTACCTCAATAGAACACTACACAAGCATGGAGAACTGGAATAAGTGTACAGTGCTTTCTCTGGGCTCTCTACTCATTAGTCCCTACACTTCAAGAGTGTGTTTTGTGGTCCCCATATGAGTCTCTGACAGTCCCCTCCTCCTCTACAATCCAATGAGCACTAAATTCCATTGAAGGTATAGGTCCTATGACATTCCTTTCACTACCCTGAAGATTCTCCTTCTTGCATTTTGCACAAGGCACAAGGATATTGTAGCATTTCTGTAATAGTGAATTATGGAGAGAGCTTTACTGTGTGATTGATTCTTCCAATTAGTGAGTTTCTCAATATGAACATCCTATACACGAGAGTACAATATTTGAAGTATATCTCACAAAAATAATAATAACTATAGGTTGTTTTAAATATTTTAGGATATATCTCCATAGATTTCATGCCCTACTTTTTAATAATACCAAGAAGATCAACATGATACCTGTCAAGTTGCATACTTTTAGGATAGTCCATCAGTTTCTCTGCTTATTTGTAAAGCAAAGCTGTTGAGTTAGATGTCAATTATATTAACAGATGTGGATGAGTTGTTTATTTGTTTGTTTCTGGTGATTGTCTGGATCAGGCTCTGCTTCTCAGTAAACACTGGTGGTATGCTCATGCTCCACTGTGGATGTCATTACCAAGAACTCCAGGATGACTGACCTGTGGCCACGCTCTTCTCTTGCAATAGAAGATATATCAAGTAGTTCTTCAAGAGTGACTTTCTGGGAAATCAGTGAATTTGGGATTTCAGAAAAATACCAAAGAAGAAGGATCTGTCTGCAATGCTGCTTCAAGCAGGAGAGGAGGGCGAGCTGCATAGAAAGTCCTCAGCAGATGCATGGCTCGGGCCTGGGCAGAGATTATTCAGAGATGGGAATACTTACTGAGGTCCTGTGGGGTGCCTATTGCTGTACCCCTGTACAGGATTGCAAATGGGGCTTCTGCAGCTGCTTCAGAATTAATGAGAGGAAAGGCACTTCCATTACTCTTCATAGCGTGATTTATAATGTTCTGCTATAGTGTATTAATAGTAAATGTAATGTCCCCAAAACCATCTCAGCTGACTCAACCTCTGCCAAGATGTCAGGCCCCCTTCCTTCTGGTTTTGTTTCTTAAAATGCAGATAATGTGAATACCAAAGATACAGCAGAGTGACTAGGATGTTTGCCTGTGTGCACAGGCCCTGATTCGATTCCTATCATCACATAAATGGGCTATTATGGTATATTCCTGATATACCAGTACTCCAGAGGGAAAGGCAGAAAGACAAAGAAGTCAAATCCATCCTTGGCTACACAGCAAGTTAGAGGATAGGGCTCTAGGATGTCTTTTCTAAAAAAAAAAAAAAATCTAGATTATTTGGAGAGAGAGATAATGGGAATGACAGGCTTTCATGAGCATGCCTCCCATCAATATGGACCTCTCTCCTAATTTTGACTTAGCTACCGCTGCTTAGAGAATGAGGTTTATCTTCTTCAGTAAACTGGCTTCTGCAAGTCTTAATTTTAGTCCGCTCAAACTTCATTGCCTATTTGTTAATGACCAAATAATGCCATTGATTTCTGGTAGAATCCAGTCCATGGGGAACTAGGTAGAGTGCCATCATGTCTATCAAATCTGCTCATTTAATAACAGCTAATGATAGTACAGAAGATCTCAAGAACTGAGTGAGAGAAAAATTTGAGTATTCCAGGATTAGGTTACCCCAACCCGAGCTAGAAATGGGCATACTCTGTATAAGAATGGTAATCAGTATAGAAAAACAGTAGGCCTTGTGATCCCAAGGATCCCTGTGTGGCTTGAAGGATACTGAGGATTTTCTATTCCAATCTCCTGGACTCCTTTTCCATACTTGAGCATCTTATAGCTATCCAAGGTCTCTGTAGCCTCCTCCAGGTGTGAAACTCATCCCTTTGCTTGATCCACGTGTGACCAAGGAAGAGGACAGGTCTTAACTTGCTATGTAAATTAGGAATCGCCAGGATGTCCGGTAGAAGTCATTTCTGTTTCTGTTTATTAGCAAAAAGAAACAGCCAAAAAATTCTATAATCCAAGCAACAATGTCACATTGCCCACAACTCATCAGAGAAGAGAGACTTCCATGTAACTTCATCTTTTATCAGTAGGGTCTCGTGTCTAGTCTGACTGCTTGGTTTCCTAGAAAAAGGAGATACTGAATTCCTTTAAGGGTCCTGAGATTCATCATAAATCATCCCAAAGTTCTTGTACACTTGGCCAGCGGAGAGCTTCCTGGTTTTTTCTCTTGGTGAGATTGTAGAGCCCTCAGCAGGAGGCTTTAATTTCAAAGAACTCATAGAAATGTTTTCATTTACCACAGGATCTTGGCTTCAGACTCAGATAATCAGCTCTCTGATTGGCAAAGAAAGGAGAATCTGAAGAAGTCACTGGAAAACAACTGTGAATATTTTCATCTACCCAGTGCTTAGTATTTGCCATCTTATGAAATGCTCACCCATTCTATGAAGTAAGTACTCTCCTCTTTTGAAAATTAAGAAAAACAAGAGAGAGAAAACAAAACTCTTAGGAGTATAGAGCTAAGGAGAGAAAAGGGTAGGAGTTCAAATGAAAAAAAAACAAAGGTTGATCCCTGAGCAAAATTTATTTAATATGTGCAGCTGTTTAGAGTTATTTTTCTTTTGTTTCAAAGCAAGATATATTGGAACACTAAAGAAATATGGCAGAGGGAAATCAGATCCCAAGATATGCTTCAGAAATGTCACCTAACTTTGAAATTTCCTAGTAGCTTGCTGTTTTGTTTCTGGGCATCACAGAAGTGCAGTGTGAGTTGACGGGCTCCTTGGGAGTCATTTTCTTTAACAAATGTGATTGTGCTCTATTTGCTCTTAAAGAGCTTCTGTCTCCTTCACCAGAGGGGGAAAAGTTGCACAAATGTGAACATCACCTTGCCAGTCAGGTCCCCACCTCCTCTACCCAGGTGCTGGCAGGTCATGATTAGGTCAAACTACACGAAGATGCAGAATGGGCTTCAAGTCAATACAATCTATTTCAAATTGGGCTAGTCTCACCAGGCTCACCATCATTAAAACCTGCTGATATTTCTAGGTCCACCACATTCTGGTTTCCTGTTCTTTCCCTACAACTCACATATGCATTTATCTCCATCCGTCCAGTACACTAAGGCATATACTGAGATCAACTCTGTGGAGCAGTACAGCCCTCTCCGTGTTTGCAACTTCACCCTCTTCTTACTTCATCCCTTGATACTCTCTAGGAAGCTGTGCCTTGTATTTTAACACCAGTCATGCCTTCTCCTTCTTTAAAGTGCTCATGACTGATTCATCTGCTCTTCCTCCAGGTTTCCATAGCTCCCTGTGAAGAGGATGGGCTTAGACAAGGCTTCACATTCTAATTGGAAAATATGCAAATAAAACACCATAGGCGAAATAAATCTTAGACTCTTTAAGTCTCAATTTCATCAGCTGTAAGTTGAGGTAACTACAGAGACCTTCTGCGTTGACTTGGAAAAGTGTGTGTTGTAGAACATGAAAAGTGTTTAGTTTAATGCCAGGCTTAGAGTAAACAGCAGATAAATGATGTCTGTAATCAGTAATATAATCAGCATCCTATTCGTCTCCCTGTTGGGTAATTGCTGACCCATGTGCTTGTCTTCTTCTCTAGATGTACATTTCTTGAAGATACTGTCTGTGTAATTGGATTTTATATCCTAGCACCTGGCACAGTGCCTACCACATAACAGGTGCTCAATAAACACTTATTGGATGAATTATAACTCAATTATCTGCCATCTGGTTTGTCCGAAGCCACATATATTAGCAGGATTTAGCCTACTGCTCCATCATTCCATCACCCCATCTGCTTTTATATTTAGAGAAAGAGGAATTTATCATGCATCTTTCCCAGAGATGATTCACAGGAGCCACTGCTTTGTTCTGCTTCCCAAGGTACCTAATGAGTCACAACAGGTTTCAGTGTATTTGACTTCAAAATCTCAATTTGACTATGTATTGGAAATGCAGAGATGCTGTTTTCCCTCAAAGTAATGCTGTTGGCACCTTGATGGTCCCAGATGTGTGGAAACTCCGATTCCTTTCCATATCCCACCCCAAGAATGAGCACTCTTTTGTATCAATTCCACGGTGTTTCTAAAAATGGGAAACAAAATAAACAGGAAACACATTTCCATAGAACAGTTGGAAATGTTGTGAGATTATTTTAGGGCCTGTGGAGCATGAGTGGTTCCTGGGATCCCTGACATTAATCTACTATTTTCCATGACTCTCCATTTCTCTAAGGGACCAGGTGTTGATGTAAGTTCTTTCTTTTCTTTCCACTTTTCCAAACTTCTTCAGAACCAAAAGCAACCCATACCACATTAATTTCTATTGAGAAGACATGAGCAAACCTAGCTAGGTAGTTGGTGAAAGACTCAAGAAATAATTTTAAGCAGCTTGGTAAAAGTGATGTCTTTTATCAGTACTACTATAGCAACATAGATGAGGGGCTGCCTACGGAACTACGGGCAACTTATAGGTGGTTAAGACACCAGAGTGGCCCAACCCAGAGACTTTACTACTTAAATTTCCTCCCTGAGGGCTGGGACTTCCTGTGGCTAGTACTCTGTCTTGTGAGCCTTGTCTTTTTCCACGACAGAACTCTCTTGCTGGGGGTTCAAGAGGATGACAACCCATGTCATGTCCTAGAAACAGTCTTTCATAACATGTCATGTCCTAGAAACAGCCCTTTTCCACTTTCCACTCTTCATTAAAATGCCCTCCAATTCCCAATCTCAAACAAACAAGCAAAAAAGTTGAATGGTGTGCTTCCTAGATAAAGGGCAATCTATTTCAGAATTCTACTTTTATTAACAGGATTAATATAAACTTCATGGTTATGTTTCCTTTTCTTTAAGCACATGAAATATCTTGGAATAAGTTGAATACCTCTCTAAATGAAAAGTAGAAAATGTATCTTGGGAAAAATAAACTCCATAATGAGATGCCTTCCCTCCCCTCTCCTTCCCTCCTCTCCTCTCCCCTCCCCTCCCCTCCTCTCCCCATCCCTTCCCCTCCTTTCTCTTCTCCCCTCCTCTCTCCTCCCCTCCCCTCCTCTCCCCTCCTTTCCCCTCTCCTCCTCTCCTCTTCACTCCCCTCCTTTCCTTTCCTCCCCTCTTGCCTCCCCTCCTTTCCTTTCCTCCCTTCTCCCCTCCCCTCCTTTCCTCTCCTCCCCTCCCCCTCTTTCCTCTCCTTTCCTTTCCTCCTCCTCCCCTACTTTCCTTTCCTCTCCTCTCCCCCCTCTCCTCCTCTATCCTCCCCTCCTCTCCTCTCCTCCTCCCTTACCTCTCCTCCCCTCCTTTCCTCTCCCCTCTCCTCCCCTCCTTTCCTCTCCCCTCTTCCCCTCCTTTCCTCTCCTTTCCTCTCCCCTCAGCCCTCTCCCCTTCTCTCGCCTCTCTCATCCCTTCTTCTTGTCTTCTAGTTTTTTCTCCCTCTCATGTCCTATCTCTTCTCTTTTTCTGTATTCCCCTCCTCTCTTCTTTTTATTCCAGATGAAGAGCAAAAAGAACCAGGCTTCCCACTATAAAGAATGGCAGAAATCTTGTACAGGATCACTGCTCAGCCTCAACACCTCCCTCCATTAAGCCTAAATATCTGTGCTGCTCTATGTAGAGGAGTGGGAGGGGTAAATAGGAACAAGCAAGTAAGTGTGTGTATTCAAATAATTAGAAGAAAAATGACACCCATCTGAATAAACCTGAAAACTCAAGACAAAATGAATATTGCATTAAGAAGTTTGGTCGATATCTGTTTTTGTTATAACATTCTTTTTTCATTCTTTTCTCATATGTTATACCTTAAACTCGGATTTCTCTCCCTCCACTCCCCCACCCCAGCCCTCCCATCCCACTTCTCCTTTCCCCTAGATCCACTCTTCCATTTACCTTCAGAATCTTAGCTCTTGCTAAATACTACACATGCCACTAAGCAGTCTATCAGTTAGGGTTTGTATTGCTGTGAAGAGACACCATCATCTCAGCAACTCTTATAAAGGAAAACATTTAACTGGGGCTTGCTTACAGTTTCAGACATTTAGTCAGTTTTTATTATAGTGGGAAGCACGGTGGCGTACAGGCAGACAAGATGCCAATGAAGAAGCTCATTGTTCTGGATCATGCCCAGAGGGCAGTGAGTGATATACTAGGTCTTTCTTCAGCTTCTAAAACCTCAAAGCCCACCCCGATGGACACACCTTCTCCAACAAGATCACAAGGAATCTACAAGGCCACACCTCCTAAAGGTGCCACTCTCTGTAGGCTTTTGGGGGCCATTTTCATTCAAATCACCACTACATATTCCTTTGTCAGACTGCAGTGCCTGAGAAGAGTGATGCTTTATTTAGATTGTTAAATTCAGATTCTTGCCCTGGCTTTCTGTCCATAAGACCTGAAGGTGTTGTCCTATCTACCATTATCAAGGGAGGGTCACATGCAGGAAGCAGAGAATGCTGGAGGAATAAAGGTGGCTTCTTCCATAAGTTGTTTATCACAGGTTGTTTATACCAGTGTCTCCACAAATACCCAAGTGATATGTTGTACTACAAGTAAACTACAGTTACAGTCTCACTAGATGATAGGAATTGTTCAGCTAAATTGTAAGCTTGTGCCTTCCTTCTATAAGGAGCATGTTGTTGATCAAAAGCATGATAGCCTTCTGATGCCACAGAGGTGTATTTGTAGAATATTCATGCACTCCACCTTGACAAGTGATTTTATGCTAGAAGAGTTTCTATGTAATTCACAGCATCCTTAACCTGAGAGATGACCAAATACACCCCTCTGTTTCCCTAGGCATGGTATGTACCATGCCTCAAAAGTAAGGCAGTACATGGCAGGAACAAATCACATCACAGACTTTTGTATCAGGAGATTCAGACATCCTCTTTGCCCAGTCTCCTTTACCATGGCATGAGAGACCTGGGACAAGTCTCAGGTATATCCTAAGGCACGGGAGGGAATTCAGGAGGCAAACATTTATTCTAATAGTTACTATTCCTGTCTTCTGTTGAAAAAAGATGATAATGTAATTCTTTATGTGCAGAAGAAAAGGTGGGCAGGATCTCTTTTTTTGCCAATAACTAACATAGTATGCTATAAAGACAATGAATCAAGGGATAGACTTGCCTAGAGTAATAAATTAAAAACTTCTAAAGGCTAAAGAAGAGGCAGAGGAAGCTAGAGGGAAACCATAGCTGATATAAAGTGTGAGAGGAAATCAACTGCAGAGAGAAATGTTCTAGCATCGAACTCTCTGCATGGTAGATTAAGTGCAGGGAAAACATGAACGCCTGAATATCCTTTAGCTGTCCAGTTCTATTATTGGAATAATACCCCAAAGCTATTATCTTTTACCTTTTATAACCTGACCTATTGAAATGAAACTTTCTCTTATCATTTCATTTCTTTTTAATCTTCAGATGGCATTAGTGAGAACTGCTGCATGCCCGAACACTCATGAGCCCTGCTTTGTAGGATAGTTGTGTCTGTGTTTCTGAATCATGTACTTGTTGGTTAGTCTTCTCAGACGGTCCCTACCCAATGGTAAGTAGAAATGACTTAAGGCAGGGCCTTCATTAAAGGACCAAGTTTCTACCACTATAGTTTTATATACAATTACAGTCAATTAATGAGGCCTTCACTTATTGATCCTATTACATATAAGCCACTGCATATGAAAGAAAATTAGAAGGCAATTCTTATGTGGTTTCAAATCCAAGGAATTACTTACTTATTGTGTGAAAATGAAAAAAATTAATCTCCTCAAGCTTCAAACTTCTAATATGTAAAGAATAATACTTTTATCAAAATTTTGAAACTGGCTAAAATAACTGAAACACATGTAGCTAAAACAGTGGTCATAGAACATGCTTAATAAACATTAGCAAATGACTAAGGGTCTATTTCGGAAAGTGGTAATATAACAACAATATAGCCATTCCAATGGGATATAAAGAAAGAAAAGTATAATAAGGTTTGTGTGATTTGACTCCTTCTTATGTGGTATGTTGTTAATACCCACCCCATCCCTACCCCTGCATGCATGTATAAATCAAGAGGAGAAATACATTGGCTGCCCTTACTTAATGGTCTTGGAGAAGATTTTAGGCAGAACTGCATTAAGAAATTTAGTGGATGTCCTATTCTTTGTCTACACTTCTAGTTTTATTAGGTTTCAATCTCATATAATGTTGAGAAGGCCACTGTTAGTTCTGGTGCTATGATTCAAAGATCCTAGTTTGCAATCCCTAAGCAGAATGACTGGCTAGACTTGAGTCATATACATATTCTGTTTGGGGGTAGGGGTTCAGACAAAAGGTTACTTAAACAAGAGATTGAATTTCTTAGTGTTACCGTGAGAGTATAGATGTTTCCTACTAAAATAGACAAACTGTATATGTCTATCAAGCTGCTCAACACAGAGAATCCTCTTTTCAAAATATCTATTATGACGAAATATCTCCAGGAAATTTCAGTATACAGGAACCAGGAATATAATGCACAAAGATAGATGAATTGTAAACACAGAAAAGTAAAGCAACAAAGCAGTTTTCTCCCTTGGTCCCACATGTTGAATACCTGGCTCCTACCTGGTGGCACTATTTGGGAAGATCGTGGAACCTTTAGGAGGTGGAGCCTTACAGAAGGAAGTATGTCACTGGGGGTGAGGGTGGTTTTTGAGGTATTTGTAGTCAACAGTCTCCTCTTGTTTCTGCTTCTGGAATGCCTACACAGCCCCTTGCATAGGCTCTCCACACTCCTGCTGCCATCCCCTTCCCGCACGGTAAACTGTATCTCTGGACTGTAAGACAGAACGAACTTGTTTTACCTTAAGTTGCTTCTATAAGGGCATTCGATCACATAGCAGAGCAGATACCAAGGTAGAAGTTGGAACTGTGTAGTAGAATTTCTGCTACAATGACCCCAAACCTGTGGTTCAGAGCTTTTAGAACTTGTTTTTGAGAGGACTATTGAAGTATTTAGAACTATGTGCTACAAAAGCTCTCAGATGTTTTAAATAGAGCCTATGGAGTCATTCTGATTGGAGTTTAGAAGATGGGAAAGCACAGAAAATACCAATGGTGGAGAATTGGCTCACAGGGAATCCATCAGAAACTGGGCAAGAGGGCATTCAAGCTATACTCTGGGGATGATCTGGCTGTATTCTCAGAAGTCCTGTGAGGCTGAACTAAAAGGTTATGACTAATTGATTTGGTAGGAGAAGTCCAAGGGAGCATAATATTGAGCCTGCGGCATGGATATTACTTATTACTCTTATACGAGTGTAGCATGAATAAAAGCAATAAGTGGGGTAGAAATATTAAAACACGCAATTTGTAAAGGAAAAGAGGACTAGAAAGGTTAAGCTTTCAGCCAAAGGATGTGCTAATAGAAGACTGTATTTGTTATGAGGTCAGTGTTATTTTAAGTGAAGCCTTGTGTTTTGTACTTGAACAAGAAAAGAGTATCCAAAACACAAGACCCCAGCCATCAAAGACTCCAGTTTATGCAAAGAAATAGCCTAAAATGGTTTGCTACTCTTGGGAACTAATTAGGGAAGTCTTTCACCTTGCTTCAGCATATAGAAGATGCTTCATTTATGGTTCAAGGGGACCAGGCTCTCTCTTGAACTGCTATGAAAAATGGGCAATGTTACTACATGGTACTGGTTTTGGAGACATGAATATTCCGTATTGAGAAGGCCATAGAATTCTTTTCCTCCTCAGTTTCAGAGATCCGCTGAGGTCAGGAAACATGTGTCAGGGTCAGAGTCCCCATGAAGAGGCTCTGAGAAGCTATTTCATGAAACTTGAGACAATGAAGCCTGCATTGTAGTGATAGTGAAACCAGGGTGTCAGTGGAAACCTCAAGATGTTGTAGGTGCCAGGGCCTACAGGAATTCTGTAAAATAAGGCTGCAGAAAGCAGGAAATAAAGGGAATAAAGGAAGAGGAGAAACAGATAACCAAAGATATGCATATTGTAGGCAGCAAGACTGGAGAGATGGAGATACCTAAAGCTTTTTGAAACTAAGACAATTTTACTAAAATCCTTAGATGACTGACATGGAGGGAGGTACAGAACTTGATATTTTCCCTTCTAGGTTTCAGTCTTGTAGTACTATGCCTCTGTCTTTCCTTTCTGAAATTGAAATGAATACGTTGTGCCATTGAATGTTGTACACATGTAATTTGCTCATTATTTTCATAATTGCTATTAATTATTTTATAGATGATCACAAGTGATTGCTTGAGATCACAAGAGGGACTTTGGATTTTGAATAGTGTTAGAACTATTAAAGACTGTGGAGACATTTGAATTTGAACTAAATGCATTTTTATTGGTCATTTTCTTTATTTACATTTCAAATGTTATTCCCTTTCCTGATTTCCCCTCCTAAAACACCTATCCTATCCCTTCTCTCCCTGCTCAACAACCCACCCAATTGCAATTCCCCTATATTGGTATTCCCCTATATTGGGGCATGGAGCCTTCTCAGGACCAAGGGCCACTCCTCCCTTTGATGTCCAACAAGGCTATCCTCTGCAACATATGCAGCTTAAGCCATGTGTCCCTCCATGTCTACTCTTTTGTTGGTAATTTAGTCCCTGGAAGCTCTGGGGTGCTGGTTGGTTCATATTGTTGTTCTTTCTATGGGGCTCAAAGCTCATACAGCTCCTTGGGTCCTTTCTCTAGCTCCTCCATTGGGGATCTTGTGCTCAGTTCAATGGTTGGAGGAGATCACCCACCTGTGTATTTGTCAGGTACTGACAGAGCCTCTCAGGAGACAGCTATATGAGGCTCCTATCAGCAAGCAATAGTTGGAATTCACAATAGTGTCTGGGTTTGGTAACTGTATATGGGATGGAACCCCAGGTAGGGCAGTTGCTGGATGATCTTTCCTTCAGTCTCTGCTCAACACTTTCTCTCTGTATCTACTCCCATGGGTATTTTGCTCCACCTTCTATGATGACCAAAGTATCCATACTTTGGTCTTCCTTCTTCTTGAGCTTCCTTTGGTCTATGAATTGAATCTTGGGTATTCCAAGCTTCTGGGCTAATATCCACTTATCAGTGAGTGCATATTGTGTGTGTTCTTTTGTGATTGGGTTACGTCACTCAGGATGATATTTTCTAGTCCCATTCATTTGCCTAGGAATTTCATGAATTCAAAGAGCTGAGTAGTATTCCATTGTGTAAATGTACCACATTTTCTGTATCCATTCTTCTGTTGAGGGACATCTGGGTTCTTTCCAGCTTTGGGCTCTTATAAATAAGGCTACTCTGAACATAGTTGTGCATGTGTCCATTCTGACTGGTGTGAGTGAGGTATAATCTCAATGTTGTTTTGATTTGCATTAACTTGATGACTAAGGATGTTGAACATTTCTTTAGGTGCTTCTCAGCCATCTTGTATTCTTCAGTTGAGATTCTTTGTTTACATCTATACCCTATTTTTAATAGAATTTTTTGGTTCTCTGGAGTCTAACTTCTTGAGTTTTTGTCCTCTATCAGATGTAGGATTGGTAAGATGTTTCCTAGTCGGTTGGTTGCCATTTTGTCCTGTTGGCAGTGTCCTTTGCCTTACAGAAGCTTTCCAATTTTATGAGGTTCATTTTGTTAATTCTTGATCTTAAGAGCATAAACTATTGGTGTTCTATTCAGGAAATTCTCCCCTATGCCCATGTGCTCAAAGGTCTTCCCTGCTTTCTTTTTTCTTAGTTTTGGTGTATATGTTTTATGTGGAGGTCCTTGGTCCACTTGGACTTGAGCTTTGTACAAGAGGATAAGAATGGATCAATTTGCATTTTTCTACATGCTAACCACCAGCTGACCCAGCACCATTTGTTGAAAATGCTGTCTTTTTTTCCACTGGATAGTTTTAGCTCCTTTGTCAAAGATCAAGTGACCATAGGTGTGTGGGTTCATTTCTGGGTCTTCAATTCTATTCCACTGATCTACTTGCCTGTTACTGTACCAGTACTGTACAGTTTCTATCACAAGTGCTCTGTAGTACAGCTTGAGGTCAACGATGGTGATTCTGTCAGAAGTTCTTTTATTGTTGAGAATAGTTTTCGCTATCCTGGGTTTTTTGTTATTTCTCATGAATTTGCAAATTGCTCTTTCTAGCTCTATGAAGAACTGAGTTGGAATTTTGATGGGGATTGCATTGAATCTTTGATGGGTAGATTGCTTTTGGCAAGATGGCCATTTTTACTATATTAATCTTGACAATCCCTGAGCATGGGAGGTCTTTCCATCTTCTGAGATCTTCTTCAATTTTTTCTTCAGAGACTTGAATTTCTTGTCATACAGATCTTTCACTTGTTTGGTTAGAGTCACACCAAGAAACTTTATATTATTTGTGACTATTGTGAAGGCAATTGTTTCTCTAATTTCTTTCTCAGCCTGTTTATTCTTTGAGTAGAGGAAGGTCACTGACTTACTTGAATTAATTTTATATCCAGCCACTTTGCTGAAGTTATATATCAGGTTTAGGAGTTCTCTAGTGGAATTTTGGGGATCACTAAAGTATACTATCATATTATTTGTAAATAGTGATATTTTGACTTCTTTCTTTTAATTTTTATCCCTTTGACCACTTTTTGTTGTCTAATTGTTCTGGCTGGGCTTTGAGTACTATATTGAATATGTATGGAGATAGTGGGCAGCCTAGTCTAGTCCCTGATTTCAGTGGGATTGTTTCGAGTTTCTCTCTATTTAATGTGATGTTGGATACTGGTTTGCTGTATATTGCTTTTACTATGTTTAGGAATGAGCCTTGTCTTCCTGATCTTTCCAAGACTTTTATCCTGAACAGGTTGGATTTTGTCAAATGCTTTTTTGGTATCTAATGAGATGATTATGTGGTTTTTCTCTTTGAATTTGTTTATGTAGTGGATTACATTGATGGATTTCCATATATTGAACCATCCCTACATTCCTGGGATGATTGTTTTCATGTGTTCTTGGATTTGGTTTGCAAAAATTTTATTGAGTATTTTTGCACTGATATTCAAAAGGAAAATTAGTCTGAAGTTCTGCTTATTTGTAGGGTCTTTATGTGGTTTAGGTGTCAGAGTAATTGTGGCTTCATAGAATGAATTGGGTAGTGTTCCTTCTGTTCCAATTTTGTGGAATAGTTTGGGGAATATTGGTACTAGGTCTTCTTTGAAGTTATGCTAGAACTCTGCACTAAACCTATCTGGTCCTGGGCTTTTCTTGGTTGGGAGAGTATTGATGACTGCTTCTATTTCATTAGGGGTTATGGGGCTTTTCAGATTATTTATCTGATTCTGATTTAACTTTGGTACCTTGTATCTGTCTAGGAAATTGCCCATTTCATCCCGATTTTCTAGCTTTGTTGAACAAGGGCTTTTGTAGTAGGAACTGATGACTTTTTGCATTTCTTGGGTTTCTGTTGTTATGTCTCCCTTTTATTTCTGATTTTGTTAATTTGGATACTGTCTCTGTGCCCCAGGTTAGTCTGGCTAAGGGTTTTTCTATCTTGTTGATTTTCTCAAAGAACAAGCTCCTGGTTTGATTGATTCTGTGTATAGTTCTTTTTGTTTCTACTTGGTTGATTTCAGCCCTGAGTTTTATTACTTTCTCCTGTCTACTCCTCTTGGGTGTATTAGCTTCTTCCTTTTCTAGTGCTTTCATGTGTGCTGTCAAGCTGCTAGTGTTTGCTCTTTCCAGTTTCTTTTTGGAGGCACTCAGAGCTATGAGTTTTCCTCTTAGGACTGCTTTCATTGTGTCCCATAGGTTTGGGTATGTTGTGGCTTCATTTTCATTAAGCCAAAAAGTCTTATTTCTTTCTTTATTTCTTTCAGGACCAAGTTATCATTGAATAGAGTATTGTTCTGCTTCCATGCATATGTGGGCTTTCTATTGTTTTTGATTTTATTAAAAAATCACCCTTAATCCATGATGATCTGATAGGATGCATGGGATTATTTCTATCTTCTTGTATCTGTTCAGGCCTGTTTTGTGCTGGATTATATGGTCAGTTTTGGAGAAAGTCCAATGAGGTGCTGAGAATAATGTATATTCTTATGTTTTAGGATAAAATGTTCTATAGAAATCTGTTAAATACATTTGCTCCATAGCTTCTGTTAGTTTCTCTATTTCTCTGTTTAGTTTTTGTTTGCATTGATGAGAGTGGGGTGTTAAAGTCTCCCACTATTACTAAATGAGGTGCAATGTGTGCATTGAGCTTCAGTAAAGTTTCTTTTATGAATGTGGGTACCTTTGCATTTTATATGATGAAAAGGCCATAAGCCAATGGCAGCCAGGGACAGAATGTAAAAGACTGAATATAAAATGTCCCCATAGGCTAATATGTTTTACATACTTTGTCCACAGCTTGTGCCATGGTTTGGGAAGGGTATGGGTCCTTTAGATACTAGATCCTTTCTGGAGGAAGCACTGAGGGTGACTTTTAACCTTCTATAACCTGGCCTCATTTCCTGTTCTCTCTGTCTCTACACTACGTCTGCAATGTGACTGGATGATGTCATGTTCCTGTTGTCATGGTGTCTCTGCCATAAAACAATTTATCTCCTTTGGAGTTGTAAATAAACCCTTTCTACCTTAAGTGGCTTTTTCCACTTAATTAATTGCCAGGAAATTTTATCACAGAAATAAAATATAGTTAAGAGACTTTAAAAATACAATGTTAACTGACATATAATAATTGTATATTTATTTAGTTCTGTGTATTTATTTATTGATACCTGTGTATATTGTATTTATTCTATCAGTCATTTCAAATATTTTTCATTTCTTATGATAAATGTATTGAAATATCCTCTATTAACTGTCTTGAAATACAGAATAGACATTTGTCAACTCATGTCACTGTTCTCCTCCTGTGTAACTAAGTTTGTATTCCTGATTCCCTCCCCTTTACCCCTCTTACCCTATAGAAACCAATGTCCTACCTTCTACTTTACAACATCAGCGTCTTTAAATTTACACATAAAAGAGATTGTGAACTACCTGTCTTTTCTGTTTCTGTATTCAAACATTTTATAAATGGTAGAATTTTATTTTTCATGACTAAGAAGTATTCCACGGTGTCTACATAGCACATTTTTATTCAGTCATTCATTGACTGAGAGTTGGAATGAATACATACTTTGGATATGATGACTGATGTCATATGAAATATGATAGGCCTGCTATTTTATTTCATTACATTTATTTCATTTTCTGCAAAGATATGCACATTACTGCAATTTCTATATTATATGGATGCTCTCTTATAATTTAAATTTGAGGACTGCCCCTATTAATATCATCAAGACTGTATTAATTTGGATTTCTGTCAATAGTATGTAAGTATTGTTGCTTCTCCATCTTTTTGCCAATATTTGCCATCCTTTGTCATAAAAGTACAATTATCTAATGAGATCCTCAACAAAAGATCAGAGACACTTTTTATTCTGAGTGAATTATTTATCTTGTTGATTTCCTAATATCAGGTTGTTTAAATCATGTTAATCATGGACTTAGGGTTTTCCTATATTCATAACAATAATATAACAAACTTTCTTAAAGCATATATGCTGTAAGTATTATGTTCCTGGGGCCAGACACAGGAGCTGATTGAGAGTTCAGAAAGTAAGAGTTGCCCTAAAAATGATTGCCTTTATCAATTTCATTTATCTCACTCAGGCCATTAAGGTAGACAGAATTAGAGAGAGGGACAGTTGACCATCACCTGTATAAATTGATGTGCATATTGCTGAATGTCCCATAGACAAATAGACCAAGTGACATTAAACCAGGGGATAAAAAGGGAGGCAGAATGAGGGAGTGTAAAGAGAACCATGTTGAAGGCTCCTTCTGCCTGGCAAATGTAAATCGACTAAAGAATAGAAAACCCAGAGAATGTGGGGCCTCTATAATGTGAATCCTACAGCAGGCGTTTGTGTGTGATATAAAACTCTGATGTGCTGTAAAATTTATATCTCTCCCCAAAATGATCTACTGGTAGAACATATAAATTTTGCAGGAACTGTTAAAGCTATCATAAAACCTCATTGCTACAGATACAGTAGGTGTTTCAGAAATACATGCCAAAGCAGAGATTTGTAATCATTTCAGTGTGCTTCATAAAAAGAACCACATTGTGTTTCAACAACTGAGAAACTGCATAGATTCCCTTCCTCCAAAGGCTTGCTTTATCTTATTTTGCATACTTAAAGAAGAGATAGCATAGACAAACAACCTAAATATTTAAACACATGCAGTTACTCAAATGCCAAGGTTGTTAGAAAGCTGAGCACAGGTGATTATTTCTTACCAAGAGTACACAGAGCTGGTGGTTCCATTTCCTAACAGTAGTTCTTGCTTACACTTAATGAACTGGTCCCTATGGGGGGCAGCAATAAATCAATACCTATGTGTAATCTTAGTATCTAGAATGCAGGGGGAGATTTGGTTTTATAATGGCATTGGTTTGTCTATTGTCATTCAGACATGAGCTGCATCAAAGAAGGGCTTGTGGGAACCTGATAAGAGGTGGTCCAAAATGGGCCATCAATGGGAGGAGGCAGTGCTCTGCTGGTTTCTAGACACAGTTGCTAGCAGAGGAAAAAGTGAAGATCTGCAATTTACTGCTGATCACACTTGATGGAAGTTTTACAATACAAAAATCTAACCTTCACTGAATATGCATCGTTGGTGACTGCCTGCTTCTGTCAGGGAAAGATGGCTCTCAAGCCACTGAGCTGAGAAAGCCCTTGAGTGAGCCACTAAGCATGCAGTCTTTGATTGAGAACTAGAAGGTAGTAAGTTTTAGTCACAAGCATTTGCTTGATCAAGAAGAGGATGCTATTTATTGAAGCAAACTGGTCCTTCTCTCAAGGGAGTTAATGGACTGAAGGAATTGTATGGATTACCCACTTGTTTATCACTCATTAACTTTCTGCAGTCCACTGAGCCACAACATCTGGCACATAAGAAAAGAAGGTGGGTATGGAGATGCAAGCATGTAAAAACTCTATTTCCTCAGTGTCTCAAGAAAGCAGACCATCACAGTCTTCTTTCTGTACAATGTGCTTATTTTTTTTTTAGCTTCCTGACAAATGTAGAAAGATGTAAGTGCTGTTCTTAATGTGATCAGTCTATTTTTTGCCTTTCTTGCCTCTCTCTGGGGAATACCATAATGCCTCAGGGTTGAGGCCATTTTGAAGTTCTATAGAAGACTACTTTGAAGTACTTTATGAACACATACATTTTTTATGTAACTGACTGAGAGGAATTTTAAAAGTTGTGTTGCTTTGGCTGAATCAACCAAAACAGTAGCTTAAGTCCATCAGAAGAGATACTTACTACTTCCATTGCTCCCATATACCCTGGACAACTTCTTGCCTTTTGTAGTATCTAGATGACAACTACCACCTAGGGATGCTCCAAGGAAAAGAATAAAGAAGGAGAGTGGAAGGGGAAATGAAAGAGTAGATTGAGAGGGAGGAGAAGATAGGAGATGGAGGAACTTTCATTTCTTGTAGGAGTCCACATGTTCTTTCTAAAAAGTTTCTGAAGGAGGTGCTCATTTAGAGTACTGACCAAAGCATCCTTTATTCAGACCATTCCAAAGTCAAGTACAATAAAACTTTAGATATTTGGTTTAAAGCTTGACCAAGTACATCTCTCAATGGAGATGTTGGCAAAAATGATTTTGGTTGATGCCTTGGGACCAAGCATTGATTTCCCCATAGTAGATATTCATTTATTTATGTGACTAAACATTTATTCAGATGATATCAACTATTTAACTTCTTAACATTAGAAATTTCTCAGTTAAAAACAAAAAAAACCATGGTGGATGATCGTTTTGATGTGTTCTTGGATTCGGTTGGCAAGAATTTTATTAAGTATTTTTGCATCAATATTCATAAGAGAAAGTGGCCTGAAGTTCTCTTTTTTTGTTGGATCTTTGTATGGTTTTGGTATCAGCATAATTGTGGCTTTATAGAACGAGTTGGGTAGTCTTTCTTCTGTTTCTATTTTGTGGAATAGTTTGAAGAGTATTGGTGTTAGGTCTTCTATGAAGGTCTGATAGAATTTTGCACTGAAGCCATCTGGTCCCATGCTTTTCTTGGTTGGGAGACTTTCTATGACCCTTTTTATTTCTTCTGGTGTTATGGGACTATTTAGTTGATCTATTTGATCCTGATTTAGTTTTGGTGTCGGATATCTGTCTAGGAAATTGTCCATTTCCTCCAGATTCTCCAGTTGAGTTGACTATAGGGTTTTGTAGTAGGATCTAATGATTTTTTGAATTTCCTCAGTTTCTGTTGTTATATCTCCCTTTTCATTTCTAGGTTTGTTAATCTGGATACTGTCTCTGTGCCCTTTGGTTAGTCTGGCTAAGGGTTTGTCTATCTTGTTGATTTTCCCAAAGAACCAGCTCCTGGTTTTCTTGATTCTTTGTATGGTTCTCTTTGTTTCTACTTGATTGATTTCAGCCCTGAGTTTGATGATTTCCTGCCTTCTACTCCTCCTGGGTGAAATAGCTTCTTTTTGTTCCAGGGCTTTGAGGTGTGTCATTAAGCTGTTAGTGTATGCTCTCTCCATTTTCTTTTTGGAGGCACTCAGGGCTATGAGTTTTCCTCTTAGCACTGCTTTCATTGTGTCCCATAGATTTGGGTATGTTGGGTCTTCATTTTCATTAAGTTCTAAAAGGTCTTTGATTTCTTTCTTTATTTCTTCCTCAACCAAGGTATCATTGAGTAGAATGATTTTGGAGATTTTGGAGAAGGTACCATGAGGTGCTGAGAAAAAGGTATATTCTTTTGCTTTAGGATAGAATGTTCTATATATATCTGTTAAATCTAATTGGTCCAAAGCTTCAATTAGTTTCATTGTGTCCCTGTTCAGTTTCTGTTTTCCTGATCGGTCCATTGAGGAAAGTGCAGTGTTGAAGTCACCCACAATTATTGTGTTAGGTGCAATGTGTGCTTTAAGCTTTAGTAAAGTTTCTTTTATGAATGAGGGTGCCCTTGCATTTGGAGCATAGATGTTCAGGATTGAGAGTTCTTCTTGTTGTATTTTTCCTTTGACCAGCAAGAAGTGTCCCTCAGAGTCTCTTTTGATGACTTTGGTTTGAAAGTCAATTTTATCTGATATTAGAATGGCTACTGCAGCTTGTTTCCTGAGACCATTTGCTTGTAAAATTGTCTTCCAGCCTTTTACTCTAAGGTAGTGTTTGTCTTTGACCCTGAGGTGTGTTTCCTGTAAGCAGCAAAATGTAGGGTCCTGTTTACATATCCAGTCGGTTAGTCTATGTCTTTTTATTGGGGCATTGAGTCTATTGATGTTAAGAGATATTAAGGAATAGTGATTGTTATTTCCTGTCATGTTTGACGTTATTTTTTAAATTTGATTGGTTAACTTCTTTTGGGTTTGATGAGAGAAGGTTAATATCTTGCTTTTTCCAGGGTGAAGGTTCCCTCCTTGTATTGGTGTTTTCCTCCTATTATCCTTTGTAGGGCTGGGTTTGTGGATAGATCAAGTAGGCTTCATCCCAGGGATGCAGGGATGGTTCAATAGAAGGAAATCCATCAATGCTATCCACTACATAAACAAACTCAAAGAAAAAAATACATATGATCATCCCATTAGATGCAGAAAAAGCATTTGACAAAATTCAGCATCCTTTCATGCTAAAAGTCTTGGAAAGAACAGGAATTCAAGGCCCATATGTAAACATTGTTAAAGCAATATACAGCAAACCAGTAGCCAACATCAAACTAAACGAAGAGAAAGTTGAAGCAATCCCACTAAAATCAGGGACTAGACAAGGCTGTCCTCTCTCTCCATATCTTTTCAATATAGTACTTGAAGTTCTAGCTAGAGCAATTAGACAACATAAGGAGGTCAAGGGGATACAAATTGGAAAGGAAGAAGTCAAATTATCACTATTTGCAAATGACATGATAGTCTACTTAAGTGACCCGAAAACCTCCACCAGAGACCTCCTACAGCTGATAAACAACTTCAGCAAAGTGGCTGGTTATAAATTCAACTCAAGCAAATCACTTGCCTTCCCATACTCACAGTATAAGCAGGCTGAGAAAGAAGTTAGGGAAATGACACCCTTCACAATAGCCACAAACAATATAAAGTATCTTCGTGTGACTCTAACCAAACAAGTGAAAGATCTATATGACAAGAACTTCAGGTCTCTGAAGAAGGAAATCGAAGAAGACCTCAGAAAATGGAAAAGTCTGCCATGCTTGTGGATCGGCAGGATTAATATAGTTAAAATGGTCATCTTGCAAAAGCAATCTACAGATTCAATGCAATCCCCATCAAAATCCCAACTCAGTTCTTTACAGAGTTAGAAAAAGCAATTCTCAAATTCATCTGGAATAACAAAAAACCCAGGATAGCTAAAACTATTCTCAACAACAAAAGAAATTCTGGGGAAATCAGTATCCCTGACTTCAACAATACTACAGAGCAATAGTATTAAAAACTTCATGGTATTGGCACAGTGACAGACAAGTGGACCAATGGAATAGAATTGAAGATCCAGAAATGAACCCACACACCTATGGTCACTAGATCTTTGAAAAGGGAGCCAAAAACATCCAGTGGAAAAAAGATAGCCTTTTCAACAAATGGTGCTGGTTCAATTGGAGGTCAGCATGCAGAAGTATGCGAATTGATCCATTCTTATCTCCATGTACTAAACTTCACTCCAAGTGGATCAAGGACGTCCATGTAAAACCAGACACACTGAAACTAATAGAAAAGAAACTGGGGAAGGCCCTAGAGGACATGGGCACGGGGGAAAAGTTCCTGAACAGATCACCAATAGCTTATACTCTAAGATCAAGAATTGACAAATGGGACCTCATCAAATTACAAAGTTTCTGTAAGGCAAAGGACACTCTTAAAAGGACAAGGACACTGTTAAAAGGACAAAACAGCAACCATCAAATTGGGAAAGGATATTCACCAACCCTACATTGGATAGAGGGCTAATATCCAATATATACAAGGAACTCAAGAAGTTATACCTCAGGGAACCAAATAACTCTATTAAAAAATGGGGTACAGATCTAAACAAAGAATTTTCACCTGAAGAAATTCTGATGGCCGAGAGGCACCTTAAGAAGTGCTCAACATCATTAGTCATTAGGGAAATGCAGATCAAAACAACCCTGAGATTTTACCTTACACCAGTCAGAATGGCTAAGGTCAAAAACTCAGGAGACAGCAGGTGTTGGCGAGGATGTGGAGAAAGAGGAACACTCCTCCACTGCTGGTGGGACTGTAAGATGGTACAACCACTTTGGAAATCAGTCTGGTGGTTCCTCAGAAAACTGGACATGACACTTCCGGAGGACCCCGCTATACCTCTCCTGGGCATATACCCAAAGGATTCCCCGGCAT
The DNA here is from genome assembly GCF_947179515.1 of Apodemus sylvaticus. Classification (NCBI taxonomy): domain Eukaryota; kingdom Metazoa; phylum Chordata; class Mammalia; order Rodentia; family Muridae; genus Apodemus; species Apodemus sylvaticus. The sequence continues at coordinate 93,473,780 of NC_067482.1, read as the reverse complement.
GCAATAAAGACACATACATAGCAGCCTTATTTATAATAGCCAGAAGCTGGAAAGAACCCAGATGCCCCTCAAAGGAGGAATGGATACAGAAAATGTGGTATATTTACACAATGGAATACTACTCAGCAATTAGAAACAATGAATTCACAAAATTTTTAGGCAAATGGTTTGATCTGGAAAATATCATCCTAAGTGAGGTAACCCAGTTACAAAAGAATACACATGAAATGCAATCTCTGATAAGTGGATATTAATTAGCCCAGAAGCCCTGAATACCCAAGGCACAAATCGCATAACAAATGACTCCCATGAAGAAATATGGAGAAGGTCCTGATCCTGGAAAGGATTGATCTAGCATTGGAGGGGCATATAAGGACAGAGAAAAAAAGGAGGGAGGTGATTGGAGAATAAATGGAGAGAAGAACGTTTATGGGACATATGGGGAGGGGGGGAATCCGGGAAAGGGGACATCATTTGGAATGTAAACAAAGAATATAGAAAATAAAAATATAAAAAAAACCAAAAAACAGAAAGAAAATAGAAACAAAAGTTCCTAGTCTTAGAAAGCTTACATATTAGTAAGGGAGATGATTTACAATAAACATGCCAACACATGATAATCGTGATTGAGTTGGGCTCCCTTGGATTTTCTTTTCTTGGCTCCACCCCCTGTCTCCTCCACCATGTTGTCCTGTTCATTTTACTTTGTGATGCTTCAGTATCCCTTCATTTCCTTTGTGCATTTACAAAGCTCTTTCTCTCTGCTTCTTTCCTGTCTTTCCTTTATTGATTCACCATCAAATGAAGGCAGCTTCTGTCTTATTCTCAACACATGCAATTTATTATAGTTCATACAACCTTGTAAGGCCAAAGGAAATAAACATCTTTTACAAAGAGCACTAAAATGCAGAAACCTATCAATTCTTGACTCTTGATACTCAAAACTATCATTAACTAGTGGGAGCTATAAAAATCCCTGTCAAGTTATTGAATTTTTGGTAGTTCTAAAGGTGTACTTAGCAGATTTTTGTGATAAAAATTTTAGCCCACCACAACACCATGAGCAGGAAACTGCAGCTCAAAATCAGCAGCGAAGAGAGGATGCAGTGCACACCACCCCAGGAAGTAGGTGACCCACAACAGGTTTGGAAGAGTGTTATTTGTTGGGAAAATAGGATTACTCAAAGAAAACAATTGTTTTTTTTTTTTTTTTTGAGAGAGAGAGAGAGAGATGGAGGGAGTGGAGGAGGAGAAGAAGAAGAAGTGGAGGAGAAGGAGGAGGAGGAGAAGGAGGAGGAGAAAGAGGAGGAAGAGGAGGAAGAGGAGGAAGAGGAGGAGGAGGAGGAGGAGGAGGAAGAGGAGGAGGAGGAGGAGGAGGAGGAGGAAGAGGAGGAGGAGGAGGAGGAGGAGGAGGAGGAGGAGGAGGAGGAATTTGGTAAAAGGAAATCAAAGCATTATGGAAGCTACTATTTACCTGGGAATGAATCCAATTGTGGGATTTCTGTGTATGAGAATGTGTTTCTCAGCATCTGTATATGGTTTTTGTGCTTTTTATTTGACTTATTTTTTCTGGTTTTCTTTCTTTCTTTCTTTTTTTGTCCTATTCTTGTTTGTTTTTATTCCATTCTATTCCATTTAACTTTAGAGTCCTGTTTGCTTTCTAATGATAGAGAATAAAAGAGTGTGGATTTGACAGGGAAGGGAGGTAGAGCAGATCTGAAAAGAGGTAGGTGAAGGAAACTGTGAGCAGAATACATTGTATTAAAAAAACAGTCCTTTTTATGTTAATTTTTTAGAATAGAGCTGTCATTTTGACTGCTAGATTCGAGGAGCAAAGGCATTTTTCAATTCTTAGTCAAAAGGTTCTTACTCAGACAATACTTATTTTACTTTCAATCATACACACACACACACACACACACACATGAGTTACTGGGGACTTTCAAAGAGGTTGTCAGACACTACAGATCTGGAGTTACAAGTGGTTGTGAGCTGCCTGGTGTGAACACTGTGAATCTCCTGCAACACCAGAATATGAATAAGTGCTGGGTTATCTTTCTTCTCCCTTTTACTATTTTATTGTAGCATGCTTATGTGTGAGCACATCTAGACATGGATGGATATGCACATGTGAGTCCAAGGTCCAGCTCAAATTGGATCACATAATCTTACAAAACACTTTGTGGCCATGGTCAAAGAAGCCTCATAGCATGAAATATAGGTCAGTGCTTATAAAACTACATTGGTGATATCTCTTCCTGCTTCACCTTCTATACCAGGCTTCTGTCAAACACATCCCAATGTATTCAAATATAGTCCAATATATTCAATACAATTGATATAATGAAGAAACTAAGCCAAACAATTCTGAAAGGGAATCTACAAATCAGAAGTACAGTATAACATCAAGACCTGACTCATAAACATTCTTATCTGAGAAAAACATAGGTTCAACATTCCATCTAAGTTAAAGCAGCATGTGCCCTAATGTCAGTTAACCTAATGAATAGAGCATAGTGGCTATCATCTCTTACCTCAATACTCAAGAGGTTGAAATGAGTGCATGGCTGTGAGTTCAAGACCAGCCTTGGCCACAAAGTGAGTCCCAGTTCAACTTGGCCACAGAATGAGGCTCTGTCTCAAAATACAAAAGCATCAACACAGGTAAGATATATGCATTGTTTAGACTCCCCTGCCTTCTTCAGACACTGAGATATTTAAAAGGCCACAAAATCTTTGGGGGTTTATTTTTAGAAGCATAAGTGTGTTATTCAGTAAATCAAGGAATGTGTGGATGTTTAGGCAGAAACAAAAGCACTAATACGTGTTGGAGGCTTAGATTTTTCAAAGCCAACTTCATTTAGGGTTTTTGAATGCTTCAACGTCTCTTCTAGACTGCTGATCAGAGACGGGGCTGGGGGGGAGGCTTATTGAAAAAGTGAGTAGTGGACCTGTGACCTGTTTAGAAGTAGTTCTTTGGGGGCAATTCTGCTCTTCAGTGTCATAACATCATTAAGTCTAGTCCATTAGCAAACACCACACATGAATAAGTAGAAGCTGTTTGATCCAGCAGAAATTTTGAGGCTCCACCAAACGTAATCAGCATGAGTCCACAGAACTGGTAAGAATCCACTGGAATACCTTGAGGAATTCTTTGGCATGGTTCTCTCTATGAAGTGCATACCAGTGAAGACCAGTGAAGTATTGCATGGCTAGTAAAGACCAGGGAAATGCTGCACAGAGGAGCAATGCAATAGTGTGTCTTCATTGTCTATGGAAGTCTTATATTCTTTCCAAACATCACACACACTCTCAAAGGGCTGCTTAAGCAAAACATCCTCTCACAGTATAGTTTCCAGGAAAACATCATGGGACACAACTGAGTTTCCAAAGAAACCAGAAATTTCCACTTCAGTGAGTTTCCACTTCTAGCACTTTCGATTGCTATAAATGAATCATTTTCATCTCAGATTACTTAGCACTGTAAGTATGGCGTTTACTCGAAGATACAATGTAGTTTTGTTTTTAAGCAAGTTCCACTTTATTATAGTTAATGTGATTTTTATACTTCTTTGTATGTCTATGTGTTTGTATTTAGGTGTCTAGGTGTGTCAATGTGTGTATAAAGGATGCATGTGAGTGTGCAAATGTATGCACCCACACATGCATGTGGAGGTCAGAGGAGGATATCAGGTTTCCTGTTCTTTGATTACCTATGCAATTTCATTGAGGAAGAGACTTTTATAGAATGTGGAGCTTAGCTTGTGCACCAGAAACCTCTAGTGATCCTGTCTCTGTCTGTCCCCTCCTGATAGTGGTAGAGTATAGGTACACAGGACTACATATGCAATTTTACATAAAATGTGAGGATTTGAACTCAGGATGTAATGCTCAGGACTTATTGGCTAAGCAATCTCCCTAGTTCCTCAGTTCCTCATATTCTAAAAATAAAGTACAATTTATGCAAAATCCAATCTGATGACCCTCAAATATGAGTACCATCAATGATGAATTCTCTAGGGGCCTCTCTAGACTGTCCTAGGGTCACAGATTTGGTGTCAGTCAGTTTCACATTATGAAAGCAAATATAGAGTAATGAATATGTGATGAAGAAAAGCTTTTTTGGGTTTTTGGCTATAAAGGTTTCAGCCTGATTGCTCAGCCCTGTTGTTTTAGGGCATGCGGTAAGTGTTGAGGAGTCTGTGGTAAGATGATAATGTCACCTAATGATGGCTAGAAAGCAAAATAGAGGTAGAAGAAGGGCTATGTTCTTAGCATTCCCTTTGAGGACATGCCCTTAGTGATTTCACTTCTGCCCACTGTCCCCACCTCCTAAGAGTTCCATCACCCCTCAGCAGTGCCACAGACTAGTGTCCGAGTAAGTCCCATTCAGGGTTTGTGATCCATCTTTGTTGTAACTATTTGCATTTTACCTACACTTGGGTAAAGTTCTAAGCCCTTTCTTCTTGTGTGATATTTTATTTATAACTGCTGCTTTTCAAGCCTTTGTAGTGAGTACATTGTCTGGCCCAGTTAGCTGATGACTCTAAATTGAATTCCAGTTGCCAGTATTGAGGTTCTGACCATGCCAGATGTTTTACTCTGTAATCTGACACAATCTTGTGATGTGGGCAGTGTAAAGACTTTTATTTTTTAAAGAAAAGGAAAGTAGACCTTCATAGTGAAAGTAGCTCATTAAGTTTTAAGCTCTAGACAAGATCCAACTCTGGGTCCTCTTGGGCAAACAGAATATAGGATAATGCCTCTGTTTGTAAGTTTTTCTTAGTATATTCGTCTAGACCAATAGAAACCATGTCACATACTGTGATCCTCATTCTTTTTGTACCTAGCATTATTCTGAAAATAAAGGAAAATCTTTTAACTGATAAGATATATATTTAATTGGCCAACTGCAGAGGGCTTCTCCTCATGGGAAATAACTAGAAATGACAACATTAAAGTAATAATTTTCAAAAAGAAAATTAAACAATTATTTTTAACTAGGTGCCAGGAAAGATGTGCAGATAATAAATGAGTTTGTTCCACTGGTTTTTCAACAGATATTAATGTGACACGGAGCAGTTCATCAGTGACACATGCATGCATCAGCCTGCCAATGGAACTGCAGAAGTTTTAAGTCCTTCCAAAGTAATGATTAAATGCACCATCATTTAAAAACAACTCTTCCTCATGGTTTAAAGCACAACTGTTACTAACAACCATAACACTCAAGTTTATGCTCACAGAATGAATGGGCTGAGCAGTTGCTGACCTGCTTCTCACATGGCACACAGTACCCATCAATATGCCTCCAGCATTCAAACCTCACACAAGCACTACCAATGCTCTTTGGAATCATACCATCCATGAGCCATCCCTAATGTGGATTACTAGCACTCAACCAAAATTCCAAGACAAAATATTTAATATGCTCAAAGTATGATTTAAGACATATAAACATTATAGTCATAAGTCACAATAATTTCCCCAGCAGCAAAATCATAAATCATTGAATTGCTTGAGGGAATTCGTGCTACAGCCCACTTTGTCATGGAATCATGGGCTTGTGATACTGCAGGAGCTCGAAAAAGCATGCGTGCTCTTCTATGTCGTTTTTGGAAAGGATTTCTACAGGTGGATTCAGACACATTTGGAAAATATAATTCAGACCCTTAAGGAGCTTATAGTGGTTAAATAGTTTAAGTTGTAACATGCAGTTACACAATACAGTATTTTATGTCCAGCTTCTTTCGTAAAAATTGTACAGCAAACTAGGAATCATAGTTGCTGAAAATAAAAACAACTTAAAATGTTCCAGAATGACTAGAACATTGAAGATTGATTCTTCCCCTTACCCCCACCCCACCATAGTGGTAGCAGGTATCCCCTATTGATGATGAGTTTCCATCACATGAAGAATCTCATGGTAGTGTATAACCAAGCTCACACAGGCTATCATCTTAATGCATATTATCAACAATTTTTATTTTATTTTATTTTATTTTATTTTATTTTATTTTATTTTATTTTATTTTATTTTATTTTATTTTACATTATGGGCATGTATATCTATCTACTACATGCATGCCTGGTATCTTTAGACAAAAGAAGAGGCTTTTGGACATACCGGAGCTGGTGTTAGAGACAGCTGAACCTCTTCTCTAGCCAACCCTTGCGACCTTTATTACAATAGTTCAGGGTATGTGTAGGAAGCAGGAGAGTGGGGTTTTCATAGGCTACTCTGGAAAGAAGTTTCCTTTGCCTTCTCCTTCTAGTAATAGGCAGAGAATTTTTTTCTAAATTTCAGAATAAAGGAATCACAAAGATTGAGTAAGGGAGATCTATTTTAGGTTCCTTGTCTGAGCATTACTGTAAAGGTGCAAAAATGCTCAAAATAAAACAATATAGGAACCCTAGACACTGAGCATCCCATTGGGACTCCCACCTGCCAAGGCACTGAACTGAGGAACCAGCCAAACTAACCTGTAAGCGGACATGATGCCCACACGCCATGCACACACATGTCAATAGCAGCTCCAGTCATGCTCAAAATCATCTGGGGATACCATGTGGGGAAAGGAGGTGCCTTTGTATTCTAGGTAAGTTCGTGTCTATATCACTCAGGGGATAATTTCCCCAGGTCAAAGTTTTAATAATGCTTTGAGAAAGTATGAAACAGTATTCTGGGTATGGGATGCCCTTCTGGGAATGAATAGAAAATGTTTTCTATAAGTTTTCTATTCTATTTTCCACTTACAACCTTTTCCCTTCTCCTTCTCTGTTTGCTTCAGAGTTCACACACACACATACATACACTCACACACGTACATGTATACACACACACACACACACACATACACACATTAGCCCAGCCACCAGCAGAGCATTTTATGTTGCACATCTCTCTCCCATGTTCACTTTGCTCTCACATTCGCACAAATGCAACACCATGAAGGCCCATGAAGGATGCCATGATAATACATCTCATACAATTACACTACTGTCATCAGGCTCTCCAACTGTGTAATATCAAGTTTCTAAGCACAAGAAATGGGCTGTAGATACTTCATGTCTGCCATGTCTCCAATCTCGTGAAATTCATAAGTTAAGGAAGTATTCATACTGCAAAGTTCATTCTTTTAAGGGTATAACATTTAGGAACCAAGTGTTATCTTAATTTGATTTCATCATAATTAATTATTGTCCAAATAGCCATTTGGAGTTACAGCAGAATAGATGAGAATGTTTGCATCAGAGAATTCTGAGTTTATAGCCAAGTTATTACTTTCTGAGAATCTTCCTGAGCAGATCACTATTATTTCCTCTGACTTTTAGTCTCTAGAAGACAGTGATCTATATAGCTCACGGACTGAGGCTTAACCGACAGGACATGTATACATCACTTAGGATGTGAGTAACACATCCTTTTCTTGGCACTGTAAACATATTTAGGACAATGATTCTTTGTTTTATCTCTGTATTAAGGATAAATCAATGAACAGGTGTGTAAGTGAATGCAAACATTGATCTGGACATAGATCTCAGATACTTTTCTGGCACCACGTGTCCCCACATGCCACTCTGTTTCCCACCATGATGACAGTCGACTAAACCTCTCAACTGTATGCCAACCCCCAATTTAATGCTTTCCTTTACAAGAGCTGCTTTGGTCATGCTGTCTCTACACAGAGATAGAAACCCTAAGAGAGTGACTTGGAAAATTTAGCCTGTATCGTATCTGTACTGGTGTGGAGATGGTCATGGTAAGGTACAGACTAGACTAAAATATGCTATTATTCATCTTTCTCTGTCACTGACTATTCATATCTATGTATCTAAAGAATAGGTACAAATAGATTCTATATACATGCATATATAGAAAGTTTCTTTATCCCAATGTTTGTTTTGTAAACTAGGATTAAATTAAGACCTAAAGATCTAAAAAAAACCTATAGCTTAAATTAGGGTGGTAGAAGGGTGGGTGGGAAACACATGGGAGGAAAACCAGCATTTGCTTTTGAAATGTATGTGTGTACACATATGTGCATGTAAGGAGAACAACGTAAAACCAGTGCATTCATGTAAGTAGGAATGTTGTCTCATGACATAGCTGTTAGCATACAACTTTGTTTTCTTCATTTTCATTGGTCTTGAGGAACTGCAGTAATCTTGTAGCTGTGTTACACATTGTAAGTCATCTTAAGCTCTGCAGACAGAACAACACAATATAATGAGTGTCCTTGAGACTTACGCTGTTAAACTAGCATCACATTGCTATCAGGCACATATGTGATGTGCCTGCATACCTTAGAGTCTTGCTCTGGCTCCCCTAAAGAAAAACTTCAAAGCCTATGCATCACTGTGCACTAGGAAATTGATGAGGACTCCAGTGGTGTGAATATTCTGTTTTCCTTCATAGGCTCCTGGGACATCACCTATTGTGTGACAGTTCCAGGAAATACTAGAACAAACAAGCATTCATTCATTCCACATATGAATGGGCATGAGTTAGGAATTACTTCAAACATACATGAATCAAAATCATCAGCATCAGCAAAAGCCCACCCAGCACAGGCTAGGAACCATGGAGGCTAGATCAGTAAAGTCTCTGTAGACCACTGTCAGCTCCACTTGTGAGAAAGTCTCTCCTCAGAAATTGTTACTACTATTAACATGTGAAGGGGTGTGTGCAAACCTAAGGTTTGATTTCCAGAGACAAGTTTTGTTTAGTTCTAGAGTCTTAGGAGTCTCTATCCTCTTCTCTGGAAGAGCTGTTTCAATTGGAAAGTCATTGCTATCAACCCCCTCCACAGTACTCTCAAATAGTCCCTTGGATGTCTCCCATAGTAGATATCCCTCTCCCTTCTTTGCTCTGGTCCTCTCCAGCTGCCTAGCACTGTGACCATGGCTACATTCCTGTCTTTGTCTCATACCATAGAAACACTAGTATAGTATCCCTGTGCTCACCTCTACCGATGCTGCCTGGAGACATAGAGGGAGTTAATTTTCCACTTGTGTTTTAGCCTTTATTATTGAAGTACAAATAATAGAATTGTACTCTCAATCTCCTCGAGTGTTTCTGCAAACATTGACATCCCTCACTTCACTGTATCTTTTATAAGTTTTCATGTCATTATTTCAAATGTTAAGGAATATTTAGGGACAAAATTCAAGAAATAAGGCCATGGTTCTAGCCCCACAATCTGAAACTCGGGCCACAGTCTGATTCTAGTGTCCCACATGACAGGATTTTACAGTGTTATATGGTTTTCTGGGCTCTTCTCTGGGACTAAGATCTAAATTACAAGATTATGGTCATAAAATTCCTCACACTTCAGAGTGCTCAATTTTCAAGTAATTTTAGTGTTCAGGCTGCAGCATTTACATGCACTCTTTCTATGTAAATTATACTTAAAATGTTCCATGTTGTTATTTAGGGTTCACTGTGATTGAAAAATGTTCAGCCCTATATAAGCTTAGAGCACAGATTAATTATTTATATTGGTAAATAATAAATGTTTATTCACATTAAATGAAAAAATGAGGGACTCTTGTAATTTGAACATGTTTACAAAAGCCATTTTTCTCAAATGCCAAAAAGGGGGGGTGGGAGAAAGAGAGAGAGAGAGAGAGAGAGAGAGAGAGAGAGAGAGAGAGAGAGAGAGAGAGAGAGAAAGAGAGAGAGAGAATGATTCCAAACCACTGCATTAAGTCCCTGTGAGACTCTCTAGGGTATTTGTAAAGTATTTTAGAATACTCAAGACTGAGAGTCAGTAGGTTCTGGATTACCCTGACTCAATTTATTTATTTTTTTCATCTTAAATTCATAGACTGACACCCTGATTTCTCTAAGACTGACTTGACAATTGGTTAAATCCTTAAATCCTAGCATTCAGGAGGCAGAGACAACTGCATGTCTGTGAGACAAGGCCAGCCTAGTCTATAGAAGTAGCTTTAGGGCAGCCAAGACTATTTCACAGAGAAGCCATATCTCAACAAACAAACAAACAAACAAACAGACAAATCAAAAGACCACAAGAATGGGGTTTTGAGAGGAAGGAATGGCGTTTTAATAAGAGTCCGCTCTAAGAAACTGCAATAGTCCAATCATCCCCCATCCCCTGGTCTTCTATCTTCTTCTACCTTCCTTTCTGAGTTCCACAGAAAGAAGTTCACCAGTCCACATCAGTAAGTCACTCACATATACCTGGGAGAGAGAGAACATAGTAGAAACTGACCTTGAAAAGCTTGATCATAGACATCCTAGTGCCCCAACTTGAGAGAAATTAGCCTTCTTTTGTTAGAATCCAGAATGTCTACCACAGCCTCACATTTGAATGCTCAGTTCCCAGGTTGTGGCCTTGTGTGGCCTTAGGAGACAGGGCTTAGCAGACAGAAGTAAATCAAATGACAGGTTTTTGATGGTTATATCTGTCCCCTGGGCCTTATCTGTGTTCCCTCCTTCCTGTCTGCTACCATGTGAACAAGCCACGACCTCAAGCTCCTGTCACCACTGATAGATCCACTTCATCATGCCGTCTCCACTATGTCATATGGAAACCCTGAGCCAAAATAAACATGTCCTTCCAAGGCAGAGAGACTTTCTATTGGCAGAATGTTTGTCTAGTGAGTACAAGGCCTTGGATTTAATTTTCAGCATCAGAAACAAAAGAAACAAAAACAAAAACAAATCTCGCCTTCTTTAAGTTGCTTCCATGAGATATTTCATCCTAAGAATGAGAGAGCAATGAATAGAGCTTCCCATGCCAGCCTCTTGAGATCAACACAAGTCCCGTCATCCAATACCCATGCCAACAAGGCACGCAAAAGACCTGCATTTCCACTTTGTTGGATGCATAGAGCCCTCAAACATGCACCCCATCTAGTCTCATTAAGGGCAAAGGAATATCAGTGCAGAGCTCAAGAAAGACAGTGACTTACCTTGCTTCTCTGTTGCAGTGAGGAAAACTATTCAGAAGTACCTGGGGTGAAAGGATTTATTTGACTTAGAGCTTACAGCCCATCACCAAGGTAAGCCAAGGCAGGAACTCAAGGCAGCATCTGAAGCAGAGAACATGGGGGAATAATGCCTACTTACCTGCCTCATTTGTCTTCTTATACAAATCAGGACCACTTGCCCAAAGGATGCCCTATACACACTGAGTTGGTTCTTCCAATATTAATCAATAATCGTGAAAATGTCACACAGACATGCTTTCAGTCCAGTCTAATAGACGCTATTTCTCAACAGCCTTTACTATGCCCAGGTGAGTTAGTTTGTGTCAAGTTGACAACAACTAACAGAGGAAGTGGGTGCAAGGAGATCCTTGGGATACAGCTCATGTAGTCTTGTCATTAAAGGCAATGGGAAGAAGCATAGAAAGCCAGATGTCCAGGATTGAGGCACAAAAATATAATTTATCTTATGCAATGAACTGTGACTACAGAGCCAAATTTGAATCTTTTTTATCCGAGAACCATTTCATGTTTACAATATGATGGCTGCTCTCTCTCATTCAGTGGATTGTAGTCACAGCTTTCAGATCTGGATGAGGAGTCTCAAGATTGAGATTTTCTGCTTTTCTTGCATATCTCTACATCACATTTTGAAAAGACAGGAGTTCTCTTGGCCTTTTCCTATGTCAGCGCAGAGGCACCACTCTGTAAAGTTGCACCTTGCTTCTGTGTTCTATCTTCCCGTGGTTCTTTACAATCATAATTTGTGCCTGGGTTCTGCAGTCATTCATCTAAGCCCCTGGCTGTTATAGATTTAAGGATGCCTCCATGTGAAATGGCTTCTATACTATTTAGTAATGAAATTTTAACCTTTTCATATGTGGATAAATCAAGAATTTGTGTTTTCATATCTATCTCTGATAAGGTGAAGATCATGTTCCCAAGAGACTTCTGAGTGCTTCTGACAGAAATTCCTTTTATAAGACAGAAGAATTCATGTGTTTCCCAAGTTGTTCCATTTTATACATTCTAAGAATTTTTTAATGTTTCATCTACTCCCCAATTACCCAAGCTGGATAGAATTCTTAAAGATATCTTGAGAGAATCCTAGGTAAGATCAGTCACATGAGAAATCATACACTGTGACTAGATAAGAGAAGTCAGTCAGATTAATACATAGTAACCTGGAAAAGACAATAGCTGTAAATAAATTTAGTAAACTGCATGAGATTCCCAGAGTGAAGCAGTTTCCTTGACGTGAACCGGTTCACAGCAGGCAGCTTCAGTTGAAGTGGAAACAACCAGGATATTATACATGCACACAAATGCACATGCACATATACAAGCACACCGCACACAGGACACACACACACACAAGACACACATACTGCATACATACGCAACACACATACAGGACACCCAGACAAAGACACACACCACAGATACACTCACATACTACAGACAGACAGACACACACACACACACATACAAACACAGACAGACACACACACACATAGGGAGGATTGTGTGGAATAACTACGTGATGAGAACAGGAGACAAAATCTGGTCAGACAGATTTTGTGGGGAGCTGGGAAATGAGCAGATCTGCTTCTTCGCCTTCACGAAAAGAGTTCTGTCTTGTCCCGAAGCATGGAATGTTCTTGACTCTACAAGCAGTTCTGTCCCAGCCAGAAGCCAGAACTAATAAAAATGCTTTAGAAACTAGTTTCTTCATTTTTGTCTCAATTCTCCTTTTACATAGCAACTTGATGCCTGGAAGCTCTCCATGATCAGATACTGCATTGGCCCTTGAAGGTGTACCGGAAACTCCAACACAGACACTGGGAAGGAGAGGTACGACACATCTGAGTGGAACAACTGCACTGAGCAGTGTATCCTACCCCATGCCTGAACCCAGCAAACCCCAATAACTTTCAGTAGTTAAAAGAAGTCCCTAGGTAACTCCATGAAAGCTGTGCTAGATTGTTTTCACTTTAGTTCTTGCTTATAAGAAAGCTCCTTCCTTTGGGTCACTTAGGTAGACAATCATGTCGTCTGCAAATAATGATAGTTTGACTTCCTCCTTTCCAATTTGTATCCCTTTGACCTCCTTATGTTGTCGAATTGCCCGAGCTAGTACCTCAAGTACAATATTGAAAAGATAAGGAGAAAGGGGGCAGCCTTGTCTGGTCCCTGATTTCAGTGGGATTGCTTCAAGTTTCTCTCCGTTTAGTTTGATGCTGGCTACCGGTTTGCTGTATATTGCTTTTACTATGTTTAGGTATGGGCCTTGAATTCCTGTTCTCTCCAAGACTTTAAGCATGAAAGGATGCTGAATTTTGTCAAATGCTTTTTCAGCATCCAATGAAATGACCATGTGGTTTTTTTCTTTGAGTTTGTTTATGTAGTGGATTGTATTGATGGATTTCCGTATATTGAACCAACCCTGCATTCCCGGGATAAAGCCTACTTGATCATGGTGGATGATCGTTTTGATGTGTTCTTGGATTCGGTTGGCAAGAATTTTGTTGAGTATTTTTGCATCGATGTTCATAAGGGAAATTGGTCTGAAGTTCTCTTTCTTTGTTGGATCTTTGTGTGGCTTTGGTATCAGCGTAATTGTGGCTTCGTAGAAGGAATTGGGTAGTGTTCCTTCTGTTTCTATTTTGTGGAATAGTTTGAAGAGTATTGGTGTTAACTCTTCTTTGAAGGTCTGGTAGAATTCTGCACTGAAACCATCTGGTCCTGTGCTTTTTTTGGTTGGAAGACTTTCTATGACTCCTTCTATTTCTTTAGGCTTTATGGGACTGTTTAGATGGTCTAGTTGGTCCTGATTTAATTTTGGTATTTGGTATCTGTCAAGGAAATTGTCCATTTCCTCCAGATTCTCCAGTTGTGTTGAGTACAGGCTCTTGTAGTAGGATCTGATGATTTTTTGGATTTCCTCAGTTTCCGTTGTTATGTCTCCCTTTTCATTTCTAAGTTTGTTAATTTGGATACTTTCTCTGTGCCCTTTGGTCAGTCTGGCTAAGGGTTTATCTATCTTGTTGATTTTCTCAAAGAACCAGCTCCTAGTTTTGTTGATTTTTTTGTATGGTTCTCTTTGTTTCTACTTGATTGATTTCGGCCCTGAGTTTGATGATTTCCTGCCTTCTACTCCTCCTGGGTGAAATAGCTTCTTTTTGTTCTAGGGCTTTCAGGTGTGTCATTAAGTTGGTAATGTATGCTCTCTCCATTTTCTTTTTGGAGGCACTCAGGGCTATGAGTTTTCCTCTTAGCACTGCTTTCATTGTGTCCCATAGATTTGGGTATGTTGTGTTTTCATTTTCATTGTGTTCTAAAAATTCTTTAATTTCTTTCTTTATTTCTTCCTTGACCAAGGTGTCATTGAGTAGAGTATTGTTCAATTTCCACGTGTATGTGGGTTTTCTGTTGTTTCTGTTGCTATTGAAGACCACTTTTATTCCATAGTGATCAGATAGGAGGCATGGGATTAGTTCTATCTTTTTATATTTGTTGAGGTCTGTCTTGTGACCAATTATATGGTCGATTTTGGAGAAGGTACCATGAGGTGCTGAAAAAAAGGTATATTCTTTTGTTTTAGGATAGAATGTTCTATATATATCAGTTAAGTCTAATTGGTCCAAAGCTTCAATTAGTTTCGTTGTGTCCTTGTTTAGTTTCTGTTTTCCTGATCGGTCCATTGAGGAAAGTGCAGTGTTGAAGTCACCCACAATTATTGTGTTAGGTGTAATGTGTGCTTTGAGTTTTAATAAAGTTTCTTTTATGAAAGAGGGTGCCCTTGCATTTGGAGCATAGATGTTCAGGATTGAGAGTTCTTCTTGTTGTATTTTTCCTTTGACCAGCAAGAAGTGTCCCTCAGAGTCTCTTTTGATGACTTTGGGTTGAAAGTCAATTTTATCTGATATTAAAATGGCTACTCCAGCTTGTTTCCTGAGACCATTTGCTTGTAAAATTGTCTTCCAGCCTTTTACTCTAAGGTAGTGTTTGTCTTTGACCCTGAGGTGTGTTTCCTGTAAGCAGCAAAATGTAGGGTCCTGTTTACGTATCCAGTCAGTTAGTCTGTGTCTTTTTATTGGGGCATTGAGTCCATTGATGTTAAGAGATATTAAGGAATAGTGATTGTTACTTCCTATCATTTTTGACGTTATTTTTTAAATTTGATTGCTTAACTTCTTTTGGGTTTGATGAAAGGTTACTATCTTGCTTTTTTCAGGGTGGAGTTTCCCTCCTTGTATTGGTGTTGTCCTCCTATTATCCTTTTTAGGGCCGGGTTTGTGGATAGATATTGGGTGAACTTGGTTTTGTCGTGAAATATCTTAGTTTCTCCATCTATGGTGATTGAGAGTTTTGCTGGATATAGTAGTTTTGGTTGGCATTTGTGTTCTCTTAGAGTCTGCATGAGATCTGCCCAGGACCTTCTAGCCTTCATAGTCTCAGGTGAAAAGTCTGCTGTGATTCTGATAGGTCTTCCTTTATATGTTACTTGGCCTTTTTCTCTTACTGCCTTTAGTATTCTTTCTTTGTTTAGAACATTTGGTGTTTTGATTATTATGTGACGGGAAGTATTTCTGTTCTGGTCCAGTCTGTTTGGAGTTCTGTAGGCTTCTTGTATATTCATGGGCATCTCTCTCTTTAGGTTAGGGAAGTTTTCTTCCATAATTTTATTGAAGATATTTGCTGGCCCTTTAAGTTGTAAATCTTCACTCTCATCTATGCCTATAATCCTTAGGTTTGGTCTTCTCATTGTGTCCTGGATTTCCTGGATATTTTGGGTTACAAGCTTTTTGCACTTTGCATTTTCTTTAACTGTTGAGTCCATGGTTTCTATGGAATCTTCAGCATCTGAGATTCTTTCTTCTATCTCTTGTATTCTGTTGTTGATATTTGCATCTCTGTCCCCTGATTTCTTCCCAAGGCTTTCTATCTCCAAAGTTGTCTCCCTTTGAGTTTTCTTAGTTGTTTCTACTTCTGATTTTAGATCCTGGATGGTTTTGCTTAGCTCCTTCCCTTGCATGTTTGTGTTTTCCTGTAATTCTTTAAGAGATTTTTGTGTTTCCTCTTTCATGAGCTCAGCCTGTTGACCAAAGTTCTCCTGTATTTCTTTAAGAGATTTTTGTGTTTCGTCTTTCATGACCTCAGCCTGTTGAGCAAAGTTCTCCTGTATTTCTTTAAGTGTTTTTTGCATTTCCTCCTTGTTGGCTTTTGTATTCTCCTGGATTTCTTTCAATGATTTTTGTGTTTCCCTTGCAAGGCTGATAAACAACTTCAGCAAAGTGGCAGGTTACAAAATCAACTCAAGCAAATCAGTGGCCTTCCTATACTCAAAGGATAAGCAGGCTGAGAAAGAAATTAGGGAAATGACCCCCTTCACAATAGCCACAAACAGTATAAAGTATCTTGGGGTGACTCTTACCAAACATGCGAAAGATCTGTATGGCAAGAACTTCAAGACTCTGAAGAAGGAAATGGAAGAAGACCTCAAAAAATGGGAAAACCTCCCATGCTCATGGATCGGTAGAATCAATATAGTTAAAATGGCCATTTTGCCTAAAGCACTATACAGATTCAATGCAATACCCATCAAAATCCCAACTCAATTCTTCACAGAGTTAGAAAGAGCAATTATCAAATTCATCTGGAACAACAAAAAACCCAGGATAGCTAAAACTATTCTCAGCAACAAAAGAAAATCTGGGGGAATCAGTATCCCTGACCTCAAGCAATACTACAGAGCAATAGTGTTAAAAACTGCATGGTATTGGTACAGTGACAGGCAGGAGGATCAATGGAACAGGATTGAAGATCCAGAAATGAACCCACACACCTATGGCCACTTGATCCTCGACAAAGAGGCTGAAAACATCCAATGGAAAAAAGATAGCCTTTTCAACAAATGGTGCTGGTTCAACTGGAGGTCAGCATGCAGAAGAATGCGAATTGATCCATCCTTGTCTCCTTGTACTAAGCTCAAATCCAAATGGATCAAGGACCTCCACATAAAGCCAGACACTCTGAAGCTAATAGAAAAGAAACTGGGGAAGACCCTTGAGGACATCGGTACAGGGAGAAAGTTTCTGAACAGAACACCAATAGCGTATGCTCTAAGAGCAAGAATTGACAAATGGGACCTCATAAGGTTACAGAGTTTCTGTAAGGCAAAGGACACCATCAAGAGGACAGATCGGCAACCAACAAATTGGGAAAAGATCTTCACCAATCCTACATCAGATAGAGGGCTAATATCCAATATATATAAAGAACTCAAGAAGTTAGACTCCAGAAAACCGAACAACCCTATTAAAAAATGGGGTACAGAGTTAAACAAAGAATTCTCACCTGAAGAACTTCGGATGGCGGAGAAGCATCTTAAAAAATGCTCCACTTCATTAGTCATTAGGGAAATGCAAATCAAAACAACCCTAAGATTTCATCTTACACCAGTCAGAATGGCTAAGATTAAAAATTCAGGAGACAGCAGGTGTTGGAGAGGGTGCGGAGAAAGAGGAACACTCCTCCACTGCTGGTGGGGCTGCAAATTGGTACAACCACTCTGGAAAGCAGTCTGGCGGTTCCTCCGAAAACTGGGCACCTCACTTCCAGAAGATCCTGCTATACCACTCCTGGGCATATACCCAGAGGATTCCCCACCATGTAATAAGGATACATGCTCTACTATGTTCATAGCAGCCCTATTTATAATTGCCAGATGCTGGAAAGAACCCAGGTATCCCTCAACAGAAGAGTGGATACAAAAAATGTGGTATATCTACACAATGGAGTACTATTCAGCCATTAGAAACAATGAATTCATGAAATTCTTAGGCAAATGGATGGAGCTAGAGAACATCATACTAAGTGAGGTAACCCAGACTCAAAAGGTGAATCATGGTATGCACTCACTAATAAGTGGTTATTAACCTAGAAAACTGGAATACCCAAAACATAATCCACACATCAAATGAGATACAAGAAGAAAGCAGGAGTGGTCCCTGGTTCTGGAAAGACTCAGTGAAACAGTATTTGGCAAAACCAGAACGGGGAACTGGGAAGGGGTGGGAGGGAGGACAGGGGAAGAGAAGGGGGCTTACGGGACTTTCGGGGAGTGGGGGGGCTAGAAAAGGGGAAATCATTTGAAATGTAAATAAATTATATCAAATAAAAAAAAAAACACACACACACAAAAAAAAAAAAAAAAAAAAAAAAAAGAAAGCTCCTTCCTTAAAGTCCTATATCTGTGAAATTCAGCTCTTGAGTTGAAGCGGTAAAGAACACGGAAGCTACTAGGCTGGGGTAGTTTTGATAGCTGTTGATTTTCTGAGGTCCTGGCTCCCAAGTTATGCTCATGTGAACTGAGGAAACCCTCCCTCACACTAAAGGCTCCTCACTATTCCCCCCATGCCATTTCACAAGGACTGGGCATACTGGTAACACTGAAAATGATGAGGCAGAGATTTGGCCCTGAACACTACGGATTTGGATGAGGTCACTCCCAGACAGTGGAACACCGTCCCTACCTCCCATGAAGAACCAGAAAGAGAAGAGCTAAAGGAATGGAAAAGGGACCCTCTCTGTTGGCAGAGCCAGGGTCTAGGGCTATATGTGAAGCCCAGGGCTGAAGACTGAGATTGGAAGGCAGAGGCAGGTTCCCCGATGTGTGGCTCCCACTGATCAGCAGGAGCCAAATACCAGGCTTCCACATTTCCCTTTTCTACGGGAGCCAACCTGTACAGCAAAGGGCTGGAGCACTGTGCAAGGAATGGACGAAGAAGTTGAAGATGTAATCATTGGAGCAATGTGGGTGGTATAGTTCCAGCCTCTGTGAACACCAAGACAGGAACTGAGAGCTGTACCGATTAACTTAGTACACACAGGCCAGAAACCCAATTTTAAAAGGAGTTCATTTAAACACGTCTTGGAAGATAGATACGTACCCTGAATCTGTTTTTACCGGTTTGTACTGGAGAGGTAGGCTGCATCTCCCTATCACTGCAATTGTTACATGAAACATAAGTAAAGAAAGAACACAAAACTCACACCAAGAAAGTATGGACTGAGGCCATAATATTTAGAATTGATGCGATTCTATTGAGATTTGTCATTTATTATTGCCCATTTCTTTATTTTTTACTTAAAAGTCTTTATTATTTTCACTCACATTATAAATATGTCATTGGTCTTTCTATACCACACATATTACTTGTTAGGTTTTATGATTGTGTTGTATTCTGGCCTGTTGTGTTATGGATTCTCTGTTATTCCTGTGTATAACCTGTGTGCTTTCCCATTCATTGTTGCCTCATTTTCTTGTCCCTCCTCTTACTGTCCTCTTCTTAGCTGTGATCTTCTATAGTTTTGTAAGTGATTGCACCTAGTGCTCTGCACACAGATACTGTCAATCCAGGAAACAACACAAACACATATCAATACAACTACGAACTAGTCCTACTTGAATATTATAAATAAATGTAACTGAAATAACTGATGAATATTAAAAACAATATCCATCAATGCTATAACCTGAGATATGTAAGTCTCAACATAGAATTATAAGAAACATGAAAAATCAATTCAATGTGTCTACTTCAGAAATATCAGTTGATTTTAAGAATGTTTAAGGGGACCTTCCCTAAAGCCGTCTGAAGTTCCAATGCTCAAATCCCTCACTTCCTGTAGAGGTAGCCTTCACCTCTACCTTTCCCTGAGTCTCCAGTGCTCTTATGAAGACCTGTGCCAAGGGCATGCTTGCTTTGTGGACATTCCCCACCACATCTTCTAGAACCCTAATGCCACCATCAATGCACCCTCTTACCTTATGGGCTGCTTCTACCTCCACCTCTCTCTGACTCTAATCTCAACATCAGAGGACTTACAGGGAGGTTTGCTCACTCCATGATGTCCAATTCGTGAAACAACTTTGCCCATGACAGAAGATAGGTAGAAAATATGCAGGCCAACAGAGCCTGAAGCAAAAATTTCATGTTAATGTTGAAAAAAATAAAACAAGGTTCTCAATTCATACAAATTACTGGGACCTGCCAAACATTAAAGACTTGAAAATAAAAATTATAGTCAAATCAGTGAGAATATTCCCCCACAACCCAAGCTTCCTCTTTCACCCCTCCTTTCCCCCTATACCCCCAAACTTCTTTTCACCCCTCCTCCCATCAGCGCCTGCCATTGCACAAGACAATTTTACTTCTCCTTATATGTCATGTAACATTATATATCCCTATGAAATTTAGGAACCACAAATAAGAGTAAAGATGTGATATTTGTCTTGCTAATCATTTTTGAATGTACAAATGCTCATTTTTGTGTTTCTCAGTAATACAATCTAATAAGTTGCTGTGTTCTGAATTTTACTGTGCTCAGAATGTTTCTACCTCTCAAAGATCACAGGAATAATTACCTATATTTTCCTAAATCTTTCAGGAACTGGATATATACTACTTTTGTCCCATGGAATTTCAATTGATAAATTCTGTGAATATAGTGTCAGCATTAAAGATATAATCCGGTATTAAATAGTATCTTTTTTATTTGTAGCATGACCTTTTCTCAACAATTTGAGATACTACTTTTTTTCAGTACGTTGGCTTTGTAGACTTCTCATATTCTCTTACTGGTAGCTGTTCTATGGATTAACCAGCCTTCCTCCATCTTAAGCTTGGAAGAAATTTTACAGTGAAGACAAATTAAATTCATTCCTGTTTATGATTAAATCTCTTTCTCAAGGATTGAGCTAGGCCCACTCGTAGCCTTAACTACAAATGATTGTGTAGCACCTGTTTCAGCAACAGTGCCTTTGTTTCAAAAGGTTATTATGACCACCTTGTTAACACTGCCTTGTTATGACCAACTTGCAACTGTGTCTTTGTTTCAGGAGATTGTTATGACCAATTTATTATGCTTATGTCCTTCTTCTGAAACCTCACCTATTTACCTGCCAAATCCCCCATTTAGAAACCCCTCCTCTTGTCCATGTCCAAAGCTTATCTCTTGAACTCCACCTTTAGGGAGAGATAGCCATACACACAAATAATAAAGCATGCCTTAATTAATTTGGTCATGATGATTTGGGACAGTAGTCTAAAATATGTGAGGTTAACACTGCTTGTTTGACACCTGCAAAGATTCTTGCATTATGTTTATCAGCTTACTGTTTAGGTGCTTGCAATTCTTAAATTTTACAATAGCAATTAGATTTTTCTAATTTAGCAGTTTTTCTCCTGTCCTTTTTAAAATTCAATTAAACTTCAAGATAAACTCATAATGTCTTTCACTTCAAATATGCTTTGGGAATCCCATGCAATTTCTAGCAATTTTACAAATGGAACTCAGGAATCAAGTCTCTTGAAAATGGCATGGCTGTAATTTTAGTTACTGGAAGCAGAGAAATAGCTTCTATCTGGCCACGTAGATAAGTTTGGGAAGTAGGTAAATAGCAGATGCTGTCCTAGGAGACATCAGAGTTCTGCAATACTTTCCTCCTTGCTTATATCTGGAATGTCAAGGAAATAAGGCACAGGAAGGAGACTTCTTTTTGGTGATTTGAATGTTTCTTCCCCATGTAAACTACTTTGCAGCTTGTCTCATTACAACATTTGTAAAAGCAGTCTGGAAGCAGTGGTGCATAAATGAATTATTTAAGTTCTGCAGCCAAAGTCCTGATCAAGCTTGCTGCTACTTAAGGCACTTTAAGCGAGCCCATGGAGGCACAGCAGAGGAGGAGGAGGCAGGAAGAGGATGCAAACCAAGTTTTATTACCACAAACAGCCACACTGTTACATTTATTAAGTATCCGACACAATGTGTTTAAATAAGTTTGATTCCAGAATAATCATCACTATTGCAGCCGACTTCTCAGGATAGGAATATTTCCTTGTCAAAAACATTTATTTTCTTGTCACTTCTGTTAATATAATGGGCTCTGGGGGTTTTGTGAGAGTTTCCTAGCAAATTGTGATTTCCAACAAATTACTGTGTGTCTTCCACTGAATACAGCTTTAATAGCTGGGGTGGGGGAGGAGAGGACAGCCACACACATCATTGTCTGACAGTGTATCATCTTATTATCAGTGTCACATTTAGGAGTTTTAGATGCCCTAGAAAATGAGGAGCCAGACACCTCATGTGTCCTTTGCATTACTTCTCCAATGAACAGTGTCAACAAACCTCCCCCAGTCAGACAGGCCTAAGGCTCATTCTTTTTCTCTTGAGCAATGAATCATCCCTTAAGTCCAAATGATTTACATAGCAGTTACCAATGTACATTTTTTTACTTTCTTTTCTTTAATGCCAAGGAGAATAGAAGATGCTCAAATTGTTTCTGAATCTCAGACACAAATGGAACCTCAAATCACTAGAACAAGCTGAAAATAGAGGTTTACCAGAGAGGTACTGGATACATCTGGGTTACAAGTCCTTTTAAATTGGTGAAGGCCATTATTTTAATTTAAAAAGAAACAGCATCCAATGAACAGGCAATCGTAATTAATATTCAATCAACTAAGAGCACACCTTTACCGGTATGAAATATGCCTGTTTTTATACCTGTCTTATTCCTTTATAACCTGAAACTACAGGTGATGATTTGTGTATGTGTTTGTGGCTATAGATACTTATATTTGGAAAGCCACTTCAAGGAAAGAAAGAAGGGAGGGAGGGAGGAAGACAAAAGGAGGAAGTAAGGAAGGAAAGGAGGAAGAAGGGAGAGGGAGGGAGAAAGATGGATGAGAAATAGGAAGGAAGAAAGGAAGGGAGAGAGGGAGGGAGGGAAGGGAAGGTGGGAGGGAATGTCTCTAATTTGCTTTCTGTTGCTGTGATAAACACCACAGCCATAAAGAACTTGGGAAGAAATATATTGATTTCACTTTACAGTTCATTGTACAGGGAAACTAGGGTAAGGCTGCAAACAGGAACCTGGAAGTAGGAGTAAAGCAGACACCATTGAGGAAAGTTGCTTACTAACTTGCTAAAACTACCTTCTTAGACAAACCAGGGTCACCTGCCCAGGAGTAGCACTGGTCACAGTGTACTGTGCCTGTCCACACTAACTGTTAGATGAAGAAAAGTCTTCAAACACATACTTACAGGTTGATCTGATGGAGGTAACTCTTCAGCTAAGGCTTAATCTTCCCAGGGGACTCAAGTTTGTGTCAGGGTGACAAAAATTAACATAACAAAGATGGAAGCAAGGATGGAAGAAGGAAGGAAGAAGGGAGGGAGGCAGGGAGGAAGGGGAGGGAGAGAGGGAAGAAGGAAGAAAGGAAGGAAGAGGGGCTGTATTTCTAGAGATATGTCAGGTGGATTCTAGGGCAAGGAATAAGAGTCATTGCATCTCACCATCAAAATAACTTTGCAGAAGTGAACAAATGTGTTTCCTCAGTGTTAACTAATGCTGCAGCTATCGATGGGCAGTGAGGTTGCATTTCCTCTTATTTTTCTTCCTGCCATGAGGATTCAAGTCTTTAAGTGAGATATAGGCTCACTACAAGATACTGATTTCCATTTGACAGTGTGAATCATCAAGGTTTGCTCATAAATACTGAATCACTACTACATGCGAGTTCACCTTGTTTGAACTTTATTATGTCCTGAGAGGTTCATAGTAAGGAAAGGAAATATATATTACAGGCAACACCACCTACAAAACGAGTATGTGAAGGTAGCCACGGAGCCTACAGGCATGACACTGACCTAGTCCTGAGAGAGATGAGGCACAACGGAAGGCCCCAAAAAGCCTTTCATAAGAAATGGAATGAGCTGAGGGTTTCAGTGTTGAGTGTGATGGTTAAGCCTTGTTGTCACCTCAATTAGATTTAGAATTACCTAAGAGACACATGTATTCAGATGTGTGTAAGTGTGTTTCTAGAGAAAATCAACTGAAGAGAAAGACTCCCCCTGAGCATAGGTGGTACCATCTCACTGACTGTGGTACAATGACCCAGTATTTCTGCTGCTGTACCTTCACTGCCATGAGGGTCTGTGCACTCAATTTGTGAGTCCAGTTATACTTTCCATCTTTAAGATGCTTTTATCAGGAGTTTGGCCACAACAACAAAAAAAGTAAATAGTGCAACAGACCATGGAACAAAAACTATGAGTACAGTGGCTTCTTCCATCAATATAAAAGTACACCTGATGAGATGCAACTTTATGAAGAAAGAGCTTATCCTGGCTTACAATTCGGGAGTTTCAGTCCTTTATGATGGAGAAGGTATTGTAACATGGACCATGACAAAGAATATGAGGTAGCTGGCCACAGTGTGCCCAAGACAAGAAGCCAAGAAAGAATACTCAGTATAGGATGCCAGCCAATAGAATGTGGCCACCTACATTTGTAGTGGGTGCTCCAATTTCAATTAACCCAATAGAGAAACTCCCTCATAGACAGTCTCAGGGGTGTTTTTACCTCAATCAGTTCTTGTCAAGTTGACAATCAAAATTAATCATCTCAATATACAAAGAGACATGGGAGAAAGAGACAATTTGGAGTGTTCAAATAAAGCTAAAATACTTAAGTACATTTGCAATTCAGAGGTGTGAAAATGAGGGTGAAGAAGAAAACATAAGCTGTTCTTAAAATTAGTGTGTTACGTTAAGGACAAATCAGTGTGCAGAACGCTTAATAAGCTAAAGGTAGATCTGCCATCTGACTGAGTTATCCTACTCCTTAGTATATATCCCAAAGCCTTGACATCCAAGTCTACAGATGTTCAGTCATCCATAACAGCTAGGAAATGGAAGCAACAAAAGTGTCCTTCAGCTAATAAGTGGATGGTGAAAATTTGTACATTTACACAATGGAATTCTACTCAGTTATGAATAAAAACAATGCCATGAAATTTTTCATGTAAATGGTTGGATCTAGGAGATTTTATGTGCGTGAAGTAACCCAGGCACAGAAAGGCAAACACTGTGAATTCTTTCTCTTATTTATTGATCCTTGCTTTGTATCTGTAGATGTGAGTATATAGCCCAGAGTAACAGCAGAACCCTGGAAGATAAAAGGGTACTTTGGACATGGCAGAGATGGGGAATATTGAGAAAAAAAAGGCATGAAACATTTGTCTGATGCCACTTTCCACTGAATGGTGACAAAGGCGCTTGAAATGCCTATTCATAAATAGGGTGTGTTCATCAAATCTCTTCCTTCAGAGCTCAGGGAACCCTGCAGAAGAGAAGGCTGAAAGAAGAAAAGAAGCAGAGTGGATGGAAGGCACCAAGCAAAAATGACCCCCTGGACCAAATGAACTCGCAGGGACTGTGACAACAAGCACGAGGCCAGCACTGGTCTACACTGGTCTACACTGGGTCCCCTGCATATATATTATGGCTTTCAGTTTAGTGTTTCTTATGAAACTCCTGAATGTGTCAACCACTGGGTCTCTGATTCTTGTGCCTTCTCTTGGGCTCATTTTCTTCTTTTTGTTTTCTTGTCCAACTTTGATGTGAGAGTTTTTGTTTTATCATATTATGTTTTATTTTGTTATTTTAAAAAAATAAATTAATGGATTTATGAATAATTGAATGAATGGAAGCCTAGCCAGTAAGATAAAGGCTAAGAGCTGTGCCATCATTCACACTTGCTGGAAAGGAAAAATTAGTTTTCTCCAACTGAGTGACACCAGGTGTATCAACTATACCAGCGCAAGTCTCTTGTTCAGGAAGAGTTGACCAACATGCAGCAGCATCCACAAGTTTCCTTTCATGTATGTGCTTTTATTTGGTTATAATTTGCTTGTTTTCCCCTCCTTTGGGGGTGTCATTTTATTCTGGTCTCTTTGAGGGCATTGCATTTGTTTTTTAAGGAAAAAGCTTAAAATTGGGAAGGTAGAGAGGGGAGAGGATCTGGAAAGTTTAGGGGAAAGGAAGAATATGGTTAAAATATATTTAAATTTAATAATTGTTTTAAATAATAAAAAGTATAATAAAAATAAAACAAAGCTCTTTGAATGTGGTAGGTAATGTTGTAAGCAATTTTCTCCACTTTGGGTCAATTCCAGCTCCAATTCTCCAAGTCCCGTGTCTAAAATATGTGGTTCCTTCAACAATAGAGACTTAAGTTCAAGTTCTAGGAAGAATCTAAAAGCAATGGTGAGAGCCTATATTGTTTGGGAAATCTCTTGGACTCCCCTGAACCACAGCTCAAAGGAGGTTTCCCATGCTCAGCATTAGGAATTTTGTTATGTAGTCTGTGGCTCTTGAGGGGGTCTTATTACCATCCCAAGTGGTAAAAAGTTATTTAAATTATATGTATACACATTCCTGTATGTATCTTTAAGTAAAAATAAGGCAGTATCTTTCCCTATGGCTTTTTCAATAATCTCTAGTGTGATTTATCCTCACCTCCTTCTTCTCTGCTTCCCTTCCCCACTTTAAAGTATCCTCCAATTCTCCCATTTCTCCTTCGGAGCACCGGTGCCGGTGCCTTTTTCTACCTCTTACTATTTCTGTCTCTTTCCACTTGGATGTTTGCCATTAGAAATATGTGATAAATTTTCACTAGATCTTGATGAAAATCACTATTTAATATTTACAAAGACTTTAAATTTGTTTTCTTTGAACTGAGTCAAAGTCATTTACTTACTAAACATGATTCCTCTTTTTAATTTTTTTATTGAATATATTCTTCATTTACATTTCAAATGTTATACCCTTTCCCGGTTTCTCCACTCCCAGAAAACCTCCAACCCATCCTCCCACCCCCTGCCTCCAAGAAGATGTCCCTCCACCTAACCAACTCCCACATATACCCCTCCCCCATTTCCTCACCCTCGGGCATCTTTTGAGCCTTCATAGGACCAAGGATCTCTCCTCCCACTGATGCCCAACAAGTCATTCCTCTGTCACACTTTTGGCTAGAACCATGTGTACCCTTGGTTGATGGCTTAATCCCTGGGAGCCCTGGGGTGTCTAGTTGGCCTACACCATCATTCTTCCCATGGGGCTACAAACCCCTTCAGCACCTCCGTTGGGGACTCTGCACTCAGTCGAATGGTTGACTGCTGTGATCTGGCTCTGTACCTGTAAGGCTCTAGCAGGGCCCCTCTGGAGACAACCATAACAGACAGGCTCCTTTCATGGTTTGTTGACTATTTATAGGATGAATCCCCAGGTAGGACAGTCTCTGGGTGGCCTTTCCTTCAGTCTCTGCTCCACACTTTGTCTCCATAATTGCTCCTGTGAGTATTTTGTTCCCTTTCACAGAAAACCCAAAACACTCACACTTTGTTGTTCCTTCCTCTTGATCTTCCTGTGGTCTGTGAATGGTAACTTGTTTATTTTGAGCTTTTGTGCTAATATCCACTTGTCATGTAGTGTATACCATATGTGGTTTTTGTGTGTGTGTGTGTGTGTGATTGGTTTACCTCATTCAGGATGACACTTTCTAGTTCCATCCATTTGCTTAAGAATTTCATAAATTCATTATTTTTAATAGTTGAGTAGTACTCCTCTGTGTATATATACCACAGTTTCTGTATCCATTTCTCTGCGGAAGGACATCTGGGTTCTGTTCAAGCTTCTGGCATATATAAATATGCTATGAACATAGTGAAGTATGTATTGGAGCATCTTCTGGGTATATATCCAAGAATGGTATAGATCAGTCCTCAGGTATGTTTAATTTTCTGAGGAACTGCAAACTAATTTCCAGAGTGGTTTTACCAGCTTGCAATCCCACCAGCAATGGAAAAGTGTCTCTCTTTTTCCATATCCTCTCCAGCATTTGCTGTCCCCTGAGATTTTCATCTTAACCATTCTGATTGCTGTGAGGTGGAATCTCAGGATTGTTTTGATTTGCATTTCCCTGATGATTCAGAATGTTGAACATTTCTTTAGGTGTTTCTCAGCCATCCATTTTCCTCAGTTGAGAATTCTCTGTTTAGATCTGTGCCCCATTTTTAATAGGGTTGTTTGACTCTCTGCAGGCTAACTTCTTGAGTTCTTTGTATACATTGGATATTAGCCCTCTATCAGATGTAGGATTGTTAAATATATTTTCCAAATCTGTTGGTTGCCATTTTGTCCTATTGACAGTGTCCTTTGCCTTACAGAAGCTTTGCAGTTTTATGAGGTCCCATTTGTCAATTCTTGTTCTGAGAGAATAAGCCAGAGGTGTTCTATTCAGGAAAATTTCCCCTGTGCCCATGTGTTCAAGGCTCTTCCCCACTTTCTCCTCTATAAGCTTAAGTGTACCTGGTTTTATGTGGAGGTTCTTGATCCACTTGTACTTGAGCTTTGTAGAGGAGATAAGAATGGGTCAATTTGCATTTTTTTCTATATACTTATCTCCAGTTGATCCAGCACCATTTGTTAAAAATGCTTTCTTTCCGCCACCATTAATGCCAGGGAGCCAGGAAACTCCACAGCCTTCTGTGCATAGCCCACTAGGAGGGAGTGATCTCCCAGCAGTCTTTCACTTTTGAGCATAGAGGAAAGATCTCCATCTTCTCTCTGGAGCAGACCCAGCTAGGAGCACACAGAGCCTAAGATCAGTAGAGCAGCTGGGACAGAAGTCTTCCTGCCCACGGCCAATTGCACCGGGAAGTCAGGAGACTCCACAGTTTTTTGTGCATAGCCTGCTAGGAGAGAGAGATTTCCCAACAGTGCTTTCACTTTTGAACTCAGAGGACTAAGGACATAGGCACACAGGAGGAACAAACTCCAGCCAGAGACAACAATACAAACTAGCACCAGATGGCAAAAGGCAAGAACAAGAACCCTACCAACAGAAACCAAGGCCACATGGCAACATCAGAACCAAGTTCTCCCACCACAGCAAGTCCCAGATACCCCAACATACCGGAAAAGCAAGAGTTGGATTTACAATCATATCTCATGATGCTGATAGAGGGCTTCAAGAAAGACTTAAGTAACTCCCTTAAAGAAATACAGGAGAACACTGGTCAACAGGTAAAAGACCTTAGAGAGAAAACACAAAAATCTCTTAAAGAAATACAAGAGATCATGGGTCAATAGGCAGAAGCCCTTAAAGAAGAAACACAAAAATCCCTTAAAGAATTACAGGAAAACACAAACAATCAAGTGAAGGAACTGAACAAAACCATCCAGGATCTAAAAGTGGAAGTAGAAACAATAAAGAAATCACAAAATG
Source organism: Apodemus sylvaticus (assembly GCF_947179515.1). Lineage (NCBI taxonomy): Eukaryota > Metazoa > Chordata > Mammalia > Rodentia > Muridae > Apodemus > Apodemus sylvaticus. Next base: position 93,444,679 of record NC_067482.1, on the reverse strand, counting down.
AGACAACTCTGGAGATAGAAAACCTTGGAAAGAATTCAGGGGTCATAGATGCAAGCATCAACAACAGAATACAAGAGATAAAAGAAAGAGCATCAGGTGCTGAAGATACCATAGAAAACATTGACTCAACAGTCAAAGAAAATGCAAAATGCATAAAGCTGGCAACCCACAACATCCAGGAACTCTAGGATACAATGAGAAGACCAAACCTAAGGATGATAGTTATAGATGAGAGTGAGGATTTACATCTTAAAGGCCCAGTAAATATCTTCAACAAAATTGTAGAAGAAAAATTCTGTAACCTAGAGAAAGAGATGCCCATGAACATACAAGAAGAAGCCTACAGAACTCCAGACTGGACGAGAACAGAAAATCCTTCCAGCATATAATAATCAAAACACCAAATTCACTAAGTAACTTATAAAGGCAGACCTATTAGAATCACACCAGATTTCTCACTAGATAATGAAAGCTAGAAGATCCTGGGCAGACCTCATACAAACCCTAAGAGAACACAAATGCCAGCCCAGGCTAATATACCTAGCAAAACTCTCAATCATCAAAAATGGAGAAACCAAGATATTTCATGATAAAACCAAATTTGCACAATATCTGACCACAAATCCAGCCCTACAAAGGATAATTGATGGAAAATGCCAACACAAGGAGGGAAACTACACCCTAGAAAAAGCAAGAAACTAATCTTCTTTCAAAAAATCCAAAAGAAGATACCCACACAAACAGAAAAATAACATCAAATATAACAGGAAGCAACAATCACTATTCCCTAATATCTCTTAACAACAATGGACTCAACTCCCCAATAAAAACACATAGACTAACAAAATATTTCTCATGTAAATCTTCAATTTTATCAGAAAATGTTTGCAATTACCCTTTTAATTAATTTAGTAATTTTTTATGTCTACCATTTTATCTGCATTATTTTTCATGATAATTTTCAATTTTAATAAGTCTTTCTATATACTTCCTCTATATTATCAGAAATGTTTTCAATGTAAATCTTTGATTTTATCACAAACGTTTCTAATTCCACCTTTAATTAATTTAGAAAGACCTTTATATCAACCATTCTTTATGTAAAATTTTTCATGAAGTAGTCAATTTTAGTGTATGTCTATTTATTTCTTTAATTTACCAGAAATATTTTCCATGTAAATCTTCAATGTTATCTGAAAATATTTATAATTCCACCTTCAATCAACTTAGAATTAACTTTATGCCTATCATTTTATCTATATAATTTCCATGATAATCTTTAATTTTAACATGTTTTTCTATATATTTCTACAATTTTATGAGAAATATTTTACATGTAAATCTTCAAATTTATCAGAAAATGTTTATAATTCCACTTTTAATCAACTTAGGAATACTTTTATGCATGCCATTACTATATCTATATAAAATTTTCCATGATACTCTTCAATTCTAACATGTTTTTCTACATTTTCTACAATCTTATGAGAAATATTTTCCACGTAAATCTTCAATTGTATCATAAAATATTTCTATTTCATATTTCAATTAATTTAGCAATGTTTTACGTGTCTACCACTTTACTCCTTAATTTTCCATGAAAATTATCAATTTTAACATGTTTATCTGAAATATTTTCCATGTAAATCTTTAATTTTATCATAAAGTGTTTTTATTTCCCTTTACTTCCTTTTTCAATAAAAAAAAATTTAAAAAATGCTGTCTTACAGAAACTCTGTAACCTTATGAGGTCCCATTTGTCAATTCTTGCTCTTAGAGCATACGCTATTGGTGTTCTGTTCAGAAACTTTCTCCCTGTACCAATGTCCTCAAGGGTCTTCCCCAGTTTCTTTTCTATTAGCTTCAGAGTGTCTGGCTTTATGTGGAGGTCCTTGATCCATTTGGATTTGAGCTTAGTACAAGGAGACAAGGATGGATCAATTCGCATTCTTCTGCATGCTGACCTCCAGTTGAACCAGCACCATTTGTTGAAAAGGCTATCTTTTTTCCATTGGATGTTTTCAGCCTCTTTGTCGAGGATCAAGTGGCCATAGGTGTGTGGGTTCATTTCTGGATCTTCAATCCTGTTCCATTGATCCTCCTGCCTGTCACTGTACCAATACCATGCAGTTTTTAACACTATTGCTCTGTAGTATTGCTTGAGGTCAGGGATACTGATTCCCCCAGATTTTCTTTTGTTGCTGAGAATAGTTTTAGCTATCCTGGGTTTTTTGTTGTTCCAGATGAATTTGATAATTGCTCTTTCTAACTCTGTGAAGAATTGAGTTGGGATTTTGATGGGTATTGCATTGAATCTGTATAGTGCTTTAGGCAAAATGGCCATTTTAACTATATTGATTCTACCGATCCATGAGCATGGGAGGTTTTCCCATTTTTTGAGGTCTTCTTCCATTTCCTTCTTCAGAGTCTTGAAGTTCTTGTCATACAGATCTTTCGCATGTTTGGTAAGAGTCACCCCAAGATACTTTATACTGTTTGTGGCTATTGTGAAGGGGGTCATTTCCCTAATTTCTTTCTCAGCCTGCTTATCCTTTGAGTATAGGAAGGCCACTGATTTGCTTGAGTTGATTTTATAACCTGCCACTTTGCTGAAGTTGTTTATCAGCTGTAGGAGCTCTCTAGTGGAGTTCTTTGGGTCACTTAGGTAGACGATCATGTCGTCTGCAAATAATGATAGTTTGACTTCCTCCTTTCCAATTTGTATCCCTTTGACCTCCTTATGTTGTCGAATTGCCCGAGCTAGTACCTCAAGTACAATATTGAAAAGATAAGGAGAAAGGGGGCAGCCTTGTCTGGTCCCTGATTTCAGTGGGATTGCTTCAAGTTTCTCTCCGTTTAGTTTGATGCTGGCTACCGGTTTGCTGTATATTGCTTTTACTATGTTTAGGTATGGGCCTTGAATTCCTGTTCTCTCCAAGACTTTAAGCATGAAAGGATGCTGAATTTTGTCAAATGCTTTTTCAGCATCCAATGAAATGACCATGTGGTTTTGTTCTTTGAGTTTGTTTATGTAGTGGATTGTATTGATGGATTTCCGTATATTGAACCAACCCTGCATTCCCGGGATAAAGCCTACTTGATCATGGTGGATGATCGTTTTGATGTGTTCTTGGATTCGGTTGGCAAGAATTTTGTTGAGTATTTTTGCATCGATGTTCATAAGGGAAATTGGTCTGAAGTTCTCTTTCTTTGTTGGATCTTTGTGTGGCTTTGGTATCAGCGTAATTGTGGCTTCGTAGAAGGAATTGGGTAGTGTTCCTTCTGTTTCTATTTTGTGGAATAGTTTGAAGAGTATTGGTGTTAACTCTTCTTTGAAGGTCTGGTAGAATTCTGCACTGAAACCATCTGGTCCTCTGCTTTTTTTGGTTGGAAGACTTTCTATGACTCCTTCTATTTCTTTAGGCTTTATGGGACTGGGTTTCTGTAAGGCAAAGGACACCATCAAGAGGACAGATCGGCAACCAACAAATTGGGAAAAGATCTTCACCAATCCTACATCAGATAGAGGGCTAATATCCAATATATATAAAGAACTCAAGAAGTTAGACTCCAGAAAACCGAACAACCCTATTAAAAAATGGGGTACAGAGTTAAACAAAGAATTCTCACCTGAAGAACTTCGGATGGCGGAGAAGCATCTTAAAAAATGCTCAACTTCATTAGTCATTAGGGAAATGCAAATCAAAACAACCCTAAGATTTCATCTTACACCAGTCAGAATGGCTAAGATTAAAAATTCAGGAGACAGCAGGTGTTGGAGAGGGTGCGGAGAAAGAGGAACACTCCTCCACTGCTGGTGGGGTTGCAAATTGGTACAACCACTCTGGAAATCAGTCTGGCGGTTCCTCCGAAAACTGGGCACCTCACTTCCAGAAGATCCTGCTATACCACTCCTGGGCATATACCCAGAGGATTCCCCACCATGTAATAAGGATACATGCTCTACTATGTTCATAGCAGCCCTATTCATAATTGCCAGATGCTGGAAAGAACCCAGGTATCCCTCAACAGAAGAGTGGATACAAAAAATGTGGTATATCTACACAATGGAGTACTATTCAGCCATTAGAAACAATGAATTCATGAAATTCTTAGGCAAATGGATGGAGCTAGAGAACATCATACTAAGTGAGGTAACCCAGACTCAAAAAGTGAATCATGGTATGCACTCACTAATAAGTGGTTATTAACCTAGAAAACTGGAATACCCAAAACATAATCCACACATCAAATGAGATACAAGAAGAAAGCAGGAGTGGTCCCTGGTTCTGGAAAGACTCAGTGAAACAGTATTTGGCAAAACCAGAACGGGGAACTGGGAAGGGGTGGGAGGGAGGACAGGGGAAGAGAAGGGGGCTTACGGGACTTTCGGGGAGTGGGGGGGGGCTAGAAAAGGGGAAATCATTTGAAATGTAAATAAATTATATCGAATAAAAAAAATAAATAAAAAAAAGAAAAAAAATGCTGTCTTTTTTCTACTGGATGTTTTTAGTTTCTTTGTCAAATATCAAGTGACTGTGAGTGTGTGGATTCATTTCTGGATCTTCAATTCTATTTCATTGATCTTCCTCCCTCTCTATGTACCAGTACCATACAGTGTTTATCACTGTTTCTCTGTAGTAAAGTTTGAGGTCAGGGATGGTGATTCCCCCAGGAGATCTTTTGTTGTGGAGAATATTTTTTGCTATCCTGGGCTTTTTGTTGTTCCAAATGAATTTGCAGATTGCTCTTTCTAGTTCTATGAAGAATTGATTTGGAATTTTGATGGGGATTGCATTGAGTCTGTAGATTGCTTTTGGCAAGATGGCCATTTTTATGGCCTGCCAATCCATGAGCATGGGAAATCTTTCCATCTTCTGAGACCTTTGATTTCTTCCTTCAGAAACTTGAAGTTCATGTCATATGGATGCTTGCATCTAGGACTCCTGAATTTTTTCCAAGGTTTTCTATCTCCAGAGTTGTCTTACTTTGTGATTTCTTTTTTGTTTCTGCTTCCATTTTTAGATCCTGGATAGTTTTGTTCAGTTCCCTCACTTGTTTGTTTGTGTTTTCCTGCAATTCTTTAAGGGATATTTGTGTTTCCTCTTTAAGGGCTTCTACCTATTGATCCATGTTCTCCTGTGTTTCTGTACGGGATTTTTGTGTTTCCTCTTTAAGGGCTTCTACCTGTTGACCCATGTTCTCCTGAATTTCTTTAAGGGAGTTATTTATGTCCTTCTTTGACGTCCTCTATCAGCATCATGAGATGTGATTTTAACTGCAGCTCTTGCTTTTCCGGTGTTTTGCTGTATCCAGGATTTGCTGTTGTGGGAGAACTGGGTTCTGATGGTACCATGTGGCCTTGGTTTCTCTTGGTAATGATCTTGCAAATCTTGCCAGACCTCTGGCAGCAGTTCTTGGACTCCAGAGGGGGGAGGGGGTTCTTACCTCCTTGAGAGGTACTTATGCCTTGGGATCTCTAGAATGTTTCAGGAAATGGTGTCTTCACTGTGGAAGACCTGGCAAGAGTCTGCCCCAGCAAAAAGGGCAGGTGGCAGCAGAAAGGGCAGAAGGAATGGAAGGGGAGTGGTATTCAGGAGGACAGGATTTTTGGTGGCTGCTGTGTAGTGAGTGCTGCCAGAACCCCAGCAGCAGCTCTGGGACTCCAGAGGTGAAAGAGGGTTCTTAACAAAATTCCCTGAGTGTAGCAGGATCTCTAGGATGTGTCAGGAGATGGTGTCTTCACTGTGGCCCTAAACATGATTTCTGACACCAGCTGGGAGAAGGAAAATCAGTTTTCTTCAATGGAATGGTACTGGGTATATCAATCACTCCAAGGAAGGCCTCATGTTCAGGAATTAACCAATATATAATAAACTCATACAGGTCTGTGCATGCAGCCTCCGTCTCTATGAGTCCATCAGAGCTTGGTTCATATTGATTTAGAGAGCCTTGTTTTCTTGTGTCTTCTATCCTATCTGGCTTTTTCCCTTTCTCTGCCTCCTCTTCTAAGGGTTTCCTAAGCCCTGAAGGGGAGGAAGATATTCTTGGACTTAACTGATAGCATTTTCTTAGTGGAAAAAACTCAGAAAAAAATGTCGAGTAGAATATTTGAGCTTTTACCCATCTCCTGGCTATTTCTGATAGTGAATTGGATACAGTTTGGGGGCCACTGTGAGAATTAAGACAGAAGTAAAAATAGGACATAATTTTTCTCATGGTAAATAATTACAAACTAAAAATACAAGCTGGGGTAAAGGTCTTCTGCTTGTCTGTGTGGCACACTGTTTCTCTTCCTCACCACATCTGTGCTTGCTCCTGACTGGCACACGTGTCTGCAGCTGTATCTGAAAGGCAAGCCTCTTCAACATCGTCTCATTGTGTTCATAATGTTGGGTGTTATGCTTTAGGTTTCCAGAGAAGACTCTTAAGTAAAGGTTTGAAAATCTAGTCTCTGCTTTGGAGATATGTCTCAAGGGTAGAGGGAGGCAGAAACTACTAAAATAAATTTCAAGGAGGAAGAAAAGGAATGAATACAATAAAGTTACTGATTTTCTGCTTAACGAGAGAATTTGCAGAACACAAAATGTAGAAAGAGTCCAAATATGTGTACCAAGCTTGCCAAAAAAAAAAAAAAAAAAAAAAAAAAAAAAAGAGCACAGAGGTGAGGTGTCAGGGGAGACCCACTGGGAAGTGCTGCTCCTACCTGTATGTTTCCAGGGAGTAGACTAATTTTATGATGCATATTTGAAGTCCCTTAGTCTACAGTTACACCTTTAGACTCACAGTACACAATGTGAGTTATACCTTTAGACAGTGCAAAATGTTGCACTGAAATACACTTTACCATGTGTGTGAACATTTTCATAGATTTGTATCTTAATTTATCAGTAACATAATTCAGTATTTAGCTCCTCCTCCAGAGTAAGAAGGTCAAGTTTAAATAGCAGCATCTCCTTGTGTTGGAGTGACAATCTTTCCTCATTCCTTAGAACCCATCAACACTTTGAGACATTTACTTAAAGGCAGAGTGAAAGCTACCAACTTTGTGGTCAAAGTTCGTAGCTTTTCTTGAACATCAGTGCATAGAGCTGTTGAGTGTTTAAATGATTGTCTTCGATAGCATTCACACCACGCATGGTAAATGCCATATAGTGAGAAATCCTATGTTGTGTTGACTGGTTCCTACTGGTATTACCTTAAATATTTGTGCCTAACATGTTTGTTTATGTAATTGCTTTTCCCTTGTAGTTGACTTATCACATAATCCTTCTGATATATTTAAAGTAATGGTGGAATATTCTCAATATAAAACACCTAAAAGAAGCGTGGGCATAACTATATTGCTGTCATGGACACCAGACCAAAACTTGCTCACTACTGACTAGAAATTCAAAAAGTTTATTTGCAGTTACATAAAATATGCAATTAAAATAATTTGAAAAGTGAGTTTCTTAGTTTGTCTTTGCATGGACATCACATGTACCTTCCCATGACTTTCTCTGCCCTGGAAGCCCTGAGAACACACACCACAGAGCATGCAGTTTTACACCAACAATAGTTTCCATTGCATCCCTTAGCAGTCTCACTGAAAAGTCTATGTAAAAATAATGTTCCACTTAATGCAAATAATTAGCTTATTCTCTCCTTTCTTGTATATGTGTATGTGCAAGAGCACATGTATATATGTGCATATATAGAGAGGCTGGTGGTTGATATCAGTCTTCTACCTAAATCATGTACTACCTTATTTTCTGACAACACAAAGCTTTCCCAGACAGCATGACCCAGTGTGCTCCAAGAATGCCCTGCCTCTACCTCTGCAGTAGGATTTCAGTATGTATCAGCTCACCTGACTTTTTCACGTGCCTGGAGATCTGAGATCAGGCCCTGACTTACAGCTTCTTCCAGGTCTCAAACCATCTCCTTTTAGATTTGCAGTGTTTCCTACGGCTTCAGCTTATCACGATCCCTTTAACTGACAGCACTTTGTAGAACGAGAGATTTGGTTTAGCTCCTTCTCAGCTTGTGCTTGTGGCAATGTCTCATACATGCATAATCATACCTCTATGTGAGGGTATGTGCAGGATAAATTCCCAGAAGCAAGTTTTACAGGGTCAAAGCAAATAAGAACATTTGATTCTGATAGATGCTGACAGATTATCTTGTACAGAAGTTCTATCAATGCATACTTTCCATAGCCTTGCCTCTGAGTGTCAGCTTACACCAAATTAACACAGCATGTAGTCAAAAATGTTATCATTGTCAAACTATGGGTGAAAAGAAAGCACCTTTATCTTTTTACATTTTATGCATTTTTTATCCATGTTTGTACATGTCTGGTCCCTGGAACTGAACTCAGATTAAGCAGTTTAGCAATAAACACTTTTACCCAGGAAACCATCTCCCTGGTCCAAGAAAAGCACCTTCTGGTTGAAGTTTTGGTTTCTGTTTTTACAAGGGAGGTTTCTTTCTCTCTTTGGATGGATATTTCTTTCTCTTTTGCTAGTAATGTTTTGGATCATAGATTCTTCTTTCTGTTTTGAAACAATGTAACTATTTATAAAAGTTGCTATTATTTTTAAATGAGCCAAAGGTTGATTAAATGAGGCTTGTTAGCTTGGAAGGAAAATATGCATGGCTTGAAAGACCTGTGTTTTCACATAACCTGTGTTTTATATATATATATGTTTTATATATATATATGTTTTATGTATATATATATATATATATATTATATATATTATATATAAATTATATATAAAACACAGGCTATCTCAGCATCTTATACTGCAGTGCTTTGTTAGATAGGGAAAGTTCTGTCACTTAAGGAAATCATTATATTTTGACCATTAATTATTAAACATTCTAAAATACATAATGGAAAAATAAAAGAGCAAGAAGAAAATAAATTACTTTTAACCAGAACATGTAGCATTGGAATACTTGGCAACATGTGACAGATAGGCAGTTATAAGGAACGGCACAAAGCTCGAGAGATGAGCAGAGACGAAGACAAGAGGTAGCAGAAGATGCCACCACCACATCCTCAGTAGGAGTACCATCAAGAGGCTTCCTAGAGTTGAAGACCAAATCACATTTACTGCTACGTTTTGTTGTTATTTTGATATCCTGCACATGCCTGCCACTCTACCACAGTATACACATCTGTCTTCTACCTTCTGGGCAAAATACTTTGATCTATGAGTACTCAGGGAGAAGCAAGGCTTAACTTTGGAGAGATGTCTATGAAGGTGCATCGTTGCGCAATACGAGAATCGGAAGGAGATGAGGAGAAGGTAGGGCAAGGAGCGACAGCCTAGTGGGAGTTGGGAATCTTAGTCAGAAGGTACTTGGTGATAGAAACCCTCTCCAGCGGAATCCACAGGCCAGGAGAGCAGTGTATGTATAATGCACTCTACAGGAAGTCCCAAATTGCAGCAAGAAAGGTTTAAACTAAATGGTTTCTATTAAAATTAAATAATAAATAAATTGAATTTAATTAAAATTTAGTTCCAAGTTCTTTGGTTTTGAGTATCTAAGTCTGTGTTTTAGTTCTTCACATAAATTGCTTACATCAGTGTTTGCCATTCAATGAACACTCTATTCACCACTGGCAGTAAAGATGGGGTGGTAACAGCTCTGATGGAAATGCTGCTAAAACACCAGATTAAGGAAGACTGTCCTTACAGTGAAGGAACACCTGAACACAAAACAGTCATCCTGTGGTCTTTTATCTCCTGCCTTTTCACCAAAAGTGAAGAAAGTACTTCACTTTTCCTTGCAAATACCACTCATCTTAATCAGCCAGTAGATACAGTGTGTATTCACTGATGAATGTCCTGAGGTTTCTATTTAGCCATGAAACGCTCTACATTATAATTATGCATATCTCATGGTCAAATTCAATATCCAGTGGTGGCATTACCTTTAACTTGTGGTTTATCATTGAACCATTATTTTTTCTACTGTGAATAATAAATATTTCCTACCTTTAAGAATGATCTACTACCTAAGAGGGTGAAGAGAGGGGAGTCGGGATATCCCTAAATACATCACCCCTCCTCAGGTCCTTAATGGCATCCTGGTTGTTTTTGGTAAAGTCTACTGTGAAATACTATGGAACTAAGATACTTCATCATCACTGCTAAGAGCCAAACTCAGAACTGTATTTTTAAACAACCGATGGATTTAGGTTTAAAATACAAAGCCAAAGAGAAACAAGTCTTTGGCTAATTTTCTCATGTATTTGCTTTCAAATTACATTTACCTCAGAGAAAAAAACTACAATCATAGGATAAAAGGAGGATGTGGCTATGTGTCAGCCGACAGCTATGGGGCCTGTGTGGTCAAACTGAAAGACTGGGATCCCAGCACTGTGGTGCTGTACAGGAGCCAAGTCTTAGCTCATTGTTAAATGGCGCTTTCAATGCAGGCCACATCTAATCTGCTCTGTTTTGGGAGAGATACTATTTTTGAACAAGTCTAATTTTATTTTGAATCATACTGTGCCTGCAAACTTTTCCTGTAATTAGAGAGGAAAATTCCAATAAAGGAGACACAGGGAGAGGTAGAATTTGGCTGGCAGCTGGCTTAGGTTTGTTGCCAAATGTGATATGTACTCTGCTTTACTCAATGAGTGTTCGCTCAGAGAAAAGGAAGAGACATAGCATATGCATTTGCTTTTTGTGATCTGGGGTCACCCAAAGAATGCTCGACTTAGCTGTTCAAAAAAAAAAAAAAAGCAACTCAAACCAAAACAAGCAAACAAACAAAAAACAAAAGATCACATTCATAGTAATCCCAATAAGCAGAATCTAAATATCTAAATGAAGAGGTTGTTTGGATATGAATGTTCATCTCCAGCAATCCTGACACAAAGTAGGGTGAATTGTATAAGATGCTAAAGAAAGCTTCAGGGAAAGATGAAAGCAGCTTAGTGTATAATAATATCTACTGGAACCCATTTCATCATGCAATGGAGACTGCTGGGCTGTTTGCCAAAGCTTTGGATAAAGAAAACAGTCAGGCCAATAGGCCTGGATATGTCTTGAAAGTCAAGGAATCCAAATCAGAAAACTAAATATACCAGACAAGAACTCAGACTCTAAAGTGGCGTGGATTAGGCTGAGGGCCAGGATGTACTTCTTACTGGCCCCACGGTGATGAAGAAGATAGATAACCTCCCATGATGCCAATTTGCTTCAGCTTTCTTAGCTGAAAAGTTGAAATAACACAGTAGATTTCACTTATTTAGTTTAATTCTTATTATAAGATAAACATTTACTCACTTATAATGGTATATGCTTGAGGATTAAAATTGTATTTTACTGGTTATGGGTATCTTACTATAAAGATACATTTACAAGAGAAAATGTAGAAGAAGCATTATTTTATTAGAAAATATTATATAAAATTATAAACCCAATATAATGCCTAAATGTATTAAGTCTGTGTCTACTATTTCAAAAGTAGTTGTTGAATCAGCAACGTATAAATATTTAAAAGTAAATAAATAGTTTTCAGTCTCTATCTGCACCTGGGAATTAAGGCAGTCTCATGGCACTCTGCACCCAAACCTTTCCCAGGAGAGAGCTAGTCTCCCAAGGAGTGCGGAAACACCTAAGATCACAGGCCCACCGGCCCACAGGAAGGACAAGCTCCAGTCAAAGACAGTAAGACCAACTAACACCGGGAATAACCAGATAGCAAGAGCAAGCACAAGAAACCAAGGCTCCTTGGCATCATCAGAACTCAGTTCTTTCACCACAGCAAGTCCTGGATAGCCCAACACACTAGAAAAGCAAGATTCAGATTTAAAATCACATCTTATGATGATGATAGACAACTTTAAAAAGGACACAAATAACTCTCCTAAAAAAAAATACAGGAGAATACAGGTAAACAGCTAGAAGCCCTTAAAGAGGAAACACAAAAATCCCTTAAAGAATTTCAGGAAAACAAATCCAAATAGGTGAAGGAATTGAACAAAACCATCCAGACCTGAAAATGGAAATAGAAACAATAAAGAAATAACAAAGGGAGACAACCTAGATAGAAAACCTAGAAAAGAGATCAGGAGTCATAGAAGCAAACATCACCAACAGAATAGAAAAGATAGAAAAGAGAATCTCAGGTGTAAAAGATACCAGAAAACATTGACATAATAGTCAAAAAAAATGCAAAATGCTAAAAAAGCTTCTAGCCCCAAATATCCAGGAAATCCAGGACACAACGAGAAGACCAAACCTAAGGATGATAGGTATAGGAGAGAGTAAACATTCCCAACTTAAAGGGCCAGGAAATATTTTCAACATTATTGAAGAAAACTTCTCTATCTTAAAGAAAGAGATGCCCATGAACATACAAGAAACCTACAGAACTCCAACTAGATTAGACCAACAAAGAAATTCCTTCTGTCACATAACAATCAAAACACCAAATTCACAAAATGAAGAATATTAAAAGCAGTAAGGGAAAAAGGTCAAGAAACATATTAAGGTAGACCTATCAGAATTACACCAGAGACTATAAAAGCAAGAAGATCCTGGTCAGATGTCATACAAACTCTAAGAGAACACAAATGCCAGCCTTGGCTACTATACCCAGCAAAACTCTCAATTACCATAGATGGAGAAACCAAGATATTCCATGACAAAAATGAATTTATACAATATATTTCCACAAATCCAGCCCTACAAAGAATAATAGATGGAAAACACCAACACAGAGAGGGAAACTATACCCTAGAAAAAGCAAGAAACCAAAAGGAAGATAGCCACATAAACATAATTCCACTTCTACAAACAAAAATAACAGAAAGCAACAATCACTATTCTTTAACATCTCTTAATAGCAATGGACTCAATTCCCCCAATAAAAACGACAACAGAATGGTTATGTAAACAGGACCCAGCATTTTGCTGCATACAGGAAATGCATCTCAGTGCAAAGACAGACACTACCTCAGAGTAAAGGGCTGGAAAACAATTTCCAAGCAAAGGGTCCCAAGAAACAAGCTGGAGTAGCCGTTCTAATACAGGAAAATTGCAATAATCCCATGCATCTTATCAGATCACAACAGACTAAGGCTGATCTTGAATAATAACAAAAACAACAAAAATCCAATATACACATAGAAGCTGAACAACACTGTACTCAATGATAACTTAATCAAGGAAGACATAAGGAAAGAAATTAAAGACTATTTAGAATTCAATGAAAATGAAGGCACAATAAATCCAAATTTATGGGGCACAATGAAGGCAGTGCTAAGAAGAAAACTGATAACTCTGAGTGTCTTCAAAAAGAAACTAGAGAGAGCATATACTAACAGATTAACAGCAAACCTGAAAGCTCTAGAACAAAAAGATGCAAATACATTCAAGAGAAGTAGATGGCAGGAAATAACCAAACACAGGGATGAAATCAACCAAGTAGAAACAGAAAGAACTATACAAAGAATCAACAAAACCAGTAGCTGGTTCTGTGAGAAAATCAACAAGATAGATAAACCCTCAGCCAGACTAACCAGAGGCCACAGAAACAGTATCCAAATGAAGAAAATCAGCAATGAAAAGGGAGACATAAAAACAGAAACCTAGAAAATTCAAAAAAAATCATCAAATCCTACTGCAAAAGCCTATACTCAACACAACTGAAAAATCTGGATGAAATGAACAATTTTCTAGACAGATACCCATACCAAAGTTAAATCGGGATCAGATAAACCATATAAACAGTCCCATAACACCTAAATAAATAACTGCAGTCATTAAAAGTCTTCCAACCAAATAAAGCTCAGGACCAGATGGGTTTATCAAACCTTGAAAGAAGACCTAATACCAATTCTCTTCAAACTATTCCACAACATAGAAACAGAAGGAACAATAACCAATTTGTTCAATGAAGCTACAATTACACTACTACCCAAACTACCCAAAGACCCAAGAAAGAAAGAGAACTTCAGAGCAATTTCCCTTGTGAATATGGATATTAAAATACTCAATAATATTCACACAAACTGAATCCAAGAAGAGAAACACTCCTCTATTGCTGGTGAGATTGCAGGCTGGTACAACCACTCTAGAAATTGGTCTGGTGGACATAGTACTACCTGAGGACCCAGCTATACCATGCCTGGGAATATACCCAGAAAATGCTCCAGCATATAATAAGGACACATGCTCTGCTATGTTCATAGCAGCCATATTTATAATATCTAGAATCTAGAAATACCCTGGTGTCTCTCAACAGAGGAATGGATGCAAAAAATATGGTACATTTACACAATGGAGTACTACTCAGCTATTAAAAACAATGACTTCATGAAATTTGCAGGCAAATGGACAGATCTAGAAAATATCATCCTGAATTAGATAACTCAGTTACAATATAACACATGTGATATATACTCACTGATAAGTGGATAGTAGGCAAAGAGCATGGAATGCTCACCAAACAACTCACAACTCACAGACCACATGACGCTCGAAAGGAAGGAAGACCATAAAGTGAATGTTTCAGTCCTACTTAGAGGGGGAAACAATATAATCAATGGAAGTTGAAGGAGGGGCACCTGGGTGGGAGAGAGGAAGGGCAGGGGAAAAGAGAGGCAGAATCAGGTAAGGGAGGAGGTATACAGAGGGTCAGGAAATTGAACAGAGACGCATAGCAATGGGGATGGGGAACTGGGGGTAGCAACCAGAAAGTCCCAGGTGCCAGGGAAACAAGAGCCTCCCAGGACCACATGGGGATGACATTACCTGACATACCTAACAACCAGGAGGGAGAACCTGTCAAGACCATATCCAGGCATGGCCCCACAGTTAACAAATGGGGCCATCCACCCATCTCCAAATTTTTAATTTACAATTGCTCCTAGCTGGGCAGTGTGCCTTTAATCCCAGCATTTGGGAGGCAAAGGCAGGCAGATTTCTGAGTTCAAGGCCAGCCTGGTCTACAGAGTAAGTTCCAGGATAGCCAGGGCTATATAGAGAAACCCTGTCTCAAAAAAACAAAACAAAAACAAAAACAACAAAAAAATACAGTTGCACAAAAAAGATCTAACTCACTAGCACATGAAGAAATCTCCACTCTCATAATCTTTGAAGTATTTTCTCCACAGCTACATTATAATATGAACCTAAATATCTATCAAAAAAGTATAAAAACATAACCTCACAAATTAATGTGCTTAAACGTGCACACAAACTTATTTTCAACCTTACTGAAATTCTACCAAGCCATGCCCACCACACCAGGGACCTTGTTAATGTCTATGGCCCATGTTACCACCAAGGGCTATGCAGAGTCTGTGACCTGTGCTGCAGCCTGAAGCCATATTGGTGTCTGTGGGATGTTCTGCTCCCAGGGGTCATATTGATGTGAATGGCCTGTGCTGCTACCTGATGCCATGGTCATGTCCGGCCATGATGCCACTGTGGACCACGTCAGGGTCTCTGGTCCTACTGCAACCAGCTTCTGTGTTAATACCTATGTTTCTGCCAAAGGCCATAAGGAAGTTCATGGTCTGTGCTATAGCCTGAAGCCATGGTAGTGTGGGCGGTGCTTCTGCCAGGGGCCATACTGATCCAGTGGCCTGCACTGCTGCTATCTGAGGTCATGTGGATGTCCAGGATCCAGCAGTCTCTGAGGGCCTTGTCTGGGTCCGTGCTCCTATGCAGCCGTGAACCATGTTCATGGTCTGTGCTGCTGCCCGGAACTGTGTGGAAGACATGATTCCTGCTCTCACTGACTGTGGAGAGTAAGGAGGCTCCTTTAGCTGTGATATTGATGGCTGCAGATGCACACTTGAGAGGGAGGAGACATGGAAGACCTCTGTGATAACAGAGAGTTTGACCACACTCCAGTCAATGTAAATAACACACCCTTCACTTGTTTATTTTGATTCTTCTTTTTATTTTTGCTTTTATGGACACACAAGAGTTGGGGGAAGTGAATGCAATTGGGGCACATGGTGAGAAATTTTCAGAGAATCAATAAAAATGTTTTGTTGAAAAAGAATTCTTCCATTTGCCGTAAGATGAACATGAAAATATTATGCTAAGCTTAATGACACATCCTAGAAGAGCAAGATCTACTTCAACGGAACACCAAGGATACCACATAGTGTAAAACACCCAGTACCAAAGATTTCACTTGATCTTAGCCAAAAGGCCGGGAAGCAATGGTACCAAAGATTTCAAAAAGTGAGATGAGAGTCAGGAGACGCAGAGCAGCAGGTGTGGAGATGAAGGAAATCAGAGACAGTGTGTGAAATGTTAATGATCGGTGTGTGAGAGGGCTTTCTCTTAAACTAGTTAATATTTGCAAGTCCTGTAGAAACAAACAATAACTATACCAGACAGTAGATACATAAATTCACTTCACTATATTAACAATCTGACTTGCAAAATATATAGCTCAAACTGATATGTTGCAAGCTTTAAATAAAGCACTAAAATTAACTTCTAGAAACACAAAATATTTTATTGTATTGCATCAAAATGGTTCTTTGTAATTTCTATACTTTTAAATTATATATACATGTATATATATATATACATGTATATATAGTTGACCAAAATAATATTTGCATAGAATATTAGTATAGAAACATTATCGCAATAAGACTTGATTCCAAGAAGTGAGCATTTTTCTACATAACGAAGTTCATTACATAGTGAAAAGATTGAAATTTCAGTTCATTAGGAAAAGAACTCTACACACATGCAACAAAATGATAGTTGGAATTTTATTAGTACATCATCACAAGAAGCTAACAGGTATAGTGTAAAACTGAAAAAAAAACAGGAGAGTGTATAACTATCTAATATCTGAGTGAACAGCGAGATATGACAGCACCTTCTATAGGCAGGGACTGAAACTAAAATTTTGTCAAAAATATAATAAGTAAAACTAAGTAAATACATTCTGAAAACATACAAATTACTAAGAGAATAGAAAACCTCATTAGTCATCTTAGAATGGAATTAAACTGATTATTAATTAAAATTATACCATTAAAAAATATCCAGACCTCCTGTCCCTGGGACTTCAAGTCTCTGGAGGGTTAGATGCATCTTCTCTCAGGGAGTGGGGAGGCCTGGCAGGGGGCCAGGCATGGAGACAGGGGTGGGGGGTATTGAATGAGGAACTGTTGGAGGGTAGAGTGGGAAGAGGATATCTACTGGACAGTAAAAAAGTAAAAGCAATAAAAACCTAAATAAGTGAAAATAAAGGAACAGAAACCTGATGTATTAAATCCTGCCTGCCTATTTCCCCTGGCCACCTAGCTCTTTGTAATCACCACCCTCCTCTCTCTGTGAGCTCGACTCCTCTAGCTATGTCAGTGAAGTGAGATTGCATAGTGGTATGCAAACACACTTTGATGTTAAACTAAGTTGCTTTTCAGTCTCCATATCTAAATAGTGTTAGCAATGTAACTGTCATAAAATATATAGATTTCATCTATCCTTTCACAATGAGAAGAAATATTTAGTGTATTTAAGGCTTTTAAATCTGTACACCTTGAAAGACTGCACATACTTGATTTTTGTAAGAAAAATAAGTAAGTTTTATATTAAATATTAAGCTATATCAGGTGAGTGAAATTGGATGACCAAGTGCATTGCTTTTGGTCGATAGTTCTGATAGCAATTTCCATAACATGTTAATTAAAAATTGTCCATAATTATCAAATCAATAATTCTCTTAAATGCTGCCAAATATTATTCTCCCTTGTGCCGACTGGGACTTTATTGATCCCATATCATAACCTCTTTCTCTCATTTTATGTTTATCCCAACAAATGAAAATTTAGATAGTTTTCCTCGAATTAAAAATGCCTAGACCCTTATGTCTTCATCATTGATTTTTATCTTATCTGTATATATAAAGAAAACATATACATACACATACATATGTAGTATACATATATATGATTGTATACTTATATATACTCAAACAGGTATATGTATCATATATGTATATATGTGTACTTTATATATGTAGCATGCATATATACCACAGATACAATATATGAATATATATAATATTTATACATGGAAAATATTTCTAGTATTATAGAAATTTATACATACATAAAACAAATATGGGTGTATATGCATCAACTTTTTTTTCTCATAGTAGGATCTGATGGTTTTTTTTAAATTTATTGATATATTTATTTACATTTCAAATGATTTCCCCTTTTCTGGACCCCCACTCCCCGAAAGTCCCATCAGTCCCCTTCCCTCCCCCTGTTTTCCCACCCAATCCTTCCCACTTCCCTGTTCTGATTTTGTTCTATACTGCTTCACTGAGTCTTTCCAGAACAAGGGGCCACTCCTCCGTTCTTCTTGTACCTCATTTGATGTGTGGATTATGTTTTGGGTATTCCAGTTTTCTAGGTTAATATCCACTTAGTGAGTGCATACCATGATTCATCTTTTGAGTCTGGGCTACCTCACTTAGTATGATGTTCTCTAGCTCCAACCATTTGCCTACGAATTTCATGAATTCATTGTTTCTAATGGCTGAAAAGTACTCTATTGTGTAGATACACCACATTTTTTGCATCCACTCTTCTGTTGAGGGATACCTGGGTTCTTTCCAGCATCTGGCAATTATAAATAGGGCTGCTATGAACATAGTAGAACATGTATCCTTATTACATGGTGGGGAATCCTCTGGGTATATGCCCAGGAGTGGTATAGCAGGATCTTCTGGAAGTGAGGTGCCCAGTTTTCAGAGGAACCGCCAGACTGCTTTCCAGAGTGGTTGTACCAATTTGCAACCCCACCAGCAGTGGAGGAGTGTTCCTCTTTCTCCACATCCTTGCCAACACCTGCTGTCTCCTGAATTTTTAATCTTAGCCATTCTGACTGGTGTAAGGTGAAATCTCAGGGTTGTTTTGATTTGCATTTCCCTAATGACTAATGAAGTTGAGCATTTTTTTAAGATGTTTCTCCACCATCCGAAATTCTTCAGGTGAGAATTCTTTGTTTAACTCTGTACCCCATTTTTTTATTCGATATAATTTTTTATTTACATTTCAAATGATTTTCCCTTTTCTAGCCCCCCCACTCCTTTTAATAGGGTTGTTTGGTTTTCTGGAGTCTAACTTCTTGAGTTCTTTATATATATATTGGATATTAGCCCTCTATCTGATGTAGGATTGGTGAAGATCTTTTCCCAATTTGTTGGTTGCCGATCTGTCCCTTTGATGGTGTCCTTTGCCTTACAGAAACTTTGTAATTTTATGAGGTCCCATTTGTCAATTCTTGCTTTTAGAGCATATGCTATTGGTGTTCTGTTCAGAAACTTTCTCCCTGTACCGATGTCCTCAAGGGTCTTCCCCAGTTTCTTTTCTATTAGCTTCAGAGTATCTGGCTTTATGTGGAGGTCCTTGATCCATTTGGATTTGAGCTTAGTACAAGGAGACAAGGATGGATCAATTCCCATTCTTCTGCATGCTGACCTCCAGTTGAACCAACACCATTTGTTGAAAAGGCTATCTTTTTTCCATTGGATGTTTTCAGCCCCTTTGTCGAGGATCAAGTGGCCATAGGTGTGTGGGTTCATTTCTGGATCTTCAATCCTGTTCCATTGATCTGCCTGCCTGTCACTGCACCAATACCATGCAGTTTTTAACACTATTGCTCTGTAGTATTGCTTGAGGTCAGGGATACTGATTCCCTCAGAATTTCTTTTGTTGCTGAGAATAGTTTTAGATATCCTGGGTTTTTTTTTTTTTATTCCAGATGAATTTGATAATTGCTCTTTCTAACTCTGTGAAGAATAGAGTTGGGATTTTGATGGGTATTGCATTGAATCTGTATATTGCTTTTGGCAAAATGGCCATTTTAACTATATTGATCGTGCCGATCCATGAGCATGGGAGGTTTTCCCATTTTTTTGAGTTTTTTTTCCTTTGAGTTTGTTTATGTAGTGGATTGCATTGATGGATTTCCGTATATTGAACCAACCCTGCATCCCTGGGATAAAACCTACTTGATCATGGTGGCTGATCGTTTTGATGTGTTCTTGGATTCGGTTGGCAAGAATTTTATTGAGTATTTTTGCATCGATGTTCATAAGGGAGATTGGTCTGAGGTTTTCTTTCTTTGTTGGATCTTTGTGTGGTTTTGGTATCAGCGTAATTGTGGCTTCATAGAAGGAATTGGGTAGGGTTCCTTCTGTTTCTATTTTGTGGAATAGTTTGAAGAGTACTGGTGTTAGGTCTTCTTTGAAGATCTGATAGAATTTTGCACTGAAACCATCTGGTCCTGTGCTTTTTTTGGTTGGAAGACTTTCTATGACCCCTTCTATTTCTTTAGGGTTTATGGGACTGTTTAAATGATCTATTTGGTCCTGATTTAATTTTGGTATTTGGTATCTGTCTAGGAAATTGTCCATTTCCTCCAGATTCTCCAGTTGTGTTGAGTATAGGCTTTTGTAGTAGGATCTGATGATTTTTTGCATTTCCTCAGTTTCTGTTGTAATATCTCCCTTTTCATTTCTAATTTTGTTGATTAGGATACTTTCTCTGTGCCCTTTCATCAGTCTGGCTAAGGGTTTATCTATCTTGTTGATTTTCTCAAAGAACCAGCTCCTGGACTCGTTGATTCTTTGTATGGTTCTCTTTGTTTCCACTTGATTGATTTCAGCCCTGAGTTTGATGATTTCCTGTCTTCTACTCTTCCTGGGTGAAATAGCTTCTTTTTGTTCCAGGGCTTTCAGGTGTGTCACTAAGCTGCTAGTATAAGCTCTCTCCATTTTCTTTTTGGAGGCACTCAGGGCTATGAGTTTTCCTCTTAGCACTGCTTTCATTGTGTCCCAAAGATTTGGGTATGTTGTGACTTCATTTTCATTAAATTCTAAAAAGTTTCTGATTTCTTTCTTTATTTCTTCTTTGGCCAAGGTGTCATTGAGTAGATTATTGTTCAGCCTCCATGTGTATGTGGGCTTTCTGTTGTTTTTGTTGCTATTGAAAACCACTCTTACACCATAGTGATCTGATAGGAGGCATGGGATTAGTTTGATCTTCTTGTATTTGTTGAGGTCTATCTGGTGACCAGTTATATGGTCAATTTTGGAGACGGTACCATGAGGTGCTGAGAAAAAGGTATATTCTTTTGCTTTAGGGTGAAATGTTCTATAAATATCCGTCAAATCCAATTCGTCTAAAGTTTCAATTAGTTTTACTGTGTCCCTGTTTAGTTTCTGTTTTCCTGATCGGTCCATTGAGGAGAGTGGACAGTTGAAGTCCCCCACAATTATTGTGTTAGGTGCAATATGTGCTTTGAGCTTTAGTAAAGTTTCTTTTACGAATGAGGGTGCCCTTGTATTTGGAGCATAGATGTTCAGAATTGAAAGTTCTTCTTGGTGATTTTTCCTTTGACCAGCAAGAAGTGTCCCTCAGTGTCTCTTTTGATGACTTTAGGTTGAAAGTCGATTTTATCTGATATTAGAATGGCTACTCCGGCTCGTTTCCCGAGACCATTGGCTTGTAAAATTGTCTTCCAGCCTTTTACTCTAAGGTAGTTTTTGTCTTTGACATTTAGGTGTGTTTCCTGTATGCAGCAAAATGTAGGGTCCTGTTTCCTTACCCAGTCTGTTAGTCTATGTCTTTTTATTGGGGAATTGAGTCCATTGATGTTAAGAGATATTAAGGAATAGAGATTATTACTTCCTGTCATTTTTGATGTTATTTTTATATTTGAGTGTTTATCCTCTTTTGGGTTTGATGAAGGAAGGTTACTATCTTACTTTTTCCAGGGTGTAGTTTCCCTCCTTGTATTGGAGTTTTCCTCCTATTTTTCTTTGTAGAGCTGGGTTTGTGGAAAGATATTGTGTAAATTTGGTTTTGTCATGGAATGTCTTGGTTTCTCCATCTATTGTGATTGAGAGTTTTGCTGGGTATAGTAGTCTTGGCTGACATTTGTGTTCTCTTAGAGTCTGCATGAGATCTGCCCAGGATCTTCTAGCTTTCATGGTCTCTGGTGAGAAGTCTGGTGTGATTCTGATAGGTCTTCCTTTATATGTTACTTGGCCTTTTTCTCTTACTGCCTTTAATATTCTTTCTTTGTTTAGTGCATTTGGGGTTTTAATTATTATGTGGCGAGAGGTATTTCTGCTCAGATCCAGTCTGTTTGGAGTTCTGTAGGCTTCTTGCATATTCATAGGTATCTCTCTCTTTAAGTTGGGAAAGTTTTCTTCCATAATTTTGTTAAAGTTATTTGCTGGCCCTTTCAGTTGTAAATCTTCACTCTCATCTATACCTATAATCCTTAGGTTTGGTCTTCTCATTGTATCCTGGATTTCCTGGATGTTCTGGGATACAAGCTTTTTGCATTTTACATTTTCTTTGACTTTTCAGTCAATGGTTTCTATGGTATCTTCGGCATCTGAAATTCTTTCTTCCATCTCTTGTATTCTGTTGTTTATATTTGCATCTATGGCCCCTGATTTCTTCTCAAGGTTTTCTATCTCCAAAGTTGTCTCACTTTTTGATTTCTTAGTTGCTTCAACTTCTGTTTTTAGATCCAGGATGGTTTTGCTCAGTTCCATCATTTGTTTGTTTGTGTTTTCCTGTAATTCTTTAAGAGATTTTTGTGTTTCCTCTTTCATGACTTCTCCCTCTTGACTCAAGTTCTCCTGCATTTCTTTAAGTTTTTCTTTTGTGTTTCTTCTTTATTGGCTTCTGTCTCTTGAGCCTTATTCTCCTGCATTTCTTTAAGTGATTTTTCTGTTTCCATTATACGGGTTTCTAGCTTATTCATGTTCCCCTGTATTTCTTTTTTTTTTTTTTTCTTTTTTTTTTTTTTTTCTTTTTTTTTTTTTATTATTCGATATAATTTATTTACATTTCAAATGATTTCCCCTTTTCTAGCCCCCCCCACTCCCCGAAAGTCCCGCAAGCCCCCTTCTCTTCCCCTGTCCTCCCACCCACCCCTTCCCACTTCCCCGTTCTGGTTTTGCTGAATACTGTTTCACTGAGTCTTTCCAGAACCAGGGGCCACTCCTCCTTTCTTCTTGTACCTCATTTGATGTGTGGATTATGTTTTGGGTATTCCAGTTTTCTAGGTTAATATCCACTTATTAGTGAGTGCATACCATGATTCACCTTTTGAGTCTGGGTTACCTCACTTAGTATGATATTCTCTAGCTCCATCCATTTGCCTAAGAATTTCATGAATTCATTGTTTCTAATGGCTGAATAGTACTCCATTGTGTAGATATACCACATTTTTTGCATCCACTCTTCTGTTGAGGGATACCTGGGTTCTTTCCAGCATCTGGCAATTACAAATAGGGCTGCTATGAACATAGTAGAACATGTATCCTTATTACATGGTGGGGAGTCTTCTGGGTATATGCCCAGGAGTGGTATAGCAGGATCTTCTGGAAGTAAGGTGCCCAGTTTTCGGAGGAACCGCCAGACTGATTTCCAGAGTGGTTGTACCAATTTGCAACCCCACCAGCAGTGGAGGAGTGTTCCTCTTTCTCCACACCCTCTCCAACACCTGCTGTCTCCTGAATTTTTAATCTTAGCCATTCTGACTGGTGTAAGATGAAATCTTAGGGTTGTTTTGATTTGCATTTCCCTAATGACTAATGAAGTTGAGCATTTTTTAAGATGCTTCTCCGCCATCTGAAGTTCTTCAGGTGAGAATTCTTTGTTTAACTCTGTACCCCATTTTTTAATAGGGTTGTTTGGTTTTCTGGAGTCTAACTTCTTGAGTTCTTTATATATATTGGATATTAGCCCTCTATCTGATGTAGGATTGGTGAAGATCTTTTCCCAATTTGTTGGTTGCCGATTTGTCCTCTTGATGGTGTCCTTTGCCTTACAGAAACTTTGTAATTTTATGAGGTCCCATTTGTCAATTCTTGCTCTTAGAGCATACGCTATTGGTGTTCTGTTCAGAAACTTTCTCCCTGTACCGATGTCCTCAAGGGTCTTCCCCAGTTTTTTTTCTATTAGCTTCAGAGTGTCTGGCTTTATGTGGAGGTCCTTGATCCATTTGGATTTGAGCTTAGTACAAGGAGACAAGGATGGATCAATTCGCATTCTTCTGCATGCTGACCTCCAGTTGAACCAGCACCATTTGTTGAAAAGGCTATCTTTTTTCCATTGGATGTTTTCAGCCTCTTTGTCGAGGATCAAGTGGCCATAGGTGTGTGGGTTCATTTCTGGATCTTCAATCCTGTTCCATTGATCCTCCTGTCTGTCACTGTACCAATACCATGCAGTTTTTAACACTATTGCTCTGTAGTATTGCTTGAGGTCAGGGATACTGATTCCCCCAGATTTCCTTTTGTTGCTGAGAATAGTTTTAGCTATCCTGGGTTTTTTGTTGTTCCAGATGAATTTGATAATTGCTCTTTCTAGCTCTGTGAAGAATTGAGTTGGGATTTTGATGGGTATTGCATTGAATCTGTATAGTGCTTTAGGCAAAATGGCCATTTTAACTATATTGATTCTGCCGATCCATGAGCATGGGAGGTTTTCCCATTTTTTGAGGTCTTCTTCCATTTCCTTCTTCAGAGTCTTGAAGTTCTTGTCATACAGATCTTTCACATGTTTGGTAAGAGTCACCCCAAGATACTTTATACTGTTTGTGGCTATTGTGAAGGGGGTCATTTCCCTAATTTCTTTCTCAGCCTGCTTATCCTTTGAGTATAGGAAGGCCACTGATTTGCTTGAGTTGACTTTATAACCTGCCACTTTGCTGAAGTTGTTTATCAGCTGTAGGAGCTCTCTAGTGGAGTTCTTTGGGTCACTTAGGTAGACGATCATGTCGTCTGCAAATAATGATAGTTTGACTTCTTCCTTTCCAATTTGTATCCCTTTGACCTCCTTATGTTGTCGAATTGCCCGAGCTAGTACCTCAAGTACAATATTGAAAAGATAAGGAGAAAGGGGGCAGCCTTGTCTGGTCCCTGATTTCAGTGGGATTGCTTCAAGTTTCTCTCCATTTAGTTTGATGCTGGCTACCGGTTTGCTGTATATTGCTTTTACTATGTTTAGGTATGGGCCTTGAATTCCTGTTCTCTCCAAGACTTTAAGCATGAAGGGATGCTGAATTTTGTCAAATGCTTTTTCAGCATCCAATGAAATGACCATGTGGTTTTGTTCTTTGAGTTTGTTTATGTAGTGGATTGTATTGATGGATTTCCATATATTGAACCAACCCTGCATTCCTGGGATAAAGCCTACTTGATCATGGTGGATGATCGTTTTGATGTGTTCTTGGATTCGGTTGGCAAGAATTTTATTGAGTATTTTTGCATCGATGTTCATAAGGGAAATTGGTCTGAAGTTCTCTTTCTTTGTTGGATCTTTGTGTGGCTTTGGTATCAGCGTAATTGTGGCTTCGTAGAAGGAATTGGGTAGTGTTCCTTCTGTTTCTATTTTGTGGAATAGTTTGAAGAGTATTGGTGTTAACTCTTCTTTGAAGGTCTGGTAGAATTCTGCACTGAAGCCATCTGGTCCTGTGCTTTTTTTGGTTGGAAGACTTTCTATGACTCCTTCTATTTCTTTAGGCATTATGGGACTGTTTAGATGGTCTAGTTGGTCCTGATTTAATTTTGGTATTTGGTATCTGTCAAGGAAATTGTCCATTTCCTCCAGATTCTCCAGTTGTGTTGAGTATAGGCTCTTGTAGTAGGATCTGATGATTTTTTGGATTTCCTCAGTTTCCGTTGTTATATCTCCCTTTTCATTTCTAAGTTTGTTAATTTGGATACTTTCTCTGTGCCCTTTGGTCATTCTGGCTAAGGGTTTATCTATCTTGTTGATTTTCTCAAAGAACCAGCTCCTGGTATTGTTGATTTTTTGTATGGTTCTCTTTGTTTCTACTTGATTGATTTCGGCCCTGAGTTTGATGATTTCCTGCCTTCTACTCCTCCTGGGCGAAATAGCTTCTTTTTGTTCCAGGGCTTTCAGGTGTGTCATTAAGCTGGTAATGTATGCTCTCTCCATTTTCTTTTTGGAGGCACTCAGGGCTATGAGTTTTCCTCTTAGCACTGCTTTCATTGTGTCCCATAGATTTGGGTATGTTGTGTTTTCATTTTCATTGTGTTCTAAAAATTCTTTAATTTCTTTCTTTATTTCTTCCTTGACCAAGGTATCATTGAGTAGAGTATTGTTCAGTTTCCACGTGTATGTGGGCTTTCTGTTGTTTCTGTTGCTATTGAAGACCACTTTTACTCCATAGTGATCAGATAGGAGGCATGGGATTAGTTCGATCTTCTTATATTTGTTGAGGTCTGTCTTGTGACCAATTATATGGTCAATTTTGGAGAAGGTACCATGAGGTGCTGAGAAAAAGGTATATTCTTTTGTTTTAGGATAGAATGTTCTATATATATCTGTTAAATCTAATTGGTCCAAAGCTTCAATTAGTTTCATTGTGTCCCTGTTTAGTTTCTGTTTTCCTGATCGGTCCATTGAGGAAAGTGCAGTGTTGAAGTCACCCACAATTATTGTGTTAGGTGCAATGTGTGCTTTTAGTTTTAATAAAGTTTCTTTTACAAAAGAGGGTGCCCTTACATTTGGGGCATAGATGTTCAGGATTGTCAGTTCTTCTTTTTGTATTTTTCCTTTGACCAGCAAGAAGTGTCCCTCAGGGTCTCTTTTGATGACTTTGGGTTGAAAGTCAATTTTATCTGATATTAAAATGGCTACTCCAGCTTGTTTCCTGAGACCATTTGCTTGTAAAATTGTCTTCCAGCCTTTTACTCTAAGGTAGTGTTTGTCTTTGACCCTGAGGTGTGTTTCCTGTAAGCAGCAAAATGTAGGGTCCTGTTTACGTATCCATTCAGTTAGTCTGTGTCTTTTTATTGGGGCATTAAGTCCATTGATGTTAAGAGATATTAAGGAATAGTGATTGTTACTTCCTATCATTTTTGACGTTATTTTTTAAATTTGAATGCTTAACTTCTTTTGGGTTTGATGAAAGGTTACTATCTTGCTTTTTCCAGGGTGAAGTTTCCCTCCTTGTATTGGTGTTGTCCTCCTATTATCCTTTTTAGGGCCGGGTTTGTGGATAGATATTGGGTAAACTTGGTTTTGTCATGAAATATCTTAGTTTCTCCCTCTATGGTGATTGAGAGTTTTGCTGGATATAGTAGTTTTGGTTGGCATTTGTGTTCTCTTAGAGTCTGCATGAGATCTGCCCAGGACCTTCTAGCCTTCATAGTCTCAGGTGAAAAGTCTGCTGTGATTCTGATAGGTCTTCCTTTATATGTTACTTGGCCTTTTTCTCTTACTGCCTTTAGTATTCTTTCTTTGTTTAGAACATTTGGTGTTTTGATTATTATGTGACGGGAAGTATTTCTGTTCTGGTCCAGTCTGTTTGGAGTTCTGTAGGCTTCTTGTATATTCATGGGCATCTCTCTCTTTAGGTTAGGGAAGTTTTCTTCCATAATTTTATTGAAGATATTTGCTGGCCCTTTAAGTTGTAAATCTTCACTCTCCTCTATGCCTATAATCCTTAGGTTTGGTCTTCTCATTGTGTCCTGGATTTCCTGGATATTTTGGGTTACAAGCTTTTTGCATTTTGCATTTTCTTTAACTGTTGAGTCCATGGTTTCTATGGAATCTTCAGCATCTGAGATTCTTTCTTCTATCTCTTGTATTCTGTTGTTGATATTTGTATCTCTGTCCCCTGATTTCTTCCCAAGGCTTTCTATCTCCAAAGTTGTCTCCCTTTGAGTTTTCTTAGTTGTTTCTACTTCTGATTTTAGATCCTGGATGGTTTTGCTTAGCTCCTTCACTTGCATGTTTGTGTTTTCCTGTAATTCTTTAAGAGATTTTTGTGTTTTCTCATTCATGAGCTCAGCCTGTTGACCAAAGTTCTCCTGTATTTCTTTAAGAGATTTTTGTGTTTCGTCTTTCATGACCTCAGCCTGTTGAGCAAAGTTCTCCTGTATTTCTTTAAGTGTTTTTTGCATTTCCTCCTTGTTGGCTTTTGTATTCTCCTGGATTTCTTTCAATGATTTTTGTGTTTCCCTTGCAAGGGCTTCTACCTTTTGATCCATTGTCTCCTGAATTTCTTTACGTATGACCTTCATGTGTTCCTGTACCAGCATCATGACCAGTGATTTTAAATCCAAATCTTGTTTTACTGGTGTGATGGGGTATCCAGGACATGTTGGTAGAGGAGAATTGGGTTCAGATGTTGCCATATTGCCTTGATTTCTGTTAGTGACGTTCCTGCGTTTGCCTTTTGCCATCTAGATCTCACTGGTGTTAGTTTATCTTGTCAGTGCTGGACTCACCAGTGCAAGCTGCCCCTTTCCAGTTGGCCTCTGGTGCACAGCTTACCTCCTGCACTGCTTGTAGACAGTGTGCTGCTGCCCAGGCTGTTCAGATCCCAAAGCAGGCACCCGAAGGCTCCCGCTGGGGCCCGCTGGATTCACTGGAGCACACTGACTTCTCCCAGCTGGCCGCCCGGAAGCCCAGCTAGCCACTTGCAGGACTTGGAGATGTAATGCTGCAGCCCAGACTGATCTGGATCCGGAAGCGGAGAGAGTAGAGCTAAGGCCTTCTGCCTGAGGCCTTGCCCCAGATTGTGTCTGTGGAGCAGATGGAGCCCGTGTGCACTCCCAGGGAGTGCCGACGGTGTATG
The DNA here is from genome assembly GCF_947179515.1 of Apodemus sylvaticus. Lineage (NCBI taxonomy): Eukaryota > Metazoa > Chordata > Mammalia > Rodentia > Muridae > Apodemus > Apodemus sylvaticus. Next base: position 93,416,036 of record NC_067482.1, on the reverse strand, counting down.
CTACTGTGACCTCCCCTGAGTTCCGCTCACTCCGCTGGGCAGCCGATCTGCCAACCGGGCTATCGCACACAAGGTTAGCCTGGCCGCCCAGTCCCTGAGTCCAGGCAAAAGCCTGGGAGGCCAAGGTCCGAGCAAAGTTCCCCTACGGCTTTGACTGTTAATTGGGTTTGCCAGGTGACTAGGATGGCGGGCGTGTGCGCCCGCGCTCCCTGAAAGCGCCGGGAGAGTCTGCTTTGCTAACAATCACCTGGGCGGGTTGACTCACAGATGGCCCACCAAGCCGCCCAGTTCTTGGGGTCAGTCCTGTGCCTTTTGGGGCCTGGACCCCCGCTTTGTTAGCCTTAGGCTATGCCTGTTACAGGTCTGCCCGCCTGAGCTCTCTGTCGTCCTGCAGGCAAAATGGCCGCGGCGCGCTCGCAGGCCTGGGCAAAAAACCTCCTGGTTGGGTTGGCACCCCGATGGCCCCCCGACCCGCCCAGGGCCTGGGTGCAGGCCAACGCCAGTCGGGCTCAGACCACCGCGGTGTTGGCCTCGGATTATGTTTGTGTACCTCAGTCTGTCCGATTCCTGGAGTACGGAACCAAGATGGATCCTCCTCTCCTGACTGGTGGGAGGCCGAGTTCTGAAGTGGCCTCCGTGCAGGAAAGGCGCCGCACAACTGCAGCTGCTTGCTGTCCGGCTGGTCAGCGAAGGTCAGTGGTCGTGGGCGCAGGGCCTAACTGGTCCCTGTGACGCCTTGGTTCCACTGCTGATGGCCCTTCAGCTGGAGCAGCCACTGCTGCCGCTGCCGCCGCCGCCGCCGCCGCCGATCCCCTCCCCTGTATTTCTTTAAGAGATTCATTTATGTCCTTTTTGTGTTCTTCTAGCAGCATCATGATCAGTGATTTTAAATCCAAATCTTGTTTCTCTGGTATGTTGGCATAACCAGGACTTGCTGATGTTGGAGAGTTTGGTTCAGATGCTGCCATATTGCCTAGATTTCTGTTAGTACCTTTCCTGCGTTTGCCCTTTGCCATCTTGTTCTCTGGAGTCAGTTGATCTTGTCCCTGGCTGGTGTTTGGGCCTCCTGAGGGGCTCTGGGGCTATTACTGCAACACTATATGGCTGGGTTACCCCTGTAGCTGATTGCTGATGTGCTGTCTTCCTCTTGGATGCCCTTACAGCGCTAGTGTACTTTGCCCCACATTGTGTCTGTGAACCAGATGGAGCCCGTTTGCACCTTCAGGGAGTGCTGATGGTGTATGCTGCGGGGACCTTTTCTGCCTGCTGATCACTCTGCTGGACAGCCAATCTCCCAGCCGGGTTGGTGCACACAAGGTTAGCCTGGCTGCTCAGGCTCTGGGTCTAGGTAAAAGCCTGGGAGGCCAAGGTCCAAGCAAAGTTTCCCTCGGGCTATGACTGTTAATTGGGTCTGTCAGGTGGCCAGGATGGCGGGCGTGTGAGCTCGCGCTCCCTGAAAGTGCTGGGAGAGTCTGCTGGGCTAACAACCTTCTGGGCGGGTTGACACACAGATGGCCCACCAAGCCGCCCAGTTCTTGGGGTCAGCCCAGGGCCTGTTGGGGCCTAGACCCCCGCTTTGTTAGCCTCAGGCTATGCCTGTTACGGCTTTTCCTGCTAGAACTCTCTGTCGTCCTGTAGGCAAAATGGCGGCGAGCATGCTGATGTGGGCAAAAAAACCTCCTGGCTGGGTTGGCACCCCGATGTCCCCCCGAACAGCCCAGGGCCTGGATGCAGGCCAACGCCCGTCGGGCTCAGACCCCCGCGATGCTGGCCTCGGGTTATGTTTGTGTACCTCAGTCTGTCCAATCTCTCTGGAGTCCGAAACCAAGATGGAGGCGAGTCTCTCGTGACTGGCGGGAAGTAGAGTTCTGATGTGGCTTCTGTGAGGTGAAAGGCACCGTAAATCCGCAGGTGCTTGCAGCCCGGCTGGCTAGCGAAGGTCAGTGGTCGTGGGCGCAGGGCCTAACTGGACCCTGTGTCACCTTGGTTCCACTGCTCATGGCCCTTTGGCTGGACCAGCCACTGCTGCACTGCCGCCACCACCGCCGCTGCCGCCGCCGCCACTCTCCACATCAACATTTGTTTATTCTTATTTTATTTTTATTCTATTTTTTCCTTCTTTCCCTCAGTCTCTTCTCCATTTTTGACCCTGCAGTTCTTTCAGACAGGAACAATTCTGGGTTAGCGCTTTTGACTGTGGGATGGCAACACCATCCCTCCTCTTGATACTTCATCTTTCTACTGAAGGTGGACTCTACAAGATCCCTCTCCCCAACACTTTTATAAGGTAACAAAAATTTCGATATTATGGTTCAATGATGATAGAGATATGAATTATTTCTCTTACCAACAACTAAATTTGGCAAATAATTTCCAGCAATATCTAGAAATGTGTTTTCTAGGAATGTAAACTTTTTAATACTGAAGAAAAAACAAACATTTAATACAACCTAGTTTAAAAAACTTAAGTATGTTTTAAAAAAGCAATTGATGATTGTATGCTAGAAGCACAATATACTGCAAGAGTACAGAAATAGTAATTGTAATCTTTTTATTATTTTCTGTAAAACTATGACAATTTGACAGTTCCTTATTGTATTGATAATGAAAAAGGCAATATAATATTAATACTTTTCAAAATTTTACTGAACCATATAGTAAACCATTTTTCTAACCCATATAACCCATATAACCCTTATAGTAAAAAGGTACAAACATTCACACACACATACTTACACACACACACACACACACACACACACACACACACACACATGCACATATACTACCTACAAATTAAAACATTAATAAAAATTTCACTACTGATGTTATTTATACAACCCCCCCCAAAGCATAGAAGAGTAAACAAAAACTTAAGAACGTTTGTAGATACAACAATAATATGTGTAAAATCAGCTTTATTTGCATATGATAATAATAAATGATTAAAATAATGTAGTTAAAATAAAAGAATATTACCCATGTTAAAATATATGGTGACAAAATAAGCCCAGAATAAAACATGGCAAATATCAATAAGGAAAATTACAAAAATGTATTAAAATAAAAGTATGTTGAGATATACACTAGATTTGATGAGTATTTAATGGTGTGATTGGATTCTAAAAGAGAGACATGCATCTAATTTCATTCCTCCTGCGCTGATAAAATCTCCTAACAAAATCAGCTTAGGGAAGAAAGACAGTTATTTCAGCTCATAGTTCCAGATTACAGTCCATCAGTGTAAGAAGCCAAGGCTAGAACTTCAGCCAGTTTGTCATAGTGTGCCCACAGTCCAGAGCCAAGAGAAATGATTGCATTCCTGTGTGCTTGCTCCTGATCAGTTTGATTTCTCTACTCTCGTACAGCTCAAGAGTCACTGCCTGGAGAATGGTGCCCTTCACGGTGGGGCTGGACCTTCCCATGATAATCACTTTAAGACAATCTTTCACAGACATGTGCACAAGCCAATTCAACATGGACAATCCTTCACTGAGACTGTTCACAGGAGATTCAGGTAACAGTGAAAGCCAGCCATCACAGCATCAGAAGGGTATTTCAAAATCCTTGACAAAATCAAAGCCAAATTAACTATATGGAAAATTTTCTATATAAATAATAAAGGCATAAATCTAGGCTCTAACTCAAGGAAGAAAGGCTTTATGGTAACAGGAGATGTCTGGGAGGCTAATAACAGTACATATATTCACCTGGATGTTTAGGTATTTGTATAACAATGGGTTAAACTGAATCTTTATGCTCATTATATTGTATATGTATATTGTATAATATATGTATTGAACATACATATGATTAAATAGAAAAAACTAAAAGAACACTAAATATTTTGAGAAAAACTGAATCAACAACCATAACTTTATAAAAATAAAAAAAGCTAGACGGTATCCACTATGATGATCAATTCTTTAGGCTCTAGACATTCTTCATGAATGTCTGATCAGTCACCTGGAAAGAAAGAATTTTGATTTCAAAATTGTCCACATCAAAATGGTCTGTGGCCAAGACTGTGAGAGAATGTTATGACTGATGATTGAATTGGGATTGCATAGCCCACTGTGGGTGGCACCATCCCTGGGCAGGGGAGTCTGTGCAGTATAAGAAAGTTAGCTTAGCATAATCCAGTGAGTTGGGCAGTAAGAGGTATTTGTGTAGATTTCTTTTTGTTGTTCAAGTTCTTGCTTGATTTCCTGGCCTGACTTCCCCAAAAGATGGATTGTGACCTCTGAGTCTAAGCCAAATAAACATTCTCTTTCCCAAAGCTGCTTTTATTACAGAAAGCAGAAAAGAAATTTGAACCGTATCTTTGGCAAGTTTATGAAAGGATTGATGACGAACCAGTACCAGACTTTCCTGATACTGGTATAAAATTACTCCTTAAATATGAATTGGTAGAACTTAAAAATGGTATCATCAGAAGTTGGAAATCTTATTTTGTGAAGGTTTAAATAACAAATTCAATTTATGTACTAATGTTTATCAATCACACTGTTCTTGGATCATCATTCATTGGAGCATTAAAGGCTTTCTCAGTTTCCTTAGCTGTGTTGAAGGCATTGGCATAAAGTTGTTGAAGGAAACATACCCTTACTATCCACTATGTGTCCATAGAGCCTGTTATGTTATCACCTTTCTTGTGTTAGACAATGTTCACTTCCGGGTTCTCTCCTTTTTCTCATCACTCTAGCTAGAGTGTTATCAGTTTTATTGGTATTTTCAATGAGCAAGCTTTGTGCTTTATTGATTTCACCCAAATATTTTTGTTTTTTTTTTCTACATCACTGATCACTGCACAGAACTTTTATATTTTGCTTTCTAATTTCTGCTTAGTTTGGGTTGAACTTGATCTTGTTTTTCAAATTTTAAAATGAAGAATCTGAAGCCTTTGATTTCAGCCTACCTTCTGTTCTAATTCAGGGTTTACATTCCTGCTTCTTTCCTCATCTAACAATTTTGGATTGGATAGCAGACATTATGAATGTCACTTTCTTGGGTCCTGGATACCTTAGGACATGAAAGTCTCAAACTTTATTTTTGGTTAGAAAATTACTAAAGTCCAGTGTGATTCTGTCAATGCTTATATCTAAGCAGAGTTACATAGAAACAATGTGGTACACTTTCTAAACCCAATTATTTGTTGGCATAGACATACAGTTATCTTCTGAAGGAATCCTCTGAAGAACCCATGAGTTTTCCTCATAGGAAGAACTCCTAATTTCAGTTTTGCATAATCTTTGGGTACCTGTCTTTCTCAGCCATTCTAGTGTTCTTCCTCAGCCTAGGGGATCTCCCTTACACATAGGAGGAGCTTCCCCAGGCTAGGGTAGTTCTCTTACAAGGGAGGAGATTTTCCCACCTAGGGCAGCTCCCTTACACTTGGGAGGAGCTTTCCCAGGTGGACACTCAGCTGAATTTTAGTTGTTTTCTTTTCAGACGTTGGCTCTTTCAGTATCTCCTCTGTCAAAACTAGCTTATTTCATGGAACATTAGCTGTATCTCCTCAACTCATACTCTACCAGGCTCAGCCTGTATTTCGCCTTCCCATATCACAGCCTGGGAACTCCCTGAAGGTTAAGGTGAAGAGCTGGAGAGTAATAAATGCATATTACTTGGCGATTGCCAACATTGCTGCCTTTAACAACTGAGTCATTTCAATGAGATTTCTTAAACTTTCTTCTCCAGAAGTCTTCTTACTCTTAAAGGAGTATATCACTAGCCCATCATGATCAGAAACAGAATTTGTAATATACAGTACAGGTTTCTTCTCTTAAATATATTCTGCCAGCTATTGGTTATTCTATAAAGTCATGGATTGCTCTTTCTAGCCCTAATTGGAACACTGTTTAGTGACAAACGTATGTTTGATATTTCACAGAGCACCATGAAGAGCTAAAAGGTGAAACTCTTGGTTCCAACTCATACACATTTTAAGGACAGATTTTTTTAACTTATGCATATCTTGTGGTATAAGTATGGATACAACATCATGTGTGTATCAGTAATAAAGGCCATTAAAGTGTGCAGGGAAAATCTTTGTAGAAGAACCTTCCCTTTAGTCACCAGGACAATTTCTTTTCTTCTCATAGATATTAGAAAAGCCATTACCAAATCAAATTGTTTTCTATTTAAATTCTTAGAACAAAGCTATGCTTGAAAAGTGTAGTAATTTTTATAAAATATAGGCTCCACTCTTCCTCGTAGTATTGTTGTAAGGTAAATGTGTCAAGACCTTCAATGCCCATGTCACCAGGTATCACAGACCACTGCACAAAATCTAAGAAACAAAGGTGAAAAAATTTAATACAGAGAAAAATTAAAAATATAAACTAAACATAAAACTCTAAATAAAAGAATATATATCAGTTACATTGATATAAATTAAGATTTGTCATAGAGATGATTTTGTTAATTCTCAAAACCATATTAACATACATGTACAGAAGCAAGTACACATATGTGTATTAATTTATAATTGGGAATGGAGAGACAGCACTGACTGCTCTTCCAAAGTTCCTGAGTTCAAATCCCAGAAACCACACGGTAGCTCACAACCATCCATAATGAGATCTGATGCACTCTTCTGGTGTGTCTGAGCTACAGTGTACTTACATATGATGATAAATAAATCTTTGGTTTATTCTGAGCTTTGGGGCTAATATCCACTTATCAGTGACTGCATACCATGTATGTTCTTTTGTGATTTGGTTACCTCACTTAGGATGAGACTTTCTAGTTCCATCTATTTACCTAAGAATTTCATGAATTCATTGTTTTTAATAGTTGAGTAGTACTCTATTGTGTAAATATACCACATTTTCTGCATCCATTCCCCTGTTGAAGGACATCTGGGTTCTTCCCAGCTTCTATTGTAAATAAGGCTGCTATGAACATAGTGGAGCATGTGTCCTAATTACATGTTAGAGCATCTTCTGCATATGTGCCTAGGAGTGGTATAGCTTGGTTCTCAGGTAGTAAGTACAATGTCTAATTTTCAGAGGAACTGCCAAACTGATTTCCAGAGTGGTTGTACCAGCTTGTAATCCTACCAGTAATGGAGCAGTGTTCTTCTTCTTCTTTTTTTCTATTTTCATTGTTTACATTCCAAAAGCTTTCCCCTTTCCCAGTCCCCCCCACCACATGTCCCATAAGTCCTCTTCTCTCCATCCATTCTCCTATCTTTCCCCCTCCCTTTTCTCTGTCCTGGTACTCCCCTACAATACTGGATCAAGCCTTTCCAGGAGTAGGGCCCTCTTCCTCCTTCTTCATGGGAATCATTTGATATGCTAATTGTATCTTCAGTATTCAGAGCTTCAGGGCTAATTAATATCCACTTATCAATGATTGCATTCCATGTGTATTCTTTTGTGATTGCGTTACCTCCCTTAGGATGATATTTTCTAGTTCCAACCATTTGCCTAAAAATTTCATGAATTCATTGTTTTTAATTGCTGAATAGTACTCCATTGTGTATATATATCACATTTTCTGCATCCATTCTTCCATTGAGGGATATCTGGGTTCTTTCCAACTTAAGACTGCTGTGAACATAGTGGAGCATGTGTCCTTATTGCATGCTGGGGAATCCTCTGGGTATATGCCCAGGAGAGGTATAGCAGGGTCCTCCGGAAGTGTCATGTCTAGTTTTCTTAGGAACTGCCAGACTGATTTCCATAGTGGTTGTACCATCTTACAATCCCACCAGCAGTGAAGGAGTGTTTCTCTTTCTCCACATCCTAGCCAACACCTGCTGTCTCCTGAGTTTTTAACCTTAGCCATTCTGACTGGTGTGAGGTGAAATTTCAGGGTTGTTTTGATATGCATTTCCCTAATGACTAATGATGTTGAGCATTTCTTAAGGTGCTTTTTGGCAATCTGAATTTCTTCAGGTGAAAATTCTTTGTTTAGCTCTGTACCCCATTTTTAATAGGGTTATTTGGTTCCCTGGGGTCTAACTTCTTGAGTTCTTTGTATATATTGGATATTAGTCCTCTATCAGATGTAGGGTTGGTGAAGATCTTTTCCCAATTTGTTGGTTGTTGTTTTGTCCTTTTGACAGTGTCTTTTGCCTTACAGAAACTTTGTAATTTTAAGAGATCCCATTTGTCAATTCTTGATCTTAGAGCATAAGCTATTGGTGTTCTGTTCAGGAACTTTTCCGCTGTACCCATGTCCTCAAGGGTTTTCCCCAGTTTTTTCCTATTAGGATCAGTGTGTCTGGTTTTATGTGGAGGTCCTTGATCCACTTGGAGTTGAGCTTAGTACAAGGAGATAAGAATGGATCAATTCGCATTCTCCTGCATGCTGACCTCCAGTTGAACCAGCACCATTTGTTGAAAAGGCTCCACCAGAGAACTCCTACAGCTGATAAACAACTTCAGCAAAGTTGCAGGTTATAAAATCAACTCAAGCAAATCAGTTGCCTTCTTATACTCAAAGAATAAGCAGGCTGAGAAAGAAGTTAGGGAAATGACACCCTTCACAATAGCCACAAACAATGTAAAGTATCTTGGTGTGACTCTAACCAAACAAGTGAAAGATCTATACGACAAGAACTTCAGGACTCTGAAGAAGGAAACTGAAGAAGACCTCAGAAAATGGAAAAATCTGCCATGCTTGTGGATTGGCAGGATTTATATAGTTAAAATGGTCATCTTGCCAAAAGCAATATACAGATTCAATGTAATCCCCATCAAAATCCCAACTCAGTTCTTCACAGAGTTAGAAAAAGCAATTCTCAAATTTATCTGGAATAACAAAAAACCCAGGATAGCTAAAACTATTCTCAACAGTAAAAGAACTTCGGGGGAATTAGTATCCCAGACCTCAAGCAATAGTACAGAGCAATAGTGTTTAAAACTGGATGGTATTGGCACAGGGACAGGCAAGTGGACCAATGGAATAGAATTGAAGACCCAGAAATGAACCAATACACCTATGGTCACTTGATCTTCAACAAAGGAGTGGAAAACATCCAGTGGAAAAAAAGCAGTGTTCTCCTTTCTCCACATCCTCGTGAGCATCTACTGGCTTCTGAATTTTTGATCTTAGCCATTCTGACCACTGTGAGGTAGAAGTTTCAGGGTTGTTTTGATTTGCATTTCCCTGATAACTAAGGTTTTGAACATTTCTTTAAGTGCTTCTCAGTCATTTGAGTTTCCTGTTGAGAATTCTCTGTTTAGCTCCACACCCCATTTTTTAATAGTATTACTTGACTCTCTAGAATCTAACTTCTTGAGTTCTTGGTATACTTTGGACATTAGCCCTCTATCAGATATAGGATTGGTAAAGATCTTTTCCAAGTCTCTTGGTTGCTGTTTTGTCCTATTGACAGTGTCCTTTGCCTTACAGAAGCTTTGAATTATTTATGAAGTCCCATTTGTCCATTCTTGTTCTTAGAGCATAAGCCATTGGTGTTCTGTTCAGGAAATTTTCTCCTGTGCCCATGTGTTGAAGGCTCTTCCCCAATTTCCCCTCTATAACCTTCAGTGTATGTCATTTTATGTGGAGATCCTTGATACACTTGGACTTTAGCTTGGTACAAGGAGATAAGAAGGGGTCAATTTGCCTTTTTATACAGGCTGAGCTCCCGCTGATCTAGCATCATTTGTTAAAAATGCTGTCTCTTTTCCACTGGATGCTTTTAGCTCCTTTGCCAAATATCAAGTGATCAATAGGCTGTGGGTTCATTTCTTGGTCTTCGATTTTATTCCATTAATCTTTTTGCCTGTCTCTGTAACAATACCAAGCAGTTTTTATCACTGTTGCTTTGTAGAGCTTGAGGTCAGGGATGGTGATTCCCCCAGAAGTTCTTTTGTTGTGAAGAATGGTTTTCGATATCCTGGGTTTTTTGTTATTCCAAATGAATTTGCAGATTGTTCTTTCTAGCTTTATGAAAAATTGATTTGGAATTTTGATAAGGATTGCATTGAATCTGTAGATTGCTTTTGTCAGGGTGACCATTTTTACTATATTAATCCTGCCAATCCATGAGCATGGGAGATCTTTCCATCTTCTGAGGACTTCTTTGATTTCTTTCTTCAGAGGCTTGATGTTCGTGCCATACAGATCTTTCACTTGCTTGGGTAGGGTCACACCAAGGTATGTAATATTATTTGTGACTATTGTAAAGGGTGTCATTTCCCTAATTTCTTTATCAGCTTGTTTATCCTTTGAGTAGAGGGAGGCTACTGATTTGTTAGAGTTAATTTTATATCCAGACACTTTCCTGAAGTTGTTAATCAGCTGTAGGAGTTCTCTAGTGGGATTTTTGGGGTCATTTAAGGATATGAGCATATCATCTGCAAATAGTGATATTTTGACTTCTTCCTTTCCAATTTTTATTCCCTTTACCTCCTTTTGTTGTCTAATTGCTCTAGCTAGAACTTCAAGTACTATATTGAATAGATATGGAGAGAGTGGATAGCCTTGTCCAGTCCCTGGTTTTAATGGGATTGTTTCAAGTTTTAATCCATTTAGTTTGTTGTTGACTAATGGTTTGCTGTATATTGCTTTTACTATGTATAGGTATGGGTCTTGAATTCCTGATATCTCCAAGACTCTTAACATGAATGGATGCTGAATTTTGTCAAATGCTTTTTTCAGCATCTAATGATACAATTCACAGACTACATGAAGCTCAAGAAGAAGGAAGACCAAAGTGTGGGTGCTTCGGTTTTTCTGAGAAAGGGAACAAAGTACTCACAAGAGCAATTATGGAGTCAAAGTGTAGGGCAGAGACTTAAAGAAAGGCCATACAGAGACTGTTACCTGGGAATTCATCCGATAAACAGTCACCAAACCCTGAAACTATTGTGAATGCCAAGGAATGCTTGCCAAAAGGAGCCTGTTATGGTTGTCTCCTGAGGGTCCCTGCCAGAGCCTTACAGATACATAGGTAGATGCTAGCATCCAAGCATTGGACTGAGCACGGGGTCCTCAATAGAGGAGTTGGAGGAAGGACTGGAGGAGCTGAAGGAGTTTGCAGCCTTATGGGAAGAATGATGATGTTGTTCAACCAGACACCCCAGGGCTTCCAGAGACGAAACCATCAACCAAGGGATACACATGGTTCCAGCCACAATTGTGGTGGAGGAATGCCTTGTCGGACATTGTTGGGAGAAGAGGTCCTGGGTCCTGTGAAGGCTTGATAGATGTCCCAACGTGGGCAAATTGAGGGTGGATAGGTGGGAGTGGGTTGGGCAGAGGGGAAGGTGGAGAGAGGATGGGTTGGGGGTTTTCTGGGAGGAAGGGAAACCAGGAAAGGATATAACATTTGAAATGTAAATGAAAAATATATTCAATAAAAAATAAAAAAAGAAAAAGTAATAAAAATCTTTGGGCCTGAGCAAGCATGGCCAGAGCAAGCACAGGATCTGAGTTCAATTCCCAGGAACCACAGGATGGCTTACAACAATCTGTACAGCTGCAGTGTACTCATATGCATTAAATAAATAAATAGATAAATAAATAAATAAATAAATAAATACATTTTTTAAAATTATAATTAAATAGACCAACAAGGTAGCACAAATAATAATCATGAAGAAGCCATTGCTAAGCACTCTCAACATCATGTTAAAAAACTAACAGTTTAGATGAGTAAATTTAGTTTGATTTTAATAAATCAAACTTTTAAATGCTTATCTTAGGACTATTTCAATTTCTGTAAAAAGTCAACAATAAATAAATATAACTAAATGCATTATATCACATAAGAAACAATTGACTGGCATTACTATATACCTAGGTTGCAGGACTTTCCCTTCATGGACAACTCTTGCACCACTAAATTCAGCCAATGTAACCTGGAGGGTTATGCACTCCCAGGTCCTGCAAAAATGTATTATAGGTCAGATGCCTCAAATGCAATAAACAGAACTAAGCACAATAGCACTCTGAGTCTTAGTCAGGACACGGTAAGACTATCACTATATTTCTCTGGACAAAATGTATTAATTGGATAAGAATATAGTAGGCTGAGAACTTTAATTCTCACAGTTGAGGAAGGACTGTTTTGATTATCAATTGAAACGACCAAGGAAAACCTTGGAAGGGGTTCACTAACAATCTTAGTGAAGGATTGTTTAGATTAGGTAGGTCTGTGCATGTGTTAATGGGGAATTACATTGATTATGTAAATTAAAGTGGGAGTACCTGGCCATTGTGGGTAGCAGTATTCCTTAGGAACATAATTCCAAACTGCTTATGATTAGTGAGAGAGGTGCATGTGTATTTTTTTTATTGATCTTTGCTCTTGACTGTGAATGCAATTTGACCAGTTGCTTTTAGTTTCTAACATGCTAACTTCCCTGCAATGATTCATTGTGACCCAGAATTCTGAGCCATAAATCCCTTTCTCCCTTATGCTGCTTTTACCAGGGTATTTTATCACAGCAACAGGGGATGAAATTGAGACAAGGTCTAACAAATAGTGAGGTCAAGCTTTCTGCTTAACAGTTTCCAGGAACACAATAATAGATCTTTATATTCTCACTCATATTTACCCCATCGTTCTCTGTACATAGCTTCCCTCTAATATATGACTTTAAAATTAAAGAAAAGGGTCAAATGCCTTTCAAAATACTTTTGGGTAACAAGTAGATCTGTGGCAATATTGTCCTTTATAAAGAAAATACTCAATTAAACAACTTTAATTTCAAGATGTATATTTAACTGAAGCATGCAATGTTTTTCATAGATGTGATTTTGTGATAAATATTTATTTTATTTACACTCACAATCCACTCTTCTAATCTGCCTTCAATCTCACAAAATAAATGTAGAAACCTTAATGTCTAGAGATTTCCCTAAGTACACACACACACACACACACACACACATACACACACACACAAAGAGAACAGCCTCTCTTGAGATATATATGGCTGCATGAATTTTACTGCCTCTGTATGCATGTGAGCATGTGTATACTGATCTCGGTTCACTATATCAATAGTGGGCCCAGACAAAGTGTGACAAGAAATTCATAACATTCAGGCACTCACTTAAACAAATTCCTCATCCCATAAACATTGCTTCAGCCATGTAACATAAATAAGGGAAGATGGACTGTTCCTATCACCTCTCCATATGTTTTGTGTTTCAGCACTGCACATAGCAGCTGGCTCAGGAATTTCTGATTCTGAGAAACAGAATTTGTAGCTCAGCCTGAAGAAAAGGAAGGTTCTTTAGCTCAGAGTTCTTGGAACCAGGGACTCCCTTTTTTACATTTTTAAAATTGACTTACAAAACAAAATCTTTATCAAGCAGTAACTTCATGGGGTTATAGAGAAATTATTGAAATGCTATATGGCTTGAAATGCACTTTAAAAGTATTAAAGAGAGATTTAGCTGTTGAGTATTATCTTTTTATCTCTTTGCCTAAATGTGGATGAAAAGTTACTTACAATAAAGTCATAGTATCAATGGGTCTAAAACCAAGATCCAGTGATACTTGTTAAAGGACCTCACTATAATTAACTTTTGAGGCAATAACACCCAAATACACCAATAATTTATTAAATTGAAATATTCATTAATCTTTTGGTTAATCAAATTTTAATATATTTTATTAATTTTATTTTATATAAGGATCTGGAATATCTTATTGAGAAGACAGTGTACAATTTGAATTTCTGTAGGAAGCTCAAGTTCCAACCTTAAAAAAAAATGGGATTGCTGTTCTTCCCACAGTGAGGAAAAATTAAACCTTAGGGATAGAGAGTTCTCTGGGGTTCTAAAGGTACCAGGAAAGCAGTGCTTTTGATGAAAAAACACTAACAGATGGGCAGCAAAACTCACGTTGCTACATGGAAGTGGAAGGGCTATAAGCAATCATTTCCAAATTTAATAACGCATCATCACCTCTGAGGTGTCTAATAAGGATTCAGACTCTCCAGTCTCATCTCAGATCCACAGGTCAAAAATCTCAAACCACAAAGGTTCTTAATATGCACATCCAATGGTAGAATAACAATAACAAACCTTGGCTGAGATTTGAGGAAAATGAGACATGCTGGTGCAAGGCAAATATACTCCAGCAAAGACAAGTCTAATTATGAAGTGCTAAACAGGAAAGGAGTTTTGTTGCTGTTTGAAATTAGTGAAATAATCGAGTTCAGCTGACTAATTTATATAAGGGCCTAAATAATCAGCTCATGGGGTTAAAAGATAATTCCTATCTAACTTACAGTAATATATAAAAACATATATATATATATATATATATATATATATATAGTTTCCATTTTAAGAAATTATCTACTGTGATTTTTTATTATGTTCTAAGCAAAAATACTCAAGTGGCAATGGTCTAACTTTTTCTCACTGATTAGAAATACTGTACTTTATTTAGGGTGTAATTATGACTATTATTTTACATTCTAGAATTGATAACAATAGAAGATACAATATCATGTTAAGGGAAATGTGTGCTTCCAAGAGGAAGTGGCCTCATGACAGCAGCAATAGGTGGTGGATTCATTGAATGAACTGGAATCTAGAGTTCCACATCTACAGAGGATGGAATAAGGCTAGCATGAGATCCTTCCAAAAACATGCATTTCAGCTGTTGGAGTTCATGAAACCAGCCTTATAATTTGGAGCACTGGAGATAAAGCTTGGCTGATTTGCAAAACAAATGTTCTTGAATCTTTGAGCTGTTCTTGGCAAATTCTGGTACTACTGTGCATTACACATATCAACTGTCTAAAAGTGACAAAAATATGCATTCCACTGATTCCTTTGTGTGTGTGTATAAAAATGAGGAGAATGTGAGTGTGCATGTGTGTGAATGTGTGTGAAAGACAGAGATGGGGAGGCAGGGAAAGAGATAGAGAGGGAGGGAGGGAGAAAGAGAGAGAGATTATTAACTGTCATTTTCATATACTCATATTTTTCTGGGGAACAAAGAATATACTGACTAGTTGAAAGGTCAGTTAGTTTTTTGGTTGTCCAACCATGCTATTTTCTTTGTTTACATTTTTCTAGCACAGGAACTATGAATTTATCCTGTAGTAAAACAGATGATCTGGGCAGTGGTGGCGCATGCCTTTAATCCCAGGACTTGGGAGGCAGAGGCAGAGAATTTCTGAGTTCAAGGCCAGCCTGGTCTACAAAGTGAGTTCCAGGACAGCCAGGACTATACAGAGAAACCCTGTCTTGAAAAACAAAAACAAAACAAAACAACAACAAAAGTGAATAAAACACAGAATAAAAATAATAGTTTTGCTTTTGCCACCGCTCACACAGGTTGTGGCTGCAAATTCTTTTCTTTTTTTTAGCATAAATATATTTGCCTTATTCCACACACTGCATTTTTCTATATTAGTTGATTTTACCCCTGCTGCTAATAAAATTCCTGACATAAACAAACTGAAGGAGGAAATACTAATTTAGTCTCATGGTTTCAGAGGGATTAGTTTGCCACTGGATAAAAATACTTTTTAGAAAATACATTATGGAGGTTCCAGTCCTGAGGCCTCTGGCAGGAGTCTTCAGATCTCCGCTTCGGGATCCAGAACAGCCTGAGCTGCAACGCCACATCTCCAGGTCCTGCAAGAAGCAAGAGGGGCATTCGGGAGGCCGACTGGGAGCAGTCAGTGTGCTCTGGTGAGTCCAGCAGGCCCCTGGGGGAGCCTTCAGCTGTCTGCTTCAGGATCTGAACAGCCCCAGCCACAGCACCCTGTCTCCAGGCAGTGCAGGAGGTCAGCTGTGCACCAGAGGCCACCTGAGAAGAGGCAGCTTGCACTGGTGAGTCCAGCATTGACATGACCAACTAACACCAGTGAGAACTAGATGGCAAAAGGCAAACGCAAGAACGTCACTAACAGAAATCAAGGCAATATGGCAGCATCTGAACCCAATTCTCCTTTAACAGCATGTCCTGGATACCCCATTACACCAGTAAAACAAGATTTGGATTTAAAATCACTAGTCATGATGCTGGTACAGGAACACATGAAGGACATACTTAAAGAAATTCAGGAGAAAATGGATCAAAAGTTAGAAGCCCTTACAAGGGAAACACAAAAATCATTGAAAGAAATTCAGGAGAATACAAAAGCCAATAAGGAGGAAAATGCAAAAAACACTTAAAGCAATACAGGAGAACTTTGGTCAACAGGCTGGGGTCATGAAAGAGGAAACACAAAAAGCTCTTAAAGAATTACAGGAAAACACAAACAAGCAAGTGAAGGAGCTAAGCAAAACCATGCAGGATCTAAAATCAGAAGTAGAAACAACTAAGAAAACTCAAAGGGAGACAACTTTGGAGATAGAAAACCTTGGGAAGAAATCAGGGGACATAGATGCAAATATCAACAACAAAATACAAGAGATAGAAGAAAGAATCTCAGATGCTGAAGTTACCATAGAAACCATGGACTCAACAGTTAAAGAAAACGCAAAATGCAAAACGAAAATGGAGAGAGCATACACTAACAGCTTAATGACACACCTGAAAGCCCTGGAACAAAAAGAAGCTATTTCACCCAGGAGGAGTAGAAGACAGGAAATCATCAAACTCAGGGCCAAAATCAATCAAGCTTTGGACCAATTAGATTTAACAGATATATATAGAACATTCTATCCTAAAGCAAAAGAATATACCTTTTTCTCAGCACCTCATGGTACCTTCTCCAAAATTGACCATATAATTGGTCACAAGACAGACCTCAGCAAATATAAGAAGATAGAACTAATCCCATGCCTCCTATCAGATCACTATGGAGTAAAAGTGGTATTCAATAGCAACAAAAACAACAGAAAACCCACATACACATGGAAACTGAACAATATTCTACTCAATGGTACCTTGGTCAAGGAAGAAATAAAGAAAGAAATTAAAGACTTTTTAGAACTTAATGAAAATGAAGACACAACATACCCAAATCTATGGGACACAATGAAAGCAGTGCTAAGAGGAAAACTCATAGCCCTGAGTGCCTCCAAAAAGAAAATGGAGAGAGCATACACTACCAGCTTAATGACACACCTGAAAGCCCTGGAACAAAAAGAAGCTATTTCACCAAGAAGGAGTAGAAGGCAGGAAATCTTCATACTCAGGGCCGAAATCAGTCAAGTAGAAACAAAGAGAACCATACAAAGAATCAACAAAACCAGAAGCTGGTTCTTTGAGAAAATCAACAAGATAGATAAACCCTTAGCCAGACTAACAAAAGTGCACAGAGACAGTATCCAGATTAACAAACTTAGAAATGAAAAGGGAGATATAACAACAGAAACTGAGGAAATTCAAAAAAATCATTAGATCCTACTACAAAAGCCTATAATCAACACAACTGGAGAATCTGGAGGAAATGGACAGTTTCCTAGACAGATATCCGACACCAAAACTACATCAGGATCAAATAGATCAACTAAACAGTCCCATAATACCTGAAGAAATAAAAAGAGTCATAGAAAGTCTCCCA
This sequence comes from Apodemus sylvaticus, assembly GCF_947179515.1. NCBI lineage: Eukaryota > Metazoa > Chordata > Mammalia > Rodentia > Muridae > Apodemus > Apodemus sylvaticus. The sequence goes on along the minus strand of NC_067482.1, from coordinate 93,398,586 downwards.
ACCAAAAAAAGCACGGGACCATATGGCTTCAGTGCAGAATTCTATCAGACCTTCATAGAAGACCTAACATCAATACTCTTCAAACTATTCCACAAAATTGAAACAGAAGGAATTCTACCCAACTTGTTCTATGAAGCCACAACTACGCTGATACCAAAACCACACAGAGATCCAACAAAGAAAGAGAACTTCAGGCCAATTTCTCTTATGAATATTGATGCAAAAATACATAATAAAATTCTTGCCAAATGAATCCAAGAACACATCAAAACGATCATCCACCATGATCAAGTAGGCTTCATCCCAGGGATGCAGGGATGGTTCAATATAAGGAAATCCATCAATGCTATCCACTACATAAACAAACTCAAAGAAAAAAACCATATGATCATCTCATTAGATGCTGAAAAGGCATTTGACAAAATTCAGCATCCTTTCATGATAAAAGTCTTGGAAAGAACAGAAATTCAAGGCCCATACGTAAACATCATTAAAGCAATATACAGCAAACCGGTAGCCAACATCAAACTAAACGGAGACAAACTTGAAGCAATCCCACTAAAATCAGGGACTAGACAAGGCTGTCCTCTCTCTTCATATCTTTTCAATATAGTACTTGAAGTTCTAGCTAGAGCAATTAGACAACATAAGGAGGTCAAGGGCATACAAATTGGAAAGGAAGAAGTCAAACTATAACTATTTGCAGATGATATAACTATTTGACATGATAGTATACTTAAGTGACCCGAAAATCTCCACCAGAGAACTCCTACAGCTGATAAACAACTTCAGCAAAGTGGCTGGTTATAAAATCAACTCAAGCAAATCAGTGGCCTTCCTATACTCAAAGGATAAGCAGGCTGAGAAAGAAGTTAGGGAAATGACACCCTTCACAATAGCCACAAACAATATAAAGTATCTTGGTGTGACTCTAACCAAACAAGTGAAAGATCTATCTTTTTGCCTTAATAGGCTCTCTCTACATCAGTGGTTTACTTTCTGCATCTTTTCTTTTGTTGTTGTTGTTGGGGTTTTTTGTTGTTGTTTTCTGGTTTTGTAGTCATGATGGGTCTTTTCATTTTTATTTTTATTTTTATTTTTATTTTTATTTTTATTTTTATTTTTATTTTTATTTTTATTTTTATTTTTATTTTTATTTTGAGACAAGGTCTCACTGTAGCCTTGGCGGGATTAGAACACCCTATGTAGACCAGACTGGCATCAAACTCCTAGAGATCTACCTGCTTCTGGACTCCTGGGTGCTAGAATTAAGAAAAGCACACCAATATCTTATCATGTTAGTAATTTTTGTTCAACAAGGTAAAACAGGCTGCCTGAAATTACCAAGCTTTCAAGATATAGAAAAAAGTGTGTGTGTGTATGTGTGTGTGTGTGTGTGTGTGTGTGTGGTTGAAAGGTAGGTTAGACAGCAGAAGAACTGTCCCCAAACAGGGATCTGCATGGGTTAATGAGAAATGCCATCAAAGCAAGTGAGATTCTTCTACCTGGGATGCATATTATAGGTATGGAAGGAGGTGCCACTGAAATGCCAACTGTGCCGTGTGGGAGCAGTACAGCATCATAATTAAACCTCATGTATCCACATCTATAGCTTTACAAGAGCATCACAGCCCTACAGCCCTTCCACAAGAGGTTATAATTCTATTTCTCATCTACATGCCTTTACATGAGGAAACAAAGACTCTGTGTTTCAAAAGTCTGGGTAATGTTTTGCTAAATTTTGAGTCATTTAGTGTCAAGACCAAAATGCAGAATGAGATTAATAGCTGGAAATGGAGGGCGGGAAAAACAGTCCGGCTTGCAAAGCTCAATCGTGCTTAGCCATGAGTAACAGGAGCCAAGGGGACTTGTGCACATTTCCAAATTCTCATGATTGACATTCTCCCTTTGAAGATTCTTGGGTTACTTTTGCCTCTCAATATCATAGTTATTAAGGAATAGCCACATGAGAGTCATTTTGACTGTCACTCAACAGTTAAAAATTCTAACTCTGGACTAATTTACATTGTGAAACTAGTTCAAAGAAGACTTTAATAATACCAATAGATGTTACTCAGCAAAGGTCTGAGTACCAGAAGAATCACAGTGCCCTCCCACAGTGTTCAGTTTTGCAATTGGGCACTGTGACCTCTTACTCTCTGGGTTACAGATTGTTCAACTTGGCCATATTCCAAATAATTTGATAGATGGCAAGATTTAAGTGACTTACACATAATTTACAATGTGCATACAAGTACTTCTGAAAATGTGGGGTTTCTGAGTCCAGTTGCATTGAAACAGCTGCTTGTTTCTCCACATGTAACCACAGAGATGTGCTACAATTGCCTTTGTGATCACATTCATCTTCATGTGAACACCCTTTAAAATATATCACCTTTCACTGGTGCTTGGTGTTATCAGATGTTACTATGGACTCTAGAAGGATTAGTGTTCAAACACAAACAAAACCTATTCTCACATACAGACTTGTAGATAAAAATGAACATACTGTCTGAAAAAGTCATAAAGAATTATACTCTGGGGCTGGAGAGATGGCTCAGTGGTTAAGAGCGCTAAATACTCTTCCAAAGGTCAAATGTGTAAATATACATACATACTTAAGCAAAAATTCCTGTTTGAGCTGCAGTGCTCCCTCCAAGAACTCTACTCCATCAAACAAAACCCCAACATCAGGCTTAGACAGACTTGTTTTGAGTTGTTGGTCAGGATCATCCAAGAGATTCCCAAAACATTATGGCCTATAGTCATTGTTGGTTCCCTTAAGTCCTTACTGTTGAAAATACCATGACTTTCCACACAGGTCCAATGACCTCTAGGACTTTCAATTTATAGTTGACCTTATTCTGAAAACAAATGCACCCTTTATCTAGAGTATTCAAATTTTATGCTTTTCAACCTGCTCTTTCTATGTATCTCAGTCCTTGAATGTGTTGTTATTGTTTGCAGGGTTATCTCATTTTCAGTTTATTGAGGTATGTAGTCTCTGTGTCAGTATATATGTTTCAGTTGTCTGCAGGCAAAAATCATGTCACTGTTGGTTACATGCTATTTTCATAATTTAGCATCATCATCTTGCAGGAACATGCAGGATTGCGATTCTGATACAGCAGTGCCACTTTCCACTTTAACTGCTTCTATAATTTATTAAAAATGAGGCAAATAGTTAATGTCATTTGAATTTAATATTCAGTATAACACACACACACACACATACATATATAGTATGAATATGTTATCATTTCATGAACATATCTTTCAATGTTAAATTTTGTTCTCATTCATACCAGTCAATACTCATTGAAAAAAAGAAATTTGAATCAAACCATGCTCATACAAGACATAAAAAAAAGTTGTTTAAAGATAATGCCTAAATTTTTTAAATCAGCACATCAAAGTCAGAACTACAACTTTTAATAGAAATTTTCTAGTCTGGATAAGAATTCCAGGAGGAGTTTATTTCAGCAATTCATCAATTATTAATTAGTGAGTGTTGCCTTTCTGGACTGAATGAGGAATTTCCTCAGAATTCTTAATCCCAATCTACTGATAGAATGCTAGTCAAATATAAAAGGAGTGTTCTTACAAAACAGCTTAATGTTTATCTTGTACATAAAAATAACAGGGGAGAGATGTTTCAGCAATATGGAACACCTGTTCTTCTTGTAGAGGACCCAGGCTTAGTTCTCATAATGATCTCTAACTCTAGTTCTAGAAGATATGACCTCCCCAGGCACCATGTATACATGAAGTTTATGTACATGTGTGTACATAAAAACTACTCAACTTCCTTTAATAAAATTTAAAATATAGAATCACTTAGAATTCACGCCCAAGTTTAATATGTATCTTTTATTATACTTATGTCCTATCTATCTATACATAAATATTCACTTAAGATTACCCAATGGGACAGAATTATAAAATACCCACCTTGTCCTAAGAATTATATAGAAATCCTCACAATAGCTATATTAAGTTCTTGCTATCTCTTTCACTAATTACAGAACTGAGGCTTTTCAAAGTAATTTGTTGCCCTCAGTGAGCAAATCTTGCCAGAAGACTCTAGTCCTTCCTATTGCTTAGATGAAGACTATAAACATGGGAGGCACCATCCTCAACCATCAGCCCAATGAACACAACAACACTGGTGACTCCAGTCTGGCCCATTGTTCTAATGGGCACAGCATACCCTGTAGACTTGGCTGGCCTATCACTCTGGTGAGCACAGCATGCAAGAGAGACTCCATATCCATCTGTTATCCTGGTGACAAGTACAAACTAGAACCTCAAGAACCACATAAACAGTTGTTGAAATAGAGTAAGGTTGAAATAATTTTAACTCCACAAGCTAGTTCTAATGAAAAAATACATCACACAAAGATTAAGGTAATCTAAAGCCTTGAAAACGTATCAATCGCACAGTAACAGCCTCCAGTTAAATTAAATTAGATGGCATCTCAGAAACGGAACTTGAAAAAAGGAATGGAAGAATGTTTAAATTACTCAAAGAAGAAAATAATTTCTTGAAAGATACCCAAGAGAACATAAACGAACAGATGAATGAAACAGGGCTACTGTTTTGTGATATGAAAACTTCATTATAGAGACAAAAATGATGAAGAAAGATCCAAGTGGAATGCTGGAAATGAAAAACATAGTAAGTCAAAATGTGAAAACTGTCATCCTACCAAAAATCAATCTATAGATTCAATGAAATCATTATACAAATTCCAAAAACGATTCTTCACAAAAATCGGAAAACAATCTTAGACTTCACATAGAAACAAACAAAAACGCCAGACAGCTAGCACAACACTGAATAATAAAATATCTGCTGAAGCTATCTCTATCACAAATTTTTAGTTATACTAAAGAGTTATAGTAACAAAGATATCAATACTAGCATAAAAAGAGATATGTTGATGAGTATAATAGAATTGAAGACCTAGACATAATATCATATACCTATGAACACCTGATATTTGATAAAGAAACCAAAAATACACACCAGAAAAAAGACAGCATCTTCAACAAATGGCCTCTTTGAATATGAATGGGGCCTAGAGAAGAATGTCAATTGAATTTTATTTATCATCCTGTGCAAAACTCAACTCTAAAGTGGTAGAAGACCAGATGCCCTGAATCTGAAAGAAGAGAAAGTGAGGACTAAGCTAGAAATAATTCAAATAGGCATGGAGCTTCTGAATAGACACCAGCAACACAGACATGAACACCGACAGTTAAAAAATAGTACTCCATTAAGCTAAAACGCTTCCATAGAGCAAAGCATAGCATCACTCAAGCAAAAGGAAATCCCACAGAGTGGGGGAAAATATTTAATTTCAATTGAAAATTGAAAATAAAATTTTTGTTTTTTTTCTTTTTTTATTGATATATTTTTTATTTACATTTCAAATATTTTCCCCTTTTCTGGGTCACCACTCCCCACAAGTCCCATAAGCCCTCTTCCCTCCCCCTGTTCCTCCATCTACCCCTTCTCACTTCCCTGTTCTGGAATTCCCCTATACTCTTGCACTGAGTCTTTCCAGAACCAGGGGCCACTCCTCCATTCTTTTTGGACATCATTTAATTTGTGGATAATGTTTTGGGTATTCAAAGTTTCTAGGCTAATATCCACTTATCAGTGAGTGCATACCATGATTGATCTTTTGAGACTGGGTTACCTCACTTAGTATGATGTTCTCCAGCTCCATCCATTTGTCTAAGAATTTCATGAATTCCTTGTTTCTAATGGCTGAATAGTACTCCATTGTGTAAATATACCACATTTTTTGTATCCATTCCCCTGCTGAAGGACACCTAGGTTCTTTCCAGCTTCTGGCTACTACAAATAGGGCTGCTATAAACATAATGGAACATGTGTCCTTATTGCATGCTAAAGAATCCTCTGGATATATGCCCAGGAGTGGTATAACAGGGTCCTCAGGAAGTGACATGCCCAGTTTTCGGAGGAACCACCAGACTGATTTCCAAAGTGGTTGTACCATCTTGCAATCCCACCAGCAGTGGAGAAGTGTTTCTCTTTCTCCACATCGTCGCCAACACCTGCTGTCTCTTGAGTTTTTGACCTTAGCCATTCTGACTGGTGTGAGGTGAAATCTCAGGGTTGTTTTGATTTGCATTTCCCTAATGATTAATGATGTTGAATATTTCTTAAGGTGTTTCTCAGCTCTCTGAAGTTCTTCATGTGAAAATTCTTTGTTTAGCACCGTACCCCACTTTTTAATGGGGTGACTTGGTTCTCTGGGTTCTACTTTCTTGAGTTCTTTGTATATATTAGATAGTATCCCTCTGTCGGATTTAGGTTGGTGAAGATCCTTTCCCAATCTGTTGGTTGATGTTTGTCCTATTGACAGTGTCCTTTGTCATACAGAAACTTTGTAGTTTTATGAGGTCCCATTTGTCAATTCTTGATCTTAGAGCATAAGCTATTGGTGTTCTATTCAGGAACTTTTCCCCTGTGCCCATGTCCTCCAGGGTCTTCCACAGTTTCTTTTTGATTAGTTTCAGTGTGTCAGGTTTTAAGTGGAGGTCCTTGATCCATTTTGAGTTGAGCTTAGTACAAGTAGATAAGAATGGATCAATTCGCATTCTTCTGCATGCTGACCTCCAGTTGAACCAGTACCATTTGTTGAAAAGACTATCTTTTTTCCACTGGATGCTTTCAGCTCCTTTGTCAAAGATCAAGTAACCATAGGTGTGTTGGTTCATATCTGGGTCTTCAATACTATTCCATTGATCTGCTTGCCTGATATTGTACCAATACCATGCAGTTTTTATCACTATTGCTCTGTAGTAAAGTTTGAGGTCTGGGATACTGAATCCCCCTGAAGTTCTTTTACTGTTGAGAATAGTTTTAGCTATCCTGGGTTTTTTGTTATTCCAGATGAATTTGAGAATTGCTATTTCTAGCTCTATAAAGAACTGGGTTGGGATTTTTATGGGGATAGCAATGAATCTGTAGATTGCCTTTGGCAAGATGACCATTTTAGCTATATTAATCCTGCCAATCTACGAGCATGGAAGATTTTTCCATTTTCTGAGATCTTCTTCGATTTCCTTCTTCAGACATCTGAAGTTCTTGTCATATAGGTCTTTCACTTGTTTGGTTAGAGTCACCCCAAGATACTTTATGCTGTTTGTAGCTATTGTGAAGGGAGTCATTTCCCTAATTTCTTTCTCAGTCTGCTTATCCTTTGAATATATAAAGGCTACTGATTTGCTTGCATTGATTTTGTAGCCAGCCACTTTGCTGAAGTTGTTTATCAGCTCTAGGAGTTCTCTAGTAGAGTTTTTAGGGTCACTTAAGTATACTATCATATCATCTGCAAATAGTTATAGTTTGACTTCTTCCTTTCCAATTTGTATCCCTTTGACTTCCTTCTGTTGTCTAATTGCTCTAGCTAGGACTTCAAGTTCTATATTGAAAAGATATGGAGAGAGGGGGCAGCCTTGTCTAGTCCCTGATTTTAGTGGGATTGCTTCAAGTTTCTCTCCATGTAGTTTGATGTTAGCTACTGGTTTGCTGTATATTGCCTTTGCTATGTTTAGATATGGGCCTTGAATTCCTGTCCTTTCCAAGACTTTTAGCATGAAAGGATGCTGAATTTTGTCAAATGCCTTTTCAGCATCTAATGAGATGATCATGTTGTTTTTTTCTTTGAGTTTGTTTATGTAGTGGATAGCATTTACGGATTTCCTTATATTGAACCATCCCTGCATCCCTGGGATATAGCCTACTTGATCATGGTGGATGATCATTTTTATGTGTTCTTGGATTCGATGGGCAAGAATTTTATTTAGTATTTTTGCATCGATATTCATAAGGGAAATTGGCCTGAAATTCTCTTTCTTAGTTGGATCTTTGTGTGGTTTGGTATCAGCGTAATAGTGGCTTTGAAGAAGGAGTTGGGTAGTGTTCCTTCTGTTTCTATTTGGTGGAAAAGTTTGAAGAGTATTGGTGTTAAGTCTTCTTTGAAGGTCTGATAGAATTCTGCACTGAAACCATCTGGTCCTGTGCTTTTTTTGGTCAGAAGCCTATCTATGACCCCTTCTATTTCATTAGGGGTTATGGGTCTGTTTAGATGGTCTATTTGATCCGGTTTAATTTTGGTAATTGGTATCTGTCTAAGAAAATGTCCATTTCCTCCAGATTCTCCAGTTGTGTTGAGTACAGGTTTTTGTAGTAAGATCTTATGATTGTTTGAATTTCCTCGGTTTCTGTTGTAATATCTCCGTTTTCATTTCTAATTTTGTTAATTTGGATACTGTCTCTGTGCCCTTTGATTAGTCTGGCTAAGGGTTTATCTATCTTGTTGATTTTTTCAAAGAACCAGCTTTTGGTTTTGTTGATTCTTTGTATGGTTCTCTTGGTTTCTACTTGATTGATTTCAGCCCTGAGTTTGATGATTTCCTGTCTTCTTCTCCTCCTGAGTGAATTAGCTTCTTCTTGTTCCAGGGCTTTCAGTTGTTCCATTAATCTTCTAGTGTATTCTCTCTCGAATTTCTTTTTGGAGGCACTCAAAGCTATGAGTTTTCCTCTTACCACTGCTTTCATTGTGTCCCATAGATTTGTGTAAGTTGTGTCTTCGTTTTCATTAAATTCTAAGAAATCTTTGATTTCTTTCTTTATTTCTTCCTTGACCAAGGTATCATTGAGTAGAGTATTTTTCAGTTTCCATGTGTATGTGGGCTTTCTGTTGTTTTTACTGTTATTAAAGACCACTTTTACTCCGTAGTGATTTGATAGGAGGCATGGGATTATTTCAATCTTCTTATATTTGTTGAGGTCTGTCTTGTGACCAACTATATGATCTATTTTGAAGAAGGTGCCATGAGGTGCTGAGAAAAGGTATATTCTTTTGCTTTGGGATGAAAAGTTCTATATATATCTGTTAACTCCAATTGGTTCAAAGCTTCAATTAGTTTCACTGTCTCCCTGTTTAGTTTCTGTTTTCCTGATCGGTCCATTGGTGAGAGTGGAGTGTTGAAGTCACCCACAATTATTGTGTTAGGTGCAATGTGTACTTTGAGCTTTAGTAAAGTTTCTTTTATGAATGAGGGCGCCCTTGTATTTTGGGCATAGATGTTCAGGATTGAGAGTTCTTCTTGTTGGATTTTTCCTTTGACCAGCAAGTAGTGACCTTCCATGTCTCTTTTGATGACATTAGGTTGAAAGTCAATTTTATCTGAAATTAGAATAGCAACACCAGCTTGTTTCCTGAGACCTGCTTGTCTAATTGTCTTCCAGCCTTTTACTCTAAGTTAGTTTTTGTCTTTGACACTGAGGTGTTCTTCCTGTATGCAGCAACCAGTAACCAGTCTGTTAGTCTATGTTTTTTTATTGGGGAATTGAGTCCATTGATGTTAAGAGATATCAAGGAGTAGTGGTTATTGCTTCCTATCATTTTTGATTTTAATTTATACTGGTGTGGTTATCTTCTTTGGGTTTGATGAAAGAAGCTTAATATCCTGCTTTTTCCGGGTATAGTTTCCCTCATTGTAATGGTGTTTCCCCCTTATTATCCTTTGTAGGTCTGGGTTTGTGGAAAGAAATTGTGTAAATTTCGTTTTGTCATGGAATATCTTGGTTTCTCCATCTATAGTAATTGACAGTTTCGCTGGGTATAGTAGTCTTGGCTGACATTTGTGTTCTCTTAGAGTCTGCATGAGCCCCACCCAGGATCTTCTAACTTTCATGGTCTCTGATGAGAAATTTGGTGTAATTCTGATAGGTCTTCCTGTATATGTTACTTGCCCTTTTTCTCTTACTGCCCTAAGTATTCTTTCTTTGTTTAGTACATTTGGGGTTTTTATTATTATGTGACGGGAGGTAGTTCTGTTCTGGTCCAGTCTGTTTGGAGTTCTGTAGGCTTTTTGTATATTCATGGGCATCTCTTTCTTTAGAATAGGGAAGTTTTCTTCCATAATTTTGTTGAAGATATTTGCTGGCCCTTTAAATTGTAAATCTTCACTCTCATCAATGCCTATAATCCTTAGATTTGGCTTTCTCATTGTGTCCTGGATTTCCTGGATATTTTGGGTTACAAGCTTTTTGCATTTTGCATTTTCTTTAACTGTTGAGTCCATGGTTTCTATGGTATCTTTGGCATCTGAGATTCTTTCTTCTATCTCTTGTATTCTGTTGTTGATATTTGCGTCTATGATCCCTGATCTCTTCCCAAGGTTTTCTATCTCCAAAGTTGTCTCCCTTTGTGCTTTCTTAGTTGTTTCTACTTCTGTTTTTAGATCCTGGAAGTTTTTGCTCAGTCATTTGCTTGTTTGTGTTTTCCTCTAATTCTTTAAGAGATTTTTGTGTTTCCTCTTTCATGACTTCTGCCTGTTGATCAAAGTTCTCCTGTATTTTTTTAAGTGATTTTTTGCTTTTCCTCCTTATTGGCTTTTGTATTCTCCTGAATTTCTTTCAATGATTTTTGTGTTTCCCTTGTAACGGCTTCTAATTTTTGATCCATTTTCTCCTGAATTTCTTTAAGTATGTCCTTCATGTGTTCCTGTACCAGCATCATGACCAGTGATTTTTAAATCCAAATCTTGTTTTTCTGGTGTGTTGGGGGTATCCAGGACTTGCTATTGTTGGAAAATTGGGTTCAGATGCTGCCATAATGCCTTGGTTTCTGTTAGTAAAGTTCCTATGTTTGCCTTTAGCCATCTAGTTCTCCCAGGAGTTAGATGGTCTTATTGTCACTGGCTGGTTCTTCAACCTACTGTGGATCTTTAAGTTTATCTCTGCAACACTGGATGACTGGGTTTCCTCTGGCACAGATTACTGATATGCTGACTTCCTCTTTTGTGCCTTTGGAGCCCTTCTCAGTCTTGCCTCAAGCAATGTTATACTTAGGTTGTCAAGGTCAACTCTGCTCTTTTATGGAGCGAAGATGGTGTGGTGGGGGTCACTCCTTCTGTTGATTCTCACATAGGACACAGGTCCTGCGATGGACTGGCTTGCAGATGGACCACCTATGTGCTCAGTTCCTGAGTGCAGGCAGACCCCCGGAGGTTTGCACCACCAGAAATCTAAAGCTCAGGGTGATACAGTACCTAGTGACCCTTTTCTGTCCCGGCAAGCAGGGAGTATGGCCATGGAGCTTCTCTCCTTCTGCAGCTCACTGGGCAGGACACAGGCCCTGCGCCCGGCGGGCTGGCAGACAAACTGTTTATGTGCTTAGTTCCTGAGTGCAGGCAAACCCCTGGCGGTTTGCACCACCAGAGATCTAAAGCTCAGGGTGATACAGTACCTAGTGACCCTTTTCTGTTCCAGCAGGCAGTGAGTATGGCTGCGGGGCTTCTCTCCTTCCTCAGCTTTCTGGGCAGGGCGGGCTGGCAGACAAACCTGCCTATGTGCTCAGTTCCTGAGTGCAGGCAGACCCCTGGTGGTTTGCACCACCAGAGATCTAAAGCTCAGGGTGATACAGTACCTATTGATCCTTTTCTGTCATGGCAGGCAGCAAATATGACCGCGGGACTTCTCTCCTTCTGCGGCTCCCTGGGCAGGACAAGGCCCGAGCCCGGTGGCAAACCACCTATGTGCTCAGTTCCTGAGTGCAGGCACAACCCTGGCGGTTTGCACCACCAGAGATCTAAAGCTCAGGATGATACAGTACCTAGTGATCCTTTTCTGTCCCGGCAGGCAGCAAATCGAAAATAAACTTTTAACAATAGGGTTAGTAGTACCCAAACCAACCAAAAGCAAGAAAATGACCCAGTAACAAAAAACGAAGTATAGAACAAAACAAAGGGTTCTCAAAAGATGAATCACAATGGCTGAAAACATTTAAAAATTATTTAGTTTCCCTAGTCATTCAAGAAATGCAAATTAGAACAACTTTGAGAGTATCATACTCTAGCCAGAATGGGTAAAATTAATAAAACAAATGACAGCAGATACCAGAGAAGATGCTGGGAAAAGTGGCACTTATGCATTAATCATGGGGAGGCAAACTATTACAGTTAATACTGAAACCAGTGTAGAGGTTCCTCGAAAGCCTAAAATTGATCTATCACAAGATCCAGACATACCACTCGAGCATATACCCAAAATACTCCACATTTTAATGCAGAGACACTTGCTCATTAATGCTCTATTTATAATAGTAAGAAATTAGAAATACTCTAGAAGTTCATCAGGTGATGAATAGATAAACATAAATGTATGTTTACACAACGGGATGTTATTAAACTGTCAAGAAAAATGAAACGATGGAATTTGCAGGTAAATGGATGGAGCTAGAGACAACCACCTGGAAGACATAACCCAGACCCAGAAAGACAAACATGCTTGCTTTCTCTCATATGTGGATATTAATTTTAGAGCTTTAGATATGTATATGTCAACTATAATAGCCACAGAAGTTTGGTAGCTAGCAAGGGACCAGTGGGTAGAAAGGAATCTTCTTAGGGCATGGAAACAGAATATAGTTTTTAAAATGGATTGATGAGAAATGACTAAAAGAATTAATAAGGAAATTGGGAAAGGGATGGTAGAGCAGGGCAAAGGAGTGAGTATGAGGGCGGACAACTAACAGCAGCCTTTTAAAAAGCCATATACAAATCTTCTACTTTAAATGATTTCATGCGTGTGTGTATAAACCAGATTGTTATACATTTTATGTTTATTATACATACATTTATGTTATTATTATAATATACTATTATATTATTATATAATATGTATTATTTAAAATATCTAATATATGTTTATATGTATATGAATAAACATTTCAATTGAGTCACCACATAGTCCACATAATAAGGCCACAGCTAGAAATCTTATGGTACTAAATAGTAACCACAGTGCCAGAAATAAATTCCATCTTGATTATAATTGGCCAATGGGGTCTCACAGACCACTAAACATCACAGGCTATTGCAACTGTTTACTCTCCATAACCTGGTGGTAAGGTCCTACCACTGCTGAAGACAACAGTTAGCTATGTCATTGGACATGGAGAATTTAGTCCAACTAGAAGCTTCCTCCATACTAACTAATGTTCACTATGGACACTACTAGAGGAGAAAAGTAATCATCAGTATCACAGAGCTACAAACAAACCCTAAGATCTACAATAGCCACCTGCCTGGAAGATACTTTGGTGTGATACTGGCACAAATGTTATAGAATAAGCAACCACTTTTTGATAGGGTTTAGGACCAACTCCACGGGATGGAACCATTTATGGGATTGCTAAAGTGGCCAAGACATGAGACCAGATAGTTTATGGACTGAAAGGAAAATCTACTGTTATTCTGCTTCATGAAGCAAGCAATAAAATAACTTCTAATGATATATTGCTGTATCAATAAATCAGAACACCATCCAACTCTTGTTAGAGAAACTGCTTCTTTCAGGAAATGATAATTAACCCAAAGATCCACAAGTAGACAATGTACAGAAGATGAGAGATTTTGAAGTTCTCAGATTTGATGGGTGTATTTTTATCAAACCTCTCACCCACTTCATGGCTCAGGGAGCTACAAGGAAAAGAAGGTGGAAAGACTGCCAAAGGCAGAAAGAATGTAAGATGGGCCAAAGAAAATAGTATCTTCCAGACACGGCAAGATACACATATGAACTCACAGAAACTGTGGCAGCATGCACAAGACCTGAATAATTTCAAGCCAAACAAAATCCCCATGAGAAAAAAGAGGAAGTGGACACAAGTTCCACCCATAAACAAGAAGCTATTTACAATTGATACTCACTAGAAAAAGAAAAATCAGCTTCTCCAATGAAGGATAACTGGGTGTATCAACCACACTCCAGGACAGGCCTCATGCACAGAAATACTTGACCAAAATAAAGCAGATTCCATATATTTTTGTGTGCTTTTTTATTCTACCAGCTTTTTGTCCATCTGCTTTTCTTTTCTTTTTTCTTTCTTTCTTTTTTCTTTCTTTCTTTCTTTCTTTCTTTCTTTCTTTTTTTCTTTCTTTCTTTCCTCTGTCTCCTTCCTCTCTTGTTTCTTTCCTTCTTTCTTTCTTCTTCCTTTCTCTCTCTCTCTCTTTCTTTCTTTATTCCTGTTTTTGAGAAAAAGAGGCAAAGAACATGGAGTTGGTAGAAAAATGAGAAGAATCTGGCAAGACTTGGGTTGAGGGAAAGAATATGCTCAAAATAGATTGTAAAAAGAAATTAAGCCATACTAATATACATTGTATGTGTATCAAATTGTCAAAGAATAAATTTTACAATTTTTAAATGAGACAAAGGAAACTCTCAATCAAATGGATAATACCCTCCAGAAGAGATAAATTCTTTGCCAACCATACAACTGAAAGGGAATTCATATCCAAAATATAGAGAAAACACAAACTAAACATGAAGAAAACAAAAAACTTGATTTTAAAATAGGCAGATGAGCTGAATTCTTAAAGGACAAAATACAGATAAACAACAAATATTTTAAACACTTCAACATCACTAGCTTTTGGGACATGCAAATTAAATTCTTCTGAGATTCTATCTGACCTCCATCAGAATGATTTTCATCGAGAACACAAATGACAACTAATGTTAGAATGGATGTGGAACATGGTGGCGCCAGTGTGGATCAGTGTGTAGTTAAAACCAAAATCAGAACTGCCATAGTATTCACCTACCACACCCCTGGGCATGCACTAAAGTTCTATATCCCACCACAGACATACTTACTTATCTATATTTATTGCTGTTCCTGTTTATAATAACAAGGGTATGGGATCAGCCTAGATGTTCATCAACTGATCAATGGGTAATGAAAATGAGGTACATAAACAGTGAGATTTTCTTCAGTCACACAAAAAATAGAATTATGCAATTTTCAGGAAATGGATGGAAAATAGGTTGAGTGATGTAACCCAGGTTGAGGGGCTGCAGCATCCCATGTTCGCTCCCGTAAGTGGATCCTAGCTAACAGTTTATCAGTGTGCATCTATGTGGAAGCAAGTCGGGGCAGATGCCAGGAAACTAGAAAGCGGCCCATTAGTAGGGAAAAATTACTTTCAGCAGAAAATTACCCTATAATTAAGTCTCAGTAATTGCTATCTACTCTTTATTTAAAACTCCAAAATGAGGTGATTGATTGGAGTAGCCTCTGACCATCTATAAGAAATCTTAAATCCCTGATTATACTCTGTTAGGAACTGCTGTTCATTTACTTCCATATTTATTTCCTCTTCTAATTAGTAATGTTTCCAACAACCTTGTGGCATTCTGGTTTTGCACATTTCTACATAATTAATTATTTCCATTATGTTTTGCTTTCATTTTGGGGCCTTTCATCTTACATTAGTTCTCATTATGTAAATTTAAATTTTCTAATAAAATTTTGGGGAAAAAAAGTAAAAAGATTTGCTTTTTGTGACATGAGCAAAATTATGTCTAATTATTAAAGAAAAAAACAATCATTCCCACAGGTGATTATCACAGACATCTTCACAATTTCCAAAATTAAATTATCAAATAACTTTGATAGTCAAATGATTTTTGCATGATCACTTTTATATTTACCAACCTGAGCATTCTGACATTGACCTGAGGTTTGCAAGCAGGGGAAGGAAGAAAATCAATCCAGAAAATGTTGATGGAGACTAGTTCCCTCAGGAAGAGGAGAAGGCTACAAGTCTCTACCTCCTGCACCCATGTAGAAACTAGAACACATAAGAAGTCTCTTTAGCTACTGCAAGGTCCTACATGCAGGCGACTGTCAAGGAGATGGCATATAGATTTTTAGACCATGTGCCTGCCATTAGAAGATGCTGAAAATCTAAGGGGTGCATACCCCACACCCTGAAGAAATCAAGAGTCAGCCCCTGCAGCTTGCCAGCTAGTGTGGAAAGTAAGGAAACTTTTGCATGCTGGGCTTTGTACAATTCCATGGTCCTGCCCATTTCTCTGTCTTCTATTGTCATTGTTGCACATTGCTGTGGATCAGTCGTTTTCTGGGAGGACCCAGAACATCAAAATCTACATTTTCCAGGTAGGGATGCGAAGACAGACTAAAGTTCAGATACCACCAAAGTCCATGGTGAACCAATGAGTTTTATTGGGGTTACTTATAGAAATTGGATGAGGCATTACTTACAAGAATGGAAAGGACTCAAAGACAGACACATCACCAAAGCCCACCCCAACATGTACAAAGGATCAAAAAAGCTTGGAATCTAGAGCTGGAGCATGTTGCATAATCTGCAGACAGCTCAGTCAGTTGGAGAGTGTCCTTTACAAGTGATTTAGCTGGTCTTAACCTCTTCCAAGCAGTCTGGCTGGTTTTGCTTCTTCCAGGCAGCTCAGCTGGCTTCTGTTCCTCTCAGGATGCCTGGCTAATCTCCACTTCTTGTTTACCACCAGGCTTGTTTCAAATCCTCTTTTCAGCTTCTTATTGGAATCCTTTTTTTTTTTTTTTTTTTTTGCAACTGGTCTTGTCAGTGGGTGACTCTTATCAGTCTTTCTTATTTACTGTTGGAAGAGACTGGTCTAGTGAATTTGGTAAGTTTCAGGGACTTCCTGCAGTTATTTTGAATTTTTCTGCTTTGTTTTAAAGAGCTTCCTGGGGAGATGGGATGTTTCAATCTCACAGAAAACTGCTACACAATACATATACTGTGTAAAACTAAATTATATGGTGTGGAACTTTCTAAAAGACTATGAAAGTCAAGCGCATGTTCCTTTATTGGGAGTAATTTCCTCTGAAGCTTCTCTTATGGACAATTCACACGATGGTGCCCATGGCAGGTATTTCTCTAACCTTAAATTATCTCTGTCAATGAAGTTCCTCTCCAGGTTATAAAGAAGTACTTGACCAACACAAAACAGATTCAATGTATTTTTGTTTGCTTTTTCATCCTACCAGCTTTTTGTCCACTTGTTCTTCCTTTCTTTACAGCAGCCTCCCTTCCCTAAGGGCCCATTCATGTTGCCTATAGGAGACTTAACTGTTCTTCCTAATACCCTCTCACTTGAAGGCATGATTGTGATTGCTGGGATCTCAAGGATTTCTCCTAATGAAGTCCAGTCTTGTAGGGTAATTTTGCATCAGCTGCATTACCCAACAAAGCTGCTGAATCCTCTTCTCTGTATCTAAAAGGAGAGACCTACATGAAGTCTATCTGGCTGGATTGCTTTTTACCCCCAACCTGAATATCCTCACTATGGTCCTATCACCTGGCAGTTCCAATGTGTGTGCTTCCTAGTGAGTGGAAATCATCTGTTTGGTCACTCATTATGTATGTCTTCCAAATCACTTGACTAGTCCTTGGTGTCCATTAGTGACACAGCAAAGCAGTACTCAAATGAGACAACTCACATGTCATTTAAGGAATGGGACTCACTACATAGGAACCTATTACTGTCCATTAAAAACCCTCTCATTGCCTCTGACAGGAATGTTTTCTGTCTTTTCCTCTGATAAATTTACGAAGGACATAACCTTAAAAGTATCCGCAGATAGTATTTGTGTATTTAGGAATATATCTGAATATAGATGTATAACAATAATTAATGAAAAAATAGAGGCTATGAACTTGAAAGAGCAAAAAGAGCCAGGCGGTGGTGGCACACGCCTTTAATCCCAGCACTTGGGAGGCAGAAGCAGGTGGGTTTCTGAGTTCGAAGCCAGCCTGGTCTACTGAGTGAGTTCCAGGGCAGCCTGAAATACCCAGAGAAACACTGTCTCGAAAAACCAAAAAAAGAAAGAAAGAAAGAAAGAAAGAAAGAGAGAGAGAGAGAGAGAGAGAGAGAGAGAGAGAGAGAAAGAAAGAAAGAAAGAAAGAAAGAAAGAAAGAAAGAAAGTAGAAAGAAGTTTCTGAAAGGGTTTGGAGGCATGAAAGGAAAGGAGAAATGATATTATTATATTGCATTAGCAAAAATAAAAAGATAATTAGCAAAATACCAAGAAACAGCAAATATTAAAAACTATTATAAAGTAGTTCAGTTGGACATTGACTTTCATCTATGCAGGTAAGAACATATATGAGGAGAATTTATAACATACCCTTAGCCTGTGAATGAGATTGAAAACAAATCTTTCTGGCTTTGAAATATTATGTGCAGTAAGATTCCAGTTTAGTGTGAAAACAGTGTTCAAATGCTGGTTCAGTCCACTGTCCCCTAGCGGCCAGGAGTGCCCTAGAGTCCAAAATGCAATCCTGGTGTAGTGGGTTCCATCCATAGTGTGACCTTTACTGAGGTGGCCTGAGCGAGTAGCCACTGTAAAGCTCTCTGAAGGAAGGGACCACCTTTACTACATAAAAAAGATTTTATGACTCAAATCTTTTACAGGAGACCAGCAGCTTTTAAGGATGTTAGCAAAGTGGTTTATAAATAGGAAGTGGCTGTCTTTGCAATTCATTGGTTTCTGAAAAGCTGTAATTCCGGCATGCATATTTTTACAGCAGAAACACTTGCTACATAACAGCAAGGGTAGATAACAGCTTGGAAGAAGTGGAGAGTACTCGCTGCAGAAAAGTGGGGGTGCAGCTTTTGTTTCCTCCCTACAGGAGCATTAATGACAACCAAATTGTTTCTCCAGTAAGATGGCCAATCCCATTTGTCATTGTGTGGTGATTCATCTGTGGCTAAACCAACAATCACGGTGACGCCTCTGTTTGACAAATGTGTCCCCATCACAGCCACCATTTGTGTTTCTCTCTGCTAAAAGAAAGGCCAGTAGACTAACCTCACCCAGCTCTCTTTATCATCTACGAATGATCATTTGCTATATTAAATCCATACAGTTGAAAGAGCCAGCAAGCTGTGTGTGTACTGCTTACTGTTTCTTTTTAAACATGACTGTTTGCCAGTTGAAATTGGTAGGAGTGGAAACGAGCCTTTTTGTGTGTGTGTGCATTGTTTCCTATTGGTTAACTGTGATGTAGCCCCTGTACACGGTCTAGGGCAGTTCTGCCCACATCTGCCTCAGTAGAGGCAGAAGGAATAAGGGAGGAACCTGCAGGTAGGTCAGTGGTTCTCAACCTTCTTAACGCAGTTCCTTATGCAGTGCTGAACCCCAAGCATGAAATTATCTTCGTGGCTGCTGCATAATTGTACTTTTGCTATTGCTATGAATTGCAATGTAAATATCTGTATTTTTCCAATGGTCTTTTACTGTTGTGGTCCACACAATGAGATCCTGCTATTGTAGGTACGTAGCTGTGGGGATAGAAGCCTTTCATGTAAGTTTTTTGCTTATCAGGAAGAGGCATGTTGGATCTTTAGAGGGTACTCTGGGTTGTTTGTTTGTTTATTTTTTGTCTTTTTTTCTCAATCAAATCCTTTTCAGTTTTGAATCTCTCTGGAAAATGCTGTGCTCATTCCCCGCCCCTTTCCCCACCCTTTCCTTCCATAGTACACATGCAAGTGAGCAATGCCTGTATCTGCATATTTGCAGAAATTTCTTGGTAGCCATCAAAGTGCTCCTCTGAGTCCAGGGCAAATCTTAAGACATCGAAGTAAAAATAAGGTCACACAGGGCTATGCCAGCAAGCCACTTGGCTTTACCTATGTATTGATCCCTCTATATAATGAGATTGGTTATCAGCAAAGTGCTTCTCATCCTTCAGAGCAGAGATCAATTTATTGTTGTGAATAATTTGATCCCTTATCTCCAAACTTCAAAACACTTTAAACTCTTCAGTGTTGTTTTGGAACCAATCAGTGATACATTTTTATAGCTTTTCTGTGTTTCCTAGGTTTCCTAGGACTATATCATTAACATTTAAAATCAAAGGCAATGCTTGGCAGTACCTTTCATACTTGATATGTGTATGTGTGTGTGTAGAAATTTACAAACTTAATTTTACCCCATTTTCAATTCTGCTTGATATGAAGGAGTACAAATGTGGGAAGAAGATAGTCATGTTTAGGTTGAGTTTTCAAATAAACAACATTTTATATTGATTGGATCTGTATTTCAATGTCTCCAGTGCCCCTTTAATGGCCTTTACATAGTTATGGATATGTGGATATGGATAGTTCTCCTCAATGTTGTTCCACTGCAGGTCTCTTTAGCATTCTCTACAGAGGATGTTCATCAGACTTGCTTGGTCCTTTCTACTCATGATAGCATTAAAGACATATAGGCTTTTTTCTAGATATTTTCTTTATTTACATTTCAAATGTTCTCCCTTTTCCTCATTTCCCCTCCAACCTCCTCCTATCCTATCTCCTCTCCCCTGCTCACCATCCTACCCACTCCCCCTTCCCTGTCCTAGCATTCCCCTATAGTAGGGCATCTCCTCTCACTGATGACCAACAAAACCATCCTGTGCTACATATGTAGGTGGTCCCTCCATGTATGCTGGTTTACTGCCTGGGAGCTCTGGGAGTACTAGTTGTTCCTCCTATAATACTCTCTTCTCATTTCTCTTCCCTCTCCTGTTGAAAATGTTCTTCTTCCTCTGAAAAATCTTCCTAAGCTTGTATCCCCTTCTTGTGTATCACCCAGAGTATAGTTAGAATTCCCAGCAAATGTGAGAGTGTGAGGTCATTTACTGGAGCATGGGCAGACTTACAGTGGCTATGCCACTGAGGAAAGAAACACCCCACCCATCTATATATCTATATATATAGATAGATAGATAGTTATTATATATATTTATAACTATATAAATTAACTGACAATACTTGCTCAGTGAGTGTTGGGGCCTCATGGCTCTCTTCCTTATCCCATTTGTGATGAAAGGCTGGCAGGACCCTTGGAAAGAGCTCACGCAGGCAGCTAGCTACAACCACTCTAAGTTGAGAATTGCTATGGCTATGTTATGTGTAGAAAGCATGGTTTTCCTGTCCAACTCACCATCTTCTAGCTTAAACACCCTTTGACGTTACATCTGAGTCTTGGCTGTGGGGTTGGGGAGTCAGTGATACAGATGTGCAATTTGGGGTCCTGCACTCCTCCTTTGCTGCTCATTCTCAGCACTTTGCCTAGTTACAAACCATCATTAACCATCACCACTGTGATAATTATATAAATTTAATAAGAAGCTGCTCTGACAGAGGCCGAGAACAGCACCAATCTTGGAATATAAATGTAAATGTTTAGAAGAAAGTTGGGTTTCATGACCATTTAATGACATGGTAGTAGGTTCTCCTTAACATTATTACTTTCCCAGATATGGACTTTGACCAGGTTTATAGTGCCAGACACAAATCCCTTCCTTTGTAAGTCTTTACATTTGACCAGAGAGTGGTTGATTACTTCATAATGTTTGTGGCATTATTTCACCATAGAACAGGTTATTATAGTGGTTCATAGAGTTCACAATTGGGTAAGAATATTGGTGAATAATATCCCCCATCTGCCTGCACAGTTCTTATGGTACTAAGATAGTGCTAGTAAGCAATATTGAAGTTAACCACCAGGGAGAAGAATTGCAGCTTAGTTCCAGCCTGACTTCTTAATATTATGTGACCAAAGTGTAGTGATTTTAGCAATGAATCTTACCTTCAAATTCTGTTGGACAACCAAGAGAAATGGCACTTGCCTTTGTTACATTGAAGACCTCCAAAGCCTACCTGGACAAAAAGTCAGGAGGTATTTCATACTTGACAGTGGGATTTTTAATAATCTGTGGATCCTATCAGAAACATTGTTTACCCACATAGGATGCTTCAATGTAAATGCTATTTTCTCATTGTTGCTTTAAAAGAAGCTTTTAAAACAGTGAGTGTCCCAATAATGTTTTAGACTTGTTTAGTTTTTGTTATTCACTTCTTGCCCACCCTCTTCTGTCTTTCTCTATCATCCATGTAGCTACTTAGACCTTTGTAATTCCAATATTCTCCCCTCAACTTTTATGACACATTTGACTAAGAAAAATATGATTTCTGAACTTGTCTTTCATCTTTAAATAAATGCAAGAAAATATTTTAACTTCATGCATGGATGGAAATCTGTCCCAGCATTTCTTGTATACAGGATACATTTTGCGTCAAAAGTTGTGTGGGTTGGTTGATGTCTTTATTCCTCCAATAGGGTTCCTTCCTGGCTATAGGAGGTGGTCTCTTCAGGTTCCATATTTCCAGTGCTGTGAAGCTTAGCTAAGGTCACCCCCACTGATTGCTGGGATCTTTTAGGTCTCTGGCAGGTCCTTGAGATGCTGTGACTCCTCCACCTCTGCCAGCTGCAGATTTCTATTCATTCTTCTGGCACAATGGCAATCTCTTGTCTCTCCACACACCTGATCCCCACACCCCCACATTCTCCTCTGGATCCCTCTCACACCCACTTTTCTTCATCCATCTTCCTCCTTTGATTATTTTATTTCAACTTCTGAGTGATATTCAAGCATCCTTGCTTGGGTCTTTCTTTGTGTTTAAATTATTTGAGTATGTGGAGTGTAACAAGGGTATCCTGTACTTTATGGCTAATAACCATTTAAAAGTGACTATATACCAGGCATGTCCTTTTGCGTCTGGGCTACCTCATTCAGAATGATATTCTCAAGTTCTATCCAGTTTCCTGCAGAATTCATGATGTCTTTGTTTTTAATGGCTGAATAGTATCCCATTATGAAAATGTACCACATTTTCTTCAGTTGAGGGACATCTAGGTTGTTTCCAGTTTCTGTCCATTACAATTAAAGCTGCTATGAACATGAATGAACAAGTGTACCTGTGGTATAGAGGGACATCTTTTCAGTATGTTCTCAGAAGGGGTATAGCTGAGTCTTGAGTTAGAACTAGTCCCAGTTTTCTGAGAAACTGCCAAATTGATTTTCAAAGTGGTTATATAAGTTTTCACTCCCACCAGCAATGTAAGAGTATTCCCCTTGGTCCACATCCTCGACAACATGTGCTACTACTTGTGTTTTTAATATTAGCTATTCTGACAGGTGTACGATGAAATCTCAGTCTTGTTTTGATTTGCATTTCCCTGATGATTGAGGACATTGAATATTTCTGTAAGTGCTTCTTGGCCACTTGAAATTCTTCTGGTAAGAAATTTCTGTTTACTTCTATACCCCATTTTTCAATTGGGTTATTTCAGTTGTTGGTGTCTAATTCTTGAACATGTGGGGACAAATGAAAAAATGATAAAATTATAGTGAAATAAAAGAAATTATAAAAAAAGAATGCTGGTCAAATATGTCATAACTGATTAAGAGGAATAATTTTGATTTCTATATTGCTAATGAAAATATTTCAGAATATAAATCTGCTTAAGTCCTTCCTTTAGTAAAAGGAAGTGTTAATACAGAAGAATATATAGTAAACTATAAAAATAAACTCTCATTCAAGGATCTAAATCAATACACAGAGCAAAGCTTCCAACAAGTATGTTGCAATATTAGTGATTGCTTACTCACATAAATGAAAAACATAAACACTTCATTGTAATTCTTATTGATGCTCTGGTTAAAAGTACCTTAAGATAACCGATTCTAAATTCTCCTTACCACAGAAAGGGAGTTTTTATTAATATGTGTCACTTAAAATCTCGATGTCTACCAATTTCTGAGGATGCCTATAAAAGAAGGGATTTAGTTGAAAATTTTAATGATCACTAATGAGTCTAATTCCAAGAAAAAAAATCTTATTGTGACTGCTAAACAAAGTCATTTGAACTGATAGAAGTTTGGCAAGAGTATGTATTAGTAAGATAATTTAAGTGTTATTTGATGCAATCGTGGAGACAGACTCCTCCTCTTGAAAGGATGCAATACATGGGTGGGAGACATATGGATAGAGAATTTCTTTCTCTAATAGAGAAAAACATGCTAAAGTTGCAAGTATGTTATTATTAGAATGTGTATGACAATAACTTTTGGAAATCCCAAATGATTCCAACTAACATAGCCATCACAGAAGTCAGTAATGATTTATGATCATACTGAAGAAGCATTTTTGCATTGTGACGTAAATCAAAAGATACCAACATTTCTGGAACTTTGAAAGTGTCAGGAGATATACAATAGCATTTAATGTACCTGGAGGATATATTTTAAGGATTATTATGTTTGCTATGATCTCAGTGAAAGCCCCTTTAATGGTTAATTCTGGGACATGTGTGAATATGAGTGCTGGGACCTAAGCAGTCTTAAGAGAAGAAGCCAGTGACATTGCAAGTAAGTTTTGTCCATGTGGGAAATTGAATAATTAGTGAATGGAAGCATATGTATTATTGGCAAAATTTGTTGAGATGTTTCTGTAAAGAAGCCATGTTTTCATCTTCTTAAAGCTTAAAATGGGACTTTAATTTACATCATCAACAGGCTTTCCTTGAGAGCTTGCTGCCGCCTGCTCAAGTCCTGTCTACTTGTGTTCTCATTGCCTAGAAAAGAGTTCTAGTTCTTCAGTGCCAGAAAGGGATGATTGATCATGTTTGTAACATTTTTAAAGAGCAGTAATATTATCTAAGCATTGAAATTTTTTTTCATGTTCTCTATCATACTGCACATGACATTTTTCTACCAAGATCGAATCGCTCTCACATAGCTCATTATAAATTTTGGATACATTTGTAGAATTTTCTTCTTATAGCCCCAAATCTTCATTAGACCAGAAAGCTACAAATTCTGATTCAAGAGGATAAACTATTCATAGCCACTGGCTAAAGGTTTTGCTTAGTTTCAGGGAATACCAAGATGATGTATAGAAATTACCCCAAAGTCTAGAGGATCTTTACTTCATTATGTGTATGTGTGTTCATAAGCATGTGTGTAAAACGATTTCTATCCTTTGAACAGAATTTGAAGTGTATAGAGCGACAGCCACCGCATGGATTTTGGCTCTGGAGTTATTCATCTTGGCTCATTGAAATGTCATGCTGGGGGCTGGAGAGCTGGCTACGCAATTAAGAGCATTAAAGTACTCTTTCAGAGAATCAGGGTTCAATTCCCTGCACCCACATGGCACCACACGACTGCCTGAAAGTCCAAGATCTGGCATCCTCAAACAGACATAGATGCTGGCAAAGCAATAATGCACATAAAACAAAAATGTCAAATGTAGAGTAACTGTCAATGTCCCATTCTCTGAAATAAAACTACAAACCTCTCTTGTCCTCTTTGCCTTTATGATTGTGGCTTTGTAAAACAATTTATGTTTCATTATATTGCTCATATGTGCCTGGGTTATGTTTAAAATTTTAGCCACAACTTTGACTTAATTTCCTATGGTTTCATTATCTTTCGGATCATAAAGGTATACATTATCATTCTCAGACATTTGGAAAATTGAAAATGAAAATTATTCTCATGTGAAAAAGAAGATTCCCCTATGAAAAATGCAGACTGTATCTAAGTTTTTTTGACTATACACTTAAAGGGGAACCATAAGATGACTGGCCTTCTGAACCTTCTGGCTTGATCTGTAATGATTTGAGTTTTCTCCAGTTAGCACACAGAAACTGAACATCTTATGCAAGACCAATGTGTGCCATAGGACATGGCAACAAAACCAACTTACCCTCTATAGCTTCTTTGCAGCAAAGTTCTCCTGCAGACCACTATTATGCCATTCTGGGACTGCAAACACACTGGTTGCCACAAATACCATGAATATAACAACTGAGAGTGAGCTGGGATGCCAGGACTATAGTTAATTTTGTGGTGTTGCATAGCCATCAACTCCTAGTGATCCAAACATAATGGATTTGTAGACTGAAGAAGAAATACCTATTATGTATATGTGTATATATAGTGTCCAGTATCATTAGGTTGCCTTACAATGCCAAGTTATTGAAAGAATGTGCCTAATAACCATTTACTTTACATTTAGAACACAGAGCATTTTTATCTTTTTATAAATAAGACTGAGCCATATTCATCATTCATATTATATTATAACTTGTCTAGAACACATCAGTAATAAATTATTGAAAATAAAATTCCTAGATTCTAATAAAGGTGAAGCCTTTGTTGCAAACATTGATATTCCATGAAACAAATGTGAGAACAAATTTTGGTTTTGTGTACATATATTTAAAAATATTTGTACTCCTAAGCTCAACTCCAAATGGATCAAGGACCTCCATAAAAAGCCAGACACTCTGAAGCTAATAGAAAATAAACTGGGGAAGACCCTTGAGGACATTGGTACAGGGGGAAAGTTCCTGAACAGAACACCAATAGCACATGCTATAATATCAAGAATTGAAAAATGGGACCTCATAAAATTACAAAGTTTCTGTAAAGCAAAGGACACCATCAAAAGGACAAATCAGCAACCAACAAATTGGGAAAAGATCTTCACCAACCCTACATCAGATAGAGGGCTAATATCCAATATATACAAAGAACTCAAGAAGTTAGACCCCAGAAAACCAAATAACCCTATTAAAAATGGGGTACAGAGGTAAACAAAGGATTCTCACCTGAAGAACTTCAGATAGCAGAGAAACATCTTTAAAAAATGCTCAGCTTCATTAGTCATCAGGCAAATGCAAATCAAAACAACCCTGAGATTTCACCTTACAGCAGTCAGAATGGCTAAGAATAAAAACTCAGGAGACAGCAGGTGTTGGCGAGGATGTGGAAAAAGAGGAATACTCTTCCACTGCTGGTGGGCTTGCAAATTGGTACAACCACTCTGGAAATCAGTCTGGTGGTTTCTCAGAAAACTGCTCCACTATGATCATAGCAATCCTATTTATAATAGCCAGAAGCTGGAAAGAACCCAGGTATCCCTCAACAGAAGAATGGATGCAAAAAATGTGGTATATATACACAATGGAGTACTATTCAGCCATTAGAAATAATGAATTCATGAAATTCTTAGGCAAATGGATAGAGCTGGAGAACATCATACTAAGTCAGGTAACCCAGTCTCAAAAGATCAATCATCGTATGCACTCACTAATAAGTGGATATTAGCCTGGAAAACTGGAATACCCATAACATAATCTACACATCAAATGAGGTACAAGAAGAACGGAGGTGTGGCCCCTGGTTCTGGAAAGACTCAGTGTAGCAGTATAAGGCAAAACCAGAACAGGGAAGTGGGAAGGGGTGGGTGGGAGAACAGGGGGAGGGAATGGGGCTTATGTGACTTTCAGGGAGTGGGGGACCAGAAAAGGGGAAATCATTTGAAATGTCAATAAAAAAAATTAAATAAAATAAAAATACATCGAAAAAACAATGAGAGGGGAAATAATAAATACACACACAAAAAAATTGTACTCTATATTTGAAGGTAAGATAAAAGATATAATTGATATAAGACAAATCAGTGGATGGCACGAATTTTATATAGTTTATATATGTATAAATATATGTATATAAAATATATTAAAATAATGTGTATATAGACATACACCATTCAGATAGATATACATGTTCAAAGTTTCTAATCACATTTATCAGTAGTTGTTTCCATGTTCAAGTACATTTTTCTACACTCCTTTTACTTAATGATAGCATGACTTTAGTACAAAGAAAAAATTCTAAGTTGTGAATAATAGTATCAAGCTCTTAATAAACAGAAATCTTCTGGCCACCATTTGCACCAGGGAGCCAGATGGCTCCACAGCCTTCAGTGCACAGCCCTCAGGAGAGAGTGATCTCCCAGCAGCTCTTTCACTTCTGAGCACAGAGTTGAGATCTCCACCTTCTCTCTGGAGGGGAACAGCTAGGAGCACACAGAGCATAAGATCAGTGGAGCAGCTGGGACAGGAGTCTTCTGGTTGCCATTTGCACCAGGGAGCCAGGCAGCTCCACAGCCTTCTGTGCACAGACCCTCCCAGAAGAAAGCTGGTCACACAGGAGTAGAGACACAGGCTTACAGTCCCACAAGAGGGACACGTTCCAGCCAGAGACAGGAAGACAAACCAACACCAGAGATAACCAGATGGCAAAAGGCAAGCACAAGAAACCTAAGAACAGAAACCAAGGCTACTTGGCAAAATGAGAACGCAGTTCTCCTGCCATAGCAAGTCCCGGATACCCCAACACACGAGAAAAGCAAAAGTTGGATTTAAAATCGTTTCTCATGATGCTGATAGAGGGCTTCAAAAAGGACATAAATAACTTCATTAAAGAAATACAGAAGAACATGGGTCAACAGAAAAAAGCCTTTAAAGAGGAAACACAAAAAATCCACTAAAGAATTATAGGAAAACACAAACAATCAAGTGAAGGAGCTGAACAAAACCATCCAGGATCTAAAAATAGAAGTAAAAACAATGAAATCACAAAGGGAGACAATTCTGGAGATAGAAAACTTTGGAAAGAAATCAAGAGTCACAGATGCAAGCAGCAACAACAGAATACAAGAGATAGAAGAAAGAATCTCAGGTGCTGAAGATACCTCGAAAGCATTGACTCTAGAGTTAAAGAAAATGCAAAATGCATAAAGCCTGCAACCCAAAACATCCAGGAAATCAAGGACACAATGAGAAGATCAAACCTAAAGATTATAGGTATAGATGAGAGCAAAGATTCACAACTTAAAGGGCCAGTAAGTATATGCAACAAAATTCTAGAAGAAAACTTCCCTAACCTAAAGAAAGAGACGCCTATGAACATACAAGAAGCCTACAGAACTCCAAACAGACTGGTCCAGACCAGAAAGTCCTCCTGGCACATAATAATCAAAACACCAAATACACTAAACAAAGAAAGAATATTAAAAGCAGTAAGGGAAAATTGTCAAGTAACTTACAGACCTATGACTGTAGCCAACCTGAGCTAGACGATTCCTCACCTGAGGTTCTCTTTCCAGGAGATTCTAAACAATTCAAGTGAGCAATTAAAACCAGGAAGCTCAAGCTGAGTGTGGTGGCACACACCTGTAATCACAGCACTTGGGAGGCAGAGGCAGGTGGATCTCTGAGTCCGAGGCCAGCCTGGTCTACAGAGTGAGTTCCAGGACAGCAGGACAGTCGGGGCTATACAGAGAAACCCTGTCTCGAAAAACCAAAATAAATAAATAAATAAATAGATAGATAGATAGATAGATAGATAGATAGATAGATAGATAGATAAATAAATAAATAAAAAACCTAGCCAGCTCAGGAACTGGCAACAATCTCTTCTACACAGAGTTATTCAACTCTGTAGTGTAAGGAATCAATGAGAAAATGCAAAATGTAAGATGTTTAGAAAAAGATCTGGAAATTCTTACTAAATAGAGACTGAAAATATTAAAACATAATTAGATTTCCAAGTAATAGAGGGCACAATATCAAGATTTAAGTCAATAGAATCAAGGAGAAGCTGTTCTTTTCCCTTATTTTCCCACTAATTAATTTGAATTAAAGCAGTAATAAGTTAAAATACTAGGCAAAAAAATTCCAAAGGCTTCCTTCATTTTTGTGTGATTGGATACTATAGGCAGAATGCTTTGGACCTGGAATATTATATTGTACTATTGACAATAGATATATAGACTACTATGACCAAGCAACATCATGAGGAATCAGTAATTATTTTCAAACCAGATTAAAAATAAAAGCATTTGACCTTGTATTATGTTCATCAGAACCCCATCAGAAGGTCAAAAATCCTTTTAAATCAGAAACTTAACAATATCATATCTAAAGCCTTATAGAAGTTTATATTTTTCCCAAAAATTTTCCTTATATTTTAGTGAACAATTTGAAAGATAAAAACATTTCAATCCAGGGTGTAATGGTGCATGCTTTTAATCCCAGCACATAGGAGGCAGAGCTAGGTGAATCTCCAAGGCCAGTCTGCTCTACACAGTAAGTTGCAGGTCACCAGAGGAATGAACAGAGAATCCCTGCCTCAGAAAGACAAAAAAAAAATCAAAAATAAAAAGCAATTACGTAAAAGATGTTCATCACAGCACCAACTATGATGGAAAAACTGATTTTTCACAGCAAAGTTCACTGTTGCTTAAGGGATTTTCAGAGATATATTAAAATATTAACATTAAATTATAAATGAAAGAAGACATAATGCAATCTAATCCATTAAAAAAAAAGGCTAGAGAAAAATATCTTAAAGTATGACTAATGATTTCTTCCGGATGCAGAGAACAAAGCTCATCATAGAGTTTTGAGACAAATCTGTTGTATTAATTCTTTGGTTCTTTAAAAATAAAGAGCATGTATTTTGTTGGGAAATAATGAAATAAGTAATTGGGACCTAACAATGAGGGAAAAATGTGCTGTAGTTCAGTGAAGCCTTCAGTGGAGGAAGGTTCAAAGGAAGAATGCTAAGTGCCACTCTCTCCTGGCCATGTCCTGTCATCAATCAAACTGCCAACTGTGGCCTTACACAGTCTTTTTTGTCCTGAATCATGTAAAACATTTGCTTTCCTGACAATACATCTAGTGTGCGCTTCTAGTGTGTGGTGCCTCTTCTTTTACATTTACCCATATCCTCATGCTGTGGCCTTGCAGTCTCTGAACACTCTGTCTGCAGAGCACGAAATACCTTTTGCAGAAAAGATCTGGGCCAGGAACAAAGAGTGGCCTGGGGTCCTTACTGGGAAAATGATGCTTTGGGGGAGAGGGTAGCTATGAGCAAACATTTCCCAATTTGACCACTTAGCATTATTCTTGTTTTCTTTTTCTTTTTTTCTGTTCTAGCAATAGAGATCATTCCCCTATTCAAATTTTATGCATAATGCATAGATACTGAAATCGAGCCTTAGGCCTTCAGGAAACTCCGTATGTCAGCCTTCCATTCTAGGCATGTGAATTTTAGGTAGAATATGTGCTGTCAGACTGAATGCATCTCAAGGAGCACTGGGCTGTTAAGTTTGGATTTTTTGATGCTAATAAACCTGCACTAAAAGAAAGTAAGTAAGGTGGGATGAGGGGAGAGAGAGAGAGAGAGAGAGAGAGAGAGAGAGAGAGAGAGAGAGAGAGAGAGAGAGAGAGAGAGAACAGTATTCCAAGGGAGAAAGTAGTTAATTCTTTTTTAAAAATTATAGTATATTAAGCTTATAGGGGTAATGATTTTCACTAACCCAATTTTATCTATGTACATATACATAATGCATTTGATCATATTTACACACATTAATCTTGTCCTCCCCCACTCCTCCTGATCCCCCTCCTCTTCCCAACTAGTCCTTTCTCTATTCACCTATTTTTGGGTGAACCAATGAACTTGATCCTGGTTGCTTTGAAAAGTACAGTGAGGAATTATTTATTATACCCCAAGTAAGTGACCAGTGCTTACACCACTAAAGAAATGTTTCCCCTACCCACCAGCGACCACAAACTGCCTCTCTCACTGTAAGGAATTATCAGACCTTGTTAGCCCCTCCACAGCATCTGTTTTTAAAATGTTCCTAGTCTGCGACCATGAGCCAAGCCTTGAAGCACAACACTCTAAGTTGGGATGTAGAGTTACTGTAAAATATGCACCAACTGATAAAGACTTTAGAACCAAGAACAAGTGTGAAATAGCATTGTATATTAATTACAAGTGGAAATTATAATAATCTTGATATATTAAATTACATAAATTATACATATAATTAATTTCATTTATAAATAAGGCCAGGCCTTGGCAAAAGTGTCCAGAAATTCACCATAATCTTTCACATTAATGGCCCAGTCCACTCCGTTGATTATTTGATCTTGTTTGTTCCGGTTATGTTTCAGTCTAATTCCTAACTTTCAAACATTAATTCAGTACTTTGGACTTCTATGTTGTGATGCTGTCTCTCTGACTCACTTCTAAATTGAAGTGCATATATAAAGAAAAATTGAATCACTTCAATGATTTTAAATCACTCTTCAATGTGCAAAGCAATTTAAAACTACTGGAGTGCTTCCAATTTTTATTAGTCCTTGAATTTGGAAGTGATCTAGGCTTTTCTGGACATGTGCAATGCACTGTGACTTAAAATTATTAAGCTCTCATGACCCTCTACCCACTCCACTGTTTTCATTGTTAAGAATCTGGATTCGTTTCACAATGTTAACTACCATGAAGGGAGTAGACAGAAAATAGGTGGGATAACAAAAATCCAGGCAAATAGCCTCCATCGAATAATGAGACTATACGTTGTAATTAGATGGTGTCTTGCTCAAGGATCTCTGAGCCCTTCATAGTCATTAGCTCATTCATCATGAAGACATCTCACAGGAGGTGTATTTCCAGTGTGGCATGCTGTTTGTAGGGATGGGGAAGCCATGTGTACTGGCTTAACACATTGAATTAGCACATAGGAATTATGTGAGAACTGTTCCTAGGACATTTGTTTTAGGTGTTATTCTTTGTTCTTTTTTCAGGAAGAGCTGATGTTCCACTGTGTGATTCATTTTTAAATGTCAAGCAATTAACTTGGCAATATGGAATCTACTAGATTTGCTTTATCCCAAATAAATTCTAGAGGTAAAGATAAAGTGATTGATTTTCAAATGTAATGACTTTGTTAAGTCTCAGATAAGAGGATAGAACCTTTTTGACCATTTTCCTTACTGTTTATCATATAGTGAATTCATTGAACCTAAAGCATTTACCTGTTTGACAGTTTATCTTAGATAGTTTTTCTCTCTGTTGTTGTAATATGAGAAATTCTGAACCACCCAATAGCTCATAAAACCTTTACTTTGAGGAAGAGATTAATTCAGGACCAGTAATAAGGTATTTTATTTTTAAATGCAAGCTAAGAAGAAACTGCGAGCCTGTTCCTCACTATAATGCAGCAGACTATTGGATCTTACAACATGAACACCCCATGTGGAATGATTAACAGTTCTTGTCAACAGCATGATATGAAATCTATGACCAAATGTTGTTATTTTGAAAGCAGAGTCCAAGTTAGATCATTAGCTGGTAACACACTTTGAAGGGCTTTAAGTCATCAATGAGCTGGACATATGAGTAAGAATCTCCATAAAACTTCATGTATTGCCATAAAAAAAAAAACCCCTTCTGACATAAAGGAATCTAATTCACTAATAAATTTCAGATAATAAAAAATGTGTCACCCAGTAATGCTCACTGCATTTTGAGAAAGGTGTGCTACAAACTAACAAACAAATAGTAACATGGAGAAAAGAAACTCGTGTGGTCCCTCTCTTCCTAAAGGCTGGATGAAGCAAGAAGCTGGGCAGATGAGGGACTGCCACAGAAATGACAGAATAGTTGATCCCAACTCTTTTCTTAGACTATATACACAAAAAAGATATTTATGAACAGAGATGTTTGCTTTTTACTCTCTTTCAAAAAAAAAACAAGGGTCTGTAGGAACCCAAGGCTTTATCTCTTTGAATAAATTCTGTAATATCTTAGTAAAGGTAATCTTAAGGCAAAAACCTAACATAAAGTGTGTGTGTGTTTTGTGTGTGTGTGTGTGTGTTAATCTTATTTGAAGCAGTATGGCCCCTAGGCGGAAATAGAATTTACAGTAATGCTGGGGATTAAAGGGAATGAGCCTCTTGTTTAGAAAATTAGCTAATCAATAAACCAAGCTTATTTTTAAAAATGCTTTAATTTTTAAAAATAGAGCATGTCTGCTCCAGCTTCCTGTATTTGACTCTGATAATAAAACTTTCAGCATGACTAATACAGTTTAGCTAAACAAATTAGAGAGAGCTGTACCGTATTTCCATTAGCCACTGTGATCATCTCTGCTGAGCCAGTGGTGAAAGCCTGTGAAGCCAGGCAGGCTCACAGTGTGTGGGGGAGATCCTGGAACAATGGACTAGGGCTACCATTCTCTACCTGGATATGATAACCTGTTTTAGGAAGAAAGGGAGAAATAATCCAAGAACTCCTTCCCTGTATTCCTGATGGCCAAATCCCTTCCTTTTTAGTTAAAAAGACAAGATGAATGTCAGAGGCAGAAATTTAGGGCAGTCCAGAAGAAATTAGTAACCCTTGTGTCTCCATAGCTTTGGTTTGCACGTTATAAGGTAAATTCTGTACCTAGTCCTCTCCAGGAAAATGGAAGTTGAGTTCCTTGCTGTTCAGTACCTCTAAATGTGACTTTAACTCTAAATTGGGTCGCTTCAGATGTAATTAGTTAAGATGATGTCATACTGAAATAAGGTGGAACCATAATTGACTCAGACTAGCATGTTTATAAGAAAGAAGATGATGTAAAGACACTAATATGTAACAGCAAAAACAGAGGCTGGAGTAATAAGACATCTACAATACAAGAAAGAAGACACTTATTCTGCCTGGCACCTTGAGAAGGAACCTGGCCCTGCTAGCATCATGACTTTCTTTGGACCTCTACTCTGCAAAACTGTGAGATGTCACTTCTCTTCTGATGGCAGGCACACTGTGGCACTTTCTTATAGCATCTTTAAACAGCTAACATGCTGCATAGGAAACTGCAAAAACTTCTTTGAGGGTTGCTTGATAAAGGAGTTAAATATCACTAAAGCTAACATGAATGTTTGGAAACAGATGTTTCCAAAAGCTAGGTTTATGTTCCAAAGCAAGTCAGCAGTTCTTGGTTTGCAAATGATAGTCAGTCATCAAGGGTAGCCAAGGCAAGAACCTGGAAGCAAGATCTGAAGCGGAGACTATGGAGGAATGCTGGTTGCAAGTTTGCTTTTCACAGCTTGCTCAGATTGCTTTCTTACACAATCCGCGGCTATCTACCTATGGGTGGCACATTCTATAGTAGACTGGGACCTCCTATATCACTCATCAATCAAGAAATTATACCACAGGGCAATCTTATAGATACTACTTCTCAACTGAGATATCTTATTCCCAAGTAAATCTAGTTTGCGTTAAGTTGACAAAAACTAACAAACATGCAGACTAACAGTAGAGTGTACAACCCCTCAGGACCAATGACATATATAGCCATAGTTTCCTGGTCCCAGTGCAAGTGACAAATATGGGTTTGCTGTTTTGGAACAGGACTTAAATACAATCAGAAGTTAGTTGGTTATTCCACCAGCATTTATGCGACTATTACAGTAGTAGGCATGTCTTGTTAGGTCAGTAGTTATTGTACCATAGGATTCACAGATGAGGAAGTTTAATGATAATTTTTTCTCCTCCAGTCATGTACATAGCACCTTCTGGCACTATGAAAGACATTCAGTAAAGGTGATGCTTCCAGTTCAATAGCTCACTTCACCTCCTTCTATGACTGAAGTATATGGTGTCTCCAATGACAGGCTCTTACCACTCTTGAGAGCAACTATGAGCACTGGAAAGATAGTGAACATTTAGAGGTCTATGGAATCGTACTGTTTAACAACTCCAAAAATGGTAACCAATTTCTAACATTAGTATTTCCATTTTTTAGCTTGTGAGACCTAGAAGATGAATTGTCTCATTATATAGTAATGTCATTTAAACTCATTTTGTGTGTGTGTGTGTGTGTGTGTGTGTGTGTGTGTGTGTATTTTAAGAAGCTTCTTCAGTAACAAAAAAATTTCAAATGATCAAGGATCTCAATGTTATCCTGATTACATGAACCCAATAGAGGAGAAATTAGGAAATAGAGTTGAATTTATACAAACCAGATAGAACTGTCTGTACAGGATCTCATTAGCACAGGTATTAAGAACTTCTATTGAAAATTGGTTTCTATTGAAAATTGAACCAAAAGGTTTCAATACATCAAAGGATGCCATGAATCAAGTGAAGAGGCAACCTACACAATCAGAAAAAGTCTTTACCAGCTACCCACCTGACAAAGTGTTAATATATAGATTTTACAAAAAACATGTGATGTGTGAAAAGGGAAACACTCATTTACTTCTGATAGGGTGCAAACTGGTGCAGCCACTTTAGAAATCAATATAGAGGTTCTGCCTCTATGCTTTGCTATGAATATGGAACTAATTGCAAGTCTTCAATGTTTATTTTCCTATCCACTTATACCTGAAGTTATTAATGTCTCAGTGTACTCAGTATTAAGCACTTACCAATGATTGCTAGAAATCTGCAGGTTTTCCGCATCAGTTTGAGACTGCTGAGGTACCCAGTCTTGTAAAATAAGCAGCTACAATGCTCATGACCTCTCCAGTGTACTATTGTGAGACCACTTCAATTGCTAAGACACCCAGCCTCATGGATTGAGAAACTCCTGGTGTCTTGGCATTCAGGTGTAAGACAGATGCAGTTCTTCTTTCTGTACAAGCTTATTTAATACATTATATACACACACATACACGCACATGTATGTACTCATTATGTTGTTTTCATTCCAAAATGATTGCTTTGTAAAACGTTTGATTGTTATGTGACTATTACTGTATTTTCCTAATGGAATTATACATTTGAGGTGATTGTGCAGATAGTATTCTAATCCCAGAGAAGTACGCAGAATTGAGTCCAATACCCTGAATATCAGGCTACCAATAAATAAAGCAATAACTCCTCAACCCCTTTACAACACAGTCTCTCATAAGCATAGAAAATTTTTAAACAAAAAAATATAAATATTTTCAAGAATATTAGAGTCATAACACCAGAAATTGAAGTTCCAGTGGGGGGAAAAAACACAAGAAACATAAAAAAATCATAGCCATGGGTTCTTCCTAAAATTACTAATCCCCCATTATTCATCTCCAATGTGAATTAACTGAGAAAAATTAGACAGGATTTAAGGAGAAATGCAACTTTATTCAAAGAATTCAAAGAGAACACAGACTTCTGTGTTAATTCCCCCCACAAAACACAAATAGTTAAATGATATAAGGAAGTAAATACAGAATATTAATGTGGAGTTTAGTAAAGAAAAAGAGGTCATGGGAAAAGAAGAAACAGGAAAAGCAGAAATAAAAAATTTAATAAGTGAAATAAAGAATTAAGAAACTGACAGAATAAATTGGAAAAAGGAGGGTCTGCAAAAAGTAAATGTAGCAGAACTTGAACATTGGACAATGACAAAGACAAATTAATGTGAAAGTGTGAACATCATTTTCAAACTCTAGATGTTCTAGTATGTTTTTCTCTTTCTGTAATAAAATACCATGACCAAAGCAAGTTGAGAAGGAGACGGTTCATTTGGATTACTTCTAGGTCACAAACCTGTCACTGAAGACAGACATGATAGGAATTTATATCTATAGGAACAGATTCTGAGACCATTGAGGATTGCTGTTTACAGGCTTTCTCCTGGTTCACATCTGGATAACTTTATTTTACATCCAACCACACCTGAGTATGGATGGGGCTACCTATGGTGGGCTGGGCCCTCCTGCACCAATCAAAATAATTTCTCATAAGTCAATCTGATATTTGTGATCCCACAAACTACCTTAACTAACTCTTGACGGTTTTACATTGACAATGTGTTGATTGTGTTGGTTGGTTTTAATGTCAACTTGTCAAAATTCATAGCCCCTAAATGGGAAACCTAACTGATGAGTTGTAGTCCTGATTACCTTAACTGGTGTGGGAAATGCCAAATGGAAGTGGTACTTTCTAGTGTCAGGTTAGAGTAAAAAGAATATGGCAAAACCCGCAAAAAACCAAAAAAACATTGTCCTCTTTTTTTCTCCAGCCAGTGATTTGATTTATGTTCTTATTACGGCTGATTTTCTTCATTATATAGGACCAGCATTTACAGGCTTCAATCACAGAATAAGGATCAATGGCTCCCAGAAACTCTCAGTTTTTCTGCATCTGCTTGGGAGTGCTGAGGGACCCAGTCCTGTAAACTAGACAGCTAGTGTGTTCTTGACCATTCCAGTGTACACCATTGTGTGACCAATTCAAATGTTAAGACATACAGCCTCAAGGACTGAGAAAATGCTAGTTTGTAGCATTTCAACTGTAAGTTACCTCAGTTACTATTTCGGTGTAATCTTATTTAATACAGTGTACACACATGCGAACGCGCGCGCACACACACACACGTCTCTCCTTTCTCCTATCTCTCTCCCTCTCTCCTTCCCTCCCTCATTTCTATTCCTCTAGTGACACAGACTAATATAGCAAGGTATACTGTTGTGGACAAGGAATAAGATGAATTTTAGGCTAAAAGTATAGATAGTTTTCAACAAAATCATAGAAGAACATTTCCCAAATATATAGAAAAACATTTCCATCCAGGTACAGGAGGAATATAGAACATTGAACAGGCAAAATTAATAACTGAATACTCATACATATCATAACTATAGTGGTAAATATATATAGCAAAGAAAGCATATCGAAAGTTTCAAAAGCTAAAGATGAAATCAGATACAAAAGCAAGTCTATCAAGATATCATATTACTCAAAAGAAATTTTAAAAGCTGAGAGAGCTCATAGGGTGTATCTGTTGCCTACTCCCTCAAGTCCTGTGCTCCCTCTGTAACAACACTATTTTTAGGCTGGACAGATTGTTGGTAAAAGATTTTGTGTCTGGGTTGGATGGAGTCAAAGTTTCTCTTTTAGTAGCTTACAGAAGATTATTTTGAATACCAAAGAGACTAGACCAAAAACACCCTAAAAGCTTTCATGAAGTTTCAACTTCACTAGGTTTTTACACTGCTCAACCAAGTGCTCCCCAATTTCAGCCACCTCTCCCTACACTCTCTCCTTCAATACTCATCACACCTGATGCCTCCTGTTTGCATTATCACCTGTTCAATGTCCACCCACATAACCCCTTCTATGTTCTCTTCTTAAGGAGATCAATGCGTCCCTATCTTAAGCTCTACTGGTTACTCAGCCTCTCTGGGTCTGTGGATTATAACATGAGCATATTTTACTTACAGCTAATATCCACTTAAAATTTAAAACACATCTCAGCCAGGATGATTTTTTTTTCCTAATCCTATCCATTTGCCTGCAAATTTCATGTCTTTTTTTTTTAAACATCAGAGTAATACTTTATTTTGTAGATGCACCACATTTTCTTTATCCATTCTTCTGTTGAGAAACACCTAGGTTGTTTCCAGTTTCTGGCTATCATGAATAAAGTTGCTATGAACATAGTTGAGTGAGTGTCCTTGGTATAGGATAGAGTGTTTTTTGGATATACACCCAAATATGGTTTTGCTAGGTCTTGAAGTAGAACAAGTTTAATTTTCTGAGGAGCCATGATATTGATTTCCCTAGTATTTGTGCTAGTGTGCACTTCCACCAGCAATGGCATAACTATTTTTGTTGTTGTTGTTCCACATCCTTGCCAGCATGACCTGTCATTTGTATTACTGATCTTAGCTATTCTGATTGGTGTAAGATGGAACCTCAAAATAGTTTTAATTACATTTTCCTGATGCCTAAGGATGCTAGACATTTCTTTTTAAGTGTTTTTCAGACCACTGAGATTCCTCTTTTGGGGATTGTATAATGGGATTATTTAATTTTTGATATTTAGTTCTTAATTTCTTTATATATTGGACTTTAGTCCTCTTTGAGATATGGAGTAAGTAAAAAGAATTTCCAATCCTGTAGACTACTGTTTTGTACAATTGATAGTATCCTTTGCTTTATACAATGTTTTCAGTTCTGTGAGGACTCAATTATTAATTGTTGACTTTGGTGCCTATGCCCACTCCACAATGAGGGAGCCAAAACCTGACACTGCTTAGATGTCTATGAACCAGAGACTGAGTAGATCCAAGACCTAGGATAGAGCTAAACATGAATAGTCAACAAAAAATAACAACAACAACAAACCAAAACAACAATAAATTGATTTCCAATGGTAGACTTATAAATCCAGGACTTACCCAATCATCATCAGAGAAGCTTGTTTCAGCATTAGGTGGGAGTGGGTAAAGACCCACAGTCAAACAGTATGTAGAAAAAGTCTATTACATCTTTCTCCTTGGTACCATGGAATCCTCCAGAAGAGGGTGAAGGAAGTTTTCTAGGAGTCAAAGGGATGGAGGACATCAGAAGAATAAGACCCATTGAAACAGCCAAACAAAACACATATAGGTTTACAGAGACTAGTGGCAAACACGAGCTTGCATGACTCTGTACCAAATCATCTGTGTATATATTGTAGGTAATAGCTTAATGATTTTGTGAGATTCTTCCCTATGGGACAAAGTGTGTTGCTGACTCTTTTGACTACTCTTGGGACACCTCTTCCTGGGTTACTTTGTTCAGCTTTGTTGTGAGAGCTCTTGACTTGCATTATCATATTTTGTTTTGTAGTGTCTTAGAGGCTTGCTCTTTTCTGATTGGAGACAGAGGGAAAGTAAATTCAGTGATTAGAGGAGGTGTGGGTGAAAGCCTGGATAGTGTGAAGGAAGAAGAAACTATGGTCAGAAAATACTATATAACAGAAAAATTGATTTTAATAAAAAATATTTAAAATCAATGAAAAGGTGTATGTAAATTCAGAAAACAGCTGCCATACCAAACTATGATACCTAGAAAAACTATCTTTCATAGTGGCAGAACAAGACTCTCCATAATAAAACAGGGTAATAAGCTAATTATCATTATACAATATCTATAGAAATTAGTTGAAAGAACCCTTTTTATAAAGAGAAGTGAAACATATCAATACAATTACAAAAAGACTGTATCATTCTAAACAATAGTTAAAAATGAGGGCTAAGAAAACACTGAATACTGCAAAATATGAAAGAAATTAATAAATGATTTAATATTAATTCTGAATATTAATGTTCTCAGTTCCTAATGAAATGAAACTGATTTGTAGATTGGATTAACTAAAAGAAGCTGTGGCTTATTTGCTTCCAAAAGACTTCTTATGTTCAAAAGTAGAGGTAAAAGAATGGAAAATGGTATTCCAAGTAAATAAAAACCTGGACTATTCAAAATATAATTTTGAATCATTGATTAGCTTTAAGTTAAACCGAGGCAAAAAGGAAAAGTAATGCCATTTCATAAAAAGGAA
This sequence comes from Apodemus sylvaticus, assembly GCF_947179515.1. NCBI lineage: Eukaryota > Metazoa > Chordata > Mammalia > Rodentia > Muridae > Apodemus > Apodemus sylvaticus. The sequence goes on along the minus strand of NC_067482.1, from coordinate 93,357,896 downwards.
ACAATACATTAAGAAGATATTAAAGTGCTAAAACATATATTCAAAACTTTAGGTCTACCCCATTTCATAAAATAAATTATAGTAGATGTAAAGTCAAAGACTAATGACAATGCAGTAATATTGGGTGACATAGGAAGCCCAGTCTCAGCAATAGACAGGTAATCCTGACAAAAGTAATCAGAGAAACATGTGAGTTAAATTCCATCATGGATCCAATAGACTCAATATAAATCTAAAGAATATTTCATCCAAATATTACAGATTACACATTCTTCTCAGAATCCAATGGGTCATTCTCTAAAATAAATCATATAATAGGACACTAATCATATCTTTAAAAATTTTTTATTCTATCTGAGAACAATAGAATAAAATTAGAAATTGACAAGAGAAACTACTGAATGTAAACAAAATTATGGTACAAAGAAATAAAAATTGCTTAGTCAAATGAAAATGAAAGCAACATTGAGAAACCAACATTCATGTAGCCAAAGGATTGCTTTTGAAAGGACAGCTATTTCCATAACACTCAATAGAATCTTCATAAAAAATTTCAAGAACACTAGTCACAGTAGAACAAAAGTTTTTAAATGCATATAGAAACATTAAAATTTCAGATAGCAGGTTAGGGGAGGCGGCGGCAGCGGCGGCGGTGGCAGCAGCAAGAGCAGCAGCAGCGGCTCTTCCAGAGGAAGGGCCATCAACAGTGGAACCAAGGTGACAGGGTCCAGGCAGGCCCTGTGCCCATGACCACTGACCATCGCTGGCCAGCCAGGCTGCAAGCCAGGTAGAGTTACAGCACCTTTCACCCCACAGAAGCCACATCAGAACTCTGTCTCCCACCAGTCAGTTATGAGAGACTCACCTCCATCTTGGTTCTCTGACACCAGAGAGATCAGACAGCCTAAGGTATGCAAACATAACCCGAGGCCAATATCACGGGGATCTAAGCCCGACTGGTGTTGACCTGCACTGAGGCCCAGGGCTGTTCGGGGGGCCATCGGTGTGCCAACCTGGCCAGGAGGTTATTTGCCTGGCCCGGCACGCATGCGCTGCCATTTTGGCTATGGGATGCCAGAGAGTTCTAGCAGGCAAAGCCAGCTAACAGTCATAGCCCAAGGCTAACATAGCGGGGGATCTAGGCCCAACAGGCCCTGGACTGCCCCCAGGACCTGGGCTGCTCAGTGGGCCATCTGTGTGCCAACCCTGCCAGGAGGTTGTTAGCCTAGCAGACTCTCCTGGCACTTTCAGGGAGCTAGCGCACACTCCGCCATCCTGGCCACCTGACAGAACTAATTAACACTCATAGCCCAAGGGGAACTTTGCTCAGGCCTTGGCCTGCCAGGCTTTTGCCTAGACTCAGGGCCTCAGCAGCTAGGCTAGCCTAGTGTGCAACAAACGGGTTGGGAGATAGGCTGCCCAGCAGAGTGATCAGCACTCGGAAAAGATCCCACAGCACACACCATCAGCACTCCCTGAAGGAGCAAACAGACACAATCTGGGGCAAGGCACATTAGGGCTGCAAGGGCACCCAAGAGGAGGACAGCATATCAGCAATCTGTGACAGGGGAAATCCAACCCAAGAACTCAAGAAGTTAGACCCCAGAAAACCAAATAACCCTATTAAAAATGGGGTACAGAGTTAAACAAAGAATTTTCACCTGAAGAACGTCAGATGGCAGAGAAGCATCTTTAAAAATGCTCAACTTCATTAGACATTAGGGAAATGCAAATCAAAGCAATCCTGAGATTTCACCTTATACCAGTCAGAATGGCTAAGATTAAAAATTCAGGAGACAGCAGATGTTGGCCAGGATGTGGAGAAAGAGGAACACTCCCCAATGCTGGTGGGGTTGGAAATTGGTACAACCACTCTGGAAATCAGTCTGGTGGTTCCTCAGAAAACTGGGCACCTCACTTCCCAAAGATCCTCCTATGCTACTCCTGGGCATATACCCAGAGGATTCCCCAGCATGTAATAAGGATATATGCTCCACTATGTTCATAGTAGCCCTATTTATAATAGCCAGAAGCTGGAAAAACCCAGGTATCCCTCAACAGAAGAATGGATGCAAAAAAATGTGGTATATATACACAATGGAGTACTATTCAGCCATTAGAAACAGTGAATTCATGAAATTCTTAGGTAAATGGATGGAGCCGGAGAACATCATACTAAGTGAGGTAACCCAGTCTCAAAAGATCAATCATGGTATGCACTCACTAATAAGTGGATATTAACCTAGAAAACTGGAATACCCAAAACATAATCCACACATCAAATGAGGTACAAGAAGAACGGAGGAGTGGCCCCTGGTTCTGGAAAGACTCAGTGTAGCATTATAGGGCAAAACTGGAACAGGGAAGTGGGAAGGGGTGGGTGTGAGAACAGGGGGAGGGAAGAGGGCTTATGGGACTTTTGGGGAGTGGGGGGTTCAGAAAAGGGGAAATCATTTGAAATGTAAATAAAGAATATATCGAATAAAAAATTCAGATAGCAAAAGCAATCCTAAACATTCAAAATAATGATGGAAGTGTCATATGTGATTTCAAATTATATGACAAAGTTGTATCAAGAAGAATATTAGAATATCAGCATGAAAATAGATACCCAAATCAGTGGAATAGAATAGGAACCAAATAAAAACACATGTATGCACATAACTTTTTACAAAGAAATCAAAATTACCTACTAGTGAAAAGGCAGCCTCTTCAACAATGGTGTTGAGAAATCTTGACATCCACATATCGAAGAATGAAAATAGATGTCTTCTGCTCTACACAAGAATCAATTCTATATGATCTAAAAACCTCTGAATCTGAAACTGTTGGAGGGGCAAATAGAAAAACACTTCAAAATTCACATATAGCTAAGGACTTTCTGAAGAGTACTCCAGTCACTCAGGAAAACCATGAACCTACAAATAGGAATTTAGGATATAAAAGGTGTCTCTCAAGAAAAAAAAATAGTTGTTGAGGCACCCTCAAGAATGGTAAAAAATGGAAGGTATATATCTATAATACATAAACAATTATGAAAAAGATAAGAACTCAAACTATCTGATTAATAATGAACAAATGAAATGGTCCATTCTTAAAAGAGGAATACAAGTTTCTAGTAAATGCAGCATAAAAAGTTCAGTCTCACATCTATCAGAGAAATTAAAACCAACACTCTGCTGAGATTTCATCTTCCCTGAGTCAGAATGGTAGTCAATAAAACAGCGAGTAAAAACAAATGCTGGCTGAGTGAGTAAACAAAGGCGAACTCTGTACACTGCTGGCGGATGTGAAGTGGTGCAACCACTGTGAAATCCAACACAAATGTGTCCAAAAACTCTGAAAACAGGTCTACCATATGTTCAGCTATTCAACTCAACAGATACTAAAGATACTTGCACATCAGTGTTTACTACATCATAATTCACAGAAGCCAAGCGACAGAACCAACCTGTGTGTCTAGCAACACAGGGATGGATAATGATAATACATATGCACTCATTGGAATTTTCTTTTCAGCCAGAAAGAAAAATGAAATTGTCATTTGCAGGAAAATGTAATAACTGCAGATAATTGTATTAAGCAAATTAAGGCAGTGTCAAAAAGACAAATATCATGCTGTCTCTCACGTGTGGATGCTAGAAGTTATATGGATGTATACAATCATGCACATACATTTGCCGTGGGAGTAGAAGCAAATTTGTGGGGATGAGAGAGGCTTAATGGGAGAAGGAAGATGCTGAGTCAGCGGAGAGCAGAGGACATGGCGAACATATTCTAAAGGTACAAGATATACTTACATGAAAATTTAGAAGGAGAATATGCAAAAAGCATACTTTAGAATTATACTAAATTATAGATCTCTCAACACTAATCCATAAATTAGTCAATACTATTCTTTCCAACCCTTCTCAGACTACTGCAATAGTTTATAAAAGCAAGCATTGGCTTAAAAATTACATGCTGCATCAGTGATTCTTATGTTTCATAATTGCCATAATCATTTCTCTAGTATATACACACACATACACAGATATACACATATATATACAAACACACATCAACACACAAACACACACATAGGTAGTAGGTATGTATGATATATTATGTATGTATACATGTTTGTATTTTCCCCTCATTATTCCAGAGAATCAACTTCAGGACTTCTGTGGACAGAAAAATGCTATCATATTCTATGTATGTTCTATATATACTTTAAATAATCACTAAATCACATAACACCTAGCAGAGTACAGTGGCTGCATCAATAACTGTAATTCTATTGTTCAGGAAATAATAAATTATGTGTTCCTTTACAGAAGCCATTTTTTCATCCTACTCAGAGGTTGAACTCTACCACAAATAAAAGCATGTCATAATTATTTGCATTCAAGAACTGAATTGCTAGGCTATGCATGTCAATTTGTGGTTGCTCTAGAAAAAAAATGTGTCCATCCCAAATTCATGGTGATATTTTATCTTTGGTGTGACAATATTTAAAGTCAAGGCCAACAAAAATGGGAAGATGCTGATGTTGGCAGCATTTTCAGGAATTGCATTAATTAAGACATACAATACCAAGAAGAGGTAATGTTATTTGAAAGGAAAAGCTTTCATGCCAACAGCAAGACCACTGTGTATGCGCTGCTGGGTCAGCACTACAATTAAGAAAATCGTCTAGTGTGCTTGCTTGGTAATGCTATTATCATCTGTTCTCTCTTTAACAAGAAAAAGCTACTTGAGAATGTCCACATTTATTCTTCTCACTTCCACTAACCTTTGATCCCACCAATGCCATGCAGGACTAGCATTTCAATGACTCAATCGGTTACTTTATCATCTGGTTCACTGAGGATTTTTATTCTTATTTTTACATACTTTTCTTGCCCTATGATCTACACACTGTTATTGTGACAGATATCATTAACGCTGTGTCCTGTGTAACTGCACAGTGACTAAGATATATAATGGATCAGCTGTGTGGTTGAAGGAAAAGATCATGCACTTTCATTTACTCTTGATTAAATTGAAACTAACCAGAGTTATGAAACACAGAACACTCTAAGACAGAATAAGAAGATAAAAGCAGACTTTATGAGGCTTCTCCTTTAAGAATAAAGAATTCAACTCTAAGAGATAATTTGCATAACCTAGACATCTAAAAAATGTAATAAATAATGACTATTCAAATATAAAATGCCATGAGCCAATATGTGATAGAATACCTATACCTAATAGTTTCGAATTAAAATACTTTATAATGTCCTATTAAAAATGGACTTCCTGGTAGAGTAGCAGTGTCCCAATGTCAAGAGGCATGAATTGAACTATATGACTTGCCACCATAGTTTTCTTTATGTCTTTCAGGTACAAACAATCATTGGAAAAGCCATGTGATCTATAGTGGTAGTTTATATGGAACTCCATGGCCTAAGTTTGTTCTGTATTTGTGAAGTCATAAGGAGCTTTGAACTTACACAGCTGAATTGCTTCATTCTCCCAGAAAATGACTATGACTTAATTTGGTAACTTAACACAATAGGAAAGCCATCTAGTTGAACCTGGCAACCTAGGGAACAGTAAGGTTTCCATTGATAGAAGTCTTGATCAATATGTTGAAACCTGAGATGAAAACACACACCAAATGCAGAGCACAGCAAGATAAAAGTAAAACAAATGGGGAAAGGGGTGTGATGTTGATAACAAACTAGCGTTAAAATTGAGGTGTTCACTTTTGCTCAGAAACATTGCTGTGCTACAAAATAAGAATATTTATCTTGAGATTGATAGACATAAAACCCACAGTTGATGGATGAGATCTTTTAACTAGGAAAATTATGGTGTCAAATGTTACAAAATGTATTTCTTTCACTAACATTCTAATAATATAGCATTTTCCAATGCACTTTGATTTCAAAAAAGGCATTTAATGAAAATGTAACTATATGGTTATAGAATAACTATCTAGAAATGTTGTTAAAGTCTTGTAGAAAGGGCTTATCTCTGATAGTTGTAAAGGCTTAGAAATGGACAAAACCAGCTTTAATGCACATTTGTGTAGTTACTGCTTCCAAATGAGGTTCTGAGGAAAGACTTTAAAATATCAACCATTCAAGTTGATTTTAAGTTTACATCTATTTTCTGACTCAAAAAGAGAAACCCATAATTATTAAAGTCTTAAAAATACTCTTTCCTCCATTTTAGAGACAATGACAGATATTTTGACAAAGATATCATCTTACCATACCAACAGGTTGTTGGTTTTTGTTGTTTTTTTTTTTTTCTGACTAAGACAATGGTGCCTCATATTTGGCCAGTCTTTTAAACAGCAGAAGCCCTAGAGACACTCTGCATGTCTTCAATTCTGAAGCACTAATAGTATTAGAGTATGAAAGTCATATCAAAGATCTTTGCTTTAGCATGGAAAGAAAGATAATGATTTTCAATCTCTGCTAGGTGAAATAGTGGTAAATGGTCAAGAAAGTCTAGTTTATCCTCCAGAGCCTGCTAACAAGGTTATGTTCTGGCAGCAGACAGTGTTCGACTTTGATGTATGAACAGTCAGCTACAGTTTCTGGTAGGCTCCACTGTGGTTGTATGACTGTCACTTCAAGACACTTTCTAAACTTCAACAGAAACAATATTTACTGATCACTACAGGTTTTTTTTTTTGAAGTTAGCTTTTAGGGGGCTTGACAAAGAACAGAAGATTTAAGAGAATTAGCCATTATTCCAGAGTACTCAGGTTCAATTTCCAGCACCCACACAGCAACACACACTTGTGTAACTTCAGTTCCAGGAGATCTGACACCTTCTTCCGGATTCTGCAGGCACTGCACACACATGATGCACAGATCCAAATAAAATGCTCATACGCCTAAAATGGAAATAAACATATACTGGCTTGCAATCCTGACAACAATGGAGGAGTGTTCCTCATTCTCTACATCCACGCCAGCATCTGCTGTCACCTGAGAGTTCTTAATCTTAGCCATTCTGACTGGTGTGAGGTGAAATCTCATAGCTGTTTTGGTTTGTATTTCCCTGATGACTAAGGATGTTGAACATTTCCTTAGGTGCTTCTCATTCCATATTCCTCAGTTGAGAATTCTTTGTTTAGCTCTGTACCTCATTTTTAATAGGATTATTTGATTCTCTGGAGTCTAACTTCTTGAGTTCTTTGTATATATTGGATATTAGCCCTCTATCAGATGTAAGGTTGGGAAAGATCTTTTCTCAATCTGTTGGTTGCTATTTTGTCCTATTGACAGTATCCTTTGCCTTACAGAAGCTTTGCAATTTTATGACATTCCATTTGTCAATTCTTGATCCTAGACCATAAGCTATTGGTGTTCTGTTCAGGAAATTTCCCACTGTGCCTATGAGCTTGAGATTCTACTCCACTTTCTTTTCTATTAGTTTCAGTGTATCTGGTTTTATGTGGAGTTCCTTGATCTACTTGGACTTATCTAAAAGGAGATAAGAATGGATCAATTTACATTCTTCTACATGCAAACTGACAGTTGAACCAGCATCATTTGTTGAAAATAATGTCTCTTATTCACTGGATTGTTTTAGCTCCTTTGTCAAAAATCAAGTGACCATAGGTGTATGGGTTCATTTCTGGGTCTTCAGTTCTATTCCACTGATCTACCTGCCTGTCACTCTACCAATACCACGAAGTTTTTATCACTATTAATCTGTAGTACAGCTTGAGGTCAGGGATGGTGATTCCATCAGAAGTTCTTCTATTTCTGAGAATAGCTTTTGCTATCCTGGGTTTCTGTTATTCCATATGAATTTGGAAACTTCTCTTTCTCACTCTATGAAAAATTGAGTTGGAATTTTGATTGGGATTGCATTGAATCTGTAGATTGCTTTCAGAAAGATGGCCATTTTTACTATATTAATCCAGCCAATCCATAAGCATGGAAGATCTTTCCATCTTCAGAGATGTTCAATTTCTTTCTTCAGAGATTCCAAGTTCTTTTCAGAAAAACCTTCCACTTGCTCGAGCCCTCACCAATGTAGTTTATATTATCTGTGACTCTTATGAAGGGTGTTGTATCCACAATTTCTTTCTCAGTCTGTTTAGCCTTTGAGTAAAGGAAGGCCATGGATTTGTGTGAGTTAATTTTATATCCAGCCAATTTGCAGAAGTTGTTTATCAGGTTTAGGAGTTCTCTGGTAGAATTTCTGGGATTACTTTACGTATACAATCATATCATCTGCAAATAGTGGTGTTTTGACTTCTTCCTTTCCAATTTGTATTCCTTTGGCCTCCTTTTGTTGTCTAATTGCTCTGGCTAGGACTTTGAGTACTATATTGAGTAAGTATGGAGAGAAAACAGTCTTGCCTAGTCCCTGATTTTAGTGGCATTGCTTCAACTTTCTCTCCATTTATCAGTTTAGCAGTTTCTCAGAAAATTGGACATAGTTCTACCTGAGGACACAGCTATACCATTCCTAGGCATATACTCAGAAGATGCTACAACATGTAATAAGCACACATGCTTCACTATGTTCATAGCAGCCTTATTTATAATAGCCAGAAGCTGGAAAGAACACAGATGTCCCTCAAGAGATGAATGGATACAGAAATGGTACCTTTACACAATGGAGTACTACTTGGCTATGAAAAACAATGAATTCATGAAATACTTAGGTAAATGGATGAAACTAGAGAATATCATCCTGAGTGAGGTAATCCAACCTCATAAGAACACACATGGTATGCACTCACTCATAAGTTGATAGTAGCTCAGAAGGTCAGAAAACCCATGATACAATTCACAGACCACATGAAGCTCAAGAAGAAGGAAGACCAAAGTGTGGATACTTCAGTCCTTCTGAAAAGGGGCAACAAAATACACAGAGACAAAGTATGGATCAGAGAGTGAAGGAAAGACTATCTAGAGACTGCCCCACCTGGGGATCCATCCCATATACAGTTACCAAACCCAGACACTATTGTGGATGCCAACATGTGCTTGCTGACAGGAGCATGATATAGCTGTCTCATGAAAGGCTCTGCCAGAACTTGACAAATGCAGAGGTGGATGCTCTCAGTCAACCATTGGTCTAAGTACAAGGTTCACTTGGTCTAAGTGCGAGGGCCCCAGTGGAGGAGCTAGAGAAAGTACAACAATATGAACCAACCAGTACCCTCAGAGCTTCCAGGGACTAAATCACCAACCAAAGAGTACACATGGAGGGACCCATGACTCCAAATGCATATATAGCAGAAGACGGCTTTGTCAGACATCAATGGGAGGAGAGGCCTGTAGTCCTGTAAAGGCTTGATGCCCCAGTGTAGGGGAATGCCAGGACAAGAAAGTAGGAGTGAGTGAGTTGGTAAGCAAGGGGGGGATGGGATAGGGGGTTTTTGAAAAGGAAACCAGGAAAGGGGATAACATTTGAAATGTAAATAAAGAAAAATCTAATAAAAAAGAAAAAATAAGCATTTTATATGTGAAAAATAATAAACATATTTTTAAAATAAACTTTTAGAAATGGATAAGAAGATAAGAAATACATTAATATACATATTTTAAGCACTTGGAGCATTGCCTCCCTAGTCTAATAAGGAAAGGTAAGCAAAATAAAGATATTGAGATAATTCTTCAATGTACAAATGTTTCAGAATTAGTACAGGAAGGCTAAGTTATAAAACAAAGGCTTAAATAAGAATAATACACATTTCAAGATAAAAACATACAGATTGATTCACATAGTTTTTAAATTTATTTCTTTTATTTTTTGGAATTATAATTACACCATTTCCTCTTCCCTTTCCTCTATCCAAATCCTCCCATATATTCCTCCTTTCTCTCTTTCAAAATCATGGCCTGCTTTTCATTAATTCATTAATTTTACTAATGTTGCTGGGCACAAAGACACACGTGGATATATAAGTACATAAGTTCATTCTCAGAATGTATAAATTATTTTCATGTATGCTTTCTGGAATTACCATTGATACTGGATAATCAATTGATATGCTGTTCCCAGGGGGAAAAAAAAACTATTTGCCTACTCTCAGCATCCCTAGATGTCTATAGTTCTTTATGTAGGGCTGAAGCACCCAAGACTTTATCTAGATTTTATGCACAATTAAAATGCTACATAATGGTGAAGATGAAGATGAAGATGACCAGAAGGATAACTTTCTAAAGTCAGTGTGACAAATTTCATGACTCTACAGAGTACAGTCTCTCCTATGTTCTAAGAACTTCTGTAACAGAGTCAGTAGCAAGGTAGCTTCACCACAGCTGGAGGTTGTCTGTAGGACTAACTTCTTCTAACTCCTCCTAATGCTTCCCTTGACATTCTGTCTTCCTGTAGTGTCTTCTGTGATTTTTTTTCACTTCTGCCTCTTAATTGTTCTTGGTGAAGACACTAGAGTTATAAGAATAGGGTTCATTCCACACTTGATCTTAGCCAAAAGGCCAAGAAGTGATTTAGGGTTCATTCCAAAGACCTTATTTATCCTTAGTTACACTTTCTAAGTCTTTACTTCTCTATATCCATCCCTACCCTTTAGCCCTCTCCAGCCCTCACCCTTGTCCACCTCTTACCCACCTCTCTCTCTCTCTCTCTCTCTCTCTCTCTCTCTCTCTCGTTTCTGTCCAGTTAGGTAACCTTCTTTCTCAATTAATGGTAACCTTTCTGGAGGTCAATGGCTCAAGGACTGTCATATCCAATGTGTTTCAGCTAACCATGCTAGTTCTTCCTTATAAACTATCCATCTTCAAACATGTCAGCTGAAGCCCAAACATACCAGCACCCTTACAGCAAAAGTATCTCTGTGTAACTTCAAAACTTAAGACACAGCACAATCCTTGAACAAGATGATAGATAGGTCATTGGGCATCCCTATGCCCTCCTAACGGGAGGTTGACTGTCAGGAACTGCAGAGGTGAGGGATGGGCATACCAAACCATAAAATGTCTGCAACCTTTAACCATATCTATCTACAGTGCAACGATGATGTAAGATACTGGGTGTGAGCACAAAGGCATAGCAATTGATATTAAATAAAGAAAATACAAATTTAATTTTGAGGTGCTACAAGAGCTGCATGGATAAACAAGATAAATTCCTATAATACCTTAAATATTTATCATTGAGTGTTTTTTGTTTATGTTGCTGCAATTAATTGACTGATATTTTATTTGTCAAAAAGCTGTTGTGTGGGTAAAAGAATATGTGTTGATATCATTTTTTAGTCTAGCTTAAAAATTTCATGCTGTTTGAGTTGAAATGTAAAACTTTAAAACTACTAAACAATATTTTATAATCTCTGTTTTTAGGTCTTCTCTATAAAATGACTCAAACTATATTGTGGGAATTATTGCTTATATTGATAACAGTAAACATAATATTACAACTTTCCTAAGACTTGAGGAAGAAAAGATCAAAAAATATTTCAAATATTATCATCTCTATAAATCAGTGTGTCTGTCTTTTTCTTGTAACTAAAAGTTTCTGTGAATCTTCATTAAAACAAGCAGCTTTTATTGGAAGAGCAACTGTTGTTTGTTGTAGGGGATGGGGAGTATTCACACCATACAGCTCCTGCATGTGGCATTTCCTATTCGGGAAAGTGCTTATTCCATATTATATAACTCCATATATCCTCCCAAACAGGTTAAACACCATTTCAAAATGTCCCACATTCATACAATTCTATATAAGTAGAATATCCTATATTCTACATAATTCAAGGTATCAGGATACACCTAAATTCATTGAAATCAAGAAGAAATTTAAGAACTGCTTACAGAAAGATTAATATGTTTCTGTACGAGCCCATTTCAAAAAAACATGAAACCATGAATAGAAGATGTTTATACAAATGGGCAAATATAGATAATTTCTCTGAGTGTTTCTTTTACACCTAAGTTAAGGAGCCATCTTTTACAACAAAACTGATAGATTTTTAAAAGACATAATCTTTGATATTACATCTAACTTAGAGGAGGAAGTGAGTACAATATCCACTCACCAGTACATGTCAGTTCCTGCAAGAATTATTTTGCCCTTAATTGGAGCTTTGTGAATTTTCATAAAGCAGAATTCTCAGAGGACACAATCTGTAGGAAACTTACTTACTTCATCAGATTCCAGAGAGTATGTTCTGTTTTCTCTTAACCAGTGACTTTAGAAAAATGCAAAGCTGTATGGGGTTGGTAGACATGTAGTCTAGGTTTATGACCCCATATTTTTCTATAAAAATCTTCAAAACTACAGAGAAAATAAAATAACTCTATAGTCAACACTTCGCATTAGGCTGTTTTTAAAGGCCAAGAAATAATCTATTTACATAATAATATAATAATAATATAACTATTATCATTGAGGCAGATGTTCATATTCATAGTTACTTTTTTCTTTTTCTTTTATTTGATGTATTCTTTATTTACATTTCAAATGATTTCCCCTTTTCTGGGTCCCCACTCCCCGCAAGTCCCATATGCCCTCTTCCATCCCCCTGTTTCTCCATCTACTCCTTCCCACTTCCCTGTTCTGGAATTCCCCTATACTCTTGCACTGAGTCTTTCCAGAACCAGTGGCCACTTCTCCATTCTTTTTGGACATCATTTAATTTTTGGATAATGTCTTGGGTATTCAAAGTTTCTAGACTAATATCCACTTATCAGTGAGTGCATACCATGATTCATCTTTTGAGACTGGGTTACCTCACTTAGTATGATGTTCTCCAGCTCCATCCATTTGTCTACAAATTTCATGAATTCATTGTTTCTAATGGCTGAATAGTACTCCATTGTGTAAATATACCACATTTTTTTGTATCCATTCCTCCATTGAGGGGCACCTGGGTTCTTTCCAACTTCTGGCTACTACAAATAGGGCTGATATGAACATAGTAGAGCATGTGTACTTATTACATGCTGGAGAATCCTCTGGGTATATGCCCAGGAGTGGTATAGCAGGACCCTCCAGAAGTGCCATGCCCAGTTTTCTGAGGAACCGCCAGACTGATTTCCAAAGTGGTTGCACCATCTTGCAATCCCACCAGCAGTGGAGGAGTGTTCCTCTTTCTCCACATCCTCTCCAGCACCTGCTGTCTCCTGAGTTTTTGACCTTAGCCGTTCTGACTGGTGTGAGGTGAAATCTTAGGGTTGTTTTCATTTGCATTTCCCTAATGATTAATGATGTTGAACATTTCTTAAGGTGTTTCTCAGCCCTCCAAAGTTCTCCATGTGAAAATTCTTTGTTTAGCTCTGTACCCAACTTTTTAATGGGGTTATTTGGTTCTTTGGGTTCTACCTTCTTGAATTCTTTGTATATATTAGATATTAGCCATCTGTCAGATTTAGGGTGAAGATTTATTGGTGAAGATCCTTTCCCAATCCTTTGGTTGAAGTTTTGTCCTTTTGACGGTGTCCTTTGCCTTACAGAAACTTTGTAGCTTTATGAGGTCCCATTTGTCAATTCCTGATCTTGAGCATAAGCTATTGGTGTTCTATTCAGGAACATTTCCCCTGTGCCCATGTCCTCAAGGGTCTTCCCCAGTTTCTTTTCTATTAGTTTCAGTGTGTCAGGTTTTATGTGGAGGTCCTTGATCCAATCCAAAAACACATCAAAACGATCATCCAACAGGATCAAGTAGGCTTCATCCCAGGGATGCAGGGATGGTTCAATATACTGAAATCCATCAATGCAATCCACTACATAAACAAACTCAAAGAAAAAAAACCACATGATCATTTCATTAGATGCTGAAAAAGCATTTGACAAAATTTAGCATCCTTTCATGCTAAAAGTCTTGGAAAGGACAGGAATTCAAGGCCCATATCTAAACATAGTAAAAGCAATATACAACAAACCAGTAGCCAATATCAAACTAAATGGAGAGAAACTTGAAGCAATTCCACTAAAATCAGGGACTAGACAAGGCTGCCCCCTCTCTCCATATTTTTTTAATATAGTTCTTGAAGTCCTGGCTAGAGCAATTAGACAACATAAGGAGGTCAAAGGGATACAAATTGGAAATTTAGAAGTCAAACTATCACTATTTGCAGATGATATGATAGTATACTTAAGTGACCCAAAAAACTCTACTAGAGAACTCCTACAGCTGAAAAACAACTTCACCAAAGTGGCTGGCTACAAAATCAACTCAAGCAAATCAAGTAGCCTTTATATACTCAAAGGATAAGCAGACTAAGAAATTAGGGAAATGACACCCTTCACAATAGCCACAAACAGCATAAAGTATCTTGGGGTGACTCTAACCAAACAAGTGAAGTATCTGCATGACAAGAACTTCAGATCTCTGAAGAAAGAAATCGAAGAAGATCTCAGAAAATGGAAAAATCTTCCATGCTCATGGATTGGCAGGATTAATATAGTTAAAAAGGCCATCTTGCCAAATGCAATCTACAGATTCAATGCAATCCCCATCAAAATCCCAACCCAGTTCTTCATAGAGCTAGAAAGAGCAATGCTCAAATTCATCTGGAATAACAAAAAACCCAGGATACCTAGAACTATTCTCAACAGTAAAAGAACTTCAGGGGGATTCAGTATCCCAGACCTCAAACTTTACTACAGAGCAATAGTGATAAAAACTGCATGGTATTGGTATAATGTCAGGCAAGCAGATCAATGGTATAGGATTGAACACCCAGAAATGAACCCACACACCTATGGTCACTTGATCTTCGACAAAGGAGCTGAAAGCATCCAGTGGAAAAAAGATAGTCTTTTCAACAAATGGTGCTGGTTCAATTGGAGGTCAGCATGCTGAAGAATGCAAATTGATCCATTCTTTTTTTTTTTTTTTTTGCTTTATTCTTTTTTTTTAATTCGATATAATTTATTTACATTTCAAATGATTTCCCCTTTTCTAGCCCCCCCACTCCCCGAAAGTCCCGCAAGCCCCCTTCTCTTCCCCTGTCCTCCCACCCACCCCTTCCCAGTTCCCCGTTCTGGTTTTGCTGAATACTGTTTCACTGAGTCTTTCCAGAACCAGGGGCCACTCCTCCTTTCTTCTTGTACCTCATTTGATGTGTGGATTATGTTTTGGGTATTCCAGTTTTCTAGGTTAATATCCACTTATTAGTGAGTGCATACCATGATTCACCTTTTGAGTCTGGGTTACCTCACTTAGTATGATATTCTCTAGCTCCATCCATTTGCCTAAGAATTTCATGAATTCATTGTTTCTAATGGCTGAATAGTACTCCATTGTGTAGATATACCACATTTTTTGCATCCACTCTTCTGTTGAGGGATACCTGGGTTCTTTCCAGCATCTGGCAATTACAGATAGGGCTGCTATGAACATAGTAGAACATGTATCCTTATTACATGGTGGGGAGTCTTCTGGGTATATGCCCAGGAGTGGTATAGCAGGATCTTCTGGAAGTAAGGTGCCCAGTTTTCGGAGGAACCGCCAGACTGATTTCCAGAGTGGTTGTACCAATTTGCAACCCCACCAGCAGTGGAGGAGTGTTCCTCTTTCTCCACACCCTCTCCAACACCTGCTGTCTCCTGAATTTTTAATCTTAGCCATTCTGACTGGTGTAAGATGAAATCTTAGGGTTGTTTTGATTTGCATTTCCCTAATGACTAATGAAGTTGAGCATTTTTTAAGATGCTTCTCCGCCATCCGAAGTTCTTCAGGTGAGAGTTCTTTGTTTAACTCTGTACCCCATTTTTTAATAGGGTTGTTTGGTTTTCTGGAGTCTAACTTCTTGAGTTCTTTATATATATTGGATATTAGCCCTCTATCTGATGTAGGATTGGTGAAGATCTTTTCCCAATTTGTTGGTTGCCGATTTGTCCTCTTGATGGTGTCCTTTGCCTTACAGAAACTTTGTAATTTTATGAGGTCCCATTTGTCAATTCTTGCTCTTAGAGCATACGCTATTGGTGTTCTGTTCAGAAACTTTCTCCCTGTACCGATGTCCTCAAGGGTCTTCCCCAGTTTTTTTTTTCTATTAGCTTCAGAGTGTCTGGCTTTGTGTGGAGGTCCTTGATCCATTTGGATTTGAGCTTAGTACAAGGAGACAAGGATGGATCAATTCGCATTCTTCTGCATGCTGACCTCCAGTTGAACCAGCACCATTTGTTGAAAAGGCTATCTTTTTTCCATTGGATGTTTTCAGCCTCTTTGTCGAGGATCAAGTGGCCATAGGTGTGTGGGTTCATTTCTGGATCTTCAATCCTGTTCCATTGATCCTCCTGCCTGTCACTGTACCAATACCATGCAGTTTTTAACACTATTGCTCTGTAGTATTGCTTGAGGTCAGGGATACTGATTCCTCCAGATTTCCTTTTGTTGCTGAGAATAGTTTTAGCTATCCTGGGTTTTTTGTTGTTCCAGATGAATTTGATAATTGCTCTTTCTAACTCTGTGAAGAATTGAGTTGGGATTTTGATGGGTATTGCATTGAATCTGTATAGTGCTTTAGGCAAAATGGCCATTTTAACTATATTGATTTTACTGATCCATGAGCATGGGAGTTTTTCCCATTTTTTGAGGTCTTCTTCCATTTCCTTCTTCAGAGTCTTGAAGTTCTTGTCATACAGATCTTTCACATGTTTGGTAAGAGTCACCCCAAGATACTTTATACTGTTTGTGGCTATTGTGAAGGGGGTCATTTCCCTAATTTCTTTCTCAGCCTGCTTATCCTTTGAGTATCGGAAGGCCACTGATTTGCTTGAGTTGACTTTATAACCTGCCACTTTGCTGAAGTTGTTTATTAGCTGTAGGAGCTCTCTAGTGGAGTTCTTTGGCCCCCTTTCTCCTTATCTTTTCAATATTGTACTTGAGGTACTAGCTCGGGCAATTCGACAACATAAGGAGGTCAAAGGGATACAAATTGGAAAGGAAGAAGTCAAACTATCATTATTTGCAGACGACATGATCGTCTACCTAAGTGACCCAAATTGATCCATTCTTATCTCCTTGTACTAAGCTCATAGTTACTTTAACTATGATGCCGACAAACATAGCAAACTATTTAAATAATAGAAATGTACAAAAACAAGTTACAAAGTTGTAAAATGTGGGTAAGGTAATGGAAAGAGATGTAACTACTTGTAATGAATTTCCAAATGTTGGAGGCAGGATACAGGTAAGTCTGCTCCATGAGATCTGAGGGCTCTCAACCCCTGGCAAATTTTATCTCATAAGGTGAAAGTCTTAGTTTAATGCAATCACATGCTAAATGTTTCTCCAACCAAGTGAATGCTCTTTTTCATGATTCCTCTGAAAAGAACTAGAATTTAGCCAGAATAATAAAATTGATTGTCTTTTCCCAATAATCTTCTAATTACAAAAGTTGAATATGCCTTTTTTTTAAAATATTTATGACATGAAATTTTCTTACCCAATCTTATGTAAGTGAAAAAGTTAGTTTATTTGGAGAATAAATCAAGAAAATAGTGAGATAGCTGTAAACATTTTAAGAAAAAAATATGAAAGCTACTCTTTAAATACCTGAATAATAAGAGAAATGCTATTTTAGTTGCTACTAGAAAATATTTTGGAAAAGATACTGATGTGGTACTTTAAATGATAAAATCTGTCAAAACATGGTAATTGCTTTTCCTGGATCATTGAAGAATTATTTGGAAGATTCTATTACTTTAAAGTTGAATATATCCTACAGCCTTTGATTATAAACAAAAATTCTAAATGCAACCTTCAACTCCATTTCCTGAGGAGTTCTCGAGCTTTTGAAAGTGTGATTTTTATTTACCAAGATGCATGGAACAAATAATTTTAATTACTTGCATATTTCAGTTCAAATGTGTAACTTGAAACTTATTATATAGCAAATTACCAACACAAACAGTGATTTCCAAGCCCTAAAAATGGCAAGTGAGTAATTATAGGCTATGATTGTTTAGAATGTAAAGTTAGTATTATTTCATTGAGAATATTAACTTATAGGCATTCGACTTTCCTGCAAATCACAGGAATAGACTCTACCATCCATTATCCCACTGCCATGCCACAGTAGTATCAGAGCAAATGTGTGGTCTAGCAGAGGTGACCAAAGGCTTATTTCCTCTGTGAATTAGTTGATCAAAAATTAAGTTCGGCTGTAGGAGTTTTGCATATTCTTTGTATTATAATAGTATCTATCCATCAATAGTGGGTGATTTTGTGTGTCAACTTGACATAAGTTAGAGAATAATGCCATATATATACATACATATATATATATATATATATATATATATATATATGCACACAAACACAAGAATACATACACACACACACCCCACATGAAAGAAAAAATTTTAATACTGTTCAGTTATTTTGCTAAACTCAGAAATGGTTTATTCTGCAACATGGTTTAAAATCCAATTCCATATATTTCAAACACTTTAAAATATATGTCTTAAATAATTGTCAGAATGACTGAGGGACAACTTACTATGCAAGCTTCTTGGAGTTGTTGCAACACCTTCAAGTCAGAGCCTACCATCAGACTCTCCTCTGTTGTATATTTCACTAGCAGGGCCCAGAATCAAAGGAAAGGTCAATTGTTTCTAACCTGTATACAGAAATATATTTCCGCACTGCTAACAGTTTCAAAGTTTAACATTGCATTTACAATTAAACTTTTAATAATTTCTTCACCCATGATCACACCTCAGGCTAGATAAAATACCAGAATTTAAGTATTTCAACAGTGATTTTTCTCAACATATTTTAGTTTCTGCAACAGAAAGGGATGTGGGAGCAACCAGTGATTTGGATTGCTTGAAAAATCCAGAAAGGAAGAGGCCAGTAGTTACAATGTATTTAGTATGATTTGGTTCTAACAGTCACCATAATTAGTATTTACTTCAGGTTTGAGGAGCATCCACTGTTGTTACGTGAATCAGATTTCATTTTAAGACAGACAAAATGAATCTCAAAACACAACACTCTATACATTAATGGGACTGGTAGAATTAGCATTTTGAATACAACAACGTATTAGAAATTATGATACTATATAGAACATGAGTCTAGGAGAACGAGAAGAGTGTGAGAACTTGTGAGGATCTTGTAGTTTGGAATCCTATTACAATCCAAAAAAGAGAATTAAAGAGAACAAATATTCTCTTCAGGTTTTGTGCTCATACAGTTTGGTATTCAAAAGACAGAGTAGCCTAATAGGAAATATGAAATGTACTTTCCTTTGAGTTTTTCCCTAGCTGATACTCTTTATTTTGTTTAATGTTAAAATGATACTAGAGAGACACAAATCAATCCGTTGCTCTTCCTACAGGGAGAATTACTAAAATAGCAGATAAGAACTTCCTGTGACTTCTATGAGCATTCTTATACAGACCCTTGCAGAATGCACCTCACGTCTTGAACTTTTGTGATTGACATTTCATCCTCCAACTTATATTTTCTAACTCTTTATTTCTGCAGATTTTATTTTGTTAATGTTTGAGCACACTGTTTTTGTTTTAAAGCTCTCCCTTGAAACTGCCCCTCTGATCCTCCATCTATCATTCCTCAGCTCCTTGGGTACTCCTCCTGACTCCTGTTCTCCTCTGGTCCTCCATCCTTCACTCCTCAGCTCCTTGGGTACTCTGCCTGACTCCTGTTCTCCTCTGATCCTCCATCCTTCACTCCTCATCTCCTTGGGTACTCCTCCTGACTTCTGTTCTCCCAGGACTGGTCTTCATGTCTCTATCTCTTACTCAGTCTCCCCCACCACAGGATTGTCTTTTTACATCTGCGGGTTTCTAATCTATTTTTCTCCCAACATATTTCAAAGACATATAGCTAAGGTTGTAGTTTGCTTTTCAAGAAGCAATCCCACAAAAAGAGTCTAAACATATAAATATCTTATTCCTGATCACAGGAAGCGCAGAGGGGAGAAGTAGTGCAGGGGAGGAAGTCAAACCAAGGCATTGTTAAGCCAACCATCATCCACCACTATAAGTCAATAGAACACAATTCTATTGGCATGCTCTGGGAACCATGAAGAACACGTTCCCCTATACTGGTACAGATAGGCCAGCAACTCTCCTACTGACTAACAACTGGAATTTTCCAATGTTTATTTAGGGCTCTGAAATATCTCCCATAAAACTAATATTATATATCAGCCATGAAAGCAGGAATAGGATCACTAGGTACTGTATCACCCTGAGCTTTAGATTTCTGGTGGTGCAAACTGCCAGGGGTCTGCCTGCACAGAGGAACTGAGCATGTAGGCAGTTTTTGTCTGCCAGCCTGCTGGGCTCAGGGGCTGTGTCCTGTCCAGGGAGCTGTGAAAGGAGAGAAGCGCTGCAGCCATATTTGCTGTCTGCAGGGACACAAAAGGATCACTAGGTCCTGTATCACCCTGAGCTTTAGATATCTGGTGGTGCAAACCTCCAGGGGTCTGCCTGCACTCAGGAACTGAGCACATAGCCGGTTCATCTGCAAGCCAGTCCATCACAGGACCTGTGTCCTATGTGAGAATCAACAGAGGGAGTGACCCCCCACAACAACTTCTTCCCTCCATAATAGAGCAGACAGAGAACACCTGGTTGACTTTGACAACCTAAGTATAACATTGCTTGAGGCAAGACTGGGAAGGGCTCCAAAGGCACAAAAGAGGAAGCCAGCATATCAGTAATCTGTGCCAGAAGAAACCCAGTCATCAAGTGTTGCAGAGATAACCTTAAAGATCCACAGTAGGTTGAAGCACCAGCCAGTGACAAAAAGACCATGTAACTCCTGGGAGAACCAGATGGCTAAAGGCAAACATAGGAACGTTACTAACAGAAACCAAGCCATTATAGCAGCATCTGAACCCAATTCTCCAACAATAGCAAGTCCTGGATACCCCAACACACCAGAAAAACAAGATTTGGACTTAAAATCACTGGTCATGATGCTAGTACAGGAACACATGAAGGACATACTTAAAGAAATTCAGGAGAAAATGGATCAAAAATTAGAAGCCCTTACAAGGGAAACACAAAAATCATTGAAAGAAATTCAGGAGAATACAAAAGCCAATAAGGAGGAAATGCAAAAATCACTTAAAAAAAAATACAAGAGAACCTTGATCAACAGGCAGAAGTCATGAAGGAGGAAACACAAAAATCGCTTTAAGAATTAGAGGAAAACACAAACAAGCAAATGACAGAACTGAGCAAAAATTTTCCAGGATCTAAAAACAGAAGTAGAAACAACTAAGAAAGCACAAAGGGAAACAACTTTGGCGATAGAAAACCTTGGGAAGAAATGAGGAACCATAGATGCAAATATCAACAACAGAATACAAGAGATAGAAGAAAGAATCTCAGATGCCGAAGATACCATAGAAACCATAGACTCAAGAGTTAAAGAAAGTGCAAAATGCAAAAAGCTTGTAACCCAAAATATCCAGGAAATCCAGGACACAATGAGAAAGCCAAACCTAAGGATTATAGGTATTGATGAGAATGAAGATTTACAACTTAAAGGGCCAGCAAATATCTTCAACAAAATTATGGAAGAAAACTTCCCTAACCTAAAGAGAGAGATACCCATGAATATACAAGAAGCCTACAGAACTCCAAACAGACTGGACCAGAACAGAAATACCTCCCATCACATAATAATCAAAACCCCAAATGTACTAAACAAAGAAAGAATACTTAGGGCAGTAAGAGAAAAAGGGCATGTAACATATAAAGGAAGACCTATCAGAATTACACCAGATTTCTCACCAGAGACCATGAAAGCTAGAAGATCCTGCGCGGAGCTCATGCAGACTCTAAGAGAACACAAATGCCAGCCGAGACTACTATACCCAGCAAAACTCTCAATTACTATAGATAGAGAAACCAAGATATTCCATGACAAAACCAAATTTACACAATATCTTTCTACAAACACAGCCCTACAAAGGATCATACGGGGAAAGCACCATTACAACGAGGGAAACTATACCCTGGAAAGACCAGGATATTAAGCTTCTTTCATCAAACCCAAAAAAGATAACCATACACGTATAAAATTATAATCAAAAATGATAGGAAGCAATAACCACTACTCCTTGATATCTCTTAACATCAATGGATTCAATTCCCCAATAAAAAGACATAGACTAACAGACTGATTATGTAAACAGGACCCTACATTTTGCTGCATACAGGAAACACACCTCAGTGTCAAAGACAAAAACTACCTTAGAGTAAAAGGCTGGAAGACAATTCTACAAGCAAATGGTCCCAGGAAACAAGCTAGAGTTGCCATTCTAATTTCAGATAAAATTGACTTTCAACCTAATGTCATCAAAAGAGACATGGAAGGTCACTACTTGCTGGTCAAAGGAACAATCCAACAAGAAGAACTCTCAATCCTGAACATCTATGCCCCAAATACAAGAGCGCCCTCATTCATAAAAAAAAAAAAAAAAAAAAAAAAAAAAAAACTTTACTAAAGCTCAAAGTACACATTGCACCTAACACAATAATTGTGGGTGACTTCAACACTCCACTTTCACCAATGGACCCATCAGGAAAACAGAAACTAAACAGGGAGACAATGAAACTAATTGAAGCTTTGAACCAATTGGAGTTAACAGATATATATAGAACTTTTTAGCCCAAAGCAAAAAAATATACCTTTTTCTCAGCACCTCATGGTACCTTCTCCAAAATAGATCATATAGTTGGTCACAAGACAGACCTCAACAAATATAAGAAGATTGAAATAATCTTATGCCTCCTGTCAGATCACTATAGAGTAAAAGTGGTCTTCAATAGCAACAAAAACAACAGAAAACCCACATACACGTGGAAACTGAACAATACTCTACTCAATGATACCTTGGTCAAGGAAGAAATAAAGAAAGAAATCAAAGATTTCTTAGAATTCAATGAAAATGAAGGCACAACATACACAAATCTATGGGGCACAATGAAAGCAGTGCTAAGAGGAAAACTCATAGCTTTGAGTGTCTCCAAAAAGAAATTCGAGAGAGCTTACACTAGAAGATTAACATAACAACTGAAAGCCCTGGAACAAGAAGAAGCTAATTCACCCAGGAGGAGAAGAAGACAGGAAATCATCAAACTCAGGGCTGAAATAAATCAAGTAGAAACCAAGAGAACCATATAAAGAATCAAAAAGACCAAAAGCTGGTTCTTTGAAAACATCAACAAGATATATAAACCCTTAGCCGGACTAACCAAAGGGCATAGAAAAAGTATCCAAATTAACAAAATTAGAAATGAAAACGGAGATATTACAACAGAAACCGAGGAAATTCAAAAAATCATCAGATCCTACTACAAAAACCTGTACTCAACACAACTGGAGAATCTGGAGGAAATGGACATTTTCTTAGACAGATACCAATTACCAAAATTAAACCAGGATCAAATAGACCATCTAAACAGACCCATAAACCCTAACAAAATAGAAGGGGTCATAGATAGGCTTCCAACCAAAAAAAGCACAGGACCAAATGGTTTCAGTGCAGAATTCTATCAGACCTTCAAAGAAGACTTAACACCAATACTCTTCAAACTTTTCCATCAAATAGAAACAGAAGGAACACTACCCAACTCCTTCTTCAAAGCCACTATTATACTGATACCAAAACCACACAAAGATCCAACTAAGAAAGAGAATTACAGGCCAATTTCCCTTATGAATATCGATGCAAAAATACTAAATAAAATTCTTGCTCACTGAATCCAAGAACACTTCAAAATGATCATCCAACAGGATCAAGTAGGCTTCATCCCAGGAATGCAGGGATGGTTCAATATAAGGAAAACCATAAATGCTATCCACTACATAAACAAACTCAAAGAAAAAAAACCACATGATCATTTCATTAGATGCTGAAAAAGCATTTGACAAAATTTAGCATCCTTTCATGCTAAAAGTCTTGGAAAGGACAGGAATTCAAGGCCCATATCTAAACATAGTAAAAGCAATATACAGCAAACCAGTAGCCAACATCAAACTAAATGGAGAGAAACTTGAAGCAATCCCACTAAAATCAGGGACTAGACAAGGCTGCCTCCTCTCTCCATATCTTTTCAATATAGTACTTGAAGTCCTAGCTAGAGCAATTAGACACCATAAGGAAGTCAAAAGGATACAAATTGGAAAGGAAGAAGTCAAACTATCACTATTTGCATATGATATGATCATATACTTAAGTGATCCTAAAAACTCTACTAGAGAACTCCTAGAGCTGATAAACAACTTCAGCAAAGTGGCTGGCTACAAAATCAACGCAAGCAAATCAGTAGCCTTTATATATTCAAAGGATAAGCAGACTGAGAAAGAAATTAGGGAAATGACCCCCCTTCACAATAGCTACAAACAGCATAAAGTATCTTGGGGTGACTCTAACCAAACAAGTGAAAGACCTACAGGACAAGAAGTTCAGATCTCTGAAGAAGGAAATCGAAGAAGATCTCAGAATATGGAAAAACCTTCCATGCTGGTGGATTGGCAGGATTAATATAGTTAAAATGGCCATCTTGCCAAAGGCAATCTACAGATTCAATGCTATCCCCATAAAAATCCCAACCCAGTTCTTCATAGAGCTAGAAAGAGCAATTCTCAAATTCATCTGGAATAACAAAAGACCCAGAATAGCTAAAACTATTCTCAACAGTAAAAGAACTTCAGGGGGATTCAATATCCCAGACTTTAAACTTTACTACAGAGCAATAGTGATAAAAACTGCATGGTATTGGTACAATATCAGGCAAGCGGATCAATGGAATAGGATTGAAGACACAGAAAGGAACCAACACACCTATGGTCACTTGGTCTTCGACAAAGGAGCTGGACGCATCCAGTGGAAAAAAGATAGTCTTTTCAGCAAATGGTGCTGGTTCAATTGGAGGTCAGCATGCAGAAGAATGTGCATCGATCCATTCTTATCTCCTTGTACCAAGCTCAACTCCAAATGGATCAAGGACCTCCACATAAAACTTGACACACTGAAAGTAATCAAAAAGAAACTGGGGAAGACCCTGGAGGACATGGGCACAGGGGAAAAGTTCCTGAATAGAAGAACACCAATAGCTTATGCTCTAAGATCAAGAATTGACAAATGGGACCTCATAAAGCTACAAAGTTTCTGTAAGGCAAAGGACACCATCAAAAGGACAAAACGTCAACCAACAGACTGGGAAAGGATCTTCACCAACCCTAAATCCGACAGAGGGCTAATATCTAATATATACAAAGAACTCAAGAAAGTAGAACCAAGAGAACCAAATAACCCCATTAAAAAGTGGGGTACGGAGCTAAACAAAGAATTTTCACATGAAGAACTTCGGAGAGCTGAGCAATGTTCAACATCATTAATCATTAGGGAAATGCAGATCAAAACAACCCTGAGATTTCACCTTATACCAGTCAGAATGGCTAAGGTCAAAAACTCAGGAGACAGCAGGTGTTGGCAAGGATGTGGAGAAAGAGGAACACTCCTCCACTGCTGGTGGGATTGCAAGATGGTGCAACCACTTTGGAAATCAGTCTGGCGGTTCCTCAGAAAACTGGGCATGTCACTTCCTGAGGACCCTGTTATACCACTACTGGGCATATATCCAGAGGATTCTTCAGGATGCAATAAGGACACATGCTCCACTATGTTCATAGCAGCCCTATTTGTAATAGCCAGGAGCTGGAAAGAACCTAGGTGTCCTTCAACAGAGGAACAGATACAAAAAAATGTGGTATATTTACACAATGGAGTACTATTCAGCCATTAGAAACAATGAATTCATGAAATTCTTAGACAAATGGATGGAGCTGGAGAACATCATACTAAGTGAGGTAACCCAGTCTCAAAAGATCAGTCATGGTATGCACTCACTGATAAGTGGATATTAGCCTAGAAACTTTGAGTACCCAGGACATAATCCACAAATTAAATGATGTCCAAAAAGAATGGAGGAGTGGCCCCTGGTTCTGGAAAGACTCAGTGCAAGAGTGTGGGGGAATTCCAGAACAGGGAAGTGGGAAGTGGTGGATGGAAGAATAGGGGGATGGAAGAGCGCTTATGGGACTTGCAGGGAGTGGGGACCCAGAAAATGGGAAATCATTTGCAATGTAAATAAAAAATATATCGATGAAAAAAGAAA
This sequence comes from Apodemus sylvaticus, assembly GCF_947179515.1. Classification (NCBI taxonomy): domain Eukaryota; kingdom Metazoa; phylum Chordata; class Mammalia; order Rodentia; family Muridae; genus Apodemus; species Apodemus sylvaticus. The sequence continues at coordinate 93,331,805 of NC_067482.1, read as the reverse complement.
GCAGGAATATATTGCTGACAATTTAAAAATCTTGTTTAAGTAGCAATATTAAATTGTCTTTCAATGATGTATGTAATAATCTTTTCGGTAAAGAGGCAAGTATAATATATATAAATAACTACATTACATACAAAATACTCACAGAAGCAAGTGCACACGTCTATGAGCATATCCCTTGCTTAACCACAGGTGGACACTCACCAGACCCTAAGGATCTCAGCATTCTGTTGAGCCATTTCAGTTGGGTGTGGGTACTCCCTCTAAGAGCTGTGGTTTATCAGTAGTTTACTCAGGGAAGCACAAGTTAATTGGTTTACAGTCAGAGATACTTTCTCCCAATTCAGCTGATGTTCAGTTTCTTCACCATAATCCTTAGGTAATTTTTTAATATTCACATTCCACTCCTGTACTTTATTTTCTTACACTCTAGTGAGAGATCCTATCTAGTGAGAGACAGATATTTACTCACCACAAAGAAAAAGCATCAATTCTTTTTGTATTTCTCTATGTTTTCTTATTTGAAAATTGCCTGCAACTGAATAATACATGGTGATCCAGTTTATTGTCCTGGCAGTCAAAAGGGGTGGAGAAGGCAAAGAGTTGCAGTTATTGGAAACAGCTAAGGTCAAGATCAGAGTAGATCGGACTTAAAGAAAAGAGTTCAAAATACTAATCTATCTCAATACAGTTGAGGTCCTGTTCAATACAAGAAAATCATCTATAATGACTAGGAAGCAGCTAATAGAAAGAACAACTGAGGAATGAGGCAGTGACCCTAACATAACTCTTAAGTTGTAGTAGCACTTAAATAAGAAACATTTATGGGAGACCATTCCTCCAAGTTGTTGGAGAGTAGATCAGATAAATTAGCATGGGAGATGGAAAGACGGGGTAAAAAGAGAAATTGTTCTGGATAAACATCACTAAAGATTTTCAGGAAAGGCATTCGGAAATTTGTAGCTGTAGGAGCTTCCTAAACTGTAGCTCTACATGTACATAAAAAAGAGTTAAAATAAGTTTACCTTGTAATGTAACAGCAGTAATTCCACTAGAACCCACAGGCTATCAAAATAGATCAGATTCATTTTCTTACACAAATAACTTAGACAGAAGTACACTGTGCCTTTGATCCTGAGCCCTGTTCCTCTTGTACATCTTGGGGTCAAAGATCACCCCTGAGAACATTCCGCAGTGGAATTCCTGGGAGTCTGCTTATCGTTTTATTGATGTATTAGACATCTATAGAAAATTTCCTGGGAATGTCCCTACCACAATATGTGCTAAAATGATACTTTTGTATTTAGGAGACTCTCCATTATTACATTGATCCATTTTATTTTAGAAACAATAACTCCAAAAGATACACATTTAATTTGAAGTTGTATGAGAGAAAAATAGAAAAAAATTTTACTTTCTTCCTATTAAAGTTGGGCTTTCATTGTCAGGAAGGTTTGCATTTAACTAATGGCATAATACTTATTTTATTTACAATTCACTATTTATTGGGGGAAGGAATGAAACAATGTTGTTGTGGGAAATATTAAAAAAGAATGCTAGCACTTTCCTGCACTAGTGCTGGCAAAGCAATGGCAATCCATAGACCTCATGCTACTGAGTTACAAGACTCCTGCTAGGACGCATGGATTCTCTGTGGGTTAGGCCCCACACTCCAGTGATCTGCTGGGCTGCCCACTTTCCAGTCCCCACTCAGCCAACTCTCTGGGGAGGGAACCATGAGCTCACCTTACTTCCACACAATGCCTGCACATCCCAATCACCCTGTAGAAGCATGACTCTTAATGGTTATTTAGTTAGCTAATTATGTAATAAGGATACATGTTCCACTATGTTCATAGCAGCCCTATTTATAATAGCCAGAAGCTGGAAAGAACAGAGGTATCCCTCAACAGAAGAATGGATGCAAAAAATGTGGTATATCTACACAATGGAGTACTATTCAGCCATTAGAAACAATGAATTCATGAAATTCTTATGCAAATGGATGGAGCTGGAGAACATCATACTAAGGGAGGTAACCCAGTCTCAAAAGATCAATCATGGTATGCACTCAATAATAAGTGGATATTAGCTTGGAAAACTGGAATATGTAAAATATAATCCACACTTCAAATGAGGTACAAGAAGAACGGAGGAGTGGCCCCTAGTTCTGGAAAGACCCAGTGTAGCAGTATAAGACAAAACCAGAACAGGGAAGTGGGAAGGGATGGGTGAAAGAACAGAGGGAGGGAAGGGGGCTTATATGACTTTCGGGGAGTGGGGAACCAGAAAAGGGGAAATCATTTGAAATGTAAATAAAAAATATATCGAATAAAATTAAAAAAAAGAATGCAAAAAAATTGATATTGGAGAAAAAATAATCTTAAAATTTACAAGATACCAATACAATAATTTAAGAGCCAATTGATACTGATAAAAGCTTTATCCCAATATGCCTAACTTATTTTTTTAATATTTTTATTTTCTATATTCATTGTTTACATTCCAAATGATTTCCCCTTTCCCGGATCCCCCCCTCCCCATATGTCCCATAAATCTTCTTTTCTCCATCCCTTCTCCAATCACCTCCCTCCTTTTTCTCTGTCCTTATATTCCCTTCCAATGCTAGATCAATCCTTTCCAGGATCAGGACCCTCTCCATACTTCTTCATGGGAGTCATTTGTTATGCAATTTGTGCCTTGGGTATTCAGGGCTTCTGGGCTAATTAATATCCACTTATCAGAGACTGAATTCCATGTGTATTCTTTTGTGATTGGGTTATCTCACTTGGGATGATATTTTCCAGATCAAACCATTTGCCTAAAAATTTTTGAATTCATTGTTTCTTATTGAGTAGTATTCCATTGTGTAAATATACCACATTTTCTGTATCCATTCCTCCTTTGAGGGACATCTGGGTTCTTTCCAGCTTCTGGCTATTATAAATAAGGTTGCTATGAACATAATGGAGTATGTGTCTTTATTGCATGCCGGGGAATCCTTTGGGTATATGCCCAGGAGAGGTATAGCAGGGTCCTCTGGAAGTCTCATGTCCAGTGTTCTGAGGAACCTACAGACTGATTTCCACAGTGGTTGTACCATCTTGCAGCCCCACCAGCAGTAGAGGAGTGTTCCTCCTTCTCCACATCCTCGCCAACACCTGCTGTCTCCTGAGTTTTTGACCTTAGCCATTCTGACTGGTGTAAGGTAAAATCTCAGGGTTGTTTTGATCTGCACTTCCCTAATGACTAATGATGTTGAGCACTTCTTAAGGTGCCTCTCAGCCATCCGAATTTCTTCAGGTGAAAATTCTTTGTTTAGATCTGTACCCCATTTTTAATAGGGTTATTTGGTTCCCTGGGGTCTAACTTCTTGAGTTCTTTGTATATATTGGATATTGGCCCTCCAGCAGATGTGGAGTTGGCGAATATCCTTTCCCAATTTGATGGTTGCCGTTTTGTCCTTTTAACAGTGTCCTTTGCCTTACAGAAACTTTGTACTTTTATGAGGTCCCATTTGTCAATTCTTGATCTTAAAGCATAAGCTATTGGTGATCTGTTCAGGAACTTTTCCCCTGTGCCCATGTCCTCAAGGGTCTTCCCCAGTTTCTTTTCTATTAGTTTCAGTGTGTCTGGTTTTACATGGAGGTCCTTGATCCACTTGGAGTGAAGTTTAGTACATGGAGATAAGAATGGATCAATTCGCATTCTTCTGCATGCTGACCTCCAATTGAACCAGCACCATTTGTTGAAAAGGCTTTTTTCCACTGGATGCTTTTGGCTGCTTTGTCGAAGATCAAGTGACCATAGGTGTGTGGATTCATTTCTGGATCTTCAATTCTATTCCATTGGTCCACTTGTCTGTCACTGTGCCAATACCATGCATTTTTTAACACTATTGTTCTGTAGTATTGCTTGAAGTCAGGGAAACTGATTCCCCCAGAATTTCTTTTGTTGTTGAGAATAGTTTTAGCTATTCTGGGTTTCTTGTTATTCCAGATGAATTTGAGAATTGCTTTTTCTAACTCTGTGAAGAACTGTGTTGGGATTTTGATGGGGATTGCATTGAATCTGTAGATCGATTTTGGCAAGATGACCATTTTAACTAAATTAATCCTGCCAATCCACAAGCATGGCAGATGTTTCCATTTTCTGAGGTCTTCTTTGATTTCCTTCTTCAGAGACATGAAGTTCTTGTCATATAGATCTTTCACTTGTTTGGTTAGAGTCACACCAAGATACTTTATATTGTTTGTGGCTATTTTGAAGGGTGTCATTTCCCTAACTTCTTTCTCAGCCTGCTTATCCTTTGAGTATAGGAAGGCAACTGATTTGCTTGAGCTGATTTTATAACCAGCCACTCTGCTGAAGTTGTTTATCAGCTGTAGGAGTTCTCTGGTGGAGGTTTTCGGGTCACTTAAGTAGACTATCATGCCATCTGCAAATAGTGATAATTTGACTTCTTCCTTTCCAATTTGTATCCCCTTGACTTCCTTATGTTGTCTAATTGCTCTAGCTAGAACTTCAAGTACTATATTGAAAAGATATGGAGAGAGAGGACAGCCTTGTCTAGTCCTTGATTTTAGTGGGATTGCTTCAAGTTTATTTTGGCTAGGAGATGTCACACAGGTCCACATCTGAAGTCATTGGGTTTCCTCCCTCTCTCCTCCTGTGACCTCTGAGACTCCCCAACTCCTAGTTCCTCCTCCCCTTTGCTGTACAATCACAGGCCTTCCACGGCCCTAGTATAATTGGACATGGAAAATCTTGCAATAAAATGTAGTTTAATCTACATTGCATTTTACATATTAAAGAAACAATGTGGGATATATGGAGAGATTATGAGCAGTAATTTAATATGGTTGAAATGAGGGATAAGATTAGGCAACACTGTTTCAAAACATTCATCCATAGTATTCAAGTAAGGTAACCCTGAATTCTGGTGTTCACTAATAGTAGAAAATTTTTAATAAAATAAAGATAGTAACAGGTAAAAGGAGAACTATACAATACATTTTCAGTAAATTCCAAAATGTATTTGACAGAATCCAATGTTAAATATTGCCCCCAAAAGACAGAATCATGAAACAGAACAATGGTTTTATATATTTGTTTGTATGTAGGAGCTATAGTACTTTTCCAGGGGAATCTGTTTCTGTTTACCTCAAATAAAGAGAACAAACACATCAGAGCATCAGTAATAGTGTCAGGGCTTGGAGCATCCTCTGAGAGACCCCCCCCCAAAAAAACAGCTGCCTGAGACAGACACAGATACTTACACCTAACCATTGGACTGAAGTTGGGGACCCCTGTGGCTGAATTAGGAAAAGGCTAGAAGAGGCTGAAGAGGAGGGAAATCCCATATAATGACCAGCAATCTCAACTAACCCAGACTCTTGAGATCTCCCAGACACTAAGCCACCAACCAGGCAGCATACACAAGCTGGTTCAAGGCCCCCAACACATATACAGCAGAAAACTGCCTGGTCTGGCCTTACTTGGAGAAGAAGAATCTAACCCTCTAGAAACTTGAGAACCCAGGGAGTGGGGAGGCCTTGTGGGGCTGGGGTACATCCTTTTGAAGATGGGGGAAGAAGGAATGGGATTGGGAACTTGGGAGGTCATACCTGGAGGGGCTAACAAGTGGACTGTAAAAAATACATGAGAGAGAGAGAGAGAGAGAGAGAGAGAGAGAGAGAGAGAGAGAGAGAGAGAGAGAGAGAGAGAGAGAGAGAGAGAGAGAGAACGATCACATACTGATGGAGCAACTCCATGGCCTTATGGCAATTTCTTATAGGAGTCTGAGCAACCTAAGGACACCCAGGGAGCATCTGGGCAGGTCTTGAGTTTGGACTGCCTAGATTAGAAGTAATACTGACATCAACAGTCTGTGTGCTGACAATGCATGATGATGGCATGCTGGCTGCTAACTGGGACATCTATATTCCCTGTCCAAGGATCAGGGAACAGCACAGAAGAGTGGAAAGAAAGTGAGACATGACACAGCCATTGCAATCATGAACTCACTGTAGCTATCTAGTTAAGCCTGACAAAACTGAGCACATCAGCATTCCACCATGGAACTGAAGACTCACAATTAATGGCTTCTGGGGGGGGGGGGTATCATCTTTCTCCAGTGGTGCAGACAGTGGTTAATTTCAAATGCTCCAGTAAATAACCTCAAAACCATGGTCATGTACTTTTCCTGAAATTATAACTCAATAGCCTCAGATGGTCCCTGGTATTCTGCTTGTAAAAAAAGAAAGGAAAGGGGATTATTAGGTGGGACTGGAGATAGATAACAGAGAATGAATGTCATCATTGTGTATTGAATAAATGTGCAGAACTTTCAAAGAATTAAAAAATACAGCGTTTTGAAAAGAACCCTCTCCATTTGGAGCATGGCACAAAAAGAAGCCCATCAGAAATTTGAGCAAACAAGACCACTGCATAACCAGCATTGTAGCTACATCTTCTGGTAGCAGAAAATGCCAAAACAACTATTTGGTCAAGTCATTCAAAATTCTGAATAGGCAGTAAAACATTTGCCAAAACAAATGGATAGTCCAGCCAATGGAGCTCAGTGTGCCTTGAAACCTTTATACCATTGTTCTCTCTGTGCTTCCTAGTCTGCACAAACCTGCAATTTGTTTGTGTTTTCTTCGGTGACATAATCCAGTTTCCAAGTATTGGTGCTTTATATTCTAAAGAAAATCCTGACTATACTTTACATTTTTAACATCAATATTCATATTAAAAATACTATAAATAGGCAGTGCCTTGGAGATGCTGTGGATTTATGTCTTGCTTCAACAGTGTTTGGGCAGAAGAGTCCAAGGTTTCCCTCTTTGTTAGCATTCAGTCACCCTCTTGTCTTTCCAGTCTCAGCCTCTGGAACCATCTCTTCATAAGCTTTATCTCCTAGAAGCTTTATCTCCTAGAAGCAGCCAGGAATCTGACCTCTCAGATTCCTCAAAATTAGGAGACTGCTGTGAACTGCCAGGTCAACTTGTATCTGTGAGCCTCCTACACCTACCTCTCTCTGGGCTACTATTTTCATATAGATGACATGACTCTGGAGGGTGTAGATCATTTATTCCATGAATTGACTGAGGAAAAGGAGGAGGGCACCCAGTGTCTCTTAAGTTCTAGAATGAACCCAGGGCCAGAGTATTCTTCCAAGATGTGCAGAAGCCATCTCAAGATGAGTGAGGCAAAACCCAGCAGGCCAAGGGAGCTGCCTCAGACCTGGAGATGAACATGAACCAAGTCCTCATGGATCTTCATTCCCTGGATGCTGCCCACACAGACCCTCATCTATGTCACCTCTTGGAAAACCACTTCCTGGATGAGGAGGTGAAGCTGACCAAGAAGATGGGCAGCAGCCTGACCAACCTCCATAGGCTAGCAGGGCCACAGGCGGCACAGACTGGAATGGTCCAGCCATCTCTGGATGAGGACGTCTTTAAGTGGCCCACTCTTTAAGCATGACCAGGAGGCATCCTCACCTTCCAAGGGACTCCCTCCTCTGCTCAAGCCCTTAGAGCCTCTCTCAAGTCTTGAACCAGTAAAAATAAAGTTTTTAAAACAAATACACACACACACACACATATAGTTGATTTGGCATCCTGTTGATAATGATGAATGTAGATTTGTAAATTATATTCAATTAATAACTTCATACATAATGCTTAGTTCAAGAGTCTTTCTCATTATATTTAATTTAAAAAAAATATTGTCCAGGATTGAGAATGTAGCTCAGTGACAGAACAGTGACCTAGCATGCACACAGTTCAGTCTCTAGCACAAGAAAAGCCACAACCATCAAAAACAGACTAAACTGCAAATTTTCAGCATTATATTCCAGGTAAAGTATAGCCCATGTCAGTAATCCCAGTAGAAAACACTGAGGCAAGAAGACCTGGAGTATGAGAATAACATGAACTTTAAGGCACTACTCTGTCTCCAAAAGGGAAAGTATATCTTACCCAGTCTATCATTATGTTCTGGTACCTTTTCTAGACCTGGATACTAGATCGAGAAGTCTTATTAAAGCTGCATATCACAAAAAAGAACTTTCCCTTTTACTCTGTCTTTTCTTGTCTTGTCTTTTCTTTTCTCTGACTTCTGTTCATCTGTTTTTGGAAGCAGGATCTCATGTAATCCTGGATGACCTTGAAATTTCTATATACCATACTCAGGAAGGCCTTAAACTCCTGATTTTCTTGTCTCTACCTTCCATGTGCTGCGACTACAGATAATACCCATGTGCCTGAAATTTCTACTTAGAATCTTCTATACCATCAAAAATGTGTGTGTTATAAGAAAACAAAATTTAACTCTGTAAATGGATTGGTCTTAGCATATTCAAGGTTTAAGTGTTGTAATTTTAAAAGTATTAAGGTAGGGCTCTTAGAACTGAAGATGAGAACTCCTGTCACCTGAATCTCCAAAGCTCTTTTTAGGGGGAATTCATTGTGTTTTCTCATCCAACTGTGGTGTGAAGATATACTTTCTTCACATATTATGCCCATTCAACACAACATCTCCATCAGGATGCAGAATCCAATGTTAAAATCCATCTGTTCTCCACTGAGTGAAGAGGGCTTGGGAAAATTCACTTCAATGAAAACTTTCAATAATCACCTAGTTTTAAAATGAATCTACTTCTGATAAATATATAAAATTACATATTATATTGAATATAAAATATATTTTAATTTTTCTTTTAATTTCTAACACTATAAATATTGTCAGCTATACTCCATATAAGTCAAGACTTCTCTACACCTTGATCATTCTAAGATTTTTCTCATATTCTTTTTTCCCCTTTGAATGAGAACAGATTTTTTCCCTGACTTTATTCACCCTGATTACAGTTCAGCTTTACTACTCCTACTGTGTCCACCTCCCCTCTCACTCAGATCCATTCCCTTTCTATCTCTCATGAGAAAAAAAAACAGGCTTCTATGGGATAATACTTAAATATAATAAGATAAAATTAAATGTAACACTTCAGAATTAGCCAACATAAACAGAAGGAAAATATCTAGAAAAGAGACATAAGAAACAGAAATCCATTCCTTTGCACACTCAGGATTCCCATAAAAATATAAAACTGAAAGCTATAATACTTACTCAAAGGACCTGGAAGGTGAAAAGAGAGAAGAAGATACATAAATAAAAATTGTATGATAAAATTTTTTAAAAAAATAAATAAAACAAAGAGCATGACATTACCAGACAAGGAACCTACTAAAATGACACTGCATTTGTTTTCAGCTGGGCATCTTGTGCTGAGTGTAGGACCTATTCTGAAGAGCAGATTATCCAGTGAGACTCCCTAGGACACTAAATTTTCATTTGTAAGTGATTATCAATTGGAGATTCATCTAGGTTAGGGATAGGGGCTTGTGTCTACTTCTTCATTCAGCCTTAAGAGACAAATTGATGTAGATCTGTGCATGCTGGCTCAATCTGAGTTCACACATGCATCAATTAGGATGATTTACTAATCTACAAGGAGAGCAGACTGTTATTTGGAGATATTTTAATGCTACTTTTATTTTAAGAACAGTAATGTTTGGTTTTATCCTAGGTCTCTGGGTTATCTAATTTCAGGCTCTTAGTCACCCAAGCAGTCAGATATGGGTTCCATCTTATGGAAAGAGCCTTAAGTCAAATCAGATATTAGTTGGTCATTACCAGAAATTTGTGCCACCATGCCACTACCATATTTTGTAGGTAGGACACTATCAAAAATCAAAGGGTTTGGCCATTTGCACCAGGGAGCCAGGAAACTCCACAGCCTTATGGGCATAGCCTATCAGGAGAGAGTGATTTCCCAGCAGTGCTTTCACTTCTGAGCACAGAGATGAGATCTCTACCTTCTCTCTGGCGGGGACCAGCTAGGAGCACACAGGGCCTAAGATCAGTTGAGCAGCTGGGGAAAAAGTCTTCCCATCACCATTTACACCAGGGAGCCAGGAGATTCCACAGTCTTCTGTGCATAGCCTGCAAGGAGAGAGTGATCTCCCAGCAGTGCTTTCATTTTGAGCTCAGAGGAATAAGGACACAGGCTTACAGGCCCACAGGAAGAATAAACTCCAGCCAGAGACAACAATACCAACTAGCACCAGAGTTAACCAGATGGCAAAAGGCAAGCACAAGAACCCTACCAACAGAAACCAAGGCTGCTTGGCAACATCAGAACCCAGTTTTCCTACCACGGAAAGTCCCAGATATCCCAACATACCAGAAAAGCAAGAGTTGGATTTAAAATCATATCTCATGATGCTGATAGAAGGTTTCAAGAAAGACTTAAATAACTCCCTTAAAGAAATACAGAAGAACATCAGTCAACAGGTAAAAGCCCTTAAAGAGGAAACACAAAAATCCCTTAAAGAAATACAGGAGATAATGTGTCAACAGGCAGAAGCCCTTAAAGAAGAAACACAAAAATCTCTTCAAGAATTACAGGAAAACACAAACAATCAAGTGAAGGAACTAAACAAAACCATCCAGGATCTAAAAGTGCAAGTAGAAACAACAAAGAAAGCACAAAGTGAGACATCTCTGGAGATAGAAAACGTGGGAAGTATTCAGGAGTCATAGATGCATGTATCAACAACAGAATACAAGAGATAGAAGAAAGAACCTCAGGTGCTGAAGATACCATAGAAAATATTGACTCAACAGTCAAAGAAAATGCAAAGTGCATAAAGCTGGTAACCCAAAACATCCAGGAAATCCAGGACACAATGAGAAGACCAAATCTAAGGATTATAGGTATTGAAGAGAGCACGGATTTACATCTTAAAGGCTCAGTAAATATCTTCAACAAAATTGTAGAAGAAAACTTTCCCTAACCTAAAGAAATAGATGCCAATGAACATAGAAGAAGCCTTCAGAACTCCAAACAGACTGGACCAGAACAGAAACGCCTCCCAGCACATAATAATCAAAGCACCAAATTCACTAAACAAAGAAAGAATAATAAAAGCAGTAAGGAGAAAAGGGCAGGTAACTCATAAAGGCAGACCTATCAGAATTACATCAGACTTCTCACCAGAGATGATGAAAGCTAGAAGATCCTGGCCAGACCTCATACAGACCCTAAGAGAATGCAAATGCCAGGCCAGGCTACTTTACCCAGCAAAACTCTCAATCATCATAGATGGAGAAACCAAGATATTGCCTAAAACCAAATTTATACAATATCTCTCCACAAATCCAGCCTTACAAAGAATAATTGATGGAAAATGCCAATACAAGAAGGGAAACTACACCCTAGAAAAAGCAAGAAAGTAATCTCCTTCCAATAAATACAAAAATAGATACCCACACAAACATACAAATAACATCAAAAATAATAGGAAGTAACAATCACTATTCCTTAATATCTCTTAACAACAATGGACTCAACTCCCCAATAAAAACACATAGACTAATGAAATATTTCTTATGTAAATCTTCAATTTTATCAGAAAATGTTTGTAATTCCCCTTTTAATTAATTTAGTAATGTTTTTTATGTCTACTATTTTATCTGCATTATTTTTCATGATAATCTTCAATTTTAATAAGTCTTTCCATATACTTCCTCTATTTTATCAGAAATGTTTTCAATGTAAATCTTTGATATTATCACAAATGTTTCTAATTCCACCTTCGATTAATTTAGCTTTTATATCTACCATTTTATATGTACAATTCTCCATGAAATAGTCTATTTTAACTTGTTTGTCTATATATTTCTTGAATTTTACCAGAAATATTTTTCATGTAAATCTTAAGTTTCATCTGAAAAGGTTTCTAATTCCACCCTCAATCAGCTTAGAATTATCTTTATGCCTATCATTTTATGTACATATTTTCCATGATAATCTTTAATTTTAACATGTTTTTCATATATTTCTCCAATTTTATCAGAAATATTTTCTATGTATGTCTTCAAGTTTATTAGAAAATGTTTATAATTCCACTTTCAATCAACTTAAGAATACTTTTATGCCTACCATTATTTTATCTATATCAAGTTTTACATGATAATCTTCAGTTCTAACATGGTTTTCTACATTTTTCTACAATTTTATCAGAAATATTTTTCACATAAATCTTCAATTCTATCATAAAATGTTTCTCTCCCATATTTCACTTAATTTAGCAATGCTTTATATGTCTACCACTTTTCTCTTTAATTTTCCATGAAAATTGTCAATTTTAACATGTTTAACTAAAATATTTTCCATGTAAATCTTTAGTTTTATCATAAAGTGTTTTTACTTCCCTTTTCAATAAAAAAATGAAAGGGTTTGTGTTTGGGATCGTATTTACATTTCTCCTATGGTAGCATGCAGAGTACTTTCCAATATCAAAAATGTTAGCATGTTTACATGAAGGCTGTATGTAAACACAAGCTCAACTTCTCCATCCTCACCAAGTTGTACTTATATTGTCTTTAGCAATGTAAACTTGCTGACAGTTTGTGAAGGGCCATCTATTGTTTTGCTAAAAACTAAATGCATATATTTTATAAAGTTTCTTCTGAATTACATTTCTATACTACCATTTGAGTGGACTTCAGTTTTAGCTGTCTTTCCCTATATTTTGTCCATCATCTCCTTCTTGCCTCCCATTCTCTTCTTTACCTTCCTGTTCCAGTCTCCTCTCCTCCTTTCATCAATAATCATCTATTTTCTTTCCCTTTCCTAAAGATAGCGCTCTCCTTCAGTCCTTTACGCTATACCCAACGTCTGTGTTTCCGTGGATTGTAGCTTGCTGATGTTTCATTGAGGAGCTAATGTTCACATAAAAGTAAATACATATTGTATTTCTGGTTCTGGGTTACCTCACTCATGATAATTTTTGTCTAGTTTTATCCATTTGCCTGCAAATTTCATGATTTCATTTCTTAATAGCTTATATTTCCTAATATCTTAATGGAAATACTCCTTCTGTAAAAGTAACATATTATCTTTATCCATCCATTTGTTGATGGACATCTAAACTGTTTCCAACTTATGAATATTAAGCTCTATTATGAATAGAACAGCAATGAACATGGTTGATCATATTTCTCTGAGGTAGGAAAAAAGCCTCCTTTGGGTACATGCCCAAGAGTATACAGCTGTATCTTGAGTTAGGTTGATTCCCATCTTCCTGAGGAAACACTACTCTGATTTCCACAGTGGCTGTACAAGTTTACAGTCCTATCAACAATGGATGAATGTTCCTCCTATTCTACATCCTCACCAGCATGAGCTCTCACTGTTTTAATTTTTTAACTTAACCATTGTGACAGGTGTAACATTTTCATCAAGTAGTATTGATTTGCATCAAGTAGTTTAGATTTGCATTTCCCTGGTGGCTAAGGATGTTGAACATTTCTTTAAGTGTTTTTCATTCATTTGAGATTCCTCTTTGGAGAATTGCCTGTTTAAATCTGTACCCCATTTTTTAATTGTGTTGTTTGTTTTCATGAAATCTAGCAATTTGAGCTCTGTATAAATTGTGAATATAAGCCCTCTATTGGATGTGTAGTTGGTAAAAATCTTTTCTCAGCCTATAGGCTGCCATTTTATTTGAATAATGGTGTCTGTAGCTATACTAAACCTTTTCAGTTTCATGAAGACCCATTCATTAATTTTTTATTTTAGTGCCTTGCTAATGGTGTTCTGTTGAATATATCTGATTTTATGTTGAGGTCTTTGATCCATTGGAGTTGTGTTTTGTGAAGGGTGATAATTATGTATCTATTTACACTGATTAACAAACAGACATCCAGTTTCAACAGTATCATTCGTTGGAGATAGTGTTCTCTTCTCCAGTGTGTATTTCTGGCTTTATTAAAAATCAGATACAGATTTATGCTTGAATCTACTATTTGATCCCATTAATCACTGTATATGTGTTTTGTCCCAATACTATGCTGTTTTTATTACTCTAGTTCTGTAGTACAACTTCAACACAAGAATGGTGATACCTTCAACAGTTCTTTTATTATTTGGGATTGTTTTAGATATTCTGGATATTTTCATGCTTCCACATGTAGCTGAAGATTGTCCTTTAAGATTAGTGAAGAATTATGTTGGAATTTTGATAAGGATTGCATTTAACACATACATTGCTTGCTGTAGGATTGCCATTTTTAACTATATTAATCCTAGCAATCCATGAGTATGTGAGATCTTGACATCTACTGATAGTTTCTTCAATTTCTTTTTTCAGTTTCTTAAAGTTTTTAATCATATAAATCTTTTACTTGCTTGATTAGAGTTATGACAAGATGTTTTATATAATTTAAAGTTATTGTGAAGGGTATTGCTTCCCTGATTTCTTTCTCAGACCAATTGTCATTTGTATATAAAACAATTTTTGTAAGTTAATTTTGAATCTATGTTACTTAAGTTTATCAGCAAAGAACACAAATATCCATACTTTGTTCTTCCTCCTTCTTGAGCATCATTTGATATGTGAAATGTGTCTTGGGTATTCCAAGCTTCTGGGATAATATCCACTTATCAGTGAGTGCATACCATGTGTGTTCTTTTGTGATTGGGTTACCTCACTCAGGATGATATTTTCCAGTTGTATCCATTTGTCTAAGAATTTCATGAATTCATTGTTTTTAATGGCTGAAGAGTACTCCATTGTGTATTTATACCACATTTTCTGTATCCATTACTCCACTAAGGGACATCTGGGTTCTTTTTTTTCTATATTCTTTGTTTACATTCCAAATGCTTTCCCATTTCCCGCTTCCCCCCTCTAAGTCCCATAAGCCCTCTTCCCTCTGCCCATTCCCCAATTACCCCCTCCCATTTCTCTGTCCTGATATTCCCCTATAATGCTAGATCAAGCCTTTCCAGGACCAGGGACCTCTCCTTCCTTCTTCTTGGGAATCATTTGATATGTTAATTGTGTCTTGAGTATCCAGAGCTTATGGGCTAATTAATATCCACGTATCAGTGAATGCATTCAATGTGTATTCTTTTGTGATTGCGTTACCTCACTTAGGATGATATTTTCCAGTTTCAAACATTTGCCTAAAAATTTCATGAATTCATTGTTTTTAATTGCTGAGTAATATTGCATTTTTTAAATATACCACATTGTCTGTATCCATTCCTCCATTGAGGGACATCTGGGCTCTTTCCAGCTTCTGGCTATTATAAATAAGGCTGCTATGAACATAGTGGAGCATGTGTCCTTATTGCATGCTGGGGAATCCTCTGGGTATATGCCCAGGAGTGGTATAACAGGGTCCTCCAGAAGTGTCATGTCCAGTTTTCTGAGGAACCACCAGACTGACTTCCAGAGTAGTTTTACCAACTTGCAATCGCACCAGCAGTGGAGGATTGGGCCTTTTTCTCCACATCCTCGACAACACCTGCTGTCTCCTGAGGTTTTAATCTTAGCCATTCTGAAAAGGGAGATATAACAAAAGAAACTGAGGAAATTCAAAAAATCATCAGATCCTACTACAAAAACCTATACTCAACACAACTGGAGAATCTGGAGGAAATGGACAATTTTCTAGACAGATACCAAATACCAAAATTAAATCAGGATCATATAGATCTCTAAACAGTCCCATAACCCCTAAAGAAATAGAAGTGGTCATTGAAAGTCTTCCAACCACAAAAAGCAAAGGACCAGATGATTTTAGTGCAGAATTCTATCAGACCTTCAAAGAAGACCTAAAACCAATACTCTTCAAACTATTCCACAAAATAGAAACAGAAGGAATACTACCCAACTCGTTCTATGAGGCCACAATTATGCTTATACCAAAACCACACAAAGATCCAACAAAGAAAGAGAACTTCAGACCAATTTCCCTAGTGAATATTAATGCAAAAATAAATCAATAAAATTCTTGCCAATGGAATCCACGAACACATCAAAACGATCATTCACCATTGTAGGGAGCTGCTTGCTCCCATGCCCTTAAAATGGCGCAGGTTTCCACTTCCGCCTTCCCTCTGGCGGGCCCCTGTCGTTAACAGTTAGCAAGTCCTTATTTGGGTGGAGCCTGTTGAGTCTTGGCCTTCCGTGTGGATACAGCCTATCAGCAATGCCCACGTGGCTAAGCCTGATTGGCTGGCTATTAGTATTTAAGGACTGGGCTGATTCTCTGCGGGGGAAGAAGAAGAAGTACAGGGATCCTGAGTAAACTGCTTGAAGAAGATCTTCCTGTGTTGCGTCATTCCTTGCCGGCAAGGGTGGTCGCAACACACCATGATCAAGTAGGCCTCATCCCAGGGATGCAGGGATGGCTCAATATACACAAATCCATCAATGCAATCCTCTACATAAACAAACTCAAGGAAAAAAAAACATGGTCATTTCATTAGATGCTGAAAAACCTTTTGAAAATAGTCAGCATCCTTTCATGCTAAAAGTCTTGGAAAGAAGAGGAATTCAAGGCCCATACCTAAACATAGTAAAAGCAATATAGAGCAAACCAGTAGCCAACATCATACTAAAAGAAGAGAAGCTTGAAACAATCCCACTAAAATCAGGGACTAGACCAGGATGCCCCCTCTCTCCATATCTTTTCAATATAGTACTTGAAGTTCTAGCTAGGACAATTAGACAACATAAGGAGGTCAAAGTGATACAAATTGGAAAGGAAGAAGTCAAACTATCACTATTTGCAGATGATATGATAGTATATTTAAGTGACCCCAAGAACTCCACCAGAGAACACCTACAGTTGATAAATAACTTCATCAAAGTGGCTGGTTATAAAATCAATTCAAGCAAATCAGTAGCCTTTCTATACTCAAAGAATAACAGGCTAAGAAAGAAATTAGAGAAATGACACCTTTCACAATAGCCACAAACAACATAAAGTATCTTGGTGTAACTCTAATCAAACAAGTGAAACATGTGTATGACAAGAACTTCAGGTCTCTGAAGAAGGAAATTGAAGACCTCAGAAGATGGAAAAATCTTCCATACTCATGGATTGGCAGGATAAATATAGCAAAAATGGCCATCTTGCCTAAAGCAATATACAGATTCTATGCAATTCCCATTGAAATCCCAACTCAGTTCTTTATAGAGTTAGAAGAGCAATTCTCAAACTCATCTGGAATAACAAAAAGCTCAGAATAGATAAAAACTCTTCTCAACATTAAAAGAAGGTCTGGGGGAATCAGTATCCCGGACTTCAAGCAGTACTACAGAGCAATAGCATTAAAATGGCATGGTATCAGTACAGTGACAGGCAGGTAGATCATGGAATAGAATTGAAAACCCAGAAATGAATCCACAAACCTATGGTCACTTGATCTTCGACAAAGGAGCTAAAACCATCCAGTGGGGAAAAAAAGGGTAGCCTTTTCAAAAAATGGTGTTGGTTCAACTGGAAGTCAGCATGCAGAAGAATGCAAATAGATCCATTCTTATCTCCTTGTACTAAGCTCAACTCCAAGTGGATCAAGGACCTCCACATAAAACTAGACACACTGAAACTAATAGAAAAGAAACTAGGGAAGACCCTTGAGGACATGGGCACAGGGGAAAAGTTCCTGAACAGAATACCAATAGCTTATGCTCTAAGATCAAGAATTGAAAAATGGGGCCTCATAAAATTACAAAGTTTCTGTAAGGCAAAGGACACTGTCAAACAGACAAAAGGGCAACCAACAAATTGGGAAAAGATCTTCACCAACCCTACATCTGACATCGGACTAATATACAATATATACAAAGAACTCAAGGAGTTAGACTCCAGAGAGCCAAATAACCCTATTAAAAAATGGGGTGCAGATCTGAACAAAGACTTTCCACCTGAAGAATTTCGAATGGCTGAGAAGCACCTTAAGAAGTGTTCAACATCATTAATCACTAGGGAAAGCAAATCAAAACATCTGGGTGCTTTACATCTTCTGGCAATTATAAAT
The DNA here is from genome assembly GCF_947179515.1 of Apodemus sylvaticus. NCBI lineage: Eukaryota > Metazoa > Chordata > Mammalia > Rodentia > Muridae > Apodemus > Apodemus sylvaticus. Next base: position 93,313,894 of record NC_067482.1, on the reverse strand, counting down.
AGGGCTGCTAAGAACATAGTGGAGCATGAGTTCCTATTACATGCTGGAGAATCCTCTGGATATACGGCCAAGAGTGGTATAGCAGGATCCTCTGGTAGTATTATGCCCAGTTTTCTGAGGAACCGCTAAACTGATTTCCAGAGTTGTTGTACCGCAATCCCACCAGCAGTGGAGATTGCTGGAGTGGTCCTCTTTCTCTACAACCTCTCCAGCACCTGCTGTCTCCTGTGTGAGACATTTTATCTTAGCCATTATGACCTGTGTGAGGTGCAATCTCAAGGTTGTTTTGATTTTCATTTCCCTAATAACTAAGGATTTGAACATTTCTTTAGGTGCTTCTCAGCCAGAGTCTGATGGAAAGATCATTCAGAGACTACCCCACCCAGGGATCCATCCCATATAAGTTACAAAATCCAGACACTATTATCAATGCCCACAAGTGCTTGCTGACTGGAGCTGGATATAGCTGTCACCTGTGAGGCTGTGCTAGTGTATGAGAAATACAGAGTGGGCCACTCTCAGCCAGCCATTGAACTGGTCATAGAGTCCCCAACGGAGGAGCTAGAGAAGGGACCTAAAAAGCTGAAGGGGTTTGTAACACCACAGGAGGAACAACAATATGAGTCACCCAGTACTCCCAGAGCTCCCAGGGACAAAACCATTAACCAAAGAGTACACATGGAGTTACCCATGGCTCCAGTCACATAGGCAGCAGAGGATGGTCTTGTTAGACACAAAAGGGAAAATAGGCCTTTTTCCTGGAAAGACTTGATGCCATAATATAGAGGAATACCAGGACTGGGAAGCGGGGGAAAGTTGATTGGGGAAGGGGATATCGATTATGGGATTTTTGGGGGAGGGGGAATCAGGAAAGGGGACAACATTTGAAATGTAAATAAAGAATATATCTAATTAAAAAATTCCTAATAAAATAAAAGAAGTTCATCAGCTATTTTTCCTGGTAGAATATTTTACTTCTCTTATGTATACTATTGCATCATCTTCAAATAAAGATATTTTAATTTCTTACTTTCCTATTTGAATTCCTTTGTTCTCATTCCAGTGTGTTGTAGTCCTTTAGCTAAGATTTCAAGTACTAAACTGAATAGATATTGAGATAGTGAACAACCTTGACTTGTTCCTGATTTTAATAGAATTGTTTTTAGTTTCTCTTCATTTAATTTGATGTAGACAATGGCTGTATTGTTAACTGCTTTTCTCATGCTCTTTGATGTTAATGTCTCCAGGACTTATATGATGAAAAGATGCTGGATTTTGTAAAAAGTCTTTTCTGTATCTAATGACATAAGCATGTGGATTTTGTCTTTTAGATTTTCTATATGATAGATGATGACGTGTATTAATTTACATATGTTGAACCATATCTTTGTCTCTGGGATGAAGCCTACTTGATCACTGTGAACAATATTTTCCAGGTGTTCTTAGATATTTTTATCTCTATGTCTATAAAGAAAATTGATCTATAATTCTATCTTTGTTGAGTCTTTTTACAGTTTGGATATTATGGTAATTGTGCGTTCATATAACTAATTTGACAATTTTTCTTCTGTTTTCATCTTGTGGAATAGTTTGAGAAGTATTAGCATCAAGTTTTCATAGAAAGTTTGGTAGAATTTTACACTAAACTATATGGCCTTGGACTCTTTTTGGCTGGGAGATATTTAGATATTGCTTCTATTTCATTAGAGGCTATAGGTCTGCTTAAGTTGTTTACCTGATCTTGATTTAACTTTGGTAAGTGATATATATGTGTATATGTATATATATATATATATATATATATATATATATATATAAAGTTTGAATTTCTTTTGAGTTGTTCAATTTAATTGTATGGGTTTTTGTTTTAAGATTCTTTAGATGTCTTAGATTTCTTTGGTTTTCTGTTCTTTTTATTTCCAATATTTTTAATTTGGATTCTTTCCCTCCCTCCCTCTGCCTTCCCTCCCTCCTTCTCTCTCTCTCTCTCTCTCTCTCTCTCTCTCTCTCTCTCTCTCTCTCTCTCTCAGTTCATTTCAATGGGGCTTGTCAATAAATAATTTTTCTCAAAGAAGCAACTCTTTGTTTCATTCTTTGTAAATTTTTTTGCTTGTTTGTAGCACTGGCTATCCTGCAACTGGCTCTGGAGACCAGCCTAGCTGTGAACTCACAGAGCTCTGCCTGCCTCTCCCTCTCTACTGCTAGGCTTAAAGGCATGTGCCATCACAGCCCAGAGTTTGATCTACACTCTTTGTGCTTTCTTTTTCCTGTTCTCCTTTCTAGATTTTTCATGTGTTTTATTTATTAAGTCACTAGTATGAGATGTGTGTTTTGTTCATAGGCAGTGCTATGAACTTGCTTCTTACAGTCATCTTCATTATATCCCATAAGTTTGACTATGTTGTATATTCATTTCCATTCAACTCTAGAAAGTCTTTAATTTCTTTCTTAACTTATGTCTTGGCCCATGTTTTATTCAGTAGTAAGTTCTTTCAGTTTCATGGGTTTGCAAGCTTTCTATTGTTTTTGCTTTTATAGATATTCAGCTTTAATCTGTGTTCATGAGATATGAAGCAGGATGTTATTTCAATTTTTTGTATTTATTTAGATTTTCTTTGTGTCTGAGTATGTGGTCAGTTTTGGAAATGGTTACATGGGGAGCTGAAAAGAAAGTATATTTTGTTGTGTTTGGGGGAAATGCTCTGTAAATGTCTGACAGGGTCATTTGTTTTACATCAGCTCCAATATTTCTCTGTTTAGTTTTTGTCTAGATGGTTTGTCTATTGGCGAGAACAGGGTGTTCAAATCTCCCACTATCATTTTATGAGGGCCAATAGGTGATGTAAGTTGTAGTAGTATAGAACTTGGATGCTTTTGAAGTATGACATGTATAAAAATGGCGATGCCATCTTGCTTCTTAGGTTCACTTTTATGGAATATCTTTTTCCATACTTTGACCCTGAAGTGAAGTCTTTGATGTTAAGGTATGTGTCTTAGATACATGGTATCTAAGGTAGTGAAAGGATGAATCCTGTTTTTGCATTCATTCTGTTAGTCTGTATGTTTTTATTGAGGAATTCAAATCATTGATCTTGAGAGGTATCAGTGAGGTATGTTTACTGATTCCAATTATTCTGTTGTTGTTATTGTTGTTGGTGGCAGTGGTGGGGTAGGAGTGATGGTGGTGGTGGTGGTATATGTGTGTGTGTGTATGTGTATATGTGTGTATATGTGTGTCCCTTTTGATTTGCTGGTTTGGGATTATTTTTTGTGTCTTCTTGGATGGTGTTAACTACTTTAGGTAAAAGTTTTCCTTCTTTAGAGATATATTTGTAAACAAATGTTATTTATTTTCTCCATCTATTTTGATAGAAAAAATTTTCAGGGTATAGTAGCCTGAGTTGGCTGCTGTGTTCTCTTAGATTCCGTGGAACATCTGCTCAAGTCTTTCTGGCTTTCAATATCTCCATTGAGAAATCAGTTGCTATTCTAATAGGTCAGCCTTTACATACTTTATCTTTTTCCTTAGCAGTTTTTAGTATTCTTTCTTTGTTCCAATCATTTAGTGTTTTGATTATTATATACTAAAGGGAATCTTCTTCTCTGTTCTAGTTTATTTGGTGCTCTTTACATTTCTAGTACTTTGATAAGCATCTTTAAAAAATTAGGGAAATTATTTTTATGATTTTGTTAAAATATTTTCTGTGTCTTGAACATAGATTTTTTTTCTTTCTGCTAGTCTTCTTATATTTGGTCTTTATATACTGTCTCAGATTCCCTGGATATTTTGTGACCAGAATGTTCTAGAGTTAACGTTTTCTTTGACCAAAGTATCCATTGTTTCTCTAGTGTCTTTAATGTCTGCGATTCTCTTTTCTATCTCTTTTACTATGGTGATGAGATTTTGGTCTGAAGTTCTTGTTCAGATTTCTAAATTTTTTATTTCTAGATTTTCTTTTGAGGGTGGCTCTTTATTTAGTCTCTTTCTACCTTTAGTTCTTGAACCATTTTATTCATTTCCTTCCACTATTCATGATTTCATAAATTTCTTCAAGGGATTTATTCATTTTCTTAAAGGATGTCTATCACATCCTTAAAATTTTGTGGTCTTTGTCTTATGCCTCAGCTGAGTTACACACTCAGGGCCTACAGTGGTAGATTTGGTGACCTCTACTGCAGACATATTGTCCTATCTGTTATTGCCAGTGTTTTCTTATTGGTGTCTAGGTAACTGTGTTTGGGAAGATTTTAAGTGCTGGAATCTGGTCTAGTCTTTTTTGGGTGGATATTTTGTTCCTTGGTTTCTGTTTCCATCTCTGGCTTTTATAGTGGCTGTGTGTTGCTTGCTAAAGAATTCTTCTGAAATCCTAATAGGTGTGCCCACTGGAGGTTCCAAGTAAACTGTGTTTATACATGTAGTGAGACTTGACACTTAGGAAAGGGAACAGGCTAGGGAGAATTTTACTAGGAGTCGATAAGAAAAAGGGAAACGAGATCTGCTTAGTCCCCGGGAATTGGGACTGGGCATAAGGAGAGGCCACAGCATTTAAGTCTCTTACAGAGTTGGAGATAAGACTGTGGAGTATATATGGAGAAAAGAAGGGAGAATGCATGGAGATCTGAAGCTCACCCACCTGCTCCATTGTCCTATGTGCTCCTCTGGCAGGCTTGCCTGGAGGGTTCTTGGAGAAAGATTGCTGGAGCTGGTAACTGCTTTGTTAGTCTGAGTAGCCTATAAGTTCTAAGATTTTTAAAACTTTCTACAAACAAAAAATGTTTGAGGGATAATGGGAAGATAAATTAAATGAAATGTAGTATGTTTTATATTATTCAGCTGTTTGGGAAAAATTACTTCTGACCTGTTTTCCATGAATCAAATTTTGCAACAATAGCAATATCTGTCAAAAATGATTTAGAATATACCTAGCATTTTAAAAATCTAATTGTTATTTTCTTCTTTAAAATTTGTGTTATGGTTAGAATTTCTATTGCTATGATGAGACACAATGACCCCAGCAATTCTTATAAAGGAAAACATTTAATTGGGGCTGGCTTAAAGTCAGAGGTTTAGTCTATTATCATCTTGGCAGGAAGCATGATGGCATGCAGGCAGATTCTTCTATGTGTGTGTGGGGGGGGGATGAATGAGTGGGTGGGTGTGGGTGTGGGTGTGCCTACGTTTGTCTGTGTATGTATGTACATATGAATATATTGCTCTGTTTTTCTTTTTTTTTTTAAGAGTATAGAATAGAGTTTATTTGGGGCATGGGGAGGGGAGTTAAAGAGGTAGTAAAGGCAGAGAGGAGGAGAGAGTAGAGAAGTAGAAGCTGGTCATGACCACATGGAGAGAAGGGGGAGGAAGAGGGGGAAGAGAAGAGTCAAAGAGGGCAAGAGAGAAGCTAAGAGCATAAGAGAGGCAAGAGCTATTGCTGTTTTTCTATGTTCCTCTGTGTGTGTATGTGTGTGTGTGTTATATGTAAATGTATGTGCCTGTGTATAAGTGTGTTTCTATTTCTATCATGGTACTAGAGGTGCAGCTGAGAATTCTACATCTAAGTTGGCAGTCAGCAACAAGAACAGAGACACTGAGCCTAGCTTGAGTATCTGAAACCTTAAAGTCCACTCAGTGACATACTTCCCACACCTCTTAATAGTGCCATTCACTTTGAACACATGGGGGCCATTTTCATTCAAACCACCAGAGTTTATATATATATAAACATGTGTGTGTTTTATGCTTGTGTATATGTGTGCCCCTTTTTTATCATATCTCTATGTATGGCTATATCTCTGTGTATGCATTGTATCCACATTATTTGTGTAGATCTCTGTGTGCCTACCTGTGTGAATTTGCACATGCCTGCACATTAAGTAAAGCAATGGAAATTTTAATTTAATTTTCTTTTTATTTATTTATTAAATTCTTCCTTTTTCTTTCTTCTTTCTTTCTCATTGAGATATTTTTGTATTAATTTACAGGCTAGATCTCAGTATATAAGATAATGCTCATAATTAAGATGATTGAACTAATACTACATGATTGAGTAGAGCACCACATATATCACTAAATAGACATTCTTTCTCTCTCTCTCTCTCTCTCTCTCACACACACACACACACACACACACACACACACACAAACATATCATTAAAAGGTTAAAATTTTTTTTTTAGTTTTGAAAATTCAGGGGGATTTTTTTTACAAGGTTATTCTGATTATTGTTTCCCTTCCCAGGTCTTCACTACTATCCCACCCACCAATATCCAAAACCATTCTTTTGCTCTCCGAGTACAACAAGACATCAAAAAAAAAAAAAAAAGCAAAAAAAAAAAATAAATAAAACCAGATAAAATTAGATGAGATAAAAATCAATAAACCATAGAGATTCAGAGACTCGCTGCCGCCAGTTTTGCTGCCTGCCGGAGCAGAAAAGCAGCACCAGGTACTGAGATATCCTGAGTTCAAAATCTCTGGGGGCACAAACAGCCAGGGGTCTGCCTGTGCCCAGGACCTGAGCACTTAGGCGGTTCATCTGCCAGCCAGCCTGTCATGGGGCCTGTGTTCTGAGTGGGAATCAGCAGAGGGAGTGACTCCCCACTGCCATCTTTACTCAATGACAGAGCAGTCAGGGAGTACCTGGTTCACTGAGACAACCCAAGTATAACATTGCTTGGGGCAAGAATCAGCAGGGCTCCAACTGCACAAAAGAGGAAGGCAGCATATCAGCAATCTGTGCCAAGGGAAACCCAGTCATCCAGTGTCTCAGAAATAGCCTTACAGGCCCACAGGAGGTTGAAGTACGAGCAGGTGACAATAAGACCATCTAACACCAGTGAGAACTAGATGGCCAAAGGAAAACATAGGAACATTACTAACAGAAACCAAGGTATTATGGCAGCATCTGAACCTAACTCTCCAACAACAGCAAGTCCTAGATACCCCAACACACCAGAAAAACAAGAGTTGGATTTGAAATCTCTGGTCATGATACTGTTAGAGGAACACATGAAGGATATAAATAAATCTCTTAAAGAAATTCAGGATTAAAAGGTCAAAACTTAGAAGCCCTTACAAGGGAAACACAAAAACAACTTAAAGAAATTCAGGAGAATATGGGTCAAAAGATAGAAGGCAACAAGGAGAAAATGCAACAATCACTTAAAGAAATACAGGAGAACTTTGGACAACATGCAGAAGTCATGAAAGAGGAAACACAAAAATCTCTTAAAGAATTACAGGAAAACACAAGAAAGCAAGCTAAGGAACTGAGCAAAACCATCCATGATCTAAAAACAGAAGTAGAAACAACTAAGAAATCGCAAAGGGAGACAACTTTGGAGATAGAAGACCTTGAGAAGAAATCAGGGACCATAGATGCAAATATCAACAACAGAATACAAGAGATAGAAGAAAGAATCTCAGATGCTGAAGATACCATAGAAACCATGGACTCAATAGTCAAAGAAAATGCAAAATGCAAAAAGCTTGTAACCCAAAATATCCAGGAAATTCAGGACACAACGAGAAGGCCAAACCTAAGGAGTATAGGCATAGATAAGAGTGAAGATTTACAACTTAAAGGGCCAACAAATATCTTCAACAAAATTATGGAAGAAAACTTCCCTAACCTAAAGAGAGAGATGCCCATGAATATACAAGAAGCCTATAGAACTCCAAACAGACTGGACCAGAACAGAAATAACTCCTGTCACATAATAACCAAAACCCCAAATGTACTAAACAAGGAAAGAATACTAAAGGCAGTAAGAGAAAAAGGGCAAGTAACATATAAAGGAAGACTTACCAGAATTATACCAGACTTCTCACCAGAGACCATGAAAGCTAGAAGATCCTGGGCAGATCTCATGCAGACTCTAAGAGAACACAAATGCCAGCCAAGACTACTATACCTAGCAAAACTCTCAATCACTATAGATGGAGAAACCAAGATATTTCATGACAAAACTAAATTTACACAATATCTTTCCACAAACCCAGCCCTACAAAGGATAATAGGGGGAAAACACCAATAAAAGGAGGGAAACTATATACCCTGGAGAAAGCAAGAAAATAACCTTCTTTCATCAAACCCAAAAAGATAACACACAAGTATAAAATTAACATCAAAAATGATAGGAAGCAATAATCACTATTCCTTAATATCTCTTAACATCAATGGACTCAATTCCCCCAATGAAAAGACCTAGACTAACAGACTGGATATGTATACAGGTCCCTACATTTTTCTGCATACAGGAAACTCACCTCAGTGTCAAAGACAAAAACTACCTTAGAGTAAATGATAGGAAGTAACAATCACTATTCCTTAATATCTCTTAACATCAATGGACTCAATGCCCCAATAAAAAGACACAGACTAACTGAATGGATACTTAAACAGGACCCTACATTTTGCTGCTTACAGGAAACACACCTCAGGGTCAAAGACAAACACTACCTTAGAGTAAAAGGCTGGAAGACAATTTTACAAGCAAATGGTCTCAGGAAACAAGCTGGAGTAGCCATTTTAATATCAGATAAAATTGACTTTCAACCCAAAGTCATCAAAAGAGACTCTGAGGGACACTTCTTGCTGGTCAAAGGAAAAATACAACAAGAACTCTCAATCCTGAACATCTATGCTCCAAATGCAAGGGCACCCTCTTTCATAAAAGAAACTTTATTAAAACTCAAAGCACACATTGCACCTAACACAATAATTGTGGGTGACTTCAACACTGCACTTTCCTCAATGGACCGATCAGGAAAACAGAAACTAAACAAGGACACAATGAAACTAATTGAAGCTTTGGACCAATTGGATTTAACTGATATATATAGAACATTCTATCCTAAAACAAAAGAATATACCTTTTTTTCAGCACCTCATGGTACCTTCTCCAAAATCGACCATATAATTGGTCACAAGACAGACCTCAACAAATATAAGAAGATAGAACTAATCCCATGCCTCCTATCTGATCACTATGGAATAAAAATGGTCTTCAATAGCAACAGAAACAACAGAAAACCCACATACACGTGGAAATTGAACAATACTCTACTCAATGATACCTTGGTCAAGGAAGAAATAAAGAAAGAAATTAAAGACTTTTTAGAGCACAATGAAAATGAAAACACAACATACCCAAATCTATGGGACACAATGAAAGCAGTGCTAAGAGGAAAACTCATAGCCCTGAGTGCCTCCAAAAAGAAAATGGAGAGAGCATACATTACCAACTTAATGACACACCTGAAAGCCCTAGAACAAAAAGAAGCTATTTCACCCAGGAGGAGTAGAAGGCAGGAAATCATCAAACTCAGGGCCGAAATCAATCAAGTAGAAACAAAGAGAACCATACAAAAAATCAACAAAACCAGGAGCTGGTTCTTTGAGAAAATCAACAAGATAGATAAACCCTTAGCCAGACTGACCAAAGGGCACAGAGAAAGTATCCAAATTAACAAACTTAGAAATGAAAAGGGAGACATAACAACGGAAACTGAGGAAATCCAAAAAATCATCAGATCCTACTACAAGAGCCTGTACTCAACACAACTGGAGAATCTGGAGGAAATGGACAATTTCCTTGACAGATACCAAATACCAAAATTAAATCAGGACCAACTAGACCATCTGAACAGTCCCATAAAGCCTAAAGAAATAGAAGGAGTCATAGAAAGTCTTCCAACCAAAAAAAGCACAGGACCAGATGGTTTCAGTGCAGAATTCTACCAGACCTTCAAAGAAGAGTTAACACCAATACTCTTCAAACTATTCCACAAAATAGAAACAGAAGGAACCCTACCCAATTCCTTCTACGAAGCCACAATTACGCTGATACCAAAGCCACACAAAGATCCAACAAAGAAAGAGAACTTCAGACCAATTTCCCTTATGAACATCGATGCAAAAATACTCAATAAAATTCTGGCCAACCGAATCAAAGAACACATCAAAACGATCATCCACCATGATCAAGTAGGCTTTATCCCGGGAATGCAGGGTTGGTTCAATATACGGAAATCCATCAATACAATCCACTACATAAACAAACTCAAAGAACAAAACCACATGGTCATTTCATTGGATGCTGAAAAAGCATTTGACAAAATTCAGCATCCTTTCATGCTTAAAGTCTTGGAGAGAACAGGAATTCAAGGCCCATACCTAAACATAGTAAAAGCAATATACAGCAAACCGGTAGCCAGCATCAAACTAAACGGAGAGAAACTTGAAGCAATCCCACTGAAATCAGGGACCAGACAAGGCTGCCCCCTTTCTCCTTATCTTTTCAATATTGTACTTGAGGTACTAGCTCGGGCAATTCGACAACATAAGGAGGTCAAAGGGATACAAATTGGAAAGGAGGAAGTCAAACTATCATTATTTGCAGACGACATGATCGTCTACCTAAGTGACCCAAAGAACTCCACTAGAGAGCTCCTACAGCTGATAAACAACTTCAGCAAAGTGGCAGGTTATAAAATCAACTCAAGCAAATCAGTGGCCTTCCTATACTCAAAGGATAAGCAGGCTGAGAAAGAAATTAGGGAAATGACCCCCTTCACAATAGCCACAAACAGTATAAAGTATCTTGGGGTGACTCTTACCAAACATGTGAAAGATCTGTATGACAAGAACTTCAAGACTCTGAAGAAGGAAATGGAAGAAGACCTCAAAAAATGGGAAAACCTCCCATGCTCATGGATCGGTAGAATCAATATAGTTAAAATGGCCATTTTGCCTAAAGCACTATACAGATTCAATGCAATACCCATCAAAATCCCAACTCAATTCTTCACAGAGTTAGAAAGAGCAATTATCAAATTCATCTGGAACAACAAAAAACCCAGGATAGCTAAAACTATTCTCAGCAACAAAAGAAAATCTGGGGGAATCAGTATCCCTGACCTCAAGCAATACTACAGAGCAATAGTGTTAAAAACTGCATGGTATTGGTACAGTGACAGGCAGGAGGATCAATGGAACAGGATTGAAGATCCAGAAATGAACCCACACACCTATGGCCACTTGATCCTCGACAAAGAGGCTGAAAACATCCAATGGAAAAAAGATAGCCTTTTCAACAAATGGTGCTGGTTCAACTGGAGATCAGCATGCAGAAGAATGCGAATTGATCCATCCTTGTCTCCTTGTACTAAGCTCAAATCCAAATGGATCAAGGACCTCCACATAAAGCCAGACACTCTGAAGCTAATAGAAAAGAAACTGGGGAAGACCCTTGAGGACATCGGTACAGGGAGAAAGTTTCTGAACAGAACACCAATAGCGTATGCTCTAAGAGCAAGAATTGACAAATGGGACCTCATAAGGTTACAGAGTTTCTGTAAGGCAAAGGACACCATCAAGAGGACAGATCGGCAACCAACAAATTGGGAAAAGATCTTCACCAATCCTACATCAGATAGAGGGCTAATATCCAATATATATAAAGAACTCAAGAAGTTAGACTCCAGAAAACCGAACAACCCTATTAAAAAATGGGGTACAGAGTTAAACAAAGAATTCTCACCTGAAGAACTTCGGATGGCGGAGAAGCATCTTAAAAAATGCTCAACTTCATTAGTCATTAGGGAAATGCAAATCAAAACAACCCTAAGATTTCATCTTACACCAGTCAGAATGGCTAAGATTAAAAATTCAGGAGACAGCAGGTGTTGGAGAGGGTGCGGAGAAAGAGGAACACTCCTCCACTGCTGGTGGGGTTGCAAATTGGTACAACCACTCTGGAAAGCAGTCTGGCGGTTCCTCCGAAAACTGGGCACCTCACTTCCAGAAGATCCTGCTATACCACTCCTGGGCATATACCCAGAGGATTTCCCACCATGTAATAAGGATACATGCTCTACTATGTTCATAGCAGCCCTATTTATAATTGCCAGATGCTGGAAAGAACCCAGGTATCCCTCAACAGAAGAGTGGATACAAAAAATGTGGTATATCTACACAATGGAGTACTATTCAGCCATTAGAAACAATGAATTCATGAAATTCTTAGGCAAATGGATGGAGCTAGAGAACATCATACTAAGTGAGGTAACCCAGACTCAAAAGGTGAATCATGGTATGCACTCACTAATAAGTGGTTATTAACCTAGAAAACTGGAATACCCAAAACATAATCCACACATCAAATGAGATACAAGAAGAAAGCAGGAGTGGTCCCTGGTTCTGGAAAGACTCAGTGAAACAGTATTTGGCAAAACCAGAACGGGGAACTGGGAAGGGGTGGGAGGGAGGACAGGGGAAGAGAAGGGGGCTTACGGGACTTTCGGGGAGTGGGGGGGGGGGCTAGAAAAGGGGAAATCATTTGAAATGTAAATAAATTATATCAAATAAAAAAAAAGGAAAAAAAAATAAAGTGCATAAGCCATGAAAAAAAAAAAAAAAAAAAAAAAAAAAAGGCTGTAAGACAATTCTACAAGCAAAAGGTCTCAGGAAACAAGCCGGAGTTGCCATTCTAATATCTGATAAAATTGACTTTCAACCTAAAGTCATCAAAAGAGACTTTCTTGCTAATCAAAGGAAAAATCCTCCAAGAAGAACTCTCAATCCTAAACATCTATGCTCCAAATGCAGGGGCACCCTCATTCATAAAAGAAACTTTACTAAAGCTCAAAGCACACATTGCACCTAACACAATAATTGTGGGTGACTTCAACACCCCACTCTCCTCAATGGAACGATCAGGAAAAACTAACTGAAGCTTTGGACCAATTGGATTTAACATATATATGTGTGTGTGTGTGTGTGTGTGTGTGTGTGTGTGTGTGTGTGTGTGTGTATATATATATAACTTTTCATCACAAAGCAAAAGAGTATACCTTTTTCTGAGCATCTCATGGTACCTTCTCCAAAATCGATCATACAGTTGTTCACAAGACAGACCTCAACAAATAGAAGAAGATTGAAATAATCCCATGCCTCTTATCAGATCACTATGGAGTAAAAGTGGTCTTTAATAACAACAAAAACAACAGAAAGCCCACATACACATGGAAACTGAGCAATAATCTACTCAATTATACCTTGGTCAAGGAAGAAATAAAGAAAGAAATCAAAGGCTTTTCAGAATTTAACAAAAATGAAGGCACAACATAGAAAAATCTATGGGACACAATGAAAGCAGTGCTAAGAGGAAAACTCATAGCTTTGAGTGCCTCCAAAAAGAAATTGGAGAGAGCATACACTAGAAGATTAATGGAACAACTGAAAGCCCTGGAACAAAAAGAAGCTAATTCACCCAAGAGGAGAAGAAGACAGAAAATCATCAAACTCAGGGCTGAAATCAATCAAGTAGACAAAGAGAACCATACAAAGAATCAACAAAACCAGGAGCTGGTTCTTTGAAAAAATCAACAATATAGATAAACCCTTAGCAAGACTAACCAAAGAGCACAGAGACAGCATGCATATTAACAAAATTAGGAAGGAAAAGGGAGATATAACAACAGAAACTGAGGAAATTTAAAAAAAAATTATCAGATCCTACTACAAAAGCCTGGACTCAACACAAATGGAGAATCTGAGGAAATGGACAATTTCTTAGACAGATACCAAATACCAAAATTAAATCAGGATCAAATAGATCATCTAAACAGTCCCATAACCCCTAAAGAAATAGAAGGATTCATAGAAAGTCTTCCAACCATAAAAAGCACAAGACCAGAGGGCTTCAGTGCAGAATTCTATCAGACCTTCAAAGAAGACTTAACACTAATACTCTTCAAATTATTCCACAAAATAGAAACAGAAGGAACACTACCAAACTCATTCTAAGAAACCACAATTACGCTGATACAAAAACCACACAAAGATCCAACAAAGAAAGAGAACTTCAGGCCAATTTACCTTATGAATATCGATGCAAAAATACTCAATAAAATTCTTACCCAACAAATCCAAGAACACATCAAAAAGATTATCCACCAGGATCAAGTAGGCTTCATCCCAGGGATGGAGAGATGGTTCAATATACTGAAATCCATCAATACTATCCACTACATAAACAAACTCAAAGAAAAAAAACACATGATCATTTCATTAGATGCTGAAAAAGCATTTGACAAAATTCAGCATCCTTTCATGCTAAAAGTCTTGGAAAGGACAGGACAGGCCTTGAATAAGGCCCAAATCTAAACATAGTAAAAGCAATATACAGCAAACCAATAGCCAATATCTAACTAAATGGAGAGAAACTTGAAGCAATACCACTAAAATCAAGGACAGGACAAAGCTGCCCCCTCTCGCAATATCTTTTCAATATAGTTCTTGAAGTCCTAGCTAGAGCAATTAGACAACATAAGGAGGTCAAAGAGATACAAATTGGAAATGAAGAAGTCAAACTATCCCTATTTGCAGATGATATGATAGTATGATTAAGTGACCCAAAAAACTCTACCAGAGAACTCCTACAGCTGATAAACAACTTCAGCTAAGTGGCTGGTTACAGAATCAATTCAAGCAAATCAGTAGCTTTTCTATACTCAAAGGATAAGCATACTGAGAAATAAATTAGGGAAATGACACTCTTCACAATAGCCACAAACAGCATAAAGCATGTTGGGGTGACTCTAACCAAACAAGTGAAAGACCTATATGACAAGAACTTCAGATCTCTGAAGAAGGAAATCGAAGAAGACCTCAGAAAAATGGAAAAATCTTCCATGCTCGTGGATTGGCAGGATTAATATAGTTAAAATGGCCATATTGCCAAAAGCAGTCTATAGATTCAAAGCAATCCCCATCAAAACCCCAACTCAATTCTTCATAGACTTAGAAATAGCAATTCTCAAATTCATCTGGAATAACAAAAAACCCAAGATAGCTAAAACTATTCTCAACAGTAAAAGAACTTCTGGTGGAATCAGTATCCCAGACTTCAAACATTACTACAGAGCAATAGTGATAAAAAACTGAATGGTACTTGTACAATGACAGGCAAGTGGATCAATGGAATAGGATTGAAGACCCAAAAATGGACCCACACTCCTATGGCCACTTGATTTTCGACAAAGTACCTGAAAATATACAGTGGAAAAATAGGTAGCATTTTCAACAAATGGTGCTGGTTCAATTGGAGGTCAGCATGCAGAAGAATGCGAATCGATCCATTCTTATCTCCTGTACTAAGCTCAACTCCAAGTGGATCAAGGACCTCCACATAAAACCTGACACACTGAAACTAATAGAAAAGCAACTGGGGAAGACCCTTGATTACATGGGCACAGGGGAAAAGTTCCTGAACAGAACACCAATATCTTACACTATAAGATCAAGAATTGGCAAATGGGACCTCAGAAAATTGCAAAGTTTCTGTAAGGCAAAGGACACTGTCAAAAGAACAAAACGTCAACCAACAAATTGGGAAAGGATCTTCACCAACCCTAAATCCGACAGAGGGCTAATATCTAATATATACAAAGAACTCAAGAGGGTAGACCCAGGAAGCCAAATAACCTTATTAAAAAAAATGGGGTACAGAGCTGAACAAAGAATTTTCACATAAAGATCTTCAGATGGCTGAGAAGCACCTTAAGAAATGTTCAGCATCATTAATCATTAAGGAAATGCAAATAAAAACAACCCTGAGATTTCACCTTACACCAGTCAAAATGGCTAAGGTTGAAAACTTAGGAGACAGCAGGTGTTGGCTAGGATGTGGAGAAAGAGGAACACTCCTCCACTCCTGGTGGGATTGCAAAATGGTACAACCACTTTGGAAATCAGTCTGGTGGTTCCTCAGAAATCTAGGCATGACGCTTCCGGAGGACCCTGCTATACCTCTCCTGGGCATATACCCAGAGGATTCCCCAGCATGCAATAAGGACACATGCTCTACTATGTTCATAGCAGCCCTATTTATAATAGCCAGAAACTGGAAAGAACCCAGATGTCCCTCAATGGAGGAATGGATACAGAAAATGTGGTATATTTACACAATGGATTACTACTCAGCAAGTAAAAACAATGAATTCATGAAATTCTTAGGCAAATTGTTGGAACTGGAATATATAAGTGAGGTAACCCAATCACGAAAGAATACACATGGAATGCAATCACTGATAAGTAGATATTAATTAGCCCAGAAGCTCTGAATTCTCAAGACACAGTTAGCATATCAAATGATACCCAAGAAAAGGGAAATAGAGGGCCCTGGCTCTGAAAAGAGTTGATCCACCATTGTAGAGGAGTACCAGGACAGGGAAATGTGTGTGGGGGTGAGTAGGAAATAGGTGAAGGGAAGAGGGCTTATGAAACTGATGAGGAGGGGGGAACCGGGAAAGGGAAAAGCATTCAGAATATAAAAAATATAGAAAATAAATAAATAAATAAATAAATATAAATAAATAAAGATTCATCTTATGAAAAAAATCAACAAAACAGGTTGAAACAGTCAGAAGCAAAAAAATATTAAAAGAGAAAAAGTGACAGAGAACACAGCAGAATTTGTTTGTAGTCTTACTACCACCATTTGCACCAGGAAGTCAGGAAACTCCACAGCCTTCTGGGCATAGCCTACCAGGAGAGAGTGATCTCCAAACAGCTCTTTCACTTATGAGCACATAGGTGTGATCACCACCTTCTCTCTGGAGGGGACCAGCTAGGAACACACAGGGCTTAAGATCAGTGGAGTAGCTGGGACAGAAGTGTTCCCACCACCATTTGCACCAGGGAGCCAGGAGATTCCACAGCCTTCTGTGCAGAGTCCTCTATAAGAGAAAGAGATCTCTCAGTAGTGCTTTCACTTTTGAGCTCAGAAGAATAAGGACTCAGGCTTACAGGCCCACAGGAGGAATAAACTCAGGCCAGAGACAACAATACCAACTAGCACCAGATGGTGAAAGGTAAGCACAAGAACCCTACCAACCCAAACTAAGGCTACATGGCAACATCAGAAACCCAGTTTTCCCACCACAGCAAGTCCCAGATACCCTAACACACCAGAAAAGCAAGAGTTGGATTTAAAATTTTATCTCATGATACTGATAGAGGGCTTCAAGAAAAACTTATAACTCCCTTTAAATAAATACAGGAGAATATTGGTCAACAGGTAAAAGCCCTTAATGAAGAAACACAAAAATCCCTTAAAGAAATACTGGATAATACAGCATCAAGAGGCAGAAGCCCTTAAAGAAGAAACACAAAAATCCCTTAAAGAACTACAGTGAAACACAAACAATCAAGTGAAGGAACTAAACAAAACATCCAGGATCTAAAAGTGCAAGTAGAAACATCAAAGAAAGCACAAAGTGAGACATTTCTGGAGATAGAAAACCTTGGAAAGAATTCAGGAGTCATACAGGCAAGCATCAACAACAGAACACAAGCGATAGAAGAAAGAACCTCAGGTGCTGAAGATACTATAGAAAACATTGACTCAACAGTTAAAGAAAATGGAAAATGCATAAAGCTTGTAATCCAAAACATCCAGGAAATCCAGGACACAATGAGAAGACCAAACCTAAGGATTACAGGTATCGACAAGAGCAAGGATTTACATCTTAAAGGCCCAGTAAATATCTTCAACAAAATTGTAGAAGAAAACTTCCTTAACCTAGAGATAGAGATGCCCATGAACATACAAGAAGCCTTCAGAACTCCAAACAGACTGGACCAGAACAGAAAGTCCTCCCAGCATATAATAATCAAAACAGCAAATTCACTAAACAAAGAAAGAATATTAAAAGCAGTAAGGGAAAAAAGGGCAAGTAACTTATAAAAACAGACCTATCAGAATCACACCAGACTTTTCTCCAGAGACAATGAAAGCAAAAAGATCCTGGGCAGATCTCATACAGACCCTAAGAGAACACAAATGCCAGTCCAGGCTACTATACCCAGTAAAACTCTCAGTCATCATAGATGGAGAAAACAAAGATATTCCATGATAAAATCAAACCCAAAAGTGGGGTCTGTGATACCCACACAAACATAAAAATAACATAAAAAATAACAGGAAGCAACCATCACTATTCCTTAATATTTCTTAACATCAATGGACTCAATTCCCCAATAAAAAAGACACAGACTAACAAATTATTTCTCATGTAAATCTTTAATTTTATTAGAAAATATTTGTAATTCCCCTTTTAATGAATTTAGTAATTTTTTATGTCTACCATTTTATCTGCATTATTTTTCTCATGATAATCTTCAATTTTAATGTCTTTCTATATATTTCCTCTATTTTTATCAGAAATGTTTTAATGTAAATCTTTGATTTTATCAGAAATGTTTTTAATTTTACCTTCAATTAATTTAGAACTAGTTTTTATGTCTACCATTTTATATGCAAATTTTTCCATGAAATAGTCAAATTTAACATGTTTGTCTATATTTCTTGAATTTTACTAGAAATATTTTCCATGTAAATCTTCAATTTTATCTGAAAATATTCATTTCCACTTTCAATCAACTTAGAATTATCTTTATGCCTATCATTTTATCTATATAATTGCCATGATAATCTTTAATTTTAACAAGTTTATCTATATATTTCTTCAATTTTATCAGAAATATTTTTCCATGTAAATTTTCAACTTTATCAGAAAATGCTTATAATTCCACTTCCAGTCAAATTAGGAATACTTTTATGCCTATTATTATTATATCTATATAAAATTTTCCATGATAATCTGCAATTTTAACATGTTTTTCTACAGTTTTCTATAATTTTATCTGAAATATTTTCCACATAAATCTTCAATTCTATCATAAAATATTTCTATTTCAGATTTCAATTAATTTAGCAACGTTTTACATGTCTACTACTTTGCTCCTTAATTTTCCATGAAAATTGTTAATATTAATGTGTTTATCTGAATTATCTTCCATGTAAATCTTTAATTTTATCATAAAGTGTTTTTACTTCCCTTTTCAATAAAAAAAAGAACTTTTTTTTTAATTCTTTTGTATTCTTACTTTTATTCATTTTGGGGGAAGTTGTCAAGTAGGAGCAGACATGGAGGGACAGGGAAGGAAGGTTGACAGGGTGCAAGATACAAATTCTCAGAGAACCAATAATTATATTATGTTTTTTAAAAAATGTGCCAAAGAAAAAGCACAGAAATCACATACAAATGCTCTCTCACACACACACACAGAGAGAGAGAGAGAGAGAGAGAGAGAGAGAGAGAGAGAACCCATCAAAATAAAATTGAAAATATAATATACAAGCAAAATATCTGTAAGATAAAAAGATGAGAAACAGAGAAGACAAGAGAAGACAAAAGAAGAGAAGAGGAGAGGAGATGAGAGGAGAGGGGAGGAGAGAAGAGGGAAGGGGAGGGGAGGGGAGGGGAGGAGAAGGCAAGGGAAGGATAGGGGATGTGAGGTGAGGGGAGGGGAGGGAAGGGGAGGGGAAAGTAGGGGAGGGAAGAGGAGGAAAGGGATGGGGAGGGGAGGGGAAAGCAGGGGAGGGGAGGGGAAGGGAAGGGATGGGAAGGGGAGGGGAGAGCAGGGGAGGGGAGGGGAAGGGAAAGGAGGGGAAGGAAGGGAAGGGGAGGGGAGGTGTGGGAAAGGGAAGGGAAGAGCAGGGAAGGGAAGGGGAGAGGAGGGGAGAGGAGTGGAGGGAAAGGGAAGGGAAGGTGAGGGGAGGGGAGGGGAGGGAAAGGGAAGGGAAGAGCAGGGAAGGGGAGAGGAGGGGAGAGGAGGGGAGGGGAAGGGAAGAGAAGGGGAGGGGAGGGAAGGGAAAGGAAGAGAAGGGAGGGGGGAGGGGAAGGGGAGGGGAAGGGGAGGGGAAGGGGAGGGAGGGGAAAATAAGAGAAAAGAAGAGAAGGGAAGAGAAGAGACCCAGGAAAAAACATTATGAGACTAAATGACAAAACAAATATACACAAAAAAAAATCTACAAATACCATTGACTTTGTTGTTGGCCATCTACTGCTGAACATGGGGCCTGCTCTCAAGTGTGCTTTATATCCTCGGTCTATCAGAGAAAACTATTTCTTCCTTTGTGAGTATTTATCAACTGGAGATAGCTTCTGGCTTAGAGATGGGGACTTGAGTCTGCTTCCTTTTCTTGGCACTGGGGTCTTCATTAATTTTGTGTTTCCTAGCACTCTAAGGCAGTTCCATCAGCCACCACCCACACTCTCTATTTTACTGTGAGATTTATTCACTTAGTCTTGATGGTGATTGTCTACAGTTCTATCATTCTCAAGTTGCTTATATTTGAGTTCCTTTTCATTCTTAGAAATGTAAATTTTCTGAAAAATGTTTTTTTCTAGAATCTGATTTTCCTCACCTCCTTTCTTTTTATGGCTATATCTTGAAGTTCAGGGTTATCTTTACTCCTTTTTGGATTAGTCATAATACCTTCATGGTACTTTTTGTTGCGTATAGTTTTATGCTACCACCTTTAGCTTTGGGAAGTGATTGTGATACCAGCCCCCTCTCAGCTTTCCTTGAATCCTTGGATAAAAGACATGGCCCCAGGGAGTAGGGGGTGAGTGGAAGACACAGACACACAGCTATTCAATTTTAACTTGCCTTTGGACAGTATTGCTGGGCACTGTTATTTCCCACCTAGAAAAGTGTGCCCTTACAAATTTCTTATGTCTGTCTCTCCACCTGCCCTAAACTTAAGTTGCTAAATTCTCCTGACCAAACCAACTTGTGGCCTGTAGGAGCAGCCTGTTTAGCCATTCCATTTTGAGATCTCTCATGGTTTCCCAGTTCTCCTCTCTCCAAAGCATGTTGAACTGACTCTTTTTCCTCAAATCTCTGCCTGTGTCTAGGGACACAGACGTCCTGCCTTTCCTTTCCACTCAGAAATTGGCCCATGGCTTTCTTTACTGACAGATCAAGAACGAATTGGGGAACAGGACCTTAGAATTAGAACCACTCCCTACACTTTAAATCTTAATCCTTGGTTATTTACCCAATATCCTTTTCCTCAAGGATGATTGATTTGTGTGATTTCTTGAAAGCACAGTGTTCTTAGTCAGAAACTGCCATATCCACAGAAAGATTAGTGTCAAAATAAAGGTTAGATACAGTCCAGCTTAATAAACGAACTTGAAAATTTAAATCCCCAAAGTATGTTTGGTTTTCCTGTAGGGAAATAAATGGATAAGATATGCAAATATTTGTGGTAGAAAACAGTCTGCTTTCAGTTTACAGGGCAGGAAACTTGTACCCTTGTCCTGTTAACAGGACAGGGGAAATGATAACAAGTAGAATTAGAAGAAAGAAAGAGTCCAAGGGGCAGGACATACATCCTGACCACAAAGAGAACTCAGCAAGAGCATATTTTAGGGAGATTCTGGCATTGTCTTAAAGGTGGAGTCCCCCTCCAAAAGAGTGTAGTAATACTTGGCAATGACTATTACAAATGCTTGTGTACCTTACATGAATGAGGCAAGCAACTAATGGGCAAGTAAAGCAAATAAAGAGGTGAGATGTGAAACACGGGTGCAAAACAGAGTCCTCTAAGATAGAGAATCCAGAGCAGAAACTTTATGGAAGCATGGGGATGACTGGGTGAAAGGCCTGAAACAATGAACAGGTTTAGGGTGTTTCAAGCAAACTGGACTTCAAACCACTCAGCAGAATGTTAGAAATGGTGGCAGTCAGCCATTCCCTCATATCTGTGCTCATTCACTATTTAGCCATTCACTCACCCAACAACATTTTAAACCACATTTAAGTCCTAAGTGCAATGTTAAGGGCCATATAGTATACAAAATTGATGCAAAAAAAAAAAAATCAGATGCCACACATAAGTAGCTCAAACATAAAGGCATTGTTTCTAAAATGTTGAAACGAGAGATTAGAGTCTTAGAAATGTACATAGTTTCAGAACTGCCAGATGACTTCAAATAGAAGCAATTACCAGAGATCTAGGAAAATGATTCTTCTATGCATGTGACTCTCAGGTGCATTGTTATGGATGCGGTTTCATGGAAATGGTCTTTTGTGCATTGAAATTCAAGCACCCTATCATAGGGAAGTAACCCAGCTCTATTCTGGGTCTTGATTGTTTAAGAATAATAGGGACAACACCTTCTTTAACTCCTGTT
Organism: Apodemus sylvaticus; assembly: GCF_947179515.1. Taxonomy (NCBI): domain Eukaryota; kingdom Metazoa; phylum Chordata; class Mammalia; order Rodentia; family Muridae; genus Apodemus; species Apodemus sylvaticus. The sequence goes on along the minus strand of NC_067482.1, from coordinate 93,291,840 downwards.
ATTATAGAACCATGGCTATTGGTTTGTGGAAGAAAAGCATGGCAAAAGTGAAAGTAATATCCAGACATGCTAATCTCAAATGGACAAGTTTTACTTGCAAAGTTGTGGAAGAATATGTAGTGCTCGTCCCAGGGATCATTTTCTGTTCTCTTCTGCCCTTAACAAGGGAAGAACTAATTCTTTGATAGTAGGGTCACTTGATTAATGTCGAAAAGTTATTAAAGAAACGAACCAGTCATCCTTGAATAGAATGTATTTTTATCATACTTCTCCCATCAAGGCTCAGGGATCTATACATAAGGGGGTAGTGGACAGCAAGATTTAAGAGCCAGAAGAGAAGAGTGATTGAAAAAAATCATCTTCCAGACACAACATAACACACATATATGAACTCATAAACTCCAGCAAAAGCTCAAGCTAGACAAAATCCTAGCATGGAAGGAAAATGGGGCCAAAGTCCCACCCCAGCAAGGCCCTATTCACAAATGACAACTTATGGGGGAGAGAAAAATATGTTTTCTTTAGTGGAGTCAATCTCCTTATATCAACTACATTTCAGTGCAAGCCCAATTCCTAGGAATAGTTTACCAATCAAATTGAATTATGTTTTTGGTTTGTTCATTTATTTGTTTGTTTTTGTTTGTTTGTGGGGATATTTGGGTAGCTTTTTCTTCGTTTTTGTTTTTACTTTGCAAGAGAGAAAGAACATGAATTGGGAGCAGATATTTACAAGTAGTTGGGAAATAGAAACGAATGTGTTAAAAATGTACTATATAAAATTCTCAAAGGAAGGGAAGTACAAAGGAAGAGAGGGAAGGAGCAATGAATGGAGGGAAGACAAAAATGAATAACTATTGAGGACCATTCCACAGTGTCAGCCTGAGTTTTCCACAAGGCACAAGCTCCAGGTTCCATATATAATACTTTAATATCACATAGCACTTCTTTTCTTCCTTTCCCAAGAGAGTTCACTTCTCCCTTGCCAGCACTTCTTGGGAATAATTTCTAATAGACTAATCATACTTTTGTGCTTATTTTAGTGTCTACTTCAAGGCTAACTAAATCAAGAAACAGAGCATTTCTTGAATTTTTGCATAAACAATTGCCAATAATGATTAAAAGGAAGCAAATCTCTTTGGGACATTACTCAAGTAGCCCAATCACTCAGTCTGCTTGTACAAGCTTTGTGCTTTGTTATGCCAATTGCTCATTGTTCTATTAATTCATTGGATAATCTTATGGTCCAGCTGTGATAACCTTGTACCTTCAACTCTCATGGAATTAATTCAGAAATGTGCCACACATGCTTAGACAAAACAGTGTTGTCCCTACGATAACTCTGACTTCTTAGAGTCTTACAGTGTTAAGACTTAGGAGGCTCAGAAAGCTCCTATCTCCAACTGTCCCTTTTTAATATGGAATGCTGGTAATATGCCAAATATGCCAAATATGGAAGTTGGGGCACTTCTTAATTTCTACCCAAGAGAGAGAAATAATCTCTTAATAAATATTTATTGAGTGTAATACTGTCCCAGACATCACTCTAGACTCTTTGAGAAATTAGTAAAACCAAGGGCTACTCCTATTTGTAGTGGTTAGACATATTTAAAATATGGTGTCCTTATCCTTTGTTGTAGCTGCATTCAGATTAGTCCTAAACATCCTTTTATCCTATTTATATACTGACCATGCATAAGACATTATCAATTTAATTTTCCTTGGCTCTCTGTGAGACTTTGATCTAGTCTCAAACCTATATATGTTCATATTTATTCTACAAAACCATGTAGTATTTACCTATAACCAATGCACATCCTCCTGTGTAATTTAGACTATCTCTAAATGACATAGACCACCTGTTAAACTGTCAATGTTATGAAAATTTTGTTATGCTATATTATTTAAGGAATGATGACAATAAGAATTCTGTATATGTTCAGTGTAGAAGCATTTTTTATTCTGAGTATTTCTGATCCATGGTTGATTGACTCCATGGAGGTGAATCTCTCGATGTAGAGTATGCTCCTTATCTGACACGTACACTGGAACTACAGATAGACAGATCCTGCCATCAGACTATTGCTTCCCACTGAGGACAAAATACTTGTGTGTTGGTGGTTCTGTCAACTTGACACAAACTAGAGTCATCTGAAGCAGGAACCTCAAAGAAGGTATTACCTTCTTTATATCCTTCATTATATTGGCCTGTGGGCATGTCTATAGGGTCCAATTTTTTTAATTAATGATTTATGTGGGAGGAGCTAACCCATTGTGGGCAGGGAACCAGGTGGTCTTGGGTTGTATACAAAAGCAAGCTAGGAAATCCATAAGAAACAAGCCAATAAGCAGTATTCCTCTATGTTTTCTTCTCCAGGTTTCTGCCTTGCCTTCCTAACTTGGCTTAGCTCCACAACACCATGTAATCTTCAAGCTACATAAATTCTTTCCGTCCCAAGTAGCTTTTGGTCAGTGTTTTATCCTAGCAAAAGGGAAAACAAAGTAGGAGGAGTCGATCTTTAGGAATGCCTGGGAAATGAGGAGACAGAAACTCTCATTTCTGACTTTAGTAGTTTAAGGATTGCAAACTCTATTTTATCCTGTAGGTAACGATAAACAGGTACTTAGATGTGCTTCAGTGGGGCCTTTGGACTCACAGGCAGGAAGAGAACTGAAGTAAGGGTCACCCATGTGACAATGCTAACCCTTCAAAGGAGACTGAGGGCATAGGGGTGTAGTAGCATAGACTGAGGATGGATTGGGGTTTGGTGGGTAGACAATACAACCACACCAAATTATGTAGGGTAACTCAACAGCAGGGACCTTGTGTCTCTAATTGCCCAGGCCTTGTTATGAGTCTATTCAGCTCATCATTTTTGTTTTCAAAGGCTTGATTAAGACAACTGATTATGGTATCACCAGTGCCAATGTAAATGCTACAAGGAACTTATTGGCAATCTAGCTAATTGGATAATTTGGAACATACTTGAATAGGTTAAACCTGCTCTTCCCTGATTAGTGGTTTGCCGGCTTTCCTATTCAAGTTGCAATCATTCTCCTCACACAGGCAAGTAAATGGCCTTGTGCATAATAATAAGCCAGTTGATTTTTCTCCTAATTGAGTTGCAAGTGTAACTGGATCCCCCTCATTCACTAGAAGCTAGCTCCCAGCTCACCTTTCCATTGGTTAGGTGAACACACATTGTGGCATTCTGTTAAGCCTCTTGAGTCTGGCTGCCTCTTTATCACTGTACAAGTTCTACACAGCAGAAATGTTATGAGGCTGCTACAGTAAGAGCTGCTCTTTATTATGCTGAGGTCATGCTTTAGTGAGTCTACTGTGCTCTTCTTGCCAGTAGTTCTGCCCTGTCTTTTACTTCCTTTCTTTCAGGAGCCTATAGACTCCCCAGGGCTTGTCTCCCTTCCTATCTTGCAGAGCAGAGACCTAACATTTCTCCTTAACTTCTCCCTGCCCTCATTTATCTTTTCGCTACCAACTTATCTTTATTATGAAATTACATCCTTCACTCCTCAATAGCATCAAATGCTTAATTATTATTTTCTTAAGCACTGTCTATGTCTTTTTATATTACAAATCCAGAGGTTGTGAAATGAAAGAGCAACAGTGATTACCATAAAGGAACAGTAATCATTCTTTTATGGTAGTTCATTTAAAAAACTATGTGTGGTATGTATAGTGAATACGTCTACATATACGGATGAGTACATATACACACGAAGGGCAAGTATCAACATCTGATGACCTCTTCTATTATTTCCTCCTTATTTGTTAATTGTTTTATTTATTTACATTCCAAATGTTGTCCCCCTTCTAGGTCTCCCCTCCAAGAGTTCAGAATACTCATGTTACAACCCTCAGACCTAGACTGTAAGAAGTTTAACAGGAAGGAAGGCCCAAGGGAAGATGTATCAATCCCACTTAGAAGAGGGAACAAAAATAGTGGGAGGCAGAGGGAGGGGGAACAAACGGAGGGGAGAGGAGGGGAGGGAACAGCAGGGGCAAGATGAGGTTTGGAGGAGAGAGAGGACAGAAGCCCTGAGGGCCAGAAAAAATGAATGAAAATATGCAGCTGTGGGGGAGGAGGAGGGGGTAGATAGGGGAAACCTCTGGAACATCCTAGAGACCTGGAATATGAGAGGCTCCTAGGACTCAGTGGGGATGACCTTAGCCAGAATCCCCCTTACTTTTTGAGAGAAGTCTCTCACTGAGCACAATATTCACCGATACATTTCACTGGCTGGACAACGAATGCCAGATATCCACCTGAGCAGGAGGCCAGCCTGGACTGCACCTGACCGCAGGTGACTCAGTCAGGAAAGGGTTTACAGTTGTTTCTGGAACTATATGATTTCCATATTTAGCTGCAAACTCAGTTGATTTCTAGGAATACTTACAGTAAAAAGAAAGCAGTTATTTCAAGGATTAAAAGTAAAATCCAGAATTGTATTTAGAAATTGAAAAATGGTAAGTCTTTTACCTTCTGTATTTCACTCTCCTCGCCTATAAAATGTGATTATATTTAATTTAATAGTATTTGTTTCACAGAATTGTCCAAAGATCAGATACAGTGCTGAATTAAGAAAACTCTGTAAAATAGAAATGACAGAGTTAACAGCATTTGTGGATCTCAGTGTATCTTTTGGCTATTCCTCACCCTTAAAAAGGTGTTAGAAGTACTTACCATATCAATAAACTCCATGATACACTTGGGATTGAGTCTTAGTCTACTCTTCCTCCAATCTGCTGTCTGTTTTCTTACGTTAGCAAAGTGACTCAGCAGGTAAGGGTGTGTAACCCACAAGTGTGGGGATCAGCATTTAAACCCTGGATCTGTGTGTAGGTTTGATTTTTCAAAATCTATTTTTAATAAGGGTTCTTAAATGCTTTAACTTCCCCTTTAGTCCAAAACCCACCAGAGATAATGGAAAATAAAGGTTACTAAGATACAGGAGAAGTGGGGCTGTTTAGAAATAGTTCTTTGGGGCAAATTCAATCTTTGTTGTCAGGGTATCAACAGTTCAGCTCAGTAGTGTCAGAATAGCAAACATGAATCAGCAGTGGTGGCACTACCCAGCAGAAACAAGCAGGTCTCTTCTGAATCCTCACATTCAGCCAAAGCAACCAGGACCAGCGGAGACGCCAAGAGTTCTCTGCCATGACTCATTCAACAAAGCGAAGATCAGTGAAGACCAAGACTCAACTAAGTGTTGAAAAGCTAGCTATGAAAGCCCACCCTTCCGTGTCCTTAAGTCCCATTCATCCTCCTTTCAAACATCACGTGCTCTTCCATGGGTCTTTTGTCTCAGCTTTAGCAAGAAATCCTTCCATCTGTGCTTCAGTGAAGCAATCTTTCATGTATCTGTTTTACCAAAATGTCTATCACCTGTATGCCCCAGCAAAACATCATTTGATATAACTGACATTCCAAAGAAGCCAGAAGTTTTAACTTCACCCCTATAAACACAGAAGTAGAGAACAAACTCCAGAGAATTGTCCTCTGACCTCCCAACACCGACCCTGGCACTGGCTCACACCATGATAAAATTGATAATAATAATTTTAAATTTAGAACTATTTTCCATAAAAATAAAAATCAGGCTCTTCCAACACTTCAGGAATCCTCAGACAGCTGTTCAGTTCCTTCATAATGCATCAGAATAAGCATGTAAATACTTACGAATCTTACTATCTATCCCTCTTGCCTGGTTACTGAAGTTATATTACTCCCTTTATTCATGAAACCTTTATAATTGTGCCTGTATCTTTTCTACATCCCTTTAGTTGGAATTATCTTGTCCTGAACATTTATTTTAACAAACTTCTATTTCTTGTTTAATAGACCAAAAGTCCCTTCATAATATGTCTGCTGATCTAAAGGGCTTTCCAAACTCTTCTAGTATTCATTTCTCTCTTCTCAAAATGCTGTATTAATTAATGTTACTAGCGCCAAGCATGTGTTCTCATGTACATGCAATGTTGTGTGTTTTCCCAGATAGCACATGAATATTTTACTCTAGTAGCAGAAACAGTACAAGTTCTTGATTTAAAATCTATTTTGGGAAAAATACTTGAATGAATTGGCATTCTTTTACCTTTCGCCATATCCAATGGATTATCCTCTGGTACCTAGCCAACCACACTCAGCCCATTCTTTGACAACCTACCTACACAATCAATGTAGGACTGTCTGCATATTTGACCAGGGATTCCGTCTTCCATTTTGAAGTCAGTTATTTATGTCCAGACACCTTTACTTGCCTTACAAAATAGTGAGCTAGTTTTTACTTTTCTTAAATCTCTTAAACCCTTACTCCAGAAAGTCACAACATCCTTTTTGCTATCTTTAAAGTTAAGAGAACATAGTTCAGAATGCAGTGATGATTTGGGAAATGGGACAGGTTATTTTTACTGGTTTTCCCATGCCAATATTTTCCTCCCATTTCACAACTAGAACTTGTGAATTAGAGAAATTATATAACTTAGCTAGTATCACACAGGTAAATGGGAATTTGTTTTTGATGCTGGGATTACAACACAGAAGTTTTTGCATTCTACCACCGAGCTATACCCGCATTCTTCATATATGGGATAGTCAATCATGTATACTGTGAAATGGAGCACATCTTTTCTTTTACCACAGCAGTTTCACATCTCACAAGTTCTTGTCTCATGTCCAAGACTTACATCCAGAAATTCTAAAGCTGTACCTATGATTTTGAGACTAGTAGACTTGCCTGGCTCATTATGAGTCTATCAGTACAATAACAAAACAAATGTTAAGAAGTTACAAATCAGCACTAGGAAGGTAGATCAGTCAGTAAAGTACTTTCCTCATACAAAGACCTAATGAAATACAAGAATCTTGTACAGATGCTGAAAGGGGTGTTATATACAAGCGATCCTGGGATGGGGAGGCAGAGACAGCTGAATCCCTAGCTAGTCAGACTAGCCTGTTCTATTTGGAAATTTTCACAACAATGAGAGACTATAAAATTTCAATTCTGCTTGACTTGAAAGTTCACAGTTGTATCTATTCCCTTGTGAATAAGAAAAATGCTTTGTTTTCATTTCTATTAACAGTCAGAACTGTGGATAAAGCAGTGCCATTTACAAGAAATGGCTTTCGCTCTCTCTTTGCAATTTCTTATCCCACACAATCCTTTATTTCTTGGCAAAATATGATATAGTAATTTGGGGGGGAAATCACTTAAGTGTTTGAGGCCAGAAGTTAATTGAATCAGACCTTAGATTCTGATGAGTTTGTGTTTTATGGTTGATTAACTTGTTCTAATACCAAAAATAGGCTTAGGAAACCCAATTATCATGCCACTGGATCTGAGTTATTGGCTGCTCTCTGCTGGTTTCTGAATGTCTTATTGACTGAGTCTTACTTCATACAGTGACATACAAAGAAAAACTGAGCTTCAGTTGGGAAAAGAGGGCTTAGTGTTGGCATGAACTATTGCCCAATCACAGGGCAATCTAAAAATCTTAGTCTTTATAACGAGAGTTTAGAATCTACAATTACCAAGAGACTCCTGGCCCAAAGCATAGAACAGATACTATAAAAAAAAAATTAAAGTTCTAATATTTTCTCATCGTTTTCTATTAGCAAGCTTACTACCACATCATGATTGCCTTTCAACTTTGTTTTAAATAAAGACATGGGAGCCAGGTGCTTTGCTATAGATATGAAAAGCAGGAAGCTAAGAGATACAATAACCGTATATGATTCTGGCATGTCTGCATGCTAAAGTGAAGACACCATGACCTGACACACATATACTCTCGGCTCTATCATGACAAGAGAACAGCTATACTTGTGTGTAGTGGCCATCTTTTTTTCAGTTGCCAGAGGGAAGCAAGAGAGGCACTGGCTTCCTGTAGAAAGTACTGGAATCTTTTTTTCAATTTTTGAAGTTAAAATATAATTGCATTCTTTCCCCCATCTCTTTCCTCCCTCCAAATATACCCTTACTTTCTCTTAAATTGATGGTCTCCTTATTTAACTGATGCTACATATGTACATAGATGTGTGTTTCTATATCCCTAAATGTGTAATTACAAGCTGCTCAAGTCATATAAAGTCACTTGAACGTATGTGCTCACGGCTATATACTTGGTATTAGACAAGCACCTCATCCCTAGGAAAGAGTACTTCTCAAGATTCCAGCATCTCTTAGTTGCTTCTTGTTCTTTGTCTGGAGAAGAGAGACCCGATGAGATTTCCCCATACAACTCCTGCACCTAGGGCTTAGAGATAACAGTGAAGATGGGAAGGAGTACTAGAAATTCTTAACTGATCTTTTTACTTAAGCCAATCTGAGTTCCTCAGATATTTCAGGGCTGGGAAACTCATTTTACCCTCACTGCTTACAATAAACAGCTATATGATTTACTTATAAAAGAGTCTAAACCACAGTCAGATTCTTGTGTATGTTGTCTCATAAACAGAACACTTATGTGCAATTCACATTTTGAGGGTAAGCTGTTTTCCTGGGATACAAGCACATTTCAAGGACCATGAGAATAACATGGGGAAGAAAGAAAGCACTAGCTTTCACTAGTGGAAGCAATGCAAAACAATGCCTTTCAAGCATTCATTTGCAGAGGACTGAGCTGGTAGCTTGAAGAAAAGCAACTCCTCAGATGCCTGGACCCTCCATTTCTGGTGAGTGATGCAGAAAGTAGTTCTTTCTTCAATAACCGATACTTAGAACAGATAGTAAAATCTATACATTATGAAATCTGCAAATTTAAATCAACTCATGTTGCCTGCATGTTTTTAAGAGAGTGGTTACTTGATATTTGCAAAATATCATATCAAACATCATGTGCTGGTCAACCAAACAAAAATTAAAAGAAGAATAAACTAGACACTTTCAGCCAAGTTTTTAGAGAAATTAGAATATAATGAATGTTTACATTCAAAGCATATGATTTTAGAACTATAAAAAACATTTTCATCATTTATCCCTGTCCTCTTGCATTATGATAAAGAAACTTAAAACTGTATTCTTAACCATCCTGTCCAGGTAACAATGCTGAACTGGATCCTGGGTTTTCTTTTACCTTGTCAATTTATCTTTCTCTGTTTTAAGTTGTGCCTCTGAGGCTTATCCATATTGTCTTATGGGTAGAGTCAAAACAAGTCAGAAACCTGTAAGACTCTCCTAGTAACCTGGATGACAACACAAAGTCCCTGAAACACCTTTCTCTGGGCAGAAAGACATGGGCTTGATATGCCAAGGAAGAAAAACAGCCCACATTATTTGTAACATACACAGGTTGACAAAGATGGGATCCAACTAATTAAAAAGCTAGGATCATTTCAATGCTCAAATCCAGTCTCCCCTCAGAAAGGAAAGCATGCCAGGCTCTTTAGGACCAGTCTTTACTGGTCTACTTGCTCATGATGTCATACACAATTTGATGTTGTCTGGGCAGCTTAGTAAACATACCTCTACCTCCATTGTTTAATTCCCTTCCCTGAGTGAGATCCTTAGGCAACCGGGCTTCATTAGTTCAGGTGCTAGCCTGGGGGAACGACTTGTTTTAATTAGAGGGATGAAATGGCATTTTAATTGTGCACAATGATTAATAAACATGCTGAGCTGCTGCATAATGATCTGTGCTTCAAGAGCTTTCTCCTGTATTCCTGATATCTATAGCCATTAACTGATTGTTATCCAGGCTGAGAGCTATCGAGTTCTTCCTCCAACCAAATTGCACATTGTCTGTCCTCCGATTTTTCTGTTAATAATAATTATTAGAGCTAAGTCCCATTTTTGTAGTAACAGAGAGACAAGTGTAGAATGGAGAGAGCTTACAGAGTGGCATACAGTCTATGTAATTTCTTTCACTGAACTTCCTTGTAAAAGGGAGATAATAATAGGACCAAGCTGACAAGGCTTCGCACAGACAAAATGAGACAATGCACCCAAAGCCTTTAGCAGATTGTCAGCCCAGAATAAACACCCCGAGAATGTCGCCTGGTCATTATCATTAACAGTACACTGTGTTCATCATCACCATCATTAAGCACTTCCTCCTCATCTTCAGCTTCATCACCCTTGTCAAGACCATCATTTTGCTCACTCGGAGGGTGTCATAAATGTCTCTTTAGAGGTCATGATGTTCACTGTCTCAATGTTCATTCTAATTTAGGGATCATTTTCTAAAGGGTAGAAGTTGACTAGGGATTTGCACAATTTCTCTCGTATATTATGTAAAACTGTTGGAAATGTGTCCAAAGGAAGTCACAGATTTGAAAGGCGTACTCTCACCTCTCCGTAATTGAATAACATCCTGGGGTAGTTGAAGTTCAATGAAACCAGAAAGCTGAATGACAGAGTAACTCTCACTATGAAGCAACATGTTCTTGGCATTAATGATAATTTTGTTTGCTGTGATAATACTTTGGGGAGTACTGACAACACGATAGCTGTTTTCTTTTTCTCCTAGAACTGATATGAGAAAATTTTGTCTCTGTTATATTTGCTAAAAAAAAATTTCTTTCAGTTCATATATTCATCTTCAAGTCTTTGAATTATCTTGGTTTGAAAGGAATAGCTATACATGAAACCCAAGACAGCTGCCAACATTTACTGTTTGTAAAGGCCTTTGTGATGTTAGATATTACATAAGCCATTCTACTCCTTAGCTTTAAGCACTGCAGGCAATATTTTCAAAATAGGTCAGCTGATCTACTGAGTTAACTATTCTTATGTTTTCATATAGTACCATAATCGTACACTGATAAGCTAACTTGGGCATAACAAGAAGGAAGTAGATGTGTCTAGGCACAACAGAAACAAACATAAGATTTCCTTTCTACCGATAAACTATTAAGGACTTTATGGAAACAAGTCGGCCTCACTGAAGATGTCTTCCTGTACTTAGGGTCATTATTGTTCAGTGAAACAGATATGATTGATTACAAGGGCCAAGTTTTGCCTTGCCCCTAGGTCAGCCCTAATTTGGGTTGTTAGATCTTTTAAAGGCATATGATTATCTGCAGAACACAAAGGGGAAAGGTGAATGAACTTTTTTGACCATGGTTAAATGGAGAGAAGTTTTGCAGTAGACTGAATATTAAAGTTCTAGAAAGGAGAGAAAGAAAGTTCAATGAACTTTGCTATATTGCTTTTTAAGCCATGAAGTCTTTAACATGTCCATTTTAGTTTCATAAAATTTCAAATACACAGTGATGAGGATGACTAAATGAACATCAAATGCACTAGCAACCTGTCATGATGCTGAGAAGAATGTGATCTCCTAAATGATGCTGGTATTCCTACCACACCAATGGGAAATTAGTTGTCTTCGTAAAATGCTCAACTTGAGGCACCAGGTCAGCTCCACAGCCTTCTGTGCGCATCCCACAAGGAGAGAGTGGTCTCCTAGCAGAGCTTTTACTTCTGAGCATGGAGGTAAGATCTGCACCTTCTCTCTGGAGGGGAAGAGTTAGGAGCCCATGGGGCATACGATCAGTGGAGCAACTGGAACGGAAAGTCTTCATTCCACCCTTTGCACCAGGGAGCCAGGTGGCTCCACTACCTTCTCTGCACAGACCCTGCCAGAAGACAATTGGTTTCCCAGAAGTATGGGCACAGGCAAAAAAGGCACACAGGAGGGAAAATCTCTAGCCAGAGACAGCAAGACCAACTAGCACCAGAGATAACCAGATAGCAAAAGGCAAGCACAAGAACCCTACCAACAGAAACCAAAGCTACTTGACAACAACGTGGAGAAAGAGGAACACCCTAATATCTCTTAACACCAATGGACTCAATTCCCCAATAAAAAGACACAGACTAACAAAAATATTTTTCATGTGAATCTTCAATTTTATCAGAAAATGTTTGTAATTCCTCTTTCAATTAATTTAGTAATTTTTTATGTCTACCATTTTATGAGCATTGTTTTTCATGATAATCTTCTATTTTAACATGTTTTCTATATATTTCTTCTATTTTATCAGAAACATTTTCCATGTAAATCTCTGATTTATCACAAAATATTTTTATTTCCACCTTTAATTAATTTAGAAAGGTTTTTTATGTCTACCACTTTTTCTGTGTAGTTTTCCATGAAATAGTCAATTTTAGCAAGCTTTTCTATATATTTCTTGAATTTTATCAGAAATATTTTCCATGTAAATCTTGAATTTTACCTGAAAATATTTATAATTCCAATTTCAATCAACTTAGAATTATTTTATGCCTACCATTTTATCTTTATAATTTCCATGATACTCTTTAATTTTAACATGTTTTTCTATATATTTCTTCAATTTTATGAGAAATATTTTCTATGTAAATCTTCAACTTTATCTGAAAATGTTTATAATTCCACTTTCAATCAACTTACTAAGACTTTTATGCCTACCATTATTATATCTATATAAAATTTTCTATGATAATCTTCAATTTTAGCATGTTTTTCTACATTTTTCTACAATTTTATGAGAAATATTTTTTCATGGAAATCTTCAACTCTATCCTAAAATCTTTCTACATTCTTTTTCAATTAATTTAGCAAGTTTTTTTTTATGTCTACTACTTTACTCTGAATTTTCCATGAAAATTGTCAATTTTAACATGTTTTTCTATATGTCTTCTATTTTATCAGAAATATATTTTCCATGTACATCTTCAATTTTATCATAAAATGTTTTTACATCCTTTTCAAGAAAAGAACATACTTTTCAAAAAATGCTCAACTTGAAACTATTGTGCTATTTAACATTTCATCCCCTTTCTGGGCGGCGGCGGCGGCGGCGGCGGCGGTAGCAGTGGCTGCTCCAGCTGAAGGGCCATCAGCGGTGGAACCAAGGCGACACAGGGTCCAGTTAGGCCCTGCGCCCACGACCACTGACCTTCGCTGACCAGCCGGGCGGCAAGCAACTGCGGTTCTGCGGAGCCTTTCGCTGCACGGAAGCCACTTCAGAACTCGGCTGCCCGCCAGTCAGGAGAGACTCACCGCCATCTTGATCCCAGGCTCCAGAGATCAGTCAGACTGAGGTACACAAACATAATCCTAGGCCCAACACCGCAGGGGTCTGAGCCAGACGGGCGTTGGCCTGCACCCAGGCCCTGGGCTGTTCGAGTGGCCATCGGGGCGCCAACCCAGCCAGGAGTTTTTTTTTTTTGCCCCGGCCGGTGCACGCGCCGCCATTTTGCCTACAGGAGCCAGAGTGCTCGGGAGGGCAGAGACTGCTAACAAGCGTAGCCTGAGGCTAACAAAACGGGGGTCTAGGCCCCAAAAGGCACAGGACTGACCCCAAGAACTGGGCGGCTTGGTGGGCCATCTGTGTGTCAATCAGCCCAGGAGGTTATTAGCACAACAGACTCTCCCGGTGCTTTCGCGGAGCGCGGACGCGCACGCCCGCCATCCGGGTCACCTGGCGGACCCAAATAACAGACATAGCCCTAGGGGAACTTTGCTCGGACCTTGGCCTCCCAGGCGTTTGCCTGGACTCAGGGCCCAGGCGACAAGGCTAACCTAGTGTGCGCCAGCCCGGTTGGGGAAATCGGCTGCCCAGCGGAGTGAGCGGAGCACAGGGGAGGTCACAGCAACATTCACCTTCGGAGCTCCCTGGGGGTGCACACGGGTTCCACCTGGTCCACAGACACAATCTGGGGCAAGGCCTCAGGCAGAAGCCCCCAGCTCAACTCTCTCCGCTTCAGATCAGCCTGGGTGGCCGCCACATCTCCAGGTCCCTCAAGAGGCTAGTGGGGGCTTCCGGGCGGCCAGCTGGGAGAAGTCGGTGTGCTCCAATAAATCCTGCGGGCCCCAGCGGGAGCCTTCAGGTGCCTGCTTCGGGATCTGAACAGCCTGGACAACAGCACCCTGTCTATAGGCGGTGCAGAGTGTAAGCTGTGCACCAGAGGCCAACGGGGAAGGGGCAGCTTGCACTGGTGAGTCCAGCACTGACAAGACCAAGTAACACCAGTGAGAGCTAGATGGCAAAAGGCAAACGCAGAAACGTCACTAACAGAAATCAAGGCAATATGGCAACATCTGAACCAAATTCTCCTCTACCAGCAAGTCCTGGATACCCCATCACACCAGTAAAACAAGATTTGGATTTAAAATCACTGGTCATGATGCTGGTACAGGAACACATGAAGGACATTGAGGAGAAAATGGATCAAAAGTTAGAAGCCCTTGCAAGGGAAACACAAAAATCATTGAAAGAAATCCAGGAGAATACAAAAGCCAACAAGGAGGAAATGCAAAAAACACTTAAAGAAATACAGGAGAACTTTGCTCAAAAGGCTGAGGTCATGAAAGACGAAACACAAAAATCTCTTAAAGAAATACAGGAGAACTTTGGTCAACAGGCTGAGCTCATGAAAGAGGAAACACAAAAATCTCTTAAAGAATTACAGGAAAACACAAACATGCAAGGGAAGGAGCTAAGCAAAACCATCCAGGATCTAAAATCAGAAGTAGAAACAACTAAGAAAACTCAAAGGGAGACAACTTTGGAGATAGAAAGCCTTGGGAAGAAATCAGGGGACAGAGATGCAAATATCAACAACAGAATACAAGAGATAGAAGAAAGAATCTCAGATGCTGAAGATTCCATAGAAACCATGGACTCAACAGTTAAAGAAAATGCAAAGTGCAAAAAGCTTGTAACCCAAAATATCCAGGAAATCCAGGACACAATGAGAAGACCAAACCTAAGGATTATAGGCATAGATGAGAGTGAAGATTTACAACTTAAAGGGCCAGCAAATATCTTCAATAAAATTATGGAAGAAAACTTCCCTAACCTAAAGAGAGAGATGCCCATGAATATACAAGAAGCCTACAGAACTCCAAACAGACTGGACCAGAACAGAAATACTTCCCGTCACATAATAATCAAAACACCAAATGTTCTAAACAAAGAAAGAATACTAAAGGCAGTAAGAGAAAAAGGCCAAGTAACATATAAAGGAAGACCTATCAGAATCACAGCAGACTTTTCACCTGAGACTATGAAGGCTAGAAGGTCCTGGGCAGATCTCATGCAGACTCTAAGAGAACACAAATGCCAACCAAAACTACTATATCCAGCAAAACTCTCAATCACCATAGATGGAGAAACTAAGATATTTCACGACAAAACCAAGTTCACCCAATATCTATCCACAAACCCAGCCCTAAAAAGGATAATAGGAGGACAACACCAATACAAGGAGGGAAACTCCACCCTGAAAAAAGCAAGATAGTAACCTTTCATCAAACCCAAAAGAAGTTAAGCAATCAAATTTAAAAAATAACGTCAAAAATGATAGGAAGTAACAATCACTATTCCTTAATATCTCTTAACATCAATGGACTCAATGCCCCAATAAAAAGACACAGACTAACTGACTGGATACGTAAACAGGACCCTACATTTTGCTGCTTACAGGAAACACACCTCAGGGTCAAAGACAAACACTACCTTAGAGTAAAAGGCTGGAAGACAATTTTACAAGCAAATGGTCTCAGGAAACAAGCTGGAGTAGCCATTTTAATATCAGATAAAATTGACTTTCAACCCAAAGTCATCAAAAGAGACTCTGAGGGACACTTCTTGCTGGTCAAAGGAAAAATACAACAAGAAGAACTCTCAATCCTGAACATATATGCTCCAAATGCAAGGGCACCCTCTTTCATAAAAGAAACTTTATTAAAACTCAAAGCACACATTACACCTAACACAATAATTGTGGGTGACTTCAACACTGCACTTTCCTCAATGGACCGATCAGGAAAACAGAAACTAAACAAGGACACAATGAAACTAATTGAAGCTTTGGACCAATTAGACTTAACTGATATATATAGAACATTCTATCCTAAAACAAAAGAATATACCTTTTTTTCAGCACCTCATGGTACCTTCTCCAAAATCGACCATATAATTGGTCACAAAACAGACCTCAACAAATATAAAAAGATAGAACTAATCCCATGCCTCCTATCTGATCACTATGGAATAAAAGTGGTCTTCAATAGCAACAGAAACAACAGAAAACCCACATACACGTGGAAATTGAACAATACTCTACTCAATGACACCTTGGTCAAGGAAGAAATAAAGAAAGAAATTAAAGACTTTTTAGAACACAATGAAAATGAAAACACAACATACCCAAATCTATGGGACACAATGAAAGCAGTGCTAAGAGGAAAACTCATAGCCCTGAGTGCCTCCAAAAAGAAAATGGAGAGAGCATACATTACCAACTTAATGACACACCTGAAAGCCCTAGAACAAAAAGAAGCTATTTCACCCAGGAGGAGTAGAAGGCAGGAAATCATCAAACTCAGGGCCGAAATCAATCAAGTAGAAACAAAGAGAACCATACAAAAAATCAACAAAACTAGGAGCTGGTTCTTTGAGAAAATCAACAAGATAGATAAACCCTTAGCCAGACTGACCAAAGGGCACAGAGAAAGTATCCAAATTAACAAACTTAGAAATGAAAAGGGAGACATAACAACGGAAACTGAGGAAATCCAAAAAATCATCAGATCCTACTACAAGAGCCTGTACTCAACACAACTGGAGAATCTGGAGGAAATGGACAATTTCCTTGACAGATACCAAATACCAAAATTAAATCAGGACCAACTAGACCATCTAAACAGTCCCATAAAGACTAAAGAAATAGAAGGAGTCATAGAAAGTCTTCCAACCAAGAAAAGCACAGGACCAGATGGTTTCAGTGCAGAATTCTACCAGACCTTCAAAGAAGAGTTAACACCAATACTCTTCAAACTATTCCACAAAATAGAAACAGAAGGAACACTACCCAATTCCTTCTACGAAGCCACAATTACGCTGATACCAAAGCCACACAAAGATCCAACAAAGAAAGAGAACTTCAGACCAATTTCCCTTATGAACATCGATGCAAAAATACTCAACAAAATTCTTGCCAACCGAATCCAAGAACACATCAAAACGATCATCCACCATGATCAAGTAGGCTTTATCCCGGGAATGCAGGGTTGGTTCAATATACGGAAATCCATCAATACAATCCACTACATAAACAAACTCAAAGAACAAAACCACATGGTCATTTCATTGGATGCTGAAAAAGCATTTGACAAAATTCAGCATCCTTTCATGCTTAAAGTCTTGGAGAGAACAGGAATTCAAGGCCCATACCTAAACATAGTAAAAGCAATATACAGCAAACCGGTAGCCAGCATCAAACTAAACGGAGAGAAACTTGAAGCAATCCCACTGAAATCAGGGACCAGACAAGGCTGCCCCCTTTCTCCTTATCTTTTCAATATTGTACTTGAGGTACTAGCTCGGGCAATTCGACAACATAAGGAGGTCAAAGGGATACAAATTGGAAAGGAGGAAGTCAAACTATCATTATTTGCAGACGACATGATCGTCTACCTAAGTGACCCAAAGAACTCCACTAGAGAGCTCCTACAGCTGATAAACAACTTCAGCAAAGTGGCAGGTTACAAAATCAACTCAAGCAAATCAGTGGCCTTCCTATACTCAAAGGATAAGCAGGCTGAGAAAGAAATTAGGGAAATGACCCCCTTCACAATAGCCACAAACAGTATAAAGTATCTTGGGGTGACTCTTACCAAACATGCGAAAGATCTGTATGGCAAGAACTTCAAGACTCTGAAGAAGGAAACGGAAGAAGACCTCAAAAAATGGGAAAACCTCCCATGCTCATGGATCGGTAGAATCAATATAGTTAAAATGGCCATTTTGCCTAAAGCACTATACAGATTCAATGCAATACCCATCAAAATCCCAACTCAATTCTTCACAGAGTTAGAAAGAGCAATTATCAAATTCATCTGGAACAACAAAAAACCCAGGATAGCTAAAACTATTCTCAGCAACAAAAGAAAATCTGGGGGAATCAGTATCCCTGACCTCAAGCAATACTACAGAGCAATAGTGTTAAAAACTGCATGGTATTGGTACAGTGACAGGCAGGAGGATCAATGGAACAGGATTGAAGATCCAGAAATGAACCCACACACCTATGGCCACTTGATCCTCGACAAAGAGGCTGAAAACATCCAATGGAAAAAAGATAGCCTTTTCAACAAATGGTGCTGGTTCAACTGGAGGTCAGCATGCAGAAGAATGCGAATTGATCCATCCTTGTCTCCTTGTACTAAGCTCAAATCCAAATGGATCAAGGACCTCCACATAAAGCCAGACACTCTGAAGCTAATAGAAAAGAAACTGGGGAAGACCCTTGAGGACATCGGTACAGGGAGAAAGTTTCTGAACAGAACACCAATAGCGTATGCTCTAAGAGCAAGAATTGACAAATGGGACCTCATAAGGTTACAGAGTTTCTGTAAGGCAAAGGACACCATCAAGAGGACAGATCGGCAACCAACAAATTGGGAAAAGATCTTCACCAATCCTACATCACATAGAGGGCTAATATCCAATATATATAAAGAACTCAAGAAGTTAGACTCCAGAAAACCGAACAACCCTATTAAAAAATGGGGTACAGAGTTAAACAAAGAATTCTCACCTGAAGAACTTCGGATGGCGGAGAAGCATCTTAAAAAATGCTCCACTTCATTAGTCATTAGGGAAATGCAAATCAAAACAACCCTAAGATTTCATCTTACACCAGTCAGAATGGCTAAGATTAAAAATTCAGGAGACAGCAGGTGTTGGAGAGGGTGCGGAGAAAGAGGAACACTCCTCCACTGCTGGTGGGGTTGCAAATTGGTACAACCACTCTGGAAAGCAGTCTGGCGGTTCCTCCGAAAACTGGGCACCTCACTTCCAGAAGATCCTGCTATACCACTCCTGGGCATATACCCAGAGGATTCCCCACCATGTAATAAGGATACATGCTCTACTATGTTCATAGCAGCCCTATTTATAATTGCCAGATGCTGGAAAGAACCCAGGTATCCCTCAACAGAAGAGTGGATACAAAAAATGTGGTATATCTACACAATGGAGTACTATTCAGCCATTAGAAACAATGAATTCATGAAATTCTTAGGCAAATGGATGGAGCTAGAGAACATCATACTAAGTGAGGTAACCCAGACTCAAAAGGTGAATCATGGTATGCACTCACTAATAAGTGGCTATTAACCTAGAAAACTGGAATACCCAAAACATAATCCACACATCAAATGAGATACAAGAAGAAAGCAGGAGTGGTCCCTGGTTCTGGAAAGACTCAGTGAAACAGTATTTGGCAAAACCAGAACGGGGAACTGGGAAGGGGTGGGAGGGAGGACAGGGGAAGAGAAGGGGGCTTACGGGACTTTCGGGGAGTGGGGGGGGGCTAGAAAAGGGGAAATCATTTGAAATGTAAATAAATTATATCAAATAAAAAAAAAGAAGACAAAAAAAAAAAAAACATTTCATCCCATTTAATGTGAATGATGAATATATACAAATACAAATAAGTACAAATACTTGGACACAAATGTACATAGAGATACTTGTAATAGTTGAAAACTGGAAACCAAAATGTCCCTCAGAAGGGTGCACATAAGTATTTGTACACCAATCTGATAAAATATTAGTTATCAAGTAAAAGATTTGAAAACATTGAGTGGAGACTCTAAAATATCTATGTCCACTGGTGAAAGTCAGACAAAACTGATCTGTCCTAACATAAAACACTAGTGGGTGTTTATGCAGGTGGGGAATAAGAAGCACAGGAGCCTATAGAGGACACTTTGAAATGTCATCATGCTTACTATCTTTATGGAGATAGTAGTTTTGTAAGTATGGACATTTAACCAAACTAAGTTTATTATGTAAAATATATTCCACTGAATACCAATTGTTCTTCAAACAACCTAAAAACAAATGAACAAATCTGATGGTTTTTTTTTTTTTTGAGATTTATATGTGTTTTTTTTTGGGGGGGGGGGATGGTTGGAATGGATTTTACTTTGAAAGAAATTATAGCATCGTAATCTCTGCTGACCATATATGCATATGTAGATATGAAAGCCTAAAGAGATAAAACAAGAGGTTCTTGCCACAACAGTAGAGATAAGAATGCAGTTGTGAATATTCTTGTAGTATTATTTGCTGTCTGAAATCTTTCAATAATTAACCAATAATGTTATCCAAAGACAAAGTCTTATTTTTATTTCCTTATTTTTACTAGATATTTGCTTTATTTATATTTCAAACGGTATCCCCTTTCCAAGTTCCTCTGAAAAATCCCCTATCCCATCTCCCCTCCCCCTGCTCACCTGCCCTTCCCAATTTCCTGAATTGCATTCATTCCCCTATTATGGGGAACTGAGCCTTCACAGCACCCATGGCCTTTCCCTCTCATTGATGTCTGAAATGGTCATCTTCTGCTACATATGTAGCTGGAGCCATGGGTCCCTCCATGTGTACTCTTTTGTTGGTGGTATAGCCCCTGGGAGCTCTGGGGGTACTAGTTGGTACATATTATTGTTTTTCCTGCAGGTCTGCAGACTTCTTCAGACCCTTGGGTCCTTTCTCTAGCTGCTCCATTGGAGACCCTATGTTCATTCTGTTGGTTGGATGTGAGCCATGGGTATTTTGATGCACTTTCCAATAAGGATCAAAGAATCTACACTTTGGTCTTCCTTCTTCTTGAGCTTCATGTGGTCTATGAGTTGTATCTTGGGTGTTCTGAGCTTTTGGGCTACTATCCACATATTTATTTACTATAAAAAATAAATAGATACATAAAATAGACATCAATAAAGTTTTTAATACAGTGAGCAACTGGATTATCTAACCTTACAATATATAATAAATATTGGACACACACAAAAAAGAAAGAAAGAATGTTGATTTTGTACCTAAGTGGCACATACAATGGAGAATTTCCCTAAAAGATGAATTTATGGAAATTTACTTCAATTCCTTGCTTTGCTTGCTGCATCTTCTCCCTGCCTTGGCTCCCTATTATAAAGCTGATAAAGCTGGAACTAATAATTGTGGCTGTAGAAAGCCTCCGTGCCTGGACTTTAGTATGGTGTCTATGATTGTGACTAGTGCCATTATAGACAGAGTTAATCTAGATGCTGACTCTTTTGTTTTCTGGAAATAAAGTATTATTAAACACTTCATATGAATTTTTTATATATACCCAGTTTCTTCTTCCCTGATACATTGGCAGAGTTGGGTGATGACTAAAGAGATCACATGGCCCACAATGGCTTAACATAGTTGACTGAACATTTATTTTTTAAAAATTATAACAATCCATAATAAACTATGCTTCATTTTCTTCAACTTCAAGACTCTGAAGAAGGAAATGGAAGAAGACCTCAAAAAAATGGAAAAACCTCGCATGCTCATGGATCGGCAAGATTAATATAGCTA
Source organism: Apodemus sylvaticus (assembly GCF_947179515.1). Classification (NCBI taxonomy): domain Eukaryota; kingdom Metazoa; phylum Chordata; class Mammalia; order Rodentia; family Muridae; genus Apodemus; species Apodemus sylvaticus. Next base: position 93,270,475 of record NC_067482.1, on the reverse strand, counting down.
AAATGGCCATTTTGCCAAAAGCAATATACAGATTCAACGCAATACCCATCAAAATCCCAACTCAATTCTTCATAGATTTAGAAAGAACAATTCTCAAATTCATCGAATAACAAAAAATCCCAAGATAGCTAAAGCTATTCTCAACAACAAAAGAAATTCTGGGGGAATCAGTATCCCTGACCTCAAGCAATACTGCATAGCAATAATAGTGTTAAAAAACTGCATGGTATTGGTACAGTGACAGGCAGGCAGATCAATGGAACAGGATTGAAGATCTGGAAAAGAACCCACACACCTATAGTTACTTGATTCTTGACAAAGGGGTTGAAAACATCCAATGGAAAAAAGATAGCCTTTTCAACAAATGGTGCTGGTTCAACTGGAGGTCAACATGCAGAAGAATGCGAATTGATCCATCCTTGTCTCCTTATACTAAGCTCAACTCCAAATAGATCAAGGACCTACACATAAAGCCAGACACTCTGAAGCTAATAGAAAAGAAAGTAGGGAAGAACCTTGAGGACATCGATAGAGGGGGAAAGTTTCTGAACAGAACACCAATAGCTTATGCTCTAAAATCAAGAATTGACAAATGGGACCTCATAAAATTACAAAGTTTCTGTGAGGCAAAGGACACCATCAAAAGGACAAATTGGCAACCAACAAATTAGGAAAAGATCTTCACCAACCCTACATCAGATAGAGGGCTAATATCCAATATATACAAAGAACTCAAGAAGTTAGACCCCAGAAAACCAAATAACCCTATTAAAAATGGGGTACAGAGTTAAACAAAGAATTTTCACCTGAAGAACTTCGGATGGCGGAGAAGCATCTTAAAAAATGCTCAACTTCATTAGTCATTAGGGAAATGCAAATCAAAACAACCCTGAGATTTCACCTTACACCAGTCAGAATGGCTAAGATTAAAAATTCAGGAGACAGCAGGTGTTGGAGAGGGTGTGGAGAAAGAGGAACACTCCTCCACTGCTGGTAGGGTTGCAAATTGGTACAACCACTCTGGAAATCAGTCTGGCGGTTCCTCATAAAACTGGGTACCTCACTTACGGAAGATCCTGCTGTACCACTCCTGGGCATATACCCAGAGGATTCCCTAGCATGTAATAAGGATATGTGCTCCACTATGTTCATAGCAGCCCTATTTATAATAGCCACAACCTGGAAAGAACCCAGGTATCCCTCAACAGAAGAATGGATGCAAAAAATGTGGTATATCTACACAATGGAGTACTATTCAGCCATTAGAAACAATGAATTCATGAAATTCTTAGGCAAATGGATGGAGCTGGAGAACATCATACTAAGTGAGGTAACCCAGTCTCAAAAGATCAATCATGGTATGCACTCACTAATAAGCAGAAATTAACCTAGAAAACTGGAATACCCAAAACATAATCCACATATCAAATAAGGTACAAGAAGAACGGAGGAGTGGCCCCTTGTTCTGGAAAGACTCAGTGTAGCAGTATAGGGCAAAACCAGAACAGGGAAGTGGGAAGGGGTGGGTGGGAGAACAGGGGGAGGGAAGGGGGCTTATGGGAGTGGGGGGCCAGAAAATGGGAAATCATTTGAAATGTAAATAAAAAATATATCGAAATTTAAAAAAGGACACAGAAAAAAAAACAGGCTTAAAAAAACTATGACAATCCATAATATACTATGCTCATTTTCTTCAACTGGCACAAAACTATCCTCAGTAGAAAAATATGGTAATTCTATAGATTTCATGATTTTCCTTTATCTGTCCTCTAACTTAATGAACCTCACTCCCTGCTGCAAATTTATTTACTTATATATTTATTTTTCATGCTGCTGAAGATGTAGGTACTCTCTTGCCAAGCTAAGAAGAGAGAAAAATCATTTTACGTTTGGTCATACAGAGGTCTTTGTGAAGAATCTGGAAATTAAGTCTGGAACTAAAAACAGACAATGAATTTTAAAGCAATAACAAATAGAAAAGAGAATGAATTCATAACTAAGCTGCGGGAGGTCAGAGCACTCAAATTTTAGTCAAGTGAGTGTTTGTGAACCAGACTGGCATGTTCACACAGGTCAGTAGGAGACAGGGTCAGAAGTCAAAGGTTATTGAGAGAGTTCTTCACTCTGTGTCCCTTCCAACATTCTCCCCAGCCCCAGGCCCACACAATCAGTGTCTATGTTTTCAGATCTTTATGTTGTGTACATGCAAATTGATGTTTGAAAGACAAGAACAGAGAGACTCATGCGGATGCATGAAACTGGGTTTTCAGAAGATTGCAGCCTTCATCCCAAACTGGGTGACCTTGGGTAAAAAAAATAAATAAATAAAATTAAAGTCCCAAGCTTCAGTTTCTTTATGCGAACCCGTGGGCTCTGAACTTTCCAACTCTCCAACTCTGTTCCTGTGGCCAGTAGACCTCAGCTGAAGGGAGAAGGTTAAATAGTTAAGTTTTTGAGGGTCTAGATTAAGGCGGGTTTCAAAAGGAACTAGAGGGGAAAGGAGAAAGAAAAACAAAACCTGTAACTTCAGCTAAAAATCGCGTGGTTATTAAAATATCTAATGATCAGAATGTTGAAAGGATTTCTTTTATTTTCTGTTCTAATTCATTGGTTTTCTTTTCTTTTTAATCAATTAATTATTTAATTTCAAACACCAGATTTTATTCCTCTCCCAGTCCACCCTCTGACTGTTCCACATCCCATACTTCCTCCCCACCCCACCCCAACCCCCATTCACCATTCTACCAGACTTCTAAACTCCCTGGAGCCTCTAGTCTCTTGAGGGATAGGTGCATCTTCTCTGAGTAAACCCAGCCCTGGCAGTCCTCTGCTGCATATGTGTTGGGGGGTCTCATTATCAGCTGGTATATGCCACCTGGTTGGTGGTCCAGTGTCTGAAAGATCTCGTGGGTCTAGGTTAATTGAGACTGCTGGTTCTCCTACAGGGTGGCCCTCATCATCATCATCTTCTTGCTTTCCCCTAATTCAACCCCAGGGGTCAGCAGCTTCTCGACATTCTGTATATCTGCATCTGACTCAGCTGCTTGCTGGGTCTTTCAAGAGGGCAGTCATGATAGGTCTCTTTTTGTGAGTACTCCATAGCCTCAGTGATAGTGTCAGGTCTTGGGGCCTGCCCTTGAGCTGGATTCCACTTTGGGCCTGTCGCTGGGACCTTCTTTTCCTCAGGCTCTCCTTCATTTCCATCCCTGCAGTTCTTTCAGACAGGAACAATGACTGGTCAGAGTTTTGACTGTGATGCCCTGTCTTTCTGCTGGATTTGGGCCCCACAAGTTCCCTCTTCCCAATGTAGACCATTCATCTAAGGTCCCTCCCTTTGAATCCTGAGAGTCTCTCACCTCCCAGATCTCTGGTACATTCTTGAGGGTCACCCCCAACCTCCTACCTCCTGAGGTTGCCTGTTTCCATTTTTACTGCTGGTCCTCAGAGCTTCAGTCCTTTTCCCCAACCCAATAACAAATCATGTTTCCCTCTCTCTGCCCGTTCCCTTTCCTCCTCATGTCCCTCCCTCCATCCCCCCATGTGACTGCTTTCTTCTCCCTCCCAAGTGAGTCTGAGGCATCTTCACTTGGGCCCTTCAGCTTGTTGACATTTTTTAGTTCTGAGGACTGTATCTTGGGTATTCTGTACTTTTTTTGGTGGTGGGGGGGGGGCTTAGTAGTGAGTACATGCCAGGCATGTCCTTTTGGGTCTGAGTTACCTCACTCAGGATGATATTTTCTAGTTCCATCCATTTGCCTGCAAAACTCAGGATGTCCTCGTTCTTAATAGCTGAGCAGTATTCCATTATGTAGTTAAACCACATTTTCTGTATTCTTTCTTCTGTCATAAGACATCTGGGTTGTTTCCAGCTTTTAGTACAAAATCACTTACCAGTATAGATACCTTCTTAATAAAAGAACCATATCCCACTATGTCTGTTTTTATTAGTACTTTTATTAGACGCATTAACCTATATGACACAGATCATACAAAAGGAGCAGTGGTGAGGAAGGCAAGGAGAACCTCTGTGCATCCAGCAGAAGCAAAGCTATCTCAGCAGCTTCAATGTTAATCAGAAAAAGTTACAAAATGGATTGCTGTTTGGTTGTAGCCATTCCACTAAGATGGTTGCTATCTTTCTGTTTGAATTATTGTTGCAAAATCTTGCAGCCTTGAAACAAGTTTCCACACCTCACTCCCTCAAAAATAATTATGACATCAGCATTGCCAAAGGCACTAAATGATTTTATTTAACATTTTTATTTATATTCATTTAATATCTCTATGCACATGCTTGCCGTGGCACATATATAGAGGTCAGAAGGCAACCCTCTGGAGTCAGTTTTCTCCTTTCCTGTGTGGGTCTTGGCGATAGATCTCAGGTCTTCAGGCTTGATTGGGACCCATGGAGTCATGTTGCTAGCCCAAAAGCATGAAATGATTTTTTAAAAAGCATATACAAGTTGACAAAATACTGATATTTTTATTCCCAAGGAAAACATTTATTTTAATGTATTATTTTGTCTAATGACCCATTGGGAGAATTTATAACCTGTCTTTTTTACTTTTTAAAGATATTTTTATTATAAAAATTTTCCTCCAATCCACAGTAAGTATCTTTGACCATCTTTTCCAGATAAATACAGAGTGTCTGTCTACTTGAATCGATTGAATTCAATAGGTTCATTTCAGAATCTTTTATTTATGTCTGTCCACATTTAAAATAAATAAGGTTAATACTGATAGAACACAGTCCCGTGTGGGTCTTAGAAGGGCCTAGTTTTTTCATTACATCTCTTTTGTTTCCTCTTGCTTAGCAAATCAGATGCTAGATATATTTTGATTAGTTTGTACTTTAATGGATCATGTATGGAAGGTCCACCTTTCACACTGGGGCCATTAATTTTTCTTGAGTCTGATGGCAAAAACAGGTAGAGCTTTTTTGTGTGCTGATTGAAAAGTGATGGATTATTTTCATGTGGTAAGGGACAATGTTTTCTTTAGCACAGCAGGATATGATGTTTGCAAGGTCTAACAGTGAAATATTATGCATATCTGCTGCTGGCTGCCTGCCAGAAATGTAACAGCAGAACAGGAGAGATGCTGAATTTGAATCTTAAAAGCAGTGCATCCTACAACGCAGCTAATGAGCCATTCTAAGCTGAAAAGCATCTGTACTAGTAGATGATGCCTGCCACGCATGCTCGAGTTTAACAGAATGGTAAATAATTATTCATTTAACTGTTGCCTTGAACTTTATTTTAAGAAAAAAAGAGGGAGAGAGAGATTTATTTCCTAGTCATTTCCTATAGACATGGTTGCATGTTTTTTTTTTTTTTCCTCCTAAGTCAGAGGCCCATAGTATTTCCATCCTAGTGAAGGTAAGGTCTTCTTCCAAATAGTTTTTCTCCCATAGTGCCTGGACAATTCAAAGAAAATTTTATTTCTCTATTTTTTAGTATTTAAAAGTTGCCTTTTCAAATCAGTAGGATCATTAAACAGCTTTGAAATGTCATAGGAATAAATGTATGAATGTGGTTTGTAAAGACAGGGAAAGGGACGTTTGGGTTTTGTAGATGTCTTGGGCCTCTTTGTTTGAGAAGGCAAATACCTGGCCATGCATTAAAGGGAACCATTCATTTGTTCACTCACATCCAACTGACCAAGACTGCGCTTTATAACAACCGTTTGATATCTTAGAAGCCTTCTTTTCTGGACCTTTAAATATTATTTTATTTAGAACCAGGATGTTTTTTCACTAGTATTTAAAAGAGGTTAAATCTAGCAGAATATTTACTCAGTATGAACTGAGAACTACACATACAATCAGTTTGAAAAATACACTTGATATTACTGCCCCATTATAACAGAGAAATTAAATGGGAGGAGTCATCTACGATACTGTAATGCTTTGCGCTAGTCCATGTTACTGTATTTCACTCCGAGTTTTAAGGGTGCTGTTGACTTTAAGTCATGGACTTTGCCATTTTAGATCATAATCATCATTCAGGGAAGCGGGCCACTACTCAGCCTGCAAGGTACAGGGAGCAGCAGAGAACAGAGAGAAGCCCTGTGTGTTGTTCTGTCTTATCCATTAAAGTCTTAAGAGGGGCTGCTAATCTTCCTCAAGGACATCCAAGAGGTTCTCGAAAGTTTGCTATAGTGTCCACAGCCTAATCTGTACCCAAGTCCTGAAGAAGTGCTGGGGTGGCCTACTCACTAAAAACCCACAGCTTATTTTCTAGATAACCATGTTTTAAATGCCATTTTAAAAAGAGTTAAGGTTTCATTTGCTGAACACCTTAAATAATAGATTATCTAAAAGAATCCAGTGGTCACGTATCCCATATGGTAATCAGCTGACAATATCTCAAAGTCTTTATTTATTTATTTTTAAATAGAGCCTCGTAAAATATGCAAAAGAATGTGATATCAACTTAGATATGCAAAAGAATTGTGATATCAATCTCTTTTTTGAGATTGCCATGTAGCACTCACACATGGTAGAAAGTGCATTCTGGATTTAAAAAATAAAGTCAACCCTTTAAGACTATCTATATATTGGATTCATGTAAATTTAAACCTAGTTTGTCAAAATAATTTTAAAAAATCATTTATGTTAAAAGCTTATTAAAATTTAGAAATTAAAACCCAGATACCTTAAAAGAACATATTGATTTAAAAAAAAAAGCAAAAGACTTTAGTGCATATGTTTTTACACATAGTACGTCCAGGTATCTGGTGAAATATTTAAACATCAAAGCAAAAACTGAGAGTGACATTTAGGATACAGTGAAATGAAAAGACAATGTGAGACTTTCAGAGATACTAATGAAAATTGATTCTGGCTGAGTTTTCATTTTCATTGAAATTTTTTTTTTTATTTTAAATGAGGAAAGAGAGGAAAGGGGGAAGGAGAGGGAATGTCCTCCTTTTGTTAGTATAGGTGAAGTATTAACACATTAAATTAGGATTATAAAGCAGTTGTGAATACAACTGAAAGCATGAAATACATAATTTACATTTGCCTTTGTATATGCATTTATTATGTCTCTACTTGCAATGAACTGGACAAATCTGGTTTGTGCACAGCTTCTGGTTTCCTGCTCCAGGATGTGTACTTTGCTGAGTGCTTTCTCATTTCGGCAATCACTATGGTCTAAGCTCCTGTGCATCTTATGTGCCTGTGCTGTGTAGGGCTTAGCTCTGCTACACCTCGGCCAGCCTATACATTTCAAAGGCTTGGTAGCCATCTTCCCCGTTGGTCTTCATGTTGGCCTCTGAAACATTCTTAATTGGAATTAATATATTTTAAATATATATGTATCATATGTAACACATGTATATCTTTTCATATTTTAATATTTATGGGGATAAAGATCCCATTTTTAGAGCACGCTAAATATAAAAAGTAACCGTAATAACTAGTGATTTTAACTTGATGCCTAATTAACACTGATATAGGTAGGACTCTTCTGCTTCTTAGAATTTTATAATACAGTTAGTATTATTGACCAAAGTTTGAATTTTAGAAATCCACAAGTTCAAATTTTACATTGTGAAGAGTTAAAAATGAAGCAGCTCGTGAACTCTGCCTGTATGTTATTATTATACAAGCACATTTTGTCACTGAGCAATTGAGTGCCTTAGGTTTGTCAAATATACTCTGCACAAAACGAAGAGTTTGAAAGTAAAAAAAAGCAATTGCAGAGCAGAGGCAGGCAGATCACTGTGAGTTCAAGGCCATCCTGATCATACCTAGTTATAGAATGAGAGAGTTATATAGTGAGAACTTATCTTAAGGAAAGGAAAAAGGAAGAGAGAGAGAGAGAGAGAGAGAGAGAGAGAGAGAAAGAGAAGGGGCTTTACAATTCTGCTTCACACTTGTGATTATAAACATTTAAACAATTAATATTTCTGAAACTAAATTTAGATTTGAATTTAAAATCATTTTCTAAAAGCAATTTCCAAATATGAGTCACAATTATGCCTCTCCTCTGTCAGAAAAATAAAACAAAACAGAACAAACAAACAAAAATGCATATTTTTAATATGTTAAAAGTTTTTCCTAAAATGTTCTTGGCATGTTCACTCTTACCAAAATATTTCATAATTCACTAAAATTTAAATTTGCCTTTAAGACAGCCATTTCCCTTAGATTCCAGAAAAATCACAATGACCTTGATTGGATTAAATATTCACTTGTGTCATTAAAAATCTCTGTGAAAACAAACAGACCTCTTCAAATATCTAAACCTCTGGAAGAGACTGGCTTCTGCAATGTAAAGCAAGGGTGAAATTCTGACTGATTTAATTTAAATTTTAACTGATTTTAAAGTGCTGTCTTCTTTAGAGATTGAGTTTCCAAAAGTTGATCCTAAAAACTGACAGATCTTTTATGAATATTTGGGAAATTATCTTTAGCTTTTTTTTTGTAGCCCAGCAAAAATGCAAAAGAATCATAATCTGCATTTTGGAAATCTGTGTGGCGATACAACCGAATCCCTTGGAAAGAACAGACGGAAAATGGTAGCTATTATTAATTTAGAAAGGCAAAGCAAAGCCCAACATTTCAGTAATGCGGAGAGTTGTGTGCTCTTGGAGGAGAGAGGGCTTTGTAATTGGATTTTGAAGTAATTTAAAAGACGAGATAAGACGTAATGGTTGTGTGTTAGAGGTTAGAATGACAACAGAAACCCATAATGTGAGGGTTCATTGAACTGGGGGGAAATACAACAACAAAGAAAAGCAGCATTAACAGAAAATGGCCTGAGCAGGAAGCAAGGAGCTGAGGATGGGAAGGCCAGGAGGGCGCGTTCTGAGTGGGCAGAACAGTCAGCAAGCAGCTGGAGCGCCAGTGAGGCAGGCAGACCACACCTCTCAGCCCTCCTCCCACCCCCAACACAAATCCCTTTTCCTACTGGAGAATTCTTCCCCTGCCTCTCACCTGTCAGTCCCCACCTTGGCTCTTTTACCTGCTGGCTCCTGGGTTCTCTGAGCACATGTCCTCTGACAGTGGCTAAGCTCTCCCATCAGCAACCATGCACTCAGAGAACCGGGGCAGCAGGACAGACCTGCCTACCCACAACTGTGGAAATTCACACCCTTAGCACACTGGGGAAGACAAAGAAGACTCCAACACGGAAATGAAATCCTCCTGTCTTCACAGCCCACCAATATTCAGTTCAAGTCTTGGGCAAGTAAATAGATTTATCTTTATTTTTTAAAATCTCTTTCCAAGGGACACAGTCACCTAAGCTCCAGATCCCAAGATAGGCCTCAGGTGAGTGGCTATTTTGGAATAATAGTTCATATATTGGCATTGGCCAGAAGAGCTGGTTTCTACAATCAGAGGGCTGTTTCTGGCTGATGGTCTGTTTCCTGCAGGAGTGAATTGCTTCCCGGTTGCCAGCACTTGGCTACCCCCTGCTGGGCAGGAAGCTAAGGGCCTGCAGATCACACCATTATGCTCCAGGGTCATCTCCCTGCAAGGCCTGGAACAGAATCCACTTACTTCCTGTCAAATTGTTATCACACATTCTTGACATGAGGCTGAAGTGTGAAGTTACCATCCAGTGCAGGAGAGGTGTTAAAGATTTTTTCCTCCTTCCTTCCGAGCTCTTTGTGTGCCGGTTTGAGCAGAACAAATCTATTTATTTCTTTGTATGTGTGTGTGTGATGATGAGTTTATTAAAAGCACACCAATAACTTGTAAAATAAAAGGATGGCAAACTTTGTTCAGCATGAAAAGCGTGCCTGCTCAAACCCCACTTCTAAGACTTCGGTGAGTGGTGAGTGAGTCCTGTCATCTTGGGGCAGAAAACAGGGCTTGTGCTGTGAAGACCCCAGGCTTTGGAATGAAGTCTGGTCCTGAGCCTTCTTCTCAAATCCGCTTTTCTAACACTAAAACCAAACCAAACCAAAACAAAACAACAAAAAAATCAAAACAGACACACAAACAAAAAAAAAATAGCCACACAATGAAACACACTTTGGCAAATATGTAAAAAGCAAGTTTAATCAGATCAAGATTTTTAATACAGATGAGCACGTTTGAATTGTCTTTCAAACTATTTTAAGAAAACCTGAACTGAAGGATGTTTCATGCTGTCATTGTAATGCATATATGTTGTTAAGACAGATAGGAAACCACAGACACATTTGAAAGACAGATCTCAAGGGCGACTTTAGTACCAAATAAGTAAAATGCAAATAAGAGGGGATTTAGATAGTATCCGAGAGCAGTGACAGGCAGGGACATGTAAACAGAGGGAGCTTCCAGTGGCCCGAGTGTGTCTTTCAGATTCCCACAGTTCTTATTCTGACTTGGGTTTTTTTATTTCACTAATTTTGCAGATGAGGCAGAAGTTAGGCAAACACTCCAAAGTAAGCAAGCTAGAGCCCCCTGTGCAGCACCAGCCTGGTAGACAGCTTCTGTTTACTCAGGGCACAAAAGTAAAGTAAAGACACAGTGTCTAAAGGTACAGCAACCCTTCTTGTGCTTACCCCATGTAACCTTAGAACCCAAATCTATTCACTAACAAACATACAAAGGAGGAAAAGGCTTCTAGCTTCGTTGTGCAAGTGTTAGAACACCTAAACTCTAAATCATAGGCAACAGCAGAAGTAAAAATTATTATTTCTTTCTGTTGGAAGTGAATAAACAACTGAAGATTTCATTAAATTTCTAGCTGTTTGAGTCATATGTTGTGGCTCAAATTAAGGCTGACACTTTTTCCAAATGAGGCTAACTCTTGATGATACCTTCAGCCCGTAAAAACTGGTGAAGGAAGCAACTTTACCATGACAGGGGTCATATCTCAAGGATTTACACCTTTACTTCATCATAAACTCATTTTTTTGGTGTTGTTGTTCATGCCCAGGTATTGGGTGACGAGCTGGGGTGGGTATGAACTAGAGAAGTCTTTCTCTGGTGTAGGGAAGGTGACCCTGAATTAAGTAACCCAACCCAGCTCGCCCAATTAGAAACTAGATTCTGCCAGATGAAAATCAGTACTTTAATCTCAATCTCTCCTAAGCCAATTGAGTGATTTCCTTTCTCCAGCTCTTGGCAATCTGTCAGCCCCAACTCCTTTCTTCTTTGAGTTCTTTCATCTTTCCATTTTTTTGGAACACTCATCACCCGCTTTTTATTCTCAAGAATTTCCTTACAATACATTCATCGCCCTTGAGATAGCTGGGATCTTGCATGTGTTGCTATTTCACCCTGAGCTATGGGAAATATAAAACTGACCCCACCCTATACTGCAGTATCATATTCTTAGAAAAAAGCATCTGAAACTAATAGTAAACAACAGAATATAAACAAAATTTAAGTAATAAAATCATGACAGTGAAAGATGATGAACTTCAAAGAAAAAAGGGGGGCAAAGAGATCATTCAGACAATGGTGACAAGGAGACACATTTCAAGTGAACCAATAATAAGAAACATGATTTGGCTAATCTGAATCAGATGCTATTATAAATACTTTTGTATACGTGATATTTTTTAATCTCCTTCACAATCCTATGAACTACGTATTATTTCTGTTCAGGTGAGACCATGAACCAAATCTCGGAGTTCAGGATTGCAGAGTCTAAGACAGACCAATCATCTTGACTTGCACAGAAAAAAGTATATAAGAGAGGCTTTTATTGCTTGTTACCATGCTTACAGAAATAGCTTATGAAAGGAAAGGGATGAAAAAGCAGCAATTTTTAATAGCAGCGAAAGCATATGATGAGTGTTCTTCACATGGTGAAACTAGGTATAGCCCTCAAGAGCCTCCCCTAGCCACCTGCTTCACACAGACAGACTAGCTCCTGAAGGTTCTACAGCATCACAAGTTGGCATATCTGCTGAGGAGCACAAAGGCGGGGACTGGAGCCAATAGGTTGAATCCACCTTTGACATTCTAGATTGCTGATTTTTCTGAGGGAGGAAGGTATTGTCTTGACGGTAGGTATCTTCAGGGGCAGCAGGTGAGAGCAGCAGCACGTGGCACCGTCTAGCTTTATAGTCCTCACGTCGGCTTTGGTGGTCAAGGCCCTTAAGTCCCATGTCGACCTAGGAAGTCGGGATTTAACAGATTTAAGCTAGTATTATAGCTCTTAGCCCTAAAGATAGGACAGTTTTCTCCAACTCTTCTGATAACCAAGGCCAACAGGTTCTATTCCTTGGCTCCACACAGCTTTTGATTCGTCTTTGGTGTTAGCTCTCTTGCTGGTTCTGTACTTCCAGAACCCTTGCTCTTCCTGCTGTGGTTCCCCAGTAACTGCCTCTTCACTCATAATCGGCTGGTTATTGTGCCACTCTCAGAGCTTGGGCTCTCCCTGCCTCTGTTGGGACTCTTGCTCTGTTGACTCTGCTGCTGTGGCTGATGTTTTCCTTTGAGGGACTAGGTTCGTTCCATGTTTAAAGTAGCAAGAAGTGACTGTTGGAGAGAAACCTTTCACTGGGTCTATGTTGCAACACCAAGGGAAGAAACACAAAAGTGTTTGGAGATGAGCCACTAAATACCTACACGCCCTGCTTAGACAGACAGAGGCCAGATCTTTAGGGGAATCATAGCACACCCGAGGCACAAATGGAGCCTTGTACTTACTCCAATCAAAGCCTTGATTCTTTTTTTTTTTTAATTTTTTTATTCGATATAATTTATTTACATTTCAAATGATTTCACCTTTTCTAGCGCCCCCCACTCCCCAAAAGTCCCATAAGCCCCCTTCTCTTCCCCTGTCCTCCCTCCCACCCCTTCCCACTTCCCCGTTCTGGTTTTGCCAAATACTGTTTCACTGAGTCTTTCCAGAACCAGGAGCCACTCCTCCTTTCTTCTTGTATCTCATTTGATGTGTGAATTATGTTTTTGGTATTCCAGTTTTCTAGGTTAATAACCACTTATTAGTGAGTGCATACCATGATTCACCTTTTGAGTCTGGGTTACCTCACTTAGTATGATGTTCTCTAGCTCCATCCATTTGCCTAAGAATTTCATGAATTCATTGTTTCTAATGGCTGAATAGTACTCCATTGTGTAGATATACCACATTTTTTGCATCCACTCTTCTGTTGAGGGATACCTGGGTTCTTTCTGGCCAATAGCAACCCCCTCCCTGCCTCTGGCTTCTCCAGTAGACTACCATAAGAAGTGTTCTTAATCCGGAGATAGCTTCAAGGTCACCTAGAGTTCAACCAGATTTGTGATATCCCAAAATCTGGTGCAAACTATTTGAAGCATTTCTAGCTGAGACTGTGCCTTCAGGAGCCAAAGCTATCAGCTCTGATCACTGTATGGTTTTTCTTAGGGATTCTGCGGAGTTTCCAGACAACTGGTGCTGGCATATGGGCAGTAGATCTGGCTGGTCGACTGCATTAGCAATCAGGCACATCCATGGACAACTAAAAACGACTTCTTGCCAATCAGGTATCTTTACAGCCAGCTTTTGAGGAACCCAGTAACAAGACACATCATCTCTAGCTGCCCAAGATGTGATATTGTCACTCCTAGCTTGTGTCCCTTTGCGCATCCGCCACAGCCCCACTAAAAGTCAGAAAGGGAGTCTAACAGGTGTTAGTTAGAAGGTCAAATTGCCCCATAGATTAATATCTTTGCTTATTCATAGGAAATTTAACATTAGTAAGTATGCTTATAATAAAGGCAAAAAGTACTAACTATTCACATTAATAGAGACTAACCTCTTCCCCATCCCCCAGGGAGAAATGAGTCCTAATACTATCTCAGTATTAAAAAACACCCAAGTCTGCTTTACCAATTTGAAAGCTCCTAAAATTTGGCTGAAGAATATATGCATTTTTATTTTAATAAGTTTTCCAGGTCATTTTGATACATGAGCCACATCCAGGCCTTGATTCTTCTCTTCTTATGTTGATATTTTTAAATTTGAAAGCATTTATTTAATTTTATGTGCATAATATGTGCATGCGTTTTTAAGTACTTATGTGCCCACCATGTTTGTACAGGAGCTCATGAAGGTCAGAAGAGGAACTGGATCTCATGGAGCTGGAGTTAGAGATGTTTATAAGTCAGCATGAGAATGCTGGGAACTGAAACCAGATCCTCTACAAGAGCAGTAAGGAATATTAACCACTGTGCTATCTCTGCAGCCCCGCACTTCTTTGAACAAGAAAGCACAGTGAAGTGTTTGCATTGATATTCACTGTGTAAAACCTACGTTTGTACTGGAAAGAGGCAATGGCTGGCTTAATCTGTTGCCAATAATTTCTTTTCAAGAGCTCACAGACTGATAAAGATACAGTCACCTTCTTTACATAAAGCCACATTTGCCATCTATTCAGTCTCCATAGAGATGTTAACAAACCCTTTGGTTCCAGGGTAGATCTCCATAAGAAATACATCTGACCCACAGATCTGGATTTTCATCCAAGAGGTGTGTTTCTACCCAGGATTCTGTCTTTATTTAGCTATGTTCTTTAAAGTGGATGAAAAATGAAAGATATTTCAAAAGAAAGAAAGTATAAACACAGAGGACTCTTAAGAAAATCACTTCCATTTCTCTATCCATTGCCATATGTGTAATCCAAATACAATTTATCTTTGGCATAGGAATGGAGTGCCACTTTTTCCTTACACAGTGTTTATCGAGAACACACTATCCATACCAGATACTTTCATTTCCACAGTCTTTGAGTGAGGTCCTCTACTTGAAAAACAAGAAGGAGAAGCATAGATTTTCTGTCCTTACTAGCTATCAACAGGATGGCTTTTCTCTGCATCATTTTCTTGACCTGTTTCTAGTAATTTCCATAAGGATAAAAGACACTATTTGTAAATCTAGGCTGCATAGTGGTTAACATGTAGAAATTGCTTTTACCTCATGGAATACCATAGACAGAAGTCACATTCTTATGGAGAAGAAGGTCACACATAATTCCAAATGTATATAATCAAGGATTAACTACATAACTTGAATGATTCTAGATTTGAGGATATCATTCCATGCCCTTCCCAATGTAATGCTTATTAAGAGGGCCTCTCCGAAGTTACTTGCTTCTATGCCCAGTGAACTCCATGGCTTGTGGTAACACGATCCATCATGAGTTGCTGCAATAAGCTGACATTTTCCACATGTAAATCCTGCACTTTGTAATGCAAGAACGATTACTTTTATGGATAAAACCTTTCCAATCCACCATTTCAAATCCTTGTCTTGCCATGTCATAGTCAAAACATCTGTCTATTAAATCCAATGTAAAGTATACTAAACCAAGTGTATTTGCTTGGGAACATCTGCTTCTTTCTACTGGTATGAGAACTATTCTAAATTAAATGGGTTCAGTCTGCAGGGCTTTCACAAAAACTTTTTAGTCATCTTCATGGGGATTATCAAGTAGCCCACAGTTTTGACTGTCATTTCAGGTTCAAATAAAATTCAGAGTTCAGTAAAGGATTCAACCAAATGATGCGATAATAACAGCGATAGTGTAAAGAATACAACCTTTCTCTATGATGCTTTCATATAAAATGTTTGATACACTGATTTAATTATTTTATGTATGTACTATAATGGCATCTTTTATAATGAGTTGCCTTTATTGTTAACATTATTGATATTTTCCCTTGTTCTTCTGCATTCTTTCTTGGTATAGTCATTGTTTTCCTATCACTAGAAGAAGGAAAACAAGGCACAGAGACTGAGTTCAGGAGACCATGGTCACAGGGGCTCCAGGCTTTGCCCTCTCTCCTCCAATGTCTTTATTGAATCTATTCAGACAGTTTTCACAGGAACCTGAAACTATAATGTTTTACTATATTCCTAGGAAATAGTCTACTAATAAATATGAGTCTGGAACTCAGTTGTAAATTTACCCAGGCATAATTAGATTTTTGGAAGTGTCTAGGAAAGAGTCAAGGAATGTTTGTCCTTGTTGAATGTAACCAGCAGTTGTCTCAAACAAAAAAGGTGTCGTAAAGTATCACCCAGCTGGATGACACTCCACATTCCTGTCATTCACTGATCACTTCCCATCATTCGTTTTCTTCCCAGTGTACATCAGTATGGTTTAATAGGCAGAATAGAGACTCTGGAACCAGATAACTTTGCTTACATCCCAATCAAGTTCTTATAAAACACTAACAACGAATTTGGTAAATATAATATGTCATTTATTTTCATTAACTTACAGAGTCAATCTATACTGCTGCAAAGAGACCAGTGTCATCTGAATAGAGTTGGAATAGGGACAATGTTAATCATTCACCAAATGCCTGTGTGCTGACTTTATTTAAGGTGTAGATGGTCCTTTAAAATGTCCCCAAATGCTTCTCTAGGTCTTCACCAGTACAAAGTGACTTTGCTCTTCTTCCCACAGACATGAGGTCTATTGCCCTACTCCTTGATGTGCCTCAGCCTAATGACTTGTTTTGGACAATAAAATACGACAGAAAAAATCTTCTGTTGTTTTGAACCTGGTCTGCTATAGCACCAGAATCCTACTGTGAATTGGATGTAAAATGTTCAACACAGGATCATGTGACAGAGACTTAATTGTCATATGACAAAGCTTTGGAAAGTTTAACTGGACCATGAAGCTTCTGACTTCATGAATGTGATAAACAGAGTAATCATCTTTGTTTAGATTTTTAAATTAAATGTGTTCTTTGACAACTTCATACATGTAGACAATATATTTTTAAGGTGTGTAATCTTTATTATTTAAAAAACTTATAGATAAATAACATCACACACCAAAATTAACCAGACTCAAAGTCTAAATAATTTAATGAACAAACCCATATAGTTAGCATATACATTTAAAACGGAGGCTGCATAGCTTCACATTAAATGTTACACTTTCAATATGAAATATATTTTGTAAACTCATCTACTACCAAACCCACCACCACCAACAGCAACAACACATGAGAGAATTAAAAAGGAAAATGTCAGCTTTGCAACTCTAGCTCCTATTTTTTCTCTTCTCATTCTTGCCCCTCTCAACCCCTGTACCCCACAGACCCTTTTCTGGAATTCTTATAATTTTTGTTGTTGTTGTTGTTGTGTTGTGTTTTTTGGGGGGTTGTTTTGTTATCCAGTGAGTTTAACCATGTCCCTCTGTGGCAAGGGTGAGATGGGGAAAGGGAGGGGACAATCTGTTGGACCTTGCTGGGCTTACTTAGAGTATACAAATGAGAATATGGAGTCATAATTTAATGGTGTTTTTAGAAACTTGTGGAAATTTAAGAGACAAAGCCTACTTAGATGAGATGTGTCACTTTGAATACACCCTTGAAGGGCATACCTTATGCGTAGACCCTCTTGGTCTTTCTCCTGTTCACAAGGAGGTGTCCTGTTTTACTGCAGTGTGTTCTTACCACCATTGCGCTTTGTTTTGCTTTAGCAACAGTAGCCAGGGAGTCAACTAGTCATGAACTAACATCTCTGAGAACTGAGTCAAAATAAGTCATTTCTTTTTTAAAGCTGTTTGGATCAAATCTATCATAGTAATGGGAAACAAATTAACACAGAGCTCCAAGAATAGCCTAAGAGCTTTAGATTATCCCAGTAGAGAAATAAGTCATGCCTTGAGAGAAAAAGGCACCTGAAGGTAAAAATCCACACAGAGGATAGTCCTATGCCAATCTATCCCTAGACCCATGCTTGCACAACAGAGATTGCTGGAGTTTTCTGAGACTTGTTCCAACTTCTCACCCAATGTGTAGTCATGAATGATATAATACAATTGTTATATTTAATTACTGGAATTTTGCATCACTTATTATCAGCCTGTAAGCAATATACTTGTGTTTTTTTTCATGCTTGCAAATCTTAGATTAACTCTCTGAAATAATAGTTCCATGGGAAATTAACATAAAGGAAACTTACACTAGGCTTGGATTGAATTTATATTTGATATTTCACAAACCACCAATTGATACTGCAATTGTAACTAGCAACAATGTCATGAAACTCTTTCTCCTCAACATTCTACAAATTAGAGTGGAGAAAAAGAAACTTTCAGTATATAACATTAATGTTCTGACTCAGAGTATAAGTCAGGTCACTCTTCAGTGTTACTAAGAAACACTATTATTTCCCACTAGTCCAAAAACCCTTTGTTAGATCTGGGGAACAGTAGAATAAAGCATGATATAATTTTCAGGAAAGTCTAAATCATTTCTATTGTAATGGAATGATTAGTTTCTCACACTAGTGGAAATAAGTGTGCTAAATATTGTCTCTTTAAAGAATTAGACTCTCCTAGAATCTCATAGCTACAAGGAAGTTTAGAAGTAATCTGGTCATTGCTTCCTATATGGCCTCCAATAGCTGATATCCTACACTTGCTCAAACTTATCTAGCAAGCTCACAGCTGCTGGGCCAAACTAGGCATCTGATCCTAGCCCAATCAGTGCTGTCTTTCATATATAGCTAAAAACTCCAGAGTCATTGTAATCTTGTATAGGATTTCCCACTACCAGTCACTTGGAAAATAAATATTATTGTTTTATTCTCCTAACATAATAGAGCCATCTTTTAGGGTTTTTTGTTTGTTTTTTTTTTAAATTGTGTTTTGTAGTCATTTAAAGTTATGCCTCAAGTCTTTCACAAAAGAGAGTATTCCCTTTCCTCATTTTCTAACTTCAAAATTATTTTTAAGACAGCATAAAGTGAAGTTCATAAAAATGACCACTCAGTTAGAGCAGCTCAATTTCTACTGTGCCATTAATGGTTCTTGACTATATTTGGACTGAACACCAGTGAGCAATTCAGTTTTTTTATCTCCGTGCTTGGCTGTATTTTATAGCTCACTTTGGGCTACAGCTAATACAACTGAACCATGACTGTATGCAACACGTGTTTATGCTTCATCTTCTCAACCCAATGAGGTTCCATGAGAGTAGAGGTTAGACCTTTAATATCTGCCTCTTCAGTGCCTAGCAAATTCTGGGATTATGGAAGAGAATCAGGGGTAAAATCATTCAACTATTGTTCTAAGCTTATTGCCACCTTTTCCCAGGAGTTATTCTATTTTTTTTTGTCAACACCCTTTTCTCAAGAAAGTTATCAAAGAAAGAAATGCACTCTATTCAGAGCATCTAGAGGGATCTCTGAGGATCTCTTAAAATTATTTATTTTTGATACTTATGTGTTGAATCCACTGAGATCATGTTTACCATTGTCTTTTCTTAACTCTACCACACTCTCTGTAGCCAACCATTTCCCATCCAATTTTGAGAGAAAGAGACACAGAAAGAGACAGAGACAGAGAGACAGAGACAGACAGAGACAGATCAGGTTTTGTGCAGATAGCTCCGTTAGTTGTTATGTGTTCATGGTTTTGATAGCCATGTCCAGAAAGCAGCATTTCACGATGCTGGTCAACTCTGCCTTTTATAATATTTCTAACCCCATCTTTCATATGTTCTCTGTGACTTGAATGAGACAATACAGATGTCCTGTTTAGTTCTGAGCACATAACAGTCACTTCCTCTTGGAGCTTTGACCAGAGTGACAATCCACTTCAATCATCATCTCTAAAGAAAGAAGCTTCTCTGACTGAGGCTGAAATTAGCACTAATCTGCATACACAACATGAAAACCATATTTAGGAGGTGGTTTGGCCACAGGTCAATTTAGCAAACCACCAGTAGCACATTCACCACTAGAGTCTGTGATCTCATAAGCTTTTGATGGGAATTACTATACCAACTATGTATTCTGTTCTGTGGAACAATACTCAAATCAATCAGGAAATGGTTTGTTAACTCCACAACACTCTTGTCACTATTACAGCAGAGGACAAATTAAGATCAAAAGTATAGCATGGAAGATCCACTGCTGACTAAGTTTGTTGATGGCTTTTCTTCCTATCAGTTTGGATAGCATCTTCTGGCACTATGAAAGTTAGCCAGAAGGGAGGCTGTTTTTCTACTCAGTTCCTAGCTTGATTTCTCTGTGTCCTATATGCAAGATATAGTATGTTTTCAGAAATAGGAATTTGCCATCTAGTTCTGGCAGGTAACAAAGAGTAGAACAGTAGCTTATATTGTTTGGAAAGTCTCTGGAAGCTCTATAAATATAAGAAAAGAATTCAGAGAGCAGTATCTAACACCTAGCCCCTAGATTTTCATTTGGAAATCTTTGGCTTCTGATAACATAATTATGAACTCATGCAAGGTACCAGCATATAGTCTCATATTCTCTCTCTCTCTCTCTCTTACACACACACAGACATTGACACAGACACAAAAACAATACACACAAACACACTATAGATAGATAGATAGATAGATAGATCTACCCCTATTTCTGTAACAAGAATCTGATACCATCTATCTTCTGGCCTCCACAGGCCCCAGGCATGCATAAGGTGAATATGAAACTAAGGAGGCAAAAAAACACATGGTTAAAATAAAAATGAAAACTCGTATGTGTATATATACATACACTTATATACACACATATATATCACAAACACACTATATATACATATATATGCACATATACACAATTACTCACTATATATAGTATCTAATATTATATATAATACCTATCATATATACAATATATACTATATTATACAGTTGTAGGTTTTTATCTTTTAACAATGATTTCAGAACTCAAGGGCAGTCACAATTTAGATACATAAATTATAAATAGTGAAAGGCGTGGTGTTACCTCAGTGTAGACCTACACCTGAGGGGATGTTTGTAGAGTAGAGGTGCCTGTGTTGACCCTCAGTGACTCAGAAAAGAAGAATATATGAAAGAAAAAGAAAACTGTGATGGATTCAACTAAGGAATGGACATGAAGTTCACAAAGTAGACCTCTTCCCCTCCCTGTGCAGTAGATCAGAAAACCATCGGACTGACCTCTGTTAGATTTTTGTAAGCTAGGTATTTGCTTCTCTATCAGAAAACCTTTCTTTGGGCAAAATAAGAGAGCAGTATATTTTAACCTGAAATATTCCATAAAGCACGTGCCTTTTCTTGGAGAGCTAGCATATTTTTCTCTCAGAACGATCTCTGCTTTCATATGCCTAATTAAATTTTAGAGGTCCCCTGCTTAAATAAAGATTTATTAGCTGTTAAAGTTATAGCATAATTCTTCTGCCACCTACAAGCTATCCTTGAACATATTTATAAGCAGATTCGTTTATCCACTATAAAAATATGAGTGATTTAATGCTGTTGTGTTATTGGTGTCAATTACCCCAAATTCAGCCTCACAACAGAGCTTCCTGAAGACATTGTCACTTGACTCTCAAAGTCCATGTGGTTGAAGAAAGAGGGGTCAGAAATCTGAACTACTAAGTGTTGGAACTAGTTAAACTAATGGAAGCAATCACCCTGTTGGGAACCCTGAATGCAGGGCTAACATAAGGTTGCATGCTTTTCTGTGTACAGACATGGTCACATCATGACAAAAGCCCCTCTAAGTGGGCAAATAAATGCAGTGGCACGGAATCCTTGACATGCTCAGAAGACTTCCCTGGGCTCACAAACACTATCATATTTTGAAAAAGAATCAAATACTGTCAGTCTTATAAATTCCCCTTTGTCTTGAACTTTTAGCTGTAACTTCACCAATTCAAAATTTTAGCCACATATCTACAACACTCAGGAATATTCAGAAGCATTTGAAAACTTTTAAGGTCCTGTTCAATGTGTGCATTTCTCAGCATCATTTTCAAAGTACCTGTTTCTTAGGGGAATTAATCTAATCAGAACTATAGTTCATGAAATCTCAGGACATGGAGTCTGGGGATGTAGCAAGAATACCAAGAGTTCCAGGCCAGTGTTTTCTCAGTGCATGAAGTACTCACTGAGTCCCTGCACCCTCATTCAAAACTGGTTGTGGTAATATGTGCCTATAATACCAGTGCTGGAGTGGCAGAGACCAGAGGATCCTGGGAATAGTGTAGCCAGTCATTCTAGACAATTGTTGAGCTCCATGGTCAGTGAGAGAAACTAACTCAAAAGAGAAGGAATAAAAGAAGGAAGGAATGAGGGAGGGAGGGAAAGAGGGAAAGCAGGATGGAGAGGAGAGAGGAAGGGAGGGTAGGAAGGGAAAGGGAGGGATGGTAGGAAGAGAGAGAAGGAGGGAGGGAGAGAAGAAAGGAAAGAAGGAAAGAAGGAAGGAAGGAGGGAGAAAGAGAAGGATGGAGAGAGAGGAGACAGGAAGGGAGGGTAGGAAGGGAGAGAAAGAGAAGGAGGGAGTGATGGAGGGAGAGAAGGAAGGAAGGAAGGAAGGAAGGAAGGAAGGAAGGAAGGAAGGAAAATGATGTGATTCAAGCACTAACTTGCCAAAATCTGATCTTCCAGGGCTGAACTCTGAGTTGTAGAACAAAGTCTGAATGATAACATGGGCTTAAGTAACATTACCTGAGGCCTGGTTCTCTCCACAGAGTCAACAGGACATGCTTAGTACTGTTTAGAAGTCAAACACCACTGGGGAGCCTTCTGTGCACCGCCCACCAGGGAAGAGTGATCTCCCAACAGTTCACTTCTGAGCTCTGAGGTGAGATCTCCACCTTCTCCCTGGAGTAGAACAGCTGGGAGTGCACAGGGCATTTAATCAGTGGAGCAGTTCTGATGGAAGTCTTCAGGCCGCTATTTGCATCAGAGAGCCAGGTGGCTTCACAGTCTTCTGTGCACAGACCCTGCCAGAAGACAGTTGGTCCCCCAGGAGTACAGACACAGGCTTACAGGCCCACAGGAGGGACAAGCTCCAGCCAGAGACAGCAAGATCAATTAAAACCAGAGATAACCAGATGGTGAAAGGCAGGCACAAGAACCCTACCAACAGAAACCAAGGCTACTTGGCAACATGAGGACCCAGTTCACCCACCAGAGCAAGTCCCAGATACCCCAACACACTGGAAAAGAAAGAGTTGTATTTAAAATCGCATCTAAAGAACACTCATGGAATGCACTCAATGATAAGTGGATATTACCTTAGAAACTTAGAATACCCAAGACACAATTCACATATCAAAAGATGCCCAAGAAGGAGGAAGAACAAAGTATGGATCCTTGGATACTTTGTAGAAAGGGGGAAAAATACTCACAGAAGGAGATACAAAGACAAAAGGTTTAACAGAGTCTGAGGGAAAGACCGTCCAGAGACTACCTCATCCAGGAATGCATCCTATATACAGTTACAAAATCCAGGCACTATTGTGGGTGCCCACAAATGCTGGCTGACCAGAGCCGAATATAGATATTACCTAAGAGGCTCTCATAGTGCATGACAAATACAGAGAAAGGCACTCTCAGCCAGTCACTAAACTGAGCACACGGTCCCCAATGGGGGAGCTAGAAAAAGGTTCCAAAGAGCTGAAGGGGCTTACAGAGCCAAAGGAGAAACAACAATATGAGTCTCCAAGTACTCCCAGAGCTCCCAGGGACAAAAACATCAACCAAAGAGTACGCATGGAGTTACCCATGGCCCTAGACACATCAGCAGCAGAGGATAAACTTGTTGGATACCAAATGGGGGAGAGGCCCTTGGTCTTAGAAAGACATGATGCTAGAGTGTAGAGGAATAACAGGACAGGGAGGTATAGGTGGGTTGATTAGGGAAGGGGAGATGGCTTATGGGATTTTGGGGGGAGGAGGGAACCAGGAAAGGGGACAACATTTGAAGTTTAAATAAAGAATATACCTAATTAAAATAAATAAATAAAATCGCATCTCATGATGCTGATAGAGGACTTCAAGAAGGACATAAATAACTCCCTTAAAGAAATACAGGAGAACATGGTTCAACAGGGATAAGCCCTTAAAGAGGAAACACATAAAATCCCTTAAAGAATTACAGGAAAACACAATCAAGTGAAGGAATGAAACAAAACCATCCGGGATAAAAAAAAATGGAAATAGAAACAATGAAGAAATCACAAAGGGAGACAACTCTGGAGATGGACAACTTTGGAAAGATTCAGGAGTCATACATGCAAGCATCACCAACAGAATACAAGAGATAGAAGAAAGAATATCAGGTGCTGACGATACCATAAAAAAGATTGACTCAACAGTAAGAGAAAATACAAAAAGCTTGTAACCCAAAATATCCAGGAAATCCAGGACACAATGAGAAGACCAAACCTAAGGATTATAGGCATAGATGAGAGTGAAGATTTACAACTTAAAGGGCCAGCAAATATCTTCAATAAAATTATGGAAAAAAATTCCCTAATCTGAAGAGAGAGATGCCCATGAATATACAAGAAGCCTACAGAACTCCAAAGAGACTGGACCAGAACAGAAATACTTCCCGTCACATAATAATCAAAACACCAAATGTACTAAACAAAAAAAGAATATTAAAGGCAATAAGAGAAAAAGGCCAAGTAACATATAAAGGAAGACCTATCAGAATCACACCAGACTTCTCACCTGAGACTATGAAAGCTAGAAGATCCTGGGCAGATCTCATGCAGACTCTAAGAGAACACAAATGCCAGCCAAAACAACTATACCCAGCAAAACTCTGACTCACCATAGATGGAGAAACTAAGATATTCCATGACAAAACCAAGTTTACCCAATATCTATCCACAAACCCAGCCCTACAAAGGATAATAGGAGGAAAAGACCAATACAAGGAGGGAAACTTAACCCTGGAAAAAGCAAGATAGTAACCTTCTCTCATCAAACCCAAAAGAAGTTAACCAATCAAATTTAAAAAATAACATCAAAAATGACAGGAAGTAACAATCACTATTCCTTAATATCTCTTAACATCAATGGACTCAATGCCCCAATGAAAAGACATAGACTAACTGACTGGATACGTAAACAGGACCCTACATTTTGCTGAATACAGGAAACACACCTCAGGGTCAAAGACAAACACTACCTTAGAGTAAAAGGCTGGAAGACAATTTTACAAGCAAATGGTCTCAGGAAACAAGCTGGAGTAGCCATTCTAATATCAGATAAAATTGACTTTCAACCCAAAGTCATCAAAAGAGACTCTGAGGGACATTCTTGTTGGTCAAAGGAAAAATACAACAAGAAGAACTCTCAATCCTGAACATCTATGCTCCAAATGCAAGGGCACCCTCATTCATAAAAGAAACTTTACTAAAGCTCAAAGCACACATTGCACCTAACAGAATAATTGTGGGTGACTTCAACACAGCACTTTCCTCAATGGACCGATCAGGAAAACAGAAACTGAACAGGGATACAATGAAACTAATTGAAGCTTTGGACAATTAGATTTAACAGATATATATAGAACATTCTATCCTAAAGCAAAAGAATATACCTTTTTCTCAGCACCTCATGGTACCTTCTCCAAAATCGACCATATAATTGGTCACAAGACAGACCTCAACAAATATAAGAAGATCGAACTAATCCCATGCCTGCTATCAGATCACTATGGAGTAAAAGTGGTCTTCAATAGCAACAAAAACAACAGAAAACCCACATACACTTGGAAACTGAACAATATTCTACTCAATGATACCTTGGTCAAGGAAGAAATAAAGAAAGAAATTAAAGAGTTTTTAGAACTTCATGAAAATGAAGATATAACATACCCAAATCTGTGGGACATAATGAAAGCAGTGCTAAGAGGAAAACTCATAGCCCTGAGTGCCTCCAAAAAGAAAATGCAGAAACATACACTAACAGCTTAATGACACACCTGAAAGCCTGGAACAAAAAGAAGCTAATTCACCCAGGAGGAGTAGAAGGCAGGAAATCATCAAATTCAGGGCCGAAATCAATCAAGTAGAAACAAAGAGCACCAGACAAAGAATCAACAAAACCAGGAGCTGGTTCTTTGAGAAAATCAACAAGATAGATAAACCCTTAGACTAACCAAAGGACACAGAGACAGTAGCCAGATTAACAAACTTAGAAATGAAAAGGGAGATATAACAACAGAAACTGAGGAAATTCAAAAAATCATTAGATCCTACTACAAAAGCCTATACTCAACACAACTGGAGAATCTGGAGGAAATGGACAGTTTCCTAGAAAGATATTAGACACCAAAACTAAACCAGGATCAAATAGATCAACTAAACAGTCCCATAACACCTGAAGAAATAAAAAGGGTCATAGAAAGTCTCCCAACCAAAAAAGCACAGGACCAGATGGCTTCAGTGCAGAATTCTATCAGACCTTCATAGAAGACCTAACACCAATACTTTTCAAACTATTCCACAAAATAGAAACAGAAGGAACTCTACCCAACTCGTTCTATGAAGCCACAATTACGCTGATACCAGAACCACACAAAGATCCATCAAAGAAAGAGAACTTCAGGCCAATTTATCTTATGAATATTGATGCAAAAATACTTAATAAAATTCTTGCCAACCGAATCCAAGAACACATCAAAACGATCATCCACCATGATCAAGTAGGCTTCATCCCAAGGATGCAGGGATTGTTCAATATAAGAAAATCCATCAATTCTATCCACTACATACACAAAGTCAAAGAAAAAAAACCATATGATCATCTCATTAGATGCAGAAAAGCATTTGACAAAATGTAGCATCCTTTCATGCTATAAGTCTTGGAAGGAACAGGAATTCAAGGCCCATACCTAAACATAGTTAAAGCAGTATACAGCAAACCAGTAGCTAACATCAAATTAAACGGAGAGAAACTTGAAGCAATCCCACTAAAATCAGGGACTAGACAAGGCTGTCCTCTCTCTCCATATCTTTTCAATATAGTACTTGAAGTTCTAGCTAGAGCAATTAGACAACATAAGGAGGTCATGGGGATACAAATTGGAAAGGAAGAAGTCAAATTATCACTATTTGCAGATGAAATGATAGTCTACTTAAGTGACCCGAAAACCTCCACCAGAGAAATCTTACAGCTGATAACCAACTTCAGCAAAGTGGCTGGTTATAAAATCAACTCAAGCAAAGCAGTTGCTTTCCTATACTCAAAGGATAAGCAGGCTGAGAAAGAAGTTAGAGAAATGACACCCTTCACAATAGCCACAAACAATATAAAGTATCTTGGTGTGACTCTAACCAAACAAGTGAATGATCTATATGACAAGAACTTCAGGTCTCTGAAGAAGGAAATCAAAGAAGACCTCAGAAAATGGAAAAATCTGCCATGCTTGTGGATCAGCAAGATTAATATAGTTAAAATGGCCATCTTGCCAAAAGCAATCTACAGATTCAATGCAATCCCCATCAAAATCCCAACTCAGTTCTTCATAGAGTTAGAAAAAGCAATTCTCAAATTTGTCTGGAATAACAAAAAATCCAGGATAGCTAAAACTATTCTCAACAACAAAAGAAATTCTGGGGGAATCAGTATCCTTGACTTCAAGCAATACTACAGAGCAATAGTGTTAAAAACTGCATGGTACAGGCACAGTGACAGACAAGTGGACCAATGGAATAGAATTGAAGATACAGAAATGAATCCATACACCTATGGTCACTTGATCTTTCACAAAGGAGCCAAAAACATCCAGTGGAAAAATGATAGCCTTTTCAACAAATGGTGCTGGTTCAATTGGAGGTCAGCATGCAGAAGAATGTGAATTGATCCATTCTTATCTCCATGTACTAAACTTTGCTCCAAGTGGATCAAGGACCTCCATGTAAAACCAGACACACTGAAAGTAATAGAAAAGAGACTGGGGAAAACCCTTGAGGACATGGGCACGGGGGAAAAGTTCCTGAACAGATCATCAATAGCTTATGCTCTAAGATCAAGAATTGACAAATGGGACCTCATATAATTACAAAGTTTCTGTAAGGCAAAGGACACTGTTAAAAGGAGAAAGTGGCAACCATCAAATTGGGAAAGGATATTCACCAACCCTACATCTGATAGAGGGCTAATATCCAATATATATAAAGAACTCAAGAAGTTAGACCCCAGGGAACCAAATAACTCTATTAAAAATGGGGTACAGATCTAAACAAAAAATTTTCACCTGAAGAAATTCGGATGGCCCAGAGGCACCTTAAGAAGTGCTCAATATCGTTAGTCATTAGGGAAATGCAGATCAAAACAACCCTGAGATTTCACCTTACACCAGTCAGAATGGCTAAGGACAAAAACTCAGGAGACAGCAGGTGTTGGCAAGGATGTAGAGAAAGAGGAACACTCCTCCACTGCTAGTGGGGCTGTAAGATGGTACAACCACTTTCGAAAGCAGTCTGGCAGTTCCTCAGAAAACTGGACATGACACTTCCAGAGGACCCTGCTATACCTCTCCTGGGCATATACCCAAAGGATTCCCCTGCATGCCATAAAGGCACATGATCCATTATGTTCATAGCAGCCTTATTTATAATAGCCAGAAGCTGGAAAGAACCCAGATGCCCCTCAAAGGAGGAATGGATACAGAAAATGTGGTATATTTACACAATGGAATACTACTCAGCAATTAGAAAAAATGAATTCACAAAATTTTTAGGCAAATGGTTTGATCTGGAAAATATCATCCTAAGTGAGGTAACCCAATCACAAAAGAATATACATGGAATGCAATCTCTGATAAGTGGATATTAATTAGCCCAGAAGCCCTGAATACCCAAGGCACAAATCACATAACAAATGACTCCCATGAAGAAGTATGGAGAGGGTCCTGATCCTGGAAAGGATTGATCTAGCATTGGAGGGGAATATAAGGACAGAGAAAAAGGAGGGAGGTGATTGGAGAATGGATGGAAAGAAGAAGGTTCATGGGACATATGGGGAGGGGGATCCCGGAAAGGGGAAATCATTTGGAATGTAAACAAAGAATATAGAAAATAAAAATATTTAAAAAAAGGAAAAAAAAGAAAATTCAAAATGCACAAAGCTTATAACCCAAAACATCCAGGAAATCCAGGACACAATGAGAAGACCAAACCTAAGGATTATAGGTATAGAAGAGAGCTGAATTTCTTAAATTTTCAAAACTTTGCTTCAGTTGCCTGCCATACAAGTATACCATATAATCTACATAGGATATATTCAAAAAATATAAGTTTAAATAGTAATTTTCATTTTTATATGTTATGCATGTGTTTGTCTTAATTCTAAGTACTAGTTTGGTACTTCTCTGTCAGATATACCAAATATAATACTTGTACCTTTTTGGTTACACATTAAATAAGAGGTTTTGAAATGTGTTCTAGTATGTTTATGTCTGTGTTAGCTAGTGGGAAATGAACACATTTTTTTACATAGAGACTTTAATACACAGGCCATTTCATCATTACTGATTTGTTTGTGAGTCAAGGAGTTTAAATGCTAAGTCACCAGCAAATAGCCCTAAAGCACTGATAAGTAAGAAATAATAAATATGCCATTAGAAGCTTTTAAAAGATCTATCATAACTGATGCCAGCATAAGGTATTACTAGCTAGAAAAGAGGAAGGCCAGGTAGGGTCAAATGGAGCTCAAAAATGCTGGGAACTTACTGGCTTACAGCTAGCAGAGACTTTCCTGTGGATATTACTTATGACTCTAAATCAAAAGCTACACTTGTAAAAGAACCACACTGCCTTATTAACGTTTCTTTGATTTTTATTACCAACTCGTTTTAAGTGTCAGAGAAAAAGGAAGTAGGGAAGCCAGACTGAGATATAGATGTATTTTGGAATTTATCAAAACGTAAACTTTTAATATTGTATCCCATTTGAAAGAAAACAATGTGTATAAATATGTGTGTTTGTGAACATGATTTTTCAGATTTCTTAATTAGGCTATTATAATATCCTTTGAATCATAAAAATAGCTATTACGATTTCAGAAAAACTATAAACTATTTGGATAATGAGTCTTCAAGGCATAAACATCTAGGTGCTTTGCTCTGGAAATATAGTTACTGCTGAGAGTATATATATATATATATATATATATATATATATATATATATATATATAGAGAGAGAGAGAGAGAGTGAGAGAGACATAGAACTATAGATAGATATAGATATTTAAAGCTGGTATATATCACAATTGCCTCATTCTATTTGGAACAACTTGACTAACTTAATATACTTTATTAATAACAGGAAGAGACAATAGGAAATAATAAATTTTTATAATACCCAGAATTAAATCATCCTGGATATTAATAACTGCATACTTTATTATATTCTGTGTAGCTTCTTATAAACTATAGAGTAGTGATTATATGGAATTATTTAATGGGAGTTATTAAAATGGAAGTTCATTTTCAGGGTGCAATATGTCTTCTTATGACATGAATTTTCTCTTCTAGGAAAAACAATATAATAAAGTTTAAGGTGTATAATAAAATGATTTGGGAAGCTTTCTCCAATCCTGAATTAAAAAAAAAAAAAAATATATATATATATATATATATATATATATATATATATATATATATATATATATATATTTCTCTTGCCTCCTATTCACACACACATGGCAACACACGCTTCCCCAAACACAAGAACATGAGTACACACACACACAGAGAGAAACACCCATACATGTATATATACACATGCACAAACACAGATACACACAGGTACACACACAAACACAAACCCTGAGTGTTGGAAAGTATTCCATGTTCTTTTCAGAGAAACAAAACCAATAGTGCATACTTTGTAAAAATGATACATTTAAATATATATATATACATACATATATATATGGTAACTAATATATGTACTTATAGTAGCTGAGAATACCTATGATCTGAAAGCTGAAGACCCAGGAGCTGAGTCTGTGATTCAGCCATCCTGTCTATCTACCATGAGAAAACTCAAGACCCAAGAGAAAGGATGGTGTGATGCTGTCTGCATCTAAGTGGGTTTGAATCTTATACTGGTTTAAGACTCAGTCAGAAACCCAAAGAAAAGGCCACCCAAAATCCAAGTCTAAATTCATGAGATGGGTATCTTATATCAACAGGGCTAGGGGGGGAGAGAAAAAAAGAGAAGAGAGAAATGGGTCAAATGGACCCCTTTGAAAGGGAAGAGGGGAGAGGGGTGATGAGAGAGGGGTGAGGGGAGAGGGGTGAGGGGAGAGGGGTAAGGGGAGAGAGGTGAGGGGAGAGGGGAGAGGGAGAGGGAAGAAGACAGGAAAGAGGGGAGAGGGGTGAGGAGAGAGGGGTGAGGGGAGAGAGGTGAGGGGAGAGGGGAGAGGGGAGAAGACAGGAAAGGGAGGAAAGGGGTGAGGGGAGAGGGGTAAGGAGAGAGGGGATTGGTGAGAGGGGAGAGGGGAGGGGAGAGGGGAGAGGGAAGAAGACAGGAAAGAGGGGAGAGGGGTGAGGGGAGAGGGGTGAGGAGAGAGGGGATTGGGGAGAGGGGAGAGGAGAGAGGGGGTTAGGGAGAGGGGAGAGAAGAGAGGGGAGAAGACAGGGAGAGGGGAGAGGGGTGAGAGGAGAGGGGTGAGGGGAGAGGAGAGAGGGGAGAAGACAGAGGAGAGGGGTGAGGGGTGAGGGGAGAGGGGAGAGGGGAGAGGAGAGAGGAGAGAGGGGAGAAGACAGAGGAGAGGGGTGAGGGGAGAGGGGTGAGGAGAGAGGGGATTGGGGAGAGGGGAGAGGGAAGAGGGGAGAGGGGTAAGGGGAGGGGGAGAGGGGAGAAGACAGAGGAGAGCGGTGAAGGGAGAGGGGAGAGGGGTGAGGAGATAGGGGATTAGGGAGAGGGGAGAGGGAAGAGAGGTGAGGGGAGATGGGAGAAGACAGGGGACAGGGGAAAGGGGTGAGGGGAGAGGGGAGAAGACAGGGGAGAGGGGTGAGGGGAGAGGAGAGAGGGGAGAGAGGAAAGAGGAGAGGGGAGAGGGGAAAGGGGAGAGGGGAGAGGAACAAAGACAGGGGAGAGGGGTGAGGGGAGAGGAGTGAGGGGAGAGGGGAGAGGGGAGAGAGGTGAGGGGAGAAGGGAGAGGGAGAGAACACATTGATCCCTCTATATATTCCTCTATCTCTATAGTTTGGACTCACTACATTGGACAACATCTGCTCAAGTTTGTGACAACACTGTCTTTACTTAGGCTACTGACTAAAATACAAATCCATTCCATACACTGGTGCACAGGTCACAAAGACCTGTGTATGGTCCTCCCTTTTCATCTAGTCAACTCAGCATATAAAAAGTAATGACCACACTTTCCATTTCCATTTTATTTTCTCTCAAAACTTTTCCTTCAGGTGCCTTTGGGATATGATTTCTGCTAAGTTTTTACCTACCCCTCAGGTGTATTGAAGGCCTTAGCACCATCACTTATACCTTTAAATATCTCTGTCTACCACCAGAATATCATTGATGTATAATTTCTCAATTTTATCTATTTTTTAGCTACAAATTACTCTTCTGTACCTTTAGTCCTGGAATTTAAACTTGAATATATATATATATATATATATATATATATATATATATATATATATATATATATGAATGAATAGGTCACACTTTTTATCTTTGCTGTATGATTCTTTTGCACACTGTGCATTTCTAGATTCATCAAAAATAAACAAAAGCCCATGCCCCATCAAAGAAAAATCAAGCTAGAACAGACCAGGAAGTTTCCTCTCTGCTGCCTAGTTTTCATAGAGCTAGAAGGTACCTGACAAGGTATGAGGTGACTGTCATCAAACCCTCAGAGTATTCTGCATAGAACACTACTTACAGGCAAAGCCAAATGTACTCACTGGTACACCAGTGGCAGTATGGTTGTTGGAGAAACCAACTACTCTATGAATGGATTTGAGGCCAGTTAATCAAAGACAAATTCAATTCATGCCTAGTACAGTACAAATTTAATCAAGAGGAATATCTGGTGAGACCATAGGTCCTAAAGAGGAACCACTACAGTTACTATGCTAAATGTATAGACGTGTGGTAGGGCTGGATAGAAGGCTCAATGGTTATGAGCATAGGCTACTCTTCCAGAAGATCTGGACTAGATTCTGAGCACCTACATTGTGGCTCACAACCAACAGTAATTCCAGTCCCAGGAGCTCCAGTTCCCTCTTGTCTCCATGGCATTGCGTGGATGTAGTGCAAAGGCAAAGTATATGCAGGTATATACTAATGTACCTAAAATAAAAATAAATGAAATCTTTAAAAAAAAAGAGCTCTTGTCAAACTTGCTTTGAAATGTTTATATTTATGGTCATTGATAGTTACTATTATAAACCTGACTAAGAGAAGCTTCTTCTGGCAGTGGGCAGCAGTCAACTACAGAGATTCCTATCGATCAAAATGATGAGATTAAGTTGTGGTTAAGTCAGTCATACCTAGTGTTGGTTTTTCCATGCAGTTCGTCTGCCTGCATGCTGCACAGGTCACCTGTTTGCCCGTTGCATGAGCTGCGGGAATAAGGAGGATATGCAGGCCGCAATGAAGTCACACCAGGCCAAACAGTTCCACATGGGACTTTATTTAACATGGGGAAAGGTGCAGCGGGCAGGAAGAAGGAAGGAAAGAAAGAGAGAGAGGAGAAATGCTACCCAATTATATACGAATGATGACGTAAATTACAGGTAAAGTTAGGCCATTGAATTCTGGGTATATGGTGTTGTTGCCTTGGCACTGTGCTAATTGTCGCTTATATCATGCCACAGGTCTCGCAGGTCTCGGTACTAACACC
Source organism: Apodemus sylvaticus (assembly GCF_947179515.1). Lineage (NCBI taxonomy): Eukaryota > Metazoa > Chordata > Mammalia > Rodentia > Muridae > Apodemus > Apodemus sylvaticus. The sequence continues at coordinate 93,236,926 of NC_067482.1, read as the reverse complement.
TAGGGAATCTGTATCAACCCTCCAAAGGCTCAGGGCACAGAACAGAAGGGGGAGATGGAAAAAGTGTAAGAGAACAAGAAGGAATTCTCTTTGGAACATAAAATAGTTAGTACATGCATGAATTACAGTATTTGTGAGTGTTGCACAAGACCTGTCCACACAAGATTTAGTCATTTAATCTTGCATGGAGCAGCTCAGGAGGCTCCACCCCTATCTAATGGATGTTGGGGGAGAGGAAGTCAACTGTTCGTATGGAGTGTGGCTGCTAATATGTTGCCAGTGCTCTGGTGGATGAAGCATGGGATGGATGCATGCACAAGTAGGCACTATAAAATGGACTCTGTAATTTAGGTTTCTTAAAAGAAGAGAACATGAATTTAGAAAGGAGAAGTATAGGAGATTGAGGAGAAGTAGGAAATATGAGTTCTTCTAGCTTCATTTATGATTTATTTCAATTCACTTACAATTAGTTCTCATCAAAAATGAAGCATGAATTTATGCTGGCTTTCCTTGAGATTAGATTTTCTCTCTGAAGCTTGATTCCATTGAATGTAGCTTTGTGTTTTAGTGTTCTCCTTTCTTAGAATGAGTTTTTTTTAGAAGACTTTGCTTCTTATTCATGGGCTCCTCTAAATGCATCCAAAATCCCTACAGATTTGATTAGGTCTAATCATGATGTATAAATCAATGCCAGCACCCTTTGTGGTCTATCAACAGAAAAATGGACCAAGAAGCATTGTGTGTGTGTGTGTGTGTGTGTGTGTGTGTGTGTTATGGTGTAGGAGTTAGGTCCTATGAATGCTCTCAGTTTGACAGTTTACTCTTTATGAGTCCTTATGGAGAAGGTTAGTTGATTCTGTAGATTTTTCTGGTAACCTAACCACTCTATTATCCATCCTTCTCCTTTTCCACAGGATTCCCCAAGCTCCACTTAATGTTTGGCTATGGGTCTATGCATCAGTTTCCAGTAGTTGCTAAACCAAATTCATAAACAAAATTTAAGAGTATATCAAAAAATTCACCCACCATGATCAAGTAGGGTTCATCCCAGGGATGCAGGGGGTAGTTCAAGATATGAAAATAGATCAATGCAATCTACCAAATAAACAAACTAAAACAAAACAAACCCCACATGATCATCTCACTAGAAAAATGAAAAATCCTTTGAGAAAATTCAACTTCCCTTCAGGATAAAGGTCTTGGAGAGCTCAGAGATTCAAGGCACATACCTAAAGACAATATAAGCACTGTACATCAAACCAATAGGCAACAATAAATTAAATGGAGAGAAATTTAAAACAATTCCCCTAAAACAAGGGACAAGGCAAGGCAATCACTCTCTCCTTATCTATTCAGTATAGTTCTTGAAGTTTTAACTAGAGCAATAAGAATACTAAAGAAGATCATGGTTGTACCAATTGGAAAAGAAGTCAAATATCACTATTCATATATATGATAGTATATATAAGTGACCCCAAAAATTCTTCTAGGGAACTCTTATAGCTAATAAATACCTTCAGCAAAGTAGCTGGATACAAAATTATTCAAAAAATAAAACATAAAACAAAAACTCAATAGCCCCCATTTATACAAATGGGGCTTATACAAATAGACCGAAAAACAAATTAGAGAAGCAGCACCCTTCAAAATAGTCACGAATAAAGTAAAATATCTAAAACTCTAGTCAAACAAGTGAAAAAACTGTGTGACAAGAACTTCAAATTTTTGAAAACAAAATTAAAGAAGAAGGTATCAGAAGATAGAAAGATTTCCCATGCTCATGGATCGGTTCCAGGAGCCATCCTCACTTAGAACTCAATGCCAAGAACTCTCCATACCAGGAGCCATCCCTACCTGGCTCTCAATGCCAGGAGACCTCGATTCCAGGAGTCATTCTCACTTAGATCTCTATGCCAGGAACCATTCCTAAATAAATCTTAAAACCCCATCCTTTTGAAGTTCATCTGTAGATAGGTTACTATAGCAACCCCTTTCCACTGCACCTTCTCATGACCCCCCTTTATCATGCAAGAATTCCAGCAGCAATAACTAACTTTACCAGAAATTATGAGAAACTGTTTCACAGAAATGATGCCAACCCCTTGAGATTGTTCCCCCCTTTACCCCTCCCAAACCTTGTAAGTTTCCCTTTATATTGACTTGTGTAAAAATTAAAATTTGACAGCTTGATCTGGATTAGACTTGCTGTCCAGCCTCTCTCTATTGTCTTGTTGCCCCATCACCTTTCTTCTAGGTGGCTTAAGAAACCCTGTTGATTGTTCTGCGGGTTGGGACACTCTGGCGCCCAGCGTGGGGCACCTGTGGAGTGATCTAGAGAAAGGAGGTCGGGGCTAAAGGAGGAGGGCCCTCTGCATACGGCTCCCAGAGAGGAGCGAATTTGGTTGAAGCAAGGTTGACCCACCAGGGGAAAATTTCCACGACAACTTCGTCTCAGAAGGTGAGACCCCATGGGGCAAGCTTTTACTCAGCAATCTCTGTTCATTTCAGGGCTAAAGGAATCTCTCAAGACATGGGGCTGTGTTAAGAAAAGGAGATCTTAGGTACTTCTTTGAGAATACTTAGGGTCTTAAGTATTATGTCGGACAAATTGTCCCTGCTTCCCAGAGGAAAGAACCATAGATAAGAAAACATGGGCTAGAATAAGAGTTACTATGCAACTTTTGGTCCGGGAAAAGAAAAGAAAAAAAAGTTCCGGTTAGTGCCTTTAACTACTGGTCTCTGATTAATGACATTATTCAGAATTCTTCCTGTTTCCAGGATTTAGTTCTCTGAAAAAGTGCTCATTCAGACACTGTCTCTGTGCTCTCTTATCCCTTCTACCTCTGATAGATATGGAGGAGGGACTTTTAAGACGGTCTCTGTCTCTGACTGCTCTTTTCCCTAATTTCTCAAAAAGACCAAAGTCTATCCTTTTTTAAAAACTCTGAAATCTAGTCATAATTCAGGTGCTGACACTCTATCTCCCAGGGAGGAAGCCAACTTGGAGGAGAAAGCTGCCAGCAGAAGAGCCACTGAAAAAAAATTTCTTCTCTCTGCCAAATGATAGCTGCAAGGAGCAAGTAGCCCTCTTAAAGGAGCCACGAGACTTAAAAGGACAAATGGTCACTCTAACTTCAAGATTTATTTTAAAGACAAATAGCTAGAAAAAAACCAGAGTCAAAACAATCCCCTTGACTTTAAAATTTTAGCAAAATTAAGGTCCACAGTCACAGCCTATGGGCGGACTGCTCCCTTCACTTTGGCACTTAAAATCTTCCGCTGAGGGCTGGCTTACACCTGAGGAATTTATCCAGCTTGCCTGAGCTGAGCTCTCTGGGGGAGAATTTATTCTTTGGAAGTCAGAGGCAGCTGAAGCAGCCGGAGAAATCGAAAGTAAAAACCACTCACAGGCAGAATGTAAGTCCTGGACTGCAAAGAAATTCCTGGGCTCTCCTTCCCTCCTACCTCTCTCCACATGGTTATGGCCAGTCTGTACTTATCTACACACACACTCTCTCTCTCTGCCATTCTCTGTCTCCACAGCCCCATTTACTCTGTCCTGAATAAACTATTCTATACCATGTCTGTGTGTGTTTGCCTAGGCACCCCCCTTCTCTACTCTGCTGTATATCACATTCTCTAAACTTCTTTCTCTTTTTATAAACCCAATAGGGGTTAAAAAAAAAAAAGCAGGGCAGTATGGAGTAACTATCAGTGGATGCCACTGTACCTCCCCTCCCTTCTCTGGCAGAATTTCCAGAAGAAAAAGAAGATAAGGAGTTAACTCTTAAGAAAAAAAGCAGGTTTCAGAAAAGCAGTTTTTTCATGTGCAGGACTTGGTATCAAAAAAAGAAAAAATGATTAAAAGCTATTTCAAAACTCTTCTGGGGAGGAGAGGAAAATGGAAGATGTTCTATTTTCTCTGAATCCTACTGGAGATATCCTTAGTTCTGGTTAAGATATTTGGATCTCTTTGGGACATCAAGTTCCCTCTCTGTCTGTTGTCTGTTTTTGGTGCACCAAAACCTGTCCATATGTGTGTCAATTTATGTTGTCTATTGTTTTGATTGGCTGAATGATTGTGTTTATGTTTTATGTTGAAAAGGAAAAAATGTATTTGGTTTAAATTTATGAGATTTGTGTGATCGCTTCATCTTTATTTCTAATTGATTTTAAGGTATAAATGTTTTACATGTCTTGACTATAGAGTATTGGCTCATAAGTTATTGGACATGATTAAAAAAATACATAATGATCAGGAAAAAATATAATGATGGTAACAAAAGGTAAGTTTAAAGCTGACAATTTAGTGTTAGCGCTATCTTAAGCAACACGTGACATGACACAACCCAAGAAAAACAGGTCTCTAAGATATTTCTAAATTGGCAAAATATTTTTATGTGGTTCTTATCCTAGAAATCAGACTTATAGAAAATAATGTCTGCCTCTGGGTGCACACCGGGTCTCCCGCACTTCCTTGAGACCGAGCGCTGTGGCTCTGGCCGTTCAGATCCCAAAGCAGGCACCCGAAGGCTCCCGCTGGGGCCCGCTGGATTCACCGGAGCACACCGACTTCTCTCCACTGGCCACCCGGAAGCCCCTCTTGCCTCTTGCAGGACCTGGAGATGTGGTGTTGCCACCCAGGCTAATCTGGATCTGAAAGCGGAGAGAGCTGAGCTGAGGGCTCCCGCCAGAGGCCTCAGGACTGGGACACAAGCTCTGGGCCACAGGAGCAAGCCCGCTGCGAGCTCCAATTCTACTAATTCTTAAATTTTACAATTATTTATACAATACAATTTTTAAAAAAAGTTTATTAAAAATATGCATATGATTATTAACACCTTCTCAGGGTTTCTAATTATAAATATTTTAACAGAAGAAACAACAACAACAAATAAAATTAGTCATCACATATGTTACCTAAACCCCCATGGCAAAACAGCCCAAAAAGCACACTCTAGTGCCTTAACAGAAAGAGCATCCTTGTCACAGCCATCCCCACCTGGCTCTCAATGCCAGGATACCTCAATACCAGGATTCATTCTCACTTAGATTTCCATGCCAGGAACTATTCCTAAATAAATCTCAAAACCCCCTTCTTTTGAAGTTCAGCTGTAGATAGGTTACTATAGCAACCCCTTTCCATTTCACCTTCTCATGACCCCCCTTTATCATGCCAAAATTCCAGCAGCAATAACTAGCTCTACCAGAAATTATGAGAAACTGTTTCTTAGAAATGATGCCAACCCCTTGAGATTGTTCCCCCCTTTACTCCTCCCAAACCTTGTAAGCTTCCCTTTATATTGACTTGTGTAAAAATTAAAATTTGACAGCTTGATCTGGATTAGACTTGCTGTCTAGCCTCTCTCTATTGTCTTGTCGCCCCATTGCCTTTCTCTTAGGTGGCTTAAGGAACCCTATTGACTGTCCTGTGGGTCAGGACAGATCGATAGGATTGACATAGTAAAAATGGTTTACCAAAAGCAATCTACATATTCAGTGCAATTCCTATTAAAATTACAGCACAATTCTTTATAGACTTTGAAAGAACAATTTTCAGCTTCATATGGAAAAATAAAAGGACTAGGATAGCTAAAACAATCCTGTACAATAAAAGAACTACAGGAGGTATCACCCTCCCTGACCTCAAGCTGTACTACAGAGCAATAGTAATAAACAGCACATGGAACTGGAGTAAAAACAGGCAGATCTATCAATGCAATTGAGTCAAATAATGAGAAGTAAGTCCACACACATATGGACCCTTGATTTTTGACAAAGAGTGACAAATAAGCCAAAACTATACAAGAAAGCAAAGAAAGCTTCTTCAACAAATGGCATTAGTCTAAGGAGCATTTTTTTTTTGTAAGAATTGAGTTTATCTCCCCAGGGTTCTGGAGTGAAAACAAGTTTGATGCTGCCATTTCTTTGCCAACAGGCATTGACAGAATGGAAGCATCATTCAAAATACCTGGTCAGGGTTATTACAGTGTATTACTCTTTGAACCAAGTTTTTGCCCTCCTTTGTATGCCCAAGTGCTGTTCTCACAGTCCATATTTTAGGAGCACAATTTTCTCCAACTATGTCTTTTTCCTGCTCTACTTAATTGCATCCTCTCCATTATTGATCGTGTTTCTGTAAGAGTACATTTGCCAAGGAAATGATGACTGTGCTATAAAAGAGGACAATCCATAGGATCCTGTATCTATACAATTTGTTGCTGCTGTTGAATTCCCCTCAGATAAATGGCCTGGACATGTATTCTGGAAGAATGGTGATAGAAATAACATCAGACCATCTCATATTTCCTCTCTGGTATCTAGGGATACTCTAGTATGAATGGTTTATTTGAGCATTAAACAAACAAAAACAAAAACAAACAAAAAACCCTCCACCTTAAATTTCCTTTTTAAATTTCTGTGATTTTTAGCATGGAACAATATGCCTATATGAACACCTTTGTACATTTCACCATTTCTGTTCTAACTCATGGTCTTTATTTTTGTTTCAGAAAGCTAACTATTACAATTGTACTCTTTGACCTTTTCAGTGCTGTCAATAAGTCATTATCCAACAACTTTCTGTCTTTAAGTCAATAAAATATAATTCAAAAGAAATTCTTTTATTATTTTTTATATTGTGCAGAATTAAAGATGGGAAAGACAGTAGTAAATCTGGGTCCAGTGAAGAAGAAACTCCATAGTCATTTGATCATAAAAGCTTAACAGAGAGGATTATTAATAACGTGAAAGGATATCCTATTAAGAATAGGCATTCTCACCAATGGAGGTAGGGTGAGAAGACTACAGAAACAGCAGGCATAGCCAATAGCCAAAATTGTTGGGCTGAAGTTGCTCAAGGGTCAGTCTCCTTGGAAGCAGGAATGATCAAGGGTCACTGGGTAGCACAGAAGTTTGTGCTTTAGTAAAGTTCTGTGAGCTTCCTTCTAGGTTTCTGCAGGCACTTTACAAGTAGGTGATGCTGACAACATGAGCCAGTACTAAGAGCCACTGGTGTCTGATCAGCTTCTGAGTACCTTATACTTTAGGAGCAGGCAAAGGGCACACCAGAATCAGGAAGACAAGCCTTTTTTATATCCAGTGTCTCCAATGCCCTCTACTGAAAGTAAATCATTATGCAGATGGCAAGGGAGATCCCATTTCCATAGTCTGTTATGTCAAGAACAAATATATACACCAGAAAATAGAGTTTTATATCTGATTTAACTACTTCCCTTAGCTATACATTGTGACTTTCCTATAATGGTAATTCCATGACACTGAAGCCTTTTTTGTCCAAGGCACAAAATTTTGCTTCCTGCACAAGTTGAGCTGACATGATCCAGTTGACTCTCAACCATCCACTGGTACATTCACTTCCATCTTCATTATCCCTGGGTCACAGTAGTTTACACATTTTGGCCAATGCTTTAATGTGCTATCTAGTATTGTAGATATATATAGTCTTAAGTCAAAAAACATAGATGTCAGAGACAATGGCACAAATAATTGTTCATTTTAATAATTTTCATCTCTTTCCCCATTTTAAACTGCTTTATGAGAACCAAATGATACAAACATAAGAGGGAGAAAAAGGATTTAAATAATTTAGATGAAGACAGGCATTGAGAGAAACTGGCTAATTAATTAACCCTTAAAAAGTTGAACTTGACAACACAGTGCCATTTTCTTCATTTTAATGATTGTTTCGACCATCCTTTGCCATGGAGCACCATATCCAGGTGGTACAGGGAGATAACTGGCCACCCAGGAGTGCAGAGAGGCCTGACAGCACAGGTAGCACGATCCCTACAGCTCAGAGGAATCAGCCCAAAACCCTGAGGACACAGCCTGGGACAGGAGTCTTCCAATTTCTGTCTGCACCCAGAGTTGATCCTAGGCCATAGAGATACATGGACAAATACCATCACAAGAGATCTGGTCTCCCAGGAGTGCCTACAAACCTGTGTGCACAAGTAAGGCTACCATCTCTCTTCAAATTCCTGGCTCAAGAGGAACATGCCCAGAGACATTAGGACACAGGAACCAAGGATCAGCTCGAGACAGGATCCTTCTGCCTTCTGTCTGTACATCTGAGCTTACCTTGTATCACAGCTTTCCATACCTAAATTCCTCCCAGAGAGAATGGAAAGCTGTGATACAAGGTAAGCCATACACAGGCTTGCAGGATAGATAAGCCACAGTCAGAGACAGCAAGGTCAGCTAACACCAGAGATAAACAGATGGCAAAAGGCAAACACAAGAACATTACCAACAGAAAACAAGGCAACATGACACCATCAGAACCCAGTTCTTCCACAACAGCAAATCCTAGATACCCCCAACATACCAGAAAAGCAAGAGCTGGACTTAAAATCACATCTCATGATGTTAATAGAGGACTTTAAAAAGGAAATGAATAATCCCATTAAAGAAATACAGGAGAACATGGGTCAACAGGTAGAAGCCCTTAAAGAGGAAACACAAAAATCCCTTAAAGATTTACAGGAAAACACAAACAAACAAATGAAGGAACTGAACCAAGTGAATTTAACAGATATCTATATGACATCTCATCCTAATATATCTTCTTCTCAGAACCTCATCGTACTTTCTCTAAAATTGACCATACAGTTGGTCACAAAACGGACCTCAACAGATATAAGAAGACTGAAATAATCTCATGCCTCTTATGAGATCACTATGAATTAAGAATGGTCTTTAATAGCAACAAAAACAACAGAAAGCCGACATATACGTTGAAGCTGAACAATGCCCTACTCAATAAGAACTTGCACAAGGAAGAAATAAAGAAATTAAAGACATTTTAAGATTTAATGAAAATGAAGGCACAACATACCCAAACTTACGAGACACAATGAAAGCAGTGCTAAGAGGAAAACTCATAGCTCTGAGTGCCTCCAAAAAGAAACTAGAGAGAGCATACACTGGTAGCTTAACAGTAGACCTGAAAGCTCTAGAACATAAAGAAGATAATATACCCAAGAGGAGTAGATGGCAGGATTTTATCAAACTCAGAGGTGAAATCAACCAAGTAGAAACAAAAAGAACTATAAAAAGAAATATGGAAACCAGGACCTGGTTCTTTGAGAAAATCAACAAGTTAGATAAACCCTTAGCCAGACTAAACAGAAGGCACAGAGACAGTATCCTAAAAAAATGGGGTACAAAGCTAAATAAAGAATTTTCACCTGAAGAACTTTGGATGGCTAAGAAGCACCTTAAGAAATGTTCAATATCCTTAGTCATCAGGGAAATGCAAATGATAACAACCCTGAGATTTCACCTCACACCAATCAGTATGGCTAAGATCAAAAACTCAGGAGACAGAAGGTGCTGGTGAGGATGTGGAAAAAGAGGAACAGTGCTCACTGCTAGTGGGATTGCAAGCTGGTAAAACCACTCTGGAAATCAGTTTGGTGGTTCCTCAGAAAATTGGGCATAATACTACTGGAGGACCATCCTATACCACTTCTTGGCATATACCTAGAGGATTCTCCAGCATGTAATAAGGACAGATAATCCACTATGTTAATAGCAATCTTATTTATAATAGTCAAAACCTGGAAAGAATCTAGATGTCTCTCAATATAGGAATGGATACAGAAAATGTGGTATATATACACAATAGAATATTACTCAACTATTAATAACAGTGAATTCATCAAATTCTTAGGCAAATGGATGGAACTAGAAAATATCCTGAGTGAGGTAATGCAGTCATAAAAGAACACACATGATATTCACTATCTGATAAGTGGATATTAGCCTAGAAGCATGGAATACCCAAGATACAATTCACAGACCAAATGAAGCTCAAGAAGAAGGAAGAACAAAATATGGATACTCTGGTCCTTAGAAGGCAGAACAAAATATCCACAGGAGGATAGACAGAGAGAATTGTGGAGCTGAGACTGAGGGAAAGACCATCTAGAGACTGCCCAACCTAAAGATCTATCCCATATACAGTTACAAAACCCAGATACTATTATAGATGTCAACAAGTGCTTGCTGACAGGAGCCTGATATAGCTGTCTCCTCGGAGGCTCTGCCAATCCATGACAAATACAGAGGGGGACACTCTCAGCCTATGATTAAACTGAACACAGGGTCCCCAATAGAGGAGCTTGAGAAAGAAGCTGAAGGGATTTGTAACCCTATAGGAGGAATAACAATATGAACCACCCACTACTCCCAGAGCTCCCAGGGGCTAAACCAACAACCAAAGAATACACATTGAGGGACCCATGGCTCCAGATACATATACAGCAGAGGATGGCCTTCTTGGATATCAAAGGGAGTAAAGGACCTTGGTCCTGAGAAGGCTCGAAGCCCCAGTATAGGGGAATGCCAGGCCAGGGAACAGTAGTGGGTAGATTGGTGAACAGGGTGAGGGAGATGGATTAGGAGATGGGGGGTGGGGCAGAAAGAGAGATATCATTTGAAATGTAAATAATGAATATATCTAATAAAAAATAAAATAAGTTAAATTAATGGTTTTTGCAAACCAGTGATTTGAAATATTTGACACAGTGGAAGTCCTATAAGCCACACTGACCTATTAACAAAAACTCAGACTCCTAACAGCCAGAAACAGTACAGGTCTTCTTTATTTCTTATACCTCAACAGTGGCAGTGACCCTGGGAGGCTGTACACCAATAGTGTGGAGGCCTTCAGGTTTCTACTGACATCTCTGTTTGTCAGGTGAAGTTATTTCCAAAACTTTCATTTATTTAATCCTCCAGCTGTCTAAAACATCTTTATGGGTGGCCATTTTTAGCCTGCCCTTTTCCCCTTTGCTCTCTGAACCCATCAAGATCCTCCCTTGAGACCCCCTAAAGGTCTAAGATCAGTGGGGAAAGAAAGTAAAAAAGAGATGTCTAATGATACCCTAGTCAGCTGGCAACCTTCCGTAAAATGACTTTGAAGGAGAGCTGCTGGGAGAGCTGCCACTGTGGATTTTATTCCCACTATCACAACACAAAATAATTAATGGGCAAAAATACTTTTTGTTTAATAATTGCTGTTCTTCCTTAATGTGAACCAAGGGGACAGTCTGGGGGAGACAATAACAGCTGCCCCCCACACACACATTTCATTATCACCAAACTTCACATTTCACACAAAAGCATTGCCAGCGTGGCCTTACAGCTTTAATTAGTTTCTGCCATAGCTGTGAAGGTCAGCCAATTATTGTGTGTGAAATTTCAATATGCAATGGCTGAATCGAATCGAGCATTGCAACAGTGTAAGGATTCTGCTGTGCTGTGAATGCACTTTTTTGCAACCCACTTTTTGAAACACAAGGTAACATAAAATAATCATCAGGTATGCATGGCTTCAAGGCTTGCTGGTTAATTGAACATGTGCTTAATGGGGGAAAACACATAATTTCTGATTGTTTCTTAAATTCCCTCTTATTACATTGTCATTATCTATGACACATTGTTAAGGTTGAATTGTGCTTCATGATTAACTTTCCCTTACTCACTTAGATCTCCATGAAAACATTTGATCTGGGAATCAAACTTAGTTTCATCATATTTATATGATAACAAGTTAGCATCTATGTTTACATACATGTGCAAATATATATGCATCAACATATATTTCCAGTATTGGTCAGAATATGTGCCTAAAACATGCATATCTTAAGTATATATTAAAATATATACATTTAAACATGAGTCTATAAGCTTGTAAATATATGTAACATATTAGAACGATTTAAGAATGCTATTTACTGAAAATGTTTTAGCAGGGACGACTCACTTCATTTAGGATCAACAAAGTGACAGTTGGAAGCAGCCTGGAATCTCATCTTTTCCTGCTCCATGTATTTCATAAATGAAGAACCAGGCTCAAAAGTGACACAGGCTTCACTAAAGTCACATTGCTCCTTAGAGAAAGACAAAGGCTAAAATTGTAACTTCTTTGTCTGCCTTTTGGTTGACTGGGGGTTTCTGAGACAAGTACTTAACATATATATGTTTCATGATGACCTCAAATTCTTGACCATCTTCCTCACAGCACACATGTCCTGTACTGGGATTTCAGGTACAGATCGCCACACCCAGCTCCTTTCACTATCTTTGATGGGACTGTTTGAGCATCACATAAAAATGCAGACAAGATTGTACCATCCAATTGATAAAGGTTCAGTTTTTTTTCCTCAAAGATTTGCTTGAGTGTGAAGCCATTTTGTCTTATTGTTTTTGTATTGCACACACTAACAGTTCTTACAGAGACAAAGGTTTACAGAGATCTTCTCCTTGTAGACTCCATGAAGAGCATTGTTGATGTCTGAAATGAATAAAATATTTATGAGTTGATTGACCAACAAGGTAAATAAGACAAAGAAGAAGAGAAAGAAGAGAAGGGGAGATAAAGGCAGGATAGGATCAAGGAAGACAAGGGTTGCAGCTGCAGATGAGAAACTGCAGAATATTTATCAGCATCCTCAGCCACCACTGCTAGGCTCCATCATGTGACTTCACTCCTCCAGGTATGACAACAAATACTCCTCACACTGCCACCCCATGTTTCCAGGTAGGGGCAAAAGGACAGGTAACCCATGGAAGCAACACTGACCTAGATGTGGAACTTGAATATGACCCATCTTATTAGGTATCTTTCCCTTCCCAAATAGAGAATGGACTTTGTTAAGATGAGTTACTCTTTTGGTTCTTTTCTAATTTCCAAGGCAACCAGCTAAAGAGGCTGTAGGGTGGACTTCAAAGCCTTAGAAACCAAACACTGAGTAGAGTTCTTAGATTGAATCCTGTGGTGACCTGTGGAAGAAAGTTAAGATTGAAAAGATCTAAGGGGACTGATTGAGCAGTGAGGAATCAGTTGTGACTGTGTGTGGTTCTTCCAAGTGATTAAAAATCAGAACAGGTTGCTTCAGCTTCTCTGGGGAACTGTAGGGGTCAGCACTCTCCACATAAGGAACTGTCCCCATGTGGAGTGGCAAGTCTTTGTTGAAGCTGGAGAGGGGATGGCCAGTGAATCTTTGTCTTCATTGGTTTCTGTCCATCATTCTGGCTTCTACCTACAAGATGCTAGTGACACTTCTCCCTCAGTTCTGACAACCCAAAAGGCCTCTAGATTTCGCCAAATGTATTAAATCCTTTCAGAATGTGAATCACCATGTAAAAAAAAAGAGACTTTTGTTAGTGAACTTAAAACAGAGAAAACCTAAATAAGTTTTCAGGAAGAAAAGACAAGAGAATTGGAGAGTGGATCCAAAGGAAGAGTAGGCGATGTAGAGGGAGCCATGTTGGGAAGGATAACGAGATGGAACCATTACTTTGATCAGATAATGGGCTTCTTGGTGAATCAAGGAAAGGCTGTGCAACAGGCAACTGATCTTAAGAGCAATTAACTCAGTGGGTCTTATCTTTTAAGTATCAGAGCGGTGAGTTTCACTAATGACTGGAAATTCATTCAAACTTTGGGCAGCAAACTGCAGGTCACGGCACAAATTTATAGCAGAATCACAAAAAAAGAAAACCAGAAAAAGAAAAAGCACAGCTAAGTTGCCACAGTTGCTGCTTCCTCAGTTGGCCTTTACCTAACTGGCTATAGGAGCATAAGTGGACACTTCTTTCAACCTAGAATTATCAAAACAAGGTAGCCCAAGGACAAGAAACTAAAGCCAGGCAGAACAAGAAATCTGGGTGCTTGCATGTGACACAGACTTAGGTACCAGACAAAAAAGAGAGCCACAGCTTGGGAAATCATGGAAGAATCAAGGTATCATGCACCCCAATGTTTGCACTGTGGGCCACAATCTAGTATCCACATCAGATGCTCCCTGCTGAACCTGTCACCTCCTATCCACCCTGCTCAGTGATATTTGGAAGCATCTGTACACAATTTTTGTCACTGATGATTGGTGCTGGGCTTTGGCATGCCGGGGTGTGTGGCCGGGAAACTACTGAGTCTATGGACAGAAGGGGGTTGGAAGGTATTGTTAACCTTCCTGTAATGATCATCATTTCCACCAGGACATCATTAATGTCACTGTTCAGAAACCCATTTCCACATTGAAATTATCTTGTAAGTTATCTAATATAAACTCTTAGGCAATCTTCAAAGAAAATTAACCTGTTATATTTTAGCATCATTTTGGAAAGAACAGGTTTCTGGTTTCTTCTTTTATTCATTCATGCATTCAATAGCTCATCCAAAATGAGTTACCAACTCTTAATGCACACCATGCCAATCACTAAGCATGCAAAATAAATAAATAAATAAATAAATAAATAAATAAATAAATAAATAAATAAACCAAACCTGAACGCAGAGAAAGCCATCCATATAGACAGACTGTTCTCCCAAATTCCTTTACTGAAGACCTAACCTCCAAGATAATTACACTTAGAATAGGATCCAGAGAAGGAAGTTACAGTTAAATTAGATCATAGTGTTAGCCCTTGCAGACAGCTGGTGACTACAAGCTAGGAAAGTAGACCTCACCGGAAACTGTTAAGCCAGCTATTTAAATCTCCCACTTCCGGATTCAGAACGATGAGAAGACAAACATCATAAGCTTAATCAACCAATCCGAGCAGACAACAGCAAGCACACCCTCCTGGGTCTTCAGGTTTATTATGAAGCTTCTCCTAAGCATGTGTCAAAAACATAGATTATCCCAAACTCTTTCTTATGCTAATCTAACCCATTTTCATGTTCTCTGTTTCCTTCAGCTTTGCCAGCATGGTAAAGACTATGATTCAAATCCTAGCATCTGGTAGTTGAAACACCAAAAGTTCATCTTTTTTGAGCCACAGTATTTTCTTTATAACATGGCCACAAGACACACACACACACACACACACACACACACACACACACTGGCAGATGCAGGAAGAGATTAATGAAAAATCAAGGAAGAGTGTCTAATTCTGTCATAGTAAGAGACATACCAGTCCCTCGGCAGATAATAGTCCCAATGTCCCCTAGGATTTGAATTTATTCAAAGTTTGTTTTCAAGAATCATTCGGTTTATTACTCCTAAGTGTCTTAATAGATGTTGGCCCAGAGAGGCTGAAGTTTTGTTTCTGCCAAACATCTCCCAGAGGATTTTAGTAACTACAACATTTTTATTGCCTAACAATCAAAATACCAACAATGAAGTTGCTGTCTCTCAAAGGGCATAAAGCAATTATAGAATTTTGAAGAGTTGGCCCCTGACTAGTACCTGAAATAAAATAAATATGTAGTTCCACCTTAAAAATTAAACGAAATTCAATGAAGTGTAACTATGTTTATTTCTAGCATATGAACCACTTAAACCCACATCACAGGACATAAAATGGAGCAATAATGAACCCACAGCCCATATACCTATCTGTTTCTCCAGGTTACTACATGCTCATATGTGCCAAGTACTGTGCTCAACTACTGCCATCTGCTAGCACATATAATCCACACAACCCTTACTTCACTAGCACATCTGGCTAGGATATGAAATGAGGCACACGAGCCACCATTGGATATCACCGTAGTTCCATCCTCCGTGGGATGAGCGAAGCAGTATAAACTGACTCCTCTTGCCAAGACAAACAGAATGGTAACGACACCTCGAAGAGCTGGATGGGGGCTGACTACAAGCATCTCAGTCAGTTTCATTTGGCAAAAGATTACCACAAGTTTTAGAAACATTTCTTGGTACATTTCTCTGAAGCATGTGAGAGTACTCTTATCTTTCTCTTCTATGAAATATCAGCAAAGAACACAAAGACTGTTTTCATGAAGAGTTTTCACACTCTGATGTTCCTTAAAATGCACACACTCACACAGAACTTGTGGTTGGGGAGGAAAAAGGCGAGGTTAGTGTATTCCCCAGAGAAGTAGGAAATGTGGCTCCAGTTGCTGTGCAACCAGGTAAGGACACCAGATCTTCCAACAGGTCCGGCTAACAGAGAAAACAAAAGAGATTCAGAAGCCAAACAAATGAGTGGTGTGTACTCATTAAACCACACCCTGCCCTGTTTCCTCTAGGCTCCAACATCCAAACTGGAGCCAAGGAGTCAGAGGCTTTAAAGTGTCCTCAGACTTTGGTAGACTTGCTTATGCTCTGGGTTCATTGTTCATTAGTGGGGGTGAGGGGCAGTGCTCGGGCCTTCTCTGCCTTTAACATTATTATGTCAACAGTGTATCAGCCTGCAGGGACTATCGTAAGCATTTCAGATATGTTTTTATGAAAGAAGGAAGACAAAGATACCATCCTGTGCCCCAAGGTGAAAACATAAAAAGTGATCAGTAAGTAGACTGGGATTGCTCTTCATTATCTCTCTGAAACCAGCTATAGAGGGAGTCTTATAATTCTCCCTGAGTTCGCTTGCTTTACTGGGACTCAGGTTCCTTGGCTTGCTCTGTCTCCCAAAAGTTCATGGTATGTTCTCCATCCAAGAGGTCTTCTTTTGTATTTTCTTGTTTCTCCACTGTGTGTTTCTGGCTTCTATGTCAGTATTCTGTATTTAAAAAGCATACTAAACTTTATGTACAGCCAAAAAATAAACGAGTATATCTGTGTACTGAACCAAAAACAGATATGTAGATCCATGAATTCTAACACAGGACACAGAAATCAAACCAAAAAGCTTGAGATACGTGACAGGCATTGGCAAGAGGGAGAGATAACTCAGTGTTTAAGAACATCTTACACTGGGTTCATTCAAAGGACTCAAGTTCAAGTCCCAGATATGGATCCCAGCTCCCAAATGGCACAACTAAAAACTAGCTGTGATTCCAGTTCTAGAGAACCTAACAGCACTCTCTGGATTTCATGAGTATCTGCAGGCATCTTGTGCCTGTCCATATACTAAAACACACATGTATATGTGTGAAATTGTAAGGCTCCATGATTCACCAAAGAATGATAGCCTGAACTCAAATAGTACAGAAATACAAAGAATGTTTTATTCTGCAGAAGGCCAGCATGTAAGACAACCAAGTGAACTTGAATGCCTGGTTTAAAGCCCATTAGGGAACCCCGCGTTAGGTGAAATCTATGTTAATCTGATAGGGCCATTTCTATGAACATTCTATCACCAGAGTGTGGGGTCTGGAAACTTGCTCGGAAGGTCTGGAAACTGTTGGTGAGGAAGTAGCTGAGAAGTTTAGAAACTGCTGCTAACCCATGAGCAGCTTCTGAGGCCTAGACTTGCCTGGAATTGCCCAATTCTTGCAAACAAAGATTTAGGCCTAGTCTCCATAACTGCCCATTTGAAGCCTGTCATAGAATCAGCCTAGCCTTCTCAAAATAAAGCAAAGAAATCTTAAAATACTTCAGAAAAAGAAGGCTGTTGCTTCATTATATAAAGCTAAAAAAAACTGTATATTCACATGTAGAAGAATTAAATTAGATCTCACTTTCTCACCTACACATGGATTAACTCAGAATGTATAAACATATTAATGTGAAATGTGAAAGTCTGAAACAGTTAAAAGAAAATAAATGAAATACCTCAAAACAAAGGTACTGATAGGACTTTCTAAGAATAATAGGACTCCAAAAGCACAGGGAAAACAAATGGAGTCACATGGAACTGAAAAGCCACAGTGCAACAAAAGAAACCACCAGAGCAAGGAGACAGCCTGAAGAATGAGGAAAATGTACCACCTACACGTTAGACACAAGATTAGTATCTAGTAGCTATAAAGAACTACAACAACTAAGCACCAAAAGAAAAAATAATTGCCTTATGGTCTGACCAGTAAGTTAGAATAATGAGCAATTCTCAAAAGAACAAATGAACCATAAAAATTCAAAGAGTGTCCCATTCCCATAGCTAGAAGAGAATCAAAACAGAAGACCACCCGGAGGTCCATCTCTCCCTACACAGAGTGGCCATTCTGACTGGTGTGAAGTAGAATCTCAGGGTTGTTTTGGTTTGCATTTCCCTGATGATTAAGGATACTGAACATTTCTTTAGATGCTTTCCAGGCATTCAGTATTCCTCAGTTGAGAATTCTCTGTTTAGCTCTGTACCACATTTTTTGTGTTTTTTTTATTAATTTAATATAATTTACAAACAATTTCCTCTTTTCTAGCCCCCCACTCCCTGAAAGTCCCGCAAGCCCCCTTCTCTCCCCCTGTCCTCCCACCCACCCCTTCCCACTTCCCCGTTCTGGTTTTGCCGAAAACTGCTTCACTGAGTCTTTCCAGAACAGGGGGCCACACTTCCTTTCTTCTTGTACCTCATTTGATGTGTGGATTATGTTTTGGGTATTCCAGTTTTCTAGGTTAATATCCACTTATTAGTGAGTGCATACCATGATTCACCTTTTGAGTCAGGGTGACCTCACTTAGTATGATGTTCTCTAGCTCCATCCATTTGCCTAAGAATTTCATGAATTCATTGTTTCTAATGGCTGAATAGTACTCCATTGTGTAGATATACCACATTTTTTGGATCCACTCTTCTGTTGAGGGATACCTGGGTTCTTTCCAGCATCTGGCAATTATAAATAGGGCTGCTATGAGCATAGTAGAGCATGTATCCTTATTACATGGTGGGGAATCCTCTGGGTATATGCCCAGGAGTGGTATAGCAGGATCTTCTGGAAGTGAGGTGCCCAGTTTTCGGAGGAACCGCCAGACTGATTTCCAGAGTGGTTGTACCAATTTGCAACCCCACCAGCAGTGGAGGAGTGTTCCTCTTTCTCCACACCCTCTCCAACACCTGCTGTCTCCTGAATTTTTAATCTTAGCCATTCTGACTGGTGTAAGATGAAATCTCAGGGTTGTTTTGATTTGCATTTCCCTAATGACTAATGAAGTTGAGCATTTTTTAAGATGCTTCTCCGCCATCAGAAGTTCTTCAGTTGAGAATTCTTTGTTTAACTCTGTACCCCATTTTTTAATAGGGTTGTTTGGTTTTCTGGAGTCTAACTTCTTGAGTTCTTCATATATATTGGATATTAGCCCTCTATCTGATGTAGGATTGGTGAAGATCTTTTCCCAATTTGTTGGTTGCCGATTTGTCCTCTTGATGGTGTCCTTTACCTTACAGAAACTTTGTAATTTTATGAGGTCCCATTTGTCAATTCTTGATCTTAGAGCATACGCTATTGGTGTTCTGTTCAGAAACTTTCTCCCTGTACCATTGTCCTCAAGGGTCTTCCCCAGTTTCTTTTCTATTAGCTTCAGAGTGTCTGGCTTTATGCGGAGGTCCTTGATCCATTTGGATTTGAGCTTAGTACAAGGAGACAAGGATGGATCAATTCCCATTCTTCTGCATGCTGACCGCCAGTTGAACCAGCACCATTTGTTGAAAAGGCTATCTTTTTTCCATTGGATGTTTTCAGCCTCTTTGTTGAGGATCAAGTGGCCATAGGTGTGTGGGTTCATTTCTGGATCTTCAATCCTGTTCCATTGATTCTCCTGCCTGTCACTGTACCAATACCATGCAGTTTTAAACACTATTGCTCTGTAGTATTGCTTGAGGTCAGGGATACTGATTCCACCAGAATTTCTTTTGTTGCTGAGAATAGTTTTAGCTATCCTGGGTTTTTTGTTATTCCAGATGAATTTGATAATTGCTCTTTCTAACTCTGTGAAGAATTGAGTTGGGATTTTGATGGGTATTGCATTGAATCTGTATATTGCTTTTGGCAAAATGGCCATTTTAACTATATTGATTCTACCGATCCATGAGCCTGGGAGGTTTTCCCATTTTTTGAGGTCTTCTTCCATTTCCTTCTTCAGAGTCTTGAAGTTCTTGTCATACAGATCTTTCACATGTTTGGTAAGAGTCACACCAAGATACTTTATACTGTTTGTGGCTATTGTGAAGGGGGTCATTTCCCTAATTTTGTTCTCAGCCTGCTTATCCTTTGAGTATAGGAAGGCCACTGATTTGCTTGAGTTGATTTTATAACCTGCCACTTTGTTGAAGTTGTTTATCAGCTGTAGGAGTTCTCTAGTGGAGGTTTTTGGATCACTTAGGTAGACTATCATGTCATCTGCAAATAATGATAGTTTGACTTCTTCCTTTCCAATTTGTATCCCTTTGACCTCCTTATGTTGTCGAATTGCCCGAGCTAGTACCTCAAGTACAATATTCAAAAGATAAGGAGAAAGGGGGCAGCTCTGTCTAGTCCCTGATTTTAGTGGGATTGCTTCAAGTTTCTCTCCATTTAGTTTGATGCTGGCTACCGGTTTGCTGTATATTGCTTTTACTATGTTTAGGTATGGGCCTTGAATTCCTGTTCTCTCCAAGACTTTAAGCATGAAAGGATGCTGAATTTTGTCAAATGCTTTTTCAGCATCCAATGAAATGACCATGTGGCTTTTTTCTTTGAGTTTGTTTATGTAGTGGATTGCATTGATAGATTTCCGTATATTGAACCAACCCTGCATCCCCGGGATAAAGCCTACTTGATCATGGTGGATGATCATTTTGATGTGTTCTTGGATTCGGTTGGCAAGAATTTTATTGAGTATTTTTGCATCGATGTTCATAAGGGATATTGGTCTGAAGTTCTCTTTCTTTGTTGGATCTTTGTGTGGTTTTGGTATCAGCGTAATTGTGGCTTCGCAGAAGGAATTGGGTAGTGTTCCTTCTGTTTCTATTTTGTGGAATAGTTTGAAGAATATTGGTGTTAACTCTTCTTTGAAGGTCTGATAGAATTCTGCACTGAAACCATCTGGTCCTGTGCTTTTTTTGGTTGGAAGACTTTCTATGACTCCTTCTATTTCTTTAGGCATTATGGGACTGTTTAGATGATCTATTTGGTCCTGATTTAATTTTGGTATTTGGTATCTGTCAAGGAAATTGTTCATTTCCTCCAGATTCTCCAGTTGTGTTGAGTACAGGCTCTTGTAGTAGGATCTGATGATTTTTTGGATTTCCTCAGTTTCCGTTGTTATATCTCCCTTTTCATTTCTAAATTTGTTAATTTGGATACTTTCTCTGTGCCCTTTGGTCAGTCTGGCTAAGGGTTTATCTATCTTGTTGATTTTCTCAAAGAACCAGCTCCTGGTTTTGTTGATTCTTTGTATGGTTCTCTTTGTTTCTACTTGGTTGATTTCGGCCCTGAGTTTGATGATTTCCTGCCTTCTACTCCTCCTGGGTGAAATAGCTTCCTTCCATTTTTAATTTGTGGAATAGTTTGAAGAGTATTGGTATTAGGTCTTCTTTGCAGGTCTGATACAACTCTACACTAAACCCATCTGGTTCTGGGCTTTTTTTGATTTGGAGACTATTAATGGCTGTTTCTATTTCTTTAGGAGTTATGGGACTGTTTAGATCATTTATCTGATCCTGACTTAAATTTGGTACCTGGTATCTGTCTAGAAAATTGTCTGTTTCATCCAGATTTTCCAGTTTTGTTGTGTATATGCTTTTGTACTAGAATCTGATTTTTTTTTTATTTCCTCAGTTTCTGTTATGTCTCCCTTTTCTTTTCTGATTTTGCTGCTTTGGATACTATCTCTATACCCTCTGGTTAGTTTGGCTAAGGGTTTATCTATCTTGTTGATTTTCTCAGAGAATCAGCTCCTAGTTTGGTTGATTTTTGTATAGTTTTTATTAGGCAATGTGAGGTGCTGAGAAGAAGGTATATTCTTTTGTTTTAGGATAAAATGTCCTATAGATGTCCGTTAAATCTATTTGGTTCATAACTTCTTCTCTTAGTCTCACTGTATCTCTGTTTAGTTTCTCTTTCCATGCTCTGTCCATTGATGAGAGTGGGTTGTTGAAGTCTCCCACTATTATTGTGTGAATTGTAAAGTATTCTTTGAGATTTAGTAAAGTTTATTTTATGAATGTGGGTGCCCTTGCATTTGGAGCACAGATGTTTGAAGTGAGAGGTCTTCTTCGTAGATTTTTCCTTTGATAAGTATGAACTGACCTTCCTTATCTTTTTTGATGACTTTAGGTTGAACATAGATTTTATTTGATATTAGAATGGCTGTCTTTGTCATTAAGGTGGGTTTCTTGTATGCAGCAAAATGTTGGGTCCTACTTATGTATCCAATCTGTTTATCTATATCTTCTTATTGAGGAATTGAATCAATTGATATTAAGAGATGTTAAAGAAAAGTGATTGTTGCTTTCTGTTATTTTTGTTATTAGAAGTGTAATTATGTTTATGTGGCTATATTCTATTTGGTTTGTTAAAATTAGATTAGTTTCTTGCTTTTTCTAGGGTGTAGTTTCCCTCTTTTTGTTGGAGTTTTCCATTTATTATCCTTTGAAGAGCTGGATTTGTGGAAAGATATTGTGTAAAGTAGTTTTTGTCATGGAATACCTTCGTGTCTTCACCTTTGGTAATTCAGAGTTTTGCTGGGTATAGTAGTCTGGGCTGTCATTTGTGTTCTCTGGGGGTCTGTATGACATCTGTCTAAGATCTTCTGGCTTTTATAATCTCTGGCAAGAAGTCTGATGTAATTCTGGTGGATCTGCCTTTATAGGTTACTTAACTTTTTCCCTTACTGTTTTTAATATTTTTCCCTGTTTTGTGCATTTGGTGGGGTTTTTGTTTTGTTTTGTTTTTTGTTTTGTTTTTGTTTTTTCAAGGCAGGGTTTCTCTGTGTAGCCCTGGCTGTCCTGGAACTCACTCTGTAGACCAGGCTGGCCTCAAACTCAGAAATCTGTATGCCTCTGCCTCCCAAATGCTGGGATTAAAGGCATGTGCCATTACCATCTGGCTGGTGTTTTGATTATTATGTGACAGAATGAATTTATTTTCTGGTCCAATCTATTTGGAGTTCTTCAGGCTTCTTCTATATTCATGGGCATCTCTTTCTTTAGGCTAGAGAAGTTTTCTTCTATAATTTCTTTCCCTATTATCCTTAGGTTTGCTCTTCTCTTTGTGTACCAAATTTCCTGGATGTTTTGGGTTAGGAGATTTTTGCATTTTGCATTTTCTTTGACTGTTATGTAAATGTTTTCTATGGTATCTTCTGCACCTGAGATTCTCTCTTCTATCTCTTGTATACTGTTGGTGCTTGCATCTATGACCCCTGATCTCTTTCCTAGATTTTCTATCTCCAGAGTTGTCTCCCTTTCCAATTTCTTTATTGCTTGTACTTCCATTTTTAGATCCTAGATGCTTTTGTTCAATTCCTTTACCTGTTTGTTTGTGTTTTCCTGTAATTCTTGAAGGGATTTTTGTGTTTCCCCTTTAAGGGCTTCTAGCGGTTTACCTTTGTTCTCCTGTATTTCTTTAAGGGAGTTATTTATGTCCTTCTTAAAGTCTTCTATCAGCATCATGAGATGTGATTTTAAATCCAAATCTTCCTTTTCCAGTGTGTTGGGGTATCCAGGATTTGCTGCTGTGAGAGAACTGGATTCTAATGATGCCATGTAGCCTTGGTTTCTTTTGGTAAGGTTCTTGTGCTTGTCTTTAGCCATCTGGTTTTCTCTGGTGTTAGTTTGTCTTGTCATCTCTGACTGGGGCTTGTCCCTTCTGTTGGCCTGTCTTTGTCAGCACTCCTCGGCGACCATCTCTCTCTTGGCAGGACCTGTGTACAGAGGGTTGTGGGACAGCCCTAGATCCAGTGTGTAGAAAGTGACCAGAAAGATCTTGCCCTAGCTGCTCCACTGTTCCTGCACTTTGAGTGCTCCTGTCTGGTCCCACCCGGCACAGTTATTGGAGAGAATGTGAGGATCTCACCTCCAGGTCTGAGATTGAGAACACTCCCAGGAGACCAGCTCTCTCCTTGCAGAACCCTTGCACAGAAGGCTGTGGGACAGCCCTAGCTCCTGGTTGCAGATGGCAACCAGAAGGATCCTGTCCCAGCTGCTCTACTGTTCCTGTGCCCTGTGTGCTCCTGGCCAGTCTTAACTTGGACAATCACCTGAGAAAAAAATGACAATCTCACCTCCAAGCCTGGGAGTCAGAGCACTTCCTGGAAACCAGCACTCCCCTGTCAGGACCTATGTACAGAGGGTTATGCAACAGCCCCAATTCCAGGGTGCAGATGCCAACTGGAAGGGCCAAATGAATTTGTTTTAATGTGTTAAATATAGACGTGGAATAACTTTAAGTCATTGAGCAGAATTATAAATGTGTTTTATTTAACTAGATGAAACAAATCAACTTCACAAAGAAAAGAGCTACATGCTTTCTCTTTCACTTAGGTATAAAATAAATTTAAGTGTGTTTGTGTTTGAGTGTGTGTGTGTGTGTGTGTGTGTGTGATAATAAAAATAGAAATGGGACCATGAAAGGGTAAGAAGAGATCTCAAAGGAGGGGAGGAGAGACAGAGCAATGGAATTCATGTGATATGAGAGAAAAAATGGACTATTTTCAGGGTTGAAGTACAAGAGGGATGAGAGAAGGTGAGGGGGAAGACAGACAAATCAGAAAAAAGCGTAATGACAGGTGTGTGTGAAAATGCCGTAATGTAACCTATCATGTTGTGTGCTGACTTTAAAAATTAAGGAAAGATGTTATTTATTTACTTGTTTATCAAATAAAATAGTCAATGTGACTAGATTTGACTTTTCAACAACGCAGCCCTTTTTATAGTTTAAAGAAAACAAAACTTAAAAAATCTGTACAGGAATTTTCTCATCAAAGAAAAATTAATTTAGAAAAATTCTGAAAACTTTTATCAAATGCTTCTGCCTTCCTCAGACAAAAGATAATGTATGGAGAAATGAGATTATGGAGCAGAGGCCTATAGAAAGCAGGGAGTAGGAAAAACACATTTTAGGTAATGGGGAGCTGCTGTCTTCAGTGATTTGACTAATGGGTTCCTTCTAACAAGTAATAAACAGCTCTCTAGAAGTCATTTTTTACATCACTTACAAAAACATCTTCCAAGGATTTCTCTAATATGGTTTCCTAGCCCTTGGGACTCAATATTTTGAGAAATACCTTTAAGCCAACTCAAATTGTAGAGTTTTCCTATTTCCTATTTTTCCATTTTCCTATTTCCACTCAACTCTTGCTTTCAGTTTTAATATTTCTAAGACAACATTGATTGATTTACTGTGGTAAATTATGGGGATTTTTTAATCTGTTTTTTTCTTGAATATAATTTTATTATTTTTTTTAATTTTCTATATTCTATGTTTACATTCCAAATGATTTTCCCTTACCCAATTCCCCCCTCCCCATAAGTTCCCTAACCTTTTTCTCTCTGCCCATTCTCCTATCAACCCCCTCCTACTTCTCTGTCCTAGTGCTCCCCTACAATGCTGGAACAAGCCTTTTCAAGATCCAGGACCTCTCCTTCCTTATTCTTGGGAGTCATTGATATATGAATTGTGTCTTGGGTATTCAGAGTTTCTGAGTTACTATCCACTTATCAGTGACTGAATTCCATGAGTGTTCTTTTGTGACTGGGTTACCTCATTTAGGATGATATTTTCCAGTTCCATTCATTTGCCTAAGAATTTCATTAATTCATTGTTTTTAATTGCTGGGTAGTATTCCATTGTGTAAATACACCACATTTTCTGTATCCATTCCTCCATTGAGGGACATCTGGGTTCTGGCTATTATAAATAGGGCTGCTATGATCATAGTGGAGCATGTGTCCTTATTGCATGCTGGAGAATCCTCTGGGTATATGCCCAGAAGAGGTATGGCAAGGTCCTCTGGAAGTGTCATGCCCAGTTTTCTGAAGAACAGCCAGACTGATTTCCAGAGTGGTTGTACCAACTTGCATTCCCACCAGCAGTGGAGTAGTGTTCCTCTTTCTCCACATCTTAGCCAACACCTACTGTCTCCTGAGTTTTTAATCTTAGCCATTCTAACTGGTGTAAGGTGAAATCTCAGGGTTGTTTTGATTTGCATTTCCCTAATGACTAGTGATGTTGAACATTTCTTAAGGTGCTTCTCAGCCATTTGAAGTTCTTCATGTGAAAATTCTTTGTTTAGCCCTGTACCCCATTTTAATTGGGTTATTTGGCTCTCTGGCATCTAGCTTCTTGAGTTCTTTGTATATATTGGATATTAGCCCTCTGTCAGATGTCGGGTTGGTGAAGATCCTTTCCCAATTTATTGATTGTCATTTTGTCTGCTTGACAGTGTCCTTTGCCTTACAACAATTTTATAATTTTATGAGGTCCCATTAGAGCATAAGATATTGGTGTTCTATTCAGCAAATTTTCCCCTGTGCCCATGTCCTCAAGGGTCTACCCAGTTTTTTTTTTCTATTAGTTTCAGTGTGTCTCATTTTATGTGGAGGTCCTTGATCCACTTGGAGTTGAGCTCAAACTGATTCCATGCCTCCTATCAGATCACTATGGAATAAGAGTGGTCTTCAACAGCAACAGAAACATCAGAAAGCCCACATACACGTGGAGGCTGAACAACACTCTACTCAATGATAGAAGAAATAAAGAAAGACTTTTTAGAATTTAACAAAAATGAAGGCACAACATACCCAAATCTATAGGACACAATGAAAGCAGTACTAAGAGGAAAACTCCTAGCCCTGAGTGCCTCCAAAAAGAAAATGGAGCGAGCATACACTAGAAGCTTAAGGGCACAACTGAAAGTCCTGGAAAAAAAAAGAAGCTAATTCAGCCAGGAGAAGAAGACAGGAAATCATCAAACTCAGGGCTGAAATCAATCAAGTAGAAACAAAAAGAACCATACAAAGAATCAACAAAACCAGGATCTAGGTCTTTGAAAAAAAAAAAATCAACAAGATAGATAAACCCTTAGCCAGACTAACCAAAAAGCACAGAGACAGTATCCAAATTAACAAAATCAGAAATGAAAAGGGAGATATAACAACAGAAACTGAGGAAATTCAAAAAAATTATCATATCCTTCTACAAAACTCTATACTCAACACAACTGGTAAATCTGGGGGATTTCTTTTTTAACATTGGATGAAGCATGACTTATTTGTAATCTCTTGGCACCTGATGTTTTATAGAACAAGTTTAAAAGGTTCAGCATAGCCTGGCAAAAATGGGCTCACTTCTTTTTTTTAAATTTTTTTAAAATTTTCTATATTCTTTGTTTACATTCCAAATGATTTTCCCTTTCCTGGTTTCCCCCCTACCGATAAATTCCACAAGCCCTCTTCCCTTTGCCCATTCTCCAATCAATGCCCTCCCACTTCTCTGTCCTGGTAATCCCCTACAATGCTGCATCAAGACTTTCCAGAACCAGGGCCCTCTCCTTTCTTCTTCTTGGGAATGATTTGATATGTGAATTGTGTCTTGGGTCTTCAGAGCTTCTGGGCTAATATCCTCTTATCAGTGACTGCATTTCATGTGTGTTCTTTTGTGATCGGATTACCTCACTAAGGATGATATTTTCCAGATCCAAACATTTGCCTAAGAATTTCATGAATTCATTGTTTTTAATTGCTGCGTAGTATTCCATTGTGTAAATATACCATATTTTCTGTATCCATTCTTCCATTGAGGGACATCTGGGTTCTTTCCAGCTTCTAGCTATCATAAATAGGGCTACTATGAACTATAGTGGAGCATGTGTCCTTATTGCATGCCGGGAATCCTCTGGGTATATACCCAGGAGTGGTATAACAGGGTCCTCTGGAAGTGTTGTCCATTTTCTGAGGAACCACCAGACTGATTTCCAGAGTGGTTGTACCAACTTGCATTCCCACCAGCAGTGGAGGAGTGTTCCTCTTTCTCCACATACTCGCCAACACCTGCTGTCTCCTGAGTTTTTAATCTTAGCCATTCTGACTGGTGTAAGGTGAAATCTCAGGTTTGTTTTGATTTGCATTTTCCTAATGACTAATGATGCTGAACATTTCTTAAGGTGCTTCTCAGGCACTTAAATTCTTCATGTGAAAATTCTTTGTTTAGCTCTGTACCCCATTTTTAATAGGGTTATTTGTCTCTCTGGAGTCTAACTCCTTGAGTTCTTCATATATATTGGATATTAGCCCTCTGTCAGATGTAGGATTGGTGAAGATCTTTTCCCAATTTGTTGGTTGTTGTTTTGTCCTTTTGACAGTGTCCTTTGCCTTCCAGTACCTTCCAGTAACTTTATGAGATCCCATTTGTCAATTCTTGATCTTAGAACATAAGCTATTGGTGTTCTGTTCAGGAACTTTTCCCTATGCCTATGTCTTAAAGGGTCTTCCCCAGTTTCTTTTCTGTTAGCTTCAGTGTGTCTGATTTTATATGGAGGTCCTTGATCCACTTGGAGTTGAGCTTAGTACAAGGAGATAAGAATGGATCAATTCTCATTCTTCTGCATACTGACCTCCAGTTGAGCCAGCACCATTTGTTGAAAAGCCTATCTTTTTTCCACTGGATGATTTCAGCTCCTTAGTCAAAGATCAAGTGAACATAGGTGTGTGGGTTCACTTCTGGGTCTTCAATCCTATTCGATTGGTCTACCTGCCTGTCACTGTACCAATACCATGCAGTTTTTAACAATATTGCTCTGTAGTACTGCTTGAGATTGGGATACTGATTCCCCCAGAATTTATTTTACTGTTGAGAATAGTTGTAGCTATCCTGGGTTTTTTGTTATTACAGATGAATTTGAGAATTGCTCTTTCTAACTCTATAAAGAACTGAGCTTGGAATTTGTTGGGGATTGCATTGAATCTATAAATTGCTTTTGGCAAGATGGCCATTTTTATTAATGCTGTCAATCCACGAGCATGGAAGATTTTTCCATTTTCTGAGGTCTTCTTCAATTTCCTTCTTCGGAGCAGTGAAGTTTTTATCATACAGATCTTTCACTTGTTTGGTTAGAGTCATACCAAGATACTTTATATTGTTGGTGGCTATTGTGAAGGGTGTAATTTCCCTAATTTCTTTCTCAGCCTGTATATTCTTTGAGTATAGGATGACTACTCATTTGCTTGGGTTGATTTTATAACCAGCCACTTTGATGAAGTTGTTTATCAGCTGTAGGAGTTCTCTGGTGGAGTTTTTTGATCACTTAAGTATACTATCATATCATTTGCAAATAGTGATAGTTTGACTTCTTCCTTTCCAATTTGTATCCCTTTGACCTCCTTATGTTATCTAATTGCTCTAGCTAGAACTTCAAGTACTATATTGGAAAGATATGGAGAGAGGGGGCAGCCTTGTCTAGTCCCTGATTTTAGTGGGATTGCTTCTAATTTCTCTCCATTTAGTTTGATGTTGACAGCCTCACTTCTAAGGTCATGAAAATGTCCCTCACACAAGTGGCTCCTTTGCTCACACACTAATTCCACACTGTCTTGGTCATGAATTGTATCAATACTTTAGTAACTAATGATTTCAAACATCTGATTCCCAACTATTATGAGTCAATCTGTCATGCTGAAAGGACCACGTTCCACAGGAGTGATGGAAGCTGTTCTACTTGTCAAAAGTCATTGGGGAAGCCTAAAGTTCAGCTTAGTTAAAGACAGCAAAGGTCTAATTTCAGACATTAATTGTTAAGGTTTCTATTTTGTCTTCTCACAGCTGTGAGATCTGCCACGTGCATCCCTTGTAGGAGTATGCACTTCCAAACAATATTTCTCAATGGTATTTCCCCTTTTTTCTTAATGTCCCTAGTGAGCTGCAAAGAATTTGGTTATTAGCTTTTACTTATCATATGTCAACAACACAAACATCTTGTTCCCTATTAGCATTGCCTCTAAAGACAATCAGTCCCCAGTTTCTGCATTTGAGTTAGTCTGTACCCTCGGCCCTATGACTAAGAACTGGTTTCTAATTGCTACTCATTCTTCTGCCTACTTATGTTGACTACTAACATGTCACAGTCCATAAGGAAAATTTACTTTCAAATCATGAGTTCTCACCACCCTTGCCACAATTTAAACACTTGCTCCCTGTCCTGAATGAGGTGAGAGACTAACTTCTTGAACATTAATGCTCCTTTTGATTTCTCTTGGTCATTTAGCATTTGTTCCACTACAAGTCATAACCCTTAGTGCTGAAAACTACAACCACTTGACTTAGCCCATGTGTCAGGTGTGGCTGGGCTAGTCCAGATTGGTCTTCTGGTCTCACCTGTCCCTTATTGTGCTCATTCATCTATCTATGGACTTTGGTATGTAACTGGAAATGAATTGAACCTATCTCCAAAGTTCTCATATTTTTCCCTTGTTCATGGGTGGTGGCTGAGGATAAAGCCTCTAAGCCCCTGAACACTGAATGCAGTATTCTGTTATAATATCTGTAACATTTAGTTGGTCAAAGCAAGTTATTAGGTCAGGCAAATTTAAAGGGCAAGGAAGTACATTCTCCCATCCTTGTGGCAAAATTCAATGTCTGTTTTATCGCAATCAACTACAGCTTCTTACACTTCCTTTAGGTATTACTGTTCCATATGTTCCTCAATATTTCCCCCAAATATGTCCTTTATTTCCCTGTTCAACCTCAGATTAACCCTCTTTTATTCATAAACCATTTTAGACTCAGCATTGTTGTGATAACAGAGTTTGGATGAAGGGACAATACAATTGCCCCCCTTCTAAGATCCTTCACTTACCAACTGAATTTGTTTTTTCTTGTATGGAATGGTTCTTATGGATTCTAGGAACTTGAACTTGGATATATTTAGAGATTTTACTAATCATCTCCTAACACATGCTGTCCCCTTAGCCCATGACTCCTTCCCTCCCTTGCCACCTAATCAATCCTCCTTGGCATTTATACGATAAAGGTTCATTAAAAAAAATCAATTCTAATTTGATAAGAACTAGTGCTTTTTTTAAAAAAAAATCACTTGTTTGTACTCTGCAGTAGAATCAACAAAGGCTTCAACACTTTTCTGGATAACTTATATCAAAGCATTGGTGGTTTTCAGAGTGCCATTACCTCACAAACTGATTTATAAACCTTCTATGCAAGCATTCTTCTCGCTCAAGTTGTACCTTCATTGGGAACTTTGGGTGTGTAAAGGAGGTAATAATCACATTTCTGACCCTTTCCTATACTTCTGTGGTTCCTAGAATTTTATTCTGCCACTCACTGCTTATTTTTTAATTCTTTATACTTAAGCCCCTTAAGAAAGAGAATCACAGATCTTCCTGAATAAGTGTTAGTGGGTGAATGGCTATGATACATATAGTCTTGAGGTTGAACTAAATCTCATGTTGAGTTTGAGCATAATGATTATAATGATGCTGTGAGGTGGCCTGTTAAAGTGACTTTTATTTGCCTGACATAATTGTCATCTTGGAGGCTTACTGCCTCTGCTAACCTAGTTTTAGTCCTGGAACCTTCTAGCCTTGATACAATCTAATCTAAGCCTTGAATTTTTTCAGCCTCTGAGACTTACTACTGAATACAAACATCCTTTTTAATTCTTTCTGAACTCTGTGGTTGGTTTAACTCAGATGTTTTGGGTCAAACTCTTCTCGAAGCTGACTTCTCAAATTGGCTTCTCTCTCAGCCTCTGATTGAATTGCTCTACTTGTCCTCAAACTAACTCAGGCAATCTGTTCTAATCTTTCTGTCTCCTTCACATTTTCTGGCTCATTCTGTCTTCACCTGTGTCTAATTTGTTCTCTCTTCAATCCATCTCTGTAAAACTTTCCCAATAAAACTACATCCTCTCTCTGTGCTACTCTTTAAAGATGCTCTTCCATTCTGTCTCTTCTGAGAGTTGGGCATATCCTATCTCTAACATGTGCTGTCAAATCTTTCTCTGATCCATCACTTTGTCTGCTCCTCAATTACAAGTCACTTTCAAACATGGCTGCTTCCTTCTACTAATTAACTTCACCTTCATTGTTTGGGATTAAACATGTGTATAGGGTGTGTTTGTAATTTAGCCAAAGCAGCACTTTTGTTGCATTAAAATTCTTCTACAGTTGCCCAACAAAGTTAGCAAAAGTGTCTGCATAGCGTATAACATGTGGGGCCCTCATGTTGCAGAAAAACATTCACTTACCCAACTGACAGAATCCTACGTGGAGCAAGACATGAAACACTGTCTTTGAACTAGTTTAACAAAGGAAAACACACTTTGCACAGATCTATAAATGCCTCCTAACTTGTCCTGATTAATGTGGAGTATAAGCTCAGCTTTCTTAAGAGAAGGGACGTAGCCAAGTCTGGTGAGGAAAGTAAGCTGTGTGTATTACTTGCTGGGTTCATAAGGAGTGGATGCTATAAATAAGCTTGAGAACTAGTGAAAACAAATCTCCAATCTGTCTAGCATGAAATACACATGCACTCATATTCATATGCAACCCACTGCACTGACCTAAGGCTTTCCAAAGGGAAAAGCATTAAGGACAGAGTGGGAAGGGACTAAGGACTGGCAATCTCTAGTGACATGTTTACTAAATATGCTCTGAAACATTAGACATAGCATTAAAAAGTAGAGGAGCAAAAAAGTTTTAAGGTGGGAAGCACTGACTCAAGCTTAGACTCTCACATGTTTTTCCAGCACTTTGCAGCACTTGGCTTCACAACCAGAGTTCAGCCAAATGAATCTGCATCTTTGGAGTCTCCAGGCAACTCCCAAATTGGCATTTCTGTCACAGGAGAGCTAGCCAGGAAAACCCCTTTGGAGAGGAATCATTGGCTAGAATCATTCCAGCACCATCCAGACATCATAGTCAATTACAAACACACAGGGCTAATGTGACAGCCAGCTCTGTAAGTAGTAGACACTAGACATCCCCAGGGACTTGGCTTGGCTCCAGCGAGCACTCCCTGTGACAAGAACCCTTTTATGCAAGACACTCCAAGGATTCAGCAGACTGCAGTAGCACTCTGTTACCATTCTACTACCCACCTTCAGAAATGCCAGGCTTCTCTGGAAACCATGAGAGTGAAAATCCCAGGCAATAAGATCATTTCCAACATTTAAAATAGACAAATACACTCCTAATCACATCTCTACTTCCCACCCATCTGGCACAGAATTTTTTCAGATGGTAGCCAAGGAAAAACAAAGGAATTTTATGAAAACCCTTGGCCCGTGAATTAGGCTTATAAGAAGTTATAGTTCACTTTAGAAGCTTTTGTTATGGTTCTGATTTTTTTCTTCTTTTTTTCTTTCCCCTACAAGAAGTTCTTTGGCAAAAGACTGAAAATTTAGTCATGAGTATTCAGATTTCTGGGCAATAGATTAGTCAAATGATGTTACAAAGAAGCTATTTGTACTTACAGAGGGATTGTCAGCTGAGGGATCAGACTTCTTGGGAAAGTGGAGAAAAAAGTGTTACAATACTAAGTATTGACTGTCTGAACGCCTTGAGAAGAATGCTGTGCCTCCTTCCCTCACATGGGTGTGACCTTGGCAATGGGACTTGTTAAAGGAAAAGTCAGATCAATGACTTGATTAGTCACACTACTCCAGAGCCATCAATAAGGTACCCATCAATAGTCACAACTTGGTCAATGTCAGTCTGCTCAATTGAGCTAGATCCCTGTGACAACCATTAGCGTGGAGGTTTCTCCATATGCAGGCTATTATTCAGATTGCCACTACACGTGGATCTTGGCTCTGAGGAAGAGCTTATTGAGGCTCAGGTTTCTCCTCATTCTAGCCATGAACTCTTCTGTTCAAGGAGCCCAGGGACCCAGGTGTTAATCCTGGTGACATGTGAGGGAGCTTTGCCAGTCTTCTCAAATAGAGCCATAATGTGGGCCTCTAACTAGCTTTTTCTCAAGAAGAAACATTTTTTTCTATAATAAATTCTTTTTCTTTTCTTGAAAGATTATCCAAAAATTATAACAGCTTCACATTCCAGTAATCCTTGGCATTTCTCACTTGGAAAGAATCCTCAAGTAGCATTTTCTTACTTGTGTTCCAATGTCATTCTACACACTGCCCTTTGAAGCTTAGATTATAAGAGCATGTCTCATGCAGGATCCTCCCTCTTCAGCATTCTAAAAAGGTCTGTGGCAGAATACCAGAGCCTCACTTCCCATTCTCTACCAATCCTGGAGGAAATCTGAGTCCAGAAAGAAAGGCCTCCTAATAGAATGACCTTTCTGAGGTTTGACATCTGCCGCCCTGCAAGCGTCTCACATCCTCAGTCTAATCCAGCTGGAGGCTCCTCAGCTTGATGGAGGGTAGTTTTTTAAAAGCCTTTAGACTGAGAGCCTTGTCGTAGATACGAAGCACGTAGGCTGCTGAGGATGCCGAGGCTGGGGCAGAGAGAGAGGGAAATATTCTGTAGACTGGGTACAATTCTCAACACTTTTTAGGATGAGCTCTTATCTAAGAACAACTTTATTGGTATGAAAGTCAAGGTAAGGCTACCTAATAGAATGGAGGCTTCTGGCTTCCCAGAGTGATGTAATGGTGAGCATAAAACTCACCTCACTGACAAGAGCCAAAGAGCCTAACTCTAGAAATTTACAATCCACAGAGGATCAACAGCTTCTCTTCTAGATATCTTAAACGTGAATGTTCTAAAACACCCCTCTGTGGTGATGAAACCCTGGACATCCACGGTAATAAATAATCTGATCTGTTTCTTACAAAAACTAAGGCAAAAACCTAAACTCAAATTTGAACTGGCTTTTTTATTTATATCCTTGGCCAGAGAAACAAACCCAGAAATGGAATTTCTAAAAATAATGAAGCCATATCTCTCCAAGGATAGGGAGGGAGGGAGAATAAAAGTAAGAATAAGAGAGAGAGAGAGAGAGAGAGAGAGAGAGAGAGAGAGAGAGAGAGAGAGAGAGAGAGAGAGAGAGAGATTGTATAATAGGATAATTGTTTTTCCGAATCACAAATAAAAAATTCATCTGTTAAAAAAATTAAGAATTGAAAATGTTATTTTTTTATAAAAATCTGTAAAGCAGGAATTAAGATTGCTACATGCTGCCCAAATTCACTTGACAGAAAAATTATTTACATGTTTAATGAAAGAAAAGCTTGCTCAATTTTAGTAATTTTTCTGGTATTGGAGAATTTCTTGTATGGAAAAATATTTGCCATTAATCAACAGCTTACTTTTTCTGTCTCACATATTCATGATTAGACTGTAGATATATAATCTATTTTCATCACTATTGTTCTTGTGGAAGTCTGGAAATTAACAGGCATCACCATACTGTAGCCTCTAAAGTGTGCCTATAATTGAATATTAAAACGTTAAAACGTGTGAGAAAACTAGTTGAGGGAAATCAGGTAGTAATGTGTACAATTCTGATGATAACAAAATACTGACAATAATGAAATTTCTGACAAAAACAGCAAATAATTGACTAACTTAGCTTCATGTTTTAATAAAGTGATAGTCTAGAAACACAGTGACTTATACAAGGTCATCTTGCCAGAAAGCTATGATTAACATTCCTGATTCCCAATCTCATACTTCTGTAGCAGAGATGCTTCATTTAGTCTCAATGGGCCACATTCCAGAAAAACTAATAATGTCTTCAAATATTGTGTGAGTAAATGATTGATTTTTACCAAACTTCCATTCTACTGGCAAAAGATACCCGTGTTTTTCATGAGCTAAAAGAGAGGTCATTTCTCTCACTGAACAACAGTGGGACTCCTCTGCACTGCCAAGTTCACACAGATCAGATAAAGTGCAAAGATGTGAGGTTGGAAGCTAGAGAGATGCCAGATGCCTTTATAGATTATGCAGGTTTGGTTCTGATTGTACACATACAACC
Organism: Apodemus sylvaticus; assembly: GCF_947179515.1. Taxonomy (NCBI): domain Eukaryota; kingdom Metazoa; phylum Chordata; class Mammalia; order Rodentia; family Muridae; genus Apodemus; species Apodemus sylvaticus. The sequence goes on along the minus strand of NC_067482.1, from coordinate 93,201,390 downwards.
TTAGGATGGACTGGGCTTAACTCAGATTCCAGGGGATCCAGCATACTCTTAGAAGTTCTGAAAGGACCAAACATAGTGTAGTTACAAACCCTTATACCGATAAAATAAAAACAAATCATCAAGATATAAGATTATAGTGGTTTTATATGTACCAATTGAGATAATGCTACTAAGAGCAACTTGAGATTGAATAAATTGGAGAGCACTGCAAGTTTTGACTGCTTTCAAAAGTTAAAGTACAGGCTTTTTTAATGATAAAAAATGAAATGATTGCAGTGATATAAAGGTCTTATTTTAATATATTGCTCTGTATTTGTTTGCTACATTTCAATAATGAATGAACATAATAATTTGTAATAACTTGACATGTCTTGTCAGTTACCTTCTAATTTAAATAAAAGTCAATGGAAAAAGTATTTTAATCCCAGAAAGCTATTATATAAGAGAAAAAGATCCATGATTCTAAGTAGGACTGAAGCATCCACACTTTGCTCTTCTTCGTGAGCTTCAGATGATCTGTGAATTGTTGCATGGGTATTCCGAGCTATTTTCCTAAAATTCACTTATCAGTGAGTACATACCATATGTGTTCTTTTGTGACTGAGTTGCCTTGCTGAGCATATTTTCAAGTTCCAGTCACTTGCCTGCGATTTTCATGAAGTCATTGTTATTAATAGGTGAGTAGTACTCCATTGTGTAAATGTAACTCATATTCTGTATCCATTCCTCTGTTGAGGAACATCTGGGTTGTTTCCAACTTCTGGCTATCATAAATAGGGCTGCAATAAACATAGTGGAGCATGTGAGTCTGTTATATGTTGGAGCATCTTTTGGGTACCTGCCTAGGAATCTTTCTCTACATCCTCTTCAGCATCTACTGTCACCTGAGTTTTTGATCTTAGTCATTCTGACTGGTATGAAGTGGAATCTCAAGCTCATTTTTTCTTGCATTTCTGTGATGACTAAGGATGTTGAACATTTCTTGTAGGTCCTTCTCAGCTATTTGAGATTCCTCTGTTGAGAATTCTTTCTTTAGCTCTGTACCTCGTTTTTAACAAGGTTATTTGGTTCTCTGGAGTCAAACTTCTTGAGTTCTTTTTATATATTAGATATTAGCCCTCTATAGGATGTAGGGTTGGTAAAGATCCTTTCCCAATCTGTAGGTTGCCATTTTGTCCTATTGACAGTGTCCTTCACCCTACAGAAGCTTTTCAATTTTTTGAGATCCCATTTGTCTATAGTTGATCTTAAAGCCTGAGCCATTGGTATTCTGTTCAGAAAATTTTCCCCTGTGCAGATGTGTTCAAGGCTCTTTCCCATTTTCTCAGCACTCTTGCCATTAGTGGATTTCCTCTATTGCTTCACCATCTTTGTCCCAACTCTCCCCTGAAACAATACCTATGCATTTCTTTTGTTGGCATCAAAATGGGTTAGCAAGTTCTCTTTTTTGTTGTTGTTTTTTTGTTTGGTTTGGTTTGGTTTGGTTTGGTTTGGTTTGGTTTGGTTTGGTTTTGGTTTTGGCTTTGGTTTTGGATTTGGGTTTGAGTCTGTGTCTGTGTCTGTGTCTGTGTCTGTGTCTGGGTCTGGGTCTGGGTCTGGGTCTGGGTCTGGGTCTGGGTCTGGGTTTGGGTTTGGGTTATTTTTCCCAGACAGGGTTTCTCTGTATAGCCTTAGCTGTCCTGCAACTCATTCTGTATACCAGGCTAGCCTTGAACTCAGAAATCTGCCTGCCTCTGCCTCCCAAGTGCTGGGATTACAGGTGGGTTAGCACATTCTATCCCTCCACTTCTGACTCCAAAATCTGTGCTGTCAGAGAAATGCATTCACACCTGAGAGAGCAAAGAAGCCTCAAAATTCCAAAGAAACTAATGCTTTCTAGCAGACACAAATATGTCCTTTCTACCTTATGACTCAGGAAGAACTATAGCAACCTGGTTGATGGACTTGTATGAGCCAAACCACGCCATACCCCACTTAGACCATTCATTAGCCTCCCATGACATTTACTTACATCATATATTTGATCCTTTCTAATATCTTCTTCATTCAGCACCAGAGAAATTTGGACGAAGCCATGGACAAAGTTGGCTTTTTGATCTAGCAACTACCTTTACTCTACATGTATGTCTGGGTACATGCCATGATTCAATGACTTCTCAGCACACTTGTCCTATGGAACCCCTTCAGTATTCTTCATCTTTCTCTAACATTGTATGCCTTAAGTCTTCCTTGCAACCAGAAACCATCTTTTATCTTCTTGAATATGTAATGTTAATAACTAAACATTTTACCCCCTGCTGGGGACATTATACCCACTCTCTTTGACCTAGTTTAAAGCCAAGTATCTTCCAATAGATGATTAATTATCATCCCCTCAATTTATCCTATAGACATTATCAGAGTCTCATAGTATGATCTCTCAATAAAGCGCACATCTTCACTCCAATACCTGAGAAAATGGCTTTTATGTTGTTACTTATTGGGAATATAAGCATGGGAACATGGGACACTCCATGACAGTGCCATACAGAACACCTGATGGATTCCGGAAACCTGAGAAAACATCACAGACTTTTATTAACATGTCCATATAGGTGCCAGCTTAGGGTTTACAATCTGAGGACATAGTGCTATTATGTCCTTAGACTTTTGAAACAGTTTGTACAAAGCTCTTCATGTGGCATGCTATTCTGTGACCTAGAGCAGACAACATTCCCTTGCTGGATATATGCACTCCATCGCAACTCTTCAGGGGTCTTTGGGTTAGAGGCTCTGGGTCTCTAGTTGGGAGGGTTGAGAGGGCCAGGAATAATGAAAATGTTCCAATGACTTAGCAGACCACTATAAGAAGTCTTTCTCTGAGATTTCAAAATTACATTTACTTATTTTATTTATAGAGAAAGGTGAGTATATGCATGCCAGGTTGTAGATACAGATGTCAGAAGATAACTTTTAGGAGTTAGTTCTCTATTTCCATTGTGTGGGCTCCAGGGGCAAACCCAGGTCCTTAGGCATAGCAGCAAATATCTTTCCCCACTGAGCCATCTGACTACCCATATAATTTCTTCTGAGCCTATAGCTTTGTTTATTGTCTGGTCACACTAGGTTTCTCATTTCTGAGAACCAGGGTGCAATAAAAGAGTTATCTACACTGGCAGGGTTAACTAACCAGATTCACCATGAAGAACTGACTTTTCTGTTTCCAAGTACTTAGCAACAAACATATGTGGAGCTTGACATGAGGTACTTCTTGGCATTGCCATGGCTGTAAGAACAGCAGAGGAACATTGGCAGCAACCATACACTGACCAAGGCTAGTTCCTACAAAGCAATTCATCAACTGGCTGAGAGTGAGGAACATCCAGAATGGCAGGTAAGGAGGGGGATCATGAGCAATGTTAAGCTTGGCCCTGGCTGTAGTAGAAATGATAACAGATATCAGCCTAATGTTTTTCTGATGAGCCGAGAGCAAGGTGGTCATAAGACCTTGAGTTGGGCAGGAGGTAGACCATGGAAACCTTTGACTCACTTCAGACTTAACCTGTAGCTCCTCTAGGAAGTTTGTGGGTCTTTTCTGTGCCTTCCTCAATTCCTATGGTATCCCAATACTTCTGCCTTTGAAATGTTTCATAAATCAAGGCATCTCTGACAGGCTGCTGATTGTAAGACCAGACTAGAAGTTCAGAATACATATCCTTGGGGAACTGTCAGCACATAATCATGTATGCAAGTGGAATGGAGGGAAACTGCTTACATTCACTGAAGTTGTTCAGGTTAGTGGAAGTCTCCACTAAAAACAAACAAAAAACCACCAGGAACAACATTAACTCAGTTCTTTTAGGAACGAATGATTCTCTCCAGTGTTTTCTAGACTACTATCCAGTCCTGATACTTACATTCCTAATCTACCCAGAAAGACATCAAAGCCTAACTCCATTTTCCTATGATTCTATATTCAAACCATCTCTTGAGGGTTCCATAAATACCCTTCCTCTTACCTATAAAGTTTCTGCTCCACCTGCTGTCGGTAGACTAGGTTTCTCCCAGAAACTGCTCTGGGGTCCTTGGTGCCACCATGTTTACTCTTCAGATTAGAGGCTGAATTGAAGTATGATTTCATTTTTCCACTGAGAACAGGTGGATTTTGAGGAAAGCCTGTCCCAGCACAATTTCATGTAGCAAGCCATCTTTCTGAAGCATTACATTAAAAAAAAATTAGATCTCACTAAAACTTAAAAAAAGATAACATTTTCTTCATTCTAAATATTTAAGTGTCTATGTTATTAAAAAACAAGACTGTCCTTAATGATAGGGCTCTGTAATCTCTAGGAATGACAAAAGTTTCTGTGTATTTTCCATTCTAAAGTTGTTGCTTAGAGCACCGTGAAGCAAAGGACAGAGAAGCCACCTTGTCCTCAGCGGAAATGAGTGCTCAGTGAGGCAACATTGGTTAGGAGACATACAACTGGCCTTGACTTAGTCCCATAATTACAAGCCATTAGTCACTAGATCGAATCTGTCCATGCTCATTCATTTATTGATTTCCCCACAGCTGCTTCTTCACGACCACAGAGAAGACTTGCACAACAGAATAGGTGATCTACAACTTTAGAAAAATTGTTCTCTGACTTCATACTGAGGGAGAAAAAATGTAGTGAACTGGATTCTAGTTTAACCATCCTATTTTATAAGTACTAGAATTGAGTGTATTTTCCTGGGCTTTTTTCTTTCTATCTAAATCTTCAACTCTAGCTAACTAACCAGACTGAGTGACTACAAATGAAAAACACAGTTGTTAGGCAAAGGAGCCACAGTAAACAGAGAATGAACCATGGCCCAGGCTCTCTAACCGTACCCCAACCATACGTTTACTTCACACATAATGTTTCTGAGTTTTGATGGAGAGCTTGTTTATCATGTGTTTTTGTTTACCTGAAAAATTAAAATAGTATGATTTTGGCAGAAATAATTTAAAAAGTGTATTTAATAACTGTTAATATATTTCTTCCTTGGTAAATGTTACTATTGCAGCATTGAGAGGATTATATGTGCTCTAATATTATAGATAATTCTGTAATAATACATAATATAAAATATACAATAAAATATTAAGAATAGTATAAGATCATTTGGAATTGCATTGGCATAACAAACACATTTTGACTACAGCTGAAGAAATCACGTGGCCTATATTTGGGTTGCAGCTACTGGTTATGCAGCAATAAAACATGGCTAGTCTAAACTAAGACATATTGTACATACCGGATTTCTAAATCATTCCATGAAAAAATAAATGGGAATTTTATTAATAGTAATTTTAAAATAATATTAAACATCGAAATGATCAGCATAATACATTAAATAAAATGTGTCATTATTTTTGCTATTTCTTTTCCTTTTTTTTGAGACAGGGACTCACTATATAGCCATAGCTAGCCTAGAACTAAGTATGTAAACTAGCCTCAAACTCACAGAATCTGCCTCTACCTCCTAAGTGCTGTGATTAAATATGTACATCATCATGCCTGCTCTTTGTACTTTCTCAATGTGGCTGCAAGACATTTAAGATCATCTGTGTGGATTGCATTTTATCTCTCTAGGGTCTGCTCCATTGGAAAAAAGCAAAATTCAATTTGAAGGCTCACCCAGTCATATAAGAACATTGATAATCACTTGTAGAAACTTGTAGAAAATATGCTGTTATCACATGTCTCTGCTGATAGGTGTCACCTGACGTCATACCCTCAACTACACTGTGCAAAGAATAGAATGGCCCAGAATGCCAGCATGTACTTATTAAGCAGCATGAGATATGTGAGCTTGTGTCTCATGATTAAGGGTCTGGTCATCAATTATTCCTTTAAAATGCCTTGAAGCAGCCCCACAGATTTAAAGGACAGTCCCTCCCCAAACATCCAACAGAGGAACAAAACCCCAAAATTCTCTTTTAACCTGGCATGAATTATGAGAAATTTATAATCCATAGACTGTTGTGTAAGCAGTCTTCAGGAAATACCACATGGCAAATCATGATCCCTTTTTTACCTCAGCAAGGACAGTTGCAGAGCCACAAGGAGACATAACAAACACTCATGGAACATTGCAGAGGATTGCACAGCTTTTTGAGAATGTCACACAAGTCAGAGTGTGACCTTGGTCCCTGATGCACCAGTCTACCTTGAAAGCAGCCTTCCCAGACATAGTTCCAAGTGAGATAGACTTAGAGACCATTATCTTTTCTGTGACACTGGCATCAAATCATGGGTACTTTGGCACAGCCTTCTTCAAGACGTATCTTCTCCTGATACCAGATCTGAGTTGTAAAAATTGGCATGTAGTTGCTTTCTATTTTTGTTGAGTTCATATGCTATAGATCTGGGGCACTGCAACTGCTGAGAATACACATGACTAAACTGTGAGCCTTCCAGTACTATCACTCAGTGCAGAGCCACCACTGCCTGCTGAGCAGCTGCATGGAGAGCCACTGAGCTAGCCACCTTAAGCTTTCCTCAGATAGAGCCACTCACCATCTGTATTGGACTTTCTTGTGATCAGTTAAAAAAAGAAAAAAGAAAAACCTCTATAAATCTTACCATGGAAATTTACAGGTTTAATTATAATGGCAGCCAATCTAAGCTGACAGAGCTTTGGCCCAGTTTTAAGGAAACATTGTTCAGTAAACTGACCACAACATGAGAGCCATTTGATTTCATAATAAAGTCCTCGTGTAATCACCAGGGCAAAGCTATCCATTGGGGTGCTGGGTGAGAATCCAGACAAGTGCACAATGAGATTTCAACACATCGTCAGCTTCTACACAGGACATAAATTGCACTAATACAGTAAAATATAGAATTCTCAGGCCAGACGTTTATCATCGGGTTAGAATGTGATGACACAGGATAAAGACTTATGGCAGATTTTGTGCTGAGGTCACATTCTCATTAGAGGGCTAGGAAAAAAATATTGTTTGTGAAATGATAGCCCAGGATTTGCTGCCAAAGGCAGCCTTTGGTGCAGCTGTAACTTGGAGGTAATCAACAACTTTGACATTAGATTTACCCTTTGAAACACTGTTCTGCTGACTGGCCCATCCCTGGCCAGAAGCTGCATGTCACACTTTAATGTGGCTGCTCGGTGGGCCATCTGTGTGCCAACCCGGCCAGGAGGTTGTTTATCCGGGCCAGTTTGTGCACCACTGCCATTTTGACTACGGGAAGCCAGAGAGACCTAGCAGGCAAAACCAAACCAGCTAACAGGCATAGCCCAAGGAGGACATAGCAGGGGTCTCAGACGGTCAGGCCCTGGACTGCCCCCAGGCCCTGGGCTGCTCCTTGGGCCATCTGTGTGCTGACCCAGCCAGGAGGTTGTTAGCCCAGCAGACTCTCCCAGCACTCTCAGGGAACTCGCGCATGCCACCATCCTAGCCACCTGACACACCCAATTAACACCCACAGCTGAGGGGAGCTTTGCACCAACATTGGCCTACCAGGCTTTTGCCTAGACTCAGGGCCTGAGCAGCTAGGCTAGCCTTGTGTGCACCAACCCAGTTGGGAGTTCTGCTGCCCAGATCAGCCTGGGCGGCAGCACCACATATCCAAGTCCTGCAAGTGGCTAGCTGGGTTTCCGGGTGGCTAGCTGGGTTTCCGGGCGGCCAGCTGGGAGAAGTCAGTGTGCTCCAGTGAATCCAGCGGGAGCCTTCGGGTGCCTGCTTTGGGATCTGAACAGCCTGGGCAGCAGCACCCTGTCTACAAGCAGCGCAGGAGGTAAGCTGTGCACCAGAGGCCAACTGGGAAGGGGCAGCTTGCACTGGTGAGTCCAGCACTGACAAGAAAAACTAACACCAGTGAGAACTAGATGGCAAAAGGCAAATGCAGGAACGTCACTAACAGAAATCAAGGCAATATGGCAACATCTGAACCCAATTCTCCTCTACCAACATGTCCTGGATACCCCATCACACCAATAAAACAAGATTTGGATTTAAAATCACTGGTCATGATGCTGGTACAGGAACACATGAAGGACACACTTAAAGAAATTCAGGAGAAAATGGATCAAAAGTTAGAAGCCCTTGCAAGGGAAACACAAAAATCATTGAAAGAAATCCAGGAGAATACAAAAGCCAACAAGGAGGAAATGCAAAAAACACTTAAAGAAATACAGGAGAACTTTGCTCAACAGGCTGAGGTCATGAAAGACGAAACACAAAAATCTCTTAAAGAAATACAGGAGAACTTTGGTCAACAGGCTGAGCTCATGAAAGAGGAAACACAAAAAATCTCTTAAAGAATTACAGGAAAACACAAACATGCAAGTGAAGGAGCTAAGCAAAACCATCCAGGATCTAAAATCAGAAGTAGAAACAACTAAGAAAACTCAAAGGGAGACAACTTTGGAGATAGAAAGCCTTGGGAAGAAATCAGGGGACAGAGATACAAATATCAACAACAGAATACAAGAGATAGAAGAAAGAATCTCAGATGCTGAAGATTCCATAGAAACCATGGACTCAACAGTTAAAGAAAATGCAAAATGCAAAAAGCTTGTAACCCAAAATATCCAGGAAATCCAGGACACAATGAGAAGACCAAACCTAAGGATTATAGGCATAGATGAGAGTGAACATTTACAACTTAAAGGGCCAGCAAACATCTTCAATAAAATTATGGAAGAAAACTTCCCTAACCTAAAGAGAGAGATGCCCATGAATATACAAGAAGCCTACAGAACTCCAAACAGACTGGACCAGAACAGAAATACTTCCCGTCACATAATAATCAAAACACCAAATGTTCTAAACAAAGAAAGAATACTAAAGGCAGTAAGAGAAAAGGCCAAGTAACATATAAAGGAAGACCTATCAGAATCACAGCAGACTTTTCACCTGAGACTATGAAGGCTAGAAGGTCCTGGGCAGATCTCATGCAAACTCTAAGAGAACACAAATGCCAACCCAAACTACTATATCCAGCAAAACTCTCAATCACCATAGATGGAGAAACTAAGATATTTCATGACAAAACCAAATTTACCCAATATCTATCCACAAACCCGGCCCTAAAAAGGATAATAGGAGGACAACACCAATACAAGGAGGGAAACTTCACCCTGGAAAAAGCAAGATAGTAACCTTTCATCAAACCCAAAAGAAGTTAAGCATTCAAATTTAAAAAATAACGTCAAAAATGATAGGAAGTAACAATCACTATTCCTTAATATCTCTTAACATCAATGGACTTAATGCCCCAATAAAAAGACACAGACTAACTGAATGGATACGTAAACAGGACCCTACATTTTGCTGCTTACAGGAAACACACCTCAGGGTCAAAGACAAACACTACCTTAGAGTAAAAGGCTGGAAGACAATTTTACAAGCAAATGGTCTCAGGAAACAAGCTGGAGTAGCCATTTTAATATCAGATAAAATTGACTTTCAACCCAAAGTCATCAAAAGAGACCCTGAGGGACACTTCTTGCTGGTCAAAGGAAAAATACAAAAAGAAGAACTCTCAATCCTGAACATCTATGCCCCAAATGCAAGGGCACCCTCTTTCGTAAAAGAAACTTTATTAAAACTAAAAGCACACATTGCACCTAACACAATAATTGTGGGTGACTTCAACACTGCACTTTCCTCAATGGACCGGTCAGGAAAACAGAAACTAAACAGGGACACAATGAAACTAATTGAAGCTTTGGACCAATTAGATTTAACAGATATATATAGAACATTCTATCCTAAAACAAAAGAATATACCTTTTTCTCAGCACCTCATGGTACCTTCTCCAAAATCGACCATATAATTGGTCACAAGACAGACCTCAACAAATATAAGAAGATAGAACTAATCCCATGACTCCTATCTGATCACTATGGAGTAAAAGTGGTCTTCAATAGCAACAGAAACAACAGAAAACCCACATACACGTGGAAACTTAACAATACTCTACTCAATGATACCTTGGTCAAGGAAGAAATAAAGAAAGAAATTAAAGACTTTTTAGAACACAATGAAAATGAAAACACAATATACCCAAATCTATGGGACACAATGAAAGCAGTGCTAAGAGGAAAACTCATAGCCCTGAGTGCCTCCAAAAAGAAAATGGAGAGAGCATACATTACCAGCTTAATGACACACCTGAAAGCCCTAGAACAAAAAGAAGCTACTTCGCCCAGGAGGAGTAGAAGGCAGGAAATCATCAAATTCAGGGCCGAAATCAATCAAGTAGAAACAAAGAGAACCATACAAAAAATCAACAAAACCAGGAGCTGGTTCTTTGAGAAAATCAACAAGATAGATAAACCCTTAGCCAGACTGACCAAAGGGCACAGAGAAAGTATCCAAATTAACAAACTTAGAAATGAAAAGGGAGATATAACAACGGAAACTGAGGAAATCCAAAAAATCATCAGATCCTACTACAAGAGCCTGTACTCAACACAACTGGAGAATCTGGAGGAAATGGACAATTTCCTTGACAGATACCAAATACCAAAATTAAATCAGGACCAACTAGACCATCTAAACAGTCCCATAATGCCTAAAGAAATAGAAGGAGTCATAGAAAGTCTTCCAACCAAAAAAAGCACAGGACCAGATGGCTTCAGTGCAGAATTCTACCAGACCTTCAAAGAAGAGTTAACACCAATACTCTTCAAACTATTCCACAAAATAGAAACAGAAGGAACACTACCCAATTCCTTCTATGAAGCCACAATTACGCTGATACCAAAGCCACACAAAGATCCAACAAAGAAAGAGAACTTCAGACCAATTTCCCTTATGAACATCGATGCAAAAATACTCAATAAAATTCTTGCCAACCGAATCCAAGAACACATCAAAACGATCATCCACCATGATCAAGTAGGCTTTATCCCGGGAATGCAGGGTTGGTTCAATATACGGAAATCCATCAATGCAATCCACTACATAAACAAACTCAAAGAACAAAACCACATGGTCATTTCATTGGATGCTGAAAAAGCATTTGACAAAATTCAGCATCCCTTCATGCTTAAAGTCTTGGAGAGAACAGGAATTCAAGGCCCATACCTAAACATAGTAAAAGCAATATACAGCAAACCGGTAGCCAGCATCAAACTAAATGGAGAGAAACTTGAAGCAATCCCACTGAAATCAGGGACCAGACAAGGCTGCCCCCTTTCTCCTTATCTTTTCAATATTGTACTTGAGGTACTAGCTCGGGCAATTCGACAACATAAGGAGGTCAAAGGGATACAAATTGGAGAGGAGGGTCTTATGACATCTCTACTTTCAACTTTTAAGCTCTTCCATAGTGATTTTCAAGTACAAGAATAACTATTCCAACCAGCAACATATAATGGCTTCTTTGTCCATATCATGGCTGTCATTTGTTGTTGTTGTTGTTGTTGTTGTTTTGAGGACTACCATTCTGAGAAGGGTGAGATTTTTCTAGAATAGAATATTAAATACAGGAGCAGCCACAACTACTGGATAAGTCCACTATGCAAATGCTACTCTATCCACTTAAGAAGAGTATTCTCCCTAACCTTAATAACTATGAGAGTATAAATGGTATTAGATAGTGTCTGTGTACTAGCATATTTATAAAGATAAAGAATAAGAGAGCAGGCTGGGTGTCCGAGTTACTTTTCCTGGTGCTATGATAACATAACTAACAAAAGCAACTGAAGGATGGAAGGGTTGATTTGGCTCACAGTTTGAGGACACACAGTCCATCATATAAAGAAGACCCAGGAGAAGCTGGGGCCTGTTGGTCATGTTCCCTCTGCAGTTAGAAGCAGAAGGTATGAATGCTTGAGCTCAGCTAACTTTTTTCCTTGTACACCATCCACACTCAGTGTGGTGGCAGGAGGGGTTCCTTCCCATTTTAGTTAACCTAATCAAGAAAATCCCTCTCAGGTATGCCCAGAGGCTTATGTCCTGAGTGAGTCCAGATCCTGTGACATGGACCATCGGAACTAACATTACTGGGTGAGCATAGTGATTAGTGTTAGTGTTATTAGTATTCAATCAACTCATATTAAAACCTGAAGTCAAAAGTTGCTAGGCAACGTTGGAATACTGCCAGGATCCAGACATTTTAATAATTATTGAGTTTATAGAATGTTATAATTAAAAAGTGAAAAGAAGAAATGAAGAAAGAGGGAAAATATAGGAAGGAACATAATTCTATGAGTTGAGTACAGGAAAAATATTAGAGAATATACAATATTAGAAAGGGTGGAGAAGCACACCAAAAAATTAAAAAAACTAAACAAGGAACTTCCGGTTTCTGTCTGCACCTGGAGCTGATCCTGTGCCACAGAGTCCAAATAGTACTAGTAAAGACCTAGACTCCCATGAGTGAAGAGAAGCCTGAAAGCACAGGGAAACCCACCACTGTTGCTAGAGGGTCCCTCCTGGAACCCTCAGGACACAGGAACCAATTAACAGCCTTGAACAGGAGCCTTCTGGTTTCCATCTGCACCTGGAGCTGATCCTTTGCCACAGTAATACATACACAATTACTGCAAGGAGAGAGTTGCTCTCCCAGGAGTACCTACATACCTTCAAGCACAGGAAAGATTACCACTTCTCTTCAAATTTCTCGCCCAAGAGAGACCCTTCCAGAGCCATCAGGACACAGGAACCAAGGAACAGCTGGGGACAGGATCCTTCTGGTTTTGATCTGCACTCCAGAGCTGACCCTGTACCACAGCTCTCCATACTTAATTTTCTTATGGAGAAAACTAGTCTCCCAGGAGTACTGACTCAGATAATTGCAGGAGTGACAAGCCACAGTCAGAGACAGCAAGACCAGCTAACACCAGAGACAACAAGGTGGTACAGGCATGCACCACCACTGCCCGGCTAATAATTCTTTTAAAGAAATGCAGGAGAACACAAGTAAATAGGTAGAAGCCCTTAAAGAGGGAACACAAAAATTCCTTAGAGAATTATAGCAAAACACAAGCAAACCGGTGAAGGAACTGAACAAAACCTTCCAGGATCTAGAAATGGAAATAGAAACAAAAAAGAAATCACAAATGGAGACAACCCTGGAGACAGTAAACCTTGGAAAGAGATCAGGAGTCATAGATATAAATATCACCAACAGAATACAGGAGACAGAAGAGACTCTCAGGAGCAGAAGATACCATAGAAAACATTGACACAACAATCAAAAAAAATGCAAAATGAAGAATCTCCTAACACAAAACATCCAGAAATTCCAGGACAAAAAGAGAAGATGAAACCTAAGGATAATATAAGATTCCCAATTTAAAAGGCCAGTAAATATCTCCAACAAAATTATAGATGAAAACTTCCCCAACCTAAAGTAAGAGGTGCCCCTAAACAAAGAAGAAGCCTACAGAAATCCAAAGATATTGGAAATTCCTCGTGTCACATAATAGTAAAAACACAAAAGTCACAAAACAAAGAAAGATTATTAAAAGCAGTAAGAAAAAAAGATAAAGTAACTTATGAAGGAAGACCTGTAAGAATTATACCAGACTTCTGATCAGAGACTATGAAAGCTAGAAGATCCTGTAAAGATCTCATACAGACTCCAAGAGAATACAAATGCCATCCCAGACTACTAAACCCAGCAAAATTCTCAATTACCATAGATGGAGAAACCAAGATATTCCATGACGAAGCAAAAATTACTAAATATCTTTCCACAAATCTAGCCATATAAAGGGTAATAAATGGAAAATTCCAACATAAGGAGGGAAACTACATCCTAGAAAGAAACAAGAAAGTAATCTTTCAACAAGCCCAAAAGAAGATAGCCACATAAACATAAAAACTACATAAAAAGTAAAATGAAGCAACAATCACTATTCTTTAATATCTCTTAACATCAATGGACTCAAATCCCCAATAAAAAGACATAGAGTTACAGACTGGATATATAAATACAACCCAGCATTTTGCTGCATACAGGAAATGCACCTCATTGTCATAAAGAAATATTACCTCAGAGTAAAGGACTGGGAAAATTTTTTCCAAGCAAATGGTCCCAAGAAACAAGCAGGAGCAGCCATTCTCATACCTGATAAAATCGACTTTCAACTAAAAGTCATCAAAAAAGGTAAGGAATGACGCTTCATCCTTACCAAAGGAAAAAATCTACCAGGAAGAACTCTCAATTCTGAGCATCTATGCTCCAAATGTAAGGGTACCCACATTCATAAAAGAAATTTTACAAAAGCTCAAAGCACACATTGCGTTTCACACAATAATAGTGGGAGACTTCAATCCCCCATTTTTATCAATGGACAGATCATGGAAACACAAACTAAACAGAGACATAGTGAAACTAACAGAACCTATGGACCAAATGGATTTAACAGATATCTATATAGCATTTCATCCTAAATAAAAATATACCTTCTTCTCACCACCTCATGGTGCCTTCTCCAAAATTGACCATACAACTGGTCAAGAAACAGACCTCAACAGATATAAGAAGACTGAAATAATCCCATGCCTCCTATCAGTTCACTATGGATTAAGGCTGGGCTTCAATAGCAACAAAAACAACAGAAAGTCTACATACACATGGAAACTGAACAACACTACTCAATGAAGCCCAGATGCCAGACAGATCTAACAGACAGCACCAGGTACACAGACATAGCCCAAGTCTAACATCACTTGGGTCCTAGCCTGTCAGACTTTTGCCTGCACCCAGGGCCTGGGCAGTTCTGCAGGCCATCTCTGTGCCAACCATGTCAGGAGTCGCTTGCTCTACAGAGTGATTGATCAATACTTGGAAAAAGTCACCTCCATCTTTGCTCCCTGACGGAGCAGACGGGCAACACCAGATTCACAGAGACAACCCCAGTATAACATTGCTTGAGGCAAGCCACACCAGGGCTCCAAGGGCACCAAAGAGGATGGCAGCACATCAGCAATCTGTGCCAGGGGAATCACAATCATCCAGTGGTGCAGAAATAGCCTTACAGGCTCACAGGAGGTTCGAGCACCATCCAGTAACAACAAGACCAACTAATGCCAGAGATAACCAGATGGCAAAAGGCAAACATAGGAATGTTACTAACAGAAATCAAGACAATATGACAGCATATGAACCCAATTCTCCAACAACAACAAGTCTTGGATACTCCCACACAACAGAAAAACAAGATTTGGATTTAAAAATCACTGGTCATGATGCTGTTAAAGGAACACAAGAAGGACATAAATAAATCTCTTAAAGAAATACAGGAGAAAATGGATCAAAAAGTAGAACCCTTACAAGGGAAACATAAAAATCATTTAAAGAAATTCAGGAGAATATGGCTCAAAAGATAGAAGCCAATAAAGAGGAAATGCAAAAATCACTTAAAGAAATACAGGAGAACTTCGGTCAACAGGCAGAAGTCATGAAAGAGGAAACACAAAAACCTCTTAAAGAATTACAGGAAAACACAGACAAACAAGTGAAGGAACTGAGCAAAACCATCCA
Organism: Apodemus sylvaticus; assembly: GCF_947179515.1. Lineage (NCBI taxonomy): Eukaryota > Metazoa > Chordata > Mammalia > Rodentia > Muridae > Apodemus > Apodemus sylvaticus. The sequence continues at coordinate 93,185,913 of NC_067482.1, read as the reverse complement.
GGGTCTAAAAACAGAAGTAGAAACAACTAAGAAATCGCAAAGGGAGACAACTTTGGAGATAGAAAACCTTGGGAAGAATTCAGGAGTCATACATGCAAGCATCAACAACAGAATACAAGAGATAGAAGAAAGAATCTCAGATGCTGAAGATACCATAGAAAAGATTGACTCAAAACAGTCAAGAAAATGCAAAAAACTTGTAACCTAAAACATCCAGGAAATACAGGACACAATGAGAAGACCAAACCTAAGGATTATAGGTATATATGAGAGTGACGGTTTACAACTTAAAGGGCCAACAAATATCTTCAACAAAATTCTGGAAGGAAACTTCCCTAACCTAAAGAGAGAGATGCCCTTGAATACACAAGAAGCCTACAGAACTCCAAACAGACTAGACCAGAACAGAAATACCTACCGTCACATAATCAAAACCCCAAATATACTCAACAAAGAAAGAATATTGAAGGCAGTAAGACCAAAAGGCCAAGTAACATATAAAGGAAGATGTATCAGAATTATACCTGACTTCTCACCTGAGGCCATGAAAGCTAGAAGATCCTGAGCAGATCTCATGCAGACTCTAAGAAAACACAAATGCCAGCCAAGACTACTATACCCAACAAAACTCTCAATCACCATAGATGGAGAAATCAAGATATTCCATGACAAAACCAAATTTACACAATATCTTTAAACAAACAAAGCCCTACAAAGGATAATAGGTGGAAAACTCCAATAGAAGGAGGGAAACTACACCCTGGAAAAAGCAAGATATTAACCTTCTTTCATCAAACCCAAAAGAAGATAACCACTCAAATATAAAAAATAACATCAAAAATGACAAGAAGTAATAATCACTAGTCCTTAATATCTCTTAGCATCAATAGACTCAATTGCCCAATAAAAAGACATAGACTAATAGTCTGGATACATAAACAGGACCTGTTTATGTTGCTACATACAGGAAACACACATCAGTGTCAAAGACAAAAACTACCTTAGAGTAAAAGGCTGGAAGACAATTTTACAAGCAAATGGTCTCGGGAAACAGAGTAGCCATTCTAATATCAGATAAAATTGACTTTCAACCTAAAGTCATCAAAAGAGATACAGAAGGAAACTTCTTGCTGGTCAAAGGAAAAAATCCACCAAGAAGAACTCTCAATTCTGAACATCTATCTTCCAAATGCAAGGGCACCCTCACTCATAAAAGAAACTTTACTAAAGCTCAAAGCATACATTGCACCTAACACAATAATTGTGGTGACTTCAACACTTCACTCTCTTCAATGTACCGATCAGGAAAACAGAAACTAAACCGGGACTAATTGGTTTTAACAGACATATATATATAGAACATTCCATCCTAAATCAAAAGAATATACCTTTTTCTCAGCACCTCATGGTACCTTCTCCAAAATTGACCATATAATTGGTCACAAGACAGACCTCAACAAATATAAGAAGATCGAACTAATCCCATGCCTCCTATCAGATCACTATGGAGTAAGAGTGGTCTTCAATAGCAAGAAAAACCACAGAAATCCCACATACACATGGAGGTTGTACAATACTCAATGATACCTTGGCCAAAGAAGAAATAAAGAAATAAATCAAAGACTTTTTAGAATTTAATGAAAATGAAGGCACAACATAACGAAATCTATGGGACACAATGACAGCAGTGCTAAGAGGAAAACTCATAGCCCAGAATGCCTCCAAAAAGAAACTGGAAAGAGCATACACTAGCAGCTTAATAGCACATCTGAAAGCTCTGGAACAAAACGAAGCTAATTCACCCATGAGAAGTAAAAGACAGGAAATAATCAAACTCAGGGCTGAAATCAGTCAAATGGAAACAAAGAGAACCATACAAAGAATCAACAAAACCAGAGTATTTTCCGCCATGCAGTAAGGAACGCATGCTCCACTATGTTCATAGCAGCCCTATTTATAATAGCCAGAACCTGGAAAGAACCCAGATGTCCCTCAATGGAGGGATGGATACAGAAAATGTGGCATATTTACACAATGGAATCCTACTCAGCAATTAAAAACAATGAATTCATGAAATTCATAGGCAAATGGTTGGCACTAGAAAATATCATACTAAGTGAGGTAACTCATTCACAAATGAACATGCATGGAATGCAGTTACTGATAAGTGGATAGTACCCCCAGAAGCTCAGAATACCCAAAATACAACCCACATATCAAATCATTCCCAAGAAGAAGGAAGGACAGGGCCCGGGTCCTGGAAAGGCTTGATGCAGCATTGTAGGGGATTGCCAGGACAGAGGAGTGGGAGGGGGTTGATTGGGAACTGGCAAAGGGAAAAGGACTTATCGGACTTAGGGGGAGGAGGGAACCAGGAAAGGTAAAATCATTTGGAATGTAAACAATGAATATAGAAAATAAATTTTAAAAAAAAAGAAAGAGAGAGAGAGAGAGAGAGAGAGAGAGAGAGAGAGAGAGAGAGAGAGAGAGAGAGAGAGAGAGAAACAGGATAACTATAAGGCCCAGAACATTAAAAAAAAAACAAAAAAAAAAAAAAACACTCTACTCAATGAGAACTTGTTCAAGGAAGAAATAAAGAAGGAAATTAAAGACTTTTTAGAATTTAATGAAAATAAAGGTACAACATACCCAAACTTATGGGACACAATGAAAGCAGTGCTAAGAAAAAAACTCATAACTCTTCTGAGTGCCTCTAAAATGAAATAGGAGAGAGCATACACTAGCACCTTAACAGCACACCTGAAAGCTCTAGAACAGAACAAAGATACACACCCAAGAGGAGTAGATAGCAGGAAATAATCAAACTCAGGGCTTAAATCAACCAAACAGAAACAAAAAGAACTATACAAAGAATCAACAAAACCAGGAGCTTGTTCTTTGAGAAAATCAACAAGATAGATAAACCCTTAGCCAGACTAAACAAAGGGCAGAGAGACAGTATCCAAATTAAAAAAAAAAATCAGAAATGAAAAGGGAGATATAACAACTGAGGAAATTCAAAAGAACATCAGATCCTACTACAAAAGCCTATACTCAACACAACTGGAAAAGATCTCCCATGGTCATGGATTGGCAGGATTATTATAATAAAAATGGGCATCTTGCCAAAGCAATGTACAAATTCAATGCAATCCCCATCAAAATTCTAACTCAATTCTTCATAGAATTAGAAAGAGCAATTATCAAATTCATTTGGAATAACAAAAAAACAGGATAGAGAAAACTATTCATAACAATAAAAGAACTTCTGGAGCAAGCAGCATCCCTGACCTCCAGCTGTACTACAGAGCAATAGTGATAAAAAGTGCATGGTGCTGGTACAGTGACAGGCAGATAGATCAGTGGAATACAATTGAAGACCCAGAAATGAACCCACACACCTATGGTCACTCGTTCTGTGACAGAAGTACTAATACCATCCAGAGGGAAAAAAAAAGACAGCATTTTTAACAAATGCTGCTGGTTCAACTGGCAGTCAACAAGTAGAAAAATGCAAATTGATCCATTCTTATCTCCTTGTACAAAGCTCAAGTTCAAGTGGATCAAGGACCTTCACATAAACCCAGATAGACTGAATCTAATTGAAGAGAAAGTATGGAAAAGTCTCGAACACAGGGACACAGGAGGAAAGTCCTCGAACAGAACACCAACAGCTTATGTTCTTAGGAACAAGAATTGACAAATGTGAACTCATAAAATTGCAAAGCTTCTGTAAGGCAAAGGACACTGTCAATAGGACAAAATGGCAACCAACAGATTGGGAAAAGATCTTTACCAATCCTCCATCTGATAGAGGGCTAATATCCAATATATACAAAGAACTCAAGAATTAGACTCCAGAGAACAAAATACCCCTATTAGAAAATGGGGAACAGAGATAAACCAAGAATTCTCAACTGAAGAAACTTGAAGGACTGAGAAACCCCTAAAGAAATGTTCAATATTCTTACTCATCAGAGAAATACAAATCAAAACAAACCTGAGATTCTACCTCACACCAGTCAGAATGGCTAAGACCAAAAACTCGGGGACAGCAAATGCTGAAGAGGATGTGGAGAAAGTGGAACACTCCTCCATTGCTGGTGTTGCTGATACAACTACTATAGAAGTCAGTCTGGCAGTTCTTTAGAAATTTGGACATAGTATTACCTGAGGACCCAGCTATACCACTCCTGGGCATATACCCAGAAGATGCTCTAACATGTAATAAGTACACATGCTCCACAATTTTCATAGCAGCCTTATTCATAATAGCCAGAAACTGGAAAGAACCCAGATGTCCTTCAACAAACAAATAGCTACAGAAAATGTGGTACATTTATACAATGGAATACTGCTCAGCTATTAAAAACAACTTCATGAAATGTGTAGCTAACTGGATGGAACTTGAGAATATCATCCTGAATGAAGTGACTCAGTCACAAAGGAACAAACATGGTATGTACTCGTTGATAAGTGGATATTAGTCCAAAGGTTCAGAATACCCAAAATTCAACTCACAGACCATAAGAAGCCTAAAAAGAAGGAAGACTAAAATGTAGATGCTTCAGTGCTTTTTAGAAAGGTAAACAAAATACTCACAGGAGGAAATATAGAGACGCATTGTGGAGCAGAGACACTAGAAAAGGTCATCCAGAGACTGCCCCACCTGGGGATCAATCCCATATACAGCTACCAAACCTGGATGTTGTAGTGGATGCTGGGAAGTGTTTGCTGGTCGAAACCTGATATGGCTGTCTCCTGAGAGGCTCTGCCAGAGCCTGACAAATACAGAGATGGAAACTCACGTCCAACCATTGGACTGAGCTGGGGGATCCTGGATAGATGAGTTGGAGAAGGCACTGAAGGAGATGAGGGTGTTTGCAGCCCCATGGTGGGAACAACAATATCAACAGGCCAGACCCCCCAACTGCTTCCAGAGATTGGACCATCAACCAAAAACTGCACACGGAGTGACCCAAGGTGCTGGGCACATATGTGGCAAAGGATGGTCTTGTTGGACATCAATGAGATGAGAGGCCCTTGGACCTAATGATGTTAAATACCCCAGTGTAGGTGAATGTCAGGGTAGGAGTACAGGAGTGGGTGGGTGGGGGAGCACCCTCATAGAGGCAGAGGGAGGGGGATGGGATGGGTGTGTTGAAAGGAAAACCTGGAAAGGGGAAAACATTTGAAATGTAAATTAAAAATTCCAATGAAAAATTAAAAAACAAAAAATAAATAAAAATAAAAAGCCTACCTAATACACACTTAACAAAATACACACTTAAGCAAGACCATTAAAAATATCTATACAAAGGTAAAAATTACTAATGTAAAAATAATAGGTCAAAGCCATTTAAAAGTATTGATAAACTATCACGCAAATGAAAGACAATATAACTGAAGTATGCTAGATTTTAAAGTGTTGCACCAGCATTTCTTCCTTGGTGGAACATGTTTGAAGTCTTTCCCAGTATGTGATGTTACATGTAGCTAATTATACTAATCAAGAACATACAATTTATCATCCCCATTCAAACCTACAGGAAGAAATTTAGTACAGTGTCCTGCCAGTGAGTTTCCACCCAAAGGCACAAGGTACATCTCAGCTCACTTCTGGATGCTTTCCCCAGCTTAGCACTCCATCTAGGGGGTGGGAGTCTAGAGAGCCATTGCTGACCTCAGCAGCAGCCTAGGCAAAACCACCACAGTTTCATAAGGTCACACTTAGCTTTGGCCAGTACTGACCCTTGGGATCTCTGCTGGTAGAAGCATGGAGAGCCCTGGGTTCTGCCCAACTCCCAGCTGTGTGATGGCTCTGCCCTTGAATATTCCAGGGTGCTGGTGTTCATGGGAGGGGAAGTTTTATGTCTTTGTCTGACAGTTCCCATTGATCTCAACTGAGATCTGTACTTCAACACTTCAGTTCCTGGACCTCACTGACCAGATTCTTATCCATCCAGCTGTTGCTGAATGGTGTGTGTGTGTGTGTGAAGGGAAGCACTTCCCTGATTCTAGATGAGGCCCAAAGATTTCAGGAGAGTTGCAGATAAGTATATATCTTGGAACTTTGCTTGCAACCTGAAGATCTGCCTTAATCTTGGAAGTATTTCCACTCAGATAATGCTGGACTCTATTTGTCCACAGCAAAGATTTTCAGTACAAGTCAGTATGGAGCATTTAACATAGTGCATTCAATAGATATTTGAGTATGACCTACAAGACAAGAGGTACTTGGGAATAAAGTATGCCATGCACTCTTTAGTGTGTTTTTTCATTGTATTCATGTAGTTGCTAATGTGTTTGTGGTGGTTTAAAAAGGTTTAGCCCATAGGAAGTGGCTCTATTCGGAGGTGTGTCCTTGTTAGAGTAGGTGTGACCTTGTTGGACACAGTGAGTCACTGTGGGGGTGAGCTTTGAGGTATTCTTAAACTATGCCCAGGGTAGAAAAGAAACAGTCTCCTCCTGGCTGCCTTTGGATCAAGATATAGAACTCTCAGCTCCTTCTCCAGCACGATCTCTGTGTGGATGTTGTCATACTTCCTGCCTTCATGATAATACACTGAACTTCTGAAATCATCAGCCAACCCCAAGTAAAGGTCTTAAGAGCTGACATGGTCATGGTGTCTCTTCATAGCAATAAAATCCTAATGAAGACATATGTTATAGGATTTGTTGTATATTTAGATACTAACCCTTTATTTGATCTCAAGTTTCAAATATTTTTTCCAATCTGTAGGCTGCTTTAGAGTCAATTTTTAAAATATGGAAAGTGCATTTTATCGTGACATTTATATTTTTATACGTATGTCATTATTGTTTCCTCTTATTTGTCTCCCACTGTCCTTTCTTATCCCTCCTCACCTCATTTTTCTGGTCCCTTCCTTCTGCTTTGGTGTCACATGTATTCCATTAACTTCTTTTATCTCTCCTCTCTTCTCTTTACACATCACCCTATCTTCTCAGACTCTATTTCTTGAAAATTAGACTGCCATTTGTATGTGCAGAGATGGGGGTGGGGTATCAGTTGAACTTGTGAGCTCATGTCTTTCCTATTCCTATTCCTCATGCTGGTATTGGACTCATCATGTCTGCCAAAGCAGTTTCTACTTTAAAGCACCCATTATTTGTGTACCAAGAATCTCTCTGCCACATTCTGCTTTGCAGAGTGTTAAACAAGTTTTCCTTCCTGCCCAGATTGTATGCAGAGAGCAGGTGAGTTGTTTGTTCTAGGACGTGAGATGTCTCCTAAGTAGTTTGGAAGTATGAAAAGCAGCCATGACACTGAGATCTGTACAAATAGAAGACCTAGCTTTGTAGTTTGGGTCTTCTAAAGTATTAATCACTGTGCCAGAGTGATACAACTGTGGGTGTCAGGAAGATGGAGAAGCTCCAGAGTTCTGGAGCTCTACAGTAATGAATGGAAAATGAATAAGTCTAGATGAGGTTTCATCTGAAGAGCACAGGTCCAGTGCTATCACCTCCCAAGGTTACTATTCTGAGTTTACACGATGTGCTCCTAGCCACTGGGGGAATGGCTACTTTTCCCTGAAAATTTGTCTCCTTCATCTCTCTTCACTAGGGAGCCTCGTGGATGAAGCCATATTTGGCTTGGCTCAAATATTTTCAATGTGCCATACATCTTTACTTCTGCAATTTTTAGGCATCCTTTGGAAATTTTTGAAGCTCTTCCTCACATTTTTTCTTTGGGATAAACTTCATATTGTTTTTTCGTTCCAATTCTTTTCCCCCTGCATGTCACACAAAGGCAGCTTTGGCCCAACTCTTACCCAAGAATTTTCCTTTTCATCTTGTGGATTGTTTACCTTACTGCCAGAAGCATTTGGTCTTATTAATTAATTCCACTATAGGCTGTAATTTTCCTTTTGTTAATATGTACTTTGGGTGTCTTAGCTCAAAACTTTTTGGTAAGGCCAACATCAACAAAATCTGTCTTCTTAGAGGTTTTGAAGTTTCCAGTCGCATTTTAATCTGCTTTTTTCCCTTCATTTTATTTTATGTGTATGAGTGTTTGTCCTATGTGTGTGTGTGGAGGGGAGGGTGCACACAGAGGTGTGTTGCCAATGGAGGCAAGAAGAGGGTCTCAAATTCCCTGGAACTGGAGTTATAGACAGTTGTCAGGTGTCATGTGGGTGGTGGAAATTGAACCATGTTCTTTCAAGAGTGGTGTTCTTCCTTACCAAACCATCTCCAACTCAGAAGTTATCTTTTTTATGACATGAGACAAGATCCGAATTTTATCCTTTTGCTGCTTGAGATTTAATTTTCCAAATACCATTTACTAAAATATTACCTTTCCTTCTAATGTAGATTCTAGGTATTCTTGATGAAAACGACTTGACCATACATGCTTGATTTATGTCTAGACTCCTTCGAGTCTTAATCAAAAATTATATCTTAAATATTAAAAACAAACAAAGAAAAACATTATTTAGTAACTGGGGATTTGGCAGACTGGTAGAATCCAGCTACTCAGAGCCCTAGCTTCAGTACCTAATATTGAAAAAAAAAATCAAAACCAAACCTTAATCATTTAAATAGCATGATCTTGATTACAGTAAAAAAAAAAAAAAAAAAAAAAAAAAAGATACCAGATTCTAGATTCAATACAATATATGAAAATCATGTGATTTCAGCTGCATTGAAATTGAGCATATCTTTTCTGTGTTATATAAACTCCTATAAGAAGCATCTTAAAAAATGCTCAACTTCATTAGTCATTAGGGAAATGCAAATCAAAACAACACTAAGATTTCATCTTACACCAGTCAGAATGGCTAAGATTAAAAATTCAGGAGACAGCAGGTGTTGGAGAGGGTGTGGAGAAAGAGGAACACTCCTCCACTGATGGTGGGGTTGCAAATTGGTACAACCACTCTGGAAATCAGTCTGGCGGTTCCTCCGAAAACTGGGCACCTCACTTCCAGAAGATCCTGCTATACCACTCCTGGGCATATACCCAGAAGACTCCCCACCATGTAATAAGGATACATGTTCTACTATGTTCATAGCAGCCCTATTTATAATTGCCAGATGTTGGAAAGAATCCAGGTATCCCTCAACAGAAGAGTGGATGCAAAAAATGTGGTATATCTACACAATGGAGTACTATTCAGCCATTAGAAACAACGAATTCATGAAATTCTTAGGCAAATGGATGGAGCTAGAGAATATCATACTCAGTGAGGTAACCCAGACTCAAAAGGTGAATCATGGTATGCACTCACTAATAAGTGGATATTAACCTAGAAAACTGGAATACCCAAAACATAATCCACACATCAAATGAGGTACAAGAAGAAAGGAGGAGTGGCCCCTGGTTCTGGAAAGACTCAGTGAAACAGTATTCAGCAAAACCAGAACGGGGAAGTGGGAAGGGGTGGGTGGGAGGACAGGGGAAGAGAAGGGGGCTTACGGGACTTTCGGGGAGTGGGGGGGCTAGAAAAGGGGAAATCATTTGAAATGTAAATAAATTATATCGAATAAAAAAAATTTAAAAAAAACTCCTATATTCTGTAGTCTGTAAGCCATTGAAATTATGAATTGGCTCATTAATATTTATTGCTAATGACTTCTTAACACCTGTTTTGTGCCAAACTCTCTTCTAGCTTCTGAACTATTAATTAATATATTGTGCTTTGTGTCAGAACCTTACCCTATATGTTTTAAAATACACAGATTATTCTCAATGTGAAAAGATCAGAAGTTAATCATTCATTTTAGTAATTGATTCTTGGTTCTCTGACTCTGTGGCAAGACTGGTGTAATGACTCCTGGTAGTACCACTTTACTTTAAAGTCAAAATACCCTTATTATAATAGTGTTGAAATGAAGTAATAAGAGTAAAAGGAGAGGGGCTGGAGAGATGGCTCAGTGGTTAAGAGCACCGACTGCTCTGCCAGAGGTCCTGAGTTCAATTCCCAGCAACCACATGGTGGCTCACAACCATCTGTAATGGGATCTAATGCCCTCTTCTGGTGTGTCTGAAGAAAGCAATGGTGTATTCGTATAAATAAATAAATCTTTAAAAATAAAAGAAAGAAAAGAGTAAAAGGAGAAAGGGGGGCTGTTGAAACGTGTTCCCATCATGGGCCTGCAGTGCTTGTATTTCTGGCTCAGAAGATGCTCCGTCATAACAGACACATGAGTCTGAAGCCCAGTTTGAAATTAAACACCACAGGAGTGCTTACAGAGGCAGTGGTGGCAGGATAACATGCCCAGGCTATTTAGCTATAAAGGGTTATTTCCCAGACTCTTGGGTGGACAATTCTTGATAGTTCACACTTACTATACAATAAACCCAAAGTCTGAAGTTCTAGGTGATTTTTATGTAAGTTGTTTTAAAAAATCAAAGGTTTTCTTATATAAATTGTTATGGAAAATTGTTTGGCTATCCTTACTAATTACGCCATTCCTTGGTGTTAACTACAAATTACATGGTGCTACTATGCTATCTGCCCCATTCCCCAGTGCTATCCAAGGGTTTAAGCTTATTGTGCTGCTCTGGTCCCATATAGTCCTTTCTTCTTCTCAAGATTCAGGGGTTTTCTACAACCATAGGGTTTGAAAATTTCAGAACAGTTATAGTGGACCCTCCTCCTGCTCTTATAAAAACTTTTATCAAACTTCTTTTTAAAGAACTACTTCCTGCTTATACTGCATTTCTGTCTCAGTTCTATCCAAGGTTATTTCTCAGCAGTCTAGAGAATTACATTAATTCTGACAATCCTAAGGACAGCAGAGAAAAGGTAATATTTGGTTTTGTTGCCCCATGAGATTGCTTTCTATAATCACTATTGAAATTTAATTAAATTCAAAATAGTGTGGCTATATTTAGAGTAACACAACAATTAAATGAACTAAATATTAGTTTTGGACAATCTGACAATAGCATTCCATTAGGATAAAAAAATATGCAAGGAAGCAAAAATAATACATAAGTAAGTCTGTTTAGTACTGGAAGTCAGAACTAAGGGACACACCAAGGTACTATTGCTTCTATACCTTTCTCTCTGGATCCTAGTTGAGGTTGAGTTGTCACAATAACACCACAGGAACATAGCTTAGAATCAACAGGTAACACAATCAATGGATGCAGCAATTAGCATCCTAATTTGTAAACTCTTCTAAGTTATAAATCCACCAGTAGGGGAACCCAGCAGATCAGCCACCTGAAAGGGAGCTTCCTGTACCTACATTGTATCCTCCATCAACTCTCCCATCTATAAAGAAGTATCTCTCTCCTGCCGTCTCCTCTGACCTGGAAGTCCTTCCTATTCCTTGCCAGTAATTGGTCCCCTGAAATCTTTTTTTTTATTCGATGTATTCTTTATTTACATATCAAATGATTTCCCCTTTTCTGGGTCCCCACTCCCCGCAAGTCTCATAAGCCCTCTTCCCTCCCCCTGTTCTTCCATCTACTCCTTCCCACTTCCCTGTTCTGGTATCCCCGTATACTGTTGCATTGAGCCTTTCCAGAACCAGGGGCCACGCCTCTGTTCTTTTTGGACATCATTTAATATGTGGATTATTTCTTGGGTATTCCAAGGTTAATATCCACTTATCAGTGTGTGCATACCATGATTGATCTTTTGAGACTGGATTACCTCACTTAGTATGATGTTCTCCAGCTCCATCCATTTGTCTATGAATTTCATGAATTCATTGTTTCTAATGGCTGAACAGTAATCCATTGTGTAAATATACCACATTTTTGTATCCATTCCTCTGTTGAGGGACACCTGGGTTGTTTCCAGCTTCTGGCTACTACAAATAGGGATGCTATGAACATAGTAGAGCATGTGTCCTTATTACATGCTGGGGAATCCTCTGGATATATGCCCAGGAGTGGTATAGCAGGGTCCTCTGGAAGTGCCATGGCCAGTTTTCTGAGGAACCTCCAGACTGATATCCAAAGTGGTTGCACCGTCTTACAATCCTACCAGCAGTGGAGAAGTGTTCCTCTTTCTCCACATCCTCGCCAGCACCTGCTGTCTCCTGAGTTTTTGACCTTAGCCATTCTGACTGGTATGAGGTGAAATCTCAGGGTTGTTTTGATTTACATTTCCCTAATGATTAATGATGTTGATCATTTCTTAAGGTGTTTCTTAGCCCTCCAAAGTTCTTCAGGTGAAAAATCTTTGTTTAGTTCGGTACTCCACTTTTTAATGGGGTTATTTGGTTCTCTAGGTTCTACCTTCTTGAGTTCTCTGTATATATTAGTATTAGCCCTCTGTCAGATTTAGGGTTGTTGAAGATCCTTTCCCAATCTGTTGGTTGACGTTTTGTCCTTTTGACAATGTCCTTTGCCTTACAGAAACTTTGTAGTTTTATGAGGTCCCATTTGTCAATTCTTGATCTTAGAGAATAAGCTATTGGTGTTCTATTCAGGAACTTTCCCCCTGTGCCCATATCCTCAAGGGTCTTCCCCAGTTTCTTTTCTATTAGTTTCAGTGTGTCAGGTTTTATGTGGAGGTCCTTGATCCATTTGGAGTTGAGCTTCGTACAAGGAGATAAGAATGGATCGATTCGCATTCTTCTGCATGCTGACCTCCAATTGAACCAGCACCATTTGTTGAAAAGACTTTTTTCCACTGGATGCTTTCAGCTCCTTTGTCAAAGACCAAGTGACCATAGATGTGTTGGTTCATTTCTGGGTCTTCAATTCTATTCCATTGTTCCGCTTGCCTGATATTGTACCAATACCATGCAGTTTTTTCACTATTGCTCTGTAGTAATGTTTGAGGTCTGGGATACTGAATCCCCCTGAAGTTCTTTTACTGTTGAGAATAGTTTTAGCTATCCTGGGTTTTTTGCTATTCCAGATGAATTTGAGCATTGCTCTTTCTAGCTCTATGAAGAACTGGGTTGGGATTTTGACGGGGATTGCATTGAATCTGTAGATTGCCTTTGGCAATATGGCCATTTTAACTATATTAATCCTGCCAATCCATGAGCATGGAAGATTTTTCCATTTTCTGAGGTCTTCTTCGATTTCCTTCTTCAGAGATCTGAACTTCTTGTCATATAGGTCTTTCACTTGTTTGGTTAGAGTCACCCCAAGATACTTTATGCTGTTTGTGGCTATTGTAAAGAGTGTCATTTCCCTAATTTCTTTCTCAGTATGTTTATTCTTTGAGTATATAAAGGCTACTGATTTGCTTGAGTTGATTTTGTAACCTGCCACTTTGCTGAAGTTGTTTATCAGCTGTAGGAGTTCTCTAGTAGAGTTTTTTTGGGTCACTTAATTATACTATCATATCATCTGCAAATAGTGATAGTTTGACTTCTTCCTTTCCAATTTGTATCCCTTTGACCTCCTTATGTTGTCTAATTGCTCTAGCTAGGACTTCAAGAACTATATTGAAAAGATATGGAGAGAGGGGGCAGCCTTGTCTAGTCCCTGATTTTAGTGAGATTGCTTAAAGTTTCTCTCCATTTAGTTTGATGTTGGCTACCGGTTTGCTGTATATTGCTTTTACTATGTTTAGATATGGGCTTTGAATTCTTGTCCTTTCCAAGACTTTTATCATGAAAGGATGCTGAATTTTGTCAAATGCCTTTTCAGCATCTAATGAAATGATCATGTGGTTTTTTTTTCTTTGAGTTTGTTTATGTAGTGGATTGCATTGATTGATTGCCTTATATTGAGCCATCCCTGCATCCCTAGGATGAAACCTACTTGATCCTGGTGGATGATCATTTTGATGTGTTCTTGGATTCGGTGGGCAAGAATTTTATTGAGTATTTTTGCATCAATATTCATAAGGGAAATTGGCCTGAAATTCTCTTTCTTAGTTGGATCTTTGTGTGGTTTTGGTATCAGCGTAATTGTGGCGTCATAGAAGGAGCTGGGTAGTGTTCCTTCTGTTTCTATTTGGTGGAATAGTTTGAAGAGTATTGGTGTTAAGTCTTCTTTGAAGGTCTGATAGAATTCTGCACTGAAACCATCTGGTCCAGTGCTTTTTTTGGTCGGAAGGCTATCTATGACCCCCTCTATTTCTTTAGGGGTTATGGGACTGTTTAGATGATCTATTTGATCCTGGTTTAATTTTGGTATTTGGTATCTGTCTAAGAAATTGTCCATTTCCTCCAGATTCTCCAGTTGTGTTGAGTACAGGCTTTTGTAGTAGGATCTGATGATTTTTTGAATTTCCTCAGTTTCTATTGTTATATCTCCCTTTTCATTTCTAATTTTGTTAATATGGATGCTGTCTCTGTGCCCTTTGGTTAGTCTGGCTAAGGGTTTATCTATCTTGTTGATTTTTTCAAAGAACCAGCTCCTGGTTTTGTTGATTCTTTGTATGGTTCTCTTTGTTTCCACTTGATTGATTTCAGCCCTGAGTTTGATGATTTCCTGTCTTCTCCTCCTCCCGGGTGAATTAGCTTCTTTTTGTTCCAGGGCTTTCAGTTGTTCTGTTAATCTTCTAGTGTATGCCCTCTCGAATTTCATTTTGGAGGCACTCAAAGCTACGAATTTTCCTCTTATCACTGCTTTCATTGTATCCTATAGATTTGTGTATGTTGTGCCTTCAATTTTGTTAAATTCTAAAAAATCTTTGATTTCTTTCTTTATTTCTTTCTTTACCAAGGTATCATTTAGTAGAGTATTGTTTTGTTTCCATGTATATGTGGGCTTTCTGTTGTTTTTAGTGTTATTAAATACCACTTTTACTCCATAGTATCTGATATGGGGCATGGGATTATTTCAATCTTCTTATATTTGTTGAGGTCTGTCTTGTGTCGATTTTGGAGAAGGTACCGTGAGGTGTTGAGAAAAAGGTATATTCTTTTGCTTTGGGATGAAAAGTTCTATATATATCTGTTAAATCCAATTGGTCCAAAGCTTCAATTAGTTTCACTGTCTCCCTGTTTAGTTTCTGTTTTCCTAATCGGTACATTGATGAGAGTGGAGTGTTGAAGTCACCCACAATTATTGTGTTAGGTGCAATATGTGCTTTGAGCTGTAGTAAAATTTCTTTTATGAAAGATGGCGCCCTTGTATTTGGAGCATAGATGTCCAGGATTGAGAGTGCTTCTTGTTGGATTTTTCCTTTGACCAGCAAGAAGTGACCTTCCATGTCTCTTTTGATGACATTAGGTTGAAAGTCAATTTTATCTGATATTAGAATGGCAACTCCAGCTTGTTTCCTGAGACCATTTGCTTGTAGAATTGTCTTCCAGCCTTTTACTCTAAGGTAGTTTTTGTCTTTGACACTGAGGTGTGTTTCCTGAATGCAGCAAAATGTAGAGTTTTGTTTACGTAACCAGTCTGTTAGTCTATGTCTTTTTATTGGGGAATTGAGTCCATTGATGTTAAGAGATATTAAGGAGTAGTGGTTATTGCTTCTCATCATTTTTGATGTTAATTTTATACTTGTGTGGTTATCTTTGGGTTTGATGAATGAAGCTTAATATCCTGTTTTTTCCAGGGTATAGTTTCCCTCGTTGTAATGGTGTTTTCCCCCTATTATCCTTTGTAGGGCTGGGTTTGTGGAAAGATACTGTGTAAATTTGGTTTTGTCATGGAATATCTTGTTTTCTTCATCTATAGTGATTGAGAGTTTCACTGGGTATAGTAGTCTTGGCTGGCATTTGTGTTCTCTTAGAGTCTGCATGAGCTCCACCCAGGATCTTCTAGCTTTCATGGTCTCTGGTGAGAAGTCTGGTGTAATTCTGATAGCTCTTCCTTTATATGTTACTTGCCCTTTTTCTCTTACTGCCCTAAGTATTCTCTCTTTGTTTAGTACATTTGGGGTTTTGATTATTATGTGATGGGAGTTAGTTCTGTTCTGGTCCAGTCTGTTTGGAGTTCTGTAGGCTTCTTGTATATTCATGGGCATCTCTCTTTAGGTTAGGGAAGTTTTTTTCCATAATTTTATTGAAAATATTTGCTGGACCTTTAAGTTGTAAATCTTCACTCTCATCAATGCCTATAATCCTTAGATTTGGCTTTCTCATTGTGTCCTGGATTTCCTGGATGTTTTAGGTTACAAGCTTTTAGCATTTTTGCATTTTCTTTGACTGTTGAGTCCATGGTTTCTATGGTATCTTCGGCATCTGAGATTCTTTCTTCTATCTCTTGTATTCTGTTGTTGATATTTGCATCTATGGTCCCTGATTTCTTCCCAAGGTGTTCTATCTCCAAAGATGTCTCCATTTGTGCTTTCTTAGTTGTTTCTACTTTCGTTTTCAGATCCTGGAAGTTTTTGCTCAGTTCCGTCATTGACTTGTTTGTGTTTTCCTCTAATTCTTTGAGAGATTTTTGTGTTTCCTCTTTCATGACTTCTGCCTGTTGATCAAAGTTCTCCTGTATTTCTTTAAGTGATTTTTGCATTACCTCCTTATTGGCTACAAACTTCTGACCCATATTGTCCTGAATTTCTTTAAGTGATTTTTGTGTTTCCCTTGTAAGGGCTTCTAGCTTTTGATCATTTTTCTCCTGAATTTCTTTAAGAGATTTATTTATGTCCTTCATGTGTTCCTCTAACAGCATCCTTACCAGTGCTTTTAAATCCAACTCTTGTTTTTCTGGTGTGTTGGGGTATCCAGGACTTGCTATTGTTGGAGAATTGGGTTCAGATGCTGCCATAATGCCTTGGTTTCTCTTTGTAACGTGTGGATATGGCTTGCCTTTAGCCATCTAGTTCTCACTGGTGTTAGATGGTCTTATTGTCACTGGCTGGTGCCACAACCTATTGTGGAACTTTAGGGCTATTTCTGAGACATGCGATGACTGGATTTCTTCTGGCACAGATTACTGATATGCTGCCTTCCTCTTTTGTGCCTTTGGAGCCCTGCTCAGTCTTGCCTCAATTATACTTGAGCTGTCAAGGTGAACCAGGTGTTCTCAGACTGCTCTGTTATGGAGCAAAGATGGTAAGTGGGGGGTCACTCCCTCTGTTGATTCTCAAGTAGGATACAGGCCCCATGACAGACCAGCTTGCAGATAAACCACCCATGTTCTTAGGTCCTGAGCACAGGCAGACCCCTGGAGATTTGCACCCCCAGAGATCTTAAGCTCAGGATAATACAGTACCTACTGTTGTTTTTCTGCCCTGGTAGGCCACAAAGATGGCCACAGGAGTTGCTCCCTCTGCTGTTCTCTGCAAAGGATACAGGCCCCACGACCTACCAGCTGGGAGATAAACCACCTGGGTGCTAAGGTCCTGGGCACAAGCAGACCTCTAGCAGTTTGCACCCCCAGAGATCTAAAGCTCGGAGTGATACAGTACCTAGTGAAGCTCTTCTGCTCTGGCAGGCAGCGAATATGGCTGCAGGGATTCTCTCCCTCTGCTGGTCTCCAGGCAGGACATAGGCCCCATGCCTGGGGGACTTGCTCTGATCTTGGGTGCAGGCAGACCCCTGGCGATTTGCACCCCCAGAGATCTAAAGCTTGGAGTGATACAGTATCTAGTGAAGCTCTTCTGCCCAGGCCAGCAGCGAATATGGCCCCTGGGATTCTTTCCCTTTGCTGGTCTTTAGGCAGGACACAGGCCTCAGCCTCTACACTTACTTAGATATACAGCTTGGTTTTCACGCAGGTCTGCTGAACACCTAGAGCTGGGGTTCACCTGGACTCTGTTGCCAGACTATGGATCCTATTTCCCTAACTGAGATATATCCTGTTTGGCCTCAGTGAAAGAAAATGAACCTAGTCCTGCAGTGACTTGAGATGCCAGGATAGGTTGGTACCCAGCGAGGACCTCCCCCTTCACAGACATAAAGGAAAAGGGTAAGGGGACCTATGAATAGGACACTGAGAGGAAAGAGGGGCTTTGATTGGGATGTAAAGTGAATAAGAAAAATTTTAAAGTCAATAAAGACATAATTATTAATGGACAAAAGAGAAAGGGTCTACGGAAAGAGACGACCGCAAGAGAAGGTGAAGGTACTAAATACAGGGAGCTTTGGGAATGGGACAAACAATTTCGCCATCTACATCATAGGAAATCAGCTATAGTCATGGTTTGTGTATCTTCTCACCATCATTCCACTTTCATCACCATACCATCTCATTGGTTTCATCTTGCCGCCATCATCCCCTGCATCACTGTAGCCATCAACTGGGTTCTAACAAGCCACATTGAATGTAATACCTTTGAACTAAAATAAATTTTTCTATCATCTGAGATTGAAATGTCCAAGGTAGTCTGCATTCGGCTATAGTCACAGGAAGCTGACATAGGGTATGTCAATCAATGGGATGCCTCAGGGGACCTTCATGTACCCTTTCTTTCTCCATGTAGCTGGTTTGGGATTAATTTACATCAGGCAGACTACATGTTTGCATGGTATCCAGGTTCCTTAGTGATGTGAGCAGAATATATAAATCTCTTACCATTCATGATGGTAGACAAATAGACTCCAGAGGAGGAGGAGGAGATTATGGGATTCTAAAGCCATGATTCTTCATCTATCACACCTACCCAGCTAATGTCATTCATCAAGCCAACCCCAAAACACCCAAGTACATTTCCCCTTCTTAGTCAGTGAATCATATTCCCTCTGCCTTT
Source organism: Apodemus sylvaticus (assembly GCF_947179515.1). Taxonomy (NCBI): domain Eukaryota; kingdom Metazoa; phylum Chordata; class Mammalia; order Rodentia; family Muridae; genus Apodemus; species Apodemus sylvaticus. Next base: position 93,167,374 of record NC_067482.1, on the reverse strand, counting down.
GAAGATTCCCTGATACCTGAAGTCAAAACAGTTTAATGAAACCAAATGTTTCAAATTAGTGTCTGCCTTATTGTTTCTGCTAGTTGGAGAGAGGATCAATATTAATGAAGAGAGAAGTAGTAAACACTGTTAATGAGGATAAAGTAGAAGAGACCCAGCTAATGTGGGGATGAGTTTTAGCAGGCAGGGAAGGAAGATAACAGTGGGTAAGAAAGCCTGTATCTCTAATGTCCCTACAATAATAACAATATCAAAGTTAACACAATGAGTAAATTTTGGCAAATGATGTCTCACAAACATCTTTTTGCCTGAACTAAAGCCCAAAGACTATAATAGAGTCAAAGCCCCAGTCAGTTAACAGCAGAAACATGTGAAGAATTGATTTTCTTATTCTCAGCTGTCAGAGCTGCTACAAAGAGTGAGTTTTAATTCTGGGATGTTATTAAACTCCTTGCTTAACTGGCAGGAAAAATGGAACTGCTAGCTAGGTGACGATAGAGCTACTGTCGTATTGAATGACACCTGTCAGAGGATGATGAATGACCCTCTCTTCCCCACAATCCTGGGTTCTGTCACTCAGGTGAGGACCATTAATCTTCATCCTGGGCCTGTCAGATTAGGAACCCTTGATGACAAAATGCCTTGAAGCATTTATCCACAAGATACATGGAACAATGTGATCTTCTCATTGTCAGAGCCATATCAAATTAGCATAATTTATTATGATTTCCCTCCCCCTCGCTACCTACCTCTGTACCACTCCCCAAAAGTAAATGGGGACTAGATGGTATTAGACAGATGGAGTGTAGGACCAGACTGCCAACTATCAAGCTCCCTGCTGAGCCTGATGGGGATGGGGGCATCTCTGCACACCAATCAAAAAGCTGGCAGTTCAATTACAGAGTAATAAAGGGACATTCATCATTCAATTAGGCACCTGTCATGGTTTCACAAAAGGGAAAACTTCTAACCTGAGAGTGGAAGGGGAAGATGCTACAACCAGGAGACAGGGAAATAAATGAAAAAAGGACAAAGTCAATTACAAGCCAACGGGTCAAAAGGATATACTTTAAAAATAAAGGGAAAGTTCTCCCTAGGCAAAAATCAGAAAGTCAGATGGCCTCACCCAGATTAAAAGAGGCCACTATGCAGAGTAGCACGGCGTCCTCCTCTACAGAGCATCTCATGATTGGATTTCCCCTTTAGAAGCTGACCTGAAAACTGAATTTTAAAGGAAAAAAGAATCAAGATGAAAGAGTAATACCATTACTCAAAAGCATTGTTCCTTAAGTGACTGAGACAGAAGGGCAAGGAGGAGAAAACCATCATGGACACTCAGCACTGACATCCTGCTGTGTTGAAGGTGGTGATCATAAATGGTATTTTGAAGACATGATGCTTTGCCAGTCACTGCATATAATTGTCAACATTTATACATATTTGTACTTGCTGGTAATTGGGATGAGAACAGGGTTTGTTATGGAAATAAATCTTAAATTATTTAGAGTTTATTTTAAACAAATTTATATTGTTACAACCTACTATCTAAGTTTCTACCCTCATTCGTGTTAATGATTCCAAAAAAGTTTTATCATGTAGCATAAACACATGGATATGGGCTCTTAAAGTTTGGAGTAATGTCGACAATGACCTCATAATCTTTACTTGCTAAGATTTACCCTACATTTTCTCTAGTTAAAATACACAGCCAAAATGAAATTAATTTTGAGAACAACTAAAAAGCTGACTGATGAAATATACTCTACATAGAAAATAGATAATCTGGGACTTAGTGGAAATACAGGAAAATGGAATTTTTAGGTTTTAAGGTCATTTACTAGGGGAAGGAAAACATGTGTTATATATTAAGCCAATAAACGTGCATGACTATATATGCATACTAATTACAGGAGATGCTCACATACATGCACATATATCAAACAATACACTGTAGATTTATTCTTAAAAGTATGTGGTTTGAATTTTCATCTGCTAACAAACATGAATCATAGGCTTCCTTCTGTTGCTCTTTGGGACATGCTGGTAAGCCCTTCCTGCTTTTGTTCTCATATTCCCTTAAATTTCCTCACTTTAAAGTAATGTGTTTTCTCGTTTAATAGACATCAAACATACATTTGCTGACTTCTTGGTTGGAGTGGGCAGAGAGGAAGAAAGGTGTTTCCCAACATCCTTACCTTTCTTATTATAATGCTGGTGGTGCACAGTGTCCTTTTCAATCCAAGAGATATGGCAGCAATTTTTCAGATTTGCATCTGGAAACAATTCAATAAATGGAGCAAAGGGTGAAAACCATCAGGATTATAGCTACTTAGTAGTAAAATTTCAGTGAGCCTGTAAGAATGCTCAGGGGATAAAAACACCAGCCACCCGCGAAACCTGACATGGCTGTCTCCCGAGAGGCTCTGCCACAGCCTGACAAATACAGAGTTGGACTGAGCATGGGGTCCCTGATGGAGGAGTTGGAGAAGGGACTAAAGGAGATGAAGAGGATTTTAGCCCCATGGGGGGAGCAACAGTGTCAGCAGGCCAGACACTGGGAGCTCCCCGGGACTGGACCACCAACCAAAGAATACAGATGGACGTACCCATGGCTCTGGCCACATATGTGGCAGAGGATGGCTTTGTTGGACATCAGTGAGAGGAGTGGCCCTTGGGCCTGAGGGTATTCAATGCCCCAATGTAGGGGAATGACAGGTCAGGAAAGCTTGAGTAGGTGCATGGGTGGGTGGGGAAGCATCTTATAGAGGCAGGAGATGGAAGGATGGAATAGGGGGTTTCCGGAGGGGAGACTTGTTTTTTGATGTAATTATATATTTTTTAAAAAAATTTAAGAATATGAAAAGTAGAAAAAAATTAAAATCTATTTCACTTATATACACTTATATACACTTTATACAACTATCACTTTGGGCAAGTAGTGTGTATAAATATAAATAATATAATAAGCTAATTTGCCTTTGCAGTTTTCTTTTTTTCTTTTCTATATTCTTTATTTATATTCCAAATGCTTTTCCCTTTCCCGGTTCTCTCCCCCATAAGTCCCATAAGCCCTCTTCCCTCTGCCCATTCCCCAATCACCCCCTCCCATTTCTCTGTCTTGGTCCTCTCCTACAATGCTGGATCAAGCCTTTCCAGGACCAGGGAGCTCTCCTTCCTTCTTCTTGGGAATCATTTGATATGTTAATTGTGTCTTGAGTATTCAGAGCTTCTGGGCTAATTAATATCCACTTATCAGTGAATGCATTCCACGTGTATTCTTTTGTGACTGGGTTACCTCACTTAGGATGATATTTTCCAGTTCCAACCATTTGCCTAAAAATTTCATGAATACATTGTTTTTAATTGCTTAAATGCAAATCAAAACAACCCTGAGATTCCACCTCACACCAGTCAGAATGGCTAAGATTAAAAACTCAGGAGACAGCAGGTGTTGGTGAGAATGTGGAGAAAGAGGAACACTCCTCCACCGCTGGTGGGAATGCAAGCTGGTACAACCACTCTGAAAATCAGTTTGGCGGTTCCTCAGAAAACTGGGCATGACACGTCCAGAGAACCCTGCTATACCTCTCCTGGGCATATACCCAGAGGATTCCCCGGCATGCAATAAGAACACATGCTCTACTATGTTCATAGCAGCCTTATTTATAATAGCCAGAAGCTGGAAAGAACCCAGATGTCCCTCAATGGAGGAATGAATACAGAAAATGTGGTATATTTACATAATGGAGTACTACTCAGCAATTAGAAACAATGAATTCATGAGGGGAGACCTTGAAAGGGGATAATATTTGAAATGTAAATAAAGAAAATATCTAATAAAAGAAAAGACAAAACAAAAAAAAGACAAAAAAAAAAAAAATAACCATTAGCCACTGAGCTTTCCCAGGTCCATTTAGTGGAAGGCTAACTAACAACATTTGGCCTATGACTTTTATAGGAACAGCTTACTATGGGACACATGCATACACATGTATGCCACAGAGAGAGAGAGAGAGAGAGAGAGAGAGAGAGAGAGAGAGAGAGAGAGAGAGAGATCCAGACAGAAAGAGAGACAGACAGGGAGGAAATAAAATTAAATTTAAGCAACCTTCTTGGAAATTAGACTATACTTTCAAACTCAAATTTATGTTCTTAACTAGTAAAAATGGACAACCATCACTGCTGATAGAACAAAAAAAATGCTGTTTTTATATATAACCAAAATATATATATTTCTACATTTTATGTCAAATTTTACCTTGCCAGAATAGGTTATGATGGTGCCAGAACACACCATTTGTGCTGAAGGACTAATTACTAAATAAGAAGTTGTAAGAAATACATAGATAGCATCATTTCTTTGAATTTAGCTTCTTCATCTGCAAAATGAAGCAACTGAATTAACTCATATGCCAGTACCTCCTCCTTTTTTTTAATGTAAAATTGTTTTATATTTCTAAATTTTTATTCTAAGCTTGTGCTTGCATAGTTTCCCAAACTGTTCTGGAGGAGAGAGGCCTATCGTGGTCTGCGCGCGTGTGACACACACACACACACACAGTACTCCAAGGAAGAATGGGAAGTTTGCGACTTACATTCCTTTGCTGTTATAAAACAGCACGGCCAAAAGCAACTTGTGGGAGGAAGAGTTTATTTTGGCTAGTTCCAGAAGAATAAGAGAGCTGGTGGGGAGAGACCGCGGCTGGAGTACATCATGGTGGTGAGGCACAAGATGGCAGCAGAGGCAGAATGCTGAACAATCCAATCTCAACCCCAAGCACAAAGATGTGAGAGATGTGGGTAGACGCTTCGAACTCTCAAAGCCTACACCCCCTTGACCTACTTCCAGCCAAGGCTGCAGGGCCTCACAACCCTTCCCCACATTGCCACCAACTGGGGATCAAGTATTCAAATGTCTCATCCTAAAAGAGACATTTCTCATTTGAACCACCACAAGACTGTATGTTATTTAACTCCACATAATCCATTTTAAAATGTGTAGTGTGGACACCACAGTGAATGCAGGAAGAACCCGTGAAATCTTCCCATCTGAAATGGGGACACAGGATCCAGAGTTCTAGGTGAACTATCCCATATGTTGCCTTCTATCAAACAATGTAGTGAGCTACACTAAAATCAGATAGAAGGTAATGTGTAAGAAAGGAGAAATCAATCCCGAGCTAGCTCTCCTGTAATATGATCAACACTACACTTGCAATGATTTTTGAAATTTGAAGTTGAATTCTGTCTTTTTCCCCCATAAAACTCAAATGGGGGAACCACAAGAGCTTAAGATGGTTCCTATGTGTTTCCTGCTAGGACATACACTAGCGATGATGGGAAACTCAGACTAGAGATTCAAAGGTATATCATTATTTTATACAATAATAAGAAATCTAGACATAACAACTCCTACCTTTACTTGTGATGCTTACCTTCTTCTAGCATGCCTTTCTGTCTGTGAGTAGACCTTCCTTTCTTCGGAGCACTAGATTGGCTGTTCCTTTTGTCACATGTTTAGTTCCACCAATATCACACTTAATGCATGTTTCTCTTTGTTCCTGCCTTTCTTGCCTGCAAGAATAGTTTTGCTTCAGTGATAACTAGTCATTGCAATGTATTTTGTTGAAGATACTTTCAGAGAAGCAGCCTCATGTAAACAGTGTAATGCACATCACTCCACTGAAGTTAAGAAAATAAGCCTGTACAGCTATGGACAGGATCAATAATGTACAATAATGGCTAGTATCACTGCCACATATCCAAAAGTAAGCATAAAATGTTGATAAGAAAACAAATTCCATTTTCAGAGATGTAATGAGGGGAAAAGAATACACTGAGGATCGTGCCACAGGATGTTCACGCCATCTGTAGCAACCAGTTTGAGGACCTCATGTGTCTCTTCCCAGTGGTCAGCGTGACTCACTGGTGGCCCAAGGCCTACAGGGAGGACTCCCAGATTTCAGCAAATAAGACTCCATATGACTAGTCACGATTCTGTGGATTTGCAGCATCTGGGAATATGGTTACTTGTCGCTGGCTTTGTGGTCTGCTCAGCCAAAGCTGAAGAATCTCCTTTTGCTGCATTCACTTTCCTTCTGTTTGCTTGGAGTTCCTTTTCTAAGAGCGTTAAAAAAAAATCTCTGCTCTATTCTTTACTTGAATAGTCAATCTGCCCTTCAGACAGTGATAACGTTACTGTTCCTATCCCTATCTATCTAGGACTAAACCAAAATCATATTTCCAGTTCTGTGTCACCTTGTTGTTAGCTACACAGGCTAACAGCTTTGGACAGTTTGGGTCAGTACCACGGCCCCTGCTCCTTCCTTCACTTCCTGAAAAATGCTAAGTCATTTTCTTGTTGTCCTTGAGGGAGCAAGTCATCAGATTTCTCACAGCAAGTCCACTCTGTTTCCTACTTCTGAGCTTATTCATCCTCAAGCTCTCTGGTCCGTATCTGGAAAATGCACTGAAATGCCTCTGCTACATGTATTTATTGTAAATGTATCCCTAAAATTGCACATGATTTCAGTGTGTGGCTGGCTTTAATTTCTACATAAATATATAAAATAAGCCTGTGTACAACTGGGCAGCTTCCAGACCTGTGTGTTGTACATCAGACCTACAGTTATAGCCTCACCTGCACGATCCAGCTCATAAATGTAAATTACTAGTTTCCTCTTTCAGTTGGGTTCCTGTGGAAGTCGATTTTATTTCATTTGGAAACCTGTGGATAGTGCTGAGGTCTCCACTTCAAAACCTTCAATATAAATAAGACTAAGCATTGGCTATGACGCAGTGCTCAGAGCCTTTCATTCATTCCCCACTCACACGTTCTTTATGACCCATTCTCTAGGAACTCACCATGTAGTAGGGAAAGCCATCTATAAAGACAATTACAGTGCAGTACACGATGTTGAATGTAAAGCTAAGTTAAAGCATCAGAAAGCACAAAGTCTAAGTACCCTTACTCTCTGAGGAAGCTACAGTTCTCCAGAAATAAACTCTGATTATCCAGTGTGACATCCTGAGTGGCTATTGAGGAGAGGCAGAAGGTGTTTGCCCAAAACAAAGGGGGAACTGAGGAACAGAAGGCTTTGTTTACACTCCAAGTGAGGAAATGGAGGGTTAAAAAAGTAATCACACCAACGCAAAAAGAGGAGGACGATAGCAAAGTATGAGGACTGCAGCTGGATGAATAATTGATGAGCTGATAGCCTTACCGAGCATCTCATTAATACGATGCTGCGGGTTCATTAAGCACTACTCCAGGCTTGTCTTAGAGGGGCCTCCTGAGTCTTGATTAGAGATTGTGTGGCTTTTGCTTCGACATCAGAACTTTGGGTTTTAGGTTCTGACAACTGCTGCTTTCGCTTCTGTCCTTTACCCTGGCCCCTTTTGGAAGCTCTGCTCTATTCCCCCTCACTAATCATGGGCTTCTAACCATGACAGTCAGTCCTAGTAAATAATATATCAAGATAAATGATAATTGTTCTCTTTTAAGTGTCTCCTAATGAGCATCATAAATTAAAAATTAATATTGCAAAGACTGTATGAATAGCATCAAATCCATAAACAAAGCAGCAGGCATCACGCTTGCAAATGAAAGCTAAACACCTCCCTTGTCCTCTTTATCATTCCCCACCCCGACCCACCCTCCCCCACCTCCTTTACCATCTCTATCCTAGATTTTCAGAACTCAAAATTAAGCTACTAGGAATTACACTGCAAACAACACACACACACACACACACACACACACACACACCTGCTACCTAGCCTTCTGGGTTTCATGTGACTTGAAGTCTCAGCTAAAAAAAAAAAAAAAAAAAAATATTTTCCTTAGCCTAAAACCAAGTTTAGATAGACAAAATAAAGTTAATTTACAAAACGCTTTCAGAAAGGCCTACAAAATAGGTCAATTCCCTTAGAAAGGTTAATAATAAAGTGACATTTATTAGCATCAAATAAATTCTGTCCTTCCTCCTCAGAGAACTGAGTTTCAGACTAAATCAGCATTTTGGAAAAGACTGCACCACAAAGCTACCAAAGATTTGTCCTCTCTGTGCTGGGATTATTACTTCCCTTTAGTCCCTCCCCTCCTTCTTTTATAGTGCTTTTCTGAATTTCAAGTTTTCTACACTTAATATCATAAAATCTGTAATAGAAAAGTAAGAGAAAATATTAACAGAAGTGAAAGACACTTTGATCAGGCACACCTGTTTGGTCACAAAGGTTACAAGGCTAACATTTTAGGAGCCATTTTGCAGTTCACTAGACACTCTACAATGTCTTTCTTCTATATCCTTCACAACAGCACTGAAGGACAGATAACATAATTCCTTCTCTCTGACCATTGGCTGTCTAGAGGAAAGAAAGGCTTTGTCAACAAGCTGCCCAAATCACTTTGAAGGTGGGTGTATGGATGGCCTTGGCATTATCAAGGAACTAGCGTTTATAAAGTAGCCTCATACCATCCTCAGTACTGAGGGGTGCACACTGGTCCTGCCCATGTAAAGATGCCAGCCTTAGGGCAGTCGCTCATCTCACTGTACATGAGACATGAGATTTGTGCGATGTAAAACTCCACCTGGGTTGCTACTGGACTGAAAGGACAAAGTTCCCTAAACTGTCACCTACTGCTGAGCTCTGCAGCAAGTCTCTATGTCTCTAAATATTCACTGCCAAGGCATTCACTTGGATTACTAAACCAAAGGCTACATCTAGTCTTCACAGAACTACAAATGGAGAAAATTCAGAAGCCACCCATTTTGGCAATTGAGCTATGAAACCAATGACTGTGCTTCTCTAAACCAAAAGCAGCTAATGTTCCTTAAAGGTATTTAACCTGCTTCAAAACCAGGAGAATTTAAAAAACCAGCAATAGCAGGTCTTTATTTCATAAAAAATATCACTACAGAAACAATAGAAATACAGTGCAACACTGAGTTTCTATTGTTATTCTAATGTTCAGGAAGTTATTCTATGTTATTCTAATGTTTAGGAAGTCTGCCAACACTTTAGAGAAACTTCTGAAGCACCACAAATACATTCACAGTCCTAGAAATGTTGAGGTCATGAAAAGAGTACATAAAGAGAGACAGTTTCCACAAGAATTCAAGCACCAGATGAAAGATTGCGAATCTCACACCCTTCGAACAAGAGATCAGGAGAGTCACACAGATGCAACCTGTTGAGTAATGTAGGTTCAAGGACTTTGCTTCATTCCTCTAGGCCATGCATGTCAGTAGAATTCAGGAAATTTGAAAGTGAAAAGGAAATGAAGAAAGGGTTTTTCTCCTGTCCCCTTAACATTCAAATGGCCAATCACTTGGTCTGAAATCAGGAGTTAATCCAGACATGGCCACTAGCCACTGCTCTTTCTGTATTTCTAAAAGCAAAGTTAAGTAATAACATTAAATATTTCCTATATTCAAGTCTCTAATTAACTTTTAAAAACATTTAAATGCAGCAAAACCATCAATATGGTGTATTTATAGTATATATATTTTAAGACTCATATTTGATATAAAATTCCTATAACTGCATATCAGCTCTATTCATGTTTCATATATCAATATGTTCATATTTCTGTTATATATACATATATGTAATTGCAGATAGATACATAGATAGATACTAGATAGGTACATAGATAGACACATAGAAAGATGAATGGATGAACAGATGGATGGACAGACAGACAGACAGACAGATGATAGTTACTTGAGTGTGCACAAATAATATATTTGCTAAGTTATGCTACCTGGGCCTCATTAAAACTACCAGAACTCACTGTAATAGGAATTTTACTTTGGGCTCCAATCAACCATCACCAACAACAAAAATATGAGATCTAAACTCTATTAAATGTTGGGCTACCTTGCACTAAGCACCTACTGCTGAAACCTGAAATATCTCTAAACTCAGTACAACATCTTATAGCTTACTACATGGAAACAAAGTTATGAAGCCAGAGAGAAGGGCAAGGGGGCAACACAACTTCCATGAGTTAAGATGTATATTTCTTCCCTCTTCAAATCAAACTTTGGGGGAAGCAGAAAATGAAATATACTTTGTTCCTGGCATATAGACAGCCAACATTTTGAACTGAATTGGTGCTGAACCAGGAGATGGAAATTTATACTTCATGCTCAGCTCCTGGGTCATGCAAAATACCTGACAATGTTTTGAATAATTCTGAGCTCCAGCTGAAAAGAGAGTCTTGGACAAGGGGGACATCTCCTTTGAAAACATTTTTTGTGGGATGTTAATAACCAGCCCATAGAAACCTTTTATAACCAGGAGGTCCATAGGTCCTTTCACCAACTTTATGCCCTCTATCCTCATCTGGGCTTTTGTGAGCCTCCAACAATTTTTAAGTTTGTGTCTCAGAGAAAAAGAAAATGCTTGAACAGAGGGAAAGATAAGAGATGGAGGAAAAACCAAGGAAGCAAAAACAAGTCACTCTGGGCTTCTTCAATGATGATCTGAGTAACCAACTCTAAAACCCAGATACTCTCCCATTGTTCAGATACGGAAAGATGGTTTTGCCTGTGAACTATTGACCTCTATTATTTTCGAAGGATATGTTCTTCTGTAGCTAAATGTAAACACACACACACAGAGACACACACACACATACACACAGTATAAATAAAATGTATTTGTATTTGAAGTCTAAACGATGACATCTCAGAGGCTAATCTAGTGCAGCTCTGTGTGGACCACTTTAGAGGTCTGGAATTAGCTATTGTTCCCCTCGACTACTCCTGTGACTGTGACAGTGAACCAATAATCCAACTTCAAACTCACCATTGCTGTCTTCAACAGCTGCAACTGTGGCATGCTGTGGCATGCCAAAGGAAAGAAAGATAACCACCCTGAGGATGTTCTCGGTATGAGTAGCTAGAGACTGTGGCTTTTCTAAGGAATCTCAGTGATGAAAGGGGCAAATCACAGAGGCGTTGCCTCAGTTTCCTTATGCAAAGTAAAACTGACACTAGAATCAAACTAGTGAGTTGTGACATTAAACATAAAATTTCTTGCACAATTAACCCAATATCTGAATACATAGAAAATAGTCAATAAATATTTCTGGCTCTATTATGGTGTCACTGAATTCAGATCATAATCATTAGATCAAATATGATGAAGTGTTAAATAATGTGTTGGTTGACGTGACATTCTGCTGTACATGATAAATTTGAAAGACGAACTGAAAAATCACTGCTGCTTTCATGGTCTATGTAGTTCACTTGACTAAACAGAATGCCTTGAAGGGTTAAAGGAAATCAGCTGGCCAGCCCTAGATGGTGAACCATGCCTTTATTTTATGGGAAAAATAAGCATACAGGAATGCATAAAATTACAATATGTTTTGGAACAAAGCTCTCTGGGCTGCTTTTACTCTGTGATCTTTAGGCTCTGCCATTCTAAACAACTCTCACAAAGCCTTGGTCTTCTACTCTGTGGTTGCTCATCATCTCTATGAAGTTAAATACGTTTTTTTTTTTTTTAAATCATGAGGAAGTGGAGACAAGCATGGTGAGAGAACAGCAATTTGTCTGAAGTGTGGACCATCTATTCAAGTAATTTGGACACTGTGTTCCCAAATGTGATAATGAGCTGGAGGGCGATGCCACCCTGAAACCAGCCCCCACGTGCAAATTAGGGTAGGACTCACTTATTTCATAAGCTGTGGGGGTGACAAGAACAAGTCTTAATTTTCCTACGTATGTGTACTGCATAAACGCTTGACAGGCTGACAGTATTTTTGTGGGGTAGAGGAGAATAATAATACACACTAATTGAAAGATATTTGAAGAATAAAAAGAATGACCCAGTCTATCCACAAACCATACACTAGAAATGAATGAGTTTTTTGGCATTTGGGACATTTTAGTGTTATAAAAATATAGACTATAGAGCTATTATATCAAGTAATTTATGGGATGAATATTATAATTCATTGAATGTCACGACTTATCTTTTATTCATATAGTTACTGTTTCATTACCAGAGAGGGAGGTTTGTCAAAGGTTAATTATTTTAAATTGCTCTGGCAAACTTATTTTGATTTGTACAATTTTTTTGAATAATCATAGGTCTATCTATTCATACATCTTTATGAGGCATCTTTTTAAAAAATAATATTCTTTGATGAGGTGGTTAAAGCTAGATAAATTCATCCATGATAGCTTTAAAATATATTCCCATTAACTCCGGATGTGGCTTAACAAAGAATTATTACTTTTATTGATATTATCATCTATTTTAGAACTTTTGTTTTTCAAGAAATATAAATCCAATTAAAAATTAGCCAAGATGCTATATGTGGTAACATAGGCTTATAATCCTTGGGTATTGAAGTAAGGAGGTTAGGAGTTCAAGGTTATTCTCAGCTACATAGTAAGTTCCAGGTTAGTGTGAGCTCTAAAAAACTCTCTGTTTTACATACATATAAATATACATGTATATGTATATATATGTATGTTGCATACATATAATACACATACAAATAGACAGACAAACACATGCATGCACATACATACAACTGAAAGTTGTGAACCCCATGGAGTTAGTTGATAGTATTGTTCATCTCTGGACCATTATTAGGAATCCCCTTAAAGACTGAGTGAGAAGATTTCCAACATCTTTTAGCCCTCTACTTCTGTGTCCTGTAAGATTGTCCCTTAGCCAGTGATACACATTCTCTCAATGTGCTTGTAGGAGATTTCTGGGAGTCAGGACACATACCTTCAAAGATAGAAAAGAAATTTTGAATTATGAGATTAAATTAGAAAGAAGTCAGACTTGAAATGAAAATTAAGACTGCAATGCATATTCTATATGCGGTATATTATGTGGATTCTCCCTCACACTCTCTTCTTCAAAATGTAGTTTCTTCCATGAAGCATTTCGCATTGTGTCCATAATGCTTTTATTATATGTCAAAAGTTTTTGTGTTTGGTTTATATTTTACTAATATGTTCTTATCATTATGTGGATCTTTAACTGTTTATATACATATGAGAGTTAGAGAGGAATAACTCTGAACCAGTGACATAAGAGACATTCTCCTTGTGACAATGGCAAAATCAAGCTCAGTCTTTGGTCACTGTCATGGGAAAAATGCTTCATTTGAAATCAGAAGACCTGGTTAAGCTTTCTGGCTGCTTATATATAGGTTAGATATATTAATTACTCTCAGGATCCTCTTATTTTATGTCTTAAAGCAGCAAGAATAGCAACCTACTTGTTTCTCAAACTCAGTAAATTTCACCTAATAACCAAACACTTGCTCCAAGTTTACAGAACTCTGGAGTATCTACTTTGAGCTAATGTCTCAAAGAATAGTATGATACATGAGCACCATTATTATCTAGTTTTAGGAATCTAAGCATTAAATAAGTTGGGTGAAATGCTATTTTAACCCAATAAGTCATTATCTTTAGTAATATAGACTTTATTTCCTTCATTTCATAGTAAAAGTGCCAAGGCTACAAGTCCTATTGATCTTTTAAGAAGTAGATTGTTCCACTTCTATCTCCTTTTCTTCAAATGTTCTTTTCTTTTAGGTGGCTTTATGAACATATTCATAAGGTAGATTTTGCTTATATAATGTAGTTTGCAAAACATAGCTGAATTTATATAAATATATTGCCAAAATAACAATTTGTCTGTCAGAGGGAAATAATAATGTACTATTAGACAAGATTATCACTTTTAATCAGTTATAAAAGACTTCTGTATGTGGTACACATGTTTCTGAAATATAGACTAAAAGGCATGGAAACAAAATGACAGTTAAGTCTGTAACAATTACTTAAATTAAAGCCAGGGGACAAGGCCCTGAAGAATAAACTCTGGTTTGGATAGAGGGGATGTGAAGTGTTTTCTAGAGTAAGCAAAGTGCCATTGGAAGAACCGTGTTTGTTTGTACTACTCAATTCAATATCTTAAGTACTTGACAAACACTTGACAATAAATACTGACTCAGTTTAGTGTCTCTTATATTACTATTGGTAAAATCCTAAAAATACTTGAAACTTTCAGTAATGAAGCACCTTCGTTTTGAAAAAGATTCTGAATAGAAAAGCAGTGTCCAATGAGCCAGTAAAGGAATCTAAGGATATTTAAAGTGATTCAGATGAAATTAATTAAGGATTGCAAATATAGCACAGTGTTATGCAGTTTTAAATGAAAGAAGTAATGCTGTCTAAGTAGATATGTAAATACGTGATAGAAGGTGGTAGAGTGAGAGTAGAAAATTCTAGAATGAGTTGGTCTTCTGCTGTCGAGTTTTGTTCAAAATGTGTTAGGCACATGCACTGTGTGTCAGCACTTGACTTCCATTGTCCAACTGAAAAACATTCTCTTCTATAAAAATTATTATTATAAGAAAACCAAGGTCCAAAACAGCTAAATAACTGCCAAACTTGTGGTGGTCATGATCTCAAGTAGTGGACATGTTCACTTTTTTGGTTAGGTGGTATTGACACACTGTTAGGATAATTTTGGCATGTGTCACCAACTCGACAGTGTTTTCTCCACTGAGGTGCCAAGATACTATAACCAGTTTCTAATTTTACTGGAAGACTACAGGAGAGAGAGAACTGATCTACATGTGTATGTATAATATACTATGAAAATATTTCATTCTTACACATATTTAATGGTACAATTAGATCTCTTGGAAAACCAAATTAGAGATTTACTCTTCAAAACAATAGTCTTGGCCCTAAACCAGCGACATAAAAGACATTCTCCTAGTGACAATGGCAAAATCAAGCTCATTCTTTGGTCACTGTCATCAAAGACTCCCAGAAAAAACTGCTCTCTGTCCAATGTCTTCTACCATAGGCAATTGGGATATTTCTATTTTTTATTTTTCCATAACAAAGACCTCTAAGTACAAAATCTTCCTCAATTTCCACAGAGTGCTTTCTGATCACCTCTTCATGTTTCTGAGCTGCTCTGGGATAACATTGGAAGGGGAGGACCCCCAGGGGAACAGCTGATTAGATTTTGGCAAGACCCGCCAAACATCTGCTTCAAACAAAAGACATCTGCATATTTCACATTTATTTTTCATAATTTACAGAAGCAACCTGCCAAAATTCAGCAAGGGAGAATCAGCTAGCACATAATTAGCTTAAAGTTTGCTTGCTTTAGGAGTGCAAGCTTGAAGCCCAGGCACTCACCTGGGAGGACATCAAGGGTGGAACTGCAGCTTAATTCTGCAAAGCTGTCTTGGACCTTGTATAGCAGAGCAGAAGACTAAGCCTCGCTAAGCTTGTAAAGAAAGACTAAATAAGCCAGCAATGATGCTGTGGACTTCCTTTGTCTTCATGTCAAATAGAAGGCCTCCAGGCCAGGCTGAAAGATTTGCTTCAACCACATGTTACTGGAATGGCCAAGTAGATGAGGATTTCAATTTCAAACTATATCTAGGTTGCATGCACATATATATATATATATATATATATATATATATATATATAATCTGTGTGTGTGTGTGTATATGTGTGTGTGTGTGTTTAGCATGGTGATAAAATTATGTGGATAAATTATGTTTCAAAGCATCTCCAAATCACTACCAAAACAGGTGATACCTTTGCTAAACAGAGAAGTGTATTTGTAATATGCAATGAATACATAAAGAGAACAGCATGACAGACATGATCAGTCAGTCACTACTAACACAGCCTGTGGAATGTGCCCGATAAATTCTGCACTCCGTAAGTGATATTTTACCAGCTGAAATTCAAACTTTTCAAAGTAAACTGTTGCATTAATTTACTAGGGATTGCCTGCTAAAAATTTTTTTAATCAGAAGAGATTTATTTTTCTTTTTAGAAAAGGAATTTCAACCCTATTTGCAGTAGCAAAGATCTGTGTGAGTGTGTGTGTGTGTGTGTGTGTGTGTGTGTATCTATGTGTATGTGTAAACATATACACACTTTCAATCAAAGGAAAAAGCATATGTATATTATAAACAATGGTCTACAAAACATTAGGCATTATCTCAAAACATTTGAGATTAGACTCCTGGTGAGAGGAGAAAGTGGGTCTGATGCAGGTAACAGTCTGTGATCTTCTAATCTTAGTCATTGTATAGAAGACGGGTTGTGTTCCCAGCTTAGTGATTTATCAAAGGACACATGCCAAACCTCCACAAATCTCTGAAACAATACTGTGGTCACTCCAAAAGACATAAAATTAGACACACAGTATAGAAGTACCACGTCCAGTCTTGCCCTGTGAATAATTGGTGAGTGAGGATCAGTTATAATAGAAGTGAAACATGTCTATCTGCGATTTGGCCTGCTAAATGTTAGGTTGTCTATTTAGTTTTAGTTTTGGTTTTAGCTTGTGAGAAAGAGTCATCACACTGACCTTAATCACATGCTCCTCCTGCCTCTGCTTCCAGGTTGCTGAAATTAAAAGTTGCACTAGCACACCTGGCTGTTTCTTGTGTTCGGGGATCTATTTTAGTATTTTGACTGTAATATGCATATGCCATACTGATATACAAAACCTAAATTCAACCAGGAATTAATATAAACACAATGGCTTTTAATTATGCACTAACTCATTGCTTGAGGGTTGCTCTTCTGAAATATTCATTGTTTTGCTTCTAAAGCACCAAAATTTTAAACTAATATTTTGGACACACAACCTTTTCAGATATGTTGCAGAAATTTTTAATTCCAATCCAGGGTTTCTACACTGGCTTCAACCACTTAGTTCCCAGATAAATGATACACACAACCTTTATATTTACAATTAGCCTTAATCAGCACAAGAGGTGGGCAGATATCTACCCTCTCTGCTGTTAAAATCTGTTTTGTATCAATAACCCCAAGTTATTAATTACTGTGTTTCATCTGGGCTGCTCTTAACTCCAACAGACCATCCTTCAGGATCATGTTCTCTTGAAATCACCTAACTCATGGTGTAGTTTCTCTTCTTCTTCTCCTCATCATCGTCCTCCTCCTCCTCCTTCTTCTTCTTCCTCTTCTTCTTCCTCTTCTTTGCTTTCCTCCCCCCCCCTCATCTTACTTCTTCACTTCCTCCTCCTTCTTATGGTTATCCTCTGACCCTAAGCCCAGGAAACTTAGATCCAATCTATGTCACTTCTGCCCAACAACTAGCTGTTGGTATCTTTTTATTTTAATCCAATATATTCTTTATTTACATTTCAAATTATTTCCCATTTCCTGGATCCCCCCTCCCCGAAAGTGCCATAAGCCCTCTTCCCTCCCCCTGATCCCCCATCCACCCCTTCCCACTTCCCTGTTCTGGTATTCCCCTACACTGCTGCACTGAGACTTTCCAGAACCAGGGGCCATTCCTTCCTTCTTCTTGGACATCATTTGATATGTGGATTGTGTCTTGGGTATTCCAAGCTTCTAGGCTAATATCCACTTATCAGTGAGTGCATACCATGGGTGTTCTTTTGAGACTGGGTTACCTCCCTTAGTATGATGTTCTCCAGCTCCATCCATTTTTCTAAGAATTTGATGAATTCATTGTTTCTAATAGATAGTACTCCATTGTGTATATATACCACAATTTTTGTATCCATCCCTCCATTGAGGGACATCTGGGTTCTTTCCAGCTTCTGGCCACTATAAATAGGGCTGCTATGAACATAGTGGAGCATGTATCCTTATTACATGCTGGGAAATCCTCTGGGTATAAGCCCAGGAGTGGTATAGCAGGGTCCTCAGGAAGTGAGGAACCTCCAGACTGATTTCCAGAGTGGTTGTACCAGCTGGCAACCCCACCAGCAGTGGAGGAGTATTCCTCTTTCTCCCCATACTTGCCAACACCTGCTGTCTCTTGGGGGCAGGGTCACTTGGGTCTATATGGAGACTACAGGTCTTGGAGGCCTGCACTTAGCATTACAATAGACAGCAAGAACAAACCTCAACAAGGGTAATTACAAATTCTCTTCTCTTTGGCCAGAGGCTTTTAACAAAGTTAAAGCTTCTTTGAAATAGAAGGAAGTCAGGACAAGGTCAGTGGAGCAGCTAGGATAGAAGTCTTCCCACCACCATTTGTACCAGGGAGCCAGGAGACTCCACAGCCTTCTGTGCACAGCCCACCAGGAGAGAGTGATCTCCCAGCAGTGCCTTCACTTTTGAGCAAAGAGGTGAGATCTCCACCTCTCTGGAGGGGACCATCTTGGAGCACACAGGGCGCAACATCAGTGGAGCAACTGGGACAGAAGTCTTCCCACTGCCATTTGCACCAGGGAGCCAGGAAACTCCACAGCCTTCTGTGCATAGCCTTCCAGGAGAGAGAGAGATCTCCCAGCAGTGCTTTCCCTTTTGAGCTCAGCTGAATAAGGACACAGGCTTACAGGCCCAAAGGGGGAACAAACTCCAGCCAGAGACAACACAAACTAGCACCAGAGATAACCAGATAGCAAAAGGCAAGCACAAGAACCCTACCAACAGAAACCAAGGCCACATGGCAACATTAGAACCCAGTTCTCCCACCACAGCAAGTCCCGGATACCCCAACACACCAGAAAAGCAAGAGTTGGATTTAAAATCGTATCTCATGATGCTGATAGAGGGCTTCAAGAAAGACTTAAATAACTCCCTTAAAGAAATACAGGAGAACATCAGTCAACAGGTAAAAGCTCTTAAAGAGGAAACACAAAAATCCCTTAAAGAAATACAGGAGATCATGGGTCAACAGGAAGAAGCCCTTAAAGAAGAAACATAAGAATCCCTTAAAGAATTACAGGAAAAAACAATCAAGTGTAGGAACTGAACAAAACCATCCAGAATCTAAAAGTGGAAGTAGAAACAATAAAGAAATCACAAAGTGAGACATCTCTGGAGATGTGAAAACCTTGGAAAGAATTCAGGAGTCATAGATGCAAGCATCAACAACAGAATACAAGGGATAGAAGAAAGAACCTCAGGTGCTGAAGATACCATAGAAAACATTGACTCAACAGTCAAAGAAAATGCAAAATGCATAAAGCTGGTAACCCAAAACATCCAGGAAAACCAGGACACAATGAGAAGACCAAACCTAAGGATTATAGGTATAGAAGAGAGCATGGATTTACATCTTAAAGGCCCAGTAAATATCTTCAACAAAATTGTAGAAGAAAATTTCCCTAACCTAGAGAAAGAGATGCCCATGAACATACAAGAAGCCTTCAGAACTTCAAACAGGCTGGTCCAGATCAGAAAATCCTTCTGGCACATAATAATCAAAACACCAAATTCACTAAACAAAGAAAGAATATTAAAAGCAGTAAGGGAAAAAGGGCAAGTTAGTTATAAAGACAGACCTATCAGAATTACATGAGACATCTCACCAAAGACAATGAAAGCTAGAAGATTCTGGTCAGACCACATACAGACCCTAAGAGAACACAAATGCCAGCCCAGGCTTCTATACCCAGCAAAACTCTCCGTCATCATAGATGGAGAAACCAAGATATTCCATGATAAAACTAAATTTACACAATATGTGTCCACAAATCCAGCCCTACAAAGGATAATTGATGGAAAATGCCAATACAAGGAGGGAAGCTACACCCTAGAAAAAGCAAGAAAGTAATCTTGTTCCAACAAACCCAAAAGAAGATACTCACACAAACATACAAATAACATCAAAAATAACAGGAAGCAACAATCACTATTCCTTAATATCTCTTAACAACAATTGACTCAACTCCCCAATAAAAAGACATAGACTAAGAGAAATATTTCTCATGTAAATCTTCAATTTTATCAGAAAATGTTTGTAATTTCCCTTTTAACTAATTTAGTAATGCTTTTTTATCTGCATTATTTTTCATAATCTTCAATTTTTAATGTCTTTCTATATATTTCCTCATTTCATCAGAAATGTTTTCAATGTAAATCTTTGATTTTATCAAATGTTTCTAATTCCACCTTCAATTAATTTAGAAAGAGTTTTTATATCTACCATTTTCTATGTAGAATTTTCCATGAAATAGTCAATTTTAACTTGTCTATATTGCCTATATTTCTTGAATTTTAACAGAAATATTTTCCATGAAAATCTTCAATTTTATCTGAAAATGTTTATAATTCTGCATTCAATCAACTTAGAATTATCTTTATGCCTATCATTTTATCTGTATAATTTCCATGATAATCTTTAATTTTAACATGTTTTTCTATATATTTCATTAATTTTATCAGACATATTTTCCATTTCAAACTTCAAGTTTATCAGAAAATGTTTATAATTCCACTTTCAGTAAGCTTACAAATAATTTTTTTAACACTTTTTTTTATTCGATATAATTTATTTACATTTCAAATGATTTCCCCTTTTCTAGCCCCCCCACTCCCCGAAAGTCCCGCAAACCCCCTTCTCTTCCCCTGTCCTCCCACCCACCCCTTCCCACTTCCCCGTTCTGGTTTTGCTGAATACTGTTTCACTGAGTCTTTCCAGAACCAGGGGCCACTCCTCCTTTCTTCTTGTACCTCATTTGATGTGTGGATTATGTTTTGGGTATTCCAGTTTTCTAGGTTAATATCCACTTATTAGTGAGTGCATACCATGATTCACCTTTTGAGTCTGGGTTATCTCACTTAGTATGATATTCTCTAGCTCCATCCATTTACCTAAGAATTTCATAAATTCATTGTTTCTAATGGCTGAATAGTACTCCATTGTGTAGATATACCACATTTTTTGCATCCACTCTTCTGTTGAGGGATACCTGGGTTCTTTCCAGCATCTGGCAATTACAAATAGGGCTGCTATGAACATAGTAGAACATGTATCCTTATTACATGGTGGGGAGTCTTCTGGGTATATGCCCAGGAGTGGTATAGCAGGATCTTCTGGAAGTAAGGTACCCAGTTTTCGGAGGAACCGCCAGACTGATTTCCAGAGTGGTTGTACCAATTTGCAACCCCACCAGCAGTGGAGGAGTGTTCCTCTTTCTCCGCACCCTCTCCAACACCTGCTGTCTCCTGAATTTTTAATCTTAGCCATTCTGACTGGTGTAAGATGAAATCTTAGGGTTGTTTTGATTTGCATTTCCCTAATGACTAATGAAGTTGAGCATTTTTTAAGATGTTTCTCCGCCATCCGAAGTTCTTCAGGTGAGAATTCTTTGTTTAACTCTGTACCCCATTTTTTAATAGGGTTGTTTGGTTTTCTGGAGTCTAACTTCTTGAGTTCTTTATATATATTGGATATTAGCCCTCTATCTGATGTAGGATTGGTGAAGATCTTTTCCCAATTTGTTGGTTGCCGATTTGTCCTCTTGATGGTGTCCTTTGCCTTACAGAAACTTTGTAATTTTATGAGGTCCCATTTGTCAATTCTTGCTCTTAGAGCATACGCTATTGGCGTTCTGTTCAGAAACTTTCTCCCTGTACCGATGTCCTCAAGGGTCTTCCCCAATTTTTTTTCTATTAGCTTCAGAGTGTCTGGCTTTATGTGGAGGTCCTTGATCCATTTGGATTTGAGCTTAGTACAAGGAGACAAGGATGGATCAATTCGCATTCTTCTGCATGCTGACCTCCAGTTGAACCAGCACCATTTGTTGAAAAGGCTATCTTTTTTCCATTGGATGTTTTCAGCCTCTTTGTCGAGGATCAAGTGGCCATAGGTGTGTGGGTTCATTTCTGGATCTTCAATCCTGTTCCATTGATCCTCCTGCCTGTCACTGTACCAATACCATGCAGTTTTTAACACTATTGCTCTGTAGTATTGCTTGAGGTCAGGGATACCGATTCCCCCAGATTTTCTTTTGTTGCTGAGAATAGTTTTAGCTATCCTGGGTTTTTTGTTGTTCCAGATGAATTTGATAATTGCTCTTTCTAACTCTGTGAAGAATTGAGTTGGGATTTTGATGGGTATTGCATTGAATCTGTATAGTGCTTTAGGCAAAATGGCCATTTTAACTATATTGATTCTACCGATCCAGGAGCATGGGAGGTTTTCCCATTTTTTGAGGTCTTCTTCCATTTCCTTCTTCAGAGTCTTGAAGTTCTTGTCATACAGATCTTTCACATGTTTGGTAAGAGTCACCCCAAGATACTTTATACTGTTTGTGGCTATTGTGAAGGGGGTCATTTCCCTAATTTCTTTCTCAGCCTGCTTATCCTTTGAGTATAGGAAGGCCACTGATTTGCTTGAGTTGATTTTATAACCTGCCACTTTGCTGAAGTTGTTTATCAGCTGTAGGAGCTCACTAGTGGAGTTCTTTGGGTCACTTAGGTAGACGATCATGTCGTCTGCAAATAATGATAGTTTGACTTCTTCCTTTCCAATTTGTATCCCTTTGATCTCCTTATGTTGTCGAATTGCCCGAGCTAGTACCTCAAGTACAATATTGAAAAGATAAGGAGAAAGGGGGCAGCCTTGTCTGGTCCCTGATTTCAGTGGGATTGCTTCCAGTTTCTCTCCATTTAGTTTGATGTTGGCTACCGGTTTGCTGTATATTGCTTTTACTATGTTTAGGTATGGGCCTTGAATTCCTGTTCTCTCCAAGACTTTAAGCATGAAGGGATGCTGAATTTTGTCAAATGCTTTTTCAGCATCCAATGAAATGACCATGTGGTTTTGTTCTTTGAGTTTGTTTATGTAGTGGATTGTATTGATGGATTTCAGTATATTGAACCAACCCTGCATTCCTGGGATAAAGCCTACTTGATCATGGTGGATGATCGTTTTGATGTGTTCTTGGATTCGGTTGGCAAGAATTTTATTGAGTATTTTTGCATCGATGTTCATAAGGGAAATTGGTCTGAAGTTCTCTTTCTTTGTTGGATCTTTGTGTGGCTTTGGTATCAGCGTAATTGTGGCTTCGTAGAAGGAATTGGGTAGTGTTCCTTCTGTTTCTATTTTGTGGAATAGTTTGAAGAGTATTGGTGTTAACTCTTCTTTGAAGGTCTGGTAGAATTCTGCACTGAAGCAAGCCATCTGGTCCTGTGGTTTTTTTGGTTGGAAGACTTTCTATGACTCCTTCTATTTCTTTAGGCATTATGGGACTGTTTAGATGGTCTAGTTGGTCCTGATTTAATTTTGGTATTTGGTATCTGTCAAGGAAATTGTCCATTTCCTCCAGATTCTCCAGTTGTGTTGAGTATAGGTCTTGTAGTAGGATCTGATGATTTTTTGGATTTCGTCAGTTTCCGTTGTTATATCTCCCTTTTCATTTCTAAGTTTGTTAATTTGGATACTTTCTCTGTGCCCTTTGGTCATTCTGGCTAAGGGTTTATCTATCTTGTTGATTTTCTCAAAGAACCAGCTCCTGGTTTTGTTGATTTTTTGTATGGTTCTCTTTGTTTCTACTTGATTGATTTCGGCCCTGAGTTTGATGATTTCCTGCCTTCTACTCCTCCTGGGCGAAAGAGCTTCTTTTTGTTCTAAGGCTTTCAGGTGTGTCATTAAGCTGGTAATGTATGCTCTCTCCATTTTCTTTTTGGAAGCACTCAGGGCTATGAGTTTTCCTCTTAGCACTGCTTTCATTGTGTCCCATAGGTTTGGGTATGTTGTGTTTTCATTTTCATTGTGTTCTAAAAAGTCTTTAATTTCTTTCTTTATTTCTTCCTTGACCAAGGTATCATTGAGTAGAGTATTGTTCAGTTTCCACGTGTATGTGGGCTTTCTGTTGTTTCTGTTGCTATTGAAGACCACTTTTACTCCATAGTGATCAGATAGGAGGCATGGGATTAGTTCGATCTTCTTATATTTGTTGAGGTCTGTCTTATGACCAATTATATGGTCGATTTTGGAGAAGGTACCATGAGGTGCTGAGAAAAAGGTATATTCTTTTGTTTTAGGATAGAATGTTCTATATATATCTGTTAAATCTAATTGGTCCAAAGTTTCAATTAGTTTCATTGTGTCCCTGTTTAGTTTCTGTTTTCCTGATCGGTCCATTGAGGAAAGTGCAGTGTTGAAGTCACCCACAATTATTGTGTTAGGTGCAATGTGTGCTTTTAGTTTTAATAAAGTTTCTTTTACGAAAGAGGGTGCCCTTGCATTTGGTGCATAGATGTTCAGGATTGACAGTTCTTCTTTTTGTATTTTTCCTTTGACCAGCAAGAAGTGTCCCTCAGGGTCTCTTTTGATGACTTTGGGTTGAAAGTCAATTTTATCTGATATTAAAATGGCTACTCCAGCTTGTTTCCTGAGACCATTTGCTTGTAAAATTGTCTTCCAGCCTTTTACTCTAAGGTAGTGTTTGTCTTTGACCCTGAGGTGTGTTTCCTGTAAGCAGCAAAATGTAGGGTCCTGTTTACGTATCCATTCAGTTAGTCTGTGTCTTTTTATTGGGGCATTAAGTCCATTGATGTTAAGAGATATTAAGGAATAGTGATTGTTACTTCCTATCATTTTTGACGTTATTTTTTAAATTTTAATGCTTAACTTCTTTTGGGTTTGATGAAAGGTTACTATCTTGCTTTTTCCAGGGTGAAGTTTCCCTCCTTGTATTGGTGTTGTCCTCCTATTATCCTTTTTAGGGCCGGGTTTGTGGATAGATATTGGGTAAACTTGGTTTTGTCATGAAATATCTTAGTTTCTCCATCTATGGTGATTGAGAGTTTTGCTGGATATAGTAGTTTTGGTTGGCATTTGTGTTCTCTTAGAGTCTGCATGAGATCTGCCCAGGACCTTCTAGCCTTCATAGTCTCAGGTGAAAAGTCTGCTGTGATTCTGATAGGTCTTCCTTTATATGTTACTTGGCCTTTTTCTCTTACTGCCTTTAGTATTCTTTCTTTGTTTAGAACATTTGGTGTTTTGATTATTATGTGACGGGAAGTATTTCTGCTCTGGTCCAGTCTGTTTGGAGTTCTGTAGGCTTCTTGTATATTCATGGGCATCTCTCTCTTTAGGTTAGGGAAGTTTTCTTCCATAATTTTATTGAAGATGTTTGCTGGCCCTTTAAGTTGTAAATCTTCACTCTCATCTATGCCTATAATCCTTAGGTTTGGTCTTCTCATTGTGTCCTGGATTTCCTGGATATTT
The DNA here is from genome assembly GCF_947179515.1 of Apodemus sylvaticus. NCBI lineage: Eukaryota > Metazoa > Chordata > Mammalia > Rodentia > Muridae > Apodemus > Apodemus sylvaticus. The sequence continues at coordinate 93,142,372 of NC_067482.1, read as the reverse complement.
TGGGTTACAAGCTTTTTGCATTTTGCATTTTCTTTAACTGTTGAGTCCATGGTTTCTATGGAATCTTCAGCATCTGAGATTCTTTCTTCTATCTCTTGTATTCTGTTGTTGATATTTGCATCTCTGTCCCCTGATTTCTTCCCAAGGCTTTCTATCTCCAAAGTTGTCTCCCTTTGAGTTTTCTTAGTTGTTTCTACTTCTGATTTTAGATCCTGGATGGTTTTGCTTAGCTCCTTCACTTGCTTGTTTGTGTTTTCCTGTAATTCTTTAAGAGATTTTTGTGTTTCCTCTTTCATGAGCTCAGCCTGTTGACCAAAGTTCTCCTGTATTTCTTTAAGAGATTTTTGTGTTTCGTCTTTCATGACCTCAGCCTGTTGAGCAAAGTTCTCCTGTATTTCTTTAAGTGTTTTTTGCATTTCCTCCTTGTTGGCTTTTGTATTCTCCTGGATTTCTTTCAATGATTTTTGTGTTTCCCTTGCAAGGGCTTCTAACTTTTGATCCATTTTCTCCTGAATTTCTTTATGTATGACCTTCATGTGTTCCTGTACCAGCATCATGACCAGTGATTTTAAATCCAAATCTTGTTTTACTGGTGTGCTGGGGTATCCAGGACATGTTGGTAGAGGAGAATTGGGTTCAGATGTTGCCATATTGCCTTGATTTCTGTTAGTGACGTTCCTGCGTTTGCCTTTTGCCATCTAGTTCTCACTGGTGTTAGTTTATCTTCTCAGTGCTGGACTCACCAGTGCAAGCTGCCCCTTCCCAGTTGGCCTCTGGTGCACAGCTTACCTCCTGCACTGCTTGTAGACAGTGTGCTGCTGCCCAGGCTGTTCTGATCCCAAAGCAGGCACCCGAAGGCTCCCGCTGGGGCCCGCTGGATTCACTGGAGCACACTGACTTCTCCCAGCTGGCCGCCCGGAAGCCCAGCTAGCCACTTGCAGGACTTGGAGATGTAATGCTGCCGCCCAGACTGATCTGGATCCGGAAGCGGAGAGAGTAGAGCTAAGGGCTTCTGCCTGAGGCCTTGCCCCAGATTGTGTCTGTGGAGCAGATGGAGCCCGTGTGCACTCCCAGGGAGTGCAGACGGTGTATGCTACTGTGACCTCCCCTGTGTTCCGCTCACTCCGCTGGGCAGCCGATCCGCCAACCGGGCTGTTGCACACAAGGTTAGCCTGGCCGCCCAGTCCCTGAGTCCAGGCAAAAGCCTGGGAGGCCACGGTCCGAGCAAAGTTCCCCTAGGGCTATGACTGTTAATTGGGTCTGCCAGGTGACTAGGATGGCGGGCGTGCGCGCCTGCGCTCCCTGAAAGCGCTGGGAGAGTCTGCTTTGCTAACAATCACCTGGGCGGGTTGACTCACAGATGGCCCACCAAGCCGCCCAGTTCTTGGGGTCAGTCCTGTGCCTTTTGGGGCCTGGACCCCCGCTTTGTTAGCCTTAGGCTATGCCTGTTACAGGTCTGCCCGCCTGAGCTCTCTGTCGTCCTGCAGGCAAAATGGCGGCGGCGCGCTCGCAGGCCTGTGCAAAAAAAACCTCCTGCCTGGATTAGCACCCCGATGGCCCCCCCGACCCGCCCAGGGCCTGGGTGCAGGCCAACGCCCGTCGGGCTCAGACCACCGAGGTGTTGGCCTCGGATTATGTTTGAGTACCTCAGGCCGATCCGTGGAGTATGGAACCAAGATGGATGCGCCTCTCCTGACTGGTGGGAGGCCGAGTTCTGAAGTGGCCTCCGTGCAGGAAAGGCACCACACAACTGCAGCTGCTTGCTGCCTGGCTGGTCAGCGAAGGTCAGTGGTCGTGGGCGCGGGGCCTAACTGGTCCCTGTGACGCCTTGGTTCCACTGCTGATGGCCCTTCAGCTCGAGCAGCCACTGCTGCCGCTGCCGCCGCCGCCGCTGCCGCTGCCGCCGCTGCCGCTGCCTACTTACAAATAATTTTATGCCTACCATTATTATATCTATATAAAATTTTCCATGATAATCTTCAATTCTAACATTCTTTTCTACATTTTTCTACAATTTCATCAGAAATACTTTCCACGTAAATCTTCAATTCTATCATAAACTGTTTCTATTCCACATTTCAATTAATTTAGCAATGTTTTACATGTCTACCACTTTACTCTATAATTTTCCATGCAAATTGTCAATTTTAACGTGTTTATCTGAAATATTTTCCTTGTAAATCTTTAATTTTATCACAAAGAGGTTTTACTGCCCTTTTCAATAGAAAAAAAAAAAAAAAAAAAAAAAAAAGGTCAGACTCAGGAGCCTCAGACTCACTTCTGAATTGTGAATCAGCCATCTGTAACTATGTGTGATAATTGACCTTGGCTGTCTACTAGACAGGATCTAGAGTCAAATAGACACAAGCCCTGGACATCCTGAGAGAGACTTTCTTGATCGATTGTTTGGGGCTGCGAGATCCAGCCTATGCATAGGCAACACCTTCTGGTGGAAGCCCAGATGAAAGGACATAGAGGACGTAAACCTGCCTTTTCCTGCTTCATTCATGCCACAATGGTTATATATTTATCTACCTGTTGCTGTTGCATTTCTTTGCTGATATTAGAAAAGGCTGGACTATGCATCTAATTCTAACTGAAGGCCAGAAGTTCCCAAAAAATCCCCCAAGCCTCAGAGACAGAGCAGGACTGGTGAGAAAGCTAACCTCATCCTCAGAGAAACTACAGGAATCTCAGGTTCTCCTATAAGAGAATATATATATATATATATATATATATATATATATATATATATATATATATATATATATATATATATGTATATATATATCCTCTCAGTTCTATTCCCCCAGAGCAGAGCTTCTCAAACTTTCTAATGCTGCAATCATTTAATACAGTTCCTCATATTGTGATGACTCCTAATCATAAAATTATTCCACACCTACATCTTAATTATAATTTTGTTACTGCTGCAAATCTTGATGTAAATATCTAATATGCAGGATATCTGATATACATCCCTCAAGGGGTCATAGCTCACAGGTTGAGAACTGCTCGTTCTAGAGGGTTCTGACTTATACAGCTGAGCAATCTTTTATTGTAAGGATTAAATGAGCTAGCTATGAGGTACCTAGGCTGTACCTAAGGTAGCATTCTGATTAGTCAAAGATCTTAGTTTTCTAGAATTTAAGTGGCTTGTACCTCAGAGCTCTTTGAAAGAAACCTACCACAAAGATGAGATCAGATCAAGACAGAAGATAAAGGTGAAAATGAGCCTCCAAGTTAGCAGAAAAGAAAAATGTTGATATCAGTCCATATACTTTCTAATACAGGTATCATTTTTGCCAGACTGCACATATTAGTTCATTAGCCTCTTTAAAAGTTATCAAACACTTTTATATAGAACTGAATCAAATCCAGGGCCTTTCACAAAAGAAGCAAATACTCAGTCACTAGAATACATGCCCATTTCAAAGGCTGTTAACAGTGTAAAGAACAGAACGGAACCAACCAACATCAAAGCAAAAGTATAAAAATAAATAAAACAAATCTTTGTCAAATAACATATTAAATCAGCAATTAACAAAAGACTCCACCTCTCCTTCCAAAAGTCAGAACCAGTTACATTCACTCCTGAATTCTTTCATTATGCTTATGTGTATGTGTGGGGGTGGGGGGGTGCTTATTCATGTACATGTATGTAAACATATGCATGCTACAACACATATGTGGAAGTCAGAAAACAGCCTTTGGGTGGTGTTGTTCCTTACTTCACCATCATGTGAAAGAATGTTCTTACCTCTGTGTGCATGAGCTCATCTGAGCCATGAAATTCGGGGAATTCTTCTGCCCCCACCTCCCATCTCCCACAGGTTCAGGCTAGAATTAAAGAGTTCCTTGTGCCCAGTTATTGCGTGGGTTATGGGATTTGAATTCAAATCATCATATTTGTACAATAAGCAATTTTACCTGCTGGGTATTCCCCCAGTACCTTCCCCCAAACCTTTAAAGAACTAATACGAATGTTAAAATGATTCACAAAATTAAAATAGAATGAGTGATACCAACCTAAACTTTTCCTATAAAGCTTGGGCTGGCTTACAGTTTTAGAGATTTAATCCATTATCATCATGGCAGAGAGCATGAAAGCACTCAAGCAGACATGGTGCTAGAGAAGTTGGGTCTACAGGCAGCAGGAAAAGAGAGTCACTGGACCTGAGGTAAAGGAATGGGAGGCCAGTGACCAGCCCAACTTGGGATCCATTCCATGGATGGGAACCAATCCTTAACACTATTACTGATGCTATGCTGTGCTTGACAGGAGCCTATCATGGCTGCTCTCTAAGAGACTCTATTCAGCAGCTGACTGAGATAGACGCAGATACCCACAGCCAAGCATTCGATGGAGGTCAGGGCATCCTGTGGAAGAGTTAGGGGAAGGATTAAAGGAGCTGAAGGGGATGGCAACGCCACAGACAGACCAACAGTATCAACCAACCCAGACCACTGGGAGCTCCACCAATCAAATAGCACAAATGGCCTGGTCCCAGGCACCCTGCACTTTTGTAGCAAAGGACTGCCTTGTCTGGCCTCAGTGGGAGAAGATGTACCTAATCCTATAGAGACTTGATACCCCATGGTGGAGGGATATTGGGGGAACTCAGAGGCAAAGGGAAGGGGGTAATGGTGAGAAGAACTATGTGAGGGGGCTGGGAGAAAACAACATTTAGGATGTAAATAAAATAATTAATAAAAATAAGCAAAAATATAATAAAATTAATTAACTAAAAATGCAGTTTTAAAAATGTAAAGAAAACAAATAACACTAAAGACTTGGGAGAACGTGGAGAAATTGGAACATTTAGCCAATGATGGAATTTAAATTACTCTGGTTACCATAGATATCTGTATGAAATTTCCCCCAACCCTTAAAGCATCTCTACTATAAGACCCAGATCCAGCACTAGACTCCAAGCCGACATATAACAGACATACTTGCACATCAGTGTTTATTTCAGCTACATGGATAAATTATAGAATAAGCTTAGGTAATAGTCAATAGAGGGTTGGATTAAAATTGTGGCATATGTACACACTGGAATTTTATTCAGCTGTAGAGTAGAATGAAATTCACAGGAAAAAAGTATGCAGTTAGACATGATCATATTAATTGAACTGAGTCAGACTGAGAAAAAATAAATGTTGGGGATGTTTTTAAAATGTGTGGATCCTAGATTTCATATGGCTATATTAAATCACATATACGTGAAAGTAGAAGTCACCCTGCAGAAGGAAAAAGGCTATCAAGAAAGGGCAGGAAGAGAAAATGAAGGCTAACAGAGTGTGAGTTGTATACTCAAAGTACATGATATACTTGTAGGAAAATGTTTTCAATGAGAACCAGTATCATGTATGAAACATACACACCAACTTACAAGCAACATGGCACCAAGTCCTAAGATTCATATCATATGCTACTGGCCAAGAGTATCTAAGTCTACAAGATGCAACTCCTGCTTAGTGTCTGTCATTGTCCCTTTATTTCCATGATAAGAAGCAAACAGATGCCCATCACTTCTTAGATGCTGTATTGCTCTGGATTATTATTTTTGTTAGAAATATAAAACTTGATTTTAGGCGTATCTGAAGAAAACAGCTATTATTGCTATCCTTTTATCCGTCATTTTTATCTTGCTGAAAAATTATGTCTGATGAGTTGGTTATTGCTCAGTCTTCAATCTTGTCATTGTGTCAGATTTTTCACTTACTTTAGATATTTTCACTTTGCACCCTAGAGTAAATTGAGATGAGAGGTAAAGTGAAAGAGAGGGGTCCAACATAAGAAGAATAAATAAACAAAACACAGACGGCAAACAAGGTCTCGCTGCCCAGTCTGTTAGAGGAAAACCACACACGTGAAGTGTTTGCTGTTTTAAAACATTAATCATGTGCTCACCCTGTTTATTTAGCCATCAGTGGTTTTTTTTTCCCCCCTTGTAACTCTGAGAATGTGTAAGTCATTTAGAATTAGGACTCCAGCTGAAGCTAAATGATATTCTGATTGTTTATACTGCCTGGTTTGTCTTGAAAGCCCAGAGTTGCTGTGTTTTAGTTTCCATTCACACCTTTTTAAGGGTCATTATTACATTGTATAATATGACACCTCAAATAACTTTTTTTCACCCACTTCATAGTCTGTTTCATTGTCACATTAAGTATTTAGGGAATGGTCAGACTCTACAGGAATCATACTTAAATTCTGGGTATACTTAGCTCTATGGATTGGCAAGCTACCCTGTGCCCTGTCTGAAACTTTTATACTCTCCCTTCTTAAGCAAATGGAAGAATATGAATCGCTGTGCCCACTCTGAGAGCCATGAATCTCATCTCTCTCAGAGCATGGGAATTGCTTTCTTTTCTGTAACACAGCTGCAGTTTGCAGAAGTGCCATTCTACTTCTACATGCTGAAGACAGGTTGCACAAGGTAGCAGCCCTGGAAGGTACTGTGTTTAGGAGGTGGGGCTTAGTGAAAGATTTTTAGGTCATTGGGAATGTGTCCCAAAAGTGAGTTCAGATAACACAGCCAGTCTAGTCATTCTTAGATTTCTGGCTCATGAAAGTGAGTGGTTTGCTCTGTCATGTGAGTCTTCAACGGTGTACTGCCTTCTTAGACTCCCAAAGATGAGAGAATGTTCAACCTTGTAATAGATCCTCCATGTTCATGTCTTTCAGTAATCGTGTGATAAGAACTTAAAGCTGGTTAATCACATCATCATTCTTATAACCCAAAGCTGACTAACTCCATCATCATCCTTGGGAAAAATGGCTATTTGTCTCCTTTTGTTTTTCTATATTTATGAGGTCAGAATGCCCACTGAATAAAAAAGAAGAATAAAAGCTTCAATGATCCCAGAGTCTAATTTATATTCCGTTCATGAATGTAAAGGACCTGCTGTAGGTGCAGTAAGTTCTGCATATACCCAATTCCACTTCTTTGAGTTCATCTAACAGTTTTCTCTCTCTCATTTTTTTATTGAAAAGGGAAGTAAAAACACTTTGTGATAAAATTAAAGATTTACATGGAAAATATTTCAGATAAACACGTTAAAATTGACAATTTGCATGGAAAATTAAAGAGTAAAGTAGTAGACATGTAAAACATTGCTAAATTAATTGAAATATGAAATAGAAACATTTTATGACAGAATTGAAGATTTACATGGAAAATATTTCTGATAAAATTGTAGAAAAATGAAGAAAAACATGTTAGAATTGAAGATTATCATGGAGAATTTTATTTAGATATAATAATGGTAGGCATAAAAGTATTTCTAAGTTGATTGAAAGTGAAATTATAAACATTTTCGGGTAAAATTGAAGATTTACATGAAAAATATTTGTGATAAAATTCAAGAAATACATAGAAAAACGCTAAAATTGACTATTTCATGGAAAATCATACAGATAAAATGACAGACATAAAAAACATTTCTAGATCAATTGAAGGTGGAATTAAAAATATTTTGTGATAAAATTAGAGATTTACATGGAAAATGTTTCTGATATAGAGAAAAACGTTAAAATTGAAGATTATCATGAAAAATAATGCAGATAAAATGGTAGAATAAAAATTACTAAATTAATTGAAAGAGGAATTACAAACATTTTCTGATAAAATTGAAGATTTACATGAAAAATATTTCTGTTAGTCTATGTCTTTTTATTGGGGAATTGAGTCCATTGATGTTACTTTCTTGCTTTTTCCAGGGTGTAGTTTCACTCCTGTGTTGACGCTTTCCATCTATTATCCTTTGTAGGGCTACATTTGTGGGAAGATATTTGGGTTTTATCATGGAATATCTAGATTTCTCCATCTATGGTGGTTGAGAGTTTTGCTGGGTATAGTAGCCTGGGCTAGTGTTTATGTTCTCTGAGGGTTTATATACATCTGCCCAGGATCTTCTAGCTTTCATCATCTCTGTTTAGAAGTCTGGTGTAATTCTGATAAGTCTGCCTTTATAAGTTACTTGACCTTTCCCCCTTACTGCTTTTTTCTTCTTTTTCTTTATTAGATATATTTTTATTTACATTTCAAATGGTTTCCCCTTTCCTGGTTCCCCCCTCAAAATTCCATAAGTCATTTCCCTTCCCCCTGTTTCCCAATCAACCCCCTCCTGCTTCCCTGTCCTGGTATTCCCCTACACTGCTGCATCGAGCCTTTCCAGAACCAGGGGCATCTCTTCCCTTTGATGTCCAACAAGGCCATCCTCTGCTGCCTATGCATCTGGAGCCATGAGTAACACCATGTGTACTATCTGGTTGATGTCTGTTCCTGGGAGTTCTAGGAGGACTGGGTAGCTCATATCTTTGTTCCTCCTATGGTGCTGCAAAACCCTTCAGCTCCTTGGATCCTTTTTCTAGCTCTTCCATTGGGGACCCTGTGCTCAGTTCGATGTCTGATTAAGAGTGGCCCCCTCTGTACTTGTCATGCACTAGCAGAGCCTCACAGATGACAGCTATACCCAGCTCCAGTCAGCAAGTACTTGTGGGCATCTATAATAGTGTCTGGGTTTTGTAACTGTATATGGGATGGATCACTAGGTGGGGTAGTCTCTGAATGGTCTTTCCCTCAGTTTCTGCTTCACACTTTGTCTCTGTATCTTCTTCTGTGGGTATTTTGTTCCCCCTTCTAAGAAGGACCAGAGTATCCATACTTTGTTCTTCCTTCTTCTTGGGCATCATTTGATATGTGAATTGTGTCTTGGGTATTCCAAGCTTCTGGGCTAATATCCACTTATCAGTGAGTGTGTCTGTGTGTGTGTGTGTATGCATGCACACACCTGACACTGTGTGCAAGTTTGGGAGCTGAGCTCAGGTTCTCATGCTTATGAAAGAGTCTTTACCTCTCCAGCCCCTGCCTGGGAGCAGCTTTTCTTTTATTATTTTTCTGTTTAATTTTTAAAACTCTTTTTGAGGTAATAAATTGCATCATTTTTCTCATTCTATTTTCTCCTTCCAAGCCTTTCCAAATATCACCCCTCCAACTTTCTTTCAAATTCACGGCTTTGTTTTTTTTTGTTTGTGTGCATGTACACATACCTGTGTGCTCCTGCATATGTAACTAAACCTGCTCAGTTCATATATTATGTGTTCCTATTTGTTTGAAGGGCTGTCACATTGGACATTATTTCCAGTCATGGATATACAATCTGGAGTAACCACACAAACCAGGGAATGGGGATGGTGAGTGGAACAATAGGCAGGATACAGAATAGGCAGGGTACAGGGGGTGATGGGAAATTGGAAGACTTTAGTTAGGAAGTGGGTAGCAAGATAAATACCAAAAAAAAAAAAAGTAGAAGGAGGGGGGCAAAATAACATGAATAATGTCTGAAAAATCCAAGAAATGATAGTATTATCTAAAAATGCCTATAATACACGTAAGTCAGTTTACACATATATACAGTTCAATAAAATTTTCCTCTCTGGATTTAAAATCCTTCTCCCAAGAATCACAGAACATCTAACAAAAGCCCCAAAAGCAGGCATGAGAAGCCATATTTTGAGTTGTTGTCCAAAATATTACAGGTTATAGCTGTTACTTTTGGTTGTGCCCCAGAGTTAAAAGGTTAAGTCCCTATTGATAAACACAACTGGATATATAAGAATGGACTGAAATAGAATTCAGTGAAGTTTCATTGACTCTGACACTTCCTGAGAAAATACTTTTCTTTCCTTTTTTAAAATCCTATTTTAAAATGTCCATACAAATATTTTCATTCTATTTTCCCACCACCCAACTCTTCACATAATACCCCACATCCCTACCCACTCACTCCAGGTTCATGCTTACTATGTCTCTTTCTTTTCTCACTCTCTTAAAAAATAAAATCAAAACACACAAAAATCCTATGTAAGTATATACATATGTATGTGCATGCACATATATACGTAATTTTGTGTTCTTTTAATTTTCCTTTGTTTGGGTATATGTTATATATAATATATGCATATTTTATATACATATAAAATACATATACATATATATGTATATATATGTCTATTTATTATGTATATGTTATACATATAACATATGTTCAACTTGTGTACACATATATTATACGTACATATGTTATATATATCATATAATATGTATAATATACATACTTACATATATATCCAAACAAAGAAAAATATAAAGTACACAAAACATATATGGAGTCTGTTTTATATTGGTCAACTACTCCTGAATTAGATTGTGGTTCATATCCCCAGTGACATTCTATTAGGGAAAACTGATTTTTCCTTTCCCAGTAAGTATCTGTTACGAATATCTTCTTAGTTAAAGGTGAGGCACTGGGTCTACTTCTTTTTCTCAGTCTTGGGATCTTGTCTGGTTTGAACCAGTACAGGAATTGTCCATACCACCACTGTCTTTATGTGTTCATAATGTGTATCAGCTCTTTTGTGTATGGAAGACACCAAGACCTTGGAGTCATCTACTACCTCTGACTGTTACAATCTTTCCTCCTTCTCTTCTACAATTGATCCTTGAGCATTTAGAAGAGGGATTTGATAAAGATATGCTATTTAAGGAGGAGTGCTCCTAAGCCTGTTATTCCTACACAATGTCCCATTGTGATTCTCTACATTAATTACATATCCATTAATCTATAACATAAAGAAGCTTCTCTGAGTGGATTGAGTTATGTCATTGATCCATGAATATAGGATTATGACAGAAGTAATTGTATTGCTATGTTTATTAAATAGAATAATAGTCATAGATTTACCCCTAGAGACTATGACCTAATTAATCTCAAAGTTTTGGCCACTTTATCAATGTCTGGTATAGGTTCCATCTCCTGAAGTGGGCCTTAAATTCAATTAAAAAGTGGTTGGTTATTTTTATACCATTTATGCCACTACTACACTAGTACATCTTTCCTTTAGAATTTAACATGAACACTTAGTAGTCTCCAGTCATGAGTGCCAATTTGCTTTAGTGGCTACATTTTACTCCTAGAAATTTGGGATCATTAACACCTCACTACTCAATTTTCTTTCCATTACAGCTCCAAATGGCCTTGTTTGTTTATACAATAATACTCTAAGGGGTTATTGCATACCATGAAGAGGCAATGAATGATTATTGACAAAGGGAGAATTAGTCTTCTCCAAAGAGGAGCCTCTTGACAGGTGATCCAATCCTAAGCAGTCTGCTTTAAACACATAAGCATTTGAGCAACAGTAAATTAAATCAACAGGTGGTTCATATGAATATCTGTGTGTATGTGTGTGTGTGTGTGTGTGAGAGAGAGAGAGAGAGAGAGAGACAGAGACAGAGACAGAGACAGAGACAGAGAGAAGAGAAAAGGGGGTGTGGTGGAGGGTGGGAGGGGAAAAGATGGAGAGTGACAAAATGAAGAGAAAGTATAAGATATCATCAATCTGAGAAAGATAAAATGATATAGATATAGTTCCCATATTGTACAATAAATACTCTAAAATAAAACTAAGAATCCTAAGTCCACAGGGAAAAGACAAGAATGCGGCCATGTTCATGGTGTGGCTTCTTACTTGCTTTCAAGTCTTTCTTCAGGCAACAGGACACCCCAAGTATCTGCATTTGACACAACTCCCCAGATAAAAGACAGACAGGGGTATAGGGGCCTGCTCCCATGTTGAGAATCTGCATCCACTCCTAAGAAAGCTTCTTGTATTCCTAGGGAAGTATGCCATTATTCTTTAAGTTTAACTTCTATAATAAACTCAATGTTCAACCTTTTAAATTTAAATTTAAATATCATGATTATCACTACTCTGTTTAATGTGACTAGTCAATGCTTGATTCCAGTACTTTGTACCAATTAAATTGCCTTCAAATATCAGTAACATGCTGATCCTACTTAGTCTATTGATTTGATAGCTGATATTTAGTTTACTATTCTTTCACCAAAAGATGCTTTGAGGATTCAATTTATTTACCTAAATAATTGATTATTAATTATTAAGATATATAGGCTCAGTCAAATAAAGAAATTTATTTTCCCAGAATTCTGCAGCCAAGTAACAGCAAAAGGTTGGGTTTCAAACTAGAATTCCAAGTCCATGTGCAGCACGAAGCTTCTATATTTAATAGTTGCATATTGTACTACAAAGAACTAACATGGCAGCAGCCAGTCTGCACACCTTCCTGTGACATGGGTCTGAGGCTCACACGTGCAACAGTGGAAATGTTGGAAATTCATCATTTCATTGTAAAACCTAAGTAGATAAAGATCATCTGCTTAATTTGGACACTGCTGGAACATGTCTGACAGTTCTTTAGAAACTACTGCCAGTAGGATCAAGTTCGTCACCCACACAGGTAGCTTGCTCGGGATTGCACCATTGAATCATATTACCTTCCCAGGTCCTTCTCTTCTGCCTTGGGCTTTTCCTTCTAAAGTAAAATAAACATTCTATGATTTACTCAAAATTCATCATAGTATTTCTAAAGGAAGAATTGTCTGTTGTTATTTGAGAAAAGATTTTAATGGTTTTTTTGTCTTGTTTTGTTTTGTTTTTAACTTTTAAAAAATAATACTTGAGCCTAACTCAGAAGGAAAGATGTTGACTATGGAAAATGTCAGCACAGCAGAGAATTTCCTTCAGGCCAAGTTGCTATTTTGACAAAGCAAAATTCTGTCCAAGTCTCAATCATCCTCTGATATTATTTATTTTGATGGGGAGCTCAAGTAAGTTCATAGGTAGGAAATGAGAGAGCAGGGAGAACAAAAGAGGGCAAGGCTGAAGGTGTGTGCTCCAGGAATGTGGGAGACCCACAGGGTGGGCTCCATTGTGACTGAGCAAGACCAGACTTCTTCCCATGGTGCTGCCTCTTCAGACTGGTTTATTGGTCTCATGGCCTCCAATTTTCATCATAGCTGATTAACTTCCACATACTCTTAGAGTAATGTGGAGTACAGGGGAAGGAACTGTGTCTGTACTTAGGAGTGAGAAGCCAAAGACCTCCATACAAAGCTGTATGGACCCTTGATCTGGGAAGCAATGGAAATGACAGAGCAGTTCTGGGATAGGAGGAATAATATGGAATAAAAAACGAGGAGTACCTACCAAAAACGCACAGAATAGAAGTATTTCTTAGCTACACAAAGAACAGGTTTTGGTTACTTTTTTTAAGCAGTAAAGACCTAAAATGATTAAATTGAGAACATTTCTCAGTACACAGAGAAGATCTCACAAGTAGTAAAAAACAAATTCTGAGACACCAAATAAAATATGGCATCAAAGATATGGGCAGAGAGTGTGTTATTCCAGCACTTCATATAAGCAGGTTCTTTAAAGGTTTGTCCGCCATTATGTATTAGACACTATTCTAGGTACTGACTGAGGTTAGGAAGACGAGGGAACAAAACAGAAAGAGAAAAAGAAAGAAAATCTCTTACATGCTCCTGGTGGAAAATGAAAGAAATATTTCTAAATATATAATCTATTGTAGATAATAATGTGGAAAGGACAGGTTGTGTTGAGAAAGCAAAGTGTTGGGAAACATTGTCGCTTTCTGCCTTTCTAGAGAAAGAGCAATGCCTGAGCTTGCTTTTCGCTGCTGGGATGAAACATTGAACAAAAACAACTTGGAGGATGAAGTTATTTCATTTTCCCATCATATTTCACCTTTCATGGAAGTCAGGACAGAACTCAAGCAGAAACTTGGAGACAGGAAATGAAGCAGAGGTCCCAAGCACGACTGCTTATTGGTTTCTCGTAGCTTGTTAGGCTTGACTTGTATACAACGCAGAAACAACTGACTAGGGATGCGGCCTCCTGCAATGGGCTGGGAGTCCCCACATCAATCATTAATCAAAAAATGCCCCCACAATCTTTTCTTTTAATAATTGAGGTTCCTCCTTCAAAAAGAAACTCCAGTGTATGTCAAGTTGACAAAAAACAAACCAGCATAGGCAAGTTTTATGGATTTGTATCCAGACTTAATCAAACGCATTTAGCAAAGTCAGGTGTTATCTGATTATTTACTGGGAAGAAAGCACTGAGCTTGCCAATAGAGACAGAGATGGATAAGAAATATTCTGAAGGATCTTTTACGGCAGAACAAATGATCATATTTTTACGGTACAGCCCCCTTTCTCCACCGAGACCTCACAAGGGAATCAAGAAATGATGTCCCTGTCAATTCACTAGAAGGAAAGACTGGTCCTTCCTCCTGTGCATTAAGAGAGTGAGTGAGTGAGTGAGTGAGTGAGTGAGTGAGTGACAGTATACTCCATTTGGAATAATGGCTTGAGGCATCTGCAGTTTCTATCATGTAAGTGAGGGAGCTGTGAAGAATAAGGTAAAAAGAAGCACAGAACGAAGAATCAAAAACTTTAGCTTGCTTTATTTTTATTATAATTGTTTGGTTTTAAAATGTATTATATATTACATTTATGAATATTTTGACTGCATGTATGTCTGTGTACCACATGCATGCCATGCCTGCAGAAGCCAGAGGAGGGTTTCAGATCCCATGGACCGGGAGTTGTGCTATTATTAGCTGCCATGCAGATGCTGGGATTTGAACCCAGGTCCTATGCAAGAGCAATGACTGCCCTTAATCACTGAACCATCTTTCCAGGTCTCTCTAGTTCCTAGGGGTTTTTTTCCTGAAGATGTTGCAACCATCTTGATGGTTGCTACAACATAAACATTGAAAATGCTAAGACATTTTCACTTTCATAATTTATTTTTATTAAATATTTACATTGGAAGACAGATCTGTATAATATTTACTTAATAAGATTTAGCTGTCACCAATTACCTTCCTTGGAATTTCATTTGAGGTTAATCTGAAACTGAAATGATTTGGATTTCACTAGACTGCCTACTCAGGAACAGAGAGTCGCATCTGCTCTGTGTTTGTTAAGTCATTTTGATAGACTTGCTCCATGTTATAGCTTTGCCCGTTCCCCAGCACAGAGATGTTTTAACCACTTAACAATGGAAAACTGACTTACAAAATATCCTTAAAAGCGCTGCACAGGCTGGTCCACTGGAATTGTTTTGTCATTTACTTGGTGATACACTGAGCATGCCCAGTGCAGTTGGCTACTTTTTCAAAATTTTAACCCACTCCAGTTCCCACATTTAGATGGAATGAGTATCATCCCTTCAGAAAGATTTTAGTATCTCTTCATAAAATAATACTCTGAGGCAGACTTCATGTATGACTACCAAAATTATTCAGTGAAAGATCAGTGGGAAATTTTACAACAAATGTATCAATCTGACATCACCTAGAAAATGATTTGGGAATTACTCTGACAGCATACTTATTGATACCATGAGTTAGGTTGGACACAGCACTATTTGTACATTGTACTGACTACAAATTTGAATCTTAACCTAATCAGGAAAAACAAGTTAAATCACACCACAAAGGAGCAACTAATCAAATCCATCCCTCAGAAAGATTTTTGTTTTTTAAACATGCTGCTCGAATGGAAAGTTGAGGTGAGGAGGAGCCCTTGTGGGATAAAGGAAGGAAGATGAAATCATAGTCAAATGTAATTACAGTGTCAACTCCACACAGCAATTTTTAAAGTGAACTTCTTGGATCTTGACATGGCCATAAGCCTGTAAAACCTGTGAAGCTCTTTGCATTGGTTTTCCCCAGAACCAGTAGACATATCTAATCCAGTGTCTAAGAAGTCTGCTTTATTGCCTCTCCCAATCTTTCTTAACCAAATCCTTAACTGTCATTTGGTGATGACTTAGTCTTTGCTGTTAAAGCAGTGTCTTGTGACTAATAAAGTAAGTATTCACAATCGCATAAGCACTCTAACCTCAGAAAAATACTGTTGAACTAGTCCAATAACAGTGTAAAATAAACTCGAAAGTGCCTCATAATATTTTCAAACCTTGTCAACTTAAATTGGGTCTTGGAGATTGTAAAATACCACATCCATACCCACACCATAACCCAATCTGGCTCCTTTATCCAGAAATCCAGCTCTAGGTTGGGTGAAGTTGGACTCATCGCTTAGCATTATGTTCAAGAGCATACACATTAGAAATTAGTAATTAGCTACTGAACATTGAAGAGCACCAGTCTTTCTTTCTATGAATGGGGTTGTATTTTTGCTTTGTTTGGTTTTGTTTTGTAGTCATGGTGGTTGAGCCCAGGGTCTTGCACATGCAAGGCAAGCACTCAACCACTGAACTCTATCCCCAACTCTCTACACATGGATTTGATTATTCCCAGCAAACCCAGCAACCCTGAATTGCTAGGGGCATTTCACACAAATCATACTCTGTAAACCACGGTGTTCATCCCACACTTTGTGCCGAGCTGTCTGAGACAGAATTGTATCAGCAAGGACTCTAATGCATAGCTTAAAATGATTGATTCAAGACTAAGCCAGCAAAGCTAATTTCTTACAATGCTAGTTACATATGTTTGCATTAATATTCCTTTAAAGAAATCCAGCTGAGAATCATTATTTAATGAAAGGCTTACAAATTGCAACCCTTTTAATGGCTTTCATTGCAGATTCTTTTGTAGAAATGCAGGAAGCATTTAAGTGACCATGTAAATTCTGTGCAACATTTCTAATGAGCTGGAGAATTTTAGTTACAGTTACATCAAAGATATGCAAGTGTATTTCTTTGTTGTGAGAAAACACCATTACAAAAGCAGCTCATGGAGGGAAGGGCTTAGTTTTCCTCCCAGTTCTGGGGGATAGACTATCATAGCAGGAAATGTGTGGCCACCAATGCTAGAGATAACTGGTCACCTCGTGTCTGCTGTCTGAAAGCAGAGAAGAGAATTCTACTCTTCAACCCTATTTCTCCTCTGCAGTTAGTCTAGGACCTTCAGAATAGTGTTGCCAACAATTAAAGTAGGTCCCTTCACCTCAAGTAATTTAATCTAAATAATGCTTTGTAACCATAACCAGGAAGGCTTAGGTGATTGTCTAGTCTCTCTAGTTGATAATCACTACAAACCACCATAAGTCTGTCTCTTGTCAATGGAACAGCCAAAAAACATATCACTACCAAGTTACAGCCTTCTTCTCTTTCCCTGACATGCTCATGGCCACCTCATAATGCAAAATGCATGCAGCCTGACATCAAAAATCCCCAAAGTCGTTAAGGGTTGTAACACTGTTTAAAAGTTCAAGCCTCTTTGTAAGACTGTAATGTTAGAATCCAGCTTCTGCTCAGGACACAATGCTTCCCTTCTAACAGATATAGATGCACCCCACTGAAATAATGTCTATGAATATCTAGCCAACAGTCCTCCAGGTGACAGGATTTCTCACGTGGAGAATTGAGTTTACATCAAAGGAGGTATTGGTAGCCAGGCATCTTCCTGCTGTGAAACCATCTCCATCCTCAGAAAAGAGACTGCTGCCTTGGTTACTTTCTTCAGAGCTCCTGTCATGCTGTCTCTGGTACTGGAGCTCAACTCTCCTTAGAGACTTGAGGATGCTATCACCTGTATGTCTGTTTTGGGCATCAGTATCTCTGCTAGTAGATGTGTGACCCCCAGAAATGTATATCTTTGTCCCTCTTAAGCCTGCATCTGACACTTTTCACTCTTCTGAAACATAAAACAGTTTCTTGAGTGTGAGCTTGTCTAAAATAAAAATCAAGTCACACAACACAAGAATACATTGCCACAAACTAAATATCCCTGATCCACAAATGGGGAATGGAAGCACAGCAACAAAGGATCAGACCGAAACCCAGGAGGAAAAACATAAAATCCTGCAGAACCCTCCCCAGCATCAAAACCCTGGAGCTCAAAATGGAATCACATAAGCTCCAAAGGGTTTAGGTAGCCTTGTCCCACCCCAACTTTGATGTCTATGGAACAAGTAGCTTCTCACTTGAACTAGCTCCGTATCTATACACAGCTTTCCTCCTCAGATGTCACATAGTTTAGACATCTATACTCTCTGGGGCTTCCCTGGAACATGTCTCGTTGTCTCAGCTTCCCATGCTGACCTCACAGGACCTCCTTGTAGGAACTTCAAGCCAGCCTTGGATTGCCTGGCATTAGCATCTCTCAGGAAATATGGAGTAAGATTTCAGGACACTCTGAATATCGCATCTGTCATGCCTGAAGACCAGCACCACGTGGTTTAAGATGGTACTTTCTGCTGCCCAATACATGCAGCCTAGCCTCATGGACCATGGCTATAGTGGCTTCTGCACAGCTCACCATGCCAGGGAACTCATGGTACCCAAAGCATGAAGCAACCTATCACATTGCTTCCAAAATCAGGACGCAGAAAGCAATGAATGCTAGTGTCCTGCTTGCTTTCTCCATTTTTTTCAGTCTAGTATGCCATACCATAGAATAGTACTGCCACCATTAAAGTAGGCCTTCCCATGACCATCAATGGTCTCTAAGAAAACCTTTTACAGACAAGCCAAAAGGTTTGTCTATAAGGCGATTCTACATGCCATCATGATAACAATCAATGTGACCCATCACAGTATATAATGCATAAGTAGGCATAATATATATTATGCATAATATATATTATATAGATATTCACATTGCAATATATTCATAAGTATAAAAATATGTATCTATACTAATAAGTATATACATATATATACTGATACTTGTATACATTATATATATGTATAATATGCAATATAGATACAATGTATATTTGTATTTAGACATTATAAGTATGTGAGAATTTATATCAATGGTATGGCAATCTCAGGCAGACCAGAGATTGATAATTAATGTGGCAAAAATTAATAAAATAAGATACATATTATGATAGGATGAGCTACTTTCCTAAGGGTCTGTTGGCTAAATAATGTGTTAGTGTAGAATGTAGTGATTTAATAAAATGGTCTTTACTGTTCTTTAAACACTGGAAGGAAAGGAAACCTGGATTATTCAGGGCTTACCACCAGAAGATCTGAATTTGGCTTTCCTCTAATCAAAGCAGATACTGAGAACTTTGCATAAGAAGGACTTCTGGGAGGGGCAAAAGTCTTCCAAAGCAGGCACTAAAATGGGAAGGCAAATCCACATGCTGAACCCCAACACTTCTGCTTGTCCTTGAGGGAACCACTAGAATGGAGGCACAGCTGGGAAGCCCCACACAGTAGAATCCTTAGGAATGAGGAATTGTGATCGACCACCTTGGCTTGTGCCTATGACATCACTGTTTTCATTCAGTTGATGCGGACTTGCTTCTTAAGAGGGGAACAGAATTAAAGTCTTCTTAGTTTGCTTTGTCCTAAATATTAGTTATTTTGCTTTTTTATTATAGCCTTAGAGAATTTGTGATAAAACATTTTAAAAAGAAAAGAGGTTTTTACAACTAGATTAGATAGACTTGTACTCTACATAACCAAATGTATCACTATCCACACTACTGGATTTAAGCAGTCCAATTATTTTTTAATTGTTTAAAAATTATGAATGGTCACTTCCAGGTTATCAGATGATTAAAATTGCTGAAATACTCCTGTGTCAAACTGAGCCACTTGATTGGACTACAGGACAGTGTCGGGATATATTTTAAGGTTTAAGAACTGTTTGAAAAGCCAAACTTCCATGCATTCCTTTGTCACTTTAGAAGAAATAGTATTCCTTGCCTGAACACTGAAAATACGATTAAAAGATTGACTCTATTTCTGTTTTCTTTCTCATACCTTCTGTTCAAACTGCATGTATGCATGATAAGATGGTCCATACCATGTCTGATCAAGATTATGATGTCCAGAAAGAAGGGTTTGAGATGTCAGGCCCTGCATTTATGGAGAAAGAAGTGGCCATATTGGTGTAGGATTCACTCATCCAGGCTGGTAAAAGGCTCAGAGTTCTTGGCTGTCAGTGAATTGGGATGAAGGACTGGGATTGTAATGGTGAAGAGAATTACAGGTGGGCTACCACATTGAGGTGGGGAAGGAGGAACATAATTTACATAATAAGGTGGTATCTGGGCAATAATATGTGTTGTCTTTGGAAAACAGATAATTTATGGAGAGAGAGAGAGAGAGAGAGAGAGAGAGAGAGAGAGAGAGAGAGAGAGAGAGAAGAGCCTGTGGCTCTGAAGAAGGTGAGATACTCCAGTTTGACTGGTATTCAGATGATAGCTTATCAGTGCTAGAGCAAGAGGGGCAGACCCCTAGCACCTGAATTTGAATCGGGGACAGTTGCTAGATTGCTTCATTAGCCTTGTAGGTCTGCTTATAGTGCTCCTATGACACGTTTTGCATAAAAAAATGTTGGAGATGATGTGCTTGGGTAGAATATTGCTCGTATGATATCTGTTGGTGACATTATAGGATGACCCTGGATTTTAGTAGGTGATGTGGCAATGGAATAGTGAATGTTTCCAAACAAATCACAGGCAATGGTCTTTCCAATCTCACATAGTGATGGTTGATGGGAGCATGTAAGTCTCATGGGGACAGATATGTTCTTGTACTCCTGAACAATATTACAGACAACCTTCGGTACATGCCTCACCTCACTGCACAGAATCACTAGTCTTATCCTCTCTCTCTCTCTCTCTCTCTCTCTCTCTCTCTCTCTCTCTCTCTCTCTCTCTCTTTCATATAAAATAGTTCAGTCATGGTGAAAGGAAGTTGCTTGCATGGAATTCTTCTCCCCATCAATTTTAACAGACAATTCACATCTGTCACAGAAATGAACTGATATATTATCATTTTTACCTAAGATGTTTATCTTAAAATCCCCTCAAAGCCATCAAGAGACCCCGGTCTGACTTACTGTTTGCTCCTTTGCAGTCACGTGACACTCTTCTCTGTCATCAGTCTCTTCTTCACCAGGCATGCACTCCACATAGCCCCCCTTAATGGTGTTTTGAGTTCAAGGTACAGATTTAGTTTGGTTTGCTTCTTTGGAGATAAATATTACAGGAATTCTGAGAATAACTAGACAACTCCAGGATATAGAACTATCAGTGACTGAAACTCATTGTCAGTAAGATTTGTGATTCATCTTTTAGGGCACACTCTTGTCCAAACTTTCATAATACATGTGCTCTTGAAATCATTTCCTGTCAACAATCATGAGTGTCATCTGCTTTCCTGGACGCTCTCCCAAATGATTATCTTTAGCCATCATGATGACTATTGACATACATGCTATGGTACTAATTTAAAACATGGGGGGAAATGAGGTTGTAAGATTCTCAGCTCATATAAAAAGGAAGTCCAGAGGCATATACCACCCCAGAAATCTCTGCCCTGTACAACTGTTTGGATGCTGTGGAAATACATTATGTGTATATTAAATATTTTAAAATGAAGGCTGATGTAGCTCAGTTCATAGAGCCCTTGCATGCGTGAACCCATGGCTTTGTTAACTATCACCACAGGTAAATAAATAGCTAATAATTAATTAATCAATTAAAATGAATCAATAACTTACCTTCTTTCTTTAAAGGGGGAAAATCATTTTCAATGTTCTAAGTTTGGAGTAAGAAAGATGTCCCACAGTAAAATCCTTACACTTTGCAGTTCCTCTTTAGCATGCTTAAAATGGTGTGAATTCATAAGAGGCTTAGAGCATTTAGGTGACGCTATTACCTCCATTTAAATCAGGAATTCAGTGTCCATCGTGACTGTCAGAAAGATACCCTGACTTTCCACCTGCTTTACCATTGCCACTTCTACGTGGCACTCTAATCTCACACTCTGTTCCCTAGGAAATTAGACTGATGGTTCAGGCATTGCATTGTTTGAAAATGCTGATGGAGCACACTCGCTGAGTCTTAATGCTTGGCACTGTTTTGGCTGGTTGTTTACCACTTATGTAACTAAAGGAAAGAACACCCACTACTTCCTCTAAGATTGTTGTGGTTACTTGTCCATATGAATTCTGGCTACTGTCCTCAATGAGTGCTGGCTATATGTCAACTGAATCCTTAGAGACAATTTCAGCTGAATTGACCATCTTAATCAAATCTCCAGAAACTATATGGAGAATTCTCTTTTCTTTCGGGTATAAATGTTCTCTTTCACACTGGATTCACTTGCATGTGTACCTGATCCAGCTGTACCCTTTGATGACAGTATCAACACGCATGTCAAAAAAAAAAAAAAAGACCCAGGTAATGAACCACTGAGCTCATTAAAGACTGTTAGCTCTTTCTTTGGCCACCTAATAGATAAGTAAATTTGCATAAAGTTTTGTAGATCTCTAATCTAGCAAAGGGATTTGAAAACTCCAGATACATACCAGCAAACAGTTACTTTGAGCTGCAGTTATATCTTTCCTTTCCCAGCTACTTTTATAGTGACTTATTCTGACCATGTAGTTCTAAAACAAACAAACAGATCTTAAAATATTTACTAATATATAATATAATATAATATAATATAATATAATATAATATAATATAATATAATATAATGTATATGTATATGTATATGTATATATTATATATTATATTATATATAATATATAATGTATATATCATATATATAATATTATATACATATATATACATACACACACACAAATATGGCAGAACTGAAGGGGACTTTGGCTGCTGGCAATAGTTTAAAAATATTAAAAACAAAGAAAGGCTGTGTTAGATAGCCTTCTCTTAGCCAGGAATGTAGTATTTCCTCTTGACTCAGGCATTTATGACCCATGGTGATGACCATGGCTGCTGAAAAACCTTGAGGCATCTTCTGAATCAACAAAATTAAATCTCACTCATGCCATGTCTGTTGTTTAGATTCATATTTGTAAACTAGAAAAGACACTCAGCTCACATTTTGAAAACCAGAGGAAGCTTTCTTTATTCTCTGCCTTACATATAGTCTTCTGGTCTCTGGGAAGAGGCCAATGAGAGAAGACAAGAGTTTCATACATTATCCCTCCCACCCAGTGGCAGCTTGGCCACCCTCTGGCTTCATTTCATTTTCTTTCCAATTTTGAATTGCTATCTGTTCCTTTGCCATTCAATTGCCCTGCTGAAATAGTTGGACTTGTAATAAATTATAAGTGACACATACATACATTTTATCAGCCAGATCGTTAATTAAATGGAGTGTTTCACCCTCACACTGATTCACCAGTGTGGATCAAGATGGTTTAAACTACAGATACAGGTTTGGGAATAGAAAGACTTGTGTTCACCCCAGTCTCCCCATTAAACATCACCATGGCTATACACCGATTGCTTGGACCTCTCTGTGTATTGATTTTTTTCGGTTGCTAAACAGGGAAAACTCTGAAAGATGTAGACAGGACCAACTGATGAAGTTATAAGTAGCAGTTGGGAAAAATAGACACTTCAAATGTGCCATAGACAAACCTAAAAGTGCCAGAACATTCCAAACCATGACTATAAACTAGAGGCACCACAAGGAACCAGAAACATCTTAGAAACAGGAATTTATCCTTTCAAATGATTACTATAGCCAGGGAGTTTGTGATGGGGCACTTGCCTAGCTGGTTTCAGGTCCTTGATTTGAAAAAATCCTACCAACTGATTAAAGCCTAATAGACTAACATCACCTTATATATGCAGTAAATGTCCCAGGATGAAAGTGAATTGGGCTTTCCCCATGCCTCTATACAGAGCTAGGGATCTCCATGCCTGTTTTTCTCAAGGAGATCCCAGAGGCAAGCAGTGTAAGCAACTATTCTAAACACAAACAAGAACTGCAAGAAGCATGCTCACCTTTATAGTTCAGAGAAAATGCAGATGGAAAAACTGCCAGCCCAACAATCCACCGTCTAAAAGTCTGCCTCTGTTAAACACAATTATCATCTTATAAAATGTCGCCATGAGTGCCAGAGTATAGCTTGGTGACTTTATGTGGATTTTGGCTCTCCTTTCAAGGAAACATATTACATCTCATGTGATAAGCACACTCTGGATGCAATAAATCTTGATTTTGAATCAAGTGTGAAGTTGATTCAAATCAACCCCCCAAAATGACACAGTCTTGTCATTTCTTCCTAGGAACTCTTGATACTGTGGAAGCTGTCATTTGGGCAGGCAGGCCTCAGGGGTTACATGTCATTAATTTTGTCCCTGTACTGCTGGTCAAAATGGAAACACTGCACTCCTATGGCCTCAACCATCAGTAAAGCCACACAGAGCTGTGTACATTTGGTGTCGAGTGGCAACCTTACAGAAGGAGAGTACTTGGGTTTCCCTGACTTTCAAAGTGGCTGTCAGCTAGTAGGCTTACACACCGATCAAAGAGTCATAGTGCAACCTGTCCCCAACCACTACTGAGATTCAATGACTTCATTATCTACATCTGTTTCAAAACTGCATGGTGTACACCTTAAATACATGCAATGAACTAAAAATTAACTCTAGCTGGGCAGTGGTGGCAAGCCTTTGATTCCAGCACTTGAGAGGCAGAGGCAGGCAGATTTCTAAGTTCGAGGCCAGCCTGGTCTACAGAGTGAGTTCCAAGATAGCATTTCAGAAGGCCTTTAGGATCAGACTGCTTGGCCATCTGTCAGCATTTGTGCTAAGCACAGAACTTTACATGTGTTACATTGTCTGATCCAACAAATATTAAAATAGTTGGCATTACGATGTTTCTTTTCTAGAAACAAAGACACAGAGATATGAGGTAATTTCCTTAAAGTTGTAGTTTGTCAGTAATGAATGTGAGCTGTGGATCACCATATTTTCCAAACTCACATCTTACACTTTTTTTTGGACGATTTTTCCGTTCTTCTTTCCTCTAAGTTCCAAATTGTTATGTGCATTCATTTGCTTGTTCATTTACTTATTCAGCAGATTTATACCAGGTACTTATGCCAAACTCTGAGGCTATAGAAGCAAACAGGACAGGCAAGGTCTCTTGGGGACCTCACGTTTTAGAGAAGCGACAAATAAATAAATAATAAGTAGCCAGACAAAACAATGTTGAGATTATGATAATGCAAAATACTTGTGTGTAAGAATATTAAATTTAAAAAAGCTGGAAATAGTCAAGACACAAAAGTAGACAAGATGAAGCCGACATAGACAGTAGAGCTGAAGTACAGCTCATGATGAACTGTAACGACCAGATTAGCTTATTTTTTAATGGGCTGATAAGTCATTGACATGGTGAGTTTCGTTATTCAGCTTACTTTATTCACACTGTCTTATGGTAAAGAACTGGCCAGCCATGGTGGTGCTATACATTATCTCAAGACTCAGAAAGCTAAGATACAAGTATTGTCAGTTTAAGACTCACAATCAAAAAACAGAGAGAGAGAGAATGCATGTATGTGTACGTGCCTACACACACACACACACACATACACACACACACACATACACACACACACACATACACACATACACACATACACACACACACACACACCATGTATACCAATGAAAGAATAATCCATATGATGTCTGGCATCAATTACACTTCTTTGGAATGACTATATGTAACTACCTGTAATGTATGCCATTGTTCTTTTAAATCTAAACTTGGTTCCTTTTTTATCTACAACTTTGTGAATAAGAAGAGTGCAGATGGAAATAAGAAAGTACTCCAAACTAGAGGTGTATGATGGAGCCAGAAGCATGATCGCAAGAAGGGCCTGTTGAATAGGCACCAATCTAAAATCATTATCCATAAGAGGCTTAAGAAGGGTCCATGTGGCCCTGTTACCATTGTTGGACCTCCTCTGAAGAATTTAAATCCACTGTTAAGGAAAATCGCTAGTGTACAGACTAAATTAGATAGAGCCTTTCTTCTACATCAAAGCCTGGCATAATACTTTATCATTGGTTTTCCATAATATTTGTTGAGATGGAGAGGGGATGCAGAGAGGGGGGAGGGACAAGGACTTGTGGCTGTAGACTGACGTCTTTATGTCTTGGTTTATGTCTTCTTGGCTGCTTGTTTATTCTCAGTACTCCTCAACCCATCTTCCTGGGGGGGAAAACATGACACTTCCAAAAGATTAATATTTTCATTTCAACGTTTCTGAAAATATTTCAATGAAATTGCTTCCAAATGGTTTGTTTTATATTAGATCATTGAGAGATAGATTAATGTCATAAACGTACATATGAGCAAGCAATATTTTTTGTCTCCTATGTGCACACACTATGTATTTCATAACCTCTAATAACATCAAATCACTAATTTAAGTCAAATTAGAGAAAGGACAGTATAATAACTGCTGTATTTTCAGCTCCTTCTTAATAACAAATAAGACTTTCTTCCTTTCTTCCAGTAGATAATAGTCTGCTTTTTCTTTGGTTAAGCTACATTAACACTGGTGTACATGAACAAAAATATTTTTGTGACTGTGTTATTACTGAGAATTTCATTGGGAAAATGCAAAAATATTTCACCTTTATGTTCTAAAAAATAAACACAATGGATTAAATTAAAATGTTTTACAACTTTTCACATGTGACATATGTAATGTTTGGTAAACATTAAGAAGAGGTTTTAGCCGGGCAGTGCTGGCGCACGCCTGTAATCCCAGCACTCTGGGAGGCAGAGGCAGGCGAATTTCTGAGCTCAAGGCCATCCTGGTCTACAGAGTGATTTCCAGGACAGCCAGGGCTACACAGAGAAACCCTGTCTTGAAAAAAACAAATCCAAAAAACCAAAGAAGAAGAAGAAGAAGAAGAAGAAGAAGAAGAAGAAGAAGAAGAAGAAGAAGAAGAAGAAGAAGAAGAAGAAGAAGAAGAAGAAGAAGAAGAAGAAGAGGTTTTAGCTTTGTCCTGGGTTTTGTTTTGGGTTGTGTTTGTTTTTAATCTTTGTTGTTGTTGTTTTGTTTGTATTCTTGGGTTTTGTTAATTCATTTGTTTGTTCATTTGACACAAACTACAGTAATCCAGAAGGAACTTCAATTGAGGAAGAAACTCATTAGATTGCCCGTTAGGCAAGTCTGTGTAACATTGTCTTTATTATTGGATGGTTTGGGAGGACCCATATTACCATAGGTGGTGCCACCCCAGGGCAGGTTTTTCTGTGTTAGATAAGATAGCAGACTGACTAAACCACAGGGAGCAAGCCAGTAAGGCAACATTTATTGGTCATTTCGGCTTCATTCTCACCTCCAGATTGCTGCTGATTTCCTGGCATGAATTCCCTTCAAGATGGATGATGAGGAAGGATGAAATAAACCCTCTTCTTCCCCACTTGCTTTGTTCATGGTGTTTGATAACAATAGAAAGTAAAATAAGGAGCCACCCAAGAGTGAAACTCAGAATTAGGAAGAGATTAGATATTGCCCAACTACCTGAACCCATCCCAGAAACTCTCGGAAAGGAGAACCAAAGCAACCAAATGTTCATAGAGTTCATTAAAGAATCAGGACTTGAATCAGTCCAGTGCTCAAGCCATTACTGAGCACTACCTTGGATGTTCCTTGGTGGGCAAAAGCATGCTGGAGGCATCGGGCCCATGGAGTTAAAAATCTTAATCTCAACACTAACTTTCTCTATGAACTGTGACAATATATGTGAGCCTGATCTCATTTCATTAAAAATAACTTTAATGATGCCAACCAAATCATAAATGAGGCACTTACCCTAAAATGCTGTAACATAGTAGGAGACAAACAACTGTCATTTATTGTGAGTTAATATTGGCACTGTCAAGCACCATTGCTTTTATCACTGTTCAGATTTAGATACCCTTAGAAGTCCTTTGAGTTTGCTAGTGACTTATTTTTAATATCTATCTATCTATCCATCCACCCATCCATCCATCTATCTATCTGAGTATACGTACATGTATGACTGACTACATGACAGAAGAGGGCATTAGATCCTGTTGCAGATGGTTGTGAGCCATCACATAGGTGCTGGGAATTGAACTCGGGACCTCTGAAAAAGCAGCCAATGCTTTTAACCACTGAGCCATCTCTCCAGCCCCTTGCTAGTGATTTTTAATAGACCTATTAGGTAAACTTTGAATCTTAAACATTTATATACAGGCCTAAAAGTCTGGTTATGAGTTGTCCTAATTATCTGTTTTAAGTAAATGAACTATTAAGTATGATTGTTGACAATTTTTTAATTTTAATGAATTTTAGCAGTGTATTACAAAGACTGCAGAAAATGAGCAAAAAGTGCCCCTTTCCACAAAAGCCAGAGACTTTATTGTCATGGGTGGGTATCACTAAGACTTGTAAAATATAAGAAAAAATGACAAAAAGGAGCTGTGGAATAGCATAGGTGATGGGGGCACAGTTAAGGAGAGCCAAAACAGGCTTCGTGGAGGAGTTACCATTTGCTCTCAACATTGAATGATATAGAAGTAATATGAATGGCTGCAGGTTCTCTAAGTGGTCAAAGGCTATGCAAAAACCCATATTCTTCACCATGGGGAGAATACTTGGACATGCTGGAGCACACTATGAACAGAGTCACTGTGTGGGAGATAAGAAGACAGCAAGTAAAGGAAGGAAGGGCTAAAAATGTATGTCTGCTCGGAAGAACTTTGCTGCTGGATGAAAGATAGAGGTTCCAAGCTCCATGGGGCCAAACCACCTAAATTTTACAGGGTAACTGATATAAATCAGTGAGATACTACCCTGAGATCATTACCTGGAATGTGGACCTCAGTAGTTGTTGGCACCATTCTTGTCAAATATGACCCTGATAGGTGCCTAAAGATCCACAAAAGAAAGGAATAACTATCTAAGGATGCACTGTGAGTAAGTACCACATTGGGAAGATGACTGTATTATATTGCTAAATAATTTGATGTCAAATTTTATACAACATGATCATCACTAAATAAGGAACATTTCCTTATAAAAAAGAAAGATTATCAATTTGCCTGGCCAATTGAGGATCAACACTGTATTCCAGCACAAATCCTATTGGTGAATCCCTTTCAATGACTATATATATTATATATATAGTATATATATATATATACATATATATATATGTATATTAGTTGGAAAAGTGTGATGTTTCTTGTTAGAAGATGAGATTCCTTAATCTGAGCAACATCTGCTTCCATGTCTTTCTGTTTAGAAAGACTTCTTTTCCCAATTCTGTTATCAGAAACCTTTGAACTTTTTATCTTTTAATTAACAGTTACTTTGCTTATGAAACACCCACATTTACCTGTTTCTCTCAATACTTTATTCATTTCTTAAATATAGTCAAATGCATTAAATCTTTGATATTGTGTAATTATCTATGATAGCTTCTTGGGTACCTTTTCTAACACCAGGTTACAACTAAAACTTAGGTGGTTTCTTAGTCACTTTTCTATTCTCCTATGTTTTAATTTATTACTTCCAAATTATAGTTGCCCAAATAACATCTATAGTATAAATTTACTCAATGACCAATATACTGAGGGGGAAAAGGCACTAGGACCTTAGATCAGCATTTGCTTTAGTATCTTAAGCATTTTAATTTGTTGTGGCATTATATGAAGTTCTTGTCCAGTTTCTATTTGTCACTTAGTCAGAGTTTCTATTCCTGCAGAAAATATCATAACCAAGAACCAAGTTGGGGAGGAAAGGGTTTATTCAGCTTAGACTTCCATGTTGCTGTTCATCACCAAAGAAAGTCAGGATTGGAACTCAATCAGGTCAGGAAGCAGGAGCTGACACAGAGGCCATGGGGCGGGATGTTTCTTACTGACTTGCTTCCCCTGGCTTGCTCAACTTCCTCTCTTATAGAACCCAAGACTACCAGCCCAGGATTGGCACCACCCACAATGCCCATCCCCCTGGAGCACCAACAGAAAATACCTCACAGCTGGATCTCATGCAGGCAACTTCCCCCAACTGAAACTCCTTTTTCTGTGATAACTCCAGTCTGTGTCAAGTTGACACACAAAAACCAGCCAGCACAGTCTCCTTCCTAAATACTGTTGTAGATCATCAGTAAATTGTTCTATTTCTTGATAAGAAATTTTGTTTAGAGGATGATTCCAAAAAATAGTCTTAGATAATATATTTCTGATGTAACTATGGAAATGATTATTCCTTCTAAATTTTTGATGGATCCCTGATGTCTTTTATTGTACTTTTTCTCTACTGATGTGAAGATTTGAGAATTTGGTACAATCTATTTTTATTATATTCATTCCCTACTCCAACTCACAACTCCTCCCAGATCCAA
Source organism: Apodemus sylvaticus (assembly GCF_947179515.1). Taxonomy (NCBI): domain Eukaryota; kingdom Metazoa; phylum Chordata; class Mammalia; order Rodentia; family Muridae; genus Apodemus; species Apodemus sylvaticus. Next base: position 93,112,303 of record NC_067482.1, on the reverse strand, counting down.
CTCCTTTTCCCTACCATTCTCCTCTGTGTTTGTTTGGTGAGGGGAGTCTAAGATATTAGCACACTCAGGATATGTCATTGTCCTCTAAGTTTTTTCAATCTTTTCTGCCCCTCTTCTACAGTGTTCTTTGAGCCCAAGGTGTAGGGGTTGTGTTGTAGATGTAACAGATAAAACTGAGTATCTGACAGTAAGTTGTGCTTTTCTTTTGACCAGTTAAGGCTTTCTATGGTAACAGACACTTCTTTAATGAAGGGAGAAGTGTTCTCTCACCCTTCAACATTTTTTTTAAGTTTTACTTACCAAGATTGGGCCTGAGAATTCCAAACTTGCACTTGTCTTTATCTGCTTTCAAAGGCAAGTTGATGATTCATGTTTCATCAGAAAATCTTAAAACTGAGATTTAAAAGTGACGCTATCAATTCAGCCATAAGCAGGATTGTTTTAGTGACAAACAATGACAATTTCTGGAAGCCAGTCAAGAACAAAGGGAATAAGGCTTGTCCTGGATTGTTGACAACATGTAGTGGTGTTTCAAACAGTCAAGACACGTTTTATCTATGAAATCAGATATCAGGTTCCATTTGTTTCTGATTGTATAAGTATCCAGGTTCATATAATTGTTATACATATATTTGACTTAGCGGTTAAGATATGAGGGTGTAAGAGTATAGGAAATATTACAAGAAAGAGTTCAGAATGTCTTCTAAATAATGCTCTAAAGTTCTTGCTACACACCAAATGGGGTCATCTAGCACCTCCTCTCACAAATAAAGCAAGCATTAGTTATAAATAGGATATACTGACTTCCTAGGAACCAGACAATAAATCATCAAATCTTTTGGTTCTCTTGTTCTGTGCCTTCAGAAGTTAATATGGTTCATACTTATAAATATATTATGTATTTTGATCATACCTCCCTTGCCATCAGGATTCCAAGATCCAGTCCAACCCCTCCCAACTTCATGTCTTCTTTTTGTATACTTACCATTTTGATATCATATATCTTATACATATTTTTATGTGAGAAAGCATGACTCCCCACCTCGACTCTAAGGAACACATTGCAATCATTGTAAATGTGCATGTGTGAGCCAGAGCAGCTGGGTTTGAATGATGTTACTAAGGCTTACCAGCTATGCAACCTGACAAATTTCTTAGTCTTTCTCAGCGTTAACTTACTGATGTATAAATAAGAACAGCAATAATACCAACAATACAACAAATTCCTGTATCTAAAGCACTGAAAATAATGCCTGGCATAGAACAAATGCATTCTTATATATATTCCTTCTTTTCATTGTCAATAAATTATATATATAATATTATATATATATTATATTTATTTGATGAAGTCTCATAAACTAGGACTAGAAATAATTATATAAATATGCATTTATTTATGTATAACTATATAAAATATATAATTATAATATTATAATAGATAGAAAACTTTCTAGTCCTATTTTCTGAAGACTTCATCAATAGTTTAATATCAGACAATAACAAGTTCAACACCTTCACCTTCATCAAGTAGTGGAATTCCTACTTGGGACAAAAAAGAAGAATAGAAACTTCAAAAACTCATACAAATACTGAAACCATAATACATAATTTTTTCTCAAATAAAATCATCACAGTATACATACATATATACATATGTATATATATGTATATATATATACAGTGCTTTATTTTCCTTTCAGATGCAAACATATATACTTTGAGGTTTAATTCTACATTTTTTATTTATTTATTTTCTAAATTCTTTGTTTACATTCCAAAAGCTTTCCCCTTTCCTGGTTCCCCCCTCTCCATACGTCCCATAGGCCCTCTTCTCTCCACCCATTCTCCAATCACCCCCCTCCCTTTTCTCTGTCCTGGTACTCCCCTACAAAGCTGGATCAAGCCTATCCAGGATCAGGGCCCTCTCCTTACTTCTTCATGGGAGTCATTTGATATGCTAACTGTGTTTTGGGTATTCAGGGCTTCTGGGCTAATTAATATCCACTTATCAGTGAATGCATTCCATGTGTATTCTTTTGTGATTGGGTTACCTCACTTAGGATGATATTTTCTAGTTCCAACCATTTGCTTAAAAATTTCATGAATTCGTTGTTTTTAATTGCTGAGTAGTATTCCATTGTGTAAATATACCACATTTTATGTATCCATTCCTCCATTGAGGGACATCTGGGTTCTTTCCAGCTTCTGGCTATTATAAATAAGGCTGCAATGAACATAGTGGAGCATGTGTCCTTATTGCATGCAGGGGAATCTTCTGGGTATATGCCCAGGAGAGGTACAGCAGGGTCCTCCGGAAGTGTCATGCCCAGTTTTCTGAGGAACCTCCAGACTGATTTCCAGAGTGGTTGTACCAGCTTGCATTCCCACCAGCAGTGGAGCAGTGTTCCTCTTTCCCCACATCCCCACCAACACCTGTTGTCTCCTGAGTTTTTGACCTTAGCCATTCTGACTGGTGTGAGGTGAAATCTCAGGGTTGTTTTGATTTGCATTTCCCTAATAACTAATGATGTTGAGCATTTCTTAAGGTGCTTCTCGGCTATCCGAATTTCTTCAGGCGAAAATATGCCACCTGAGAATACAATTTGAGAAGTAAATTATTTTTATGTTTGAAAAATCTCATATATTTATACAACATATCTTGGTCATAAGCCCCTTCCAATGTCTCCTACCACTCCTTCCAGGTCTCCAACATATCCCCCTCCAAACTTCACAACCTCTTTTTAAATTAAACCCAGCATGTCATGTTAGCACTGACCGTGTGTGTAGGAAGTAAACTCATGTAGTAGAGCATTAAAAACCTACCAATAGCTATGGCCCAAAGAAAAGTGACTTGCTATCTCCCAGCTGCCATCAACTGCTAAAAGCTCCCTAGTTAGGGCTGGACCTCATGAGCCTTTCCCAGACCTACATAGGATATTTTAAAATTTACTTTGCATTTATTTATGTGTTTTGTGCATGTCTGTGTGAATGTATACTGCTTATGTGTAGGAGTCCAAAGAAGCCAGAAGGGAATAGATGTTGTATCATTTGGAGCTGGAGTTACAGGGAGTTGTGAGATACTCAGTATGGGTCCAGGGAAATGAACTCAGGGAGTTTGCAAAAGCAGCAAGTGTTATTAATGGATGAGCTATCTCTCCAGCCTCTGTTTTAAAAACTGTTTTCCTTTCTAGGTTTATTTATGTTTAATCACACATAGACGTGTGTGTGTGTGTGTGTGTGTGTGTGTGTGTGTGTGTGTGTGTGTGTGTGTTGCTGTATATCCTCCATGCATTCAGAGGCCAAAGGGAATCTGGTAGTTGTCAGCCACCTGCCAACAGTGCTGAGAATCATCTTCAGGAAATGCTCTTGGACTCAAGTCATATTTCTAGCCGCCATGTTGGAATTTCTAGTTGGCTTGATCTTGTGAAGATTTTGTGGATACAACCACAGCTGCTATGAATTCACCTGTGTGACATCCATTTAAGATCCAGAAGACATTTCACAGCCATCCTCTGATCTTACAGCTTTCACAGTCTTAAGCAATGCTCCTCAAGCCTTGGGAAGAAGTGTGATCTACAGACACCTTAAACTTTCTGCTTTTGTTTCTGAAAAGGCTTCACAAAGGTCTAGGTTTCTGGAGGGGGTTCTAGACACGTTCAGCTAGCCAAACTTGTGCAATGATTTTACCAGGAATGTCCTCTTTAGCTTTTCCAGTTACATTTGGACCAAAGGGCTAATTTTCTACTTTTGCTCAGGCTGAACTTTAGAATCCGTAGCATTGGTCCATAGAGGCTTTCCTTTGTTCTGACTGAAGCTGAATTCTAGGATTAAAGAAGTAAAAAGTACCTGAGATGACATACTCAGCTCACATCAACATGGCAGAAATTAAATTGTTTATTGTACTATTGTCAAGCAACCATATATTTTGTTGTGACAATGTGATGTTTTAAAAAGAAAGTTTAATGTGTGACTAGTTTGGTATTCCTCCAACTTTTGTAAATGTGGGAAGTTAGTTCTATTAACTTCCTTCTTACAACTGCTTTTGTTGTGTCTCATAAGTTTGTAAGTTGTATACCTATTTTTTTAACTTATTTTATATATGTCTTGACCTATTTTACACTCAGTGGTAAGCTGTTCAGTTTCCATGGGTTTGCAAGCTTTCTGTTGTTTCTGCTATTGTTGATATGCAACTTTAATCCATGGTGGTCTTATAGGAGGATATTCAGGGTGCTATTTCAATTTTCTTGTATCAGTTGGGATTGTTTTTGTATCTGAATATGATGTCAGTTTTGGAGAATATATATTATCAGGTGCTGAGAAGAAAGAATATTCATTTTTATTTGGGTGAAATAGTATGCAAATATGTTAGGTCCATTGTTCTACAAAGTCACTTAGCTTCAGCAGTTCTTTGTTTAGTTTTTGTCTGGGTGACATTATTATTGGTGGGAACGCAGTGCTTCTTTTATAAACTTCAGTGCCCTCATGTTTGGTACATATATGTTAAGAAATTAAATGTCTTCTTGGTGGGGGAAAAAAGGAAGTTTAAAAGATGTTTTTGTTTTCTTTAGTCTTATTTTGTTTTGCTTGGCTGTGTAGCTGATTGAACTCATAGGCTCCTGTGTGCTACACAAGCATTTTGCCACCATGAAAACACCCCCAGTCCCAGTCATTGGTTCTCTTTTTGAAATTCCCACATCAGCTCTTTAAATATGCTCTGTAAATTTTTACGATGTTTCTAATAAAACACACTGCGCACTTTCTTTTCTGGACATGTTACTCAATCTGAGATTAGAAAGCTCTAGTTTCAAAGTCAGAACTTAGGAGAAATCGCAGTAATTTCCAATGACCTGATAGGACTGAAGAGGGAGTGAGTGCTAGCACAGGCCTTGTAAATTAAAAACAACATTTTATAATCTTAGCAAGATGTAATGGGTAGTCAAAGTAATGAAGCTATCCAAGGCATAATGATTAATCTCTGTGTGTCACAACCCTGCAGCTACAGTCTAAATGAACTGCAATCTACATAATGTATTCTCAAGAATATCAGACAGGAAGTTGCATCTATCTACAGTGCAAATGGTAAATGTGTTCAACTCTGGCCTAAGAAAGCAGAGGTCTGGGTTGAGCAATAAAAGGACAGCCAGATGCCGAGGATATGAACTGGCACCAGTTTATCAAAACAAAGTATTACGTTAGCTCTCGTATGTCTCAACCAAATAGCTGTTGACCAGAATATTTCATAAAAGGAATGATGAAAGAGAGTGGAACCTTACAGAAGGGGATGGGAATATGTAGGCCACTCAGGTATGAAATATTTCCCAGGAATGTTTGAGGCAAAGGGACTCATTAATCTATATTGAGATAGAGAACATCAATGTTGGAAAGGACAGGAAATTATGAAAATGTCAAGGTTGCTCTGTGAGTCAAGCATTGTAGCAACCCTTCTCTTGAAAGACTCGCAAGCGCGGCCATGACTAGTCAGTGGTGTGATTGGTGAAGAATCCCATCATATAGGTAGACAGTGTTCAGGGCAAACTGGCTTATGGTCTGTGGAGTGTATCAATAAGTCCACCTGCGTCTAGTTTGCATGATGTCAAACTGATCATTGGTCTGAAAGTTCTGACCAGGTCTAGTTCACATTGCATCAACAACCAGAACATATTATTAATTAGACAAGGAGGGATATGGAAGTTAGTCCATGACATTTCCAATGTCAGTGTAGGACCCACTTCACAGAGCTGTAATTATCTATGAAAGAAAAACATTGAACCAGAGAACTCCCACAGATGCATGGGTGAATAGGATTTTATCAGAAACACTGGTCAGAACCTTACAGGAGTCAGTGACAATCATTTTGATAAATATACCTGAAAATGGTACGTTTTACCTATCTGGGTTAATACACTTTTGTTTTCTGAGTACACATAATAACAAAAATAACCTGGAGCCTCAGAGTTGGCGTCTCATAGCCAGTTACTGAAGATGCACTTGATGATAGCATCCATAGCTTTCCCACAAACAGGATGGATAATCTGCCTAGGTTTGCACAGTTCATTAGTGTTGGAGCTAGGATTTGAAGATGGGCTGTGAGCTGCAGGACCTTATACTCTTGTACACTACATCTCTAACCACTGTCTGTAAACACATGGTTTCATGGGAGGGGCCTCCCTTTCAGAGCTATATTGTCTGTAAGTACACTAAGATACAGACATGGTCCCTTTTATACCCTTTAAGCATTCATGACCGGTGATAGCAAACATGCCCTAGCCTTTAGTCTCAATTCCTTCAATAGTCCCCACTATCTATCCCAGCCAAAACGGCTGGGTGAGAGAACTGTGAATTGGCTACAGATAGTCCAACTACTAAAGTCCAATCTGGAATTATTCATTCCTGAGTGTTCTGAAGATCCAGGAAGCTAGGGGTCATAGTCCAGACCAAAGGCCTCTCCCCAGAGTGCCAATTCCCTCTCTCTAATGCTTGCCTGACTGAGGTCACTCCTGAAACATGACAGTTGCTCTTCAAGCTGACTGAGGTATATGTCATTACAGACTCTGCTCAAAGGTTAAAACGTCTACATGGTTCTTATCCTCTGACCCAGGCCCAGCATCTGTGCAGCCCACACATTCTCCAGACAGTATGTTGTCTGTTTCTGACACTCTTAGGAGATATTCCAATGCTTGTGGCGAAGACAGCATACTTTCCTTGCTGATCATTTTACTAAATTAAAAACATTAAACAAAACATTGAACAAAGGTGCTTTTCTCCTCCAGAATTATTTGGATTAAAATGTGTTTGTGTGATTTTAGATAAGAATTGGGTAATCTTTTTTTTTTTCACCTGCCAGTGGATGTTTAAGTGCACAGAAAGGCTTGCTGCATGCAGGTCCCCAGGGTTACTGGTGTAATTCTTTTTACTCTGGGGTGCTCAAGCACAGAATTGCCTACAATCAATTCGCTTTCACATCCTGGCACTAAACTCACTGTATATAAAAGTATCACAAGAATTTTCAATATAATTCTAAGTAGCAGTGATTTAAAAGGCTTTTTAGTGTAATGAAAAAAATTACAAGGCATAGTAACAGCTGTACAGCTTATTTGAATGAATCCAATCAAAAACATATAAGACTCTCCATAAACCTCAAAATGGATAAAAATGACTTAAAATTAAGAAGGGGAATTGATAGGAGTGATTTTGATGTCTGAAAGATGAAGCAATTTTCCTGAACAGTATTTTGACCCTCTGGCTTCTATGAGTATAGAGTAAGTCGTAATTTAACTTAATGCTGTAGGAAAGCAGAGGTGTGGCAGTGATGGAGCTCAAGGTATAAAATATAGGTATTGATATAACCATAATCTTTAAGTATACAGCTATTTTGTAGAGGTGAAAGTAAAAGACTTCTGATAGCATATGTATCACTCATTATCAGTAATGCAGATTATATCCACTGTTCCTGTTTGATTATAAGACAAGAAGCATGACTTAGACATCTATAGCCCTTGCTATTCAAAATAGCAGCCATTTATACCCAAGCACACACAGAGGCCTGAATTTGAACCTACATAGCTATAATGTGAATATATTATTATGACTATCCCACAGTGCCAACACACAGTAGACCTTTGCTAAATATTTATTGAATGAGCAAAGGAAAGAAGAAATAATGAATTCATAGGTAGTCGGCTTTTCCACACTACTTTGAGTCTTCCTTACTTTTGTGTTTAAGAGGAGTGAATAAAGAAAATCAGAGAATCGTGCAGTCATAGTCAATAGTTTGGTAGATTTTTGGAGAGAATTCATGTCCCTACCATGTGTCTATTTCTTCATCCCTTGCTTCAAAGTCTTCTATGCACTTATGAAATGCAGAGCCACTGGCTTACTCCACATTGTGAAATCTCAAAAGACTAGAAAGAAGTCAAACTTTTTACTTTACTTATTCAAGAAGGTGAAAAAACCAAGTTGTCAAATAAAATACTGAAAGGCCAATTAAACTAAATGTCAGATAAACCATAAGGAATATTTAAGAATCAGTATGCTATAAATACTATGTGACACATATTCAGACTAAAGTCTTTCTGCCACTCTAATAGTGGACAACATATACTTTTTCTCTGCTACATGTGACAACACTAAAGTAAAGCTAATGTTTTAAGTGCCACATGCTTCTATGCAGATGCTGGTACATTCAAGGAGCCCTTGGTTAAGAAACAATTGCACAATTATCTCAATGTAGTGCTGTCTAGTAGAATATAACTTCAGTCAAGCTATTTGTTGAATGCTTCTAAAGATAGCTTCGTAGAGAGAATATATTGTGTATTGTCAACTAAATAACCTATGGCCTATGGCTCAGGCAGGAAATAGGAGGTGCATTGGGAGGCAGAAAGAATCCTGGGATAGAGTGAAGCAGGAAATTCACCCAGGAAAATGTAATGAGACAGATGCAAGGTACCTGAGCATAGGTAACCAGCCAAGTGGCAAAATGTAGATTAAAATAAATGGATTCATTTTTGATCTAGTCAGAAATGAGCCTAGCTATATGTCCAAGGTATTTGTAAATTTATTTTTGAGTCTGAGTATTATTTCTGAGATCATGGGGATGGGAGAGAAAAGGAGACCCTAACTTCTACACAGCAGGTTGCAGGTAGACAAAGGAAAGTTTTGCAAAGAGAAATGCAAAGTCACAGTATTCACCAAGAAGTTAAATTATGATTTTGCAAGACAATCACTTCTCGCAAGACAGAGCCTACATGTTTCTACAGACATAGTTAGATTAAGAAAAGATAAAATGACTTCTTAAAAGGTTAGTGTTTTTGGTAAAATGCCAACCATGTTCTTAAACTGTGAGAGAAATGCAATGCTTAGAAAGGCAGAAGATTTGACTAATGGTTGTTAGTATTTATCATATACCAGTAAGAACCAGAGGCTGTAGGAAAGTGTAAGCCAGGTCTTCATGGTCTAAAGAGGAAGTGCCTGTCCTGAAACTTTGGGTTATGTTTAAAAAGAACACAATGACATATTTGTTGCCAATCCGAAGTTTGAGATGTTTACTCCATGAGATCTGACAATGCACACAGCTGACTTAGATTTTTGGAACATGCAAGATTCATTATCTGTAAACTAAAATTGAGCCTCTTCCTCCTGATTCAAGGCCCCTTGATGTCCAGCTTTGAAGCAAAGCTCTATTTCTGAGTTTTCAGAGTATCAGATCTGACAGGAGTGACTAAGAGACATTTTGCAAAGACACAAACACTAAAGCATGATTCAAGAGCCCAGGATAAGGTGCTTCCTTCCAGTATAGTGAACAATACTTCCAAGATCTTTATAGAGAGAATGGCAACTGTTTGTAGCCATACCTATTATAAACAGAGGTAAGGGGAGGAGGAGGAAGTCCTGTGTCTTAGACACCATTGATCAATACACTACTTGCTGTTAAAAATGTGCTATTTGTTCCAAAGATAGCACCATATGGGTAGCATTGAGTTTTTCATTTTATCAATAGATACTAGAGTCTGAGAGAATTGGAATAATTCTCCAAGAATAAGAATCTAATGCAGGCTGGGGAGATAGCTTAGTAGCTAAGAGCCTCCTGCTATACAAGCTTGAAGACCTGAACTTGGATCCTACAGACTAGATTAAAAGCACAAGTGTGGCCACATGTGCCTGTTACCAGTCCTGCAGGTGACAGAGCTAGACAGTCAGTCAACTGCAACACTGCCCAAGAGTTCCAGTCTCAAAGGGATGAGTAGCAGTACATTACAGAATGGATCCCAAAATCAAAAGCAGTAAGTTTATCAGGAAGGAAAAAAAACCTGTTACATTAAACTTCAAAAATTATAATTCTTCTGAAAACTATATCCAAATAAAGGGGGAAATACATAAAACACCCAGGTCATAGGACAAAATAAAATTCAAATCATAGAAGGGCTAAAGATGCCCTGCTTCCAGGCTTGTAACACAGATTAAAATCACCTCTTCCCCTCTTCACAGCTATGTGACTTTGGTGACCTTCGTTGACCCTCTGTGCCAGTCTCCTTCTCTAGAGAATAACTATAGTAGTGGAACCTTCCTCATTAAATGTTACACTCCATGTGACCTGCTACATAAACAGCCTGACACAAAACAAGAGCCCATAAATATCAGCTCTTATTTTTTATTACTGTTGCAGTATGTTATTAAAATGGATATACAGGGCAGAATGAGAGTGCTGTATCCACCTCTGCATTTTTCCAGGTTAATATTCCTGGACACTACAAAGCCCAGATGTGTTCTCCTAAGTAGACCTTTAAAACGACCTGACAGAAGTTACCTTTGTTGGTTGTTTACTGTTTTGCTTTTTGAAGCAGGTGCTCATTTTGTAACTCATTCTGCTGTTAAACTACAGCAATCCTCCTGCCTTAGTTTCCTGAATGTTGGGGTCACGGGAAGCCATACTTGGATAGCTGCCTGCTTACCCACTTTCCTGGGATAAAGCACAGAAGTCAATACCAGGCTCACCCCAATTGGACTGATGTTTTGAGCACTGTCTAAAATCAGAGAAATGATCAGGCTTAAGGAAACAGAAATCAAAAAAGAAATCTTACCCAGGTGCAGTGGCTTAGACCTAATACTGAAGTAGCTGAGACAGCAGACTTAAGAGTTCAAGGCCAGCTTGAGCTACACAACAAGATGCATCCACATCGATGGTCATGATGATGACAGTGATACGGGGAAGAGGAGGAATAGAGAAATGGAAAACATTAGGAAAAGGAAAACATATAACTCTTCCCACTGAAAGTTCGTATACAGTGGTGTGAACAGTGAACAACATCAAGGTTCATCAACGTTATTCTGAAGCAAAATTGACTTGCTCATCTGTGTGCACGCTGTGTGTGTGTGTGTGTGTGTTTCCAGGAAGAACAATGCAGTCTCCCGAGGTAGGAGAAATGTTATATTGGTAAGCGTGGGTGCTCCAACTCCCAGGAATCATTTGGTACGTTTTCTTGGTGTGGGGGTCTGTACCGATGAGACACGGCCCAGCTCGGAAGCTCGGAACAGATCATCCAGACTCCTTCAGTGTGGAAACTGAAGCTGGGGGGGTCCTACTGTGTGGCACCAATGTCCAGACCTGGTTGACTGCGTTGTTTTTCTTCTGCAGAAATGTACAGGCTATTTTCTTACCCTTCCCCTGAGCTAGGATATGGAGATTAAAATGTACCTACTGAGGAGGTAATGCATTTGATATTAAGGATCCATCATGTGCGTATGTCTTTGGAGTATAATGGTTCCTTTGGAGCTATTATTGGTGTGCTGTGAGTAGATATTAGGACTAATGCTCACAGAGTGGCTAAAGGAGATCACATATTAACTACTGTCAGACTTTAACATTATTCAAAACTGGGCCTTTTTTTTTCTTTGTCATTCCTGGGGTTTAATGCCTCTATACTTTGTAAACTGAGCACTTTTCAAAGAGAACTCTGAATTCCTACAGAGCTTTCTTTAGGTGAGCTTTGATCTTTGCAGAGCGCCTATCTTGTGTCTCTGTAATTGCCCTTCTTTAACAAGGCTCCCTAGCACGTGGAGGGGAAAATCCTTTTATTAAGGCTATAAACCTAACTGACCCCAAGCGGTGATGGAGTGCACAGCTTGGGGGTAGCCTTGAGCTCCCCGGGAAAGAGAGGGAAAAAAAAAAGACGGGGAAGTCTTCAGGTTAAAACAAAATGAAATATTTATTAAATGTGTTTCCGGTGTCGCAGTCGGTCAGAGGCTGCCCCTGTAGTCCGCTGAAAGGTTTGATCTTTGCTCGGCGTTGTGGATGCTGATTTCAACAATAGGGTAAAAGCTAAGAAAGTTATGCTGTATTTTTGGCTAAAGATGACAGCTCAGGGTTTCAAGTTGCACAAAGCAGTCTGAGGGATTAAGCTGACGAAGGCTGCTTAAAAGTATCGAGTTTCGGGAAGTGTGATCTTCTAATATGGGGGATTCCTCATTTACTCTGACTTAACCGTATTAATCTTACTGTACAAATGCACGTGGTGGTTTGTATCATGTTTAATTAACTGATGGAGGGGGGCTCCAGTGGTAAAAATGGCATCCCGCTAAGCACTGTCCGTATGGCAGATTCGAATCACATCCTTAGCCTTGCGAGAACAAAATATCCCACGAGTCACTGATGACAGGATGCAGGAATTGAAATCAGGTCCCTCCTGTTGTTCCAGAATCCGTGGAGGGTGCCTGCCATATGCCCACCACTGCCAGTGATGGGGGGAGGGTTGGAAATGACAGGATAAAAGAAAGGAAGGCTCTAGTTTCCCCAATATGTTCAAGTCTCAGATGAAAACGGGGCACCGTGGTGCTGTACGGAGGCCAAAATTCACATGAAAGTGTGTCTCAAACTTCTCAGCGTAATGAAAGGAGTTTGTGGTGGTTTTGATATGCGCCCTTTGTTTCCTCTGCAGAAAAAGCTGCTCAGGGGTATTGAGAATGCTAGGTGAAAATGCTTTGGGTTTGAGTTTAATATCATGCGCAGAAATGTGTTTACATAAGTCTTTTTTTTTAATAAAATGTATTTGTATTGGGGTTGACCACTAAAAACTGCACACTCGGATAATTACTCAGTCTTTAGAGTTAACCATTTTTTTGGAAGTGGGAATTTAGGAATTGTCTAATTTATCTCAAAAGTCAGTAATAACTGATGTTCGAGGAAAAAATGTAAGTTAACTCTTAGTCTTCTTAATGATTTAATCATTTTTATATGCATTTTAAGTAACTTAGTTTGGTAATAGAAGCTTGAAAACAGGTACAAAATCAACTTTGGTTCTTAATATGATGACAAGTGGACTTGTGCATGCTCTTTAAGTTTTTCATTATTTGCATACCACAAATTTATTATAATCACGCTGCAACTTAATCTTCTGATTCTGATTTTTCCCCAACTTAATATCTTACCACTCATTTTCCACATTCTTGATATATACTCATCATTTTTATTGACAGCATAATTTTCCAACAAATGAATAATGAATGTTGCCTTTTTTTAAAATTGTGTGTGTGTGTGTGTGTTTGTGTATGCCTGAGTGTGTTATAGGCATGTGTGTATGTCATGTGGTATATGTGGACACCATGTGGTTGACAGTGGGAAGTCTTCCTCAATATCTTTTCTACTGAGATTTTTAGGCAGGGTCTTCTGGATTTTTCTCTTTCTTGGCCGTTAAGCACTAGGATTACAGGCAAGCACCACTATACAGTTGTTTCACATGGCTGGTGGAGATCTGAATTCAGTCCCCATGCTCCTGCCCAAGGACTTTCCACACTGAGTCAGGCCCATTATCCTCCATTTCTAACCATGCTCCTGTTAATTAATAGGATGATTAAAAACCTTCCAGTGTTTGGTGTCACAAATGTCATAAAGACAATATTTTGGTAGACATAGATTGTTCCAGATTTTAAATCATTGCCTTAAAAAAGATTCCCCCTCCCCCCCCCCCCCCCCCCCCGCAATGCACACTTCTTTAAAGGGTATATAAGCAAACAGAATTCTGTTCCGAAAATAAATGGAAAATAAAACACTATGAAATGCTCACTGTTGATTAAAGTAAACGTGCACACAGTCCATGTGCACTTCTATTGTCACCATGGAAAAAAGAATCATTTTTGCTCTGGAATCATTGTGTTCCTGAGTGTGCTTTTCTTCAAAGTAAACATGCAGAGATGATGAAGTTAATCCAGACCGTCTCACCCTGCCTTGGGTATCAGCGGCATTTCAATCTAGAAAAATGGTACTTTCGATAAGAGTGTTTACATTTATGACACTTTCAGAGACTATTACAAATAGACAAGTAAGTGGAAACAGAGCTTGTCTATTAAGAGGGTCACGCTTTCAGTTAAATCTGAATGGTGCTTCTAATAACTAATAGTCCCAAATGATCTCATGGTGCTAATGTAGAATATGATGAGGTGGGTAAGTTAGACGATATATTTTTATCTAACACAGCTTTGGAATTTGAACAAGGAATTCGCATTTTTTCAATTGTGCTGGCTATCTGCTCAGGAAGCTTGCAAAGAGAGAAGCCTCCTCTATCATGTCATCATCACTGAATCTTTCAAAGGAGTGTTGTTCAGGAGAGTCTCACGATGGAGCACTAACTTTGAAAATGCAGGCTACAGTTGTATTCTGATTTTTGAATTCAGCTCTCTGGGATGGAAATGTTTTTTAGCCATTCTTTATTTTGAGAAAAATATATATAATTAAAATTTCTATTTTCAGTCAACTTTAGCAATTGTTCATCTGGTCTGCCTAACTTGATGAGGTTTCATGAAGCACCACCCAATTCAGTCCAAGTCTGCATGAATTAGTGAAGACTTTCTTGAATTTTAGAGCGCTAAAGTATATTTCTGATATGCTCTTGTCAAGTTTATTATTGCTCTGCAGTAGCAGAACATCCTTTGTTTACCAACTCTCTTCCTTTCAGTCAAATCCATTTCCTTTGTGGAACTGGTAAAACAAAAAGTTGAGCCTTCTCAAGGAAATACTGAACTGGACAGTCAAGTCTCACAAAGCATACCATACCATATTGGCAGTGAAAAAGCCATGCTTATTTGGTAGCCGTCTAGTTTGGTGGTTAAATAACGGTCTCATTTTGGCATTTAGTGTATATTTGTTCCAAATAAACATAATTTATGAATATTTTAACACATGCATACTCAGTGGGGTGGATTCTCACACTGATATAAATAGAATTAATGGGCAGTCAGCTGTCACATACCATGAAGTATGACCCGGCAGCAAGAGCTCAGGGGCGGTTCTCATGTCTTGGAAAGCTCTGCCCTTAGTCTAACTTCCTTAACTACATCTTACCCTCCCCTTGCTGTGGCAGAATTCTGGTCTCGCTAGAAGAGTCTAGTTGGATGTCAAGACAACCATTTGTCTTGCCTTCTTTAAAGCAAAACAAAAACACATGGAGGCCTTAGCTCCACTCAGCTCAACTTTGGGACTAGGGTCATAGAAAGAAGAATATTTTACATATTTCTACAAAAAAAAATGAATTGTCTCTTCTTTCCATTTTTGTGGCAATTAGCATGACTATGCCAGTCGCTACAGATCTTTACAAAGAAAAAAATAAAACTTCCAAGTGGTTCTACATTTTAGAACAGATCTGACAGCCCCTTGATTAGGTAAAACAGGAAAACAGAAAAACACGTCATTTTAGCCAGTTACCTGCTCTCCCTGGACACAAAGCAACAAGGTGTCCAGCACTCCTAATAAGATTTACTTTATTTTTTTAAGGAATAAACCTTAAATAAGCAGTAGAAAGCCACTTCTTCAGGTAGGAGAATCAACACCAGCATGCAAAATATTCAAATTAACAAGATTTAATTTGACAAAGAGTTATTGTTGTGATGAGGCAAAGTGAAATTTAAGAGTCACCTTTATTCTGTTTTTATTAGAGGCAAAGCAGAAAAATAAAGCGACCACGAGCACGGTGATGCCCAGATGATCTGGCAGGAGAGCAGACTTGGCAAGAGATTCGGGCTGTGACGTTTATACACACAGATGGCGGGGCACAGCCTTTATTCCTCTTAGTTTTCATTCCAAAGGGGATGTTTGAGGCCTCTCCACTCCCAGCCCACTCTCTCTCTCTCAAACTAAAGCTGTGTCCTCAAAAGGGCAAGTCCAGCCTGCTTTAAGGAAGTGAGAGAGAAAAGCGGGACACCATTCTCCCGGCCCCCTCTTACAGGAGGGCTTTGCACCGACAGAGGCTGAGCTTCCCCAGAGCGGCTCCCCTGGGGAAACCCCCTTTCCACTGCGAAGTAAATGGGCACCACCTAGTGCTCTATCCAGGCAAAGGCTGAGCGCTGGTCTGGTCTGCAAGCCTGTGGGCGCTTGGGATCCCTGGCCTTTACAGAGGTAAAATAAAAGGAGGCAGCTGTCTTCAAACCCTTTGCCTTCTAGGGAAGGCTCGAGAGGGAGGGCCAGTAAGGTGAAGGGGGAGGGAGGAAGGGAGGAAGGGGGAGGGGAAGGCAAATGAAAGCGAGGCCTCCAAAGAAGAATTTTCTTAGGGCTGGTCATTGTCAATAGTCTCCTCTTATCTTTTCTCGGTTCCCCGCCGCCCCCCCCCCGCCCCTTCCGCTCCCCCCCCCCCCCCCCCGCCATTTGTTTTATGTAAAGACAGGGCTTCTCTTCCCTGCTCTGGCTGACCCGGAACTTGTTAAGTAGATGAGAACTCTCAGAGATCCCCCTGCCTCTGCCACTACCTAGAATGCTAGGATTAAAGGTATGCAGCACCACGCCTAGCTTTTCTTCTCTTCTGCTTTTAAAGCCATCCTGAGAAGTAACATCTTTGTTTCCCCAAATGCTAACTTCCCCTGCCTCTGCCACTACCTAGAATGCTAGGATGAAAGGTATGCAGCACCACGCCTAGCTTTTCTTCTCTTCTGCTTTTAAAGCCATCCTGAGAAGTAACATCTTTGTTTCCCTATATGCTAACTTCCCCTGCATCCGGTTTGTCTCTTTATTTCTTCTATAGTTAAGCAGTGAACATTTCTAAAAACCTTCCTTCAGTATAAAGCAAAGGAGGTTCTAGTACCAATGTGCCCTTGGCAGCCAGAATACTTTCTAACAAGGAGTCTCTCTGGAGTTTTCCTAACACAACAAATCGCACTTATGAAAAATGATGCGTAGCACAGACTCTTTCGCAGCACAATAAGATCAAGTTAACCACTCCTGCCTCTAGGAAAGAGATCTGAGAGGCTTTATCCGATTGGCAAAATGGACCTGGATATCAGCTCAAGGATTGAGGACACTTTGATAAAATTTCAAAGCAATGAAGTCCGATTATCTGAATGATTGCTTAACCCCTTTAAAATATAACTCGGGGAAGAACAAGTTTTTTTGTTTGCTTGTTTGTTTTTTTGGGCACATGGGCTGGCAGAAAAGAGAGCTATTTTATATTATTTGCCTTTTCTATAGCATTTTGCTTAGAAATATTCTTAGCATTACTGCTTTTACAGAGTAATGATAATCATTTCTTTGTTGCTAAAAGTAGGTAATTCTTCAATGAAATTAGAAATCTTACTGTACAGCAATGTGGGAAGAAATCATGGGGGAAAATGCCGCAGAGAGTCAGAGAAACCAAGGCCTACTGCTGCTCAGGGACCGACTGCATTAGAAAAAAAAATCAGACAGAAAACAGGCTAAAGAGGTGAATTAAAATGGCTAAAATTTCTCTGGCTGAAAACTCAGAATCTATGCTGAGAAACCTGGGGGGTAGTAAAGAAATTCAGTCCAAGATTCCAAACACTTTCTACTCACTAGACAGAACAAAATTACTTTGACAGGTTTTCACAACTTCACATTAATGTAAAAAATTTAAAAATCCAAAATGTTCCCATCTTTAGCCCTGTTGCTGTAATTTAGGATGTTAAATGATTTACTTGAAATGTTTTTGAAATTCAGAAGAAGAAAATTCAAGAAAAGGAGAAAAAAATCTTCAAATTCCTTGGGTTACGTATGCAAATAGGAACAAATCAGCAAACAAGCTGACCTCTGTACTTTTAGCAGCTCCTGTGAGCTCTAGACTAAGAGGTAAAGTGGTAACTTAATGGTAAAGAGCACCCAGAGGACCTGGGTTCGATTCCCAGCGTCGACATGGTCGCTCACAACCGTCCGATAACTCTAGGTCCAAGAAATCCAATGTCCTCTTCTGGCCTCCATGCCACCAGGAGTGCTAGTGAAACACAGACACATGCAGGCAAAATATCCAAATACATAAAAAAATTAAATAAATAAAGACTAAATGAGGAACCTTGCCCTAAATTTAAGAGGTATCTGAATTAGTCAGGTGAAGCTAATAGGTACTCGTAAGCCAATGTGTTTCAAATATGTAGTATCGTAAATTGTAAATTGAATATTGTAATCTTCTATCTTAAAATGATAGGAGGTAAACTTAGTCACCTAGAAATGAAGGCAGCGACTGACTCCCCCAACTCAATGTGTCCATCGCCCATCCCATCGCTGTGGTTAAAGAAAAAAAGAAAAAGAGCTTTCTCTTTTCCTCCTGGCCTCCTGGCCCTGACCTTTGCCCTCTGGCTGCCTTTCGGTGTGCAGGAGTTCAGTGAAGCCCTGTGGTCCAGGCAACCTGGAGTGCTAATGTACACCTCCCTGCCTTCTCTTTATCGACAGCCCTTCGTTTGCGGACTGGCTCAGTAACAGAAGGGTATTGTCACCTGTTCTCCTGGCAAAAGGAACCTGTCCAGCTCTTAGTGACAGTTTCCTAAGTCCTGGTATATCCATGGGTGTTTATTAAAGAGGAGGAAGGAGAGAAGGCCCCCGGAAGAGGCAAATCGGTCTCTTCCTGATGAATATTAAGCCCTGAAACCAACAATGTATTTTGTTTCTTCTCTCTGTAATCCAGCGGAACATCCAGGACAGTACCAGAATCCAAGCAAGGACTATCAAAGAAAGGCATCATGGACTGCAGGGCAAACTGTGGCAGTCATCAATGGAGCCTTCATGTGGAGCTCTGGTAGTTTCTCATCTGCTGGGAGGAAGCTGTTCTCTGGTGGGCCCTGACAGCACAGACCTGCTGCAGTAACAGGACTGAAAGTAACACGTGCTCCAACCGAGATGCCTGACTAAAAGCTAAAGCTCCCGGCAGGAAGCTGGGCGTGGTGGCTGAGGACACGCTGGACCACTGTGATCCTGAGACCAGCCAGGCACCACAGCAAGACACTGTCACAAGGCAATGAACAACAAAACTGAAAAGGAATGAATGAACGAACGAACGAACGAACGAATGAATGAATGAATGAGAAATTTAAAAATAGGGTCCTAGTTATTTGTTAGGCCCGGGGACCTCAGAAGACACTGTGTATTGTAGTTTTATACACTATTTGCTTTGCCTCAGTCTTTCTGCTGTGCAGAGGATCCAGCTGTGGTTTCCAGACGCCTGCAACTCCAGCAACTTCAAATGATCTGACGCCTCTGATCAACTCGGGCACAGAACTCAGGAGTCCATACATAGAAGAAAGGCAGTACACATACATACATACATACATACATGCATGCATACATACATACATACATACATACATGAACATGGACACACGAGCATGATCAAAAAAATTTTTAAACAAACACACTTCCCATACTAACATGACATCAAATAGCACAGAAGATGAAGGAACCTATGGCAATAACTCAAGAAATTTACATTTCTATCATGTGTCAAACTTAACAGGAAAAGTCTATGTCAATTGACTAATCTTACACCAGTCAGAATGGCTAAGATTAAAAATTCAGGAGACAGCAGGTGTTGGAGAGGGTGTGGAGAAAGAGGAACACTCCTCCACTGCTGGTGGGGTTGCAAATTGGTACAACCACTCTGGAAATCAGTCTGGCGGTTCCTCCGAAAACTGGGCACCTCACTTCCAGAAGATCCTGCTATACCACTCCTGGGCATATACCCAGAAGACTCCCCACCATGTAATAAGGATACATGTTCTACTATGTTCATAGCAGCCCTATTTATAATTGCCAGATGCTGGAAAGAACCCAGGTATCCCTCAACAGAAGAGTGGATGCAAAAAATGTGGTATATCTACACAATGGAGTACTATTCAGCCATTAGAAACAATGAATTCATGAAATTCTTAGGCAAATGGATGGAGCTAGAGAATATCATACTAAGTGAGGTAACCCAGACTCAAAAGGTGAATCATGGTATGCACTCACTAATAAGTGGATATTAACCTAGAAAACTGGAATACCCAAAACATAATCCACACATCAAATGAGGTACAAGAAGAAAGGAGGAGTGGCCCCTGGTTCTGGAAAGACTCAGTGAAACAGTATTCGGCAAAACCAGAACGGGGAAGTGGGAAGGGGTGGGTGGGAGGACAGGGGAAGAGAAGGGGGCTTATGGGACTTTCGGGGAGTGGGGGGGGGCTAGAAAAGGGAAATCATTTGAAATGTAAATAAATTATATCGAATAAAAAAAAAAAAGAAGAAGAATCTGTATTCAAATCAAGCTCTGAAAATTAACCTTGGCGTAACACAATGCTTTTGTCTAACTTAAAGACTTAATTCAGATTTTACCAAGTCTTTTATGGTTTATAAGAAGTCATGGAATAGGCACTGCATTCCACTTTTCTTTAGTCTCTTTTATTTTGAAACAGTTTCTTAGTCTTTCCCTAGAAGATTGCTTTTATTATAAGTCTTCAGCAAAACATAATTAAAAGGATAAATATCATCCCAGGCCAGTGGGTTTGTACTGATGCTTTGCCAAGCAGTTTCCATTCCTTGTGTACGCTTCCTTTCCCATAGAAGACAGTGTTACTGTGGCCCCTCTGATCTTTCAGAAGCCAGGAACTGCAACACAGAATATGAAGGACATGCTGAAGACGTAAGGGATCTACTAGTCTATAACCAGCCAGGCCATCCTTACCCATAAGATAGCTTGTCTCTGTAGCTCTAAAACTATGCACAAAGCACCTGAAACATTGCTAAGATTATCAAATGAGAAACGTTTATGGCATTTTAAGGATCAAAAAAATGTAAAAAAAAAAAAAATGTATAAAAAAACCCAAACAAATCAAAACAAAAATCTTCCTTTCTGTGACAGCATGCATAGACACAATTTGTAATTCCTCAATGTAAATAATTAGGACAGGAGTGCTTGCAATTAGTAAAGGCTCATTATTTCTCTAGTTTATGAGGGTAAGAATCAAATCATTTAGAACAGCTCTCTCTTTTTTTTTGTTGTTAACATTTGAATTAGCACACTGAAAATTTCAAACACTTTAAACCATTTAATCCACGAGCATCTTTTCTTTCACAAGGTACATAAACAGGTTTGTTTAAGTCACTCAGATACATCTATATAGCAACAAGCAGCCATTTTAATAAGTGGTAATATTTTAACAGAAAACCATAAGCAAGACTCTCTTTCTGTAGGCCCAGTGCAAGCTTGCCTGAAGTATCTTCATTGTATCTTACTGTAAGAATGAAAAACATACCTGAAAACACAATTACATGATTGTGGTCATGCCCAAGCTCCTCCCCCACTCAGCCCTCTCTCTGCTCTATGAAAGAAGTAAGTTATTAGGACCTGAAAGAGAAAATTCCCAAATAGGCCAAACAAGGGCTTCACAATTGAAAACAAGAGCTACAAAATACTTAGCTTCATTTCTTAGTCAGGCCAGTGGTATACGAGCACTCTTGATTGCAGCATACAAGGCAGAGGATTATGAATGAGGGGAAACTCTGAGTTTAAGGCCAACCTGGGCACCATAGTAAAGGTCTCATCCTTTCAAACAACCAAATCAAACATGCAAACAAACAAACAAATGAACAACAACAAGAAGAAAAGATTTTTAAAAAATCACACATGCATAACAAACAACTATTGTGTTAGGTTACTCTTTAGACCTATTTTAAAAGTACGACAATGCCCCAGAAGTTTAAATGGACCATGCTATAGTATAAAGACAAGTTAGTAAGAGCAATGAGCCCTTATTGCATCTCAGACACAGAAAGATTTGGGGGGGAGGGGGCGGGCTGGAAAGATGGCTCAGCAGTTAATAGCACTGACTGCTCTTCCACGGGTCATGAGTTCAATTCACAGCAACCACATGGTGGCTCACAACCATTTGTAATAAGAGCTGATGCCCGATGCGAAAATGCTCAATAAAATTCTTGCCAACCGAATCCAAGAGCACATCAAAACGATCATCCACCATGATCAAGTAGGCTTTAACCCAGGGATACAGGGTTCGTTCAATATACGGAAATCCATCAATGCAATCCACTACATAAACAAACTCAAAGAAAAAAACCACATGGTCATTTCATTGGATGCTGAAAAAGCATTTGACAAAATTCAGCATCCTTTCATGCTTAAAGTCTTGGAAAGAACAGGAATTCAAGGCCCATACCTAAACATACTAAAAGCAATATACAGCAAACCAGTAGCCAGCATTGAACTAAATGGAAACTTGAAGCAATCCCACTAAAGTCAGGGACTAGACAGGGCTGTCCCCTTTCTCCTTATCTTTTCCATATTGTACTTGAAGTACTAGCTCGGGCAATTAGACAACATAAGGAGGTCAAAGGGATACAAATTGGAAAGGAAGAAGTCAAACTATCATTGTTTGCAGATGATATGATAGTCTACCTAAGTGACCCAAAAAACTCCACTAGAGAACTCCTACAGATGATAAACAACTTCAGCAAGGTGGCAGGTTATAAAATCAACTCAAGCAAATCAGTAGCCTTCCTATACTCAAAGGATAAGCAGGCTGAGAAAGAAATTAGGGAAATGAAACCCTTCACAATAGCCACAAACAGTATAAAGTACCTTGGGGTGACTCTTATCAAACATGTGAAAGATCTGTATGACAAGAACTTCAAGACTCTGAAGAAGGAAATGGAAGAAGACCTCAAAAAATGGAAAAATATCCCATGCTCATGGATTGGCAGGATTAATATAGTTAAAATGGCCATTTTGCCAAAAGCAATATACAGATTCAACACAATACCCATCAAAATTCCAACTCAATTCTTCATAGAGTTAGAAAGAGCAATTATCAAATTCATCTGGAATAACAAAAAACCCAGGATAGCTAAAACTATTCTCAACAACAAAAGAAATTCTGGGGGAATCAGTATCCCTGACCTCAAGCAATACTACAGAGCAATAGTGTTAAAAACTGCATGCTATTGGTACAGTGACAGGCAGGCAGATCAATGGAACAGGATTGAAGATCCAGAAATGAACCCACACATATATGGCCACTTGATCCTTGACAAAGGGGCTGAAAACATCCAATGGAAAAAAGATAGCCTTTTCAACAAATGGTGCTGGTTCAACTGGAGGTCAACATGCAGAAGAATGAGAATTGATCCATCCTTGTCTCCTTGTACTAAGCTCAACTCCAAATGGATCAAGGACCTCCACATAAAGCCAGACACTCTGAAGCTAATAGAAAAGAAACTGGGGGAAGACCTTGGAGGACATCGGTACAGGGGGAAAGTTCCTGAACAGAACACTAATAGCTTATGCTCTACAATCAAGAATTGACAAATGGGACCTCATAAAATTACAAAGTTTCTGTAAGGCAAAGGACACCATCAAGAGGACAAATCGGCAACCAACAAATTGGGAAAAGATCTTCACCAACCCTACATCAGATAGAGGGCTAATATCCAATATATGCAAAGAACTAAAGAAGTTAGACCCCAGAAAACCAAATAACCCTATTAAAAAATGGGGTACAGAGCTAAACAAAGAATTTTCACCCGAAGAACTTCAAATGGCTGAGAACCGTCTTAAAAAATGCTCTTCATTAGTCATTAGGGAAATGCAAATCAAAAAAAACCTGAGATTTCATTTTATACCAGTCAGAATGGCTAAGATTAAAAATTCAGAAGACAGCAGGTGTTGGCGAGGATGTGGAGAAAGACGAACACTCCTCCACTGTTGGTGGGGTTGCAAATTGGTACAACCACTCTGGAAATCAGTCTGGCGGTTCCTCCGAAAACTGGGCACCTCACTGCCAGAAGATCCTGCTATACCACTCCTGGGCATATACCCAGAGGATTCCCCACCATGTAATAAGGATATGTGATGGTGTCCTTTGCCTTACAGAAACTTTGTAATTTTATGAGGTCCCATTTATCAATTCTTGATTGTAGAGCATAAGCTATTGGTGTTCTGTTCAGGAACTTTCCCCCTATGTGCTCCCCTATGTTCATAGCATGCCCTATTTATAATAGCCAGAAGCTGGAAAGAACCCAGGTATCCCTCAACAGAAGAATGGATGCAAAAATGTGGTATATATACACAATGGAGTACTATTCAACCATTAGAAAAAATGAATTCATGAAATTCTTAGGCAAATGGATGGAGCTGGAGAACATCATACAAAGTGAGGTAACCCAGTCTCAAAAGATCAATCATGGTATGCACTCACTAATAAGTGGATATTAGCCTAAAAAACTGGAATACCCAAAACATAATCCACACATCAAATGAGGTACAAGAAGAAAGGAGGAGTGGCCCCTGGTTCTGGAAAGACTCAGTGTAGCAGTATAGGGCAAAACCAGAACAGGGAAGTGGGAAGGCGTGGATGGGAGAACGGGGGGGGGGGGGGGGGGGGGTATAAAGGGGACTTATGGGACTTTCGTGGAGTGGAGGGGGGCAGAAAAAGGGAAATTATTATTTTGAAATGTAAATAAAAAATATACTGAATAAAAAAAGAGAGCTGGTGTGTTTGAAGACAGCTACAGTGTACTTACATATAGTAATA
The DNA here is from genome assembly GCF_947179515.1 of Apodemus sylvaticus. Taxonomy (NCBI): domain Eukaryota; kingdom Metazoa; phylum Chordata; class Mammalia; order Rodentia; family Muridae; genus Apodemus; species Apodemus sylvaticus. The sequence continues at coordinate 93,088,021 of NC_067482.1, read as the reverse complement.
ACAAAATAAATACTAAAAGAAAAAAGAAAGATTCTTTTCCTACTACACAGTTGTAATATAGAAGCCTCCCTCTTGTGAAGACACTTGGGAATATTCTTTTTTTTTTTTAAGAAAAAGCTATTTTAAGGACTTTAAGTTAATCTCAGCTGGAGGGACTAGACTGTAAGTATTTTGGTGAGGGGATCCAGCACCCAGCTTGCCATGCAGAGTGGGAGGCACATACATGGGAAACTTTAACGAGTTAATAGTATTAAATTTTCTAGGTAATTGATACAAAGAAACATGCATAGTCAGATTTTGAGTGGCAGGAAAAAAATAATGGAGTGGGATATTCTGACTGAATGAGTAGTTTGGAATAATAGAAAAATTCATGACCAATTTAGTGAAAAGACCACATGTCTGAAATATGGGGCACGCTGGAATGCATTGCTATAATAATAGAATACCTAAAGTCCCTTCTAATAAGCCTGGCATCATTCTGTAAGTCCTGAGTGGATGTAATAAATATTTTTGTGTCCAGAGAAATCAAGCTAATGTATTCACTGGTTGTTTAAATATACAAAAGGCTCTGTAACTACTATATTTGTCAGAAGTTCTTAAGCACTTCAAATGCCTTAGAATATTTTGCTCTTGGAATAACATTAAGGCGTAGTCTTTATTGCTGTGGCTGTTCGATAAATGTGGAAAATGAGACAGAAAAAAGCCAAGTGGTCTTCCTAAGGTCACACAGGGTACTGAGACTTCAAGGTAGGACTTGGGGTTTTACACTAGACGGTTTATCCTCCAGAAGGAGAAAAGGAGACTGAAGGATGAAAGCAGGCAAGAAAAAAGAGAAAATAAATTGGGAGAAGTAGTCTGAAGAGAGCCCAGGGATGCCATTGAGATCTAGTCACTAAAATTGACACCAAGAAGCCCATGTGCTTCCTCTCCGTGGAGCTGACTTCCTGTGTGAGACACGTGCTCAGTAGAAAGGGACTGCAGGCGCCTCTGCTTTTTAGAACCCCGTCCTTTTGGTGGAAAACCTACTCCTCTAATAATTCTCCAGGTCAGAAAATAAACGCCAATTATACTTTTGGATAATTCTGTTTTCTCCCACACAGATCTGAGCAATACATTCAGTGTGTGTGTGTGTGTGTGTGTGTGTGTGTGTGTTTGTGTATGTGTGCTCTAACACTGCAGAGAGGTGAAGGCTGTTTCAGTAATTCAGTAAAGTGTGTGGTCATTGTGTTTCTTGGTTTTTATTATTATTATTATTATTATTATTATTATTAATTTCCTGTATGATACCAGAGACTTTTGAATTGTGTTCCTTTTCCATGAGATTGGAATAGAGCGTTGTATTTCCAGAAGTTTGATGATGATGATGATGATAATGATGATGATGATGATGACGACGACGACGACAACAATGACGAAGACGATGATGAAAAATGTGTGGTCCTTTGTGCCTCTTAGTGCAGGCAGGCAGCACACAGGCATGCGCCCTGGAAAGGTCTCTGTGCATCTCACCACGGCTCATTGTTAGCTCCCAGTGAGAGTGTCACACCAGCCTCCTTTCAGCACTGTGTTAGCCACGTGTCTCTGACAATAATCGCTCACCACATAAGTACTGGTGCCTCTCATGACACTATTTAATCAATAGTGATGTCCTCACAGCGGCCAGACACAGAGCCATTTAGTCACACGTGCTAAAACCATGAAACACACACAGCCTTGCATCTACAACCTTCCCATTAGCAAACATGCATGGGGTGTTTTAAATACAAAACCTATTCTCTCTTACATAGAAATCTGCACACACTCTGGAGACCTAAAGGACAGTCGTTTATAAGATACATAAACTAGATGGTAGCTCACCTAGCCAAGACACCATGGAAATGGGTGAAGGCATAGCTGTAAAATGTACCCCTTTATGCTCTCTTGATTTCCTTGCCCTCAGAGGCTGGTGCTTTCTGACTCATTTGCAGGCACACCACCATCCCCGCAGGGCCTTCCTCCCTGAGGGAAAAGAGTCCCCTCTACTCAGTCTACTTAGGGGGACTTAGATTCCTACATCAACCACACGTTTCTCTGCTAAGGACCACATGCTACGATGGAATTGTGCTTCCCAATATTTAGTTTGGGTCTATTTCATCCTTTTTTGGCTGTTCTTCAAAGGATATAGAGGGCAGAAAAGGTTATGAAAGGTTATACAGAGAAAAGAACAAGCCCGTCTTATACCCTCCCAAAATGGCCCCATGGGCTCCCTCAGGAAAGGAGAGTACTGTTGTCCTCTTTATTCTTCTGCCCTCTCCCTGGTTCTGTATACTGCATATGTGGGGGGATATGCCTCTGTGTGTGTTTGTGTGTCTGTGTGTCTGTCTGTATGTGTATGTAGGCACATGTGACTATTGCATTGTATATTGTATATGTATATGGATGTGGGTGGGTGTGTCTGGGTGGGAGGTATTCATGTGTGGGGGAAGATTCTCTGAATCTCATGACCAGCATCATTAATGCCTTCAGTATTTTAAGTATAAGAAACAACCTCTGGGTTTCTTAAGATTTTGGAAACAGGAATTACCATTTTATCCTCTAAGTTCATCCAAAACCCTCACACCTCAATATTTTCATGTGTGGGCCTCAATTTCAAATTCCTCCTTCTGAAACTAAATCCCTTGTCACTTTACCCCCAAGGGAGACATTCTATATTTACACTTTGTCTCACAATGATGAATTCTTCCTTACGTCTCACCACACTAAGAACCACTTTGCAAACCTGTGTTTCTATCCCTAGACTGTGGAAGAAAACTGGATTCCATCACTAACAAAACGCAATCACAGGTGGAATCTCTTACATCTTAAAGACACTCAGCTGTTGCTCAGAGACTAAGGAGTGCCGCCCCCTCCCATAGGTCCTGTTTACGGAGCATGTTCTCCTGCTACTGAGATGCTCTTGCCCCATGCCTTCGAACATTGCTCAAACCTTCAAGTAGCGTGCTGACATGTGAAGAAGCAGTTACCCAATTCCTGTTGCTCTCCTTGAACCTAGATGAAAATGGGTGCCCCATTCTTTCTCATAATCAAAGGACCTAAAACAAGGTTTTTCTTATGCACACACACACACACACACACATCATCATCATCATCATCATCATCATCATCTCTTTTTATTCTGAGTAGATGTTTCGTAAGATACATCTTAACATCATTTTCCACACTGATGTATGAGATTAGTGGAAGCTTTCCTACATAGTTAAAGACGCCTGGAGGAAGCTGAGAGTCCCTTTCTAAATGACACCGAAATAGCACCTCCTAAATTGTTGAAAAGCTAGTGTTGGGATGAATATCATGTTCAGCATCGTTCATCAAATATGTGTGAACTGGTAATGACAGCTACTTCTAAGAGGAAAAAAAAATGAACCAAAAGTTTTAGGTAGAGCAAAAGTACAGTATTTTTACTAAAAGAGAAAAAACCTTATTAATTGCTCTGAGTCTATTTTAGCAGGAATTAGACACTTGGTTTTCATTAACAAAGGCATTCAGAGATATTTGTCCTAATGAAAATCTAAAACTAGGCCTTTAAAACAGATTAGTGATAGTGATGATTCTTCAGAGAGCTCACTAGTCCTCAGCCCTGTGGGACATGTTGATCATTCATTTTATAGGTCAAGTGCAAGTGCATTTATTAATGTATGTTCTGATATAACCCACATTGCAGGATTAACGTCACAGCCCTTGATCAACGATACCAAAATTAATGGGTTCATCAGCACTGCCTGTGGAGACATGCTCTTCATTTATAGTGCATTTCTTCCAAGTTGTAATTGGGCATGTAATCTGTGCAGTCTCTAAGTGCACTCTGGAAAAGAAGTCTGCCTCTGGAAGAAGAGTTGAGGTGATCATCTTCAAGACTTTGGTTCATGGGTCACTCTGTCCTGTTAAATAATTGCTATGGAACCTTGACATGGATTTTATCGCCTGGAGAACTTCCCTCTATCCTTTTAAATCTTTCAATCAAAGATAATATTCTGTATCCAGCTTTTTTATCTGCCTATAAAATTTCTGTTACTACTACTCTGTTGAACCAATGATACTACTACCTCTTTGAAGGAATGTTGCTTCTACTCCCTTGCAACAAAAAGTTGCCAACAAGGATCTTCTACCCTCCAGTGTTGATGGCCCTGCATTCCCATGGTGCAACCAGCAGACTTGACACTGCACTCTAAGATCTTCTCCCCATCCTGTCTTTGTAGTCATAACTTACCAGGGTCTTCGTTTGGCCTTTTCTATTGGCTCTTAAACCTACTTCTCACTGACACCCCTTTTCAACTATTTTACTCTCATTCTTACCAATGTACTCACTTGAATGATTTCTCCAATCATACCCATGTATATAATTTCCTATGTAAACTTAGAGTGTACTACTGCTGAAGAAAGCCGGAGACACATAGGAAATGTACAAGACATACATCCCCAAATTATGTTAATAAAACCACGTGTAAAGAAGCCATGTTTTCTGGTTAAAAAGACGTTCTGTGACAAGAAAAAAAAATAGGTCACCAACTTTAATATCAAGTAAACAAAAATTCACAAATTTAAAACAGAGACTTACAAATTACATACATAGAAAGACTGAAGATAAAGGAAGCTCTAAAGGTGCCATTCACTGTGTTCCAAGTAGACAAACTGCAATTCAGGGGGCAGTTTGAAATAAAGACAACCATTATGCATTCGAATCATCCACACCTTATAAAGGAGACATGGTCTTATATGTACCTAAGACTACCGCCTCCAGAATGGGAAAGCTGGACAAGGAGTGGTGGCACTTGCCTGTGATCCCAACGTTCCAGACCCAGAGGCAGAAGGATACAAAGTCTGAGGTCAGTCTGAGCATCAGAGCAAAACCCTATCTCAAAAAATGCTCAAAATGTGAGCACCAGCTGGTGATGCTGCAGTCAAAGTGAGAGATTTAAATGCCCTTATCTTAATAATTAGAGAGTCAAGGGCACAATGCATCCTTCAGCTAAAGCAGAAATACTTTCTACAAGTTCACGTAGATTTACAGACACTGAACACCTATTAGAACACAGAGCAAATGAGAAATAAGTAACCTGTCACTAAGGCACAATCTCTTAGCGAAAACATTAAGATATGACGTCATAGGCCAAAACACAGACCGGCATAGGCCCATAGGCAATGACCCTATTAGGATATGTGACCTTGTTGGAGGACATGTCTCAGTTTCCTGCTCTTTAGTAATCTGAGGTAGAACTCTTAGCTCCTCCTCCAGCACCGTGTCTGCCTGCACGCTGCCATTCTTCCTGCCACGATGATAATGGACTAAACCTCTGAAATTAAATGTTGTCCTTTGTAGGCATTGCCATGGTCATGGTGTCTCTTCACAGTAATACAAGTCCTAAAAAGACATGTAGCCGTAAACATCAAAAACATCCCAGCTACAAGCATAACATCAAGATGTTTTTAACGTCAGTGTAACGTCTAAATATTGAAACGGTGAGGTGCAAGTATGGTAATACTCGGGGAAAATTTATATACTAAAAACTTATTTCAGAAAAAAAGAAAAGAAGTAGCAGACTCCACTGTCTAATCCAGAAAACCAGGAGAGCAACAAAAATAAATACAAATAAAGGAATGACAAAAAAGTAATAATAATAAGCACAGGAACTACTGAGGGGCCTAGCAATGACAAAAATAGAGCAGAAAAGACAAAAGCTGCTTCAAAAACAAGGACAGAAAAGCCACCACATAGGACTATTTAATAAAGGAAAATGCAAGTAAATAAAAATGAGAAAATGAAGGTTAGCTACATACATAGCAGGCACTTAAAAAATTCACATTTATATATTCATGCATGCATGATTGCGTGCCTGTGTACGTGTGCAAACCTGTGTGTGTGAGTGTGTGTGTGTGTGTATGTGTGTGTACATGCACGTGCACGTACACCCATGCATCCACTGGGGAAACTGTATGGAGGACAGTGGACAACTTCCCAGTGAAATGGGATGAGTGTGCATCTCTTCCAGGTCTGACGTTCGGGGATGAAACAACAGAGTGGTAGCCAGTGGGCTGCACATGCTCAGAGTGTTCTCCGCAGTCAGACACTGAAATTCAACAGACGTGCAAGCAAACGGCCTGCAAATATTTCTGCTGTCTCCTCTCTTGGCTCTGATGATTGTATTTTTTCCATGTACAGAAGCTTTATTTTTTTTTCATATTTTGTTTTTGGTTCCTGTGCTTTGTGAGCACTGTTCAGAAAAAAAAAAAATCAGTGCCTTTGTGTTTTCTCTCTGCAGCTTCCTCTGCAGATCGTGATTTATTAAATAGAGATCATTTTGATTGATTTTGAGTTGATTTTTGTAGATGCTGAGACATTGGGGCCACGTTTCAATGTTCTGGACTATCTAGTTCTGTGCTATCTAGTTCCCCAGCACTATTTTATGGAGTTGGCCTCTATCCCCTCATCAAATAATGTATGATTTGTCCATTTGACAAGAATCAGTTGGTTGTAGATTTGAATGTCTGTTTCTGAAGTTCCTATTCTACTCCTATTGTTCTATTGTGTCTTATTTTCTGCCAGTACCATACTGTTTTATTTATTGTATCTCTAAAGTATGTCTAAGGCAGGAGTGGTAAAACCTTCCACATTGTCCTTTTGTTTAAAGTCACTTTCTTTGGAATTGCACGGGAACTTTACAATTTTTAAAGGTAACCTATGAAGAATGTCATTGATATTTTGATGGTCATTGGACTGAATCTGTAGATTACTTTGGACAATTCATTCTTCCCATCTGTGAATATGGGAGAAGTTTCTCCCATCTTTTAGTCTTTGGTTCAAGTCTTTGGTCAGTGCTCTGTAATTTCTATTGCAAGTGGCCTTCTCTTCCTTGGATAACTTTTTTCTTAGGTTTTATGCTGTTCTGTGTTTTAATTATTTCTCAGAAAATATGTCATTTCTGTATAGAAAAATTACTGATTTGTTTATCTTTCCACTTCACTGAATGTGTTTATTACTTCTACTAATATCTTGGTGGAGTCTTTTTGTATTTTGTATGTACAGCATCATATTTTTTCCAAACAGATAATCTGACTTCTTTTTTCCTATGCATGAACCTTTTCTTTTTCCTGCTTTACTCCTCTGGCTAAAACTTTTAGTACTATATTGCATAGAAACAGTTAAGAGTTGATATTCTTGTCTCTAATCTTAAAGGCAATGCTTTAATTTTCCCTCATTCAGTAAAAGCATACACACACACACACACACACACACACACCAGGGGGAGGAGCCAGAGAGAAGGAGAATGATTAGAGCTCCTCTGATTATCCCCTAGCATTTCTTGAGGCAAGAGTTTTATTTTACTGATTTTGTTTTGTTGTCAGGGAGAGGGAGCAGTCAGTAATATAAACTCTGTGAGGGCCTTCACCTTATTTTGTTATAGCACCCTCCTTTGTTGATAACACCTGCCATCACTATAGGATGTAACAAGAAATGGGTTTTGTTTCTTAGTTACACAATTTCCAAAGCTGGTGCACACAAAATCCCAGCACTCTGAGGCCAAAGCAGGAGGATCAAAGGTCCAAGGTCAACATGGGCTGTATAACAATATCATGTCTCTTAAATTGATAATTTAATTAAAATCCCCAGCTATATAGCACTCCAGTAAACAAACAGCCAAAAATAGTCAGAGAAAGGACATGCTGACTACTATGATCTGTCTGGTCTGGTCTGGTCTGGTCTGGTCTGGTCTGGTCTGGTCTGGTCTGGTCTGGTCTGGTCAGGTCTGGTCTGGTCTGGTCTGGTCAGGTCTGGTCTGGTCTGGTCTGGATTGGTTTCATCTGGATTGTATCAGACAGGACCAGCAGCTCATTGTAAGAAAATACAGAACAATAAAATACAAGTATGTATCTTCATACAAGGTAATCATGTTTTATATTCAGGATTACAATTTTAATTAAAGTTGGCATATTTCTGCTGCCATGCTTTAAGAAATTAACTAGGTTGGACAAGCTCTCAGCTCTTTAACTACACCAAACCTGTTTGTGATTTTTGGCACTCCACACATGAGGTGTGTTATGAAGATGACAACGTGCCAGTCATCTAAACTGTCAAATGCCCGCTAAAAGCCACTCTGAGCCAAACTCATTTGCACTCAGAAGAACACCTTCTGAGAAGCAATCACTTAAATACTTAGAGTTTCAGGTGCCACTCACAGACAGTAAAACAAAGTTTGCAATGAGCCCAGAATTGTTTTCTTCCAAAGCACTGTGGTAATTCCGTTGAATAAACCAAGGCAGAGGATTATGACAGTTATTATACGGAATCACAGTCCATCAAACATTCGCAGCATAAGTCATCAGGTTTGGACATGCGTGTAGTTACATGGTTTAAAACACAATTTTAAAAATGAATCTTCCCTTTGGCAGTAAAAAACATTGCCACGTTTTTTCTGGCAAGTATTTATATTGATACAAACTCCAAACAAATAGTACACAAGGCTGCATGAAAATCTATCTCTGTGTGCATTCTTCAATCCTCTAATCCCATGGGAAAGACAATCCAGAGAAATAAAAGGGGGTCCGGATGGGAAGAGACATGTAAGTACCCTCTTGTGTAAAGTGTAGAGTCGAAAGGGTCTTTCTACTTTCTAGAACTGTTTTTGTTTGTTTATTTGTTTGTTTTGGGGTTTTGTTTTTTGTTTTTGTTTTTTTGTTTTTTCGAGTCAGGGTTTCTCTGTGTAGCCCTGGCTATCCTGGAACTCACTCTATAGACCAGGCTGGCCTTGAACTCAGAAATCCACCTGCCTCTGCCTCCCAAGTGTTGGGATTAAAGGCATGTGCCACCACTGCCCACCGGGGGTTACTTTCTAGAACTGTTAACCCTCGCACTCCAGGGCTGGGTCTTCCTAGCTTGTTTCTCCCAGCCCTCATGAAGGCACTGTGTGAGTCAGGTTTGCTGAGGTGTGACTGTGTGTGAGTAGGCTGGACTAAGAAAACTGTACAGGCAATGAATCCTCTCTGAGAGTTTGTAGACCTAGGTGTTTGAGTTTATACATCATTATGTTTTTAATGAGACAACACTGTAGACTGGGAATATTTTGACATTAGGGTGGGGTCTGCGGTGGTTTCTCAGAACAGATTCAGAAGTTATGGATCTGCTTTGGCCGGGTGATAAGTACACAGACACAGGAATGCAGCATAAATTATCTTGGGTAGAATTAAAGGAACTTACAGATAAATCTTTTTTTAAATTAAACTAATTTTAATTTTTTGTTTTGTTTTGTTTTGTTTTCAAGACAGAACTTCTCTGTGTAGTCCTGGCTGGAACTCACTCTGTAGACCAGCCTGGCCGCAAACTCAGAAATGGCCTACCTCTGCCTTCTGTACTGGGATTAAAGGTATGTACTACTATGCTAGGCTAATAACATTTGCTTTTGATGTAACTCTACACATATTCAGTTATGTCGACCATGCCAAAACTTAGAAATTACCAGGCTTAAAATGATATTTTATTAAGTTTCTTTTCTTATGATATTGGCTTTTTGTGTGCTAGGCAAGCATTTCTCACTAAGCAATATCCCCAGTCCTTGGTTCCTTGAGACTGGGTTTCACGTAAGGAGCTGGTTCTTAAAACTTGATGGTAACACATAATTGGTCCATTCATATTTTGTGGGCCTCAGAAAACTTCTTGGAATGCCTCCAGTACTAACCAAGTATTGGGATGAGATGAGTTTATGTCCCTTCACAATCTGACAATCTGCAAGCAGCTTTTTCATTTGTTGAAAATTTTGTCTACATGCTTTATAAAATCTGATTAATAAATTGAGGTCTACAAATTGGGGATAGTTTTAAGGACCTGCAAAGTATACATGCAAGATCAGGAGAAGACACGGGGTCATAAAAAACTAGCTCAGGCCAATGGCAGTCTACAACTCGTAACCATGAGCTAGCACCAGACAAAAGTCCAACTCAGAAGACAACCATTCACAATCCACTGAAGTGACTAATCAGGCAGAAATCGCTGAATGCCCATAGAGGAGCTGGCACAGCTGTAGAAGGTTCCATATTGTCATGGAGGTAAGGGAGCAGCAACAGGTGCATAGATGGCCAAGAGCGTGCAGACAACAGGGGGGGGAAAGAGGATTTGTATTTCTTAAAGACAGAGGAGCAGGGTGCTCTGGCCTCCAGGACAAAGTGTTGTTTGTTTCCTTCACAGGATACAGGTGAGGAAAATAAAGGTGAGTACTAGGGCCAGCAAGGCCTGTACTCCAAAACTAACATAAGGCACATGATATTTTCTTATCCCATAAATAAGGGTTTTGAGTCTAAGGTTTTCAACCTTCCTAATGCTTCAGCCCTTTAATATGTCTCCTCATGATGTGATGAGGCCGTCCCTAAAAATTATTTCATTGCTACTCCATAACTGTAACTTTGCTACTGCTATGAAATGTAAGGAAGGAATGGGGCTAAATGAAAGAGCAATCTGGATTGAACGAGTCAAGCAATCACAGTACTAAGGAGTACACCAGAAGGAGAACAGAAATGAAAGTGATAAAGAAACATGTAAAAAGTAGTAGGTTACGAAGCTTGCAAATTAACATTGGGAGTTGGAGTTTCTAAAATAATACTATGCTGGAAACAGCTACAAATCTTCAAGAAAGGTAACTGTTGGATGCCTTCTGAGTTTATAATGGAAATGTGCTTCTCTCTCTCTTTCTCTCTCTCTCTCTCTCTCTCTCTTGCTTTCTCTCTATTTTTAGTACATAGAAAATTAAAAATATTGCTGTTTGAGCTGTTAAGGAAATAGCTTAAGATATGCTTTAAATAGCTTTAAAAATAAGCACAGACACACAGGCACCTAACCCTTGAGATCCTTTTAGTTGGAAGGAACTGAAAACTGGTTTTTATTTATTTATTTTCTGAGGGGTTTTTTTTGGGGGGGGGGGGGTGTTGTTGTTGATTTTTATTTTTTGTCTTGTTTTTTGTTTGCTTGCTTGTTTTTGTTTTTAACAAGTCTCTGTGTAGAGCTGGCTGTCCTAGGACTTACTCTAGCCTCAAACTCATTAATCTTTCTGCCTCTGCCTTAAAAACTGGTTTTTTTTAAACAATAAAGACATTGTTTGGACCAAGATCCTATCATGAAACAGATAGAACATTTATTAAAATATTTTAACTCTATGAGAGTTTATATACAGAAAACTAATAGCATAGGTGTGAATGGCAACTAAAGGAACCACAAGGACATGGGACAACATTCTTGGTACCATGGCCACACAGGAGAAGGAAGGGAGATTAGAGCACCAAACAGATGCTTGATGAGTAAAACCTGTTTAACTAATGAATCTGAAAAAAGTTTTCAGCTCCCAGAGGGCTGGGAGGAACTATGAAAAAACAAAAAAACATGAAAAATAGAAGAAAAGAACCCACTGTGTGTCTAACTACTGCAAGAGTTGCTCAGCCACAGTGTTTGTGTGGGGGTTCAGTGTAATCACAGCACTACACATACTGAACAGTTTGTGGGAAGAAGTGGCTCTATGAACATTCAAGACCACACATCAAATATGTTTTTTATTGTTTTTACTAGACCATAAAAAATAATATTAAAAACTGAGACAGATGTATTATTTCTGGGAGGTCTCAGAATAACTCTTGATGTATTGCTTTATACCCACAAGGAAGAAACAGTGTGATATAACCACTGTCAAGATGCAATAAGCTTCATTTTGACATCATTTGAAGCAAAATTTGTAAAACAAGAACAAAAGACAGGACTAACATGGCCATCCTTTTGAAATCAGATCAAATTATATGCACAATAAAAACCATAATGGTATCAGTTACCAATACACACTCTGGTAGACATTACTTAAAAGTAATGGCATAATTTTCTTATTTTGATACTTCACTGAGGTTATATAAAATATGGCTTTGTTTTTAGAAATGCATACCGAAGTGCTGAGGATATGGTAACTGGTAGGTTTCCCATGCTCCAATGGATGGTCGGTCCAATACCCTTGCACATATAGACAGCACTAACTGGGCTTAGTGAGTTATAAAAAAAAAAAAATACCATTTACTTTCAGTTTGAACTTCACCTCCAACGGTGCCATTTTTCATTCTTTTTGTGTCACTTTCATCTTATTCATCCATTTGTGTAAAGGTTGCATGCTTTTGTCACTAAGAGACAAAGAGCAGCACAAGTACTTCCTTTGTTTCCTATGGATGAAAAGACTAGATATGCAGGAGTCAATAACCGATAAACTGGAAATACTGGTGATTGGTCATTAATGATATGTACCTATTATTATGTAGATATTTGTGGATAAAAAGGTAGGCTAGAGTTAGTACTTCATATAATTACTCAGGAAATATACTTTAGTAGCTGAAATTTGAATATTTGGGGTGAAATGGTATCATTTAATTACATCATAGTGACTGAAATCAAAAGTCTATTAGAATCACAATAGAATGGAATACTTTCCTATTTGTAAAGTAAGCCATAGTTGCATGTTAGTGGTATTCATCTGTTAATAGCAAGCACCATAAGAACATAGACTGCCCTAACTTTTGTTAACAATTGTATGCTCCATGTTGCATTTTCCAAGTCTCACAACCCAGTGAGATACTTAATATTAATCTCATTTTATATATGAAGATTTTTGAAGCTGAGAAAAATTAAATAATTCAGTCTTGTTTTGCAGAATCAAATAGATACAGACTCAAATACGTATCTTCACAATTCAAGCCAAGATGAAGACTTCCTCATTCCCTTAAACCATTTAGATCAACGTAGTAGAAATACAGCACAGTCAGTGAGGGGTCCCTTTGGAAGCCACAGCACCTTGTTCTTTTATAAAAGCTGCACAATATAAGTGAGAGCAAAAGTACAACAAATTTAGTGAGTCTGAGTAAATGTAATACTCTAATTTCTCTACTGAAATTCTGATGATCTTAACCTTCACGCCAAGGATTTCTAAAAATTGAAATTTGCTTTCTCCAAACTTCTAATGAAAATGTTTATTAAATTCATAAAATACTGAAATTAACAAATATACCAACCAAAGGCGAAATAACATTTTCAAGTCTGTATGGGGAGGTAAGTATAATGTCTCAGTAAACAACAGGAATGAACTAAGACAGACATCTTGAATTACACTAACAGGCATTTGAACCAACACTGTAGGAAATGGAACCAGGAAGCCGAAATAGGGTTTGATCTAGGACTGGGACTGGGATGAAGTGCAGAGGAGTGGGAGGGAAGGGAGAGAAGTATGGAAGATAAACATAAACAATGATACACTTGAATAAAAGTGTCATGTTGAAACGTTGTATCTTGGTTTCACTAACACTAACAAAAATTGTAAAAAAAATAAATAAATAACTCCTCCATTTTTTTTGTTTTTGTTTTTGTCTTTTTTTAAAGAATAAGAAAAAGGGTTGATGCCTATCAATTATAAGACATTTATCAGAAATCTCCCACTGTTTTCCAAAGAGATTGTCTTCTGAACTGTTAAGCCCTTCTATTCCTTCCCTACTTCCAAAGTTACTCTTCATCTTTAAGCAACAAGATAATATTCTCCTCGGGAGGCAACAGTGTATCAGTAATCAAAAGTATAGGGCAACTAGGGGCAGCCTCAAGATCCTCTTATTAATGGCAGACTTGATATTTGGTATAGCCAATTGGAATGGAAAAATCACTGTTATCATAGTATTATTATTTTAGTGTGGAGAGCTTTGGGGCGGGGCACTTGGCAGGAATTTGACATTGGGCTGTAAGACCCCCAAAAACCGAGGGTGCTCCAGCACCCCACACCCCCGGAAGGCGACACCCAAATCACTCACGAGAAACTGTCTTGATGCAATAACATGAGGGTTTCTTTATTCCAGAATTCTGGGTTCCACAGCCATACACCACACAGGAGTAGAGGACTGAGGACCACAAGTGCCGAATTGCGACAGCTTTTATAAGCTTACGACAAAGCCCACGAATTACAAACCAATCATTTCTTATCATGGAGAGCCTGTGAAATGCGAGCCAATTGATTTGTACCACTCCATAGTTTTTAGGCCAATCAGTTTAAATTATCGGAGTCCGCACTCAGTGAACCAATTAGTTTCCTATAATGTCTACAGCTGCGTGAACTCCTGCTTAGGGGTAATGGCGTAAGTTTACAGAAGCAAGATAAGCTTAGCCCATTTCCAGTTACCCTATGGGGCCAGGGTCACCTATTCAAGGCCTTTCTGCTAGGTCTAAACAAAGTGTGGGCTCTGGAATGTGACCTTTTACCTAGTTTCTAACAAAGCGAGATAGCATTTTAAACTTCTGACTTCTTGGGGTCATTAGTTAGGCTGTATTGTTTTCTATCCTTTCAAGGCCAGGACAAGGAAGTGGGCTTCAGACCGGAATTTAACATTGGGCTAGGACAGGGAAGTAAGTCCAGACAGGAATCAAATTTTAGGCTAGCACAAAGAAGTATGTTTCAGGCATTAATATGACGTTGGACTAGGGCAAGGAAGTAGGCTCTTGGTCATCCTGATAAGCCCTTAGAAACAGTGATCACAAGAGTGACTTTGAGAGACTTTGTTTATTGCCTTGCTGGTTCCTTGACTGTTAGTGTTTATTATATTGCTAGTTCCACAACCTAGAGCTGACCTTAATACTTGCATGTAATTAAAATGGTATAAAAGCAGATTGGGAAAAAAATTAAACCTGCCTCAGCCTCAGCCTCAGCCTCAGCCTCAGCCTCAGCCTCAGAATTGGCTGGGGTCATGCCACAATGCTGTCTGTCTTTTTTCTTTTTAATCCTCCCTCCTGCCCCAGAGAACCTGTTGATTAAGCTGACTTGGTCATTTTAGCAAGGAAGTTTCTGAACTAACCATTTAGGAAGTAGCTTAATCCTCTACTTTTCTACTGTAATAGGGCTAGAATCCTCAGTACAAGTATATATTACTCACAAAACTAATAGAAAAGGGGGAAATCAAGGAGAAAGGGGCGAGGGGGGAGAGATCCTCAAGGAATGGGTTAACCAAAACTAAGGGTGCATGGACAAAGCCATAAGGAGGTTTCCCTAGTCTGTTAATCAAGAATCCGGACAGCTAGGCAAGATTCTTTTGAGGCCAGTCTTCTCTTGTTATCTACATAGTGAGTACCAGGCAAGCTATAACTAAGACTCTGTATCGTGTGTGTGTGTGTGTGTGTGTGTGTTGATACATATAGAGATAGATGGATATGTGCGTGAGCGCACACACACAATTTTTAAAGCCTGAAATGATAGCTTCCTGAATGCTCCTTTAAGAAGATAAAATGTATCACATAAAAATCCACATCTAGGGTGTGGAATATTCCACTATGAGCTGTTGGTCAGGAAGAATGAGAGAATCCCCTCAAAACTTCAGGCTATTGCCAAGGCTCCTGGTTGCCCGTGTGAGTAAGATCGTAAGTACCTATTGATGAATCCTATTGGTAATTCCCTCACATTAAAAGAAACTGAGAGGTTAAGCTGTGTCTGAGTGGAAGTTTCCTTCATGCTGGCTAGCTTTGATAGTTCTGCAAGGTACTATACAAGCTGAGGGGGAGAAAGTCATCAGTTATCTAACTGTGGGCCTTGTAGGTTACAGTAATGACCCATAAAGAAAAGTAAGTCTACCAGCGCAATAGTGGCATGACTACTATGGAGATTAATTTTTGATTGGATTTGAGGCCAGTTCCTCAGGAATGAATTAATACCTGGTATTGTAATTCTGGTCATGATCCCATGGCTAGGGAAGCTATAGGCATCAGAGGCAAAACCCACAAATGTTGCTTTATCAACTAGTATATAACTTTGAATAGTTCATTTTTATTACCAAAGATCAGGGCTGCTTCCAGCCTTCATTTGTTGCTTGCAACCTCAACCAAGACTCTTGGGGGTGGGGGTAAGAAGGCACAGAATCAACGACACTGACTCCAGGAGTTGGGCAACCTGCAAAAGCAGACTTATTTATTGCAGGAACTGGGTAAACCTTTTTACCCCACTCCCAATATCTCACTGGCTCTCAAGTAGCTAGATACCATGCTGTCTTTTTCTCAGTGGCTTGTTCCATCACCTGATCCAGCATCAGCGGTCTATGGCTGTGCTAGCAGATTCTCAAGGAGGAAATATCAGGGGTGCATATGCCAGCATTGCTGCTGGGCTTGCTTGGCTAAGTTCCTCCTACATTCTTTAGAGAAGCTTTTTGCACTGGGTAGTGTTTAATGCAGACACTCTTGAGTTATCATAGTACAAGACACAGCGCTCATCCTTAATGAGATATCTGTATCTCCCCACCCTCACGCCCTGAGCTCTGTTAATAGAATAGAAGAGTGAGTAAAAATTTCTGATCCAGAGGTTGAGGGGGAGTGCTACAACACAGTGTCTCCTGGATGTGACATGCTCACTGCACTCATGGACGCACTGCAGTATGGCTGTCTGAACAAGGCCTCTACAATAGTGGATCCATGATGTCACACATAGATGAAGAACTCTTGAAGGCCTTCACTGAGGCACAATGGAACAATTAATGGGTGCCGAATATGATGTGATGCTTTCTCCAGTGGGTAGCTGCTGACAAATTGCCCAAATCTCAGCAAATAACTCATTACTTTTGCTCATGAAAGTAACCAGCACCAGCTCCAGCTTCTACCCCAGACTTCTGGCCTTCTAGAGCTCAGGAACCACCAGCTCCCTGCTATAGATGTGGTCAGCAAGGTCACTTGGCAAAGGCTTGCCCTCCCCCACCTCCCCTTAAGCCAAGAAGACCATGACTTAAGTGGTATCATGAGGGACATTTGGTTGTCAATTGCCCTCATGCTGCACAGAACAGAGGAACATCCCGTCCAGGTACTCCTCCAGTTGACCTCCTAGGCTTGGCTATGGATGACTGAAGGGGCTGGAGCTCCCTCCACCCGACCATGCTCATCACCAGCAGGGAGCCCGGGTGGCTATCATGGTATGATGGTATCCATGGTATCATGGACAACCTTATCTTCCTCATCAGACCCCCACCACTTAGTTGCATTTTTAGGGGCATACCCCTCACCCATTCCTTTCTGGTAGTACTGAAAGTGCTGTCCCCTTATTGGGAAGGGATCTTTTAGCTAAATTGGGAGCCTCTATTTCCTTTGCTCCTTGCACTCACCTGAGCCCAAGCTTTCCAGCAGTTCCCCTGTTCCTTCTTCTAGCCAGTCAACCTACTAACACTATCAGGTTGTTTCTTTTACCATCTTCTCAGATGGACCCCAGAATTTGGGACATCCAAAACCCCTCTGTTGCTAAACATCATTCTCCTGTTGTCATCTAGCTCCTGGACTCTACCAAGTATATCAACCAAGCTCAATACTCTCTCTCTCTCTCTCTCTCTCTCTCTCTCTCTCTCTCTCTCTCTCTCTCTCTCTCTCTCTCTCTCTCTCTCTCTCCAGTGCCTCAGGGGACTCAAGCCTATCATTTCTGACCTCTTGAGGAAAAAACTCCTTCACCCCACTTCTTTCCCCCTCAGCACCCCCTATACTAGCAGTTAAGAAACCTAATGGTACTGTAAGACCCCCAAAAACCAAGGGTGCCCCAGCGCCCCATTCCTCGGAAGGCAACACCCATATCACTCTCGAGAAATGGTCTGGATGCAATAACATGAGGATTTCTTTTATTCCAGAGCTCTTCTACAGACCTTCTCAGCAACCTGCACCAAATCCCTCTAGCCTCTGAAGCTTTTTCCTGATATCTCTACTAGCCCCGTCTATAAAAGCCATTGTCATAATATAATAGCTTTATATTCCTTGCCCCTGGATTCATAGCATGTATATTGAATGCCTCTATGAGCTGCTCTAGAAAAGCTGCAGGCGACTCATCTGGTCCCTGCTTAACCTTACATACCTTGGTCAAATTTGTGGGCTGCCATGCCCTCAAGACCTGCCAATGGAGTCTGGTGTTGGTCTTTCAGGTGCCTCTTAACATTTGTCTGAGGGGTAATCTTTTTGGCTTCCTGTATTACAAATAAAACAGTCTCAAAGAGATTAATTAGTCTCTTGGGAAATATGCCCTTAGTGAGAGAGCTACTGTAGTATCAGGATAGGTGGTCTCAGGTCCTCTCTAAATATCAATTGAGCATAATAATTATTACCATTTTGTAAATTATAAACTATAAGATAGACATAACACCTAGTTTATCATCCCTGTCAATTAAATAGAACCTTTTCATCTGTATTATCTTAAAAGACTGTCAGAATTAACACTTAAAATTAACATTGTAAGAATTGACTCATGTCCTGGCTTTAAATTTTATGTCACCTGAAAATCATTTATTTAAATCTACATCAGCTTTCTCAGGATTAAGCAGCTTGGGCTATCTATGAGACTAACAGTCTTCAATACCATCAGAAATCTAAGAGTGCCCAATATTAACTGAAAATATATAGAAAGCTTAACACAGCTTCTAAGACTAGAACATCATATTCCATGGATTTTTGACATTTTTGAAAACCAACTATCTATGTAAAGTAATGTGGACTGTTGTCTGTTAAACTATCTCCAGCTATTTCTGATTAAAACCTAGAAAACACCCTAACAATAAACTCAGAGCCTTATATTTCTATTTAGCCCTAAACTTACAGGCTTAAACATCTCAGATCAGTAATAATAACAACAAAGAACTGGGTGTAAATCCTGTACTTTGTTGTTTTATACCAATGAAAACCTTGATTTTGTATCAAAATAAAACCTGTATCAAATAAGAACGTATGCCTTGAACTTAACAATTATAAAGATTTTTATCAAATGTCTATATAATTAATTTTATTTTCTCCCCATTTGAAATCTGACCATTTCTATGTATTCTCTAGAAAGACAATTTCTTCAAGATGAATATAGGTGTTGAGATACGAAGGGGAGTGGTATTTTCTGTAATAGAAGTCTCAAAACAAGATTTTAGTATCAAAAAAAAAAAACAGATTTTTTTTCACTTAATATTTTAGAATCTAGTCTTCTGGAGGTCTTTCTTATTTTGACCTCTCTCCCAGAGGAACAATATAACCACAAAGTTTAACATCACATTGATCATAATAATTTAAACAATTTAAAATAAAAGAAATAAAGCATCAGTACCAACTTAAACCCAAAATTCTCACACCTGCCACATTGAGCATCTTGTCAAGACTTATTTTCCCCACCAAAAGGTGTCAGAGTCAAGTATTTTGTCTCTCCTTTTGTTCTAAGTTGGCATGCTTGAGTCACGTGACCTGATTTTGGCACCACAGACAGAATTGCTTTTCAGTCAATCTAAAGTCCAAATAATATCGCCCATCTAAGTCCAGGACCACAAAACATAATACAAAACAACACCACATAGGCATCCTGACCCTGCCACCGTTAGGCCTCTAGATTCAAGAACACAGAGCAAGGAAAATCACTCAATTTGCCCCTAGAGGGGTGCAATTTCAGACATCAGGTGTCCCTGCACATGCTGCATGAACCAGATGAACCAGATGAACCAGATTTCAGCAAAGCATGGCTTCCACCGTTACTGACTTGCTGTTTACAGATGGAAGAGAGCCTTACTTAGCTCTCTCCAGGGTCCAGCTTCCTCCAGACCCCCGTGAGTCGAATGCACCACACCAGACAGGCTCTCCGAGCCCCAGAAGCTTGCAAGCAAAACCGAAATGTTCAGAAAGGCTTATAGACTCAGACTTTGACAAATGGTGAGACAGACAGAAAATAAACTGTGGCACCCTGACAAATTTTCGCCTCCACTGAGAGGGACAGAACCAGATCAGAAAACCAGACGGCCGGGAGGGCATATAAGTTCTCCAATTCAGTAGAACTACTGTGTCCTCTCTGACACTCAGACGGGAATCTTCCAGGTTCCCTGGAGTTCCCCCAAAATACCCTGGAACGTCTCCCAGGGTCACAGCCTGTGGTCTACTCACCATGGTCCTCTGGTCTTCATGACCCGAGAGAACAGCTGCCCACCAAAAACGCGCATCTCCTCAGATTCAGATTCAGAAAACAGAGCAGGACAGACACTCAGGACAGACACCAGCCAGCACACACATATTCCAGAGGGGATCCCCTTTTACCTCCAAGTCAGTTCTCACGTGTGAAGGAAAGTCGCACTTCCTGGCCCATGCACCAAGAAAATGTAAGACCCCCAAAAACCGAGGGCGCTCCAGCGCCCCATGGCTCAGAAGGCGACACCCGTATCACTCGTGAGAAATGGTCTTGATGCAATCATATGAGGATTTCTTTTATTCCAGAGCTCTGGGGTCCACAGCCATACACTGCACAGGGGTAGAGGACTGTGGGACCTCATTCAACTGAAGTCAGGGGTATTTAAAGGGGAAAAATCCCAAGACAAGGGGTGGAGGGCACAATTCTCAAGGCAAGGGGTGGAGGACAAATTATGCATGGAATAGGGAAGTACAGAATAAGGAAGTCAGACAATAGTTTATGCCTTAAGGAAGGTTAGAGATTATCTGGAGCAAACATCCTTGGGGCGGTGTATAGTTAAACACTGGAACTAGAACTGGGTAGGCTATCTTTCTCAATCTGAAAGCAGAAAAACAAGTTACTCTGTGCTGAGCTAGTTGTTTAGGGGTCTAAAAACATTGAGTTGGGTTCTCTCAGTACCTATCTCCTGGTTCGAGACCTCAGGCATATTAGTTCTGCAATGGTCCCCCTCCATCCTGTTGTAGCTAACCCCTATACACTTCTTTCCAGTATCCCCACAGGAACTTCTCATTTCTCAGTCCTAGATATCAAGGACACATTTTTCTCTATTCCTCTAGATGCCCAGTCACAGCACATAAATGCCTTTACCTGGACAGATACTGACACTCACTTTTCTACCCAACTTACCTGGACTATTCTGCCTCAGGGATTCTGAGACAGCCCACACCTCTTTAGCCAGGACCTGGCTTATGACTTACTCTCTTTATCTCTCCCTAAATCTAAGATTCTTCTTTATATAGCTGACACCCTTGTCTGTATCCTTTCTCTAGAGATTAGCAGAGCTGACACCTGTGCTCTTCTAAATTTCCTTTCCAGTCAAGGCTACAGGGTCTCACCTTCTAAAATCCAACTGTCCACCCCTCAGGTTACCTATTTGGGACTGACAATTATCCCAGCCCACAAGGCTATTACCTTAGATAGAATGTGATTCAGTCTCTAACTGTCCCTTCTACAATGGAAAAGATTTTTATTGTTCCTAGGAAAGGCTAGCTTTTTACATTTCTGGGTTCCTTCCTTTTCCCTCCTTTCTTGACCCTCATATGAAGCAGCATTAGGCCCCACCCACAAACTGCTTCTCAAACCTGTTACCAAGCCCTTTCAGAGGCTCCAACAGGCTCTCTTTAAGGCCCCAGCCTTACATCTCCCTGACCTGACTCATCCTTTTATCCTCTATGTAACTGAAAAGGAAGGATTTGGAGTCTTAGGTCACCAACTGGGACCTTCTTTTGCAAATGTAGCATATTTGTCAAAAAGACTAGATTTAACCATCCAGGGATGGGCACCTTGTATTCATACCTTAGCAGCTGCTGAACTCCTTATTTGAGAATCAAAGAAACTAACCTTGGGGTTGCTTATAACTGTTCTCTCTTCTCGTAACCTGCCACATCTCCTGACTTATAAAGGCTTGCAGACTCTACCTCCCTCCAGAGTTCTTTCTGTCAGGTAGTGCTAATAGAATATTCCACACTTATCTTCCAGTCATGCCGCCCCTTAATATTTCCAATCTTCTTCCCCGACCTAATACTAATCACTCCCTGTCTCACTCCTGCACTGAGACTTTAGCGAAACTATTGCCTCATCCTTCACACATACAGGAGGGCACATTGCCTCAAGCCATTTATACCTGGTACACAGATGGAAGCTCCTTTCTATATGAAGGGGCTAGAAAAGCTGGCTATGCCATTGTGTCAGACACTGAAGTAGTGGAGGCACAGGCCCTTCCTGCACACATCACTAATCAACAGACTGAATGAATAGCCCTAACCCATGCCTTTTAACTGGCACAGGGACAATCCCTCAACATCTATACAGATTCCAAATATGCTTTCCATATCCTCCTGTCTTACGCTGCTATCTGGAAGAAGTGAGGGTTACTTACCACAAAGGAGGATCAGTAACTAATGAAAACCACATTTTGGCCACACTAAAGACTTCCCGTCTCCCCATAGCTATTGGGATTGTCCACTGCAGATCCTACCAGACGGATGACTCTATTGTCTTCAAGGGAAACAACCAAGCTGATGAGGCAGCTAGAGCTGCGGTCCTTAGGGACCTGGACTCATCTCACCTTCCCCAATACATCCTTACACTACAAGCCACATCTCTACCTTCACCCCCCTGACATTTGCCAAACTCTGTCCTATCTTCACCAACTCTTTCATCCTAACAGCCAAACATTGTCTTCTTTTGTCAAGACCCACCTACAGTCTACTCCTGAGGACTTAAGTTTCTTAAAATTTATCATTGCTTCTTGTAAAATCTGTCAGATGTCAGACTCCAACTTGAGGTATCATAGCACCCCTTTTCCTACCCATTAGGCTAGAGGTTCCCTTTTTAGAACTGACTGGAAACTTGACTTTACCCACATGCCCACTGTCAAACGTGCCAAGTACCTCCTGGACTTGGTGGACACCTTCTCAGGGTGGGTGGAGGCATTTCCCACAACTAACAAAAGGGCTCATACAGTCACTGATCTCCTCCAAGAGATCATCCCCTAATTTGGCGTCCCAGCCTCCCTCCAGTCAGACAATGGTCCTGAATTTACTTCCCGGGTTTCTCAAATTCTATCTAGACATCCCCTGGCATTTCACATTCCCTACCACCCCCAATCTTCAGGTAAGGTAGAAAGAACTAATCACTCTTTAAAAACCACTCTTGCTAAGCTGTTACAGGAACTTCACCTTGACTGGGTAAAACTACCTCTGTCTCTTTTTTTATGCTACAAGTTGTCTCCAAGTAACTTCTTCTCATCTCACTCTTTGAACTCAAGTATGGACATCCAGTTTTAACTCCTGATCTTTCACCTAAATGTTCTCCCCTCCCAGACCACCTACTCCCCCCATTACTTTGCCACCTCCATTCTCTCCTATTGAACTTTGCTGAACACCATCTACCACGGCCAAAGACTGTCTCCTGCCCACTGCCTGTCAACACTGGAGACCAAGTCCTTCTATTCCTTCCAGATCATCAGCCCTCACCCCTCTCTCCCAAATGGCAGGGCCCTTTTAAGGTAATTCTTGTGACCCCTACAGCTGCCAAACTTGAACCACTCTCTCATTGGATCCACCTGTCTCACCTCAAAGCTTTCATCCCTTCACCTAAAAAAGACTCTTCTTCATACACATTGACCCTAACAGGACCATGTTCTGTTAAGCTTCAGAGGCTATTAAGACCACCCACCTTGTCTCCAATGCCAGAAAATTAGACTCCACTTCAGCAGCTGAGCTTGACCTCAGTGGATTAAACATGGGTTTCTTGTCCTCTCCCTGCTGTTCATTTCCATCCAGGGCAGTCCTTACATCAGGTGATTCAAGGTTCAAGAAACCCCCACAGATAACAACCAGTCTTTCCAAATAGGGTCAGGAAAGTGCTCCATAGCTGGATGCCAGGAACCAATCCAAATTACTATCATCCCTGTATCTGTTATCCCATCTAAATATTATGATCTGTATACTTTCTCTTTGACCAGACAAAAGATGATTGTAGAAAACGGCCAGATGGATATGGAGGCTGCCCATATTGATCTTGTCAGATACATATGTTAGGATCACAGATCAATCATTTCTTCTTTCAACACCACAACACACTTTTCTTCTACATACAAGACCCATAGGATTCCAGGTGGGAGGCAGGAGTTGTTGGTTGTAAGACTCGAGGGAGTCCTAACTTACTTGAGAGACACCCTGAGTGGACCACGCAGAGACAGAAATCAATGCCAAAAGCAAGAGGATTTTTATTATCATCCAGCATTCTGAGGCTGCCCTGTACATGGAGACAGACACACACTCCAGGCTGCACGGGCCTTTTATACAGTTCTTGGGCAGCTACCATTAGCACAATGTGATTGGCAGAACAGTGTTACCTTTAAATTAATTGGTTGATAGGGGATGAGGTAGGTGGCCAAAGGACTCTGAGACTTTCCTAGCTACTGGACCATACTGTGGTCTGAGGAGTGTAATTTAGCCTCTCCCTTTTGGAAGGGGGAACACTTGCCCATCTGGGAAGGGCCAGTGTTCTATGACCTTTTGAAAGTTTCTAAATTAACCCTTTCATTGGTAAACTCTACTGTAAAAATCAGCCCAGTTCCCCAGTAAATACTATCCATATTCAGAGCAAATACATCTCATTTGCTCAACCCCTAGATATTGGAGAAGTATGGGAGACAATCAAACACCCTTATGAGGTGCTTACCTCTTTGACAGCACCCCTCATAAATGGCACTAATTTGTCATTTCACCTTCAGATCTTGACCTCAGTGTACCAACTCCTGAATGTCACCAGGCCTGGTTGCTTTAAAGATTGCTGGTTATGCGTATCCACTGGAATAGACTCAAAATTGTCACTTACAGCCTCTCCAGTGATACTGCCAAGTAACCTTACCTCATCTTTTGTCAGCTGTCTTGACTCCAACATTAGCATGACTCTGTATCTTACCTCTATCCCTCTCTTTGGCATTGCAAACTGTTTTAAGACCTCCAGGACATGTTCTGTAGGAATGATAAGCTCCCTAGACTGTAATAGAACCATAACCCTTGATATATCATCTCTGCCACAAAGCCCTGCAGTCCAGAACACTTGTGGCACTCAGGTATAGTATCACCTAACCACCAGCTGATTAGGAGTTTGCATGTTAGTTCTCCTTTTCCCTGAACTGGGAGTATCCGGGGAAATGAGCCCCTGCCTATCCCAGTTGTAGATATGATAGCTGCCCAACATAAGAGGGCAGTTCAGATTATGTCACTCTTGGTCGCTACAGGAATAGTGTTGGTACTGGAGTTGCAGGAATAACGACTTCCATGACATAATATGATACATTCACTTCCCAGTTTAAAATCAATTGTCAAGAAATGACTGGAACTATGCTTACAATCCAGAAACCGATCAATTCTTTGGCAGCCGTGGTGCTTCAGAACAGATAGGGCCTAGATGTCCTGACAGCTAAAGAAGGTGGTCTTTGCCTGTTCCTTCAAGAAGAATTCTGTTTCTACATCAGCCAATCTAGAATAGTGAGAAATAAAATCCAAGAGCTACAGTCAGACACAAATAATTTCAGGGATCGAGAGACCTCTAGATCTGGAATTTTCGAAAATCCTATATGGAAGAGGATATTTTCTTTTCTAGTCATCTTCCTGGTGTTATTATTTGCTCCCTGCCTCATTAATCTTGTTTCTACATTCCTCCAACAGCAAATACAAAAACAAAAAATTTAACCAAACTATGAATCAGTTCTTGTTACGATTACCAGCCGCTGCCCACAGAAGAGCTGCTATCCACAGAGGTGCCTAATGCGAAGGTTTACCAAGTAGATACCGATGGTGAAAGTCAGCTACACCCCAAAACTGACAACACCCCCTAGACAGCAGGAAGCAGTTTAAGAGACATGGCGCCCTCATTCTCTTTCACCATCGGCTTCCTCCTCCTATTTTTACTTCTCTTTATAATAATAATAAGGGAGGAATGTTGGTACCAGGACCTCTGAAACCTGTGACATCACATAGGCAACAATGCAACCTGTACACCAGTTGCCAAGGCAACAGCCACCATATTCCCAGGATCCATTGGGTTCACCTTTACCTTTGACCACGTCACCATCATGTGTCACCTCTCTTCTCTTTCTGCCTCTACCTTTGCCCTTTTCCTTCTCAGTAAACTTCATGTGGAACTGTTTGGCCTGGTGTGGTCTTTCTGGAGTTGCCACCATCCACCAATCCCAACCAATGACCCACAAGTTCAACAACTTCCAAAAGCATCACTACCAGCTAGAAACTAAGTTTTCAAATACCTGAGGCTGTGGGAAGTTTTTGTTTGTTTGTTTGTTTTTTAACCAAACCAGAACTACTGAAAGAACTTAGAATAAAAATTATTAGATAGGTTTAAATGAGAAAGGTCTCCATAAGCTCATAAGTTTGAATACTTGGTTCCTCACTGGTGGAACTATTTGGAAAGAATTAAGAGGTGGTTTGTTGGAGGAGGTATATCACTGGGGGAAAGGGAATCATTTCCAGTGTCTCCCGGCTCTGCTTCATGTTTGTGTCCCAAAATGTGAGCTCTCAGCTGCAGCTGCAGAGCCATAGCTGCCTACCTGTTGCCATGTCCCCAACCGTGATGGTCAAGGACTATAATCTTTCGAAACCATAATCCCTAAGTTAAAACACTTTCTTTTGTAAGTTGTCTTGGTCCTGATGTTTTATTATAGCAATAGGAAAGTAAGACAGATTGGTACCAAGGAGTGTGTTGTTGGTTTGTTAGGTAGGTCTAACCATGTGGGATTTTGAATGGATGTGGAAGACTTTGGGAGTTTGGACTAAAAATGTGGTTGGATTCTGTAAGTGGGAAATGGCTTAGTGCACCATCCTAGGAAAAGCTTGGAAAACACTAGTGCTGAGAACTGCATGGGCTATGGAGGCCCAGCTCTAGTGTCAACTATCAACAGCTTTAACAACTGTCTAGAGACCATTCTTGTACTATTTAGACAAATTATGCAGCTGCTTTTTGTCCTGGTCCTAAAGGTTTTTGGGTTTTTTTGTTTTTTTCTGAGACTAAATTTAGAAGTAGTAGACTAATTTCTTTGGATATTTCAAAATAGAATATCGACTCTGTCTTATGGTTATTAACAATCACCCTTAAGCAAATCTACAATGAAAAAGAGCAAGTGGAACACAAAGAAATAGGAAATGTACCTTTTGAGAAAAAGAGCCTCAGGAAGTCTGAGTTTGGAGCCCAGGCAAGGGCTGAAAAAGATAAGGAGGTTAAGGAGAGGCGGGATTTGAAAAGGAGTGAAGGGAGGGTCCCCTCAGGGCAGGAACTCACAAGTACAAGCTTCCAATTCGTAAGAAAAAGGCCTGAGGAATTTTCTGCTCCAAAAAAAGCAACAACATATCAAAGCTCTCAGGAATGTAATTCAAGGTAGCCAGGTAAAGTTCAAGCTTTTGTGGTTGTAGTCCCAGCATGGCAGTCTTATTCTGATGGTTTGAGTTTCACAATGGAATCATGAAGAATATATGAGTAAGGCTCTTGTGGAAACATCCTCCATGTTTAAAGACAGCTACTGAGGCCAGACATATGGCAGGAGAGTCCCAGAATGGAGGCCTGAGGGACCCCAAGGGGTTTTCTGGTCCTATACCCTCCTTATAGCTTCCGCCTCCTGCCTGGGGTCAACTAGGCCAAGTTCCATTCTCCACCCACAGGAACATTCTTCAGTAAAAAACTTTCAGAATGGACTAATAGTCACCTGACCCTCTGGAAAGTAGCAGATAGAATTCAAATTCCTGTCGTGCTTGCTAGCCAATAGATTTGAAGGTCAATATGGTTAGCCAATAAGTTTGAATTGTAACCTTGCTGATGCAACCTTTGCCCCTAAAAAGTATAAAAACTGCTTGTAACAGCCATTTGGGGTTAACTCTTTCTGTCTTCTACTTATAAATAAAGATGTGAGCTCTCAGCCACTGCTCTAGCACCATGCTTACCTGTCTGCTCCAATGCTCCCAGTCATGAGGCATAGACTCCTTCACTCTGAAGCCATTATCATCAAATAAAATATTCCTTTTATAAGCTTCATTTGTCATGGTATTTTATTACATCACTGAAATTTTGATAAAATATAGATTATCCAGTCTAACCCACAAATTCCTTCCCTCACAGTATTCTATAATAAATTATCAATCAAAATTAAAACAACATAAAAATTTACAAATATATAACACCCCTGAACAAACACAAGGGAATATACTTTCCAGTTGGGGAGAAATTTTCTCTATTTCTGCCATTGAGAGTATAAATTAATAAATGCACATGGAGGGCCTGGAAAGGTATCTCAGTGGATAAGAGTACTGGTTGTTCTTGTAGAGGACCTAGCTTTAAGAATCAGAACCTACAGGATGGCTCACAACCATCTGTAACTCCAGTACCAAGGGATCTGATGCGTTCTTCTGTCTCCCCAGGCCCTACAAACACATGCAGTATGCAGACATACATATAGGTAGAACATCCACACACATAAAGAAAAACAAGACAAATGTATTAGCTACAATAATCCTACCTCAATATGATCAAAAAAGTTATGTCTATGGCACCGCTTAATCTATATTATACTGCATTTTAAAAGGAAACATTTCTTCTAAAAATAGAAATAGCACCAGAGTATCTCTCCTCACCATTCTTATTCAATAAAATACTTGATATATAAGCCAGAGCCAAAAGAGAAAGCAACAAAAGATATAGAAATAATAAAGAAGTCACATTATATCTGTTTGTAACTGATATGATACTACATTCTAAAGATCCTGAGTAGTCCATCAAAAAACCCTTTCTAACTCATAAACATTTTTAGCAAAGTAACAAGGCACAAACTCAACATGTTATGAGAAATCCAATTACAAATTCATTGAGAAAAAAATGACAGGAAAACAATGTCATTCATAGGAGCCTCTCTCTCCAAACTCATCTTTCTAAGAAGTTTTTACTATTTATTGTAGAGGTCTTTATCACCCTTGGTTAGGTTTATTTCAAGATATTTAATTTTTCTAATGCTATTGTAAGACCTGAAAAATGAGGGCACCCCAGCGCCCCATGCCTCAGAAGGCGACACCCATATCACTCGAGAGATACAGTCTCGATGCAATAGCAAGAGGATTTTTTTTATCCAGAGCTCTGGGGTCCACAGTCATACACCACACAGGGGCAGAGGATTGTGGGACCCCAGTGCAGAATTGGGACAGCTTTTATAAGTTTACAACAAAGTCCATGAATCACAAACCAATCATTCCTTAGCAGCAAGAGCCCACATTCTATGGACCAATTAGTTTCCTATTTTCTTGTAGGTCTATTGCTGCATGAACTCCTGGATGGGGGTAATGGTGTAAGCAGTTTATAGAAGCAAGATAAGCAGATAATTAGCTCATTTTCAGTTACCTTACGGGGCCAGGATCACCTATTCAAGGCCTTTTTGCATAGCTCTTAACAAAGGGTGGGCTCTGAAATTCGATCTTTTACCTAGTTTCTAACAAAGCGCAGGCTCTGGAATATGAAGTGTTTGGGGCTCCTTAGAAGGCTGGAGTTAAGAGCTTCTTTGGAGCGAGAGAGCATTTTAAACTTCTGACTTCTTGGGGTCATTAGAGAGTTAGGCTGTATTTTCTGTCCTTTCACTACCACAATGGAGTAGTTGACCTGATTTCTTTCCCAGAATTATTGTGTCTGTTATATAGAAAAGCTACTAATTTTATATGCAAATTTTGTATCTTGATATTGCTTAAGAGTTTCCTGGCGGAGTGAGCGTCTTAGGGTTTCTATTGCTGTGAAGAGACACCAGGACCTTGGCAACGCTAGACCTTGCCATGACCTTGGCAATGCTAGAGAGGTAGATGAGAGTTCTATAGCCTTTTCAGCAGGCATCAAGAAGAGAGTGACACTGGGCCTGGCTAAGGTTTCTGGAACCCAAAGCCCACCCCCTGACACATTTCCTCCAACAAGGCCACACCTACTCCAAAAGAGCCCCACCTCCCAAGAGTGCCACTTTCTGTGAGCTTCTGGGGGCCATTTCTATTCAAACTACTACAAGGTTACTCAGGATGTTAGGCAAGGAGGGAAACAAGTGAAATAGAACAAGTACAGAACAGGACTGACTTAGCCTAATAAGTTGACATTAGATACTAGAAAAAGTAGGAATAAAGAGGAGATAGAATCTGGGTGGATATGCAGGACATGAAAACCAATTACCCTGATCTCTGGATTCCATTTGAGATATCTCAGAGTCCCCTCCTTAGTTCCTAGAAACTTACTCTATCCCTGGGAGTCCTTCTCTGATGGGATGTTCTATTCTCTGCTCAGAGCTGTTTTTTAGCTATTCATATTACAGCTTCTCAGCACACATCTGCAGCAACTTCTGGTTTCCAATTGCGGATACTCACTGCGCCCTCATGCAGCTCTTCCTGATGTTTTTCATAATACTTGAAGTCTTAATGAAAATCCCCTGTAGACATTGCTTGTGTGGCTTTTAGCTTCCTGACTTCTACCAGGATCTGATGCAAATTTCTCTTCTGAAATTTGCAGTATTCTGTTAGGCAGGTTTCAGCATATAGCCCTGCTACTCTTGTTCTGAATTTCAAGGGTTTGCTACACAGAAGATCTTAGACTGCCAAGCAGCTGACATCACTAGTCATTTTTAATGAGCTATTAACAATTATAAAGTCACATTTAACTTAAAACTCTCTGATTACAAACATATAATATAAAACTTAAGCTTAAAGATGTAAGAACTTCCAAGTAGGGCATGTGGCACATGGATGACTTTAGCATGTGAGGACACTGGAAGGAGAATCTGAAAGAATAGAAAATACAGCCTAACTCCAGCCTTCTAAGGAACCCCAAACACTTCATATTCCAGAGCCCCCTCTTTGTGCTCTTTGTTAAAACTAGGTAAAAGGTCACATTCCAGAGCCCACACTTTGTTCAGAGCTAGACGAAAAGGCCTTGAATAGGTGATCCTGGCCCCACAAGGTAACTGGAAATGAGCTAAGCTTATCTTGCTTCTGTAAACTGCTTACACCATTACCCCTATACAGGAGTTCACGAAGCTATAGACTCCAAGAAAATAGGAAACTAATTGGTCCACTGAGCATGGGCTCTGATAATTTAAATTGATTGGCCTAAAAACTATGGAGTGGTACAAATCAATTGGCTCGCATTTCGAGGGCTCTCCATGCTAAGAAATGATTGGTTTGTGATTCGCAGGCTTTATTGTAAACTTATAAAAGTTGTCCCAATTCGGCACTCGGGGTCCACAGTCCTCTACCCTTGCACGGTGTACAGCTGTGGAACCCAGATTTCTGGAATAAAGAAATCCTCGGGGCTGGTGAGATGGCTCAGCGGGTAAGAGCACTGACTGCTCTCCCAAAGTTTCTGAGTTCAAATCCCAGCAACCACATGGTGGCTCACAACCATCTGTAATGAGATCCGACTCCCTCTTCTGGTGTGTCTAAAGACAGCTACAGTGTACTTACATATAATAATAAATACATCTTTAAAAAAAAAAAAAAAGAAATCCTCATGTTATTGCATCGAGACCATTTCTCGAGAGTGATTTGGGTGTCGCCTTCTGAGGCGTGGGGTGCTGGGGCACCCTCGGTTTTGGGGGATCTTAAAAATCAGGAATTCAGGGTTGTCCTTGTCCTCAATCAGTTCTGAGCCAGCCTGGACAATGTGAAATTCTGTCTCAAAATAACAACTACCAAATTATATAGCTGAGGCTTGTTTAAATTCTTCTCTGGGCTCACAGCCAGCCAATGGACCAAGCACAGGGAACCCAATGCAGGAGCTAGAGAAAGGACCCAAGGAGCTGAAGGAGCTTGCAGCCCCATAAGAGGAACAATAATATGTACCAACCAGTATCCCTAGAGGTCCCAGGACCTAAACCCCCAACCAAAGAGTACACATGGAGGAACCCATGGCTCTAGCTACATATGTAGCAGAGGATGGCCTTTTAAGACATCAGTGAGAGGAGAGGCCATTGGTCCTGTGAAGGTTCAATATACCAGTATAGGGGAATTCCAGGTCAGGAAAGTGTGGGAGGGAGGTGAGCAGGGAGAAGGGGGATGGGTTAGGGGGTTTCAGAGGGGTAATGAGGAAAGGGGATGCCATTAAAAATGTAAATAAAGCAAATATCTAATAAAATAATCTAAAAAATAAAAAATAAATAAATAAAAACAACCCTTCTCTTATTAAATGATTTAAGGTTCAATGAAGAACTATGACAGGCAATCATAAAGCATATTAAATTAATTGTTAGTAGTAAAATTTGGCCAACAGGTTACTTTAGCTGATGAGAAAGCCACACTATATTTCTGACATACTTTTCAAATTGTTTATTGTTTTGTTGCTTGTTCTTGTTGAATAATTTGATTGCTTAAATAAATACTAAAGAAGGCCAAAGAAAAGCAATTCCAGTGGGAAAAATAACAATAAAGAAAAACGAGGCAAATGTAAAAAATAAATATGCAAAATTTGTGTTTAAGTAGGTGTAAGTGTACTGCGCAAAACAATTTATAAAGCCTTTTGGGTTTATAAATATATGTCAAAAATCTAATGTTTACCCGAATACAGAGATAATGTTTATCTCTGTATACCCGAAAAGCTTTATGAATAGTATCCCAATAACATAGGTTAATCACAGACTAATAAACAGGACCTCATGAAACAAAAAGATTCTGTACCAAAAGGACACCATTATTCAAGTAAAGTGTACCCTACAGAATGGGGAAAGTCTTTACCAGTTATTTATCTGACAGAGGATTAGTATCTAAATACACAAAGAACTTAAAAAGCCGAACGTTAAGAAAACAAACAGCCCAGTTTGAAAATATAGCATGGAACTAAACAGTGGACACAAAAGATGAAATACAAATGGTTGGGAAAGACTCTTTTAAATATTTGATATCCATAGACATCAATGAAATACAAATAGAAACTACATTGATATTTCATCTTACCCCACTCAAAAAAAAATGGTAACAAATGCTGGTGTGGACGTGGGAAAAGTTAGCGATATCCAGTGGTGATCTGAGTACACAGTGATGCAGCCACCATGGAAACCAGTGTACAAGCTCCTCAGAGTACTGAAAGTACATCTACCACCTGATCTGGCTTGGACATACATTTGAATGACTCTTAAATTTTATCACAGAGATACCTGACCATCCACATTCATTGACGCTGTACTTATATTTTCATCAGGATCACATTTGTAAAGAAATACTAATATTGACAAGAACCCAATGTGACTACAACATAACAAAGTGCTCAAAAGCAATATTGTACAATAGTTCTCTAAATCATTTGACAAAGTTTTGTACTTCAACTTTAGTATTAATCTTTTTTTTTCTCTTTCTTTGAGACAGGGTTTCTCTGTGTAGCCCTGGGCTGCCCTGAAACTCTGTAGAGCAGTCTGGCCTCTAACTAATAAAGATCTGCCTGCCTCTGTCTTCAAGGGCTGGGATTAAAGGCATGTGCCACCATGGCCTGGCTATAGTATTAATCTTTAATCTCTAAATTCTGGTAAGATCACAGTCTAATATCAGGAGAGAACCCTTGTGTTTAAAGCATCAATGGACCAAAATTTGTTCTAAGCTTATATTAATACTTAAACTATTAAAACAACATTAGCAAAAGAGGAATTAAAATTCTTATAAAAAAAGACAAATGACATAAAAATTGTTCCGAAACACATGTACACATGTGCTTTGAATTGTCTTATTGCCCAGATAATCTTAGTAAGAAAGATGGGCTTTTTGTTTAAGCCAATGTTTGTGGATTTGTTTTTCTTCCTTTTCTTGTTTTTATAATTTAGTATTTTTCTCCAATGGGTGCTCAAGTAGCCCAGGCTGGCCTAAAATTTGCATGGCTGATAATGACCTTGAGTTCTTGATCCTCCTGAGTTCTGGAGTTCCGGGAGCCACACCCGATTGTTTTCAGTACTGGTAATTGATCCCAGGGCCTTTTGCATTCTGGGTAAGCACTCTATATCCCCAAAGCAGGTTCTGCATTTCTGATGAGCTCTCAGATGATGTTCATGTTGCTCCTCTGTAAACCACACTGAATAGCTGACATTTAGGAGGCCAGGAAGAGATGGGGCAGGTGAAGAACAGGAGGTAGAGTGGCTGCCTCTTCAGAGCCTTACAAATCACAATAACCCTTAGAAAAAGTGTCCAACACTAGAGTAAATAAACCTATATTTTCCATGTTTGCTTTTGTTTTTTTGTCAATGAGATAACCACTCCCAGCCCTACCTTTCCCCAATATTATCATCTTAAATTTTTTTAAAGATTATTTTAAGAATGTGGAAAAACAGTTCTGTGTTTGAGTGAGAGCTGCTCTAGCAGAGGACCCAACTTTGATTCCTAGCACCCATGTCAGCCTGTAACTCCAAATCCAGGATTGCCTGGCACCTCTGGTTCTTATAGGTACCTACTCTCTCGTTCATATATCCGCACACAGGCACACACACACACACACACACACAACACCCACAGACACAAACATCCACTGACACAGATGTACACAGACACAGACACATAGACACAGAAATAGACATACCCACACACATACACACAGACACTGAGAGACACATTCACTGACACAGGTGTACATGGACACACACACATAGACACAGAAACTATACACACACAGATACCAACACACAAACACACACATACACTCACTCACTCCCTCATATACACAGACATCAATACATACACTAATCAAAAATAATTTTTTAAATTAAGATTTATTTTTACTTAGGTGTTTCTGTGTGTCACATGTGTGTATGTATGTACCCGAATATACTAGGAGAGAGTGTTGGTGTGGAATCCCCTGGTGCTAAACTTACAGGCAGTTGTGTACTGAGAACTGAACCATGGTCCTCTGGAAGAGCAGAGGAGTTTTTCACTGTTGAGCCATCTCTCCTGTCCTTGTCTTCTAGAACACTATTATTATTATTAGCACTAGAATAAAGCCAAAAGAAGTGATTACAGTTTGTGTGAAATAAAATACTCATTTTCCCAACAGTTTAAAAGGCAGGAAGAATGATCAAAGGAACATTTTCTTAGGACTGAATGGAATTGAAATAAGTAGGGTCAGTTTTCACATAAATATATGCTTTGCAATTTAAGTGACTTTTTTCCTATGCAATATTTTACACTCAAATCACTCTATGGTGTTATTTAAATCTTTAATGCATTTTAATACTGTGATTTTATTCCTAAACAATCAAAGTCTATTTTCAACACTTGCCAGATATTCTGTATAAATAACCACTTACCAAAACAACTATTCACATGTAGAACATTTCAGTTGTCCCCAGAATGCCTTTGGATTGCCTAACAAAAATACAATTAAAGAGTTGAAAAGAAATTTGATTTTATGAAGGCATAAAGAAATGTGATAATCCAGAGGATAGTTTTAGGAGGGCTTTAGTTTAATGTTATGGCAACTGAGTGAAAATCTGAATTCGGCTGCTTGATATATCGGGGACAAGTTTCAAAATCAAACCCTTTTTCTGGTGTTCATAAGAACCAAAAACCTCACAGACAATGACTAAATTCTATATTTCATTAACCCACAACAAGGTACTTGGGGCTGAGAGACACAGACATTCCCTGACACAGATATACAAAGGCACACACATAGACACAGAAACAGACATACACACATAGATACGGACACACACACACACACACTCACATACACAGACACCGATACATACACTAATCAAAAATATGTTTTTTAAATTAAAGTTTATTTTAATTAAAAATTTTCACTTACAGCAGCAAAGGAAGAGGTCCTCCACAGCAGCCCACCTATTACTCACAGGTGTGTATAGGCCAGGTAGAGTTTGAGATCAGAAATGATTGGTGGCTTTGATGGCAATAAGTGCTGGTACTTCTGGGTGGTATTTGTAGAAAATACCATATTTAAAAATACCCCTTCCCACTTTAGAACTGGGTGCCCTGTTCTACTTCTCCTCTCCTGCTGACACTCACAAACTCAACTCCCACGGTGACAAACAACAACCTTCCTTACCACTAACATCACAGCTCTGGTACACTTCGCCAACCCTTTCGTTTCCTTCAACATCAACTGCTCAGTTTCTCTTTAATGCCTAACCTACAGCACAGGCTTCTCTCAGTCCAGATCGAAGTTCATCCACAGAACTGAGAGGCTTAAATCAGACACAAAGCTTCCAAACAGGTAAGATGAGGGGATGTCCCCAACCCTGAAGTTTCGTAAACTGGAGAACAGAGCATGGACACTAACAGGAGTCACAACCCACGGCTAGCTTCTAAGCAATATGTGCTGCAGTTCTCTGAAGTTTGGGACCCTTATAATGTTGCTAAGCTGTGACCTTTAATCAAAAGTTGGTTTTATCAATGTCCCTATTGTGAACAAAACTAATTCCAAGAGCATGAGAAAATCTGAAGCTTGTGTGGAAGACAGAAATTTTCAGAGAATACATTCAGGATTATAGCCCGATGGCTAGCACAGTGCAAATCTTTTACATTCTTATATGAAGGCTCATGCACGATGTTTTATACTTCTATTTTAGCAAGAGAGTCCTTTATTCCTCAGGAGGAGTTTATTTTTTTATTGATTATTTTAAAATCTAATACATAATACTTGGATTACATTGCATTCTTTCAAAAGGCAATGTGCCTTCATTGTAAAGAACTTATTAGCAACTTTTTTAAAAATAAGCATTTGTACACTTTCAGAATTCAAGGAAAAATATAGCTAATTTTGGAATGTTTCCTTTCAAATTTGTATGAATAAAGCATATCCAGACTACATGACTGCTAACTTGCTTTTCTCTTCTACTAAGATACATTTTTAATAGTTTATTTGGTTACACGAAATCTATTATGCACCAGCTGTTTACATAGTAAGAATAAGAATGTTACTTTTTAAAAAGGTTAGCCCAGTGTCTCAGCAGAACATCTGCATAATAAAATGTGAAAATTTTGCATGTGGCTTTGAGAACACCCAGGAAGATCATGTTTTAGACATTATAGAATCATAAAAACTAGCTACAGGCTTATCAAAGCTCAGATACCTTATAGCGCTACACTGGGTCTCTATCCAGTGAGTACATAATGGTATCACTGGAAATATGGATTTCCAGTCAGTTAGTAGTGATACTGACGCTGCTACCCTTAGGAAACACACACACACACACACACACACACACACATCAAAGGACAGTGGAGGGATTGCCCAGAGGCTACCCAGGCTGGGTCCCATGTTATGTAGCATTGCTTGGAATTGCGGTTTCTTGAATTTTCTAGTTTCCCATACCAGAGTTTGCCTTTAGGATTCAATGAAAGTCCCTGAAGCTTCTTCTGTCCCTCAGAAAGAAGCACAATGAACAATTTAAAGGTTTGTTTAAAACCTACACCTACCTACACCTGTGGATTACTGCTTTGATTTATGGGTAGAACTTTGTCCCATAGACCCCTTTAACTATGAAAGACTGAGAACAGTATTTATGATTGCATGATTTTAAAGTTATATATGTTTCATCACTGAACAAATATTTGCTATCATGGACATTCTTGTATTTAAATTTTGATCTGTCTCGAAGCAGGATATCAGTCTGCAGTCCAGGCTGTCTGGGAACTCACCATGCACCCCAGAATGGTCTTCACATCCCTGACAAAGAGCAATTTAAAGGGATGTGGGCATTTTGGCTCACAGTTCTCAGATACATCCACCATAGCTTGAGATTCAGACAGTAGGAACTGGACGTAGCTGAAGACAGTGAACGCTTGTGCTCAGCATGCCTTCTTTTTATGAAGCCCAGACTCTCAGCGTTTGTAATGGTGCCACCCACATCACCCTAATCCCTCACAGATGTGTCTAACCTAATCTAGATAATTCTCACGGGAATTCCTGGAGGTCTGTGCCTTTGGTGATTCTAGATCCTACCAAGTTAACAATCAGTGTTAACCAGCACATCTTATAATAATCATCTGTGTCCTGCCTTTCATTTTCTTTAAATGTGTGTTGTTTGGCTTTTGTCAAGTTGACATACCTGGGAAAAAAGAATCTTATTATGAGAAGGACTTCCTCAGACTGCCTGTGAGCGAGTTTTAGGGGGCATTGTCTTGATGACTGGTGAATGTGGGAGGGCCCAGATCATCATGGGTGGGGCCTCCCCTGGGCAGATGGCCCTGTGTTGTATGATCAAGCAGCTGAATTACCTGTGAGCAGAAAGCCAGGAAGCAGCATACAGTTCCCACCTCCAGGTTCTTGCCTTCTCTTCCTTTGACAGACTGTGATGTGGAAGAGCAAGTCGAGACAATCGCTTCCCAAGCTGCTTTTGGTCGCGGCATCATATCACAACATTAGAAACCCTAACGAACAAAAATGGTACATTTTGATGAAGAGAAGTAATAAGTCATCAAATTAATGTGTCAGTGTTACAGGATATTTGATTACAGTACATAGAAAAACCTAATTGTTAGCAAATTATATGAATTTAAGTAGATGTCAGATTCAGTTATGTGTGTCCTGAAGAGTTGCAGTTTGGGTATGCCTCTATTTTCTTTTATTTTTTTAAACAGAGCTGAGGACTGAACCCAGGTCCTTGTGCTTGCTAGGCAAGCACTATACCACTGAGCTAAATCCCCAACCCATTGGGTGTGCCTCTAAAAGCCTCCAGAGAAAAGAATGCCAAGGATTGGAAAGTTCCTGCCTATTTTAAGGCATTTTGCTTAGGAGAGTTCTTGTAGTCTTTGCTCTATGTCCCCAGGCAAAGTCAGCCTGATGGCCTTTGAGCTGCCCCACCACAAAGGTGAAATGATTTGGCAACCTAGTGACTTGTCTTGGAGCACCCACAATGATGGTGATGTGTTTTACCCTGCCAAGGGTGTAAGGGAGGAGCTAGAGGCTTCCATGATAAGCAATCAGACCTTTGAGAACTCTCTTTAAGCTAGAAGGACCTTATGGAAGAAGCACCTGGTAAGAGAGGGATTTATTTTTCTCTTTGGGCTTGCAGGAACAACAGAGAAACAGCTGGAGTATACAGGTAAAACAGTAGACTAGGAAAGAGAGCTAAGAAGCCCTCTTGGGTTTAGAGAAGATCAAGAGAAAAGTAGATTAGCTCCACAGACTGATACAGATAGAAAGATATTTCTAAAGAACTAGCAGTTTAGTTGTAGAATTAGACTTGTAAATAGGTGTTTTGTAAATAGTTAAGAAAATAAAATTACATCGCTGAGCTAGCAGGTTTTACCTCACTTTCTGCCTCTTGTGCCTTTATTGGCATAAATACACATTTTTTTTCTGTCATGATGACAATATACATAATTTTATAAAATAAAATTATTTTACAATTAGAAATAGAATCAATTTGTATTTGATTTAGGGATATGCATTGAGGCAAAGTCACCTCATTTTTTCCATGTGTGCGTGAATCATATTGATGCAAATTATATATAATACATATATACATACATACTTTTTCAGCTATCATTTTTCATTTTCTGAGATAATCCTCCTGCTTCAGCCCTCTGCGTGCTGGGAGAATTACACATATGAGCCACCATTCCATCTGGATGTACTGTTTATCTCCCACAGTCCTTTTTCATTATTTAGATGGCTTACATCTGTATTATACAAAACCTGTACTTAGGTGTCTGTGGAAGGGTGTTTATTCTGCGCCCTTCCTTTATTTATCCATCCCGTCACCACTAGAACATTTTCCCAACTCTTAACTACTCTCCTCACATTGGGTTCCATGCAGCTTCATTATGCATCAAGAGATCAAGAATTTCTTATCTATTTTTCCTTTTTTCATTTCATGTCTTAGAATAAAGGTTTCCTCCCTTTGCGTGCACATGTGGCCCTGTTCTGAGACTAAGTACATCAACACTGACTAGATCAATTACAGACCTTGTAACAGTTGTGTGTGATAACCCATGAATACAGCATAACCCGTTTTATTTTGCTCTTCAATTTATTTTGAAAGTGTTTTTTATCGTTCTCTCTGTAGAGTTGGCACTTTTATTTTATTATTTATTGCAAATCAAATTCTCTTAAAACTTAGAATTTGGTTTATTACTACCCCACTAAAGCACAACCAACCACTGAGTTTCACTTTATTTGGGGAATGGAAGAACGTACATCTACATTGATGATTCTATTTAAGGCCTACACCTGTGGTCCTAGCACTGCCTAGCATGAGGCAGGTAGACCAGGAGTCCATGGCTAGACCAGATTAAATTAGGAGGCGGGGCACACATAAGACACTGTCTGAAAATGAGAAAGACAGACACACTTCATGATAAGGAAACTGGAGTGTTGCAGATAAAAAACCAAATCATCTTTATGGCTATCTTTAGTGCTCTAACTAGCCACTAAGGGCCCAGCTGTAGGGATTAGCATCCTGTAAACTATCAGGTAAAACCTTTGGAATGCATTGTTACCAAGAGGACTAACTTCCACCAACCAAAAGGGAAGGATATCATGAACTATCCTTACCTAAAGCCTATGGGAGAATCATCTCCTGATGTGACTTAAAAATCTGTGCAATTGCTTTTATATTGAAACGTTTTTAAACCAACCTGAATCAATATTCCCTGGTCATAGTAATTATTACTTGATCCAAAATAAACAGTTTTATTCCCACCAAGATGACAGCTGTTTTGCATGTACAGTTTCCAGGGAGTGTTAGTTTATTAAGTTAGTAAGTTTTCCTACATTTTGGGTTTTTCTATGCACCATAACAGAACATCTATGAATTGTCGCGTTTATTATCTCCTAAACTACTCTTTATTTTCTCATATTATCGAGTAACACACCTCATTTGAATCTTAGAAATAATCAATTTAAATTGTAAATTCAATAACAATCTGTCTTTGTATATGATCTCTTTTCTGTCTCACATACTAAGTCCCACCCACATTTCCAGAAAAGAATCCTGCAATTCCTCCTAAGTTTCATGAGGCAGAAACCTCTTGAAAACTCAAGTCTCTCCAGCTGAAGCTGCCTCAGCCCCGGCTCGTAGCCCCGCCCCTCAAACCGAGCCAGCCAATCAGCAACAGACTCCCTAGAGGAGGCAGCCAATCAGAAGCAGCGTATTTTACGCGCCCAACTTGCGAAGATGGCGGTAGGCGGTGGCGCGCGGGCTCTTCGCGGAGCCGTTGCCCAGCTCCTCTGGAACAAAATGTGAATGCAGCTGGAGGACGGTGCCACGGGAATGAGTCGGCGAAGGAAGCATGCGGACAGCCCTGCCCGGAGGAGCACGCCGCGCAGGGCGGCTGCCGAGAACCGCAGCCCGGCGGCGGAGCGGTGCCCGCGGGGGTACAGGGCGGCCCGCAGCTCCCAGCTCAGCCGGGAGGGAACGCGGTCCGCGCGGCGGGCTCGGCGGCGGGCAGCGGCTGACGGCGGCCGCAGCCCCGGGGGTGAGGAGAGGGCGGGAGCGGAGCCCGGCGGTGTAGGACGCGGCGGGAGGCTTGGGGCTGCAGAGCGGAGTCCGCTCAACCCGCCTGTCTGACGGACTCTGGCTGTGGGCGGGGTGGAAATTGGACGCCCTGGCCCCCTTTTCCTCGTTTCCTCTCTGTTTTGTTTTGCAAAAAGGGCCACCTCAGAAACTGTGGTGCGCTCCCGGAACCTGCTAGGTGCAACATCCGGTTAGCCTAGCGAACCGATGGTGCGTTCCTTTCTGTAAAAATTTTGGAGTTAAAAGATTTGTATCCCAGTAAGGACCAGACTCATAACCCCTACCCTAGAGTGTGTTCTTAAAATACAACGTCTGTTGCCTTACCTGTTTTCTGCCAGGATAAAAACGAGGCTGGGAAAGAACAGTAACATTGTAAAAATTGAAGTGATTCTAGACCGAGGTTCCCTAGAAACAAATCACTCATGGTTTTGGAGTGGATGGAGTAAAAAAAATTGGATAGTGTTGACAGGAGGGGCTTGTGAAAGTTTAGCGTGGGTTTCTGTTTGGATGCATTTGCAATACATCTGCTGACGTCATGGTAGGTGCCAAAAGCCTGGTGATAGTAATTCAGTAACCAGGGTATCATTCCTGGGCTTATGGAATTTTCAAAAAAACACTTCCTAACTACAGTGCTAAACTTATGAAGTATTAAGACATCATTTTTGTTGAAACATTTCTATTGTGGTTAACGTAATTGTCTTTAAGAGACAAGTTTTTTTTTTTTTATTGGACATAAAAATTAGTTTGTCTAAGCTATTATTTGACTTTAGCTCTTATGAAGTAATGCTTACAAGCACCGATTGTCATCTTATGCAGAAAAGGAGACACCAACACAAGTTCTGAAAATGGATTTATTATCCTGTACCTTCAGTTCTCCAAACGATCCAGATGGACAGACTGATATCTTTTGGGATCAAAATTCTCCAATGACAAAACAGTTAGGTAATCTGTTATTATTTTTATGTGGGTAGGTGCTTGAAGTATTATTGTTGGTAACATCATAATATAATGTTTTAGAATCTCTTGTGTGGCCGGGCTGTGGTGGCACCCGCCTTTAATCCCAGCACTTGGGAGGCAGAGGCAGGCGGATTTCTGAGTTCGAGGCCAGCCTGGTCTACAGAGTGAGTTCCAGGACAGCCAGGGCTACACAGAGAAACCCTGTCTCGAAAAAACTAAAAAGCAAACAAACAAAAAAGAATCTCATGTGTGATTTTTTTCTGTCTAATATGTCATGGTATTAGGGTGGAGTCATTTAAGTTGTACTGATTACAATTGTTTCTTAAAAAGTGACAACTGATTTTAAAATTCCTGGTCTAAAATTTATAGAAGTGTCTATTTCTTCAGGTAAAGGAAGAAGAAGGCAGATTTCCAGTGCATACAGCGATGAGATTTCACATATTGTTAATCGTATTGCTCCTCAGGTAAGTAAGTCTCATAGTTTATAAAACAGCAAAAATTGTATACAGTGTGCTTGTATGGTTCTTTCATATGTAAAAAGCAACCAAGATTACATTTGGCTTTTCTGAGTGCATGTCTTGAAAAAGGAATGAACTATAGATAGTGCAATATGCATCGGAATCTGTGGGATCTGGCTTCATGACCCCTCTGGATATCCAAATCTACTAATTTTGAAGTTCTTTTACATAAAGTGCTATGATTTTGCATGGTAACCTGTGCATGTCGTTTTATATACTCTCTCTGTCTCTTTCTTATCATTCATTTGATAATGCTGAAACTCAAACTCGGGGACTCCCTTTACTGGGCAAGTGCCCTCCCACTAAGCTATGCCTCCACTCCCTCCAG
Source organism: Apodemus sylvaticus (assembly GCF_947179515.1). Lineage (NCBI taxonomy): Eukaryota > Metazoa > Chordata > Mammalia > Rodentia > Muridae > Apodemus > Apodemus sylvaticus. The sequence goes on along the minus strand of NC_067482.1, from coordinate 93,044,998 downwards.
AATATTTAAGTGATCTCTAGGTTATTTATTCCTTAAGTAATGTAGTTGCTATGGTGTACGAAGTTTTTATTGTTAGTGCTTTATTGATTAGTGTCAGTTGTAGAGAGAGACACAGTAGAGAGAGAAGCTCACCAAGATGCTAAGCCTTCATTTTCTGAAGGAGTAAAGGGCTTCAGCCTTCTTGGAAAAGACTGATATCAGCTAGTTCACTCCAGTTACTTTCTTCAGACATCATACAGTGTTAAGTGGGGGCTGGGAAAGGTTCCAAAGTTATCTTGCCCTTGCTGCCCGTGAGAGCAGACAGTCCACACAAATCTTCATCGCTTTTGATCGTGGCTAGCCAAAATCAAAAATAAGAGTTCCAGGTTTGCCACAAGTGTCTTAGGACCAAGGTTGGTGCTGCTGCAGGCAACCTCTTAGGTGCAGATTCTCCAAAGATAACATTTCTTCAAGGTTTCAACAGTTTCATTCTCTACTGATTGACCCAAACATGGCAAAGGCTTTGCTGAAACATTTCACTCCAAGCCAGACACAAGGGCTTTAAGGTACATGTCACTTAAAGTCACACATAAAGGCTTTACATCTACAGTGCTTCTTCACTGTCCATAGTGAAAAGTTTCCCTATTATAGTTTCTCTTCTTAGTATTCTTAGTGACTTAGGAAATCACCCAGAAACACTGTAAAATTAGATCTCTGGATGTAGATATAGGCCTTATGAGTCCTCTTCTCCGGTGACTCCCAGGGAGTCAGTTAAACGTTCCTAACCCCAATTCATTCAACCATAAAGTAGAATAAACTGCCAGCCTTGCTTTCAGTGGATTATTAGGATTAAGGTACATAAAATTTTACAATAAACCGAAGAGTGCTAAAAATAAAATGTTAATGGTGATTTGATTTGTAGTTTTTTTCTTTCCTTCAATTTTTGTGCTGCTTGAGTGAGGAAGATTCAATCATTTAACACAAAGGAGTCTAGTAACTCATTCCTTTTATTAGTCCTATCACTGTTAGTAAGAGCTTGAGCCCAGAAGAGAAACTGTTCTGAGTTTTTCTTTCTTTTTTTTTTTTTTGCTTAATTTTTTTTTACATTTTAAAAAATGTGCGTGTATGTGTGTATATGTATATTTATGTATACATTGTGTGTGTATATATATACATACTTACTTGTCTGCCCACACCCACAGCATGTGTGTGGAAGAGGTCACCTTGCCAGATTCAGTTCTCTTGTTCCACTTATGGTGTTCCCAGAGAATGAACTCAGGTCATGAAGCTTGGTAGCAAATACCGTTTTGCCAGCCCCCTTTTTCTTAATTAACAACACTTAAATTCAAAGAATATCTAAGTTTTGCTTACTGTTATCTTTGAGGAAATTGTATTTTTCCTTAATATGCCCTTGGATAGTGCTATGTATTATTGGCCTATAGTAATGACTCGTAGATGCCACTGGTCCAAAATGTGATTATGAGGAATCACTATATCCAAAAAGAGAAGATAGGTACAACCTTTCTCTGGCTACAGAAACTAAATTTAAAATCAACAGTCAGTACAGTTTTGTAGGTGGTAGCTCTGCTTCCCATGTTGTCATGCCATAGGATTCATTGTATCAACTCTTCATTTCTGAAGTACATTTATGCTATATTATTATTATTACTGTGTGTGTTAACAATATGTCTTTATTAACTACATCAAAGAAGCACAGTAAAGTTTGGGCTGATCAGCCTAACATGAATACATGATACAATGTTCAGTGTACTGTTAGCTGCTTAATTAAATGGGCTGGAAATAGCAACTCCTGTGAAGAAAGACAGCAGTACTAGGATTACTCAATCAGTGTCTTCTGCTGGGCATTCTTAAAGCAGGTTAATTGTTGGCAGCATTAATATCTCTCGGAAAATGTCATACTCTCATATTTGCAGTTTTCTTAGTTATCTTCAAATCATTTAATTTCTTCCTAATGGTTTCTGATTTAAGTTTTTAAGACGCACATTTGCATATTAGATAGTCATTTCATTTTTAGTAGTGATTTCTTCAGTGGTATTTGAGATTTTTATTTTCCTTATTTATATAACTTTGTACAGTGCTCACTAAGATCAATTGAAAGCTTAGACAACTTGTATAGCACCTAGAATGTACTTAGGAATCAGTAAGTTATGTAATAATCATAATTTAAAATAAGCAGTTATAAGTAGTTCATAAACATACAAAGACTCTTGGTATATATTCTTAAGAGGCTACATAAAATTATTATGACTTGTTGAAACTTTATATGAATTTATTTGTAAGTGGTCAGATGCCAAAATTAAGTATTAAGAATATTACTTAAGAGTGCTGTACAAACAACTCAGAAAATATTGAGTCTTCCAGTGAAATTAACTGATTTTATTATTTTACAAAACTAAAGATCTTTTCACCCAAACCTTCAGGCAAGTAAATGTAAAATGGCCCTTTATTTTTTAAACATTGTTGTTTTCCGTGGACACATGCTACTAGGCACATATTTCCTAAAGATCAGAGGACCATCAGTGGAGGGATCTCCCACACTAGGCTCGAATTAGAACAGAGGACAGTCAGTGGAGGGATCTCCCACACTAGGCTCGAATTAGAACACCTTGTAATCTAGTAATGAGGCAAATTTTTTGACCTTGTATCACCTTTTATACTTATATTCTTTCTGGTTACTATAAACAAGTAGGATTAAGTAATTTGGTTTGCTAGTTTGATTTATACCAGTGGTTCTCAAGTTTCCTAATGCTGTGACTCTTTAATACAGTTCCACATGTTGTGGTGACCCTAAAACAAAATTATTTTTCTTGCTACTTCATAACGAATTTTGCTACTGTTATGAATCATAATGTAAATATTTTCAGACATGGGGGTTGCCAAAGGGGTCATGAACCACAGGTTGAGAACCCCTGGTTTATATTATAAAGTTCATTTCATAACTTGTTACCGACCTCGTGGGGGTCTGCCTCGGGGGAACCAGGGTTCCTTGATCCAGGAAGACACAGGTCTGGCAGAAACATGACAAACTCACATGACCACAGAGGTGGTTTAAAATTTGAGTGTATTTCTCAGATATCTCTCAAAGTCTAGTCCAGTCAACATCTCCAATTAAGCATCATATACATTTGTAAAAGGCTAGTTAGGCTTTCTCGGGCGATACGGGGTGTTTACCCCAAGTCCAGGGTCCATATGGCTAAACTGCTTCTTCATCTTGGTTTTGATGTCGCGCCGGCTCGGGAGCTGAAGAAAGATGGTTCTCGTGCCTAGCCTCCTGGCGAAAATGGCGACATTGTAGAACTTGAGAAGCTGTCTTGCTTGTGCTGTCTTTAAAGAGTCCTTTTGCCTAGTCTGCTGGTTGCATTCTTCTCTGTGCCATGCGAGCCCAGGGCCATCGTGGGCCCTGGGCAATCAGCTCTAATGGTTAGCTCTGGTAGCAGCCTCTAGCCTCTAGCCTCTAGCCTGGTAAAGCTAACTGGCTGCAGCTTGATGAATTAGCTAACTCATTTCTCCTCTGAGTGTCTCTCTCTTAGGTAGAGAGAATCTATTGCCTCTCTGTAAATCAAAAGTATCTACTGTCTTTCTCTGACTCAATTTAGTCTTTCTGAGTAACTATAAACTGTATCCTGAATCCCTGAATCACACCTGGTTAAGCTAAGAAAAGTTGTTTTCCTTAAGGGTTCCCTGGGTGAGGCCTGTAACACAAATGGTCAATTCCTCATAAAGTTTCCCTTGCTATTCAGGTGGGCCTGAGATAGCCTGTCTGCAAGCAACAAGAGTTAAAGAGTGGCCCCTGGTTCTGGAAAGACTCAGTGAAGCAGTATAGGGCAAAACCAGAACAGGGAAGTGGGAAGGGTTGGGTGGGAAAACAGGGGGAGCGAAGGGGGCTTATGGGACTTTCAGGGAGTGGGGGGTCTAGAAAAGGGGAAATAATTTGAAATGTAAATAAAAAATATATAGAATTAAAAAAAAAAAGAAAAAAGAAAAAAAAAGGCGGAACTAGAATAACTTGTGGGGGAAGGTGGCTAGGGAACCAATTTAAATGTAAATTCTTTTTACCTAGCCCAAATACTCATCTACCTGGCAGGGGCCTCATAAGATTTTTCAGATGTAAATATCTTTAGTCAGGGCTGTTGTTTGGAAACTATCTGCCCTGAAAGGTAGTAGACTAGAACCTGTGACTGGAATTTCTGGAATGCCTTTTTTACATAATAACATAAATGGTTGAAGCAAAGCAGAATTTTTTGTTGTAAGATAGATTCTAACATATCTATATTTGCTTGGTTAGGCCATGTCTCAGCTATAAGCAAATAGGAGAGTTTAAGAAATTGCCACGTGAGATTTATCTGCTTCTAAATATACGGGGAGGTCCATTATTCCCAGGAGACATTCCCCCCCCCCCCTCTGTCTGTAAAATATCATGTTTACAGACTTTCACTGGGCCACCGTGGCAATAACTTTGTGATTAAGGAACTAAAAACATACAGCAAAAATAAGTTGATTTTTCTTACTTGAAGTTTTCTGCTTTTGTCTTTTTGCCTGTTTGTCCTTTCTTAGCTTTAGCTTTGACCTTGCTGTAAAATCTCTAATGAGTTCTGACATTACTTCTATTCATACTCTCAGTTTAAGTCAAGGAAGAGCTCCCAAGTTTTAGTTAGGTAAGAGTTTATGAGGATAAGAAGACTTTAGAACATTGATACTGTAGAAAGAATTCTGAATATATTCTTATTTTCAGGTCTAATAATTGTATGTAGTTTGTTTCTGGTTTGGTGAGCATCTTACAACTAAAATGTTATTTTTCCTTCTACTAAATGCTCTTTATATGTATATAACATCGAAATGTATTTGATAGGCAATGCACTTCAAACCTTGGTTTTTATAAATATGGAATTCCTAAGTTTGAATATTACTTTTTACTTGTGGGAATGTAAATGAATCATAGCTTCTGGCTTCTCCAGCTTCTTATTGTTTGAGTTTGTTGAGTGTTTACAACAGAATTCCCCTCTCTAGTCTCCTCTCTCTCTTCTTAGAGAGGGGGGGAAGGGAGGGTGGTTGGTTTATGGGGCTCTTATGCTTCTCTTCTCTTCCCTCTTTCAAAGGATGAAAAACCAGCCACAAACTCCATGCTGGGCGTCTGGATTGGCGAAACTGCTATTCCTTGTACTCCTGGTGTAGCAAAAGAAAAATCAAGAGTGAAAATCAGCTGCACAAAGTGAGTGCAGCCTTCATTTCTTGTAATTTAATTCTATTCTTACCAACATTTTAGGTTTTAGATTAAGCCATAATAAATAGTCAACTATTTTATTTCAATATGAGAGTTAAAAACATGTTATTCTGAGAGTTAAAATTTTGGTGTTTTGTCACACCAAACTATACTAAACAGTAATTGAGTAGTTATTAAACAGTTTTTAATTAAAATGTTTCAATGTTTTTTAATAGATTAAAAACAAAAAATCGAGAAAAAGAACTTATGAAATTGGCCCAACAGTTTGATAAAAATATGGAAGAACTTGATGTGATCCAAGAGCAAGATGGGAAGAATCATGACTTTATCCAGACGACTTCAGAAATGGGACCTTTAGATAACCATAAAGATTCTGTGCAGATGGAGTCAGATAGTATAGTTCCTGAAATCAGTTGTACTCCAATAAAGAAGCAAATAAAAGGAGACACTGGGATAGCTCAGGCAAAGGGGCAAGGCAGCAGTCAGAAACCCTTTGACCAAAATGTTGAAGCAGCCTTTAATGCTATTTTTGATGGTTCCACTCAGATGTGTAGTGGACAGCTAAGCCAAGATCCGTCAGATGCTTTTCTGAACAATACTAAAACTTCCTTGAGAAAGAAAAATGCCTTAGTACAAAAGGAAATAATTACTACTGAAACTCTGCTCACTGAAAATCTACTAAATAAAACTCCAGTATCACCTTCCCCTCAGGTAGATACTACGGTAATACTAAAACCTTGTGTGACTCCCTGTCCAAGGACAGCATCTCATAAACAACCTGATGAGTTAACTGCTAATGACTTTGAGGATGATTGGGAAAGCTTACTAGGCAGTGAACCTTTCCTTATGGAAAATGCTGAAATGCTTGAACTCTTTCCTTCTACAACTGCCCAAGACACTGGTCACAAGGCAGTTTGTACCTCGATTGGTGAAAATGATACAATCACATCAAGAGCAAATATAAATCTAGGAGGAAGGTTAAGAGATTCAAAAGCAACACTGGATCTTCCTTCAAAGACACGAAACAGAGAACTAAAAAATGATGGGCAATATAGGTTTTCACCACATCCAGGTGATGAATCAAGGAAGTTACCATTCACTGGAAATAAAGTAAGATTTGAGAAATCTGTCACTAACATTGTTAGTAAAAATGAAGATTATGTTGCTGTCTCTAATCTTGAAGATAATCGTAGTAAGCGCATACTTAATGCCTCTAACAAGTCTGGTTCATACTCAAGGTATCCGAATGAACAAAATTATGAGCTTGGTGTCAACCTGCCTTTGAAAATACCTACTACTGACCCATTGGATTCTGTGTTCTTGGGCAAAGAAAACATTGTGTGTAACACAAATCAGTCTCATGGACCAAAGTTTAATTCTTCCTTTGATGACTGGAATGATCCGCTGTTGGCCAGTGAAATGATTAAAGCATGCCATCAGTTAGAGACTACCTGGGAAGCAGATGATGTAGATGATGATTTGTTATATCAGGCTTGTGATGACATTGAAAGACTAACTCAGCAAGAAAACAAGGGCAGTAAGGAGTCAGAAAGTATAAGTAATACTCCCAAATGTGGATCCAGAAATATTTCTACTGCATCTAAACAAGCAAGTCAGTTGGTGCCATCTAAACATTGGAATCTTGTCAGCTCTGCAGTGCCATTGTCTTTAGCAAATAAATCACAGATAAATAAGCCAGTGACAGTAGAGAAAAGAGACATATGTGGAGATTGTCCCAATATTTTGGATGCTACAAATTTGTCTGTGTGCTCTAAGAATTCAAGTGATAATCAGCATGTACCAGTACAAGTGAAAAGCACAAAATTTGTTCTTTCAGGAAGTTCAAATTTGAATGTAAATTTGGGTCCTGTGAGCACAACAATTGCTACTAATATGAAGTTGAGTACTGAGCAGCAATCCCACAACAGCTTAGCAGATGAAGCTCAGAATGATAACAAAGTACTGAAGTTACCAAAATTTACATTTAAGAAGAAAAATTCTCAGTTTCTTTCTCAGTTAAATCAAAATCATCTAGCAGGAAGTATGCCTGTTAGCAAAATCTCGGATTTGGGAAAAAGGGAAATTGTCAATTCATTGCTTGAAGCTAATCAACAGCAATCTTCAATAAAATGTCCTGAGTCTTTGAAACCATCTTCTCCAGGTATGTATAAAGTAGTTTTCTTTGAAAAGTATTAATGTTCTCTGTTTTGACTAATAGGTACTAACTAGTATCAAAAGAAAGTTCAGTGCTGGTTGTGACAATTTATGAGTTATTTGATGTAACCCTTTAATTCTTGTAATTCATGTTTTCTTGGATTGCTGTTCCTTCAACACATATATTTCATTAATCAAAAAGTGTATCTTGAAATTGCAACATTACTACCACCCTAAATTCAACTTTGTCCCCTTAGATTCTAATCTTTTTTTTTACATATTTGAAATATTTAATACACAGAGGAGTGTAAGATCAGAAGAACAATATAAATGTATGATTCCAGCACTTTTACTTTGCTTTTCCTCATCATTTTACATCATCAGGAATCTTCAAAACAGAAAAAAAATCTTTTAAACCCACATAAGAAGACATTTATCCTGTCTTCTTCCTCCTCCTCTTCCTCCTCCTCACTCTGCTTACAAAGCCTTTCTCCCCACTCCCACCCCGTGTGACTCCCCTGGCTTCAGTCCTTGGGGCCAGTAAACTCAGCTGAGAGCAGCTTCCCAGTAAACTTGCCTTTAATGTAATCTGTAAAAAAAAAAAAAAAAGAAGATATGTATGTGTAAAACAAACTTCAGTGTATGGTTCGTTTTACAGAAAATCTAAAGCTTACACTATAAATTTAAAAATATTGAATTATCTTTCCTTAAACTTTCTTACCTACTAAAATATAGGAATATGATGGTATGTGTAATTGGTATATGTCCTGAAACTTTAAATCATTTTATATTGTAAAAAGTGATGTTTGATTATGACATTTTCATACTTATATATAACAGTTTTATCTTAGTTGCTGCAGCCCATTACCCCTTTGCTACTGGTCCCCTCCTCTTCTCAAATGGTCACCAGTCATGTCATATGTTGTTTGCAGCATTCTTTAGTCATTCATTGATGGACACTAAGGTTGGTTCCATGGCTTTGCTGTTGTGAATACATTATTTCTGTAATAAACATGGGTATACAAGCCTATTTATTGCTTACTCTGAATCCTTCAGTAATGTACCAACAATAGTGTAACTAGTCTTAGCCTTTGAGGATAGTTAAAAAACTATCTTTAATGTAAGTTTTTGGATCCTTAGAAAATCAGCCGCGTGCAGATATTTACATGTCTGCCTTTGTGCCAGCACTGTGCAGAATTTTTCACTCTTACTTTGTGACAGAATTTGAAATCAGGTTGTTTGGATGTCTCTGGCATTATTCGTTTTACTTAGGATTGCTTTAGCTATGTGTGTTTGACTCTCTGTCTATCCATCTATATTCCTGCATAAGTTTCTCTATAAATTTTAGAATATCTTTTTCTAGTTCTGTGAAGTGTGTCATTGGAGTTTTGTCATTGGGGATTTCATTGAATGTGTTATCACCCATTTTGATGATAGGGCCATTTTTCATAGGTATAATTCTTCTCATGCATGAAAATTGGAAATATATTCATCTTCTAGTGTTTTAAATTTTTTCTTAGTTCTATGGTTGTCATTGTGTAGGTCTTTCACTACCTGGGTAGTTTGATTCCTAGAGTTTTGTTGTTGATTATTTTTGTAGTGAGTTTGATATATAGAAGAGGTGCTAGTTTTTATGTATTAGTTTTTTTTTTTTTTTTTTTTTTTTACTATTACATTACTGAAAATGTTTATCTGATCTAGTGATGTCTTTGGAGCCCTTTATATATATGATAATATAGTTTGCAGATGGATATAATCTGGTGGTGGAGTCTGTTGTTTGTATTCCCTTTTAGTGCATTATTGGTGCAGTAAGACATCTAGCACTTTGTTGAATAAGAGCAGAAAGGACAACTTTCTTTCATATCAATTTTTTTTTTCTTGAGACAGGGTTTCTCTGTGTAGCCCTGGCTGTCCTGGAACTCTCTCTGTAGACCAGGCTGGCCTTGAACTCAGAAATCCACCTGCCTCTGCCTCCTTAGTGCTGAGATTAAAGGCGTGCACCACCACTGCCTGGCTTTTGTTCCTAGATTCTTTAGGGTTGGCATCCAAGGGATTGTTCAGATTTATTTAAAATTTTCTGGGAATGTGTTGAGATGATCATGTGATTTTTTTTTGTTGTTGCTGTTGTTTTGTTTTTTCGAGACAGGGTTTCTCTGTATAGCCCTGGCTGTCCTGGAACTCACTCTGTAAGAGCAGGCTGCCTTGAACTCAAAAATCCGCCTGCCTCTGCCTCCCAAGGGCTGGGATTAAAGCCTTGTGCCTCCCCTGCCCGGCTGTGGTTTGTTTGTTTGTTTGTTTGTTTGTTTGTTTGTTTGTTTGTTTGTTTAACCTTGATTTTATTTATGTGTTGTTTATTTATTTGTGTAGGCTGAGTCCTGTCTGCATCCCTAGAATGAAGTCAGCTTGATCATGATCTTGTTACTAAGTTAGTGAATTCGATTTGCAAGTATTTTATTGAGTGAATTTTGCTGTTTTCATCCAGGAAATGTATTGTTACATCCTTATCCAATTTTGATATGAAAGTAATACTAGCTTTGTAGAATGAACTTGAATTACTTAAGATCTCTGATTTTTTAATCCAGGCAACCCAGAGCTATAGAGTTCTCTCTCTTAGCAGTGACTTAGCTATACTCTAAATGTTCTAGAGTAAGTTGTGTTTTCATTTTTACTTGATTCTAGACATTTCTAAAATTCCCTTCTGATTTCTTGAGTGACCCTTTCCCCCCCCCCCCCCATATGGATCTGATAAGAGAAGAAATCCACCAGCTGATAGATCTTAGAGGAAATTATTCCCACCTCGTGTGTCGAGTATCGAGTGTGTGTGTGTGTGTGTGTGTGTGTGTGTGTGTGTGTGTGTGTGTGTACACATGTGTTAAGACATATGACATAACATCTGTTTTAGAAAGCTTAGTGGGTTAGGAGAATTTCTGCTATGGTTGAATTGAATATTCTGTATATTTCCACTAAATTAATTTGATCTATGGAATAGTTTAACTTTGCAGGAGAGATAAAATGCATGATATGTCAGCCATTTTATCTCCTGGTTTTAGTTTTTTCTGAGAGGTCTATTGTTCTCAGATGTTTACCTTTGCATGTAACTTGATACTTCCTTCTGACACTTCTCAGTATTTCTTTTTCTAGATTTAGTAAATTTTATGTGTTAATTTTAATTAGTGGGCTTTCAATGCCTTTAGTCTGTTTCCTCGCTCAGACTACAAATGCTTTGGTGTGGTCTATTATGTCTCTATGTGTCTTTTTTTCCATTTCCTTAATAAGTTATAGCTCTCATTTCTTGTTAATACCTGTAGGTTTCCTTTGATTTAGAGTTTGCATATTGTATGTTACATTGTTGTGTTAGATATTGTGTTTCTTATGGAGCTTAATTAGTTGGGTTAGTATTTTGCAATTACAATAGTTCAGTAGGATTTCTCCTTCTTTACAGATTTCTGAACTTTCTGTAATTGTGTCTGTTAATTCCGGAAAAACATTATGTAAGAATGTTGTAAATTTTGACGAAGATTACCAAATTTCCTTTCAAATGCCTAGACAGATTTTGATTTTATTAGTACTAACAATGAGTATATTTCACTGTTACAGCCCAGTGTGTCTTAAAACACTTTTAAAAATTGTTGACAGTCTATTACCATTGTAAATATTATAAGTTTATTTTAAACCGAATATACTATAACTAATTAGGGTGAGGTTTCTAAAGTGAATTGCATATACTTTTAATTCCAGTAAAGACTTAATCCAGACTGCATTTTTAGGTAGATGTATAATTTGGCTATTCTCCTAGCAATTTTCATTTAGGTTTGTTCATAATGCTTGATCTCCCTGGTTAGTATTGCCTCACCAGTGTTTTGTATTGGTTTTTTATTCACTTTTTTTGTGATGTGTCACTAGCTAGTCTTCAAGTTATATCCTTGAAACAAAAACCTGTTAATAGCTTAAGGTCAATGTTGTAGCCTGTTTTTATACAACTAGTACATTAAATCTCATTTTTAAAATTTAAAAATTTAGTGCTTTTTTTAAATACATGAGCATAATAACTGATTTTTTGTATAAAGGTCATTGAAACATATCTGATAATTGGTTTATATATTATATATGACTATTTTTGTATAAAATGAATAGAGTCAGCAGTTGGAACGATAGCATTTTGCTATCAAAAGTTAACTTTGAGGGAGGTGTCCTATAGAGAATAGCAATTGCTGGCTCCTGTGCTTAAAAAAAAAAATAAAAACTAAGGTACTTAGTTGCTAAGTGTAGCAATTCGACCCTGTGCTTGATATTATATATACATATATAGAAGAGAGAAAGTGTGTGTGTGTGTGTGTGTGTGTGTGTTAGAAAGGCAGATGGCAGAGTGTTTAACTCTTTCTAAATCTTTTATAGTGTGATTTCATTCATTTGAAATTATTTTCCAAATTATTAAACCAATTTTAAAGTCTTTATTTTGTACCATTGTGGACTAGTAGCTTGTTTTTATAAAATATATTTTGGTATTTCTCTGGTATTGAAAGTGGCAAAAGTCTAGCTTAGAAAATAATAGACATCAAAGCTATCTTAGGAGTTGATTTGAAATGAACAATTCTTGAGTATCCTTTCCCATTTCTGGTTATACCAAGAAACAAAGTAGATGGATAATATATTTTGTGAAACATGCCCCTTCATTAATATTATATTTGTTATGCATACATGTAATTGTATAATATGCATACATAATATACATATCTGATTTAATAGTCAAACCAGAGTGATGAAAAAACAAAGATTATGGCAGATATTGAGAATGACTTAGAGTCTATAAGATTAATTCCTGTGCTTTGTTTAATTTTTAGATGAAGAAGAGAGAAATAGGAAGTATTCTCCTGAAGAAATTCAGCGGAAAAGGCAGCAGGCACTGGTTCGAAGAAAGGCCAGAGCATTACATACTGTGCAGTCCACTCCCATTTCACTGCCTTGAGGAAAGTCGGGTTAAGATGGTTTCCCAGCTATTGATCACTATCTATGATAGGACTTTTGTTCTGATTTCTCTGTGAGAAATTCAATGCTGACTTATCAAGCATAATTTATTATTTAATAAATCAGTGTTTACAGTAGAAAATGAAACTTTCTCAGATATGTATGTGAATTATGTATAAAGTTTTTGAAAAGTTAACAGTTATGTATATACAGAGAAAAGTGCTTGTCTTTATTAAATATGGTAGCAAATGAGCCTCAAAAATAGCTGTAAAGTTTCTGTAGAAGGCTTTCTCTAGTTCAAAGATTAAAATTGCTAAGTGAACAGCAGCTTGGTTTTGTAGTGTCATTTACAGTTAAGGATTTTTTATACATTGTCAATTTTCAACTAATATTCCTCTAGTCTTACTGGTCTTGCTGAAAAATAGAGAATTTCTGTTTACTTTCAAGAAAATTGTGTTTAATTGCTATCCAGAAGTAGCTAATTTTAATATTCCTAAAATGTGATTCAATTTGAAGACATTTCACTGTTAGGAAAACCACAGGCTAGGCATTAAGTCTAGTTTAGCACAAAGAGAAAACAGGAAAAAAAGAAAACAAAGCTTTATTATGTAGGTAATAAAGCATCATTGACAATTAGAATTGGCAGAAACAGCATCTGATCCAGCTTCTTTATCATAGAGGTTAGACAGGACAGTTCAAGCTCTTGCTTTTCTTGGTGTACGTATGTTTTTGAGTCAGGGTCTTGCTGTGTGGCCCAGGCTGGCCTTCAACTCTGTCACCCAGATGGCCGCAGACTATCAGCGACCCTCTTGCCTCAGTGCTCTTCCGTACAGCTGTATGCCACCACGCCCAACTTACAGTGTTACTTTCAAAGTCACAGACAAATTAAACCTGTCCTTATGTGAGAATGGTTTTTCTGAAGATCTAAACAGTTGGATGGATGATTTGCTTCAATCTATTAGTACTTAAAATAATTGAAAGGAGCATAAACACTTAAATATAATCTAAAGTACATTAAAGACTGCTTATTAATAGTGCTTACATACATTCTTTAAAGAATTAGCAAATCTTTTCAGGATTTAAAATTAGACTTTCTAGGCTCAGTTTTCTTATTACTGTTATTTCCCTTCTAATTAATTATTTAGCTTCATCGTTTTTCCCACTGTCACCCCTCCACCCCCTTTTTGGCTTTTACACGAGTCAGTAATAAAAGCCTTAACTAAAAGGGAGGGCATGCAGCAGTAAGGATGCTAGCAGTTTTTTAAATGCTTTATAAGAGATATGAAGAAAATTATAGCTGTGAAACATTCATCTTGGTCTGGTGTTCACTACTGTTTTGGTCTCTTAGAGCTTTGACAATCTGAAAGCTATTATGTATCATTTCTCAAATGTTATTTTTATATGTACAGTAAAACAGATTTTAGTTTCTCTCTATTATCAAAGAGTATATTACAAAGACCTAAATAAATGTTGTAAGTTATGATGTAAGAGCGTGAAGAGACTAGATTCCTTTTCTAGTGAGTCTGAATTCAGTTCTGTTCTAAGTTTCTCTTTGCTCAAGTTTTCCCATCATTTGTTTTCTGTAGAATTCTTTTAAGTCATCCTGCCCATCCTTTTACACTTGGCCTGATGAGTCTGTTTCTTTGGAATTTATACCTGACCATCCTCACTGATACTGTCTAAGTGACTGCTGTAACACTTGTGGATAGTGGGGATATACCACTCTACTATCCTTATTCGTTAAATGTCTTTGGAAGGACTAGTGTGCAAAGGGCCACCTAGTTTGCATGATTTGGCCCTTTTCCAGTCTTCCGGGGATGTCGTGTAGTGGGTTGGCTTGGTGCTGCTTATATTCCGATGCTAAGATTGAGCCCCCAAGACATGGTTGCCCAAGACATGGTTGCCCCAGAGTGGAGATAATATGTATGTAGACCTAAGTGATACTGTGACCTTGCCTTCAAGTTATTTTGGATTTGTAAATAAAGATGACAACAGCCAGTAGCTGGGCAGAAGAGACATAGGTGAGTTTTAGGGTTCCTGGACTTGGGGTTGGAGGAGAACCACAAAGGGGAGAAGAAGGTGAAGGGGGAAGGAGAAGACACCATGGGTTAGGGGAATTCATGAAAACATGGCCCTGAGTGCTGGTCAGATGCAGTTAAGAGTAGCCCAGATAAAACTGTACATAACAACTCAGGGTTGTCTGTGGGACAGGAAATTCTAATAGCGTAGAGGGTAGATAATCTGCCCAGCTCTTGTGCTGTTTAAGGCTTACTGTAACTAAAAAAAGTTGTGTGTCTTTTATCCGGGAACTGAGTGGACAAGGTAGGGTAGATACTCCAGTTTGGGTTAAATAAGTTGTACAACAATGTCTTCAAAAGTCAAAGGAACAGCTAGTAGGCCTGGCATCAGTAGTGTTTTTGGCTGCTTTGGTTTTTAATTCTGCAAGACCCTTATTATAGAAAAGAGGCCCCATACCTGATCCTGCCCCATCCCTTTTTCTGGACCCCCTCAGAGCTCCCGGGGACTAAGCCACAGACCAAAGAGCATACATGGGCTGGTCCCTAAGGGAGCACTTAATCCTGTGGAGGCTTGATGTCCTGGAGGAGGAGGATGCTAGAGGGGAGAAGTGGGAGGGGTGGGTGGGTGAGGGAGCACCCTCTTAGAGGCAAAGGGGTGGGGCATGGGGTGGAGGGGAGACCAGGAAGGGGAATAACATTTTAAATGTAAATAAAAGAATGAATAAAAAATAAATACCTTTCTGCCTCTGCTTACTACTTACTGCTCTGTAATGGCTACTAATTTTGAATGATTTTTGGATTTGGTTTTTTTGAGACAGAGTTTCTCTGTATAGCCCTGGCTGTCCTGGAACTCTGTAGACCAGGCTGGCCTCAGAAGTCTGCCTGCCTCTGCCTCTGCCTCCCAGAGTGCTGGGATTACAGGTGTGCGCCACCACTGCCCGGCTGGATTATTTTCTTGTTCCACTTAAATCATTGTAATTCCTGTTCATTGAGCTTTAGAATTAGAAAATGTTTCTGGGAACAGTTTACATTTTATTTAACACATAGTTGATTGAAGTGTTAAGGTGAATTTAAATTGATGAAATTTGATGTTCAGCTTTTGCCAGCGTGATCATAAGCACTTCATTCGCAAAACACCAAATGTGTCTTCTCATTGGTTTTTAAAGTCCATTGGATATAAATCATAATTGGTGAGCTGCATTTGACATTGCTGAGTGTTTTCCTTTCGTGAATTGATCTAAGCTTTATATTTAACTCTTCTCAATACAGTGATATTACACTTTTGGTCCCATTTTGTATATGAGGGAAATCGAGTTAAATAGATCAAATGACTTTCTTAAACCCAGAAAGTTAGGAGTTGGTGTTGAAATTTGAACTCAAATAGTACGCTATCAAATATTGGGATTGAAAAATTCTATAATCAAAACTTGGAAACTTGATGCCACAATAGGAAATCACAGTTGTGTATCTTACAAGAGCAAACATAAGGGCTTTTGGTGTGGAGAGTATCTGGACTTAACAGGTAAGGCTGTTGTAACAAGACACATGTGGTATGGAAGTCGTTAGGCAGTGGTTTTGCTCTTAGATAAACAGCTTTCTGTTAATCTACCTTTCCTCTGATAGGTCATTGCAGCACTGTTGAATACACTACACAAAGCCTGATTGAAAACTATACAAATCTTGTAGCTACATGGAAATTTTACTTTCATAAAACATGAATTGGACTTATATCTAGCCATTTTCGTTTTATGATTTTTTTTTTACCTTTTTAAGGACAGGTGTAGTAAAACTAGTCCAAGGCAAAACTAGCCATGTAAGGTTTTTTTTGTTGTTGTTTGTAGTAAAAGTTGTGAAAAATGAAAAATTGAACCATCCAAATAGTAGAATTTCCTAATTTGGAAAAAAATGCCTTTATGAGCCTGAAATCACTTCTTCCCTTAGTAGCACAGGAGCCTATTAGAGGAAAGGAGGGAAGAATTCTTGCCAGGGGTTGCATTTGTTTCTGGGCTTGGGGGATAATCTCTGGTTTTCAAAGCCTTCTCCAATGCTTTTGGTCAGTCCTTTACAGTGAGTGAAGCTTGACTATGACCCCTCCCCCAGGCAGTGACCAGTGGGCATTGTCATCTGTGTTTCTGGTGTCTGAGAATAGAAGGATGTAAGTAACTAACAGCAACCTCCCATGTGCTTGCTACCTTTTGTTTCTCATGGACTTTTGGAAAAAAAAGTCCCTTGAAACCTGTAATGCTGTAGAACCGGAGCTGGACGCCCTTCTAAGGGTTACAGGTGCTGCAGTAGCCAGTAGCCGTGTAATCAACTCCAACCAAAACTATTGAGTGAGTGACATTTGTGGTAGGGATTTCCAATTTGCAATGTCTTTTCACCTGACAAGTTTTAAGTAAGCTGCAGACTAAAAAATACAAGTCAAACATTTATAAATAAATCTTAAAAGAATTTACTTTTAAAATAAATCAATTCCTAGATTGTGTCTGTGTGTGTATATGTGTGTGTGTGTAATTTTGCCATTAATGAAGGCAAATTTATATACTGAAATTAATGTACTTATTTTTTCATGATTAAATCTTGCCTGAGTAGCACTGCAGAATATACATTTTTCAAAGTCTTGTTTCTCTGATGAAGCCACTGTTTCTATAAAGAGGAAACGTGCTTTGTCTGTTACATTTGTACTTTAGTAATTCCATATATCTGAAAAAAAATACAAAAAGTGACTGTTCAGATCTCAGTTATGTGAGCACCATGGCTCTAGAGGAAGAAGTTGCTAATGTGCAGAAGAGGTGGATCACATTGATGCATGTTACTGTAGATTAATAGCTTGTTAGGTAGCTGTTGAGGTACTAAAACTGGTAAGTGCAATAAAACTAGTTATGATTTGGAAAAAAAAAAAACATCAGGCCAAACCAAGACTGAAACTCATTAGCATAAACACCAGATACTTAAGCTTGTATCTAGACTTTGGAGCTTGCATTACAATTAATTTGGTGGGCTCCAAGGTTAGAAGCCCCACCCAAATCTGCAGCACACAATGCCCATGGAATGGTTCTACACCTTGGCTGCAGCTCTCCTCAGCACATATCCCATAGTTGTGGCATAGCCCATCTTTGAGGATCTATCTCTACTAAAACTTTGGCTTCATCTTAATATTCTCCCAAATGACCCTCTCAGGAGCTTTGAGAAGTACCCCAATCCTGCCACACAGCCTAGCCTCAGCAGCTCACTGGAACCGTGATGCAAGAGTATGGATCCTCTCAAGCCTGCATCTTTTATGCTTGCAGAACCAGGACAATATAAATGATGCCATCAGTTTCTGCTGCCAGCTCAGGATCACTGTTAACCTTCTATGTGCTCACCTCAGGGAAACAGAATATTTTCCAGAAACTTCCCTGGTGTTATCAGTTTAGACTTTTTCAAATCAGCTTGAACTTTGTAACAATGGATCCTTTAGTGGATGGAGACTTACTTTGCTGTACCACAGCAGAGTCAAGCTTGTGAGTTTAGTTCCAGGATCAGCCGCTTGGCTTCCTTTTCTACCTGCCTTTGCTCTGGGAGGGCTTGAGTTACAAGCCCACTCCAGTGACGCCTGAATCCATGGATAAAAGACATGTATCAGACAGCTTTATTACTTTCAAACTTGCCTGCTATGCACAATTGCTGGGCACAAATACCTCCCACCAGTTCATTTTTTCCATCTCTCCTTCCACCCTAAACTTAGTGGCTTGTATCAGGTAGCCCCTGCCAACATCCTTGGCCAGTAGCAGAGGCCACAGGCCCTAGCTTGCCCAAGATCTTACATTATTGTTGCCTTCTTTTCATTGCAAAGCATAGCAGAAAAAACTCTCTCCTTCCTTGTTTTTGCCTTTTCCTCCCGGGTTCCGGAAGTCCTATCGGTATCTTCTGCCCAGCAATTGACTCCTGGCCTTCTTTATTGACAAATTAAGAAACAATTAAGGATCTAGCCCTTAGTATCAGAACCTCCCTTCAGAATAAGTAATTAACATCTTGTCTGTAGGTTAAATTACACTCTTCTTCACCAAATTGCACACTTGCTGTTTGACTACATACCTAGATCAGAATAGTAAACAGTAGTCATAAAAATTTGAACACTATCCTGCCTTGAAATTTCTTCCACCAAACAAATTAGTTCATTATTCCTGTAATCATCTTTGTTCCAGTTCTTGGGGCCTTGGCAGAATTCAGCTCCCCAACCCCCATAATTTAATTACTTTTAGCCCAGTTTCAGATGCAGTCTTGATCTCTGAAACTTGATTTTGTAGTCTTCATTTTGAATCACTGATATACATGCATCACCAGTCACCCAACAGCCCTTCAAATTTCTGTTTACATGGTGTTAGGAGTCTATAGGAAACACCACAATGTATATGGTTGTAAAAAGGATTGGATTATGCTGAAAGGGTAGACAGTTTCACGATAGCCAATATTTGGCTATCCAATATTTGGGTAACCAATATTTGCTCTGCCCCAGAAGCTGATATTTCAGAAAGAGAAACGAACCAAACAGCCCCAGTCTGAGGTTAGGGGATCCTGGAGAGTTGCTAGTGTGAAACCACATTCAGAGACTGAGGGAATTGGAGACTTGTTGTGATGGCTAATCTTGGTTGCCAACTTAGCTGGATATGAAACCAACTAAACCACAAGACCCTGGAGACTCCTATGAGAGGCTTTGTTAAACAGATATTTTGAGTGGAAAGACCTACCTTAAATGTGGTTTGCACCTGGTAGCAGCCCAGAAAAATAGACATGGAAGAAGGAAACTGCTTTTAACCTCTCTGCCTTCACTATTGCTGGCACTCTATCTGCCTCCTGCTGTATTCCTCACTGATATACAAACAGTGTCTTCAGGCTTCCATTGGTATAATGAAGACCAGCAGTTCTTCAGGAATACAGACCTCCAGTGCCAGATTGGGACCTCTAAGACATTCAGCCTAATGTACTCAACAATTATTGGATTCTTTGCCTCAGTGGTATGAGACAGCCATTGTTGGATTACCTGGAGCTTATGTAAACCAGTGTAATCCACTTTTTGGATTTTTGAGACAGGCTTTCTCTGTGTAGCTTTGGCTATCCTGGAACTCACTCGGTAGACCAGCCTCTGGCCTCGAACTTAGAAATCTGCCTGCCTCAGCCTCACAAGTGCTGAAATTAAAGGCGTACACCACTACCACCAGGCTAGTGTAATCCACTTTTAAGATGTTCATCTAATCAGTTCTGTCTCTAGAAAACACTAGCACAGATGTGTATGGACAATACCAATAGCAAAATGGCCATACTCTTATAAGGTTCAAAGAAATGGGTATTTTGATTTTTTTCTCTTTTTGTTCCAGTCTGATCCTCAACTCCTGCCTAATTGAATATACTTCAGGGCAAGTCTTCATTAGTTGTTGACCCACATGACAAATATCTCCACTAACACATTTTCAGGCACACCCAGAAGTGTATTTTACTAATGTTTCTTAGATGTTTAAATTGATAAGCAATAAGTAACAATCCCATACATAAGGTGAATCTTTCCCAAAAGATCCAGACTATAGCTTGCTCAGTCCCTAGGTCATTATGTACATGATGTGAATCATAATGAGAGACTAAGTATTATTTCACTTCTGGCAGAGATTGGTTTCTACCCACCTGCAATCCATCGGAAGCAAAGCTTGTTTGATTATTCATTTTCTTCTGGTAAGAAGTCCACTATAGACATAGGAAGTTGAAATGAAATTAACCAATAAAATGAATGTATAACAAAACTTCAGAGTTATGAACATTAGAAATGAATAAGTCCAACAGAAATAGATTGATAAAAGAAATAGCTGTGAGTGGGAGTGTTAACACCATTTAAAGCTAAGCTATCAAGCAGGAAGCGAGGCAACTGTATCCATATGATGGGGAATAGCTGTCAGTGAAAGAATAATGCCCTAGAGGAAGTAACTCCATTTAGGTTCCTTTCAGATATGTGTATAATTTAAGAAGCTTCTACAGTAGTAAGTTTCCACGTAGTTTTTCAAATAGACTTCGTATGAATTGTTCTTCCTCATAACTACTCTTATCTCTCCCTCCCATCCTTCTCCCTACTTGATTCCCCTAGTCTAGTGTGCCCTTATCTCTCTGTAACACTAGTGTGGTGATTTGAATAGGAATGTTCCCCAATAGACTCATGGATTTGAATTCTTGGGTCATATAGAGTGGGACTATTAAGAGGTATGGACTTCTTGGAGTTTCACCAAAGTTGCAGGGCACAAAATTAATACACAAAAATCAGCCTTCCTACATACACATGACAGACAGAATAAGAAGGAAGCCAGAGAAGCAATGTCTTTCACAATAACTTCAAAAAATATCATGGGATAACTTTAACCAAGCAAATGAAAGATTTTTATAATAAAATCTTTAAGATACTGAAGAAGTTGAAGATACCAGAAGATGGAACACTCTCCTATGCTCATAGACTAGTAAGATTAATATTGCAAAAGAAAAAGATTTAAACAGAGCAATCTATAGATTCGATGCAACCACCATCAAAATTCTAACATAATTTTTCATAGATGGTATAAAATATTCTTCATATGAAAGCATGCGACATACAGTGTTACTGTGGCAGCAGGCTTTGGGGAGGGTCTCAGATGCTCAAACTTAGGTCTAGTTTCATTTCTGCTGCCTGCAGATCAAGATATAGAACTCTCAACTTCTCCAGCACTGTGTTTGCTTGCACACCATCTACCATCAAAATAATGAACTAATTCTAGAGTTCGAGTATTGTACACCAGAACCAATCAAATGTTACCCTTTATAAGAGCTGTTGTGGTCACGGTGTCTCTTCATAGCAATGGAAACCATCACTAACACAACTGTATTCTAGTTTTCCTTCCTTGGGAGATCTTTCTGGCCGCTATTCCCTTACTAGGTACATTACCTCTGTGGTTATCTGGATTGTAGCACACACTCTGAAAATCAAAACTCCCATGTAAGAAAAAAACATGATATTTGTCTTTTGGGGGTGAGTTATCTCTGAATGATTTTTTATAGCTCCATTTACTTGGCAATTTCATAATTTTGTTTTTCTTAACAACTGAATAATATCCCATTGTATAAATATGCCACTATTTCATTGTTCATTCATGAGTTGATGGACATATAAGCTGTTTCCATTTTCTGGCTATTATGAATAGTTTACCAATGAAAATGAGCAATATCCCTGTAGTAGGATATAGAATCTTGAATCTTGAGCTAGATCAATTCACAACTTCCTGGGGAACCACCATACTGGTTTTAACAGTAGCTGTGTCAGTTTGCACTCCAATGAGTAATGAATAAGTAGTTCTCTTTCCTGAAGGTCCTCATCACCATGTGATGTTGTTAGTTTTATTGACCCTACCCATTATGGATGGTCTAGAAGAAATTTCAAAGCAGTATTAATTTTTGCTTCTCTGATGACTAGGGATGATAGAACATTTCCATTTTATGTAGATTGATAGATATGAATCTATTTTCATTTTTCTATACGTAGCCATCTAATTTAACAAGCTTACGTTGTGAAGGTACTATCTTTTCTTCAGATTTTTTTTAAATGAAGTGTTTCTATGTGTGTAGACTCATGTCTGGTGTTTCAGCTTGATTTCATTTATCAGAGGGTTTGTTTTTATGCCAGCAGCGTGCTGTTTCCATTACTACAGTTCTGTGATACAACTTGAAATCTGGGATGGTGATACCTCAGCAGTTCTCTTATTTGTCAGATTGGTTTTAGCTATGCTGTTGCATGTGTACATGCATGAGCATGTGAGTGTGTATGTGTGAGGCATGTTTTCGTGTGAAATTGAATGTTTTTTGTACCATCTCTGAAGAGTTCTATTAAAATTTTCATGGGAATTGCATTGAATCTATAGATTGCTTTTGACATTTTTTTTATTTTGCAATATTAATCTTACTAGTCCATGAGCATAGGAGAGTGTCCCATCTTCTGGTGTCTTCTTCAACTTCTTTCTTCAGTATCTTAAAGATTTTATTATAAAAATCATTCGTTTGCTTGGTTATAGTTACGCAATGATATTTTTTTGAGGCTATTGTGAAAGACATTGTTTCTCTGCTTTCTTTCTCAGTCTGTCATTTGTATGTAAGGAGGCTACTGATTTGTGTGTATTAGTTTTGTGCCCTGCTACTTTTCTGAAAGTGTTGATCAGCTGTAGAAATTTAGAAGTTTCCTGTTAGATGCTTTAAAGTCTCGTGTATATGTATAACATCATAATCTGCAAATAAAGATATTTTGATTTCTTTCTTTTTTATATCTATTTCCTTAATCTCCTTCAGTTGTCTTGTTGCTCTAGCTAAGCCTTAAAGTGCTGTATTGAATAGTTATGGAGAGTGGACATCCTTTTCTTGTTCTTGGTTTTAATAAAAATGTTTTTGATTTTTTTTCTCCATTTAGATTGATTGGTTCTGAGCATTTCACATATTGCTTTTTTAATGTTAAGGCATGTCCCTTGTATCCCTAGTCTTTCCAGGACTTTTATTGTGAAGGGATGTTGGATTTGTCAAAGTCCTTTTCTGCATCAGATGATCTTGGGTTTTTTTTCTTTCAGGCTGTTTTATGTGGTGGATTGAGTTTATTGATTTACATATATGGCACCAACCTTGCTTCTCTGGGATCAATCCAACTTGATTATGATGACTAATTTTTTGATGTGTTCTTTGGTTCAGTTTACAAGTATTTTATTGATAATAAGTGATATTTCCAGGCCGCGGTGGCACACACCTTTGATCCCAGCACTAGGGAGGCAGAGGCAGGTAGATTTCTGAGTTTGAGGCCTGGTCTACAGAGTGAGTTTCAGGACAGCCAGGGCTACACAGAGAAACCCTGTCTTGAAAAACCAAAAAAAAAAAAAAAAAAAAAAAAAAAGGAAAAAAACACCTCAAAAACAAAACAAAAAACAAAAACAAAACAAACAACAAAAACAAAACAAAAAACAAAAGCCCAAAAAATTTAGGAGGCAGAGGAAAAACCAAAGAGAGAGAAAGAGAGAGAAAAAGAGAGAGAGAGAGAGAGAGAGAGGGAGATTGCCTATAATTCTTTTGTTGGATATTTGTTTGCTTTTGGTATTAGAGCAATAGTAGTTTTGTAAAAGGAATTAGGAAATATCCCCTCATTTCTATTTTGTGAAATAACTTAAGGAGTATTGGCCTTAATTTTCCATTGAGGGTCTGGTAGAATTCTGTGCTAAAACTATGTGGGTGTTTTTCTTGTTGTTGGGTTTTCACTAGAAGTTGTGATTGTAGGTGTACTTGTTTGATCTTGATTTAACATGTATATCATGAAATTCATCCATTTATTTGATGTTTTTTTAGTTTGGTAGAATAAATATGTTTAAGTTATATTCTTACAATTCTCTGAATTTCCTCAGAAATTCTGTCATTTTGTTCCCTTTTCACACCTACTTTTATTAACTTATATCCTCTTTTCATCTTTTAGTTAATTTGGTCAAGGGTTTGTTAGTCTTACTCATTTTCTTCAAAGTACCAACTCTCCAAAATGGATTCTTTGTATTGTTTTCTGTTTGCAACTACTTTGTTGATTTCAAGCCTGGATTTGATTATTTCTTCCTATTTAATCTTTTCTGGGTATCATTTCTCCTGGTTGTTGGGAAATATATTAAGTTATTTAGATGAAATCTGACCAGATTCTTCTCTTTTCTTTTCTTTTTTTTCTTTTCTTTTCTTTTCTTTTCTTTTCTTTCTTTTCTTTTCTTTTCTTTTCTTTCCTTTCCTTTCTTTTCCTTTCCTTTCCTTTCCTTTCCTTCCTTTCCATTTCTTTCCTTTCCTCTTCTCTTCTTTTCTTTTTTTAAATGTAGGTGTTTAGTGCTATGAACTTAGAACTGCTTAGAACTGCTTTCCTTGTGTCCTATACTTTTAGATATGGTATGTTTTCATTTTAATTCAATCTAAATCTTTTTAATTTCCTTCTTGATTTCTGTCTTGACTGGTTTTTCATTCAGTAGTGCATTGTTTAGTTTCCACATGTCTGTATACTTTCTGTTATTTCTGTTGATATCCAGCTTTAAACTATGGTAGTCATAGAGGATACAGGATGCTATTTCATTTTCTTTCCCTGTTGAGACTAGCTCTGTTTCCAAGTGTGTCGTCAGTTTTGGGGACTGTTCCATGAGCTGCTGAGAATATATTTTGTTCTTTAGCATTTGGGAAGAATGTTCTGTAGATTCCTGCAAGGTATTAATCCAGCATTTTTGTCTTTAGTTTGTATTTCGATGACCTGTCTGTTTCTGAGAGAAGGGTATTAAAGTTGCCCTCTATCACTGTGTAAAGTTCAATATGTTATTTCAGATGTAGTAGAGTTTCTTTTGTGAAGCATGTTGCCTTTTTGTTTGCTATATCAATGTTTAGAATTGTAGTGTCTTTTTGGTTGATTTTGTCTTTGATGAGATGTCGCATTCTTTATCTCTTCTGGTTAGTTTTGGTTTGGAGTAAGCTATTAACATAGCCACACCTGCTTGCATTTTAGGTCCTTTGGCTTAGAGTACCTTTTCCATACTTTTACCCTGAGGCAATGTCCATCCTTGATGGTTATGTATGTTTTTTGGATGCAGCAGAAAGATGTATTTTCTATGTCTTATTATTGAATAATTGAGATCATTAATATTGAGAGTTATCAATGGGTAGTGTTTATTGCTCCCTGCTATTTTGTGGTTATGGTGTAGGTCCTCAGCCTTTTGATTTACTATTCTAGGATTGTTTATTCATTGTCTCTTATTGAGTGTGGTAAACCTCTTCAGACTGAAGTTCTTCTTCTAGTGCACTCTATCCAACTCAGTTTAGTGGAAACCCAGCATTAGATGTACTAAAGACTAAGAAATCTCTCAACTTAATAATCTTGTCCTTAAGAAACTGGAACATGGGGAAACCACAGTATCAGGATAAAGGAATAAAGATCAAAATGTATTTGAGGAAATATGATACCAAAGGTTAGCAATTTGAAAATTTAAGTAAACTTCTATATTACCAATTTCAAGAATAACAATGGTAACATTGGTACAGATTTTACAGAAAAAATGCTAAGGATGAAATTAGAAACAATTTTATGCATACAAATTCTGCAACATGGCTACCGTGGGAATTCCACAAAGATACACAGATGACCACTATTGCCTCATGAATAAACAAGTTAATCCATATATCCCTACACTGGTAATAGAGGTAAAGTCCTTCCTATAATATTTGTATCTTTCTTTGAATGTTATAAGAAATATTTTGGGTAGAAGTAATGCAAATCTCTATATAATCTCATCTATTTAAATAGCATGAACCATGTTTTAATAATCCTATGAATGTAGAATTATCCTGATAGTAAAATCTAAAAGAGATTATGACTCACTGTAGATGGTTGCCATTTTCTATTAAGTAAACATTTTAAATCTCTTAATAATTGAAGAGATATGTTGTTCATGGATCAGAAGACTTAGTACTGAGATATTGGATCTTTTAAAATTAACCAAGTATAATACAACAATGATCATATCAACCACCTATTTATAACTGGAAAGTGAAACACTAGTTTTATATTTTATGTAAAGGGACTAGAAAGATAATAACGTGACTATTATGCAAAGACAAAGACCAGAGTTCAGACCCAGAACTCATAAAAAAGCTGACCATGGTGGTAATTGCCTGAACTCTCAGTAACAGGGAGGGATAGATGAGAGAATCCCAAGAGCTTGCTGGCTGGCCAGCCAGGACAATCAGTGAGCTTACTGAAAGATCCTGTCTCCAGAAAGCAAGGTGGAGAGTGATCAAGGCAAGACACCTGGCATTGACCTTTGGTCGGCACCCAGGTGCTCAGCACACACTTTCCAAAATGACTTGAAAAAGAAAATCATAAAATAGAGGGCTAACATCTGATTTTAAGACATGTTAGAAAATTTTAGAAATCAAGATAGACGAATAGTTTAAACATAAGCTGAAATGTAATTGGAGAATTTATTTTTCACATAAAGGTACAAAGAAAATGGACTAGGGAAAGAATGGTCCTTTTTGTTTGTTTGTTTTTTTGTTTTTGTTTTTGTTTTCCAAGACAGGGTTTCTCTGTGTAGCCCTGGCTGTCCTGGAACTCACTCTGTAGACCAGGCTGGCTTCAAACTCAGAAATCTACTTACCTCTGCCTCCCAAGTGCTGGGATTACAGGCGTGCGCCACCACCACCCGGCTGATAGTTTATATTGTTAAAAAGATGTAAAATGACTTTGAAGACAAACTCTGGGCCTGTCCTTGAGAGTCTTTCTAGATTTTTTGAGGCAGAAAGACCTACCACAATTGCTGGACTCCATAAATATGAGGCAGGAACCAAGGCCTTCTGCTTCCTGACTCCAGGTACAAAGTGACCAGCAACCTCAAACTCTGGCTTCCCAGCCACTGTGGAATGCCTGAAACCACGAACTGAAAACAAACCTTCCTTGTCTTTAATTTGCTTTTTTCACAACAATGAAAAAGAAGTAGCCAATATTTGTTGAAACTCTTGTGGCCTTTGGACTTACAAAAAAAAATGCAAAAAAATTTAAGATAGATCCCTACATCATACTACATGTGAAAAAATTAACCTAAGAAGATTATAATGCTCATTTATTAAAGTGTAAACTTCAACAAGAAATGAATACAGAAAAATCTTCATAATTGCACAATTGGCTGTGAAGGAGGAGGTGCTGATAGTAAGGTCTGGCTCCCTAGTTGGTTCTTGATTTGGTCATTAAAGGAGGCTGGGAGTCAATTGTTGGGCTGGAGGGACAGATGGAAATTCAGGGTCCTAGGAGGAAAATGCCTTACTTTGGAATGAGAAGAAACCAGCAGTCATGTAAGGCCTCAGGGAAGCTAGGGCCTCAGGAAAGTAAGGTTGAGGAAGTTAGTTGGTGCTAGCTGTTACAGGCTAGCTGATAAATTTAGGGCAGGAGATTCTGTGGCCAGAAATGGTGCTCTCTAGCAAGTTCTAGAATAATAACCAAGAAAATGTCTTGGTGTTTTTCATCTGCAGAGCAAGGTAGGCAGAGAAAGAGAGGGAAGGAAGCAGGGGTAGTAGCTGGCGGCTTGGCAAAGCTACCCAGGGAACAAAAGAGAAGCTGAGAGGGAGCCTGGACTGGAATGCTTGTTAAGATCCTGAGCTAAGCCAGATGGACCTAAGGGAACTGGGAACTAGGAGAGGTCAGATCACGAGCTGAGCTCCTGGGAAAGGTGGAAGTGTTTTTTTTTTTTTTTTTTTTTTTTTTTAATTACACACAACAGGCTGTCTTTTTTTCCCCTTAAGCTACAATGAAGCACAAAGGACCAAAAGACAAAAGAGCTTCTTCAAAAAAATCAAAAATCAAAACTTCATCAAAACCAAATAAGCCACCAACAGAGTGAAAAGCAACCCAGAGATTGAGAAAACAAAACAAAACAAAAAAACCAAAAACCCAACAAAAGCAGGGCGGTGGTGGCACACGCCTATAAACTTGGGAGGCAAAAGCAGGCGGATTTCTGAGTTCGAGATCAACCTGGTCTACAGAGTGAGTTCCAGGACAGCCAAGGCTACACAGAGAAACCCTGTCTCAAAACAAAACAAAACAAACAAACAAACAAAAAACAAAACAAGCCAACCAAAAGAACCCCAGCAAATTACACATTTGGTAGTCCGAATAAATTACTCCCAGAACTCACCTTTAAGAACTAAAACATTTTAAACGTTTTGAATGGTCAAAAGATTAATCAGCTATCAAGAAAGCATTGCACAGATGTTCATAAACTCATCTTTATAAAAGTGTACACTGCAAGTACAATGAGATACTGTTAATATGTATATGTTAGACAGCTAAAATTGATGAGACGAACCACATCAAGTATGGCCAACATCTGGAGTAACCGAATCTCATGTGTTCCTTATATGAATGAAAATAGTTTTAAAATAAAAAATATAAAAATATTTTTATGATTTATATAAGACTCCAGAAAC
Organism: Apodemus sylvaticus; assembly: GCF_947179515.1. Classification (NCBI taxonomy): domain Eukaryota; kingdom Metazoa; phylum Chordata; class Mammalia; order Rodentia; family Muridae; genus Apodemus; species Apodemus sylvaticus. The sequence continues at coordinate 93,016,636 of NC_067482.1, read as the reverse complement.
TCACTTATAGTAGCAATCATTACTTAAGAATGGGAGAAATAAGTATGGTTACATAAAAAGAATTGCCAAGAAGAGAATTTTTGGTTGTAAAAAGTACATTTACCCTGCTTTTACATTTATCATGGCTTTGATAGCACAAAACTTTTCCAATTGTACAACTTCATTATTCATACTTGTTTATTTCTCAGCTAAAACTATTAGACATAAAATTGGAGGTGCTAGAGATATGGTCCAAAAGACAAATCTCTAGTCACTCAGGCATAAGGACCCGAGTTCAAATTTCCAAAACCCACATAAAGTTGGACACTGTAGTACACAATGAAAATTCCAGTGGTTTAAGGAGAAATGGGAATTTCAGACAAGAGAATAATAATAAGCTTGTGAGTTAGTTATCTAGCCTGGCACACAGCCACAAACAAGAGGTCCTGTCTTAAATAAGGTAGAAGGGAAGAATTGATCACCAACAGTCACATACATGCAAACATTCATACATATCACAGAGAAAGAATGAGAAAGATGGACACCCCCCAATGAGGAGGGAGACAAAGGCAAAGGCAGAGAGAGATTACTTGAAAAATAAATTATAAAGGCTGACAAGATGGCTCAGAACATAACATCACTGGCTTCTCTTATACTCCAGTTGCTGGGAATTCTTCTGGCCTCTTTAGACACCAGGTATTCAGGTGGTGCAAATATATACAAGCAAAGTACCCAAACACACAAAATAAAATTTACATTAAAAAAATCAAATCTAGTCTTCCAGCCACCATTTGCACCAGGGAGCCAGGAGACTCCACAGTCTTCTGTGCACAGTCCAACAGGGGAGAGTGATCTCCCAGCAGCCTTTCACTTCTGAGCACAGAGGTGAGATCTCCACCTTCTCTCTGGAGGGGACCAGCTAGGAGCACACAGGGCATAAGATCATTGGATCAGCTGGGACAGAAGTCTTCCCACAGCTATTTGCACCAGGGAACCAGGAAACTTCACAGCCTTCTGTGCATAGCCCTCCAGGAGAGAGAGATCTCCCAGTAGAGCTTTCACTTTTGAGCTCAGAGGAGTAAGGACACAGGCTTCCAGGCCCACAGGAGAAGCAAACTCCAGCCAGAGACAACAATATCAACTAGCACCAGATGGCGAAAGGCAAGCACAAGAACCCTACTAACAGAAACTGTAAGACCCCAAAAACTGAGGGTGCCCCAGCACCCCATGCCCCGGAAGGCGACACCCAAATCTCTCGCAAGAAATGGTCTCGATGCAATAACATGAAGGTTTCTTTAATCCAGAATTCTGGGTTCCACAGCCGTACACCACGTAGGGCTAGAGGACTATGGACCACGAGTGTGACAGCTTTTATAAGTTTACAACAAAGCCTGAGAATCACAAACCAATCATTTCTTAGCATGGAGAGGCCACTAAATGCAAGCCATTTGATTTGTACCACTCCATAGTTTTTAGGCCAATCAGTTTAAATTATCAGAGCCCGCGCTCAGTGGACCAATTAGTTGCCTATTTTCTTGAATGTCTATAGCTGCGTGAACTCCTGTATAGGGGTAATGGTGTAAGCAGTTTACAGAAGCAAGATAAGCTTAGCCCATTTCCAGTTACCTTGTGGGGCCAGGATCACCTATTCAAGGCCTTTCTGCTAGGTCTAAACAAAAGGTGGGCTCTGGAATGTGACATTTTACCTAGTTCCTAACAAAGAGAGATAGCATTTTAAACTTCTGACTTCTTGGGGTCATTAGAGTTAGGCTGTGTTATTTTCTATCCTTTCAAAACCAAGGCCACATGGCAACATCAGAACCTAGTTCTCCCACCACAGCAAGTCCCGGATACCCCAACACACCAGAAAAACAAGAGTTGGATTTAAAATTGTATCTCATGATGCTGATAGAGGGCTTCAAGAAAGACTTAAATAACTCCCTTAAAGAAATACAGGAGAACATCAGTCAACAGATAAAAGCCCTTAAAGAGGAAACACAGAAATCCCTTAAAGAAATACAGGAGATCATGGGTCAACAGGCAGAAGCCCTTAAAGAAGAAACACAAAAATCCCTTAAAGAATAACAGGAAAACTCAAACAATCAAGTGTAGGAACTGAACAAAACCATCCAGAATCTAAAAGTGGAAGTAGAAACAATAAAGAAATCACAAAGGGAGACATCTCTGGAGATAGAAAACCTTGGAAAGAATTCAGGAGTCATAGATGCAAGCAACAACAACAGAATACAAGAGATAGAAGAAAGAACCTCAGATGCTGAAGATACCATAGAAACCATGGACTCAACAGTCAAAGGCAATGCAAAATGCATAAAGCTGGTAACCCAAAACATCCAGGAAATCCAGGACACAATGAGAAGAACAAACCTAAGGATTATAGGTATAGAGGAGAGCTAGGATTTACATCTTAAAGGCCCAGTAAATATCTTCAACAAAATTGTAGAAGAAAACTTCCCTAACCTAGAGAAAGAGATGCCCATGAACATACAAGAAGCCTTCAGAACTCCAAACAGACTGGACCAGAACAGAAAGTCCTCCCTGCACATAAGAACCAAAACACCAAATTCACTAAACAAAGAAAGAATATTAAAAGCATTAAGGGAAAAAGGGCAAGTAACCTATAAAGGCAGACCTATCAGAATTACACCAGACTTCTCACTAGAGATGATGAAAGCTAGAATATCCTGAACAGACCTCATACAGATCCTAAGAGAACACAAATGCCAGTCCAGGCTACTAAACCTAGCAAAACTCTCAATCATCATAGATGGAGAAGCCAAGATATTCCATGATAAAACCAAATTTATACAATTATCTCTCCACAAATCCAGCCCTACAAAGAATAATTGATGGAAAATGCCAACACAAAGAAGGAAACTACACCCTGGAAAAAGCAAGAAAGTAATCTTGTTCCAATAAACCCAAAGGAAGATACCCACACAAACATAAAAATAACATCAAAAATAAGAGGAAGCAACAATCACTATTCCTTAATATCTCTCTCCTTTTTGTTTTTGTTTTTGTTTTATTTTTGTTTATGTTTTTTTGTTTGTTTGTTTGTTTGTTTTTTTCCGAGACAGGGTTTCTCTGTGTAGCCCTGGCTGTCCTGGAACTCACTCTGTAGACTGGGCTGGCCTCAAACTCAGACATCTGCCTGCCTACAAAGGGAGTTGGGACTTTTCAGAATCCATAGTTGAGGCAGCAAGCAGACTTAAAGCCTGGGAATGCCTGACAAGCTTCAAGCAAGGTTGTGGCTGAGTCATTCCACAAACAGACCGGCCATAAAAGGTAAGGGGCATGCCTGGGCAATCTCCTATGGGTCATACATCCTATGGACTGGAGTCTCCTGTCTCCTGTCCCTTGGATGCAGTTTACTAATGTCAAAGTGACCTTCCTGCTAACAAAAATAAACCGCCCTCCTACATTGCTGACAGCCTGATTTGCATGTATGCCAAAAGCCCACCCTGAATGCCAGAATCCCCCGCCAATGTCTGAATCAGCAAATCATGTGTAACCGCGCCAAACCCCCTGACTTTTCCTATATAAACCCCTAACTTCAGAGCCTCAGGGTCGACTCCTCTGTCTCCTGAGTGAGATACTTGTCGGCCCGGAGCTCTGATAATAAACTGCCTCATGCATTTGCATCAAGTCGGGTCTCTTGCGTTTCCTTGGGTGTATGCTATCCCGAGAAGGAGTGGGGGTCTCCCCAAAAGGAGGTCCTACACCTCTACCTCCCAAGTGCTGGAATTAAAGGTGTGTTCCACCACCGCCCGGCCTGTTTTGTTTTGTTTTTTCTTTTTCTTTTTTCTTTCTTTTTTTTTGTTTTTTTGTTTTTTTGTTTTTTTGCTTTTTTGGATTTGGTTTTTTCAAGACATGGTTTCTCTGTATATCCCTGGCTGTCCTGGAACTCACTCTATAGACCAGGCTGGCCTTGTCTACTCAGAAATCCACCTGCCTCTGCCTCCCAGAGTGCTGGTGTCACAGGTGTGCACCACCACCTCCTGGCTCTGTTTTGTTTTCTTAATGATAGACAATCCAAGTGGTATGTGATGGTAAGTAGTAGAATGAGAAATTGTCATTGCTATGATGCCTAAGACAGCATTTTTTTCATGTAAATAGGCAATTTTCACTTCTTTAGAGAAGTGTGTATTTAGATCATTTGCTCATTTTTTTTTACTTAATTACTTTTTTCTTTTAGTGTTAAGTTTTCTTTTTCTTTATATATAATATTTTGAATATTAGTTTCCTGTTAGCTGGTAAATAATTTATCCTATAATGTAGGTTATTTTTTCACTCTGCTAAATTTCCCTTGCTATAAAGAAACTTTTTAACTTGATATGATTCATTTGTTAATTCATGCTTTCATTTTCTTAGCTGTTGGAGTCCTACCAGAAAGTCATCACTTGGCGACAATTAGTTGAAGATTTCTCCTATGTTTTTATTTAGCTGTTTTAAAGTTTCATGCCTTACATAAAGCCTTACATTAAGGTGTTGTCTGTTCTGAGTTAAAAGATAGGGATCTAAAGCTGGGCAGTGGTAGCATAAATCTTTAATACCAGCACTCGGGAGGCAGAGGCAGGCAGATTTCTTTTCAAGGCCACCATGGTCTACAGAGCTAGCCGGGGCTGCACAGAAAAACCTTGTCTGAAAAAACAAACAAACAAAAATTAACAAATGAACAAACAAAAGATATAGAGATCTATTTTTATTCTTCTGCAGTTGGTTATTTAGTTTTTCTAGCAGTAGTTGTTCAAGACATCCTTCCAGTGTACTTGAACCAATGCACTGTCTCCAATATATTTCAAGAATCTCTTGCCTGAAAATGCATTCATTTATTTCTGTATATTTCTACTTCCTGTTTCATTCATTCAACTATGTATGTATATTTTATGCTGGTGGCATATTGTTTTTGTTACCTATGTCTATGTAAATTTGGAATCAGATAGTCTTCATCCATTGATTTTCCTGATTCATCTCTAACCTCTTGTGGCATGCTCCTTCTTTTTCTTTTATGGACCTGACATAGATTGGAATTCTTCAAAATTTCTGGTAATATAATCGATAAAAAATGAATATAAGGTACATTTAGTTGAAGTTCATTAGTATCAAGTAACCTCATTTATCTCTGCTCATTTTGATTTGTGGTCTACTTTGTCAGGTGTTAGTATCACTATACCTAGTTCCATCTGCTTGGGCTAAATTATTTTCATCTCACATTATCTCTGTCATTGCTAGTGAGGTGACTTCTTTAGGCAATAAATATACAGGTCCTGCTTCTAATCTAGATTGCTAGTCTCTGTCTTGATTAATAAGTTGAGAGCACTAACTTCTGAGTTTCTATTGAAAGGTGTGCATCAATTCCTATCACTTGGGCTTTTCTCTTAGTGTTTGATACTCACCCATTATGTATCCACTCATTCACTGTCCTCGTTTGCTTTGTGCCTTTGTATAGCCTTGTAGATATTCTTATCATTCTCTCCAGACAGGATTTCTCCAAGCGTCTTCTGCATAAATGGTTATAGTTTTCTTTAGTTGTGTTTGAAATGGCAACATGAACCCCATTTGTCTTCGTTTAAAGACCAGGCCTGATGTCAAAAGGTCCCCCTAGCTGACCACAACACCATTGGGACCAATTCTGCTCTTGCTAACTGCTCTAACTTGTGGGCCTTGTGTGGTAAATGATGTGTTTTATAAAACCAATGGTATGTTTTGTAGAGCGAGGTATGGTGTGGTAGGATGGGGTACGTCAGCAGGCCCATGCCGAGGCCCACCCCGTCAGGCACCAGTCATACAACCAGTGTAGCATAAAATAGAGTTTATTTGGGAGCTGGGGGAGGGGAGTTGAGAAGGGAATAGAAGCAGAGAGAAAAAAAGAGAAAGACAAGAGGCTGGACAGCAACATGCAGAGAGGGAAGGGGAGAGAGGGAGAAGGGAGTCAGAGAGAAAAAAGGCAGAGAATCAGAGACTGGGGAGGGGCAAGCAGTCCCTGGTATAATGAGCTAAGCCTACCTGACTGTTACTAAGAAACTGTTGGGCAGAACATAGATGGAATGCCAACAGTAAGTGCTCTAGTTAAATTCATAAGAGAATGAATCTTTCGCGTCCAGTTGATGATTCTTAAGCAGCAAAGTCAGCCCATGTGATAGATATCTCAAGGATTTGAGATGGCCTTTTTCTCAAGGGGGAGGGGATGGAAGGGCAACATAAACCCCATTTGTTTCCATTTAAGGACTAGGCCTGATTTTTAAAAAGGCCATAAGGCACCAGCTTTAAGAATAGACTGCAAGTTCCAGAAACTAAATCATAAGATACAAGCTCTAGGAACAGACCATAAAATCCAAAATAAGATCATAAAACCCCCTCCCAAAGAACAGCCTGGGGATAACCACAAAAATGGAGAAGTATCTTATCTCAGAAGGGGCCGTCTGTACTGGGCAGCCCTATTTCCTCACATGGTTGGACATTCATGACATAGGAATGCAGACCACTGACCACTTGTGACCCCCTAGCACTCACCAGTGAAATTTTAGATTACCTAATCCTTCAAGAGTTGCCCTGGTTCCCTGTAAGAAGGCCTGTGTGCCTTTGTCTGGGGTGACATTTTAGAGAATGGTTGACCACCTCCAACCCTCTACCTCCCCACCCCCTCCCCTGCATGCTGGCTGTTTCTGAAGAATAAATGCTCTTAGTCTTTGCATACTATCTGAGTCTGAGGTCTTCCTTCAGCGATTTTTGCACCCTTACAGTGTATAATGCAAAGATTTTATCTTTCTGTGTCAATTATGAAGGATAGCTTTTCTGGGCATAGCCATCTGCACTATAATTTACTATTATTCAGGGCTTGCCATACTGCCAAAGACCAGCCTCGGCTTGGAGAGGGCTTCTGAGAGAAGGGGTTTCTGGGTATGGTGAAAAAAAAAATGACTGGAAGTCAAATCCAAGCTGAATACCTGTGTTCTCTTGAATACAGTCTGCTTTTCTATTTGTTCTGCTTTCTCTCTGGAGATTTCTCTGTTTATATTCTGCTTGCTTGCTATATTAAGAGATCTCTCTGTCCATGTTCTACTTGCTTGTATGTGTGTGTGTGTAGGTATGTAGGTATGTTCTCCACACAGTTCTTTTATTCTAAAAAATTCTCTGGATGGCTCATCTGCTACAGAACCCAGGTCCAGTTTTTATTTTACATATCATTCCAGTCAATTACTCCAGGTTTTCCTTTTTATTATCTTATAAATCAACATCCCATGACCTCAGCTCTTAAATTATTAGGAAACAACAAGCATACATTTTTTTTCCTTAACATTGGAAAAGAATTCAGAGATCTTTCTGCCTTGGTCAAGGACAGAAGATAAACTAGTTGGGTGGGATCCTGTCCTGAAATTATCATTTCTATCACACCTGAGTCTTACCTTGCTTTGTCCTTGGCTGATCCTCCCTCAGGAAACTACCTGCTTTTATAAGCATAAACAAAGAAACTCAGCTGGGTGGGATCTCCTTCATTACCACTCCCTAAATCTCTTTATCTCCTTCATTAGTAAATGTTGGCTCACAGCACAGCTGCCTTTGCTCCTTTAGACTCACAAAGCCCCTCATAATTCATATTGCATCCTTATTTTTTGCATAGTTGAGAAATTATACATTTTTGAACTCATGTATTTAGAGCTCTTTCCCATAGCCTTAAGGGCTGTCCTGAAGGTCCCAGTGTTTATAATTTTGCTGAGACATAGCCACACCCTCAACTCCTAGAATTGTGCTGTTTCTAATTATCATGGAGCCATTAACATTAATAAGGAGGACATTCCTTGAAAGAGTCCTCCACTGCTACTGAATACAGAAAATATGTACATTATTACACAAACAAACCTTACACTCACGACAACCATTGACACTCATGGAGGCTCACACGGGGGCCCTATCCCAGTGCCAGGAATCATGTCACTCTGTCCACTCCAGAACACTTCAGGCTCAATATCATACATTGTGCCTTAATGTGCCTTAATCTAACCTTTACAGTGTGTAGTTAAAAATCAGATTTTATTCTGAAAATTTTCAATATGCTTCATTCTGTATTCTTTTTTTGGTTTTTGTTTTGTTATTGCTTTTTGTTTTTCCAGACAGGGTTTCTCTGTGTAGCCCTGGCTGTCCTGGAACCCACTCTGTAGACCAGGCTGGCCTTGAACTTAGAAATCCACCTGCCTCTGCCTCCCAAGTACTGGGATTAAAGGCATGCGCCACCTCTGTCTGGCTTCAGTCTGTATTCTTAGTGCTCTATACTTTCAGTGTGTACTTCTCTTCCTATGCCCATTTTCAATGGTATCTCATAAATCTTGCATGTTCTATTTTTGTTTTTGTTTTATTTTAATTTTGCCTTTGTCTGATGATTCTAGTTCATCTATGTTGTCTCAAGCCCTTATATACTATCCTCTATTTGATTCTTTTACTGCTGAGGATTTCCACTGAATTTTTTACTTTAAAAAAATCATTTGAAATGTAAATAAATTATATCGAATAAAAAAAATCAAATAAAACTTTAATATTTCATGATCAAAATTTAAATTTGGTTCTTTTCAGTATTTATATATTTTTCTGAACTCCTATGTCTTGTGTTTACTTCTTTATTTCATTCAGTTATTTCATTCAGCCTTCTATGTTCTCTCTGAACATATTCATTAGCTTGTGTACCCTTTTTTGTTGTTGAACATTATTATAATCATGTTTTTGAATTATTTGTATGCAATTTATTTAGTTCACTTATTGCAGTGCATTGCTGTGGAATCAGTACTTGCAGAAAGAGTCATGTTTCTTTGTTTCTTCATGCTCCTTGTGTTTTTGTATTGGGATGCATGTAGTCAGGGTTTTACTGCTGTGAAGAGACACCATCACCAAGGCAACTCTTGAAAGGACAACACTTAATTAACTGGGGATAGCTTGCAGATTCAGAGGTTCAGTCCATTATCATCAAGGCAGGTGTATGGCAGAATCTAGGCAGGCATGGTGCAGGCAGAGCTGAAAGTTCTACATCTTCATCTGAAGACTACTAGCAGAATACTGGCTTCCAGGCAGTTAGGATTAGAGTCTTATAGTCCACACTGACACACATACTCCAATAGTGCCACACCTTCTAATAGTGCCACTCCCTGAGCCAAGCACATATAAACCATCACAGCATTTCAGTTTACTTGGTATTGGACGGATTCTTCTTCCTCTTTCTTCTTCTCCTTCTCCTTCTCCTTCTCTTTCTCCCTCTTCTTTTTCTTCTTCTTCTTCTTCTTCTTCTTCTTCTTCTTCTTCTTCTTCTTCTTCTTCTTCTTCTTCTTCTTCTTCTTCTTCTCCTCTTCCTCCTCCTTCTTCTTTCTCTGCCTCTGCCTCTGCCTCTGCCTCTTCCTCCTCCTCCTCCTCTTCTTCTTCTTCCTCTGCCTCTTCCTCTTCTTCTTCTCCTCCTCCTCCTCCCCTCCTCTTCTTCATCTTCTTTCTCTTCTTCTCTTCCTCCTCCTTCTCCTCTCTACTCTCCAATTATTTTTGAGATCAGTTTTTGTAGCCCACACTGCCCTTGAACACAATGGTATAGGACCTAGGTGATTCTGAATATCTGTTGTTTCTTTCTCCATCCCCTAAGGGCTAGATTAAAGGAATATGCCACCTTAACCAGCTTATGCAGTGCTGGGGATGAGCCTAGGGCTTCAAGTATGCCAGGCAAGCACATTACCAACTGAGCTACATCCTTAGCTGTGGATTTGCTTTTATTCATCACTAATCATTAATCTTTCAATTAAAGTATTTGAAATATTTAAGTATGACTAAATTATATTTGACTTGAGGTGCCATTTTCCTTCACTGACCTTGCCATTGTAGCTCATTATGTAATCCTTCAGTCCATACTTCTAGGCACTGGATTCTATTATTTCCAACTCTATTCTGAAAGCCCACTATTAACTATGGAAGTAAACACAACAAATGGGTTTATCTACTATGATAATAAATAGCCACTAAAAACATTTGTTAACTCAACTCCAATAATTTGGGGAAGAAAAAAGAACATATATAGTATGGTATGTATAATATATCAATTATAGAAGATAGTAACAAACAAATATAAGCCAAATAGGGTAATTTAGTATTCAAGGAGTGGATAAAAAGAAAAGGAGAAAAAAGTAATAGAAATGGGAATAATAAAAAAGATAAGGAAGTTCTAGCTAAAGTAGAATGAAAATAGAAAGACATAAAGAAATTTCAACACCCAGAAAGCTATGGCAGGGCCAACCTATGTTCTTTGAAAAACCCCATCCAAATATAAATAAATAAATAAATAAATAAATAAATAAATAAATAAATAACGGATGTGAGAGAAAGAACAGGGCAAAGCAAAGCTAGTTTATTTAGCTGACATTAGATATGAAAAGGAACTATGTAATAGTGAAGAAAAGAGAACTGCATGTTTATTTACAGTTTCAGAAAGTTAGTCCATGACCATCATAGCAGGAAGCATGGCAGCAGGCAGGCAACTGTGACATTTGCACAGTAGCTGAGAGCTTATGAAAGTGGAAATTGGAGAGTATCATGGCCCTCCAGTCCTCCACCCCCTCAGGTACTGGGATGTCCCAGTTCAAAGAAAAACCACAAAATTTAAGTTCCCAATTAAGTCAACTACACCCACATTGTAGTTGATGAATCAGCCGGAAAATCAATACCTGACTCTATTATCCTCTCATTCTCTCTCTCTCTCTCTCTCTCTCTCTCTCTCTCTCTCTCTCTCTCTCTCTCTCTCAAATAAAATCAATTTATTGAGAAGTTTCAGGGAACTCAGAATTAATGGAAAGCTATACAGAAAAGATGGAAGCAAAAATTTCCAGATAGAGAAACAAAAGAGGCAAAATACCAGACATATAGTTGAAAGGACTTCAAAAAAGCACTGAGACTACAGTTCACTGTAAATACCAGGACTTAAGTCTCTGTTTTTACTCTCACATCACTTGCAGAAACATTTCCTGGGAGGTCCGGGAATGGAAAGGAAGATACTGACATTTGACTTTATGTTAGATGAGTTATTTATTTTTTTAATTTAGAAATACCTCTTTCGATTTGGCTCATCCTCCATAAACACTTTCCCAATTCCATAAAGCCAAACGCATGGACACCCCCCCCCCCTTTTTTCTCTTTTACAGACCTTGATCCTTGGCTCTGCCCTCCTACCCTGCTGCGTCAGGGCAGATTGTAGTCCAAGCCTGAGCTCACAAATAAATCCTCTTGTGTTTGTATCACATCCTGAGTCCTTGGTGGTCTTCTCGGGAGCCTCATGAATCAGGTATAACATTTGGGGGCTTGTACAGATCCCCCAGACACCATCCCCACCAAAGGACTTTGGGCCAAGATTTTGTGACCTGTGCTCAGAAAAAAAAAATGGTTTCTATAAACCAGCTAAACATGGCTCGAACGGATGTGCTGGAGGGCCACTGGGGTGGGAGTCAAGCAGACGTTCTTGACTCCAGTGGGGGGACAGAGATTCCTTTGGTGGAGGACAGAGAACCACACTGCCAATTGATTGTGCACCTGTGCTGCCCTGGGAGACCAGGAGTGTTGAGTCCCAGTTTTTAGTTTTGATTTTGTTCCCAAGTGCACCACAGCTGTCTCGTTAAGTTTTGCCTTTCATGTCTGTCTGTGTGTTTGTTAATCTATTGTTGTAACTCAGCAGACCCCCTCAGGGTCTGAGCTCAGGCGTGCAATCCCCAGGACACAACTTAAGGAAAGATTGATACAAAACCATGAGGTTTATTGCTCCATGTACATGGGGTTGCTCGGCCATGCAGGGAGAGTCAACCTAGATTACTATGAGTAATATATTTTAAATTTACAGGTAAGAGGGAACCTTGGTAGTGAGATTGCTGACAGTTTGTGATTTTTCTCCCCAGACCCAGTAGCAGGAATGGCAGGAGATTGATTCATGGAACTGTTACTTTTATTTTGTCTTCTCTTGGTCAGAACTGTCAGAGCAGCTTGATCACTTTTTTCGTTAAAACTTTGTTTCTAAATTCTTAGAGCCTTGTTTATATGTTCTCAGAAAACTCTGTTCTCTATGCCACCAGTGAAGCTGGTGCTGAGAGCTCCTGCCAGGCTGATCTCTGTATTACTTGAAGGGGAAGCTACAGATAAAAACTTTTCATCAGTCCATCACAGAAAGGCACTGTTACTGGGGAAGGAACTTTTCTTTCCACACTATGTCTTCTGTTGGACTGTGACAGTGACAAATTCCATGAGGCAGAATATCTCCCATCCCATGGATTTAATCCTGGCCCATTTTAGAGTGGTGAGACAGAGAGTCCAAAATCTTTTTATATGTTAAAAAGGGAAAGATGGTGACCTTCTTCACTTCCAAGTGGCCAGCCTTCAATGTCAACTGCCCACTGAGGGAACCTTCTATACCCCCCATCTTAGCAATGGAATCCATGGTTTTCAGGAGGGCCCTGGACACCCTGGCCAGGTTCCATACATTGTTGTCTGGAAGGATCTGGTCACTCCACCTCCTTCATTGGTCAAACCTTCTATAGATCACTCAGCAGGTGACTAGACCATACCATGGTGACTGCCCCTGCCTTGGTGATGAAACATGAAGACCAGTGGGCCCCTACACCTATGCTCTCCTCTACCCCATCTTGTAGGACTCTGTGACAATGGAAGTCCTTTTCCCACCCCTACCCTACCCTACTCTACCCTACCCTACCCTACCCTACCAGCCTCCTTTTCCTCCTTCTACAAACCCTGAGCTGGCACCATCCCTGCAGCCCAATGCCATCACACACCTCCAAACAGCCCAAAGCTGGGCAGAAGGACAGTCCCCAGGAAACTTGGAGGGGCAGGGGAATTGGGGGAGAAGAGAGGAATCCCCAGGGATTGGGGACACTGAGGCAGATTCCACTGTCCTCCTTCAGTCATCAGGATCTTTTGACCAACAATGGAATTAACCTGACCATTACTGATCCTTTGCAGCTGCAGACCTCTATAATTGGAGGAGCAAAATACCCTATTCTATGATAACTCAAAAGAATTAATAAGTCTCTTAGAAAGTGTTCTCTTCACCCACCAACCCACATAGGATGATTGTCAACAGCTCTTACAGATCCTCTTTCCCACCAAGGAGAGAGAAAGGATTCTACTACAGGCTCAGAAATTCATCCCAGGGCACATGGGGGGTTCCAACCCAGAACCCTGTCCTGACTGATTCTGCCTTTCCTCTCACATTTCCTGACAGGGATTATAATACAGGTGAAGAAGGTAAGGGGCATCTTCAGGTTTACTGCTAGGCTCTATTGGCAGGTCTTTGAGTGACATCCAGATGACCCACTAATTTGGCCAAAGTATATGATGTTAGACAGGGACCTGAAGAGAGTCCAGCAACCTTTGCAGAACAAATAATAGAAGTCTATAGGTGATATACCCATTATGACCCCGTACAACCAGAGCAAAAAATTCTCAGTAGCATTGGCCTTTATCAATCATTCTGCTTCAAACATTAAAAAGAAACTGCAGAAATAAGAGAGACTGAGGGAGAAGTCTTTGAGGGATCTTGTTGAGATAGCACAGCAAGTTTACAATAATTGTGATAGTGTGTGTGGGGGGGGGGGGAAACAGAGATAAAGGCAGAAAAGAAGCAAAACAGGGACTTGGCTAGGATTTTCCTGGCAGCCACAGCAGACCAGGGAGAAAGAAGTAGACAATTTCAACAACTCACCAATGGCTAGATTCCAGGGCATCTCTGGACATTAGGTAAGGATCAATGTGCATACTGTAAGGAAGAGGGCCACTGGGCACCAGAGTGCCCAAAGAAGAAGAATTGACCTAAGGTCATGGTAACTGAGAAAGGGGAAAATTAAAGGGGAGGGGACTAGGAACCCCTCCCCAAACTCACAGTAACTCTTAAGGTGGAAGAAAGCCCATGTGCTTTCTGATGGATAGATATCAGCACCCAACATTCAACACTCCTAGAGACAGGTGGGCCTCTGGATCTAGAAAATCCTGAGTCCAAAGGGCCACAGTCACTAAACAATACTAATGAACTGCCTAAAGATCTATGGATTTAGGGGTGGGAGAGGTAACTCACTCTTTCATGTTCATCCCTGAGTGTCCATATCTGCTCTTGGGCAGGAATTTACTAACCAAAATGAGAGCACAAATTCACTTCAGAACCAAGGGAGCTTGACTTCTGGATGGGAAGGGGAACCCAACCCAGATCCTGACTATAGATCTGCCTTCCTATCTGAATACTGGTTGTTTGCACAACCATCCTTGGAGATTAAGCTGTCCCCTTGGCTGTAAGAATTTTCCCAGGCATTGGAGGAGACAGGAGAATTGAAAATGCCTAGACATCACATCCTGGTGTTCATGAAACTAAAAATAGGTGCAGACCTGGCTTGTGGTTTGCCAATACCTGATGTCTTTGGAGGCTCTACAGGGGATCACCTCACATATCTGCAGGCTACTACACCTGGGGGTGCTCAAGCCCTACCAGTCTGCACAGAACACCCCATTGTGCCAATCAAGAAGCCAAGCTCAAGTGACTACCAACTGGTACAAGACCTCCAAGAGGCCAACAGACAGGTAGCTGATATCCACCCCCATCATGCCCAATCCCTATACCTTACTGAGCAGCCTCCCCCAAGACTGAGCATTGTATACTGCTTTGGACTTAAAAGACAACCCTCTCAACCTTCCATTGGCACCAAAGAGCCAGATGTATTTTGCCGTCAAATGGCATGATCAAGATCAGCAGGAAGCTGTCACGGACATGGTTGCCCCAGGACTTTAAGAATTCTCCCATCATTTTCAATGAGGTGCTGCATAAGAACTTAAGCCAATATTGAACAAGGTATCCAGAGGTCACTTTGATCCAGTACGTAGATGATCTTCTGATCACTGCCAGGGACATAGAGACCTGCATCACAGGTACTAAGGAGCTTGGGAACATGCGGTATCCAGCCTCTGCCAAAAATAGCCCAGATATGTAAAGAGAGGATTAAATGTACCTAGGATACACTTTATGGGAAGGCAAGCAGTGGCTATTCCAGGCATGTAAAGACAGTTCTTAGCATTCTGGAAACAAAGAATATCCAACAGGTGAGGGAATTTTTGTATCGGTTGGGTTGTGTCATTTATGGATTCCTGGTTTTGCCGAGCTCACCCAACTGATGGATGAGGCCACCAAAGAGACCAAAAACTTTGTCTGGACCTCAGAACAGTAAAAGACATTTGACAAGGTGAAATGGGCCCTTTTGTCAACACCTGCTCTGGAGTTACCTGATATGACATATAGCCCTTTCACCTATGTGTAGATGAAAACAAAGTAATGGTGAAAGGGTCTTAACTCTGTAAATGCCAGTGGCCTACTTGTCAAAGAAGCTAAATCTGGTGGCAGTAGGATGGCCTCCTAGCTTACATGTCATAGGAGCCACTGCCTTGCTGGTTAAAGATGCTGATAAGCTCACTCTGGAACAGATACTGATTATCAGCACTTCTCAAATAATTGAGAGGGTGCTCAGGCAACCCCAGACAGATGGTTTAGTAATGACAGGGCAACCAGACCCTCCTACTTAACCCTTGGCAGAATAATCTTCCAGCCATCCACTACCCTGAATCCTGCCACCCTCCTGCAAGACCTAGACATCAGCCAGCCAATACATGAATGTGCTGAGGTCCTCACCCAGGTCTACTGTACTCGGCCAGCTTTGATGGGTGTGCCACTATCCTACTTAGATCAGACTTGGTTCACTTCTGGGAGCAGTTTCCTGCATAATGGAGTGTCATGTGGGGAGGGGCAGTGACTGTTGAAAGAAGGTAAACTGGTCTCAGCCTCTTCCCTCAGGAACCTCAGCACAGAAAGCTGAGTTGATAGCACTATCTTGAGAAGTCCTAGCAGTCAACATCTACATGGACAGTCAGTATGCCTTTGCTTCAGCTCATATTCATGGTGCCATCTACTAAGAGGGAGGACCTGACAGCTGAAGGAAAGACAATCAAAAACAAGGAGGAGATCCTCCACCTGCTAAGAAATTTATGGTTACCCCAAAAGCTTAATATCATCCATTGCTCAGAACAAGTGAGTTCCCATGTGCATGGCCAGAGGACACAACTTAGCCAACCAGATGGATAGAGGGATGGCCTTTAAAAACCCATAGGGACCTTTGTAATTACTCTACTGGAACCACCAGACGCAAACCTGCTGACCAAGCCAAAATGCAGTGAAGAGGAGCTGGAGTGAGCAAGGAACCTACTTAACAGCAAGTGCCTAAAGAGCTGGTGGCATTCAGAGGACAATAAGGTCATCCTTCCTGAGTCACTAGCCCAATAGATCCTCAAGAAGTTACACAGGGCCACTCACATGGGTACCCACCAGATGGCTCATGTGATAAGACAATCTAATGTTATGTTCCAAAACACCCAAGAAAAGATTGATCTAGTAGTGACTAGTTAGTTGTAAAGCCTGTCCAGTGATCAATGCTGCTACCCATCCCCAATTGGAGGTAAGAAACCAGGAACTTATTGGGATGTGGATTGTACATTAGTTAAGCCAGGAAAATATGGATACAAATACCTATTAGTCTTTGTGGACACCTTCTTGGGATGGACTGAGGAATTTCCTACCAAATCTGAAATTTCTACCATAGTGGCTAAAAAACTACAAGAAGAGATCTCATCCAGGCACAGCTTTCCTAATATGATAAAGTCAGAAAATGGACCAGGAAGTAACAATCACTATTCCTTAATATCTCTTAACATCAATGGACTCAAAGCCCCCAGTAAAAAGACATAGACTAACCGACTGGATACGTAAACAGGACCCTACATTTTGCTGCTTACAGGAAATACCCAAGGCACACCTCAGGGTCAAAGACAAACACTACCTTAGAGTAAAAGGCTGGAAGACGATTTTACAAGCAAATGGTCTCAGGAAACAAGCTGGAGTAGCCATTTTAATATCAGATAAAATTGACTTTCAACTCAAAGTCATCAAAAGAGACTCTGAGGGACACTTCCTGCTGGCCAACGAAAAAAATACAACAAGAAGGACTCTCAATCCTGAACATCTATGCTCCAAATGCAAGGGCACCCTCATTCATAAAAGAAACTTTATTAAAGCTCAAAGCACACATTGCACCTAACACAATAATTGTGGGTGACTTCAACACTGCACTTTCCTCAATGGACTAATCAGGAAAACAGAAACTAAACAGGGACACAGTGAAACTAATTGAAGCTTTGGACCAATTAGATTTAACAGATATATATAAAACATTTTATCTTAAAGCAAAAGATTATACCTTTTTCTTAGCACCTCATGGTACCTTCTCCAAACTCGATCATATAACTGGTCACAAGACAGACCTCAACAAATATAAGAAGATCGAACTAATCCCATGCCTCCTATAAGATCACTATGGAGTAAAAGTGGTCTTCAATAGCAACAAAAACAACAGAAAACCCACATACACATGGAAACTGAACAATATTCTACTCAATGATACCTTGGTCAAGGAAGAAATAAAGAAAGAAATTAAAGACGTTTTAGAATTTAATGTAAATGAAGACACAACATACCCAAATCTATGGGATACAATGAAAGTAGTGCTAAGAGGAAAACTCATAGCCCCGAGTGCCTCCAAAAAGAAAATGGAGAGAGCATACACTAACAGCTTAATGACACACCTGAAAGCCCTGAAACAAAAAGAAGCTATTTCACCCAGGAGGAGTAGAAGGCAGGAAATCATCAAACTCAGGGCCGAAATCAATCAAGTAGAAACTAAGAGAGCCATACAAAGAATCAACAAAACCAGGAGCTGGTTCTTTGAGAAAATCAACAAGATAGATAAACCCTTAGACAGACTAACTAAAGGGCACAGAGACAGTACACAGATTAACAAACTTAGAAATGAAAAGGGAGATATAACAACAGAAACTGAGGAAATTCATAAAATCATTAGATCCCACTACAAAAGCCTATACTCAACACAACTGGAGAATCTGGAGCAAATGGACAGTTTCTTAGACAGATATCAGACACCAAAACTAAATCAGAATCAAATAGATTATCTAAACAGTCCCATAACACCTGAAGAAATAAAAAGGATCATAGATATTCTCCCAACCAAAAAAAGCACAGGACCAGATGGCTTCAGTGCAGAATTCTATCAGACCTTCATAGAAGACCTAACACCAATACTCTTCAAACTATTCCACAAAATAGAAACAGAAGGAACTCTACCCAACTCGTTCTATGAAGCCACAATTACGCTGATACCAAAACCACACAAAGATCCAACAAAGAAAGAGAATTTTAGGCCAATGTCCCTTATGAATATTGATGCAAAAATACTTAATAAAGTTCTTGCCAACCGAATCCAAGAACACATCAAAATGATCATCCACTATAATCAAGTAGGCTTCATCCCAGGGATGTAGGGATGGTTCAATATAAGGAAATCCATCAATACGATCCACTACATAAACAAACTCAAAGAAAAAACCATATGATCATCTCATTAGATGCAGAAAAATCATTTGACAAAATTCAGCATCCTTTCATGCTAAAAGTCTTAGAAAGAACAGGAATTCAAGGCCCATACCTAAATATTGTTAAGGCATTATATAGCAAACCAGTAGCCAACATCAAACTAAATGGAAAGTTGAAGCAATCCCACTAAAATCAGGGAGTTAGAAAAAGCAATTCTCAAATATATCTGGAATAACAAAAAACCCAGAATAGTTAAAACTATTCTCAACAACAAAAGAAATTCTGGGGGAATCAGTATCCCTGACTTCAAGCAATACTACAGAGCAATAGTATTAAAAACTGCATGGTATTGGCACACTGACAGACAAGTGGACCAATGGAATGTAATTGAAGACCCAGAAATGAATCCACACACCTATGGTCACTTGATCTTCAACAAAGGAGCTGAAAACATCCAGTGGAAAAAAGATAGCCTTTTCAACAAATGGTGCTGGTTCAATTGGATGTCAGCATGCAGAAGAATGTGAGTTGATTCATTCTTATCTCCATGTACTAAACTCCACTCCAAGTAGATCAAGGACCTCTATGCAAAACCAGACACACTGAAACTAGTAGAAAAGAAACTGGGGAAAACCTTTGAGGACATGGGTACAGGGGAAAAGTTCCTGAACAGAACACCAATAGCTTATGCTCTAACATCAAGAATTGACAAATGGGACCTCATAAAATTACAAAGTTTCTGTAAGGCAAAGAACACTGTTAAAAGGACAAAACAGCAACCGACAAGTTGGGAAAGGATGTTCACCAATCCTACATCTGATAGAGGGCTAAATCCAATATATACAAAGAACTCAAGAAGTTTCCCAGGGAAAAAATAACCCTATTAAAAAAGGGGTACAGATCTAAACAAAGAATTTTCACCTGAAGAAATTCGGATGGCCCAGAGGCACCTTAAGAAGTGCTCAACATCATTAGTCATTAGGGAAATGCAAATCAAAACAACCCTGAGATTTCACCTTACACCCGTCAGAATGGCTAAGGTCAAAAACTCAGGAGACAGCAGGTGTTGGCGAGGATGTGGAGAATGAGGAACACTCCTCCACTGCTGGTGGGGCTGTAAGATGGTACAACCACTCTGGCAATCAGTCTGGAGGTTCCTCAGAAAACTGGACATGACACTTCCGGAGGACCCTGCTATATACCTCTCCTGGGCATATACCCAAAGGATTCCCTGGCATGCAATAAAGGCACATGCTCCATTATGTTCATAGCAGCCTTATTTATAATAGCCAGAAGCTGGAAAGAACCCAGATGTCCCTCAAAGGAAGAATGGATACAGATAATGTGGTATATTTACACAATGGAATACTATTCAGCAATTAGAAACAATGAATTCACAAAATTTTTAGGCAAATGGTTTGATCTGGAAAATATCATCTTAAGTGAAGTAACCGAATCACAAAAGAATACACATGGAATGCGATCTCTGATAAGTGGATATTAATTAGCCCAGAATATCTGAATACCCAAGGCACAAATAGCATAACAAATGACTCCCATGATGAAGTACTGAAAGGGTCCTGATCCTGGAAAGGATTGATTTAGTGTTGGAGGGGAGTATAAGGACAGAGAAAAAGGAGATAGGTGATTGGAGAATGGGTGGAGAGATGAAGGTTTATGGGACATATGGGGAGGGGGGATCTGGGAAAGGGGAAATCATTTGGAATGTAAACAAAGAATATAGAAAATAAAAATATATAAAAAATAAAAAGAACAGCGTACCAGATGTTCTGGGTACACTGATTTGTCACACTACAGACAAGGTAAAAAAAAAAAAAAAAAAAGATTAAGAAGATTAAGACAGGGAGAAGTCGGGCTGAAGAGATGGCTCAGCAGTTAATAGCACTGACTGCTCTTCTGAAGTTTTGTTTTGTTTTGTTTTGTTTTGTTTGTCAGGGTGTTTTATCACAGAAACAGAATGAAAACTAAGGTAAGTCTCATGATTCTCCCACCGGTGCTCAGAATGAGTGATAGAGGGAGAGGCATTTGCCCCTAGTACAGCCCAGCCTTGATTGAGCAATGGCTCTTTTTCCTTAAGTGTTTTTATACAGAACCTTTGCTGCTGCTTTATTTCCCTTACAGGTGACTGGCCTCAAGACTGTTATTGTCAATCTTGTCTCTCTCCATTTTGCTTTTCTCATTGGAATGTCCTCCTCCCGTTCACTCTTTCCTGCGTATAGCTACATCTACAAGAAACATAGCCCACCACTCTGGAGGAGATGAAGTGCAGCAAGCATATCAGGACTTCTATTGGTGAGAATGGCTCATGGGATTCAATACTAGGAATGACTATGGAGAGGGAGAATGAGTTAAAGAGGCCTAGGAAATACATAAAAATGAAGTCTAATTTATTGGAAGTAGTATTTATCAATACTGATTCAGACTAGCAGTGTCTTCCTAACCATAGCTAGTAGTGAAGAGAAAATGCACATGAAGCACTCATGTCTGAGACCATTTTGAAATGGATCAAATGTATCAGTCACCAAATACCTTATGTGTTAGTTGGAGACAGTTGTGTAAAACCCAAGCATAAGCTTCAACTTCATTTTTATTATCTTTCAGATATACCTGAATTTTACCTCATAGTCCAGCACACACTAAATACCTCAGCCCTCTTGTTCTACTTGAGCAGTGATACAAACAAAAGCAAGGTGGTCACCCCTCTATAGATACTCTTGACTGTCAGCTTGATGAATCCTGACTGACACAACACCTGAGTCAACTCGACAAGTATTAAGGCCATGAACAACACAGATACAACAGTGATCTGTTCCTTGAATGTAATAATTTAGTCTCACTAATGTAGCTCCATGTTCAAACTAGTTATATTTAAATTATGGTGCCAACATTTACATTCAAGGACTTGGAACCTGGAGCGGTTCATCTCAGTGAGTTTTAATTCTGCATCCACAATGTAGAGGTAATAGTATCTACCTCAAAAGGGATACTGTAAAGAATAGCAAAGTAATCCATGCAAAATACACATGTTGCACACAGAAAGCTTTATGTAAATGTGAGCTATTATATCAACATAGGTGATTACAAAATGTATAGTTACTACAGTTTTCTTGGGTCCTCAAAAAGATCTAGAAAGTTCCTTGATAACTGTCTTCTTTTAATCACTATATTAGATCCATAAAAGTCTGCTCTTCCAAAGTATTTTAAATCCTTGTTATTTTCCCACACCCCCTGTAACTACTATAAGCTATTGTGTCTCTCCTGGTGGACTGCATTAATGCTGTCATGTGTTTTGGACTTCACTCTCATTTCTCTCTAGTATGTTATTCAAACTATTGTTACAGACATAAAGCTACAAATACCTGCTGGAGGTCTAACTCACTGCTACATTGCTTGAGTTGCATGTATGAAGGTTTGGGTTCACTCCACAGCACCAGAAATGAACAACAACAACAAAAAAGCAAACAAGTAGATTCTATCAAGTTGCACTCTTAGGATGATTTCTCTTTGTTCTTAGAATAAAGTCATATCCAGGTGGAATAGTGATGGTATACATCTTTATTCTATGCATTCCAGAGGAAGACACACGCAGACCTCTGTGAGTTCAAGGCCAGCCTGGTCTACAAAATTCCAATGTAAGAATCTGGCTAACCGTAGCTTACAAGGAGACCCCCTGAGTGAACCACCTGGAGTCAGGAATCAATGCAAAAAGCAAGAGGAATTTATTGTTCCAATGTGCTGAGGTCATCCTATACCCAAAGAAGAGAGGACAACCCCACACAGCTTGTTCAGGAAAGCTTTATACAGTTTTTAGAGCAGCAGTCATTAGGCACAACATGATAAGCAGAACAGTGTGACTTCTTTTTTATTCGATATATTTTTTATTTACATTTCAAATGATTTCCCCTGTCCCATAAGCCCTCTTCCCTCCCCCTGTTCCCCCATCCACCCTCTCCCACTTCCCTGGTCTGGTTTAGTCCTATACCGCTATACTGAGTCTTTCCATAACCAGAGGCCACTCCTCCGTTCTTCTTGGACATCATTTGATGTGTGGATTACGTTTTGGGTATTCCAATTTTCTAGGCTAATATCCACTTATCAGTGAGTGCATACCATGATTGATCTTTTGAGACTGGGTTACCTCACTTAGGATGACGTTCTCCAGCTCCATCCATTTGTCTGAGAATTTCATGAATTCATTGTTTCTAATGGCTGAATTGTGTAAATATACCACATTTTTTGCATCCATTCCTCCATTGAGGGATACCTAGGTTCTTTCCAGCTTCTGGCTATTATAAATAGGGCTGCTATGAACATAGTGGAGCATATATCCTTATTACATGCTGGGGAATCCTCTGGGTATATGCCCAGGAGTGGTAGAGCAGGATCCTCCGGAAGTGACGTGCCCAGTTTTCTGAGGAACCGCCAGACTGATTTCCATAGTGGTTGTACCAATTTGCAACCTCACCAGCACTGGAGGAGTGTTCCTTTTTCTCCACATCCTTGCCAACACCTGCTGTCTCCTGAGTTTTAGCCATTCTGACTGGTGTAAGGTGAAATCTCAGGGTTGTTTTGATTTGCATTTCCCTAATGACTAATGATGTTGAGCATTTTTAAAGATGCTTCTCAGCCATCCGGAAGTTCTTCGGGTGAAAATTCTTTGTTTAGCTCTGTACTTAGTCTTTTTTAATAGGGTTATTTGGTTTTCTGGGATCTAACGTCTTGAGATCTTTGCATATATTGGATATTAGCCCTCTGTTGGATGTAGGGTTGGTGAAGATCTTTTCCCAATTTGTTGGTTGTCCTTTTGATGGTGTCCTTTACCTTACAGAAACTTTGTAATTTTATGAGGTCCCATTTGTCAATTCTTGATGTTAGAGCATAAGCTATTGGTGTTCTGTTCAGGAACTTTCCCCCAGTACCGATGTCCTCAAGGGTCTTCCCCAGTTTCTTTTCTATTAGTTTCAGAGTGTCTGGCTTTATGTGGAGGTCCTTGATCCATTTGGAGTTGAGCTTAGTACAAGGAGATAAGGATGGATCAATTTGCATTCTTCTGCATGCTGACCTCCAGTTGAACCAGCACCATGTGTTGAAAAGGCTATCTTTTTTCCACTGGATGGTTTCAGCCTCTTTGTCGAGGATCAAGTGGCCATAAATGTGTGGGTTCATTTCTGGATCTTCAATCCTATTCCATTGATCCGCCTGCCTGTCACTGTACCAATACCATGCAGTTTTTAACACTATTGCTCTGTAGTATTGCTTGAGGTCAGGGATACTGATTCCCCCAGAATTTCTTTTGTTGTTGAGAATAGTTTTAGCTATCCTGGGTTTTTTGTTATTCCAGATGAATTTGAGAATTGTTCTTTCTATCTCTATGAAGAACTGAGCTGGGATTTTGACGGGTATTGTGTTGAATCTGTATATTGCTTTTGGCAAAATGGCTATTTTAACTATATTAGTCCTGCCAATCCAAGAGCATGGAAGATTTTATTTATATGTATATAAAACGTTTAAAATTTAGGAATAGGCAAGGACATTCTTCACATAAAAAACTCCTCATTTTGACAAATGATCTTATAAGGGGAAAACAAGAAGATTAAAACCTTTAAATACCAATGGAAGGTGTCAACATGTTGAAAACACAGCCAGAAAACAAACATTGCTGAACCTAAAAATCAATTATAAAAAGAAGGAAGAAAACTTCAGCTAGCTTTTGTGAACTTGGGTTGGAGTGAGGCATCCTGACTTGGGATCACATCACACAAATTTAACCACGTCATTAGATCAATGGTTCCCTGAGAATGGGCTGTGAGTTGACATTTACAATAACAACATGGAAAGAGGAAGGGATCCCCACTAATTTAATACCTATGTTATTTCAACTCTCTATATACAAATATTATCTTTTCACCTCTAGCACGTGGCATATGGGTAATGAGGGTCTATGGTGTATTTCCTCTTCACTGGGCATTTTGCTCTTCTCTTCCCAGGTGCTGTCCTTTTGAATCTTCCAATCTTATCAGATAAATGCTGTTACTATTCCGTTTAATGTTAGGGTAACCTCTGACTTTGTTTAAAGGCCTGTCTCTGTATTTTCAATTGCTCTGTGCAGCAGAAAGCTAAGTGCTAGCAGGATTCTGGTATTGTCATTTTGTGACCCATTACCTTCTTTCTTAAAGGCTAACTAGAAATGGATCAAAGTTCATCTTGCTGCTGATTTGTTGTAATATAGAACTTACAACCAATAGCTGTAGCAGGAAGTAGGGGATGAGACTTCCAGGCAAAGCGAGTAACCCCTGGGAGAAGAAGGCAGAAAGAAGGGTGTGTGTGGTGGTAGTGGTGGTGTGGAGTTCAGGAGCCGACTTGGAGGGGAACAGATGTGGACCACAACAGACTAGAGAGGTATAGAGGTTGTCGTGTCGCAGGTCTTATGCTAGAATAATTGAGTTAAGTTAGATGAGCTAGCTTGGAAACTGCCCTAGCAAAAGGCCTAAGCTTTGAACTATATTAGAAACCTGAGTCATTATTTATACTGCTGGCACGTCCAAGAAAGTCCCATTATAGTTTTAGAGGAAAATGAACTTTTGCTTAGGACTATCAAACATTGTAAAACTGGAATAAATGTTGTTTGTGCAGAAAATAAATTGAGGCTATTTGTTAAATATTTTTCAAACACTACATTAATACCACTAAGTGTGGGCTTGAACAGCTGCGGCCAACCTCTAAAGCAATGGGGTTCATAGTTTAATGTGTCACAAACAAATAGGACTCAGATGTGCTGCTGTGCAAAAGAGTCAGACTGACTGCAGATAGGAACAGTTTGAAGCTCACATACTGATGTACTCATGTTTTGGTGATACACACACATTCAAAATCCTGATCGCCCTGTTTAAGAAATGGGTTTCTCTTAAGGTATGGGTATGTTTAACTTGGAGACAGTGAGTTTCTTTCTCTATTTTTTTTTCAATTTAATTTTATTTAGTTTATATCATGATCTAAGTTTCCTCTTTCTCCTCTCCTCCCAGCTCCCTCCTCTGCCCCCATCTACCACTCCTCCATTTCCCTTCAGAAACGGGTCAGCTCTGATGGACATCAACCAGCCATGGCATATCAAGTTGCAATGAGACTAGGCATCTTCTATTAAGGCTGGACATGGCAACCCAGTAGGGGGAAAGGATCCCAAAGACAGGCAATAGGATCAGAGACAGCCACATTTCCCACTGTTAGAAGTCCCACAAGAAGATCAAGGTATACAACTGCAGCATATGTATGGAAGGACTTGGGTCAGTTCTATGCAGGGTTCCTAATTGGAGGTTCTGTCTCTTTGAGCTCCTATGGGCTCAGGTTGGTTGGTTCTGTTGGTCTGCTTGAGGAGTTTCTTTACCACAGTAATTCCTTCAAACTGTTTTATTTGTTAGTTTCTCCTCCTTTTCAAAGGGGCACAATCTTCCTTCCTTCCTAGAAGATGCCATGCATTTGTATTTTTGTTCTGGAGAAAGACTGCCCAGATTTTATTAAATGCCCCAAAGAAGATATTAAAAGAAGAATGTATGGAGAACACTGTGAGTTTATAAAAATAACTGCATATCTGGTATCATGATTTTTAAAAACAATATAGTATTATCTCTCTCTCTCTCTTGGTTCCTTGAGCTACAGTCCTGCCACAAGGATGCATCAATCACCCAAAGAATATTTTAATTCTGTCAACCTGTCTGTGGCCTTTTATGCTGCTCCAGGGCTCTCTATATTTGCTTTCATTTCAATACAATCTGTTCTGGAAATAATCATTCAAATTTCTCCTGTCCTCTTTAACACTGAGGGGAATATTGCATGGAGATGCTAATTTAAAAAAAAAAAACCTACCTTTTGTTATATAGAAGTTTAAAGTTTTTAGGAAATAAAATGCCTACTATTATGTTTTCTGAGTATAATATTGTTTTATACAATCTTATGAGAGCCTTCTGAACTCCAAATACATTGACCGTGACTAAAATATGAATTTTACTTTCAATCACCAAAATGATGAGTCTTAAGAGCACTTGTGTTTCATTTAGTTATTTTTAAGTAAATTTTTCTCTGTCTCAAGGGTTCTCTTTAACACCATCTAAGTGTGCTTTTTAAATGTCAGTATGTGATTCAACCATTTCTGAGATCAGCATAAAGATATCCAAGGAGATGATCTGATCAACCTCTTCTCAAACGAGTGTTTTCCGCGGTCATTGTTCAGGTTTATTCTGGGTTTATAAAGTTTGAACATTTTCACTCTCTTGTCTTTTCTCTCACTAAAACCTGAACCCCATGTGATCTGACCTAGATTTGTGGGAGAACAGAGACACACGGGGGGGGGGGGGGGGGGACTCACAGCCATCTCAGAGGCCATAGGAGCTGAGGGATTGGGAAGTATGGTGTACAGCAATGGCCAGCAACCTCAGTGCTGTGGTTACCACAGCAACACTCTTATGTAGTTTCCACATCTATGTAAACAGTCTGAAATCCTTGATGAGCATAAAATCATCTCAGTGTCTGCACTCCCAGCCCAGTGCTGGACAACACATGAATAATTTTGTCATCAGGTGAAGTGGTCACTCAGAGCCAGCAGAAGTCCAGATAAAGCAAACCTTTAAGAGACAGCTCTACAGAACAGACTCTCTGAACTGCCCATAAAGGCCATATTTGAACAATTTGCATACATCTTAATCAACTCCCAGAAGTTTTTCCCCACATTAATTAATATCAAAGGATATGTGAAAGATAATTACATTTTCTACACATCTCCATCTCTTGGGGACTCCCCCCCCCCAGCTTCTCTTTTGAGTTGCTAAAAATGAGGACCCTTCAGGGCACTTGTCCTCAAAGCAGCTGCCATCCATGCTGACCACAGGGAAACATTTACAGACTTGCTCTATTTTGATTCATTTCTTTTCCTCTATAATTATTTTCCCTGAGTCACAGCATCACCTTAGTTACCTTCTATCTTAAACTTCCCATTTTATTTATTATTCATATTTGCAAGAAGCCAACCAGACGGTTTCAACAGTGCTTTCTGGGTTCCCCACTCACCTTTGTGTACTGGATGTTTGCTGTAGTCCTCCTAGTTAGACCCTTGTACTACCTAAGTGCTCCTCACCAGATTCTAAGTGGTTTGTGTCAAATACATACTTTGTTTCCTTGATATGATATGCTACCCCAACATTCCATAGATTTTCAAATATTTGCTGTCATAGTCCTGAAGAAATAGTATATTCTCCCAAATAGATTTACTTCATCCTTCAATTATCTTAAAAGGAATAGATTCTTAGATTTCCAGACTGATATAATTGAGTGAAGGGTACATTAGATTTATATATTTTACATAATAATTAATTATAATTTTATTTCTTTTTACAGCTGAATAAAATTTCACTGTGTGTAGGTACCATATTTTCATTATGTATTCACCAGCTGATGGACATCTTGGGTATTACCATGTCCTAGCTGTTAGGAACAGAGCAGGCAAGCATGTGTCTCTGCGGTACGAAATAGTCATATTCCAGGAGTGCTATATCTGGGACAGATGGCAGATCTAATTCTGGACCACCACAATGATTTCCATAGTGGCTGCAACATTTTGCACCCCCACCAATAGTTAGTAGATATTCTTTTCCCTTCCCCTCCAGCTATGGTGGTATTTGATGTCAAGTTTTGCTTTTTGTTTTTTTTTTTGTTTTTGTTTTTTTTTTTAGCAATGCTGATTTGGGTAAGATGAGGTCTTAAAGCAATTCTAATGTGCATTTCTTTGATGGTGAATATTTTAATAGTATTTCTTAATCTTTGTTTCTTTTTCTGAGAATTCTATGTAGTTCTATAGCACACTTTTAAATTGGATTGTTTGTTTTCTTGGTGCTTGGTCTTTTGTACTTTGTAGACACTAATCTTCTGTTAGATGTATAGCTGGCAATAAATCTCTCCCATTTTCTAGGCTGCCTTTTTAATGGATTAAAAGTTTCCTTTACAATATAGGAGCAGTTTATTTTTTGAAGGCTTATTTGTTGTTTTTTCATCCTATTCCCTAGGCACGTGGATTTCTATTCATAAAGTCTTTACTTGAGCCTATTATAAAGTGTACTTCCTACTTTTCCTTCTAGTACTTTCAGGTCAAGCATTGAAACCTTTGATCTTTTGGGGCTAATCTATGTGCAGACAGAGAAGGAACAAATGCTGTTTTTCTGCACATAGATACCAGTTTTCCCAATACCATATGTTAAAAATGCTGATTTTCTATCTCCTTTTTGTGTACCTTTGGCCTCTGCCAGAAATCAGATGGGTGTAGGTCCTTTGTCTGAGTCATTGATTTTCTTTTACTGGATGGTAAGTGTGTTTTTGTATTGGTTCTCTGTTGTTTTCAGTGCTAGTCTCTGTAGAGCAACTTCAACCAGCAATGGTGATTCCCCCAGCAGTTTATATTGTTTTGGCTGACTGGGATCTTCCAGTGCTTCTATATAATATTAAGACTGAAGGGGATAAGAATAGATCGATTCACATTCTTCTGCATGTTGACCTCCAGTTGAACCAGCACCATTTGTTGAAAAGGCTATCTTTTTTCCACTGGATGCTTTTAGCCTAGAAACTTTGAATACCCAAGACATAATCCACATAGTAAATGATGTCCAAGAAGAACAGAGGAGTGGCCCCTGGTTCTGGAAAGACTCAGTGCAGCAGTATAGGGGAATACCAGAACAGGGATGTGGGAAGGGGTGACTGTGGGAACAGGGGGAGGGAATAGGGCTTATGGGACTTTCAGGAAGTGGGGAGTCAGAAAAGGGGAAATCATTTGAAATGTAAATAAAGAATATATTGAATAAATAAAAAAATTTTTTTAAAGTACATAGTGACATATATATATATATATATCTGAAGGGGCTTAAAAAGAGAGGATTGGGGGTTAAGGGAGTGTGGCATGACAGTGTGGGGGAAGGGGGTGCCCAGGCAGGCCCTTGTCCGGGCACACACATACCCCCTCCCCTGCGAGGGACCACACACCAGCATGGTATAGAATAGAGTTTATTCAGAGTAGAGGATGGGAGTTAGTGGTAGAGAAA
Organism: Apodemus sylvaticus; assembly: GCF_947179515.1. Lineage (NCBI taxonomy): Eukaryota > Metazoa > Chordata > Mammalia > Rodentia > Muridae > Apodemus > Apodemus sylvaticus. The sequence goes on along the minus strand of NC_067482.1, from coordinate 92,987,047 downwards.
TGCAGAGAGAGAGAGAGTAGAGAAGTGGAGTGGAGCCCGGCCATTACCACGTGAGGGGGGAGGGGAGGAGAGCCCAAGGGGCAGAGAGGTGAGAGTATGTGGGAGAGCAGAGAGAAAGCAAAGAGAGAGAGGAGGGGCAAGTAGCCCCCTTTTTAGTGGGCCAGATCTATGGGGCGGGGCATACCTGGCTATTGCCAGGTAGGTGTGGGGTGGAGCTTAGACAGAATACCAACAAAAACTTTTTTTTCCAGTTTCCACAAAGAAATGCATTAGAATTTTGATAGGGTTGTATTTTGGTAGGATGGTCATTTTCACAGTAGTAATCCCACAGACACATGTGCATGAAAGGTCTTTTCATCTTCAGGCGTCTTCAACTTCAAGTTTTTATTGCACAGGCTTTTTACTTCCTCTGGTGTGTTTGTGTTCAAAGGTATATTCTTTGAGCTATGATAGGTGAAAGTGTTTCCATAAATTCTTGCTCTGTGTGTTTGTCCTTGCTCTACAAGAAGACTAATGATTTGCTTGTTAATTTTGTAACTTGCAAGTTTGATGAAAGCATTTATCAGCTCTAGAAGTTTCATGATGTGTTCATACCATCTGTACATAGAGATATTTAGCTTTTTACTTTCATATTTGTATTTGTTTCTCTTTTATTACCTTCTCATGTCTTATTGCTTTAGCTAGGACTTTAAGCTCTGTATTGAATGAGAGTGGATAAAGAAATAAAATTTAAATAATAATGAAAATGGAGTAAGAGTGGATAAACATCTTTGTCCTATTTCTGATCTTAGTAGCAATGTTTTGTGTTTGTCTCCATTTGGTTCATGTTGGGATTGTTGTATATTCCTTTTCTTATGCTGAGGTATGTCCCCTGTGTCCCTAGAATCTCTAGGATTTTCATCATGAAGAAATGAATGTTGGAATTTATCAAAGGTTATTTCTGCATATAATGAGAAGATCATGTACTTCCTGTTCTTGAGTCTACTTTTGTGGTGGGTTATAATTATTGACTGATATATGTTGGACTGTCTCCGCTTCTCTGGAACCAAGCTGAAATGATTATAGGATTATGGTGGATTTTTCTTTTGGTCTGGAATGTTTTATGCAAGTATTTTTATTGAGAAATTTTGTATGTATGTTCATCAAGGAACATGGCCTAGAATTCTCATTTAATGTTGGGTCTTTATCTGCTTTTGTTATTAGGACAATACTGTTGTGTCATGAAGGGCTCATGAATCCTAAAAGACCACCGAGGAGCTGTTTCCAATGTAATCACATTAGGGTCTCTTTATTGTAAACTGGAATATAGGCTTACTCACTGCCAGCCCACAGGACAGTTTGGTGAAGCATCTCTGAACTCCCATTGGGATAAGGCTTTATAGGAAATGGAAGTAAGTGTGTGTGTGTGGGGGGGGGGGGGGCAGGAATCCAGCTTGACAAGCATCTAACTAAATGTCTATTGTAACCTAACTGGTGGATATGCAGAAGCAATGAACAGTCTGAAAGTACATCTGAAACAATCAGAATAATCTTCGATTAATTTGCTAGGTAGAAGCTAGGGAGAAATCTGGCCAAGGACAAGTCGTGGGGTCCTTTTTGGTACTTGAGTGAAGCTTTGGGCTAAATTCTCAGGCTTTTTTTTTTTTTTTAAAGATAGAGGCCAGTTCCAAGATAGAATAGGTTTGGCCTCACAGTGACAGTAAAAATATAATTTAGATATATTTCTTTCTTTCTATTCTGGCGGAAACATTGAAGAATATTGGCATTTATCTTTACTTGAAGATATAGTACTATTCTGTGCTGAATCTATCTGGGTCTAGGCTTTCTTTAGTTGTAAGACTTTTAATTACTATTTCTGTATTTTTGTTTGTTATGAGTCCTTTCAAACATTTGCTTCATTTTGGTTTAGGTTTGGTAGGTCACAGACATCTAGAAATTCACCAATTTATTTTAGGTTTTCCAGTTTAGTGGAATGCAAATTAAAAAAATGCCTTCATGATTCTCTGAGTTTCCTCAGTATCTGTTGTAATGTTTCCCTTTTCATTTTTAGTTTTACTGATTTGGCTCTTTTCTTTCTGTTAGTTAATTTCACTAAGAATATGTCAAATTTGTCTTTTAAAAATGTAAGTCTTTGTTTCTTTGCTCGTTATAATTTTTAAGTTTCTTTTTCATAAATTTTGTCCCTGATTTTTGTTATTTTTTCAAATTTATTGCTTTTAGGGTTGGTTTGAATTTATTTTTATAATATCTAATAGCTTATCATCACATTGTTAACTAGATACATTTTTGATTTTTAAATGTAGGCACTTATAGCTATAAATTTCTTTCTTATGGTACCTTCGTTGTATTCCATAGATTGGAGCATGTTGGGTTTTCCTTTTCATTTAATTCTACAATGTGTTATTTCCTCCTTGATATTTTCAACAAGCCATTCATCTTTCAATAGTGTCTGAATTATTATTGTAATGTATGTATTACTCTCTATCATTCTGTTGACTTTGTAGAGCTTGGAATTGTCATTGTATTTTTTTGTTGTTGTTGTTGTTTAATGACTAACATAGCATTTATTTCTCCTTCCTATAGTCTCCTCAGGATGCTTATCTGCTGGTTTAGTAGTCATGAATTTCTTTCACCTACATTAATCTTATTTCTTTTCACTGTTAGTTATAGCAGTTTTGTGAGTGTGGTGGTTTGAATATGCTTTACCCATGGGAAGTTGCACTATTAGGAGGTATGGTGTTATTGGAGGAGGTATCAACTTGTTAAAGGAAGTGTGTCACTACCAGGGTGGGCTTTGAGGCTCCTAAGCTCAAGCTCTGCCCAGTGGGGAACATAGACTCAATCTTCTGGTTCCATTTGGAGCAAAATATAGAACTCCCAGCTCCTTCTCCAGCACCACAACTGCCTGGACGCTGCCATGCTTCCCATCCTCATGATAATGAATTGTACCTCAGAACCTGTAAGCTAACCCCAATTAAATGTTGTTTTTTATAAGAGTTGTTTTAGTCATGGTGTCTCTTCACAGCAATGGCAACCCTAACTGAGACCGTTTGGGATATGAGATTGAGTTGTTTATTGTGAATTTTTTAGAATTTGAAAGATTTATCCAAGTCATTTCCATGATTAGAATTGAAAAGTTAGTTGGATCTGCTTGTTGTGGTGGTTTTGGGGGGATTTATTTGTTTGCTTGCTTCCTTTTTGATTGAATGGTATAGGATGTCTCTGGGTCATTCTCATTTGCAGCTTTCACTGTACTTTGTTCTGTATATAGACTTTGTGTTTTAACTATAATATGATGCATGAAGTTTCTTTTTCTGGCCCATATGTTTGGTGTTCTTTATGCTTCTTGATGGGTGTTCTTTGTTTAGACTTAGGAAATGTTTTCTATGATTTTATTAAAAAGAGGATTTATGCTTTTTGGATGAAAAATGCCTCTTTGCTTTATCCTAAAACTCACAGTTTTTGCCTTTTCATAGACTCTCAGAATTCCTGCACGTTCCTTTATTGATTTTTTAAAAAATATTATCATTGACTTTAGCTGAATGATCATATACTATATTTTGTTTTCATACTCTGATATTTTATTTTTTACACAAATCTATTCTATTGGTGAAGCTTTTCATTGAAATTTTTATTTGACTTGCTTTTTTCCCATATCAGTATGATTTTGGTTTGGGTGTTTTCAGTATTTCCATCTCTTTATTGCATTATATTTTTACATTGTGGACCAACTTCCTTATTTCAGTTGTCTGCATTCTTTTTTTACAAATGCAGCTATATTTGAGTTGTACTAGTGTATTTATAGTCATTCCTTTGAATTTTATGTCTGAAATGTCATCTAAGTCACTTTCATCCAGAGTCAGTAGTATGGAGTTGATATTTTTTGTAGCAGATAAGTATCTTGTTTCATGATTTTGCACTTTGATCTGCTCATTTGGGGTCAGAACATTGGTATTTTTTTTTTTTTTGTCATTGTTTTTTAAATTCAGATCGACCCTCTTTTTTTCCAGTGGAGTTCTTTACAGTGATAGTGGTAGATTAAGTTGTAGTACAGGTATGGTGATATTTTTGCTTGGCAGATAGGGGTTTGGAACTTAGGCTCAAAGTATTCTATCATGTTAGTTGACTAGATAGATATCACTATCCGGTAGTTAATCCACTGTGCTAATAGAGCAGCAGACAACTACAAAACAATCACTTGTTAATTTCTGATTTGTGTAGAGAGCAAAGGGACTGTGTTAGTACTGTGTATACTAATACTGAGTGGACAACAAAAGAAGAGGCAGCAATCATCACAAGACAAATGATTAGCATTAGGTTATTAATAGGAAGCAGAAGAGAGAGACATTTGTAGAATCACAATGACAGAAGCAAAGACAAAAAAACAGGGTGGATGTTAAAGGTTAACAATAGACTGGAAGTAGGAGGCAAATATATGTATTCAGATGCCATAAACAAGGTCAGCCTCTGGGATTTGGAGGGTGTAACAGTAAGAGGAAGGGTTATTGGAAAAGAGGAAGGAAAAAGGAAGGGGGAGAGCATGAATAGCAGGGGACAATTGTTGGCCTGCTACAATGTCTCACTGTACTAACTATCTCATACCTCCACCCAGATCTCTGGCCTCACCTACAGCTATGTTTGGTTCCTGTAGTACAGTGGGTGTACCAATACCACCCAGCACTTTTTATTGTCTGTTGGGGTGTATTTATATCTTTTCTAAGCATCACATGTTCTCTCAAGTATCTGTTCTAGAAAAACTGTTGGCATCTAGTCTAGACTCCACCCCACAGTTACCTGGCAACAGTCAGGTGTGCTTGATGCACTATGAAAGGGGATGCTTGCCTCCTTCTTTCTCTCTTGCTCTCTTGCTCCCTTCTCTTCTCTTGCCCTCTTCCACTTCTCTCCCAATTCCCTTCCCCCCTTTCTCCATGTGCTCATGACCAGCTTCTACTCCTCTATTCTCTCTCTCTCTTTCTCTCTCTCCTTTTCTCTCAAATCCCCTCCCCATGCCCTAAATAAACTCTATTCTATATGAAGTATAGCTGGTAACAAAGGTGGAAGGGGTGACTCAGGATGGACCTGAAGAGACACCCCTTTCCCCCACCCCACACTGTGCTCCTACCAAACTTATTCCTCTCTCTTCTTATCTTTATATAAAACATGACAAGAGCATCACATGTTCTTTTTCCAGGATATATCCAGAAAACACCATGTGTCTATTCTTAGCAAAACATCTTCTTGTGTGTTAGCAAACACATCCTCTTATAAGACAGTTTCTAGGAAAACATCACATCATATACACCCAGCAGCCAGCAAGGAAGAGGGAGCCTGCACAGCTAAGACCTTCCCTGCAAAGGGGAGGATCCAGTCCAGAGGCCTCTGGCAAAAGCCTTCATGTTTCCGCCTCCAGATCAGGAACACCATTGGCCACAGAGTGCCAACTCCAAGCAGTGCAGGAAGCCAGCCACACACCCAGAGCCAGCGAGGAGGAGACGGCCAGCACAGCCTGCATCCAGAGCTGATCATGGCCACAGAGATATATACCCAAATATAACTACAAGAGAGTGGGTCTCCACTGCCATCTTTGCTTCTGTGACTGTACAACAGATTGGTAGGCAGGCTTCACCAGAGTAGAGGATCACTTGGGACACACAGCACCAGGACTCCACTTGCTCCCAGGAACTCTGTAGCATCACAGCAATTTGTGCCAGGAGAAAGCAGCTCTCCCAGAGTTGCTGAGATAGGCCTACAGGCACACACACAGGAGGGGCAAGCTCCAGCCAGTGACAGCAGGCCCAACTAACACCAGAGATAACCAGATGGCAAAAGACAAATATGGGAACATTGCTAACAGAAATCAAGGCAATATGGCATCATCCAAACCCAATTCTTCCACAACAGCAAGTCTTGGATACCCCAACACACCAGGAAAGCAAGATTTGGATTTAAAATCACAGGTCATGATGCTGATGGAGGGCATCATGGAGGCCTTCAAGAAGGACATAAATAACTCTCTTAAAGAAATACAAGAGAACACAAGTAAAGAGCAAGAATCCCTTGAAGAACTAAGGGAAAACACAACAAAACAGGTGAAGGAATTAAAGACATCCAAGATCTAAATAAGGAGGTAGAAACAATAACGAAGTCACAAAGGGAGACAACTCGGGACATAGAAAACCTAGGAAAGAAGTCAGGAGTCATGGATCCAAGCATCAACAATAGAATACAAGAGATAGAAGAGAGACTCTCAGATGCAGAAGATACCATAGAAAGCATTGATACAATAGTCAAAGAAAATGAAAAATGCAAAAAGCTCCTGACCCAAAATATCCAGGAAATCCAGGACAAAATGAGAAGACCAAACCTAAGGATTATAGGCATAGAAGAGAATGAAGATTTCCAACTTAAAGGGCCAGTAAATGTCTTCAACAAATTTATAGAAGAAAACTTACCTAACCTAAAGAAAGAGATGCCCATGCACATACAAGAAGCCTACAGAACTCCAAATAGATTCAACCAGTAAAGAAATTCATCCCATCACATAATAATTAAAACACCAAATGTACTAAACAAAAAAAGAATATTAAAAGCAGTAAGGGAGAAATGTCAAGTAACATATAAAGGTAGACCTATCAGAATTACACCGGATTTCTCAGCAGAGACTATGAAAGCCAGAAGAACCTGGGCAGACTTCACGCAGACCCTAAGAGATCACAAACGCCAACCCAAACTGCTATATCCAGCAAATCTCTCAATTACCATAAGTGGAGAAACCAAGGTTTTTCATGACAAAAACAAATTTACAAAATATCTTTCTACAAACCCAGCCCTTCAAAGGATAATGAATGGAAAACACCAACAAAAGGAGGGAAACTACACACAAGAAAAAGCAGGAAAATAATCTCCTTTCAACAAACCCAAAAGAAGATAACCACACAGACATAAAAATTACATCAAAAACAGCAGGAAGCAACAATCACTATTCCTTAATATCTCTTAACATCAATGGACTCAATTCCCCAATAAAAAGACATAGACTAACAGACTAGATTTGTAAACAAGACCCAACATTTTGCTGCAAACTGGAAACGCATCTCAGTGTCAAAGACAAACACTTCCTAAGAGTAAAAGGTTGAAAAACATTTCTCCAAGAAACAACAGTCCCAGGAAACAAGCTGCAGTAGCCATTCTAATATCAGATAAAATAGACTTTCAACTAAAAGTCATCAAAAAAGATACAGAAAGCCACTTTATACTCATCAAAGGAAAAATCTACCAGGAAGAGCTCTCAATTTTGAACATCTATGCCCCAAATACAAGGGCAACTGCAGTCATAAAGGAAACCTTACTAAAGCTTAAAGCATACATCGCATCCCACACAATAATTGTGAGGGATTTAAACACTCCAGTCTCTTCAATGGACAGATCAGGGAAACACAAACTAAGCGGAGTCACAGTGAAACTAACAGAAGTTTTGGACCAAATGGACTTAATAGATATCTATAGAATATTTCATTCTAAATCAAAAGGATATACCTTCTTCTCAGCACCTCATGGTACCGTCTCCAAAATTGATGATATAATTGGTCACAAAACAGACCTCAACAGATATAAGACGATCGAACAAATTCCATGCCTCCTATCAGATCATTATAGAATAAGGGTGGTCTTCAATAACAACAAAAACAACAAAAAGTCGACATACTTATGGAAGCTGAACAGTTCTCTACCAATGATACCTTGTTCAAGGACGAAATAAAGAAAGAAATCAAAGACTTTTTAGAATTTAATGAAAACGAAGGCACAACATACTCAAATTTATGGGACACAATGAAAGCAGTGCTAAGAGGAAAACTCATAGCTCTGAGTGCCTACAAAAAGGAGCTGAAGAGAGCCTACACTAACAGTTTAAGAGAACACCTGAAAGCTTTAGAACAGAAAGAAGCAGATATACACCCAAGAGGAATAGAAGGCAGGAAATCATGAAACTCAGGGCTGAAATCAACCAAGCTGAAACAAAAAGAACTATACAAAGAATCAACAAAAGTAGGACCTGGTTCTTTGAAAAAATCAACAAGATAGATAAACCTTTAGCCAGACTAACCAGAGGGCACAGAGACAGTACCCAAATTAATGAAATCAGAAATGAAAAGGGTGAAATAACAACAGAAACTCCAGAAATCCAAAAAATTATCATATCCTACTACAAAACCCTATACTAAACAAAACTGAAAAATCTGGATGAAATGGACAATTTCCTAGACAGATAACAACTACCAAAATTTAATCAGGATCAGATAGACAACCTAAATGGTCCCATAAGCCCTAAAGAAATAGAAGTGGTCAATGACAGTCCTCCAACCAAAAAAAGCACAGGACCAGATGGCTTTAGTGCAGAATTCTATCAGACATTCAAAGGAGACCTAATGCCAATACTCTTCAAACTATTCCACAAAATAGAAACAGAAGGAACATTACCCAACTCATTCTATGAAGCCACAATTTTGCTGATACTAAAACCACACAAAGATCCAACAAAAAAGAGAACCTTAGACCAATTTCCCTTATAAATATTGATGCAAAAATACTCAATAAAATTCTTGCCAACTGAATCCAAGAACACATCAAAACAATCATTCACCATGAATAAGTAGGCTTCATTCCAGGCATGCAGGGATGGTTCAATATACGGAAATCCATCAATGTAATCCACTACATAAACAAACTCACAGAAAAAAAACCACATCATTTCATTAGATGCTGAAAAAACACTTGATAAAATTCAGCATCTTTTATGTTAAAGGTCATGGAATGAACAGGAATTCAAGGCTCATACCTAAACATAATAAAAGCAATATACAGCAAACCAGTAGTCAACATCAAATTAAATGGAGAGAAACTTGAAGTAATCCCACTAAAATCAGGGACTAGACAAGGCTGCCCTCTCTCTCCATACTTATTCAGTATAGTACTTGAAGTTCTAGCTAGAGCAATTAGACAACAAAAGGAGCTCAAAGGGATACAAATTAGAAAGTATGAAATCAAACTATCACTATTTGCAGATGATATGATAGTATACTTAAGTGACCCCCCCAAAAAAACTCTACCAGAGAATTACTACAGCTGATAAACAACTTCAGTAAAGTGGCTGGATATAAACTTAACTCAAGCAAATCAGTAGCCTTCCTATACTCAAAGGATAAACAGGCTGAGAAAGAAATTAGGGAAATGACACCCTTCACAATAACCACAAACAATATAAAGGCACATCTTGGTGTGACTCTTACCAAACATGTGAAAGATCTGTATGTGAAATTTTCCGCAACAGAACACCAATAGTTTATGCTCTAAGATCGAGAATTGACAAATGGGACCTCATAAAATTACAAAGTTTCTGTAAAGCAAAGGACACCATCAAAAGGACAAAACAGCACCCAACAAATTGGGAAAAGATCTTCACCAACCCTACATCAGATAGAGGGCTAATATCCAATATATACAAAGAACTCAAGAAGGTAGACCCCAGAAAACCAAATAACCCTATTAAAAATGGGGTACAGAGTTAAATAAAGAATTCTCACCTGAAGAACTTCGGATGGCAGAAAAACATCTTTAAAAATGCTCAACTTCACTAGTCATCAGGGAAATGCAAATCAAAACAATCCTGAGATTTCACCTTACACCAATCAGAATGGCTAAGATGAAAAACTCAGGAGACTGCAGGTGTTGGCAAGGATGTGGAGAAAGAGGAACACTCCTCCACTGTTGGTGGGGTTGCAAATTAGTACAACCACTCTGGAAATCAGTCTGGAGGTTCCTCAGAAAACTGGGCATGTCACTTCCAAAAGATCCTGCTATACCACTCCTGGGCATATACCCAGAGGATTCCCCACCATGTAATAAGGATATATGTTCCACTATGTTCATAGCAGCCCTATTTATAATAGCCAGAAGCTGGAAAGAACCCAGGTGTCCTTCAACAGAAGAATGGATGCAAAAAATGTGGTATATATACACAATGGAGTACTATTCAGCCATTAGAAACAATGAATTCATGAAATTCTTAGGCAAATGGATGGAGCTGGAGAACATCATACTAAGTGAGGTAACCCAGTCTCAAAAGACCCATCATGGTATGCACTCACTAATAAGTGGATATTAGCCTGGAAAACTGGAATACCCAAAACATAATCCACACATCAAATGAGGTACAAGAAGAAAGGAGGAGTGGCCCCAATTTCTGGAAAGACCCAGTGTAGCAGTGTAAGACAAAACCAGAACAGGGAAGTGGGAAGGGGTGGGTGGGAGAACAGAGGGAGGGAAGGGGGCTTATGTGACTTTCTGGGAGTGGGGGACCAGAAAAGGGGAAATCATTTGAAATGTAAATAAAAAATATATCGAATAAAAAAAATAAAAAATAATGGCAAAAAAAGAAAATATCTAAATATCAAAAGAAAAAAGAAAGAAAGAAAGAAAGAAAGAAAGAAAAAAAAGAAAGAAAGAAAGAAAGAAAGAAAGAAAGAAAGAAAGAAAGAAAGAAAGAAAGAAAGAATTCATGAAATTCTTAGACAAATGGGTGGAACTGGAGAACATCATCCTAAGTGAGGTAACGCAGTCTAAAAAGAACACTCATAGTATGCATGCACTGATAAACGGATTATTAGCCTAGAAGTTTGGAATACCCAAGACATAATTCACATATCAAATCATGCACAAGAAGATGGAAGGAGTGGCCCCTGGTCTTGGAAAGGTTCAGTGCAGCAGTGTAGGGGAATACCAGGACAGGGAAGGGGGAAGTGGTGGAAGGGGAAATAGGGGGAAGGAAGAGGGCTTATGGGACTTTTGGGGGGGGATCCAGGAAAGGGAAAATCCCTTGAAATGTAAATAAAGAATATATTGAATAAAAAAAAAAAAGAAGAAAACATCACGACACAATTGAGTTTCTAAAGAAATCAGAAATTTCTACTTCAGTTTCCAGTCCCCTATTTTACCTGAAAATACACTTGTTTAACTTTTTTTTTGTAGTTTATCTTTTTTTTAATTTTTTTATTTACATTGCAGATGATTACCCCTTTTCTGGGTCCCCACTCCCCGCAAGTCCCGTAAGCCCTCTTCCGTCCCCCTATTCTTCCATCTACCTCTTCCCACTTCCCTGTTCTGGAATTCCCCTATACTCTTGCACTGAGTCTTTCCAGAACCAGGGGCCACTCCTCCATTCTTTTTGGACATCATTTAATTTGTGGATTATGTCTTGGGTATTCAAAGTTTCTAGGCTAATATCCACTTATCAGTGAGTGCATACCATGATTGATCTTTTGAGACTGGGTTACCTCACTTAGTATGATGTTCTCCAGCTCCATCCATTTGTCTAAGAATTTCATGAATTCATTGTTTCTAATGGCTGAATAGTACTCCACTGTGTAAATATACCACATTTTTTGTATCCATTCCTCCGTTGAAGGACACCTAGGTTCTTTCCAGCTTCTGGCTACTACAAATAGGGCTGCTATGAACATAGTTGAGTGTGTGTCCTTATTGCATGCTGAAGAATCCTCTGAATATATGCCCAGTAGTGGTATAACAGGGTCCTCAGGAAGTGACATGCCCAGTTTTCTGAGGAACTGCCAGACTGATTTCCAAAGTGGTTGCACCATTTTGTAATCCCACCAGCAGTGGAGGAGTGTTCCTCTTTCTCCACATCCTCGCCAACACCTGCTGTCTCCTGAGTTTTTGACCTTAGCCATTCTGACTGGTGTGAGGTGAAATCTCAGGGTTGTTTTCATTTGCATTTCCCTAATGATTAATGATGTTGAACATTTCTTACGGTGTTCCTCAGCCCTCCGAAGTTCTTCATGTGAAAATTCTTTGGTTAGCTCCATACCCCACTTTTTAATGGGGTTATTTGGTTCAGTGGGATCTACCTTCTTAAGTTCTTTGTATATATTAGATATTAGCCCTCTGTAGGATTTAGGGTTGGTGAAGAACCTTTCCCCATCTGTTGGTTGACGTTTTGCCCTTTTGACAGTGTCCTTTGCCTTACAGAAACTTTGTAGTTTTATGAGGTCCCATTTGTCAATTCTTGATCTTAGAGCATAAGCTATTGGTGTTCTATTCAGGAACTTTTCCCCTGTGCCCATGTCCTCCAGGGTCTTCCCCAGTTTCTTTTCTATTAGTTTCAGTGTGTCAGGTTTTATGTGGAGGTCCTTGATCCATTTGGAGTTGAGCTTGGTACAAGGAGATAAGAATGGATCGATGCGCATTCTTCTGCATGCTGACCTCCAATTGAACCAGCACCATTTGTTGAAAAGACTATCTTTTTTCCACGGGATGCTTTCAGCTCCTTTGTCGAAGACCAAGTGACCATAGGTGTGTTGGTTCATTTCTGGGTCTTCAATCCTATTCCATTGATCTGCTTGCCTGATATTGTACCAATACCATACAGTTTTTTATCACTATTGCTCTGTAGTAGAGTTTAAAGTCTGGGATATTGAATCCCCCTGAAGTTCTTTTACTGTTGAGAATAGTTTTAGCTATCCTGGGTTTTTTGTTATTCCAGATGAATTTGAGAATTGCTCTTTCTAGCTCTATGAAGGACTGAGCTGGGATTTTGACGGGTATTGTGTTGAATCTGTATATTTCTTTTGGCAAAATGGCCATTTTAACTATATTAGTCCTGCCAATCCATGAGCATGGAAGGTTTTTCCATTTTCTGAGATCTTCTTCGATTTTCTTCTTCAGAGATCTGAAGTTCTTGTCATATAGGTCTTTCACTTGTTTGGTTAGAGTCACCCCAAGATACTTTATGTTGTTTGTAGCTATTGTGAAGGGGGTCATTTCCCTAATTTCTTTCTCAATCTGCTTATCCTTTGAATATATAAAGGCTACTGATTTGCTTGCGTTGATTTTGTAGCCAGCCACTTTGCTGAAGTTGGTTATCAGCTGTAGGAGTTCTCTAGTTGAGTTTTTAGGGTCACTTAAGTATACGATCATATCATCTGCAAATAGTGATAGTTTGACTTCTTCCTTTCCAATTTGTATCCCTTTGACTTCCTTCTGTTGTCTAATTGCTCTAGCTAGGACTTCAAGAACTATATTGAAAAGATAAGGATAGAGGGGGCAGCCTTGTCTAGTCCCTGATTTTAGTGGGATTGCTTCAAGTTTCTCTCCATTTAGTTTGATGTTGGCTACCGGTTTGCTGTATATTGCTTTTACTATGTTTAGGTATGGGCCTTCAATTCCTGTCCTTTCCAAGACTTTTAGCATGAAAGGATGCTGAATTTTGTCAAATGATTTTTCAGCATCTAATGAAATGATCATGTGGTTTTTTTCTTTGAGTTTGTTTATGTAGTGGATAGCATTTATGGATTTCCTTATATTGAACCATCCCTGCCTCCCTGGGATGAAGCCTACTTGAAATAGAAGGAGTCATAGATAGCCTTCCGACCAAAAAAAGCACAGGACCAGATGGTTTCTGTGCAGAATTCTATCAGACCTTCAAAGAAGACTTAACACCAATACTCTTCAAACTTTTCCACCAAATAGAAACAGAAGGAACACTACCCAACTCCTTTTTCGAAGCCACTATTACGCTGATACCAAAACCACACAAAGATCCAACTAAGAAAGAGAATTTCAGGCCAATTTCCCTTATGAATATCGATGCAAAAATACTAAATAAAATTCTTGCCCACCGAATCCAAGAACACATCAAAACTTGTTTAACTTTTAAGTTAAAGGTTTCATTTAGAAATAAAAGTGAAGCAATCATTTATAAACACAGATACATTCGATATTTATTAATCTCCTCCTGTCCTCTCTGTCTATGGAATGAGTAAATCAGTGACAGCACTTCATAAACATAGTAGGGTGTCACAAACACCCTATTTGGCACAGCTCATGGATGGGAGAGGATTTTCTTTTTAAACTTAGATCATTGGTGCTAGCATTCTCCAGGCGGGTCTCACAAGGTACTTATTGTTAGTTCTCTAGGGTGCCTTTTCAGTCTTTCCATTCGCTCAACTCTCATACCCTAGGGAAGTATGTGCATTGCTATGGCTATATATTCTATCTGCACTCTCACAACATGCAACTTGACAAGCTTGCTTGAGATTTTCTTTCAAGGCTTTATATTCAAATATTCAGCCATACCCTTGTTCACCTTAGACACCCCAAACTTCCTGTATTCTAAGAGACTTACATCAGTAATACCATCAGCATGTCACTCTCAGGCCCGCAGTAATTTCAATATTAAAGAGATGTCTACTAATGCCTGTGAACAAGCTAGAAACCTACCATCATTCCTTATTCTTACCGAGATCACAAGATCAATTTACTAATCTTTTATATGTTGTCCTTCAAATATATCTGAACTTCACAATATCTATCTCCACTTTTCCAGAAGACTCTGTCCAACCATACCCATTGGGTTGATTTAAAATACATGTGATGGACAGTTTGAATCATTACTCCAGTTTTGTGTTCTAAGGTGAGGCCAACCCATTCTGTGCATCCTTTCTCTGGAATAGTTTATCAAAGTATAATATTTCTTGTCTTTACAGTGTGCATGGGAATTTTTATGAATACTGATACATATTATTTTAATAGTTTCTCCCTGCTAAAAATTGGCGTTTAAGTTTATAAATAGGATCACAGCCACTGAATTACTCAATAAAGAAATGAAGTTAACAACTCATTCTAAGAGTCCATCAGAATCAATTAGTGTTAAATCCTTGCATAAAATAATGTTTAATAAAATCATTCTATGAGAAAAATTGTCTCATTTTGAATTCAGTAAATACAAAAGCTGACATGAGATTTCTGGATAACTGCTCTAAGGCCTTAGGATACCAGAGTCAATAGCAATTGAGTATTAATAGGGTCACTCTTCTGAATCTGTCTTGTGTTTCACCTCTCTTTTCTGGATTGATTGGAGGATGCAGAGAATAACCTGACCAACCCTGCCCTAGGTGGGAAGCATCATTTAGTATGCCGATTTGCAGGCTTTGTTTGCAGACATATACCAAATAAAATCAATGTATTTATAACCTAATCACTGGTCTTTATTGATTAACATTAAAGGTATTCAGTACACATGGTATTGTTTTCACTAACCACCTGTCAATACATCCTGGGTGTTGTGCTGGGTTAATACACTGGTCTCTCTCCCCAGGGGAGCTGCCCCAACAGCTGCTGTCCTTCACCTCTCCACGTTTCTCCTAGTCAATGCATGCTAATAACACTTCAAATTTATGTGATACCCAATTTCAGTCAAGTCTGGAGCGCCACACATAGCATTTGATTACAAATGGGTCTTGGTTAATGGCTTTACAGCAAAGATACTTTAACTTTTCAATATTGGTCTCTCATTCCAAAGCATAGAAGAGGAGTAAGGACTTTACTGGAATAATTTCACAAAAGCAGAACACATCCAGGGGGCTGAATACACACATAAAATTGCACAAACTAAATCACTTGTTCTTAAAAAAGCAGGTGACATTTCAACTTTGATGGTCACAAATTTGCCAAACCATGTCATTAAAGGAAGACAGAAACCAAACCTTATGTTATCCCAGCATTCTCTTGATTAAAACAGCAAAAAATGAAGACAAACAAACAAGCAACAAACTAAAGACCCGAAGTCAATGTTATCAACTTGGAATGGTCATTTTTTTCTAGCAAAAGACTCAGTGAACTTCGTGTTTAAAACAAAAATCTTCCTTAACCTGGAGAAAAACCACAAATCTTGACTCTTGAGTATGTATGCAAATGGCTTAAGAGATGGTAGTGGCTTAAGATTTGAAGTTCTGGTTCTTTGGGCTTGCTTAGATTGTCATTGATTTACTCATTCTATAGAGGTGAAAAAGGGGATCAGGAGAGAGGAGTTTAATTAATCATGAATACAACTGCAAGTTAAGAATTGTCGGCCTGGAATAGTTCCTGCCTTAAAGTGATTAGCAAATATTGACTTTTATATATAGTCATAATGTGTCATCTGAAACCCTTGATAAGTAGCCAAAGTACTTCCTTAACTTGCATCTTATTAAATTAGATCAGGTAGTGTTGAGGTGAAATACACAAAGACGTGGAGCCAAAAAAAAAAGTCAGACCTAAGGGTTTTAACATTGATTTTTAAGGAAGGCCGAAGTCACATACAAAGCACGTATCTTTCTCTACTGAAGTTTATGTGTGTTAGCCATCTGTTTCCCCTTGATGGATTTTGAAGAAACTGGATGTAATAATTTTGAAGTGCAATTGTCGTAAATATTCAGGATTTATGTCTCTATAGCTAGCAACTGTAATCAGTCATCAGATTATGACTGATGGCTGTGGTATTTTAGCTTTATAGAAAGTTTACTTACATATTATGATCTTTAGGTGGAAAACTGTGATGGAAAGTAACATTATCACACAAGCTCACCTGTGAATATGGTCCTATCTCCCCAACACCCTTGGTATGGTTTATTTTCCAAGTGTGTGTAAGCCATTTATGAAGAGCACTAAAGGTGTGACACTACTCAGCTGTCCTCTGAAAAAAATCTTACTGTATTTGTTAGTTCTCAAGGACTGCATGTGTATTCTACTTACAATGGAATCATACTGAGGCGAGGAAAGCTTCTAATGCCATCAAAGCAAATGATCTGTGAACATCGCTTCAAAGCTCATCATTAGCTGCCAGCGGACTTGGCTTCAAAGCTTGTGACTAGGTTTCCCTGGGAAGAAGGCATGACAACACAGGCATCTTGGCAAGAAGACTTCTGCTCAAATAGCAGGACACATTAATTCTTGCTTGATACATAAAATTAATTAGAGGACTACCAACCTTTATGGAATTTTGCCTACTCTTTATCCTTTTCTTAAAAAAAAAAAAAAAAAAAAAAGATAGACTCCAGGCCTTTTAGTTCTTTGCAAATTGACTAGTGTTCAAATGGTGCTTGAGTAAAATGGACAATTAAAAATGTATTGCTAACAATGAGATATAGCCACTGATCTCTTTAAGGATTAATTAGTTGCAGGAGCATTCTTTCTCAAGCAAGAGACTGAAGGCATTCGAACCATTGGGGGTGGATAAGGAGGTGTCAAAAGATGGTATTTCTCACAGGCATGTGCATGCCTGTGTGTATAGACATACATGTAGGACAAGGTTGTAGATATGCATGCAGACATCTTTATAGGTTAAAACCATAAATATTGGGTGCAAATCCCTAGAGATACTCGTCCCATCTCAGCTACAGTTTCACTGCTGCTGATCAGAAATCCCTTAATCAGATGAAAGGCTCTTATTGATCATAATTTAATCATCAAAGCAGAGCAATGCTTTAGGTATTTAAATAATATATTCAGATAAGTTCATTCTTAATTTATTTTTTATTTCCCTGCCTGTACTGAGCTTGCAAGAATCTTTTTTTTATTCGATATAATTAATTTACATTTCAAATGATTTCCCCTTTTCTAGCCCCCCCCACTCCCCGAAAGTCCCGTAAGCCCCCTTCTCTTCCCCTGTCCTCCCTCCCACCCCTTCCCACTTCCCCATTCTGGTTTTGCCGAATACTGTTTCACTGAGTCTTTCCAGAACCAGGGGCCACTCCTCCTTTCTTCTTGTACCTCATTTGATGTGTGTATTATGTTTTGGGTATTCCAGTTTTCTAGGTTAATAACCACTTATTAGTGAGTGCATACCATTATTCACCTTTTGAGTCTGGGTTACCTCACTTAGTATGATGTTCTCTAGCTCCATCCATTTGCCTAAGAATTTCATGAATTCATTGTTTCTAATGGCTGAATAGTACTCCATTGTGTAGATATACCACATTTTTTGCATCCACTCTTCTGTTGAGGGATACCTGGGTTCTTTTCAGCATCTGGCAATTATAAATAGGGCTGCTATGAACATAGTAGAGCATGTATCCTTATTACATGGTGGGGAATCCTCTGGATATATGCCCAGGAGTGGTATAGCAGGATCTTCTGGAAGTGAGGTGCCCAGTTTTCGGAGGAACCGCCAGACTGATTTCCAGAGTGGTTGTACCAATTTGCAACCCCACCAGCAGTGGAGGAGTGTTCCTCTTTCTCCACACCCTCTCCAACACCTGCTGTCTCCTGAATTTTTAATCTTAGCCATTCTGACTGGTGTAAGATGAAATCTTAGGGTTGTTTTGATTTGCATTTCCCTAATGACTAATGAAGTTGAGCATTTTTTAAGATGCTTCTCTGCCATCCGAAGTTCTTCAGGTGAGAATTCTTTGTTTAACTCTGTACCCCATTTTTTAATAGGGTTGTTCGGTTTTCTGGTGTCTATTCCACAAAATAGAAACAGAAGGAACACTACCCAATTCCTTCTACGAAGCTTGCAAGAATCTTTACCTTCTGTGAAAACCAGCTAAAGAAATTGTTAAATGCTCACAAATAAAGAAACCATTTCTCCCTTGCATCCATCAAATCTGTACTTCAGACTACCCCTTTTCTCAAACTATCTGGAATATTTGGGGCTAAATTTACGATGATAAAAGCCTGAAATCACTTCTGCACTTGCCCCTGCAAACTGAGGACCTTTCAAAATAGACACCCTATCAGGTCTTAACAATGAGTTTCTGAAACAGCATAGATTTTTCAAAACCCCCAAGCTTTCTGCAAAAGTACAGGGGAGATGGACATAGTTTTCTTCTTCAAGACTTACTTTTTAGGTGATTTTTGAAAAGATGCTAATTTTTTTAGGCTGCCCAAATTCAGATCTTTCTACTGCCAGATTGTGCTGACTCAGGCCAATAGGCATAAGCATTGAGGTATTGACCAAATCCTGCCTTATTGTGATTTATCCTAAAAAGATGAACAGTAAGTGCCAACAGGAAAAACATGACCCATTAGTCCTGTCAAATCAATTAAACTAGTGTAGAATAAAGTGGGGTTTGCTACCATGCTAGTTGAAACCATGTTAGGAAACTCATCTAAGCTCTCTAAAAGGTTTTTGTTTTGTTTTGTTTTGTTTTTTAAGAAAAGAAATCTTCATGTATTTGGGGTACTTGTGTGATATACATATATATATATATATATATATATATATATATACATATATGGATATACATACATATACATATATATATATATGGATAACTGGGTTGCATATAAGTGTGTATCTGAATGAAGAATAGATTGTGATCCTCTAATACAAACATATGCACAAAAACATGTGCAGGAGCTGGATGTAAAGGAGAGCCACCATTGAAACCAAACCTATTTAATAAAAAATAAAAAAAAAAAAAAAAAAAAAGGAAAACCTGAGCTAACTGACCTTTCATGCTTAGGAACAGACTAGAGCTGTGCACTGAGCCCTCTGCTGGGCGAGCCTCTGAGGCTGATGGCAGCGGAGGGAGGGAGCAGCACCAGTTTGTCGTCGCCTTGCCAGGTGTTACAGGCACAGATGCCACAGATGCAAAGGCGCAAGAGGAGCAATTGCATGTAGCAAGCCGCCACCCTGAATACAGACATTATTTAGGCTTATTTTATTTTGTGTATTTGATTTTGAGACAAGGTCAGGTGTGTGCGTGGGGGCTGAGGTTTCAAATTACTTCAAAGATGACCTAGAACTTCTGGCCACCCTGAAGTTCACTACTTCTGAAGAGCCATGATTATGGGATGCGCTAACGATTCCCATTGGTTCAAGGCTGTGACTGAACACAGATCTTCCCGGAATCCCAGGCAAGCATATTTACCAACTGAGTCCCAGACTTATTTTTAGAGGTCTTCTGAGAGACATTTCTGTATATTTCATTCTATTCTGGAAAACTGTGTTTGACAACTGATGTAATCAATTGATATCTCTATACAGCATTGACTACTTTTTTCTTGTGACTCCTACAAGAAAAAGCGTCAGAGTACATGTTCTGGCAGATGACACAAAGATTAAGTTCTGCTTCAACTAAACATTTTTCTTTTCAGGCATACTAAACTGTCCTTCAGCCAGAGAGGCAGAACACACCCTCTCCCAAAAGAAAGAAATCCATGTCTGTCGTGGCTAAAATTCCAATTAAATTTCATTACCAGCAGCGAGTTTTCTCTCTTTACTGGACAATGTAAATCATTGTTGATGCTGGGAAATGCACTTGGTTTCCCTGGTCACAGAATATCTACTTTTACAACAACTTGTTTTATACTAGTAAATAAAACATCATTTGACATTTTTGCCACTTCTGATGTCTGGGTGCTGACAAAAATAATGGAAATGCTCAGAGGTTATGGGACATTGTTTATCAAGGAGTTAGTGGCACCATGCAGCTGCATGATTGATCCCTGCTGCATACTTTAAAGCTCCTTCCAATGCTTATCGAAACCTTTTAGGTAATGCACTCCTCTCGGATATCGTTTTATGTTTGAAAAGCTTTATAATTCATAATGAAAAGTTGCCTGTTTGCCCCAAGTAAATCCATTGTTTCAATTACTCTCCATGCACATGGTTGGACTCCATTTTGACCACTGTTTATGGTATTTGGCAGTTTTTCAGTAACTACTTCTCTCTGATATGATTGATTTCTCACATAATACACTGCTTTGCATGTGTGGAGCTGAAATAATCTTAGTGGGCAGAAAGTAAAACACAGACCTTGTGCATTAACCTCATAAATGTTATGAGTGCCCAAAAATATACATTAGCCTTAATAAAAAACAACCATCAGAAGCGGGGATGGTGATGAGGCCTTGAGCGGGCCACCAGTATTCACTGTGTTCCACGCCACTCCTTTTCCTCAACCTTAAGAGAAAGAAGCATAGGAATTTAGCAAACCAGAGCCAATGGCAGACAACACTGGTATCTGAGCGGTCACATGTTTTCTGCAGGCTACCGTGAACTTTCCTTCAGCAAAGTCACATAAGACACATATCCTCACGTATTCACACAAGGCTACTCATCTTTGAACAGAAACAAAGAGACGTACATATAGCTGAATGAGTGACTGAAGGTGCGTGTTACAGCTACAAAAGTCAAGCATGATTAAACCCAGGATGGCTGCAATGTGCATTCTCAACACTGCCCAAGACTACTTGAACGATGGCAACAGTCTTCGTGGCTTTCTGCTTGTCCACGTCAGTAGTAGAACAACCCACGAAAATACTGAAATCACAGGGAAATCTTGGCCCATTGGCACCAGAGACAGAAAGGTACTGGACCATGCCAGGCTTTAGTTTTTACCCTTTCATCTAAAAGTGTGAGGACAGATATTGTCCCAAATGAATAGCCCAAAGACAAAGTCCCAACACAGCATTCTCAACAGTGTCAGATGACAAACATTCATGCAGCCAAAGACCTCTGGAAGTCTTTGCTTTGTCCTGTCTTCCCTGCACAGCACATGTGTTCTTGATGTAATATTAAACATTTCCCTCTCAGTCGAATCTTTAGCATTCCATATGTTTGTAGGGGGCTTTTATGAAAAATTAATTTACAAATGAAAAGCATATTTGTATTGAAGATAGCTCTCTTAGTAGCTGTTCATTATGCAGCTAGCAGGACAGACTTTTTTTTTCCTTTTAAAATGGAAATCTGCTAAGCCTCTCTTAGTGGATGGCAACTTTACCCTTCTCTCAGTAGCAAGAAAACTGTTATAAAATTATCATTGTGGATAACAAGAAAACCAAATGATTACTGCCTAGTGCAGTTGGTTAAGTTGATTTGAAAGAGATTCCAATTTTTCACCTTTGCTCTCTGAAGGGGAAACTGTGGGTGTATATTTTTTCAAAACCTACTCCTAAAAGCAGCAGGAATCAAGGATTTCAAAGAACGTGGAAGTAACCACTTAGCTCAATCAGGTGGCTAGGGCAAGAAGGGTGTGGCTCTTAACCAGAAAGATCAAATGCTCATCCAGAGAGGGAGGGAGGAGGGAGGGGGAGAGAGAGAGAGAGAGAGAGAGAGAGAGAGAGAGAGAGAGAGAGAGAGATACAGCTATTACTAACTTTTATGCTCTGACTCTTAGCAAGCAAAATAGAACATCTCTATTTTCTAAGGACTGATTAGAAAGAATATTTACTTAAAATTGCTGTGATCATCACCAGCATCACTTCCTGTCAAGGCTGTCATTGGCTGGGAGAGCTCAACTTGTAAAGTACTTGATGTAGTGCATGAAGACCTGAGACTGCCTCTCTAACCACTGGAGAGACCACACATGGTGTCAGAGGTTTGTAGTTGGCATTGTGGAGCTGCAGATGGGCCTGTTCCTTGCTCCTTATAAGCCAGCAAATATAGCTTAACCAGCAAAACTCCAGACCAATAAGAAACAGCCTCGAAGTACATGTGGTTTCAGCTGCATATGTAGCAGAGGAAAGCCTTGTCAGGCATCAATGGGAGGAGAGCTCCTAGATCCTCGGAAGGTTCGATAGATACCCCAGTGTAGGGGAATCGAGGGCAGAGAGGTGGGAAAGGGTGGGTGGGTGGAGGAATACCCTCATGGGGGGGGGTAGGGGATTTCCTGGAGGGGGAAACCAGGAAAGGTTTCTAAGTGAAAAATAAACAAACAAACAAACAAACAAACAAACAAATAAATAAAATTTTAAAAGAACATTTGTTGCTTTTGTAGGAGATGGGCATTTACTTCTCAGTAACAATGCTGAGGCTACCAACACATAGAACTCCAGCTCCAGAGGATCTAACATCTTCTTCAGGTACCAGACATACATGAAGCAAAACACCTGTACACATAAAATAAAAATAAATCTTATTTTTTTAAAAAAGAAACTGCCTTAAAACACCAAGAGTATGCAGCCAAGGAATGCTATGCGCAGTTAACACCTGTCCTCCACCCAGGCATGCGCTGTCTCATAATCACAATATCTGCTCTTAACTGAATGGCATCTTAAGGAGAGCTGCATTTGAGAACTAAAAAGAAGAGAAAGTATTACAAAGAAAGGTACAAAATGGTTTTTTTAAAGTAAAACTTTCTTATTGCATAGATAGGAGACTTTCTCATACAGATTCGGGCACCCAGGAAGCCGTCCCACACCCAATAGGCTTCAAACTTTTTTTTTTTAATTTTTTTTATTCGATATAATTTATTTACATTTCAAATGATTTCCCCTTTTCTAGCCCTCCACTCCCTGAAAGTCCCGTAAGCCCCCTTCTCTTCCCCTGTCCTCCCATGGCTTCAAACTTTTATAGTTTCAAGAAGAATTTAGTGAACGCATCTTAGTAATTTGTCTAACTAGAATTTTCTGTATTTGGCTTTTGTTTGTTTTGAAGTCAGGCATTTAAAAGCTTAATGTTGGATTCGGGAGAAGACTGGAGTCTGTATCAGTCCCCTCAGGTGTTCCTAAGTAAAGAACTGCTATGTCAGCAGCTTTATTCACAAGAGCCAGAAACTGGAAACAACCCAGATGCCCCCCAAGCGAAGAATGGATACAGAAAATGTGGTTCATTTATACACTGGTGAACTATTCAGCCATTAAAATAAGGACATGATGAGTTTTTCAGGCAAATGAGTAGAACTAGAAAATATCCTGAGTAAGGTAACCCAGACCCAAAGATGGCATGTACTCATGGATATTAGCCATGAAGTAAAGACATCGATGCTACACTCTACAGACCCAAAGAAGTTAAACAAGAAGGAAGACCCAAGGGAGGAGGCTTGAATCTCACTTAGAAGGGGAAATAAAATAGTTATAGGAGGCAGATGGACGGGGTGGGTGTGGGAGGAGCTGCATGGGAGAGGGGACAGGGAGGGGAATGGGGGTTGTCTCAGGATCAGGTGTAGGGAGAGACAGGAGAGACAGCTAGGAGAATGAATGGAAATCTGTAGCTGTTGGGGTAGTGTGTGAAGTAGGTGTTGGGGGATGGGGGCATCTCCAGGATGTTCCAGAGACCTGAGATGGGAGAGGCTCCCAGGAGTTTATGGGGGTAACTTTAGCTGAGACTCATAGCCGTGGAGATATGGAACCTGAAATCTTTCCACTTCCTGTAGCCAGACAGGACCTCCAGTGGAGGGATTAGGACACAAACTTACCCATAAAACTTTCCACTCAAAATGTGTCCTGCCTACAACACATGTAAGGACAAAGATAGAGCAGAAAGCGATGCAGGAATGGCCAACCAATCAATGACTGCCTCGAACTGAGACCCATCCAATGGCAAGCACCAATCCCTGACACTATTAATGATACTCCATTATGTTTGTAGCTGGAACCTAGCATAAGTGTCCTCTGAGAGGCTCCACCCAGCAGTCAACATAAAGAGATGCAGAGACCCACAGCCAAACATTAGATGGAGCTTGGGAAGTCTTATGGAAGAGTGGGGGAAGAATTGAGGGTCCCAAAAGGAACAAAAACTCCACAGGAAGACCAACAGAATCAACTAACCTGGACCCTTGGAGCTGTCAGAGACGGAACCACCATCCAAAGAGCATTTATGGGCTGGATCTAGGTTCCCTGCACATATGTAGCAGATGTGCAGGTCCTCAAGCAACAGGAGCAAGATTGTCTCTAAGAATGTTGCCTGTCTATGCAATCTGTTCTCCTAACTGGGCTGCCTTCTAGGGCCTCAGTGGGAAAGGATGCACTTAGTTCTGCAGAGACTTAACCTGCAAGGGTGTGGGGAGACCCAGCAGCAGCCTCTACCTACTCAGAGGACAAGGGGAGGAGGCATAGGGGGAGGGACTGTGTGAGTGGGGAACTTACAGGGGGTAGGCAGTGATTGGGATGTAAAGTAAATACATAAATACATTAATGGGGGCAGGGGGAGAACTGCTGTGCCAACAGCTTATGTGGTGCTTGACGCTGGGCCAGGCTGGGAATGTCCTGGGTTTAATTGGCCGTTGTGAGGAGTAGCACCTGCCCATGGCTCAGAGCTTCTTCCTGTGATCCGGGCAGCATTCTTCCTCCAAGCGTCAAACAAAGGCTCACTCACAGAAATAGCTGACAGTGGATGATTGATGATCCCCCATCATGCAAGAGCTGACATCTCCTGTTCACCACTTCTGTTTAAAACTGTGCACTCGGATTTTGTTAGTATAGGCATGATGTCCATGAAGGGGACAGCCCCCGATAACAAGACCTAGAAGAGTCGCTGTTGACATAGAAAATAGAGCACTGGGGATATAGCACGGCTTTGGAAGACAGTTTTCAATCTTTTTCCGCTTGTCTGTGTTTTTGTTTTTTTACTCTTTGTTATGGTATTTTGTCTTATTTATTCGGTTCAACAGCAGGTTTTACAGTTTACACTTCTCTGACTCTTATGCAGAATTGACTTTGCAGCTGGAAGACGTGATATGAGGAAGAAGTATTCTGAAGGCATTATCCTTCTGATTATTGACTCATAGCATGTCAATGTCTAGAAGCTCATTAATCTGTGAGTAAAGTGTGCTGCTTCAATTGGTAGTTGTGCAGAGCAATAAACCCACAATGTATTCCACGGACATGCATTTCCACCTCTGGATATCCATTGCTGCCATTGTGCTTCCAGGTGTAGCAAATGAGGAATACTAGAAAAGGGCCCCAGTGTGGCAAGGCTACCAAAGGAAGCCCGGAGGACAAACAGCCTCACTTCTCGCATCTAGTCTCATAGGTTCTCACACAGGGTGGGCACTGAGCGTTTCCCCCATTTTTACTGAAAATAGATTCTTTTCTAACCCAGCATTTCCTGATCATCCCCACCTCTACTCCTCCCAGCGACTCCCCACCTCCCATCCCCTCTGGTTGCACCCCATTTCTATCTCTCATCAGAAAAAGGGAGCAGGCTTCTAAAGATAGCAACAGAGCATAATAAAATATAATAAGAAAAAGCAAACACAGCAACATTGAACGTTGGACAAGGGAAATCAATAGAGGGTGATGAGCGCCAGGAGAAGGCGCAGAGTGAGAGACCCACTGTTGACACTGAGAGTTAATTCACCCCCAGGCTGCTTCCCAAGTCCCCAGAAGAAGCATTATACACGACACATTTACTTTGACCATATTTTTTCTCTCCTTAAATTTGATCTTCTCTGACACACTTCGCTGTCTTTTAGGGTTATTGGATAACCCATTATTATATTTGTTGCTTTTTAAAGAATATCCTTTACATATTCTGTGACAATTCATCCATGTAAACAATGTATCTTTATCATATCTACCTCTACCTCTCTTCGGGAGGCCAACACTCTCTCCTTTCAATCTTACTCTCCCTCCTCCCAACTCACACATATATACACATCTTTTGGAACCCACTGGAATCAACTTTAGTGTTGTCTGTAGGAACGTCGTTCTCATTTGACTCATAGAGGAGATCTTCTGCGGGTGGCCATAAATCTATGAGTTCTTGAGTACAGGTGGTGCCACATAGAGAAGACAATGTTCCACAGTGCTCCTCCCCACTGTGCGGCTCTGAAAGTCTTTTACCTCATTCTTGTATTCTTTGAACCTTGATGGTGGTGCGGATGAGTTATACAGATCTGCTATTTGAGGCCGAGCACTCAACACACACATGTCCTTAGCATTTTAACAGCATGACAGAGCAGTAACTTTTGTCCACTGTACAAAGAAGCTCCTCTGGTCAAGGTCGAAGGCTGCACTAACCTGGATTACCATGTTTAGTGTCAGACTCTGACAGCTCCACCATCCAGTTTGGGAAAGTGATGAGTCCCTTTTCATAGTGAGGAGTTTGCTGTGACATTTTGCTAGTGTTCAGTACTGCTTCTGTGACCATTTACAAGCTTTCACTTGTAGACATATATTTATATTGTATTTATATTCTGTTATATAAATAATATATTATAATATATAAAATAAATTTATATACAATATAATATATGCAATACAATGTGTAATATATAATACAGTATATACAATATAGTATATACCATATACCATATGTTGTATGATATACGATGTATAATGTATAATACATATATAATAGTATATAATAAAATATAATGTATAATATGTGCTATATTTAATATATAACATGTATTATAGTTACATTATATATTTATATATAAATTATAAGTACATAATTTATATATAATTACATATGTATTTATATATAATATTAATATAAATATAGATTTATGTATAATATGTACTGTATATATTATAAATTAGTATGAATACAAGAATGTATTTATATTGCAGTTGTTTAATAAACCATACCTGAATAAAATAGACAATTTAGCTTTTATTCCTTTCTAAAGCCCCTCCAGATCTCTAGGAGCATAAGACCGACATTAGCACTGTCATTTCCTAGAGAGAAATCCTGGCAGACGTGAGGCCCAGCAACTGTCCCATGGCTCACAGCTTTACTTAATATAGGAGCCGTTATGAGTTCCAAGACCCACTTGTTCCCCTGGGGATTTCATTGGCTCTTAGAGTGGTGAGGCTCGTGAAACTGTAGTTCACACAGGCATAGGTCACCTGCTCACTATAGTCTCTCACCACTGTGAAGCCGAGGATCAAGAATAGCTGCTCTGCCGACATTCCAAAGCAATCACAAAATTCGATGTCTACACATGAGCAAACAGAATGGAGTACCCACCATAGCTGCTGTTCAGAATAATATGGCAAAATAAGAAAGGCTGGCCTTGCCTCTAGAGTTACTGTGGCTTTTATTACTAGAATGACCATGGCTAATATTTATCCATCTATTCAGCTTCCCAAGTATTCAGGTTTTTGTGTAAGATCTGTTGTCTGTTTCCCTTTTTAAATTGCACTCAGTTCTATTATCCTTTGAGGAAAGGCAGTAAATTACAATACACTTTATCATAGAGAGCAGGTATTAGCTAAAAAGAAAAAAAAAATCTGGCTTTAGCCTTGAGAACTCAAGCAGCTTACCTGGTATATTCGTTCTTACTTTAAGGGAATAATTGTATTATAAGAGGCTAATATTTATGACATAAAATAGTAGCAGTAAGGGCAGAAAGTAAAGAGAGATCCAAAGACAGTGTTTGTTCTAATAGGCTTAGGTGTCTCAGAATATACCCCAAACAAATTGTATTTGTTTTTATTTTATGTGTATGGGTATTTACCTATTTGTGTGTGTGTGTGTGTGTGTGTGTGTGTGTGTGTTTATGCTATATGCATGCACAGTGCCAGAGAAAGCCAGAAGAGGACATAAGATCTGCGATCTGTTGTGTGTTTCCTTTTTTAGCTAGAGTTTCAGTTGGTTGTAAGCTGTTGTGTGGGTCATGGGAACCAAATTTTGGTCCTCTGGAAGAGTAGCAAGTGTTCTTAATCACCAAAGCATCTCTCTCACCCCAAATGTTTGCTCTTGAAACAATTGTGTTCACTAGTACACATACCATTTCAGTTTCTATTGTTAAGATAGCCAACCATATCCGCAAAGGTCAGTCTTATCTTGTTCTGATGTTCCATGTGTCCATGTACACATGACTTTTCTACACACCTAGTGTTATTTGTTGGCAGTATTATATACAATAACAACTGAATGACTCAGTGTATTTAGTCTTTCCGACAGATTGCCTTGGCCAGGGTCAGTTCTGGCCTATGTTAACACTAATTTCTTGGCTGCTGTCACCTGTCAAATTGCTAAATTTCTTTACATGGCTCTTCCAAAGGCAGCCTACAGTCAGCTTGTCTGCCTCTGCAATCATGTAGGACAGGAAGAGAGAATGTAAAAGTTAGTTGAGCAACAAAAATCATTTGTGTTGATGAATAACCAGACACAGTGTCCCCTGTGCTGGCATGTGGCGCTCTTCAAGAGCAGTGCTGAGGTTCTTTATATCAAAAGACAGTTTCTCCTCTCACTGTCCACATCCATCTATTAAGGCTCCCATAAAACAGTTCTCGTACCAACTCTCTCCTTTTTGTTTCTCCTGCCATAAAAATTTTTGCATTATCTTTCATCTGGACTCTATTACAGCCTCCCAAATAGTATTTCTGGTCCCATTCTTCATCCTTTCAAACTTAGAATCTGGTTTTCAAACAGCTAGGGGAGTAATTTTTCTTAAAACTCTGTTCTTCATGGTTCGCTGTTCCCCCCACAGGAAACCCAATTCTCTTCTTGTTACATAGGAGTTCTCAGGCTCTAGCTGGGACACTATGACCATCTCCACACCTTCCTTCTTCCTGGCTGTGTTCTGGTAATCAGGAGATATGAAGCATGTCACCACCCTTGTCTGTCCATGCCAACCCATCCTCATTTCTAGCTTGCCAGTTCACTCCAGGATTATAAAGAACCTCCCTTTGTGACCTGTAGCATATTTTCAATTCTTAAATTTTGAGTCCTGTTAAGTTTCCTTTTTTTAATCCCTTCAGAAGTCTAACAAAGCAATACCATTCCATCCTCTGGACTATTTTCATGCACAAAATGGGATTTATATACAAAATACAATGTATGTTTTTCTTGGTCTTGCTTTACATCTGTTTCTTTTACTAGGTATTTAGGTATTTTCTTTCTTATTTTTAATTTTAACTTTTGTGATTTTTTAGATGCCACATCACTGCACAGCCTTAGCTAGTCTATGGAGACCAGGTAGACTAGCAGTCACAGAGATCAGCTTCCTATTGCCTTCCAGTGTTGGGGTTAAGGGTGTAAACCACCATGCCTTGTTCAATAATGAACCTGTGAGCCACATCATTTACCTTTGTGTTTCAAATCATTACTGTTATGTAGGCATAAGTTAGACATTTAAATGTGTACTGGAGACGGATCTCTTAATGGTTACATAGTTAATCAAGTTGAACAGCTAATATAGTAGAATTATGTTGGAATACAATTCTAGCCTGAACAAATGAAGACTATTAACAAACATGCCTTAGAACGAAATGACTCAGTCTGGGTGATTATAAAAATAGCTGCTTATCCTTTGCACAAATTCTATAATTTTCTGAACTCTAATAAATAGCCAGAATCTTGATTATTTAATAATGCTTACACTTAAATACCTCAAGAGTAGTGTCAATAATGACTAAATGACAAGTTTGTAGCTTTCCAGGGTGGCATAGCTCATTCTATGCTGCTGCCAGATCATCACTGTCCTATATTTTTAACATATTGCATGTTTTGTGTAAATTGATTTTCTACTCATTTTGTGGAGAGTGGAGTATATTCGAAAAGTTGCTGGGGAGACACTGAAATCCTTAAGGGCTGGATAGCAAGTACTTGCCATTGTCTTTCAGGGTGCAAAGACCGGAAAGCAGGCTTTCCTTACCTCTGCAGAAGGTTCCCCACATCCCCCCCAATGACCAACCCCAACCAAGCTCGTGAAGCTTATAGAACAAAAAATTTGCTAGTGGTTTTTATTAGGAGCAATAAGGGGGCATCACTCAACCACAACAGATGGCTCTGGGTGCAACATTTTTCATCTGGAGAACAAATGTCTCTTCAAGAATTTGAAAAAAGTAATTAGTTATTTTAAATGTATGTCAAATGTGAATAGAAGGACTAAGGATGTTTGGAGGGCACACATACGTTCAGTTTTGATTTATGAATTAGACGCTAGCGAATGATCAGTCAACACTGACCTCTAATTGGCTTTAGTGTCTTGACAAACTAGAAATTGTTATTCTAATGACAGGACTTGTTTCCGTGTGTGAAGGAAGCATGGGACATACACAACAACTGAAGGGGGTTTTTCCAGAATGTCTAAACCACACCCTCAGCTTATGCACATTGCATGCCTGTGACTGACTTGGGGCATTTTAATTAAAGAAAATAGTTTTAAAAAGCACCCAGCATATGTTTATTTATTTAGCCATTCTGTGGCATTCTGTAGAAAATATGGAACATTTAAAAGAAAGCTTGGCTCTGCATGTGATTGTACAATGGAATATAAACGAAAACCAGAAAGGGAGATGATATGTAAATTCATAGCAAAGAACACACACACACACACACACACACACACACACACACACACACACACACCTCTGACAATTCACTCCTGTAATCAAAAGACAATGTGACACGAGCAAACAGACTTGCCATTAAAGCAGAGAGTCCTTCTTTGTCACAGCAGGTCTAGACAGCTCCTACAGCTGTGTCTGCTCTTTCACAGTGATATGTCGCTTCCTTTCCAGGGTGACAGGAGCTCAGAAGGAAATGGCAGCTCAGGCTTAATCATTTCTTTCTTCTTAGTGTCTGTATCATGGTGGTTTGGAATTTGCTGGAAGGCAAATTATATTGCCTCGACAGTGTGAGAAATCTTTTTTTGTGTGAGAGATCTTTTTTGTGTGTATGT
Source organism: Apodemus sylvaticus (assembly GCF_947179515.1). NCBI lineage: Eukaryota > Metazoa > Chordata > Mammalia > Rodentia > Muridae > Apodemus > Apodemus sylvaticus. The sequence continues at coordinate 92,955,908 of NC_067482.1, read as the reverse complement.
GTTTTACTTTTTTCTATCAAAAAGAGCAAGCCCGTCCTATTTCTAAAACTAGCCAAGAGTGTGAAGTGAGTGCCCCTCAACAAGATAAGAAACAGCCACCACCTACATCAGGGACAGGTGGCAAAGGCTCTTCAGGAGAGTGCGATTTTTGTCTGGGTACTGGCACAAAACTGTTTCTGAAAAAGGAAAAGGCCTTGCTGAGTTGCTTTCACTTTGTTGCCGTGTTCCTGTGTGCAATCCTGAGTACCTTCCTTTCCCCACATTAGGGAAATGGACTCGATTTAACAACTGCAAGGTAAGGAGTCACAGAGCATGGGGTCCTTTCTCTCAGCACAGTGTCAGAGGTTTTGCCTTCACCTTGTAGCACCCTTACTGGGCGATTCAGCTTACTTGGTAAGCCCGCTTCTTGTTCAATGCAACCGAGAAGCGGTCCAAGAGCAGAAAGACTGAAGACTGCATTCTCTCTACTTTACGAGTTCATATGTTTTAAAACTATCCAATGAAATTAAAGAAGTGGCCTTTAATAGAAAATAAAGGACTACACTCTCTGTGGGGCTAGAGATGACTGATCTCTGAAGACAGACATCATAACCCTGCAGTAAATATTGCTAATGATATGCTTATAATTCCTCAGTGCAGCTTTTCATCCATGGGGCATAGCCACAATTATTTACAGTGAACAACTAAGCTTGCTCACAACTGGTCTCTAGGCCAAGGTGATAAATCTTTTCTTATGAACTCCTATGACCTTGGTTGTCAGCCTTCATCAGGAATAGGACCCAGGCATTAGACTGGCCTGGAGCAGGAGGGTGGGAAGGATCCAGTCTTACCAGTCAAGCAGTTCTCAAGGGTTGGATTGTCAGTGGTGCTGAGAACCGCACTTGGATTTGAGGGAAAGTTAAAAGTTGAAGCATAACCTTGAATAGTAAGCTTGCTGAGGTGAGGAATACAATTTACAATGTCCTTGTCAAGAACAAGTGGTCAAAAACAATATTTTGTTAGTTTGGTTGAACATCCAATCAAAATTATCCTCAAATTTATTGACAGATAAACTTTCTCAAAACAAGACTTCCTGTCTTTTCACACTCTTTGGAATTGAACTGGAAGGAATTCTAGGCTCTCCTTTCAATGTCTGGTATCATTCTTGAATCCTGGCATTTTGTTTTGAAGCTTCTGTACTATCAGGAATCCTACTACACTGGAGTAATTGAAGAAAAACGTTGGAAGTCACCCTCCTTCATGCTCTGGCTTCTTGGCCAGTAAATGAAGTTAGGAAGATGGCCAGTTGATTTCTTTCTTTTTTTTTAAATTAGATATTTTCTTTATTTACATTTCAAATGTTATCCCTTTTCCTCATTTTCCCTCTGAAACTCCCCTATACCATTGCCTCCCCCTGCTCACTAACCCACCCACTCCCTCTTCCTTGTCTTGGCATTCCCCTATATTTGGGCAACTAGCCTTCCCAGGACCTTTCCTCTCATTGATGTCCAACAAAACCATCCTCTGCTACATATGAAGCTGGAGCCATTGGTCCCTCCATGTGTACTCTTTGGTTGGTGGTTTTGTCCCTAGGAGCTCTATAGGTTCTGGTTGGTTTATACTGTTGTTCCTACTATGGGTCTGCTAACCCCTTCAGCTCCTTGGGAACTTTCTCTAGCTCCTCCATTGGGGACCCTACACTCAGTGCAATGGTTGGCTGTGAGCATCTGATTTTGTATTTGTAAGACTCTGGCTGGGTCCCTCAGGAGAGAGGTCTATCAGGTTCCTTTCAGCAAGCTTTTCTTAGCATCCACAATAATGTTGGAGTTTGGTGACTGTATCTGGGATGAATCCTCAGGTGGGGCAGTCTTTGGATAGCCTTTCCCCCAGTTTCTGCTCTACACTTTGTCTCTGTATCTCTTCCTCTGGGTATTTTGTTCCCCTTTTAAGAAGGACCAGTGTATCCATACTTTGTTCTTCCTTCTTCTTGAGCTTCATTTGGTCTGTGAATTGTATCTTGGGTATCCACTTATCAGTGAGTGCATACCATGTGTGTTCTTTTGTGATTGGGTTACCTCACTCAGGATGATATTTCTAGTTCTATCCATTTGCCTAAGAATTTCATGAATTCATTGTTTTTAATAGCTGAGTAGTACTCCATTGTATAAATGTACCACATTTTCTGTATCCATTCCTCTGTTGAAAGCCATCTGGGTTCTTTCCAGCTTCTGGCTATTATAAATAAGGCTGCTATGAACATAGTGGAGAATGTGCCTTATTACATGTTGGAGCATCTTCTGGGTATATGCCCAGGAGTGGTATAGCTGGGTTCTCAAGTAGTACTATCTCCAGTTTTCTGAGATAGTACTAGGAACTGCCAGACTGATTTCAGAGTAGTTGTACTAGCTTGCAATTCTACCAGGAGTGGGGGAGTGTTCCTCTTTCTCCACATCCTCACCAGCATCTGCTGTCCCCTGAATTTTTGATCTTCGCCATTTGGCCAGGTGATTTCTAAGACTCCTTTAGTTCTAATCCATTGTATTCCAAGGTTCTGATTACCATTCTGTCTTAAGTGTTTGTTTTTGTTTGCTAATGAAAGGGTACACATAGGTGCTAAATACTTTAAGTTTTTTTTGAATAGATGTTTCTTTCCTGCAAATGAGCTTGCAGTTTCCTCTTTTTCTTTAATTGCATGTGATACCCAGCAAACAAGAGAGGCTGAGGGAGACTCACAGCTCTGTTAACTCCTAGTTATTATGATCTTGGGTCCAACATTCTTCCTCAGCATCTTCTCTCTTTCCTTTTTTTTTTTTTGTGTTTTATTCCTTTCTAGATTTAATCTAGTAAATCCCATTGACCTGGGTTAAGAATCTTTCCAGTATAAATGGTCTAATGTTACTTGGAAAAACAAAGACAGATTAAGTCATCTTTCCAAATCACTCTTTGGGCATGCCTTATATGGAAAGCTTTCTTTCCGGTGGGACTTGGATTCTCATTAATCTACCTCTCCTTTCAACAATAAAATAAAAAATGGAATGAGATTATCAGGATGGATAGCCTGCGCAGACCTGACATGCTTTTCAAACGTGGTTTACATTTGACATCAGTTAAGCTGTTTGGGCCAATGTGTCTCAGATTTGCTAGATGAAGCCTGGACTCCACTCCCAGCTTAGACACAAATATGTTTTAGTCGTTATAAATGCCTCTCAAGTCAATTGGAAGGATGGATGAATTTCTGGTGCAGAAAATATTAAGTCATCTGCAGATCTGTAAATATACCTTGCTATATTTTATTGAGTACTTATACAGAGACATTTTTTTTTGTTTTGTTTGTTTTTTGTTTTGTTCAGTGTAGCATGCCTTTTCCCTTAACCTGGGTGTTGATTTCTCTTACATTTTATCCTTCATTAACATTTTTTAAACGGAGTAAAAAAGACACATAGTATACAGTAGGAAATTTAGTTGCTTTAGATTCGATGCGGCTTCCTTTGTGCCCTTTGGCACACATAATTAGAGTCCAATGGCTCCTTATGGAAAGGTTTTTAACAACCTTAATAGAGTGGAAAATTCTATATCTCTTTGTAATAATAAAGACAATAGCAGTTAAAACAGTGAGCTTGCAACTTTAATGAGAGTAGCCTCTGATGACAAGCAGAATGTCCTCAGCAGCTTGCCTTGTACTATTGCCTTGCTGGCTGTGGAGACTGCTTCTAAAAGTGAAAGTAATGGAAGTAACAAGTAACAGCCCAGGCTCTGGTGGGCGTGGCTGCGAGTCTCTTCACTCCTTTAATTATATGCTTCTCGTCACCCTAAGATTTTTTACTCCATTCCATTAAAATCGGGGAGAATAATACAGAGGTAAAGGGCCCCTCCCTCATGCCCCATAATAAGACTATCACCCAGTGTTCCTCAAGGCACTTGCAGTGCAGAGAGGGTTAGTAGTGAGAGCTGTCATGAACTGACATGCTTCTCTTAATTGTAACACACAGGCCAAGGAGCTGGCAAGAACAGAGTCCATGGCTCTGTGTGTACCTATGGAAGCTGCTGACGTGGGCCCTGGGGGAACAGGGCACTGAACTGTTAGCAATAGGCTCCCAGAGGGTCCACATGCATGTCAGTGGCCTGGATATTGAGATGCATTGAAGAAGAACATGCTGCGAGTCCTTAGGTGAAAGCACTCTTCTGGGCCCACGTCAAAGTCATTCAATCCAGGAGTGTCTTTTCTTATACTCTCCTTGCATCTCAAGACACATGAAAGATATTCAGGTACATTGGATTACACAGAAAGATTCTAAAGTGTAGAGAGAGGTTCCTTGCTCAAAATCCTGACAGAAATGGACAGTTTACCAAGAGATCCAGGCTGTTATGAAAAGCACTAGACGTCTTCAGTAGATGCCTTTTTTGCTCTGGATTCTGCGGTCACAGGTATTTGCTAAACCAATAAACGAACAAGACAAAAAATTATAGTGGCTGTCAACTTTGGCCCCCTTTGCATTTCTCTCTCTCTCTCTCTCTCTCTCTCGTTTGTCTTTGTTTTTCAACCTAGAGTTCCCCTTGAGGCACTATCTGAAGCAATCCTTTGGTAACTATACCTCCTCACTAGTTGGTATCCTTCTAGAGTGTGCCAACATTCTATTAATCTAGTTTATTTTTATTTCTATTTTTTCTGAGGTATGTGTGTGTGTTCAGATATGTGTGGGCTACACATGTCTGTATGCATGTGTTGGTCCCAGGCTGGCGTGAGGAGCATTCCTCAATCTCTTTCCAAGGTATCTGTTAGGCAGAATCTCTCCATGGAATGCAGACCTTGCCAGAGCAGCTATCCTGGTTAGCTTGCTTGCTCTGGGGTTTTCCCATGTTGGCCTTTCAAATGTTGCAACTACAGACAGGCCACCCTGCCCATAGTGGCGTGTACCTCTCTGTGGGATCTGAACTCCAGTCCTCATGCTTGCACAGGCGCCTTAAGCGCTTTATTTCCAAGCACTTTATCGGTCTTCTCAACTCTTCCGTTTGTTCCTGTATCTGATTGTGACTTGAGGATTTGCTAATGTATCAACAAAGGGAAATGAGGCACAGGTGCAGTGTCAGGTGGGATCCCACTGCCCTTCAGTTCTGCTTTTCAGTGATGTAAGCACAGCCCACCAAAGTCCCCACTTGGACCCAGCAGACACACGAAGGAAGGCCAGACAAGAAGCAACACAGGCCATGCAGAGTCTTTGGCCGACACGTTCACTTTGAGTCAGTGTTTTCTGTAAGTGGTGGCCATCTTGGTGTAGTGAAGGCCTGTTTTGTTGACGGGAACATGGATAAAATGAAAGCAATTCTGAAACAGTCTTGTAGGGGGTGGCTGAGAGCAAGGACATTAAAATTTTTTAATCTATCCTAAAAGACAATTCCAGTGTTTCCTTCATAACAAGATGAGAAGATAAACGCAGCTGTTTCTACTCTTGGAGCATCAAATTCTCACCGCTCCTCATAATGTCTCACAGAAACACCCGAGTGGGGAAGAAACTCATCCTTCCCATGCCCCAGGCAGGGCTTGCTCAGAAGACTGCACGGAAGCTTGGGAGTTACTTGGTTAATTAGACAATTTGGTAGCAATTAATCATTCAATTTGACTAATATACACATTTTTCAAAATACCAAGGAAATGTCAAGTCTTCATTCTGTGTTTATGTTTGCTTCCCTCTCTGTCTCTGTCTCTGTCTCTGTCTCTGTCTCTGTCTCTGTCTCTCTCTCTCTCTCTCTCTCTGTGTGTGTGTGTATGTGTGTAAGAATGAATTACAGAACAGACTTGCCTAAGGTCATATAATCATTCCTTGCTATTTCCTTTATTGTTTTCCCTCAAATCCTCTTTTTGTAGTAAGCCAAGGAAGGGAAATGACACTGGCTTCCAAATTTCATTATGAAACCTTCCATTTAAAACAAAATGTATTGCATATTATAATTGCTACCAGAACCCATGAGCGCAGTGGTTTTCAACCTTGTAAGAACTGTGGGATTGCTTTTAAATGTGGCTGACTTCAAGGAGCCCACAGTCCTTTAACCAGGCAATGGAGAACAGGATACTTTCAAAAAAAATAGTTAAATGGTGAAAAGCATAAACACATTTTTGGTTAATAAAATGCACATAATTTTCTTAACCAAAAATTATGATAATGGTTTTGTCTTATAATAGCAAAGTGTTCTATTTTTCTGCAAGTCCAAGTTTGAGCTTGCGTACGCAAAACTGTTCGAAAAAACAGAAACATAGCCATTAATTAAAATCTGTTTCTTCTTCTGAATGAGCTGTTGAACTGTTAGTTTTTTTTCTTCAAGTTGCTGTTTTTACACAGTTCTTCTCCCTTTCCATAGGTGTAAAGCGATCCTGTGTATTTCCACTAAGGCAATGATAATGACCCCTGACAGGCACCCAGGCCATTCTGAGTGCCAACTACTTAACAGCCATTGATTTGTAGAATCCTACAGGGAGAGGCAGAAATTGTATCTTTTTTGCAAAGGAGAAGTTGGAGTCAGCAAGGTCATGGACTTACCCAAGTTCACCTTCATTGTGCAAGAAACAGGGCAGAAGGGCCAAGCCCCAAGTGGTCTTCCATGTGGGACTCTGCGGGAAAACCACTGCTTTCTGAGTCATATCGAAGTTCTGAGCCTCTTACAAGTCCTCCACTCCACTACCAGTAATTCAACAAAGATACTTGGAAAATGTGATTTTAAAACATCGAATTCTCCAGTAAATTAAATTCAAACTCCTTTTTATCTATCCCCCCCTCCCTGAAACTTGTAGAAAGCTTCCTACTGTAAGGAATTGGGATGCAGCTCTTTGAACTTTAACTGTTCCCAGGACCATGATCAGCAGGACAAAGGGGAAAAAATGCTCAGCAAAGGAAGGAAACTGGTCAGTTTTCTCCAGGCCTGCCAGCTTCCCTTAGTATTCAAGGAAGGCAGGTTTCATATGCACAAAAAAGTGAGGGCATTGTTCTGAAAGTGTTTCAAGGCCAACAGTTGAAACCCGGAGATCTCTCTTACCAAGGATAAGGTACCTGTGACTAATACTTTCTGAGGAGTGCTACCTGGAGTGCATGGGCTGAGTATGTTCTTGGATTCAATCCCTGTGACCAACAGCAGTCAACAAAAGACAGAGAGAGAAACGATTTAACCAACCTTAACCCATGGAATCCCTTGCTTGGCAATGAGAAGATTCTTTTGTTGGACTGGTCATTCTGCCATTAGCTTTTCTGTAATCACTTCAGCCAGGCTATGACCCGTGGATGGGACCTCTCCTCTCACTCACCACAGCCTTCACCAGTAAAGCATCAGAAAGAAGGCTTAGTGGGAGACAGACAAATCTGGAGCCCTCTTCAGGAGCTCCAAAAAGGTAGTTCTACCTGACTTATTCCATTTGCAATGTAATGGTCCATCAGGGACATCCCTTGTGTTCCTAAAATATTTTCCTTTTATTTATGTAAACTGGAAAATGTTTGCAACAATTCCAAAACCTGTTCCATGATTTTTCCCTGGATTGCCACATAAAAAAACATTTTCCATACATTTCCAAAGACTAGACTAAAAATTTTTTTTAACTTAATTTGACTTTTCTTTCACAGTACTAGTGAGCAGGATCAGTTCCCATAATTAGAAGACGCATATTGACGCATCAATTACTCTGACTGTTGATTCAAAGTTAATGTTCATGTGAAAGGTGTTTTTCAAACTGCATTAAGTGTAACAATTTTTATCAGAGGTAAAATATTTAATATGTGCCTAGCTATTGGATGAAATTCTTAAAATAAAATTAAAGTTTCTTTTAAAAATCTCCTTTTCAGTATTCAACTTTCCACATACCCCAAAGGGGGAAAACAAAAGTAATATATATATATATATATATATATATATATATATATATATATATATATATATATATCTTTAATGGATTTTTTGGATTTAACAAAGTACTTGATCTTTCCAAGATTTTTCAAATATTCATAAAATCTCCCCAAACAATTCTTATGATATATGTACATATTTGCATACACACATACATGTATGTGGATGAACACACCTTCAGCTCGAGTAGCAACAGCGACCTCTAGTGTGTTTTTCTAAATTGCTCACTTTACAACTTTTATTCCCTGTCTCTTTTAACCTCCAGGAGAGTGTTTACGCATTAATTTCCAGTTCACATTTGGTTTAGTTTCTTTATTGACTAAAACAGGAACGTGATCTTTGGGAGATCCTTTTTGGTTTTAATAAGATAATAAGATAATAAAGCAGTTATTAATTATTGTCATGATCGTACCCGAAGCTGTACCTGCACGACGCCCCCAAAAGGTGGGCCTTATCTCTGGCCGACAAACTCTGTTATAAGCCCAAGCAGCCGCTCACTGGCATGCCTGCTTGTTTTAGGAGCACACACCGCTCTTGCTCTTCATGCTCTCCATCTTATTAAAATTAAGAGAATCAAACCGGACCAAAGAGCGAGCGCCTTAGCTCTTAAGCGCACTTGCTATCCTTTCAAAGGGCCGGTGTCTGATTCCCAACACCCACGTGCTGGCTCACAGCCTTCCGTAACTCCACTTCTAGGGAATCTGAATGACCTCTCTTGGCCTCTGTGGGCACCAGGCACACATGTACTAAACAGCCATAAACACAGGCAAAACATCCACATGAGACAAAAACACATTTATTAAAATTAAAGGAAAATTGAAGAATCTGTCTGAGGGCCAAAACATTTTTTTTAACGTTTTAGGGGTTTGCCCTAAATGTACGCTGCTGTAAGGAGAGGCTACAGGAACAAGGTCGCATGATATTGACAGTTTGTATCAACAATTCTACTCCGGGCTTTTCATTACAGTATACAACAACAATCCAATTTTTTATGGGCTCTGCCTTGGTGCACAGAGGCTTGGATGACCGTAGTAAAATAGTCCATAGGCTTTTCCACACCCCTCCCTTTCTTCTTCTTTTTTCTTTCTTTCTTTTTTCCTAAGCAAGTATTTCCTGTCTCCTTTTAGACAGCATTCAAAATAAAATGTTCACTCTCATCTGGTCAGACTGCATTGGATTTCCATCGGCCTTGGCGGTTTGTGGTCTGTCTGACAGAGAGAGGCAAGCTGAAAGGGGTTTTCTCTCTGCCCTATGGCAAACACTTTTAGGATGTGTGGGAAAGTGGAAGAAAAGTTTTTTGTTTTTTTTTTAAAGTTAATGTTTCCTGTAAATGAGAGAAGCCTTTCAAATTGTAGCTGCCGGAAAAGATCCTGCAGGACAGATAGGAAGATGTGAAAGACTGAGCAGGATTGTCTCCCGGGACGGGGTGATCTTTGTTGCCCCTCAGCAGCTGGGTTTGTTGGCAAGCAAGAAGCTACATGTGGAAAACGTGCTCTAATCTGTGTAAATAAGCATGGCAGAAAAATGAGCATCATCTCAGGTTAAAAAATAAACAAAACATGCTGAATACAGACCCCCGGGGAATCCGGCAGAACGATGGATGTAGGTATGTGGTCGTCAGGTTGAGGAAATCTGCTCACAGTGCAGCAGATGTGAAATGCATAATAGACACTGCGTACTTGCATTTTTTTGTACTTTATTGTGTATGTCACTCTTGCTGTTGTCTTATTGCCCATGGAAGTGTGTGTCTTGGTGGCAATTCTGAGATGATATCCATCTAAAGAGAGAAGAAAGAACGGAATCAGAAAATTGATGAACCCCATAGGAGACCATTAATTAGGGTTGTATATAGGTCAGTAAAATATTTCAGAGTTAGGCCAGTGGAGTTCTGCTTGATCAACCTGCTCATTTGCAAATGAATAAGGCCTGCCTAGAATGTCCAGTCTCCCAGAGCCCCCCTGATATCCAGCTAGGGTATATAGCACGTGTTCTGATTGGGTTAGCGCGATGGCTGCCTGGTCTGTGATTCTTGGCTGCTTTTGAACATTGATCCTGTTAGTATTCTGTCTAGGCTCCACCCCACAATTACCTGGCAATAGCCAGGTATGCCCCTCCCCATAGACCTGGTCCACTATAAAGGGGGCTGCATGCCCCTCCTCTCTCTCTCTCATCATTCTTGCCTCCTGGCACTCACACCTCTCTGCCGCTCTTGGGCTCTCCTCCCCTTCCCCTCTCTCCACGTGGTCATGGCGGCCCTCCACTCTTCTTCTTTTCTACTCTCTCTCTCTCTGCCTCTCTCTGCCTCCACTACCCCATTAACTCCCATCCTCTGCCCTGAATAAACCCTATTCTATACCATGTCTGTGTGTGTCTGGTCCCTCGGCGGGAAAGGGTGCCTGGGCATGAGCCCGCCTAGGCACCCCCTTCCCCACACCGCTGTATACCATTCTCTAAATCTCTCTTCTTATGAACCCAACATTTGGTGCTGAAACCCGGGGACAACAGATCCTACGTTTGGTCATCAAGTCACTAGTTTGTGCTCACCAGTTGTTTTCTGAGTTCCCAGACCAATTATTACACCCAAAAGCTATAATTCCGCAACATACTTTTCTGCCTTCCTTCCTGCCCTCCTGCTTTGCCTGCCTCCCACCTGCCTCCTGCCTGCTCCCGGCCTGCCTGCCTTAGTCTTCCTTCTCGTTTTGAGACAGTTCCTCACTATGTAGCCCAATCTGGCCAACAACTTACTCTACAGACAAGGATGGCCTCCATTTCAGAGATCCGCCTGCCTCTGCCTCGCTGGTGCTGAGATTTCCGGCATGAGCCACGGCTCACAAGCTGCCCACAGGCAGCTTGACCAGAAGCTTTCTTAAGCAGCATCCACGTCACAGTTCTTCCAGACCAGACTCACCTGACCAGCAGCTACCCTTGTTCACTGTGTCCAAAGGGATTCATCTACCCCGTGATGAAATCATGGCTCCTCTCCAGGAGGCCTCAGCGAACACAGAGTCCTAATGGCGCCTGCAGCTTATTTCAAAACCTGTGTCTGTCTGTCAGGTTGTTTAGTCGAATCACACCAAATACCAATGTATTTTCACGAGTCCACAGAAAACTAAGTTCATTGCTCCAAAAAGATTTTATTTAGGCAACTTTAAAAAAATAATCAGTTGTTCTTAGATAAACTTTATATTAAAAAAATACTTGCAAATAACTAAAAGAAACATCACACACCAAAACAAACAAGCAAGCAATCAGTTGAGACTAGGTGGATGAGAGATGATCAGGAAAATTTGAAGACAATCTTTCCGCTGTCACATACTTTGTAAGTATCATTGCGTTTTCTCAGAATTTCTGAGAATTCCATTTTCTAGGAAAGATACTGTGGAACTCTAGGTTCCAATTAGGACAAAGGCCCAAATATATGCAACGCCATGCATGTTTAAGTCACATCATTTTTAGTCATTCCCCACTTGGAGCGACTGGCTTCACTGATTCCTCAGCAAGCGGCCCTTTGGTGTTGTTTGGAATCCACAGATTCGACAGAATTCCAGCAAGGAACTTGTGCTTTTCAGCTCTGGTTGAGGCTGCAATCCTTGGCTGAGAGGTAGGAGAGAAGCAAGAGAAGTGATGAGGAGGTTGGAGAGGAAGAATCCATATGGGGTGGGGGTGGGGGGGCCCTCAAAAATGATGTAGATTAAAAGGTAAACAGCTGGCAAATCGGGTAATGGGCAGCAGCACTGGATGAGAACTGCTGAGAACACTTTTCAGAAACATGCTCTTGCATTGGGTCTGACAGTAACTGGAGTCCGCACAAGGGACGGGCACCTGAGTCCCTCGCACTTCTACGTCTTTGTAGTCTAAAGACGTCTGTGGATGGGACACTGCAGACAGGGCCCCTGGCAGGTCTGTGTGCGTTTTCTCTTACCTGGTTTTGCAAACCCTGGGTAGCTCTGTGCTGGGTTTTCCAGCGGCCTTGCCTCCTGGTCCTTCGTTCAATGCTATCTGCTATTCTGATTTCGCATGCCCTGAAATATGAGCATATAGTGATAGACACGGTTTTCACAGTCCTGCTGGGCTACCCTACTACCTTTTAAAGATGTAATTTGATTGACTGGAGCATAGTCCTTTTGTTAAAACTTTTTTTTTTCTAATTTGCTTTGAAATGCTAGAGTTCAGGATAGAAGGCTAGCGTTCAGTTTGAATTCTCTGGCTTTTGTCAATTTGTGTCAGACTTTAATGCAATCTCTCCTTTTTAATATAAATAACACAGCAGTTCTCTTCTTTAAAACAGCTAAAGAAATAGCCTGTTGTTTTTAAACTCAGGAAATGGATATCAGAAGGGAGCATCTCTCTTCTAGAAGGTCGTTGGATTCCTGGTTTCAGCTTCCTTGATGTGCAGGGCATCCTTTGAGGATGTCTTTTTTTGTTGTTGGGCTTGGGAGGATCCCCGTGTGATGAGAGCAGGCAGCCTGGATTTCCCGGGCCGCCTCTACGATACCTCTCACATCTTGAGCAATTGACTTTTTATGTTTACTAGGAAGCATTCCTGCTTAGTAATGTTACTGCATCCAGCAGTGACATTATTTTGCTATAGAGTCAGAGTACAGAGTTTTATCACAATATGCCTTGCAGTATAAAACAACTAGAAATTATGCAAATGTTTTAATAGGGTATTTATTAGATAAAAATGATGAGATATCAATGTGGCAATTAAAACAATAATGTCCGTACTGAATGTGGATAATGAAAAATACAATGCCAGGTTGTGTGTTCATGATATTAGTGGAAAAGAAATGGGGTTAAAAAGCAAGAAACAGGGTTTGATCCTAATTATATATAATTACATATATACCTCTGCTTATATAAGCATATAATAAAGTATGTGTACAATTTAAAACACAAATCTTTATGTTTATTTGTTTATCTGTCTGCAGAAGACACAGACAAAGAGAGACAACTTTAGAAGGAAACATACCAATGTGATAGTTAGTTCCTACCACTAGGTGGTAAAACTTAGGTGATTGATAGTAAAAATCATATTATTGTTTTATATTATCACATAATATTTCATATATTATTAATAGTATTATTATAATATAACAATGATTACTTTTACAGTTATATTTATGAAGCCTTCTTGGGGAAGCCCCCCCACAAAGGCTAAGGCTGCGCAGCCCTCTAGGGTAGATGCTGACTCAGTGTGTATTCCTGCTCTTGCCTTGTATCATGGAGACTGAAGTATTTAGTAGCTTCCTTTGCAACGACAGTGATCACATGACACAAATAGGTAGTAAGGGAGGGGAAAGACCTGGGAGCAGGCGCACCGAGGAAAGCTCGCTTTGCTCTCCTTTGTAGACAGAAGCTATCACTGTGTCATGCGATGAGCGTAAGATAGAGCTGAGAGTATCCCAGAGATGTTGCGCCCTGACTATCACCACCAAGCCTCAAAGCCACGGGAGAAGAGCCTGAGTTTTAGGCTTCTCAGTACCAAAGAAAATCTTCTCTTTGACTGTGTCAGATGTTTGGGTACTTCAGGTGTTCTTCACTCCTGCATGGCTGTGGATAAAACACTGTAATCATTTTCAAGCCTTCCACCAGGTCAGTTGTCCTAAAATCACTACTCAGTACACCACCACCATTCTCTCCACAAACACAAATGTATGTGTGCATTAATATCAGGCATTTGTACATATAATTACATACATTATTGGATAAAGATTGGATATACATTGTATATTGAAAGCACTTTTCCTACAACTTGTATTTAACTTAAATTATAAAGAGTTTTCTTCGTACCTTTGCTAACGTCTATCACATTTTACTCTTGAGTACCAGTATTGAAGCATACTTTGTATCCCATCAAATTCAGTTCTTTAAAGTATATATATTGCAATTCAATGGGTCATAGTAAATTCTAGGCTCAAGAAATTCCCCTGTCCAGCTGGATGTATGTAGGCCATACCATGGCACCCAGCTGACAATGGAGTTTAAACATTTTTATGTCTTCCTCCAAGAAATCCCCTATGCAGGAAGAGCGATTTCCTGTTTTACTTTAATGTTCCAGTCCCAGGCAGCTATCATGTTATTCTTTTTAATGGCCTCTTAGTTGCTTGCGCTGGACTTAACATAATTCAATCATTTCTCTGCTGGTAACTGTAGGTCAGTCGTAGTTTTTCATCATTAGAAGCAATGCAGTGGTGGACATCGCTGGTACTTCCTCCCTCATACTTTATTAGACTGCTTAGCTTCTCAGTGTGCATGGATTTTATCTTTAGATTGGGAAAAAGAATCTACACTAAAAAATGCAGGTCATGGCCTGTGAATGGGAAAGACTTTAACTGTCCAGAAGGCTGCTATGTTGCTGACTGTCTTTTATGATAGAGCAAATTGTAATTTGCACAACGGTTAGTGTTGGGAGGCAGTGGCTGAAGATAGGATTGGCTGGTGATTGTTTGGGGAAGGTTTTGTAGCTCATATAGGGTCTTGACTCCATATGAGGAAGTGGAACTTCAGTGACTAGAAGTCATGTAAGTGGAGAGATATAATAAAATCTGGTTTTGATTTTAAAGAGACCACAGTGGTTGCTGGGTGAGAAATTGATGGCAAGGAGGCAAAAGTCAAGGTTGAAGATCAGGGTCAAAGATGTTCTGGTCATCCGGCAGAAGATGTGGACAAGATTTGAGATGCAGGATTTTGGAAGATATATGAAAGAACTGTGGGTACAGCGATGATGCAAGATAAAAAAGTGTCAGTCACAAAGGAGTTTTTAAAAAAGGAAAGATTAAAATGCAATTGAAAGCTTGAACTGGAAGAGGGATTGTCTTTAGCAAAGAGACTAGGGTGGCACTGTAATTAAGAATTGTATTTTCACCAAGGAGAGCACATGGAGGGACCCATGGCTCCAGCTGCATATGTGACAGAGAATGGCCTTGTCGGGCATCAATGGGAGGAGAGCCCCTTGGTCTTGGGCAGGCTCAATGGCCCAGTATAGGTAAATTCAAGGGTGGGGAGCAGGAGTAGTTGGGGGACACCCTTATAGAAAGAGGGGGAGGGGACAGAGGTTTCTGGAGGGGGCCAGGAAAGGGAATAACATTTAAAATGTAAATAAAGAAAATATCCAATTAAAAAAAAAAGAATTGTATTTAGGATGAGGCATAGTGATTGATATTTAGGCCAGATCCTTCAGATATTGAGCAGGAGCATTGTCATGAATATGAACCTGCAGAGTATGTCTTGGGATGCAGAGTAAGTGCTTTCTCAGAGAACTGCTGGAAAAAAAGACTCCTGGAGTAGTGGGGGAAAGTGTAGACAGCTGTTCCAGAGGGAAGAATTTCATCTAGCTTGCTGCCCTTTTTTTTTTTAATTATTTACATCACAAATACTGCCTCCTCCCAGTCCTGCTCACAGGATTCCTCCCCACATCCTCATCTCCCCTTCACCTCTGAGAGGGTGCCTTCCCCCAACCCCTGTATCCCTATACTCTGGTGCATCAAGTCTTTGCAGGATTAGGTGCATTTTCTCCTACTGAGACCGGGCAAGGCAGTCTTCTGCTACTTATGTGCCTAGGACCTCTGTATGTAACCCGTGTATGCTCTTTGGTTGATAGTTCAGTCTCCGGGAGCACCCAGGGGTCCAGGTAAGTAGACACTGTTGGTCTTCCTCTGCTGTTGTCATCCTCTTCAGTTCTCTTTTTCTCCTTCTATTTTGATGTTGGCTATTGGCTTGCTGTATATTGCTTTTATTGTATTTAAGTATGTCCCTTGAATCTATGATCTCTCAAAGACTTTTAGCATGAAGGTGTGTTGGATTCTCTCAAAGGCTTTTTCAGCAGCTAATGGGATGATCATGTGATGGGATTTTTATTTTAGTTTATTTATATGATGGATTACATTGATGTATTTTCATATATTGAACCATCCCTCCATCCCTGGGTTGAAGCCTACTTGATTGCAGTCAATGATTTCTTTTTTTGATGTGTTCTTGGATTTGGTTTGTAAGGATTTTATTGAGTATTTTTGCATTGATATTTATAAGCAAAATTGGTCAGAAGTTCTCTTTCTTTGTTGGGTCTTTGTGTGGTTTAGGTATCGTGGTAACTGGCTTCATAGAATGAATTAAGTCATGTTCTTTCTGTTTCTATTTTGTGGAACACTTTGAGGAGTATTGGTATCAGCTCTTTG
The DNA here is from genome assembly GCF_947179515.1 of Apodemus sylvaticus. NCBI lineage: Eukaryota > Metazoa > Chordata > Mammalia > Rodentia > Muridae > Apodemus > Apodemus sylvaticus. The sequence goes on along the minus strand of NC_067482.1, from coordinate 92,939,868 downwards.
AAAGTCTGGTAGAATTCTGTACTAAAACCATACGTCCCTGGGCTAGTTTTGGTTGGGAGGTTTGTAATGAGTGCTTCTATTTCATTAGAGGTTATGGGACTATTTAAGTGGTTAACTTGATCTTGACTTTAACAGTATCTGGTTGCCAGGAGCCATTCCCACATAGATCTCAAAACCTCCTCCTTTCATCTTACATGCTCAAGCTTGCTTTTAAAAGGAAAAATACTAGCTCTTTCAAGTTAGCTAAGTAGCCAGGTGGTCAGTATATACAGAGCTCACCTGAGTGGGCTAGAACAGAGCTCACCTATGGTTAGGTTACCATAGCAACTCCTTTCCACTTTACTTCCTGTGATCATTTTCCTGAGTCAATTTCCTGCAGCAATGGCCAGCTTTTTCATGAGATTCTGAGAGACAATTCTGAGAAACTGTTCCCGAGAAACAATGCTTGCCCCCTGAGATTGTTCCCCAAAAACAATGTCTTGCCCCTTTACCCCTCCCTATACCTTGCTTGCTTCCCTTTATATTGCCGTGTGTAAAAAATAAAATTTGACAGCTTGATCAGAATACTGTCTTGCTGTCTGACTCTTGCATATCTTGTCCCCACATTCTCTCCTAGGTGGTCCAGGGACTCCACTGACTGTCCTGTGGGTTGGGATATCTGGTATCAATCTGGAAAATAAGCCATTTCATTTAGATTTTCCAGCTTTGTTAAGTATAGGTTTTTGAAGTAAGACCTAATGATTTTTTGTATTTCCTCATTTTCTGTTGTTATGTCTGTGTTTTCATTTCTGATTCTGTTCCTTTTAGTTAGCTTCATAAGTGTTTGTCTATCTTGTTGATTTTCTCAAAGAATCAGCTCTTAGCTTTGTTAATTCTTTGTATTGTTCTCTTTGTTTCTATCGATTTGTTTCAGCCCTGGGTTTGACTGTTTTCTGCCATCTACTTCTCTTGTATATGTTTGTTTCTTTTTGTTCTAGAGCTTTCAGGTATGCTGTTAAGTTGCAAGTATGAGGTCTCTCCAATTTCTTTATGAAGGCACATAGTGCTTTGAATTTTCCTCTTAGCACTGCTTTCATTGTGTCCCATTTGGGTATGTTGTGCCTTCATTTTCATTGAATTCTAGAAGTCTTCATTTATTTCTTCTCTGACCAAGTATCATTTAATAGAGAGTTGTTCAGTTTCCATGAATATGTGGGCTCTCTGTTGTTTTATAGAAGCCCAGCCTTAGCCTGTGGTAATCTAATAGAATGAAAGGGGTTATTTTGGTCTTTTTGTATCTGTTGAGGCTTGTTTTGTGTTAGATTATATGGTCAGTTTTAGAGAGGATTCCATGAGGTGCTGAGAAGAAGGCATATTCTTTTGGTTTTAGGTGGAAGGTTCTATAGATATCTGTTCATTTGGTTCATGACATCTATTAGTTTCATTGTGCCTGTTTAGTTTCTGTTTTGATGACTTATCCATTGGTGAGAGTAAAATGTTGATGTTTCCCACTGTTATTGTGTGAGACTCTTAATTTGTGCTTTGAGCTTTAGTAAAGTTTCTTTTACAAAGGTGGGTGCCCTTGCACTTGGACCATAGATGTTCAGAACTAAGACTTCAACTTGGTGGATTTTTCCTTTGATGAGTATGAAATGTCCTTCCCCATCTCTTTTTATTTCTTTTTGTTGAATGTTTATTTTATTAGATATTAGAATGGCTACTTCAGCTTGTTTCTTGGGTCTATTTGCTTGGAAAACCTTTTTCCAGCCCTTTACTCTCAGGTAGTGTCAACTTTTGTTGTTGAGATGTGTTTCTTATATGCATTTCTCTGTTTTCTACAAAGGAGGCAGTCTGTGAATTTGCTATCATAGGGAGAATAGTGATATTCCAGGATGCCTGCACTTGGTAAATCCCAAAACCAATGAAAATTACTGACTGGTAAATGATGAATATTATTTATATTATTTATACTTACCTTATAAAATATAATCCATACTTACCTTATATGGCAAAAGATGTAATTATGTATAGGATCTTAAAAAGAGATTTTTCTTGAGACCTCCAGGAGAGGGTCTTAAGGGAGTTTTATATATTTCATGACAGGACATAGAAAGAGATTTGCAATTGATATTAAGATTCAGTAAAAGATGTGGCAAACTGAAGAAAGAGGCAGAGGTTAAGTCACAGGCCAGGATTTGTGGCATCCCTTGGTGCTGGAGGAAGCAACGGATAGATTCTTCCGTATAGCCTCAGAAGCGAGGCAGCTGATGTAGCTTCTCCAACATGAAGATTTTAGTTAGGATGTTGTTTGTGTGTGAGATTTCTAGCCTCTAGAATTAGACAATAATAAATTATAATGATTTGTTTAGTTATCAGGTTTGTGGTATTCAAATACTAGTATATACATGGATTAATGTGAAAAAGGATGAGATATACAACCTTATTGTGCCATCCATCTTTAAGGAAATATTTGTAAGACCTTTGGGAAATTAATTATCTTATCTCTACCCTGTAACCTCAGCCAGAATCCTGTCCCATCTAATGAAGGTGCTGTGAGTTAGATCAGTAAGCTATCTCAATGATGCTCACCTTCAGAGCCTGGCCCTTTAGAGATACTTTCCTAGCATCTCTGGGGTTTTAATGGGTGTAAAGCCCAGCTTCATCATATGACCATGGAGTTTTCCATCTCAGAGGAAAATGGCGAAAATACTTTTTACTTCAAAAGTCAGATTTGCATATTAAATATTACATGCAAATGCATTCTGTAAATTGTAATGTCGTAAAATTCAGCAGCATTATTAATATTTTCTGGGTACAAGATGGTAAAAGTATCTTTTATTCACCTGATATAATTGTCATCTTGGAGGTTTACTGCTTCCATCTGCTAACCTAGGTCTAGTTCTGGAAACTTGTAGCCTCTGTATAATCTAAACTACTCCTAGAATGTTTTCAGCCTCTGAGATTTACTGCTGAATAAGCTCACCCTTTCCAGCTCTTTCTGATGTCTGCCTGACTGGTTCAACTCAACTGTTCTATCTACTCTCCAAGCCTACTAATTCAATATGGCTTCTCTTCCTCGGTCTCTGACTGAATTGCTCCTTTTTGTCCTCAAGCTAACTCTAGAAATCTGTTTTGATCTGGGAATTCTTCTCATTCTCTGGCTTATTCTGTCTTCTCCTGTGTCTAGCTTGTTCTTTCTCTTCATCCTGTCTCTGTAAAACTCTCCTGGTAAGACTGCCCTCTCTCCTCTCTTTTTGTGCTGCTTTCTCTTAAGTAGCCTCTCTTTCCCCTCTCTTCTCATAAGAGTTGGGCAGATCCTATCCTGTCAAATCTTTCTCTGATTCATTACTTTGTCTGTCACTCCATTAGACATCAGTTTCAAGCATGGGTATGTCCTAAGGGCATGTCTGTATTCCAGCCAGAGGGATTATATTTGTGTGCTAAGGCTAAGCCAACAACTATAAATGTTTTCCTAGTAAACAACAATCTCAGGATTCACAGTATGATCAAATATCCTGCCACACAGGACCTTGAAGGCTTCCCATTGAGGAGACAAATGGCAACCTATACTGGATGTGTGTTACCTCACCAGGTTTCTGTGAAGATGAAACAAGGGCAAAATGATTTCTGCCATTTATGATGGCAAAGTATAAGCCAAATAGGGTATGAAATGAATTTCTCTTTATATAATATTTAGTGTGTAAGTAACAAAATCTTAGCCTTTCTCGGGAGTGATATTATTCTGGAAGGGCTACCAAAGTTCTGTCTTATAGTAGGCACTCAATAAATTGTAGCTGACATTAAACTGGGCCCCTGTTGGGCTTTACAATTTCTGCTTTAGTTCTATAATAGGTCTATTGTAATGCTTAAAGCAAATACAAAAAGAACTCAGATGATTATCCTTCTGCTCCCTTTCTGAAGAGCTCATTTAAAACATTCAATGCCTGTTTTGACTGAAATTAATAACCAGGCCCAAGCTTGTTGGCTGCATCATTCATGAAGTCTGTTAAAGCACAGAACTGGGAACCTCTCCATTGTGATAGCTTTGGATCTCCATTGTATATCTTCTTGGAAGATTTCTGGGAATGAGAATCATGCCTGTACCAGCCTCCAGAAACATCCCTCCAGCTTCCCTTTTGATTAGTCCAGGAAAGAAAAGGCTATGGACAGGTCCTCCCAATACCCACACTAGAAGGCAATTATCTTCTTAGGCTAATCCTTTGGCTTTCTTTAGGAGCCTCCAGACAGCGCCAGTAATCCCTTTTATTATTCATCCTCAAATTGTTAAACTTCAACCTTACATCCTGGCAAATGACTTCGTATAAGTGAGGAGCTTAGGTTTCCTGGGTCTGTAGTAAGAACAGATTAGAGTTGGGACACACTGATTCAGAAGAGGTGGGAAAGTAGTCCCATGTGATAATTAGTATTCCTTTCCTCTTAAAATCTCAGAAACAAAGGGACCTTCAGTGAAATGCAATTCATTCACAAAGAAAGCATACTACATTGAGGCACCACATCACCTGTGTAACCATGATCCTAAGATCCTGGGATTCCAAACTACAGGGGTCTCAGACGAGTATTGGTATAGTATAGGAGATAATGATGTTGAGAGAACAAAGGACCTTGTACCCAAAGGTCACTAGGGAAACCAGGAATGTCAATCAGAGTTGTCTCATCAAAGGAGGAAATAACATGTTTTCTCCCAGTCTTTGGAGTGGCTGTTATTAGTGACCTCATGACCTTTACCAGACCCCACCCAAAACCTCTGGAATGTTTATCTCAGAGTATCCCTATCCAGACCTTTATCTTTATCTTTGTTTCTCAGTCAATATAACCTATCCTATGGTAGATATCATATGTAGGTCATAGCTCAAAAGATCTCTATACTATCTCTATGTTTGAGACTACACCAGATCCTTCCCTAGGCCTTTAAACTAATAAGTTCAGCCTAACTCTAGAACCAATATTCATGGACCTGTATACTTTGAATTGAATTTCAATATAATTATGTCTACTTGTATACTGGGCATTGTATTATACTAGGAAGCTTTTCTCTCCCAAATTGTACTGTTTTTAAATATGCTTACAATAAACTGGCTTGATGCTAGACTCTACAGAATATTGAACCAGCACTGACTAAGTTAGGTTGAACTGAATTTTCTTTTTGGCCTCTTGCTATGGTTCATTTTCCTGCAGCTGTGACTTTTGCAGGGACTCCCAAGCCCAACCCCCAATAAGAAAAGTAGGAAAGAACTTTTAAAAAGGTGATGTATAATTAAGATTACTGAGCAGGCCTTGTGATGTGAGAACAGCAGCAGCAACCCTCAAAAGCAAGCAGTGAGCAGCTTGTACAAGGCCTAAGTGTAGGGCAGGTAGAGGTGATGCGGCAAAGCCAGCAGGCTTGTAGAGGGCGTGTCATCTAATAGATGCCCTAAAGACCCGGCCGGGCAGGAGGCTTACAGCTGAAAGCAAGAGAGCACATGCTCAATAGAGATTCTTATATATGGAAGCAACAATATATGTAGAAAATAATAAGGCCCCTCAAAGAACTTTTTAATCTTATGACTCATGATTTAAATTCCAAATCATTATATATGGCTTATTATTAATTCAGAGTTAAGCAGGCAGACTAGAACATGCCCAGCAAAGGCTTTAGAAATTCCTATAGATACACATACTCATTGAGTAAAAAAGGAAGCTGTTGGTGATCTTAAGCCTTAACTAGAGGTCCTTTGGCAAGGTGCTCACATGGGTGAAAGCAGAATGAATTATTACCTGGGACCCAGTCCTGTCCATGGGGCAAGTACAGATCCAGAAGCTGCAGACGAGTCCATAGGAATGCTTTCCAGCCTCTCTTGGTTTCAAAGCAAGATCCGAGATTCATGCTGAACAGAATCGAAGCCATAAAGCTCACCTTCTCAACCAAATGTTCGGCAACTGGGTGACCTGAGTATCTATTCTGAGTTCTTAGCTTTGTGTAATAGTTAATCCTATTCCAGCAGCTACTTTCTTCTCCCCATTGGCTACTTTTCACATGGATGGCTGCTTCATGGACCAAGTTATCAGTAGGTGGTTCCAGAAACATCTGAAAGTGAGGTTTGGCATTATCTTTTTAAAAATTCCTCTTTACACTCTTTTAAAAAAATTCTGTTTAATCTTTTTTTACAGTCTAGATTTTTATCCCCCTCCCTGTCCACCCTCTGACTGTTCCACATCCCATACCTCCTGTGCCCTACCCCGCCAGACTCCCCACTCTCTGGGGACCCAGCAGTCCTCTGCTGTATATGTGTTGGGGGCCTCATATCAGCTGGTGTGTGCTGCCTGGTTGGTGGCTCAGTCTCTGAGCGATCTCTGGGGCCCAGGTTAGTTGAGACTGCTGGTCCTCTCTTGTTAGATCCATCTATTCTAGTAATTCCCATGGTTATTCATGAGACTTCACAAGAAATGGTGAGGATTTAATATAAAATTTATGGAGGGATATTTAGTAACCATTGGTTTGTTAAAATGGCTAGGCCCAGCCAGATGGGCCATCAGTAATCCATCAGTAAGGAGGCTGAGGTAGTTGGGTTTTAGCAGGCCTGGAATTCATAAGTTCCAAGATAACCCAGAGTATCAGTATCATGTGAAGCTATGAGAAAAAGAATAACCTCTATTCCAGCAACAAATCTGAGTCCAAATAAGAAGTTTATTCCATTAGATATTTAATTATGAAGTAAAATTTAACATATGTGATAAATAGAAAAAGTAAAGCTTTTAAAGAACAGAACCTGTTTAAAAGTCTATCGTGAAACCTTAATCTAGTAACATGCATGTGTTATAAAATTGACCATTATATAAGAATTTTAATTGAAGATTGAAGAACAGCTATGGCATCAAGCAGATGTATTGAAGATGTTTATACTTCCTCTGAAGTGTCATAGTCCACCCAGTAAAAACTTCACTTGGAAAGAATACCTATATCAAGATCTCTCCTTGAGTCACTCACCCAAAAGAATACTCAAGCATTACTCATTGAGGAGGGAGAACATAGCTCCCAAACTTCTATTGCTAATTTCACACACACACACACACACACACACACACACACACACACACACACACATTTTATGTGCATTTTATGTGTAACATAAAATTTGTGAAATAGAGATGGAATAAGACTTTATCCAAGGGGAAAACCTGTAGAGAAACCACAAAGAACCCAGAAATGGTAAACATGTGTTTGCCGAGCTAGAAACCTACTCAACTTTGAAATCCCTCTTTAAGAAAAGATACATGAAATAGTGAATATAAAAACACTATGTAGTAGACTACTATTTTGACCAAGAAGGGATTTGGATTCTTTTTTTTTTTTAAGGTTTCAGAAATAGTTTACAGAAATATCACACAAGGGTGATTCCTGTCTATAGCCTGGCTTATCTTCACTTTATAGAGCAAGTAGACACCTACCCTTATTATGCTTAAATTTAGTTTTATCACATAATGAAAAGCTTGAAATGGTCTTTAAGGGTGTGTGTGTGTGTGTGTGTGTGTGTGTGTGTGTATTCAGTGCAGTACACAAGCAGAGTGGTTAGAGCCAAGCATAAGTCATTTGAATACTACTGCAATTGATCTTCCCATTTGCTAGGATGGTCTCATTTTAATATGGAAGCACATGACCAGAACACCCACCCACAGCTGGTTCTCCCTTCATGTCTGGCCCTGGTTTCAGCAATGAAAGCTCTAGCTTCTCAATTTTCTCAGGGGCAATTGACCTTACTTTTGCCTGATTTTCAGTGTTTTGGGCCTAATAGGGTAGATGGAGAGATATCACATCTCTATCCTTAAATATTACTATGATAGTTTCACATTCTCTAATGTCTTTTCTGTTTCAGAAAACCCTGCACACTGCCTTGGCCTACTAGCATCCTGGGGAAAGCACAGAGAGGACCATGTAGATGCTACTTAAACTTCTTAACAGTCCCACAAAGAACTTTGGTTTGTTTGTTTGTTGTTTGTTTGTTTGTTTGAGGCAGGGCTTCTTTGTCTGTCCTAGAACTTACTTAGTGGACCAGGCTGGCCTTGAACTCAGATATAGCCTGCCTTTGCAGCCCAAGTGCTGGGATCAAATGTGTGCATCACTATCACTTAGTGAGATTAAGTACTTTTAAGTTTATAGGGGGGATGAGAGAGGATAAACTTTTTCCTCAAAGAGAGGAAAGGAGGGAGGAAGCATTTACTTCAGAGATCTGAATAAAAAAGAAAACCTACCACTCTCCAGTTGGCCCACCCTAACAACTACTCATCTAAAAGCATGTTTAAGGGCCAGTTCTGCAGCTCTAAAGCTGTGGGATCTCCATGACACAGGGCAGGAACTGGGTTTCAGAGGAGTCCTCATGAGGATACAGCATTGATGGTGTTTCAGAGGCCTCAGATCAGACCAGTGGCTCAGGCAATGGATATTTTCTGTGACACATTAGAGCTTCTGTGACAAGATTTTATTTTTATTTTGAAAGGGAGGTTGCAAGGTATGTGTGTGGGGGCTAGGGGGAGGTAGATACGTAGAGACAGGGAAATGAGTGGGATTGGTGGGCATGTTGTGAAATTCACAAAGAATCAATAAAATGTAAGGAGAGAGAGAGAGAGAGAGAGAGAGAGAGAGAGAGAGAGAGAGAGAGAGAGAGAGAGAACAAAAGAAAAAGAATCCCCTCCACCCACAAAAGAAAATACTCATTAGGAGACCATATGATATAGTAGCCACATCAGAACCTTATGATCAGAGTTCTGCTCCATTTAACAGGGGATGTGTGACCACCCCAAAGCCAAACTTCTTGAGACTTTGTTTCTTCATTCATAATGGAAAGCAGAAGGACATCATTTTTGCATAGTTATCGGGAGAGCTAAATAAATTAGACAACATAAATAAAGACCTCAAGGGCTTTCTCTTCTTAAAAGTAAAACCACACACACACACACACACACACACACACACTATTCTTGTACCTTCTAGAAAGTAAACTCAGTTAAAACAGTAGGATCCATATGTCTCTTTTTACAAAAACACACTAATATCAAAGCACCCTTGACTATGAAAATGTGACTCATTCTCCAGTACAAGCCCCCTACCAATCAACATACAGGCACCATTAAGGGGATTCACTGGGTTAGAAAAATAAGCACATGACATTGAGAGAGAAAGGTTGTGATTGAAGAGGGAGGAGTAGGGACTCTACTTGACCCAGACCACATTATCTATGTATAGGACCTTATCAAACAAGAAAGAGTCTAAACACCTGACCTGTGGACAGAGAGAACGCTCCTGGGCACTCACTTCTGTTTACTACAGGGAATCCAGAAAAGGTGACAGGAATAGAAAAGGTCCATAATGTTCTCCAAAGGCACATGCCCATGTCTGAGACTTCTGGAACCTTGAACAAAAACTGAGATCTCATAGGCTGGGGTGCATTGCAAAGTGTACTCTGAAAACTGCGAGTTGGCTGAAAGTGTGCCATGAGAAATTATTTGGGGTAGGAGACAGGGAGATGCATGTGTGAAGATCTTCACATTGGAAGAATCACGTGTGGATCACAGTTCACCCTTATCTGAGCTTTCAAGGCTGGCATATACACGGAGGTGGGGCTTTATGGCTTACCTCAAGATTTTTTCTTTTGTCAATTTAGAAATCCAAGAATACTGGACTATTTGTGCTGAGCTGGAGACTAGGAAACACATCCTCCTCCCAAAGATTGGTGAAAGACAGGAAAATGCTGTGCTTAGCTCATGCTGGCTGCATCCAAGTGCAGCTTTAGCATTTGCACGGTTAAAGCATCCTGTGAAGGTGATAGAAGTCTAAAGGTGTTTCTTTGAGCCCAGTGTTGTATTGACTGAAGATGCCCTTGAACTTATGGAAACCTGAACTGTCAATGAACTGGTACCTGAAAATTCTCAGATGATGGGTAACCATGGCTGGAAAACATGTCATGCACCCTTCTACTTCAGAGGCATTATACAAGAAAGCTAACAGTGGACCACAAAATTGAAAACAAAAATTGGCTCATTTTTCAACTTCTCTGGGATGGATTTAAAATGGGAGAGAGATGTGGGTGGATGGAGGAAGCAGTAGAAAGAATGAAGGCAGGGTGGTAGAAGGGTGAGAGGAGAGGCATGTCTAGCAAGAAAGCAGAAGGGGGAGAAGGTGACTTTAGGTTTATAGTCTGGGAGTTTTCAGGGGAACAAGTCTAACTGCTAGATCTAGCTTTCAGTGACGTCCAATAGGAATATTGAAGCATTCTAAATTCTGAAGTAATTATTGCATAGGAAACAAATGTCAGCTATTTTAAATCCATATCAATAAACAATGTTGAACTGGGTGCCAAATGGCAGCAATACTTGGGTAGACTCAATCTGGCACCTGCTTGATTTATAGCCTTTAAGCACTTGCTTCAAATATTACCCAAACCACTATAATAGATAAACTGTGTAGACCAGGCCTGCCTCTGCCCCCTAGAGTGCTAGGGTTAAAGGCACATGACACCATATCCCACTCCTGAAACATCCCAACAAGATATAAAACTCATAGCAACTAGTTGCGTGCACAAGAACTGTACAAAATCAAGCCAGTCAATACCCTCACATGTAAGGGCTGGGAGCTCTTGAGGGAGTTTTGACAACTTCTGGGTTCTGCACAAGCAGAAGTCGTGTTTCTTGAAGGTGTGATCCATATTAGGTAGACCACACTTCGGTAGAGGACCCCATAGCTGTGAGAATATGAGCAGAGAAAATTGGACCTATTGGGCTATTAAAGAATAAAAAAAACAAAACAAAAACAATGAAGTTGGTAGGGGTTAGAGGGACAGTAGACCTGGGAGGACCTAGAGAAGAATAGGCAATTAATGTGACGAAAATACATTGTGTGCAAGTAGGAAATTATAAACTAAATAATTACAATGTTATCTTAATTCCTTGTCATTACTGTGAGAATCATGCATTTGAGTGGACTCTCACACATTTAAACCAAGGACACTATTTCAGCTTCCAGCTTGTGTTTGTTAGAATCAAAAGACCAATATTAATAAGAGTCTTGCTGCAGACCTTTCCTCTAAGAACTCAATATGTGCTTACTTACCATTTATAGTTATTACTGATGCAGATGACTTTTCCCCACTAAGCTTTTTGTTTGCCTGTTTGTTTTCTAAGTCTATAGTTTGTCTTAGTAAGTTATCAAAACAATTTTAGTAGGCTACAAAAACAAGCAAACAAATACTTGAAAAATAAAATTTGAATTAATAGCAAGAAAATGTGACTGAGTCCAAGTACAAACTTTGATTGTTTTATTGGTCCCTTTCTTTTCTGGAGCAGTGTTCCTACCATTTCTTTGTCCTCATGGGTATAGTTTAGCTTTTTCATTCTTCCTGTAAGGGTAATTGACACTGCTTTCTAAGTCAGGAGATACATTCATCGGGTATTTATTCATGCTCATCTGAACTCTCTAGTGAATTTCATCCGGCATCTTTTCCACATAGAATCAAACATCAGCTGCAGCACTTGTCCCCCTTTCTGATATACTGTGAATAGTTAACCATGTGGTCACTTAGGTACCACTCAGGCTATGTGGTCCTTGTGTACCAATGTAGAAATGATCAATCAATGGTATTTCAAATGAAGGCTTCAGAAGGCTCCTATCACTAGTCCTTCAGAACCAATCACTTTGGAACTAAAGTCACCTTTTGTCCTTCTCCTAGGATCTTCAGAGTGAAGTATGAGGATTATATACAAAACAGTAATAAAATGACTCTATTGTTATAAGTCATGGCTCTAGAACCATTTCTGTCACTGCGTATAGAAAACAAAATTTTCCATGGAAGTAAAGAAATAGCAAAACCGTAGTTCATTGAGTTTGACAACAGTTAGAGAGCAAAGAGAAATACAAAGAGGTTTATAAAGGCCCATATACTGACACAGACTTTTATAGCTGAAAACCACCACTTCAGAAGTGAGTATTGGGAAAAATAAAATAAAATCCTTTTACTATAGACTCAAAATAGGAAGTCTGAATAATAGGAATTACTATATGGCAAGTATTCCTATCCATGTTCTATTAACAGGGGAAATATCTTCTTCCCATTCTCTGCATTATATTATTATTTTCATTTTCTCTTCTGTGGTGTTCCCTAGATACTGGCTGTCCATGGGGCTCATCATATAGATGTACCATTTAGGGCTGAGTTTTCAATTGTCTCTTACCAGTTCTTTGATCAGACTTTAGTCCTTTTATTAACCAGCATCATTTGCCAACGGGGGTTTCTTTGCTCCATCAAGAAATGGCAAGAGTTTATGGGTACAAACATAAGTATTTACAAGGAGCTTTGAAAACATGTCAATTTGGGAAATAATGGTAGTTATGTTCTTTGGGCTCATGACCTTATGAGCCATAGATTTTGGACAGATTTATAGTATCAGAATTGTGTTTACTCTCATGAAAAGGTCTTGCAATCTAATCACAAAGCAATTAGATTACTTTCATTATGATAGTGCCATTATTGTACCAGAGGGCATATCTTTTATGGTGGGTCATTATTATAGAAAACATGGTCTATACATGGGTGAGGCCACCAATGTGCTTTCTTCTCTAGCAGAGAGCAGAAAACCTTAGGGTACTTGAATACTACCAAGCAAGGAATGAACTTCCAATTCAGTTCTAAACTAATTTTTTGGTGTTCTTGTAGATCAATTGCATGGCTCTTCAACAATAGTGTCTTGCCTTATAGTTCTCATGGTGTCAAAGACTAGAAAAATAGCTAGTATTCTTTTGTCAGGGACTTCTAGGAACCCTTTAGCTATGGCAACTCATAGAGAGGTATCCTTGGTAATGGCTTTATTTTGTTGTTTTGTCTTTATGAAGAACGTGACTTCTGGGAGATGCATTCTGCATTGTATAAGTGAGAGTTCTTTAGGATTTAGAATCAATAGAATGAATATATATCAGAATAGGACTTATTCAAGTTGCTTACTGATTTGGATAGTTTGATAATGTCTGTCTCACACTGGAAAAAATCAAGAACCTAAGCTCAGTCCCAGAGGGAGGACTGGCTGGGAAGCACCACCCAGACACAAAAGTCATGGAGGATTCCTGGAGAACTTGTGGTCTTCAATCCATGTTGGAAGTGCAAAGAAGCTACGTTGCAGTATGAGGAGGGAAATGAGCTTCAGCTGGCCAGCAGGAGTGAACTCACACATACAGAAAGCAAAGCATTCTTCTTTCATGTGCTTTTCCCTGGTCTGTCACCAGAAAGTGCCACCCACATTAGGCTGGTCTTCTCACTTTAAATAATCTCATCAAGAACATTCTTCACAGCCATGCCAGATGTTTTGTTTTAGCTAATTTTAGGTCTAATGGAGTTGAAAGCCAAGACAAGCCACCACAGACACCCATTTTGTTATATGTTGACACCCAGTTTTTTTCTAGCATTGTTTGTTGAAGATGCTATCTTTTCTCCAGTGTAAATTTTGTACAAAATTTTTCAAAATTTGTCAAAAAAATCAGGTGATTGTTGTGTCAGTGGCTCCAATGAAATCTGTAAAACAAAATTTTACAGACTGAGGGGAGAAATGTCTCTTGGTGCTTTGTGGAACACCTCTATTCAGAAGCCAAAAATCTCACTTGGCAATTTATTTTACTTATAAGCTCTCCTCATGCCTAGTAGCTGAGACTAACAAAAACCAAGCAAATTAAGATGTGAAAGAATCCATCTTGTAGTAAGCCACTAGCCAGAAAATTATGCAATGCTTTGCTCCAGTCGTTTATGTAATTATATTTACCTCTCAACAGGATATATATGAAGTATGGCTCCAAATATGGTATAAAAAGCACTAATAGCAGGCAGTAGAATTTTCCAGGAACCCTAAAAATACAGGTTCCTTTTGTTATTAAACCTTCATACAATGTCCTTGGAGGACGGGTGGATTTGGGCAATAGGCTCAGGTTAGAAGATATCTACATTTGAGGAACCTCATACTATGTCCTTGCCAAACAGGTGGGTGTTAGGCAAATTAGAAAGAATTTATATTTGAGTTGGTACATAGCTCAAAGCTACCTCCCCCTACCCCAGAGGCCAGGCTTTCTGTCTTTTGAGTTGCTAATTTGCAACTGAATTGCATACCCCAGGATTAGGTGGAGCTAATCCTGTTCCACCTTTAACTCTTGACCTTATTTGTTAAACAGATAGGCTGTCTCCACCCAGCTCACCTAGATAGAAAGATCCAATGTCTGTTAAAGACATAGGCAGACCCCACCTAGGGAGTCTTTGACCAAAACAACATTCTTAGCTTATCCTGGTATGACTCGGGATACAGTTTATACTTTTTACTCAGAGAGACTCCCTGGTCAGTTCACCGGGCTGGGACTAGAGGCTGCAGCTGAAGCTAATCACCAAGTGCCTAGGGCGGCCCCGGGCACAGAGAAGAATGTGGCAGGTGGACTAGGTGGAGGTGCTCTTGGGAGGACAGCGCCTGCCAGGCAGCTTCCCAAGCTCTACAATGCCACCATCTTCCTCAGGGAGGCTAGGCATGGGAGCCATCCTTCCCCGGCTCCCTTGCTAGCACAGCGGGGCCAGGATGAAGAAGCAGTTTAACCGCATGCGCCAATTGGCCAACTGGATGATGGGCAAACGCCCTATATTGCCTGAGAAAACTGAAGCTTTGACAGATGAATGTGATGCTTAATTTGAGATGTTAACTTGACTGGACTAGGGGATACCCAGAATAATACATTCAGATTCAAACCGCCTCTGTGGTTGTGTCTGTTTGTCACTCACCCCTGGACCCGTGCCTTTCTGGACCAAAGAATCCTGGTTATCCCATGACTGAGTTTTGGTCTGCTGCAGATTGTAGTTCTGTGGGCCTATATCTAGGTCTTCTATTCCACTGATATATGTGTCTATTTTTGTCTACTATCATACAGATTTTAGTACTATAGCCCTATAGTACAGATTGAAATCAAGCAAGATAATCCCTGCTGCAATATTCTTTTGATCAATAGTTATTTGACTATGTGGGATCTTTTGTGTTTCTGTATAAATTTTAAGCTTGTCCTTTCTATTTCTGTGGACAACATAGTTGTAATTTTGATTGGAGTCGCATTGAATCTATAAACTACTTTTTAATAGGATGGCAATTTTCACAATATTAATTCTTCAACTCCAAGAGCATGCTTCCAACTCTCCTGCAGAATACTTCTCTATCAAGCTTTTTCTATACCTATCTGCTCATCAATGACACCAACCAAATATAATATACTTTGTGGAGCATGCAGCATGCACAGCTCTTTGTCCAGAAGAATGGAAGATTCGAGGATGAACAATGCTGCCTTGGAAGCCTCTCTCAGGGAACCATCTACTTTGCAGGTGGAGACACCCTAGGCACAGTCAACAAAGCAGAGAGCATCTGTGAAGGGAATGCCTTGGTGACTGCAGCCAGAGGTTTCTGGATTCTCACAAGTTTAAAATGACATTTCCACTGGACAGTGGACCTGAATTTGACAAGCAGTGGTGGAGAGTGTGTTTGGGGACTAGTGTGTCCAATGGGAGAGAAGCAAGAGACAAAGACAAGGGAACAAAACAATTGAGACTATGTTTCAGAAATGATAAGTCATTCTTTGAAGGGAAGGACATCTAGGAACATTTGTAATAGTAAGCAGACAGAGCACCCAAGAGACAGAAGTTCTGGAAGAGTCTTGAGCAGGACACTGAGACGGTGAGAAAAGGTTCTGGGAGAATGGTTCACACTTGGGAGAAACCTCAAGGTCAATATAGACTAGGGGACACTAGCCATTTCTCTCCTCCATTTAATCATGACAATGGCTCTCCATTTATGAGGAGTTTCTTCCAGTCAGGAATAACTCATTGTGGCAATGGGCTTGTCCAGGGCATTGTAGAAGGGCACTCTGTCCCCTTTATGGATTGAACTGTTTTTCAAACAGCAGTGACATGAAATCTCATATATTTTCAGAATAATCATGTTCACAAGTAAACCTGTTTTATGCTGTGATATATTAATAATTGTTTCTTGAAAAAGTATATTCTTGCTCAGATTTAAATCTGAGTTGTTTTTTGTTTTGTTTTGTTTTGGTTTTGGTTTGGATGCTTCCATGTTTCCTCCCCCAGATAATCATTAAATGAACAATATGCCCGACAGACAATCTAGAGCCTGCAGAGACTAGTGAAGAATCATAGCCTCAGGACAAACAAGAGTCGCATGGGTCCCATAGTCCCCTGAATATAAAAATTCTAAATAAATGGCAAAACTTGGCCCAGGCCCTAGTTATGGAGTCTATTCCAAAGAAAGGTTCCATTGAACTATACTTTCTATGATTACAACCAAACGTAGTAGTAGTTTGGGCCACTTGGACTTGGTCTTGACAGACATTACTTCTGGGGAGCTACATATTATGTTTTATTCCCTGCAGATCTACAGGTAGAGAGAGAATTTTGTAGAGAATTTCTCTACAACAACAACAACAACAACAAAAAAAAAAAAAACAAACCCAAAACACTACCAACAAAACAAGCCCCAAACCCTTGTTTCATTAAACAAGCTTCTGTTGGGCTATTATGACTTTCCTTTGTGAAATTTCTCTTGGAAAACAATAGGTAAGATAAAAAGAAGTGATCTCTGTAAAATAAAAATCACCAATAAAACTGTAAAGAAACATTTCAGAAATTTCTCTGGACTTTGTGCACTGTCAAACATCAACCCTATTCGGTCTTCTTTGTCCAGCTCTAGGTGGGAAAGATAAAAGTGAGAGAAGTAGCTTTAGTAGAACAGTTCCCTGAATGAGAGCAGATCTCTCTGTTCCTCATTTAGGTCATTGTCCTAACATATGATTTGACATTGTTTCTTCTTCTGCAGAGACACTTCAGTTCAAAACAATTCAAGACCATAAGGCAACATTTGCAGCCAAAGGAGTCCCAAGCTAGCAGAATTCTAGAGATGAGTTCCTGAATTTTCTCCAGAGCTTTGTATGTGGATGTATGAAGCAAGCAGGAAGATTTAGTAAACAAACATTTCCTTCTGTGTTGCTTATGGAATGATTTGACTGAGAACAAGAAGAGTTAATTGTTGCCCTTAGGATACAGAATATGTCCACAGATGCTAAGACCCCAAATTATCTCATCAAAACATAAATATGAAACCACTTTCTATCTACCACCTCAGACCCCCACAGATAAAGACCCAGGACTTATGAGAGGCTGTGGCCATAGAAATACGGAAGTGAGAGCCACTCTAAGTTTCCTACCCTGAAAACAATCACCCATTCTTTGACACCAGGAGGAATCTACGCCTGCTGATTTCTTCCTTTGTGTAATTTCAGATTTTTGAGGGACTCACTTTGCTGTGACCAAAACATCTAAAAGTAACAAGTTAAGGGAGGAAGGATTTATTTTGTCTTACAGTTTCAGGGGTGTCCTAGTTAGTTTTCTGTTGCTGAGGTAAACACCATGATCCAAACCAATTTAGGAGAGGAAATAGCATATTTTGTCTTATTTAATCCCACAGTGTTCAGTTCATCATGAGAGAAAGGGGGGGGGCAATGGCTCAAGGCAGGAACCTAGAGGCAGGAACTAGAGAAAGAGACCATGGGGGAAACAGTGCTTACTTGCCTTCTCTCTCCTGACTTACTCATTTGCCTTTCTTATATAGGCCAGTCCCACCTCTTCCCACATGGTGCCACCCATAGTGGGTTGTGCCCTCCTACATCAATCAGTAATCGAGAAAGAGCCCCATAGACTTGTTCACAGTCTAGTCTGATGCAGTCAGTTCATCAGCTGTGTTTTCTCTTCCCACGTAACTGTAGTTTGTGTAAGGTAGACAAAAAGTACCAATATAAGGGGTTACAGCCTACCATCTAGAACCAACAAGATAGAATGAATGTGTCTGTAGTGGTAGTAGAGCATGACAGTGGTGGTTCTTCATGGTAGTAGAACAGGAGAGAGGAGAGAGAGAGAGAGAGAGAGAGAGACAGACAGAAACACACAGAGAACACACACACACACACAGAGAACACATACATAGAGGCAGAGAGAGAGAGAGAGAACACATATATAGAGAGAATACATAGAGAGAACACATAGAGAGAGACACAGAGACAGAGAGATGGAAATCGAGAGACAGAGAGTAAGAAGATCCAAGTACAAGATATAACCTTCAAAGGCCATCTCCTAGAGATCTCTTTCCTACAGTTCAACCTAACCTCCAAAATGTTCAAACTAGCAGCCTTGCTAGTTGTGGGTCAAGTATTCAAGGCTTGAGCCAATAGGGTACATTTGAGATCTAAGCTACAATACAGTGTATTTGCATACCTGCAAGAAAATACAGCAATTAGCCTTCTTGGGATCTCTGTATTTCACTACACATGCGGAAAAAAGTTGCAAAAGTTAATCCGACCATGAGTTATAGTTGGTATAAGATACTTGATGAAAATACCTACATGTGTGCATAATTTTTATTATGTTATTGAGTTATCCAGCCACTGGATTGGTCTGTGAATTTCTACAGGTTTCCTATTGTGTGTTTTAGGCCATTCCAGCACTCTGACCTCTCATTGCTCTACCAAGTTTTATAGCATATGGACCACAGTGAGAGAACAGTTGAACCCTTGCTGTCCAATTACTGCTTCCACAGATTGACTAAATAAAACAATCAGCAAGTACAGAGAAGAAGCAGCTATCAATAATGTGGCCACAGCATCTTCATGGACATTTTGCAAAATGTCATATCTGGGAATGGATTTCCTAGGATTTTTTTTATCTATGACATTTGTCATCTGAAAGGAAATGCAACACAGTGGCTATAGGCATCGCCTGGCAGGGATGAGCACACATTGGAAATTTTTGGTTACTACATTATAGGAAAAAAAACAGCATGGTCATATATTGCCTTAACACACACCTCCATACACATGTCTGTGTGGTTAGGCATATGGACCACAGTGAGAGAACAGTTGAACCCTTGCTGTCCAATTACTGCTTCCACAGATTGACTAAATAAAACAATCAGCAAGTACAGAGAAGAAGCAGCTATCAATAATGTGGCCACAGCATCTTCATGGACATTTTGCAAAATGTCATATCTGGGAATGGATTTCCTAGGATTTTTCTTATCTATGACATTTGTCATCTGAAAGGAAATGCAACACAGTGGCTATAGGCATCGCCTGGCAGGGATGAGCACACATTGGAAATTTTTGGTTACTACATTATAGGAAAAAAAACAGCATGGTCATATATTGCCTTAACACACACCTCCATACACATGTCTGTGTGGTTAGGTTGAGGTGAACTGTTAATTTTATTTGTCAATAAGAAGAATGGAAATTAAAGAAGGGAAGAATGCTCTGCCCTTATGTTCTTTCTTCCAAGGCCAACCAGATCCTCCCTTGATTGTTGTCTGTCTTATTCTAGTCTTGCTCTTTGCTCCTGCTTCACCATGGAAACATAACTTGTTTCAGCTTCTTTCCCCACATTATCTTCCCAGTATCTGAGTTATGGACTCTAAAGCCTTGGCTCAGAGGACAGCATAGCCACTCAACAAATAAGAACCAGTGAAGGCTTATGCAGATTTCTCAACATTTCATGTCTTTGAGCACATGACAAAAAGTGTGTGGGGAAGCGTTGTTCTCACTATGCATTTATTTATATTTCTTGTTTTATTTTTTAATCTCTTGAAATTGATTGTATTTTAAATAGATGATTATATTAAGCATTCAAGAGTTGAGGATTAACATTTTTAATAATGAAGCCAAATATTTCTGAGGATAGATGTTAGGGCACAATTATTTCTCTACTAATTGTCATCTTACAAAGCTTTATGCTCTTCTGTTGTCCAACAGAAGCTCAACTCAATTTCTCACATAGTTTGCTTCATCATCTTCAACATTAGCTAAATGTAATGATATTAAAAGATTCTAACCTGATTCAGATTATTATCTAACATGAGAGATAAAAATTGAATAATTGAATTATAAGAAAATGGAGTTTCGTAATTAAGATCATTCATGGTTTTACTGAAAATCCCATTTCCCACTCATTCATTGGTTTTACCGGACACTATCCTGACCTAACAATAGAAAGGTTCTTAGTGCTGTGAGTTTCTGCGAGGGTTTCAAGGCAAATGGAATCTTGTTACTTTTGGTCTGGGACTATTAGTTGAGAAGCAGTGCACATGGACAACGTCAAAGAGATCTTGCTGAAGATTGGTTTCACCCTGAAATCTTATGGGCTGTCTGTCACATAGATTATTATAACATGACCTAATCAGTTTGTCTCAATGATTCCTCCAGTCTTCAGAATCATCTGATTTATGCTAAACATGATTCAGGCAGATAACACTGAAAAGATAGACTGAAACTTATATTACCTTGTAGAGTAGCTATTTCATCCACACAAAGGAGCTGCTCATGCAACGTCACATAATTATTTGCCACAATCACAATTCCTTCATGAAGAAGAAAGTTTGCAATACCATTGTCCTTCCTGTCTGATATAATACCCTTCCCCAAAGGAACCAAGACTTCTCATGGGTTTAGTAGTCATTGTTGCCACAGGTTAACACAGTGGACTGAACTCCCTGCTTCCTAACGGCCAGATTTCAGATCCTCCTGCTAATATATCATCCATGTCACTGCACTCTAATGCATTTGGGAGCCTAAAAGATAAAAGAGAGAAACATCAATTAAATTCATTAAGAACTGTTGAGCTATGTGTGAGTCAGGGAACTGTAGATCTGAAGACGCCACATGTTATCAAATCATATCCAATGAAAAGCAGCTCTATCTTTATGTATGTAACTCTAAACTGTGAGTATTCTAGGTATCACAGTTTGGAATCATACATTGCTAACAGAAAAATTGTAAATTTTTAGGTAAGGGAGACATTTCCTTTTATATTCCCTATGGGAAAAATATTGCTTCCCAATCAGAAGTGCAAAAATAATTCCCAAAGCAATGGTTATCATGAGTGAATGAACTCTCTAAAGGACTTGGAAGTATTTATCATAAACATTTATTTATAAGCAACAGACATGCTTTCTTGTAAGACACCCACAAATTATCTAACATTTCTGCTCATTTGAAAGCAGCAGCACTGCATTAAGTATAAAGACCTCTAAATTGTTACAAAGGAATGAACTCTTTCTGAGTTTTACATATGTTTCATAAATTGACTGTGTGCACGCTATACATAGTTTCCAGCTGGCTTTTTAAACCACCTCTATCACAAAATTTTCATCTTCTACCAACGAGACTTAACTATGGTTTGAATAGGAAATGGCCACTCCCAAATTTTCCTTTTCCCAAGCCCCTGTGTTGAAATTTTGGTCCCTAGGTGGTGGCAGTCTTTTGGGAGGCACAGAAAAAAGATCAAAAGATTAACCAGTCAACCATCAGGGGCTGTTGATTAAATGATAATCAATGCTCTCAGATTATACCATCTACTTAGTGCAAAGTATCTTGGCCTTAATATTTACTGATAAACCTAGAATGGTTAGATAGGATTTATTGATGTGTAGGGACCCTTGAACCAAGTCTTAGAAGACAGTCAAGGTTTACAAGCATGTAGTGGGAAGACAGTAACTATATTTTAGTGTCATAACTCAAAGATTTGTAGGGATTGAGTGTAGAATCCACTGAGCACAGAGAGGAAACAGATTTGCCTGAAATAAAGAGTAAGCTGACAGGTAAAGGACAAAGAGTGTTTCCCTGTATCCATTACCAGACTAGGGAGGAAGCTGACTGGGAAGGAGAGGGTCACTGGATTCTCTGAAAGTTGAACAGAAAACGTAAGCCTTTAATGAATAAGCATTCTAAGCACCTGTTTTAGAGATGGGCTCAACAAAAGAAGGTACGGCACATTCTTCTTATTAATTTACAGAATTAAATACAGAAGAAAATTGTCTTCATATGCCCATTTGTATTACATATAAAAACAGAAAGAATGGTTCAAAAACTGGTGACAGCAAAGTAAGACAGGTCCCCTGAGGTTTGCCCTAAGCAGTCTTCTGTGGGGTTTTGCTTTGTTTTGGTTGTTGGCACTGTGGTGGTCATTTTGAGACAGGGTTTTACCATGCAGCTCTGACTAGCCTAGAACTTGCTCTGTAGACCAGGCTGCCATTCAATTCACAAAGATCCACTTGCCTCTTCCCCTCTAGGACTGGGATGAAATGTGTGTGCCATCATGGCTGGACACTACATTTACATTTTTAAATCTATATCTAGCTTTTATTTCATCTACAGAGTATGGCTCTGGTGATTCAGCTATGCAATCATATAAAAAGCATGCATCAGTAGGAACACCAAAAAACTTGGTGGGTCACTAGTTGCTGGTCATGCCATGTGACTCATACAGCAATCTAACAGCATGAAGGAAAATCTCCTACTTTTGTCTATTGCATTATAATTTCCATTTAGGTTCACACAATCCCTTTTTACTATGTAATCTATCCTGTTTGATTTCTGCACGCCTTACTTGTGTTGTGTGAAAACAGAACTACTTCGAGACAAGAATGGAATGCCTAACATACTTTTATTAGCTATGAAAATTCTCTTGTCACTCTTTGTCAAATGCCACAACCCAGTCATTTAGCAAAACATAAAGATTTATCACCCGATTCTCTTATTCACGGTCACTTGGACATTTTGATCTTTAGTTTAATGCCAAGACGTGTTCCTCTGTTATGTACCACACATGGATGAGACGTTTGAGCTATGCCTCCTACACATGAGCTTTTTAGGCTTTAAGTCTTTTCTCTGCTGTAAAATATGACTGTCATGAACAGTGTTTGGTCTATTTATCTCTGAATTACTGTCCCTCACATGAGAGTTTTCATCAGTAGAGTAAGGGAGTGCTGGATGGAGCTGAAATGTTAACAGTAAAGGCTGAGGTGAGCAGGGAAGAATGTTGGGGTGAAACTAGGAGAGCCCAAGTATGGAGCTGTGTGGTCGGTGGCGAGCTCTGCAGGGACCACTCCTGGTCCTTAGTTCACCTTGGCCCTGTGCCGTGGAGTCACAGGATAGTGAGATCTTATTTACAGATGCCACCAGCCCAAAATATGTAGATGAAAATTGCCACTTCAAAATTTACAATGTAAAGAATAATAGTTTACACACACACACACACACACACACACAGTAAAATATAATTCAGGATTCATGAGAGGCTTGGAATGCTCTATTGGGAATTTTAATGAGTATTTTGCCCCAATTACTTAAGCTGAACTTTTAACTATTCAGCTATCTCATCACATACTTTTTTAATGTGCTGGCTACTGGAATATTCTGTCTTTGGTGTTATTGCCTGAGCCCAGATTGAAGTAAATCTGACTGGGGCTGGGGGGTGGGGGGCTTTGTGCTGCCTGCCACATTCCCTGGTTGGATGAGATTTGCAGTTAAAATGCCCTCCCTCACTTCCGTTTTGCCCCAGGGTAGGGAGATGCATACATATTCATCCCTGGTAGGTAAATGCTTACCACTTACCAAATCCAATAAATAAATTCTAAATAAATAAATCTGCAAAATGAAAGCATTTTGAGCTACTTAACCAAGTGCAAATCTAGTCCTTTGTATACATATTTGTACAAAGTGTTGCCTGTAATTTTAAAGATGCTTGCCTCCGGGAGGGTTCGTTTTTCCATCGAAGTCCCCTTGATTTACTGTACGCAATATGTTACAGCTTCCTTATTTGCTCCTTTGGGACAGTTACTGACAGTAAATCTCTATTAAAATATTCTTCCATATGGTTGCATGAAAATTTTATTGCAGTGAGCCTGGGGCTGAAGGTCACAGCTGAGTAGCTGCAGTTAAGTATTGCAGTCTACGGACTCGGAGGTACATCTGTTCTGGGAGCTGGAGGAAAATTAGAATTATACTGTCAATAGCATTTCTCCCAAACTAGTTACATTTGTTTACTGTGACTGGCTGGGTCTCTTCTTCCATGGCACTTGAAATGCATATGGCCAGGCTCGGAGCCCATGTCTTTCAATGTGGAAATTTTAATTCAGAATTTGCAAAACTTGAAGGTCACCCATGAAGTTCCAAATAGAGATTTCATTTATGCTACATAAAAATTTAATTTTATCTCTACTAATTTGAATCTACTGCTCACCTACACTGGATTTAGCTATGACTCACTGTTTGTTCTACATGCTTTTGGAAAACATCTCAAACTTAATAAATGATGCCAAAGTGTAATTGGTTTAAATCTGCATCTGTAGAGCTAATGAGACGGTACCCATGCAACAAGTTTTCATTACCTTGTGTCTCTAATGAGGAAAGGCAGCTAGATTGCATGCCGTTTGGCTGCAATTAGGATGTCATTAGGTCAAGTGTTGGTAGATCCTTTAAAAAAATGCTGGGAAAATCCACTTTTCAAAACATAATTTATATGTATATGATGTATGTGTATGATGTATATGTGTTAGCACCACAAACTATGGTTAGGCAACATCAATATTCTGCTTTAATTTGCCGAAGTAAAACAATGAAATCAATATTCAATCATGTTTCTTTCTTGGTAGCATGACATCTACCTTGGTAGCATGACTTCAAATCTACCCCAAAATTTCCCATGTCCAAGCCTTGGGAATAAATTGCGCTTTGTCCAAAGAATAATTTGATTGAGAAAGTCAGAAGTGTATGTTTCTCTGTATCAGGGTTCTTTGTTAACACTGAGTGGTTTCCAACACATTATTTCTCAGCCCCCACTAGTTATCTTCTACTGTTTTCAAAAGATTTGGGAAATATTCAAGACAAGTTTTAAGATTCTGAAAAATAAATACAAATCCCCACTCTGAACTTTTAGAAGGAAGAGGGGTATTGAGGCAGTAGAAATGAGACAGAGGAAGAGACTTCATGGGAGAGTAATAGTCACATACACTGAATGTTGATGGCCATTCTTGGGATTTGCCCAAAAATTCTCATAATAATTATGTTCCTGTTAGTGATTCACAATTATCTTAATTTTGCAAACTGGAAAACCAAGGTACAAAAATATGAAATAGCTCACTAATTTCTTCCACTATGAAGGACAGCTAGATTCAAAATGGGAGGACACCATGGCTGCACTTGTAAATACTTGTAGTACTTTCTATGACAATAGAAGCACATCTTACAAATATATAGGACCTTGTCATATAACTCAGGCAGGCAAAGAATTCTTTGTGTCTTCAAATTACTGATTATGTATAACACAAGATTCTTAGAAATGTATGTTTTACGAAAAAGATGGTGCTATGATTTGAATTAGAAATGCCCCCCCAAAGATTCAATCAACACTGGACTTTCAGCTGGGGGAACTGTCCTTGGGAGTCCTGAAATCTTTGAGAGGTAGGGCCAAGGAGGAGGGATT
Organism: Apodemus sylvaticus; assembly: GCF_947179515.1. Lineage (NCBI taxonomy): Eukaryota > Metazoa > Chordata > Mammalia > Rodentia > Muridae > Apodemus > Apodemus sylvaticus. The sequence goes on along the minus strand of NC_067482.1, from coordinate 92,914,519 downwards.
GGGTTGTTGGGGGAGGGATTTATCCATTGTAGCCCTGGCAACTTGCGAGAAGTGCCCACTACAGCTTCCATCACCATGAATGTCACCATGACTTTCCTAATGTGAGGGGCTCCATTCTCTCAAACTTACCTTAAGCTACATTTTCTTCTGGTATTTGGTCATAATGATAAGAAAAGTAACTAACACAGGGTGAAAAGACTTGCTAAGAGAACATAATTCCGACCCCTCCATAGGATGTAGTTGGATACTTTAAGGTTATCTGGATCTAAAACAAACATAAAACCAATCTTTCAATACCTTTTCTGGTTTAGCAAATCTCTCATTAATACTTTTTTAAGTGCTTTTCACTTTTGATAGTGAATGGCAATCTACTAAACAGGATTAATTCTTCAATCAGATTTTGGGCCATCCTGAGAAAGCTAAAATATATACTACTCGAAGTGAAGACTTGAACTGTAATATAAATGGATTCATGATAGGGAATTGTTTTAGTGTGTCTCTGGGATAAGATACCTGCATAAATTGACTTAACAGGAAGAAGGATTCTTTTGGCTTATAGTTTCAGTGATTTCAATGGTGTTTGCTTGGCTCCATTTATTTCTGAGCCTGAGGCAAGGCAGAGTGTTGTGTTGGGGAACATGTGTTGGAGCAAAGTTGCCCATCTCATGATATCTAAAAAGCCAAAGTGGGTATAAACCTAGGGTCCCAAAATCCTCTTCAAAACTTGTCCCAGTAACTGCTTCCACTAACTAGGCATTTGCCTTCCAATAGGACTGCCAGCTGGAGCCAAGCCTTCAGCGCAAGGGCCTAACAATGTGGAACATTCCAGATCCAAACTGGAAACAAGGAAACAATTCTGTTCCCATTGGGGATTGATTCTGCTGTGCCATTTTACAATACACATGGGTGTGTTTCTTTCCTTCTAATTTCTTTATATACTGGAAGTTACTTTAAATGATTTTATATATAGTGTTGAAAGGAAATGTGTAAAGTGATTATAGCAATATCCTAGAGAGTTTCAGTTAGTCTCCATACATGTCCACTTAAAATCTTATTATTTGGATGCAGATGCAGAAATGTTGAGTGAACACATACCTGTTACCCCATGTGCTTCTTCATAGACACAAGCACCTCTTATCAGATACAGAAGGAGCAGCAGTCAAACTCCCTTTCCACTTAGCTTGCACCAAGGAACTCTTTGCATTTGCTTATTGAGAAGAGGAAAGATCATTTTAAAGTGAATTTGACTAGTTACCCATCTATCATCTGAAAAACGTAATGAGCTGGAGCTGGACGCCTATGTCCCTGCCTTCTCATCCTTCCTCACGGCCAAGAAGTAAGACATAAAAAGCCATTTTTCTTGACATGTGATCAAACAATAGATTAAGACTTGCAAGGAGTTGGTGATCAATTTTCGGATAATATGTGACAGATCTTGTCAGGTTGAGGAAAATGTACACTGACTTGAAGGGAGGGAAGTCCGTGAGCTGTGAAGGTGCTTTCCTAAGCAATTGTCTGGGAAGAAGAGGTCTGAGCGATATCAATTATCTTCTCTATCAACACCAAACAAAATTTCTGCAGTGGAAGCTGCCAATCACAGCTTGACATGTGTTTGTTAATACTAATTAGATGCATTTCATTAATCATTTAACTTTAATTGGTTTTGTATCTTATTTTCTGAAGGAGGAAGGTATAGACTTGTCCTAATATTTTACCAAAATAGCATTCCACAAGACATGAAATGAATTCCCACCCACACTCCCTCACATTCTGACAGCCCAATAAAACTACTGTTAAGTGATTAAAGTTTTTTTTTTTTTTTAAATAGCAGACATCATGATTAACAGTAATGAAGGCAGATGGCTAGAAGCCTTTTTGGTAGACTCATCACTTAATGGCTCGCTCCTGGATCCAGACAAAGTCACCAGCCCTGCTTTAGTTGGCAGGGTTCATACTTAACATCAGATCTTCTTGGGGAGGAATGATAGAGAAAGACAACAATGAGGATATTTTGCTTACAGTAGCTTTACCCTGGCACTTTAAGGACCCCTCATCTCTTACTGGTCCCACCCTTGGAACACGAGGAATGAACACATTCATGGTACTGAACTATTTCATGAGATCAGCGTGAGAGATCAGAGTTTAGGGGTTTGGTTTTGTAATTTTGCTTCTTAGTTTCCACTTAGTACAAAGTACAAGGGAAAGTGATTTACTTGTCCATAGGACCAAAAACAAGGCTTTTAGATCCTTAACGTGAAGGGTAACTCTTGCCAGTTTTGCTATAAAGGAGACAACAAACTAAAGCAATTATTCCAAGCCAGCTCCACTTGTAAGAGACACTTACATTTGGTGCTTCCAAAGTTGGGGTTAAGGTTGAGCTTTTATATGTGTGCAGAGAAAAGTCCTGGGGAGAAATAGATCACTCAGAAAGGAAGGTGATGTCTTAAAATTCAAATCTATTGACACAAGAAGTTAAAAATCTTAAACAAGGGGACATAGAAACTCAATGTGATCCCATTAAAATCAGGGACAAGACAAGCCCACTCTATCCCTACCTATTCAACATAGTACTTAGAGTTCTAGCCAGAGCAATTAGACAACAAAAGGGGATCAAATGGATACAAATTGGGAAGGAGGAAGTCAAGATATCACTATTTGCAGATGATATGATAGTATACTTAAGCGACTGCAAAAATTCTACCAGAGAGTTCCTGCAGCTGATAAACAACATCAGCAAAGTGGCTGGATATAAAATTAACTGTTACAAATCAGTATCCTTCCTCTACTCAAAGGATAAAAGGGCTGAGAAAGAAATTAGGATAACAATACCCTTCACAGTCACAAAGAATATAAAATATATTGGTGTGACTCTAACCAAACAAGGAAAAGATCTGTATGACCAGAACTTCAAATCCCTGAAGAAAGAAATTGAATAAGACCTCAGAAGATGGAAAGATCTCCCATGCTCATGGATTAGCAGGATTAATACAGTAAAAATCGCCATCTAACCAAAAGTAATGTATAAATTCAGTGCAATCCCCATAAAAATCCCAACTCAATTTTTCATAGAGTTAGAAAGAGCAATTCTCAAATTCATTTCGAATAACAAAAAACCAGGATAGTGAAAACTATTCTTTTTTTTTTTTTTTAAGATTTATTTATTATTATATGTAAGTACACTGTAGCTGTCTTCAGACACTCCAGAAGAGGGCATCAGATATCTTTAAGGATGGTTGTGAGCCACCATGTGGTTGCTGGGATTTGAACTCATGACCTTCAGAAGAGCAGTCAGTGCTCTTACCTGCTGAGCCATCTCTCCAGCCCATGAAAACTATTCTTAAAAATAAAAGAAGTTCTGAAGGAATCACCATCTCTGACATCAAGCTATACTATCGAGCAATAGTGATAAAAACTGCATGGCATTGGTACAGAGACAGGCAAGTAGATCAATGGAATAGAATTGAAGACCCAGAAATGAACCTACACACCTATGATATGTGAGAAAGGATCTTTGAGAAATGATACTAAATCATCCAGTGTAAAAGACAGCATTTCCAACAAATGCTGCTGGTTCAACTGGCGGTGTGCATGTAGGAGAATACAGATTGATTCATTTTTATCTTCTTGTACAAAGCTCAAGTCCAAGTGGATCAAGGACCTCCACATAAAACCTGATACATTGAATCTAATAAAAGAGAGAGTTGGGAAGAACCTCGAATACTTGGACACAGGGGAAAACTTCCTGAACAGAAACAAATGGTTTATGCTTTAAGATCAACAATCATCAAACGAAACCTTATAAAATTAAAAACCTTCTGTAAGGCAAAGGACAGTGTCAATAGGACAAAATGGCAATCTACTGTTTGGGAAAAGATACTTATCAACCCTACATCCTATAGAGGACTAATATCTAAAATATACAAACAACTCAGGAAGGTCGACTCCAGAGAACCAAATAACCCTACTAAAAAATGGAATAAAGAGTTAGAGAATTCTCAACCAAGGAATTTTGACTGAGAAGCACTTAAAGAAATGTTCAACATCCTTAATCATCAGGGAAATGCAAATCAAAATGGTCCTGAGATCCTACCTCACACAAATCAGAATGGCTAAAATGAAAAATCCAGGTGACAGTAGATGTTGGTGAGAATGTGGATAAAGAGGAACACTCCTCCATTGTTGGTGAGATTGCAAACTGGTACAACCACTCTGAAAATCAGGCTGATGATTCCTGAGACAATTGGAAGTAATTCTACCTGAAGACTCAGCTGTACCACTCCTGGGAATATACCCAAAAAATGCTCCAATATATAACAAGGACACATGCTCCATAGCAGCCTTATTTATAACAGCTAGAAGCTGGAAACAATCCAGATGTCCCTCAAGAGAAGAATGGATATAGAAAATGTGGCACATTTATACAGTGGAGTACTACTCGGCTATTAAAAGCAATGACTTCATGAAATTTACAGGAAAATGGATAAAACTAGAAATATCATCCTGAGGGAGGTAACCCAATCACAAAAGAACACACATAGTATGCACTCGCTGATAAATGGATATTTATCAGAAGCTCAGAATACTCAAGATACAACCTGTAGAGCAGATGGATCTTAGAAAGAAGGAAGACCAGAGTGTGGACACTTCAGTCCTACATTGAGGGAGGTAGAGGGAGAGAGGGACATGGTAGGGAGAGTGGACGGGGAGGAAACAAGGGGGCAGTATCAGGAACTGGAGGAAATGAGAGAGAGGTACAGAGGGCGAGGAAATAGAACAAAAATCTGTAGCAGGGAGGGATGAGGAACTGGAGATAGCCACGGCAGGGTCTCAGACACCAGGGAAACTTGAGACTCCCAGGACCCAATGGAGATGACTTTAGCTGAAATGCCAAGAGAATGGAAAGATAGAACCTGAGGAAATCACCTCCAGTAGATAGGCACAACTCCCGTTTGAGGGATGGGACCACCCACCCATCTCATGTTTTATCCCAGATATGTTCCTGCCCAAAGGAAGAAAAGGGACAAATAATGGAAGAAACACTGAAGGAAGGGCCATCTGGGAACTGCCCTACCTGAGGATCCATCATGTCTGTAGACACCAAATCCAGCACTGTTGCCATGCTCAAAAAACGCTTGCTGACAGGAACCCGGTGTGGCAGTTCCTTGGGAGGTCCAGGCAGCAACTAACCAATGCAGCTGTGGATGCTTGGAGCCAACCATCAGACTGAGCTCTGGGAACCTGATGGGGGAGCTGGTGGAAGGATTGGAGGAGTGGAGGGGGAGAAACAACATAGGCTGGCCTGACCACCCAGTTTTCCCAGAGACTAGACCACCAACCAAGGAGTATACCTGGAGGGATCCCTGGCTCCAGATACACATGTAGAGGAGGATGCCTTCTCTGACAGCAGTGAGAGGGGAGGCCCTTTGTCCTGGGGAGATTTGATGCCCCAGCGTAGGAGGAGGCTAGAGCTGTAGGGTATGAGTGGGTGGGGGAGCACCCTCATATAGGCCCAGGGGAGGGAGGACGGATGACGTGGTATGGGGGGTAACCAGAAAGGGGGATATCATTTGAGATGTATGAGACAGATGGAATGATTAAGGAAATGAAAAAAAGTGTTATCCATTCATTTATCAGACATATAAATACATATTTATATATGAAGATTTCCCCTCTCTCTTCCCACCTTGTGCAAACCACAAATGGCCTGGGGATTTGGGGTGCCTGAGTAAGGGTCCTCAACTTTGTGGAGCTTGAAGTGAGGGTATATCTAGTCCAAGGTTTTGCATTCATCAAATTAAATTTCCGCAATGATGAGAGATCTTTAACTACCATATTTCCATTACTCATCCTTGACTTTAACCAAAGTATTTGCACTTTTGAAGGGGGCATAAAAAGAGAGAGGGGGGGTTTAGGGAGAGTGGCGCAGCAGTGTGGGGGAAGGAGGTACCTAGGTAGGCCCATGCCCAGATACCTCTCCCCCGAGGAACCACACGCACCCAGACATGGTTTAGAAGAAAGTTTATTCAGGGCAGAGGATGGGAGTTAGAGAGGCAGTGTGTGTGTGTGTGTGTGTGTGTGTGTGTGTGTGTGTGTGTGTGAGAGAGAGAGAGAGAGAGAGAGAGAGAGAGAGAGAGAAGTGGAGGCCAGCCATGACCATGTGGAGGGGGGGAGGGGAGGAGAACCCAAGAGGGGCAGAGAGGTAAGAATGCCAAGAGGCAAGAAAGTGATGAGAGAGAGAGAGGAGGGGCAAGTAGCCCCCTTTATAGTGGGTCAGCTCTATGGGGTGGGGCATACCTGGCTGTTGCCAGGTAAGTGTGGGGTGGAGCTTAGACAGAATGCTAACAACTTTGAATCTTGTCATTGTACATTAGGAGGTCTCAGTAAGATTTGTTTAGGATAAAAAGTTACAATGCAAAGGAAACAGAGCAGTTAAGAGAGAACCAGAACTTAATACTCTTATTTTGAGTAAAGAAAAGCCAAACTCCTGAGCCTTAGAATGTCCCTGAAGCTGGGCAGTGGTGGGGCATGCTTGTAATCTCAGCACTCTGGGAGGCAGAGGCAGGCGGATTTCTAAGTTCGAGGCCAACCTGGTCTACAGAGTGAGTTCCAGGACAGGACAGCCAGGACTATACAGAGAAACCCTGTCTTGAAAAAAACACCAAATCCAAAAAACCAAAAAAAAAAAAAATGTCCTTGAAACTTTCACTGGTAGTCTGGAGAGCCCTGGTAGTGAGTGGCTGGGAGCTCCAGAGCTTTAGGAATTGCCTGTCAGCTAGTTGCTGGTTTTCACTTCAGGGCCTGTTAATTTTTGTTTTAATTTGCATGTGTGTATGCTTTGTATATGTATGGTGTGTGTGTGTGTGTGTCTGTGTGTGTGTGTCTGTATGTATGGTGTGTGCATGTGTGCATGGTGTGTGTGGATGTGTGTGTGGTGTGGATGTGTGTGTGGTATGTATGTGTACGGTGTGTGCATGTGTGTGTGTGGTATGTATATGTGTGTGGTATGTATGTGTATTGTATGTGCATGTGTGTGTGTTCACACTGGAACATGTGTGTACATGCAGGTGTCCACAGAGGCTGAAGGAGGTGATTCCCCTGGACCTGGCGTTGCAGGTCCAGGGGAAGGGGACCTGGGTCTCTGGAAGAACAGCAAGTGCTTTTAACTGCTGAACATTGTTCTAGCTCCATCACATGATGCTTCTGATGTGGACACCTTATCTTAGAGAAATGTGTAGAGCTCTTGTGGTCTCAGTGCTCATTACAAAGCAAATAAGCTACTGCTTTGAGACTACTCATTTTCCTGAGTTTGTGGAACTTTTTGTTAATGCAAGGTTTGAAATCCTAGGAGTTCAATAAAAGGATTAATGCCAATTTGAAAATGTCCAAAATTGCGACAAATGCTGATTCAGTAGGCTAGGTCTATAGTGTGGTATCTTAGGAGAGAACAAATGTGTCAGTGTTGTCTGATGGTGTGCTAACATTTGCTCATAGAGGAGGGAGGGACAAGAGGCAAAAAGGACTATGCACCTGCAGAGATACATGGACCACTGTTCTCCCTTCTCCTGTGGGGAGTGGACCTAAACCGTCTACAAGCGAGTTGCAGAATCAAACAGTGGAAATTCCTATGGAATTTCTTTGGTAAAATTCAGGAAGCATGTCACTATCTTATACGGTATATTCCTGTTTAGGGCAGCATAGAAGGAAGGAACATCAGGAGTGAAAACTTACACTATCCTGTTATAATCGCACTGCCTTTCACAAGTATTAGGATTAGTACTGTGCTGATGTGACAGCAACTTAGTCAATAATATTCAACCTCCACAATAGCCGTTTGATTAAAACTAAATCTTGGGTTAAAGATTTGTTCGTATCGTGATAGCTAGTAAATCGCAAAGATAAGGAATGTGAAGTCTGAGACTTCTGTCTTGAAGATAGTGTTCTACACTGTTCTGGGTCACCTTCAGTGTTACTAGACTCATCTTTTAAAAACAAAGAGCCATGATGATAGGCACAAGACTCAGTCATCCCAGTGCACTGGATAACTCATATGGGCAATAATCTAAAACAAGGAGTCTTAAGCTCATAGTTTTCAATAAAGCCACCATTCAAGGAGTAAAATAGTTCTTTGAAAAAAACTTACCAATTTTGCAAACTTGTGCACTCAAAGACAGGTGTCAAAATATCATAAAAATTAAGCTTTACTCAATTTGCCAAATTCCTGTGGAATCAGGGTATCCCAAGAGGTAATATTTCAATCAATATTAAGTCACAGCATCACTGAACAGTTCATCGGAAATAAAGCATGGATGGTGAGTGATTATTACTAGGTCTACTTTGTTTTAGTTTTGGTTTTGTTTCCAGAGAGTAAGCTTAAAACAGCGAAGGGGACATTATAAAAAAAGAAAACAAAACAAAGATGCAAATCAGACTACTACAAATATGAGCACAGCTAAAAAAATAAAAACAGCACTAAATAAAACTTGAGCATTAAACTCTTAGATCTAAAACCTTAAACTGTTATAAATGCAGCCACATATAATTACAATGGGGACTAAAATCTAACTTTGCACATTTAAAAGCACTATAGTCATGGGAGGAGATTTGTAAAGATACATTATTGCAAACACTAGCATGAAAATTTGGATTAAACATTGCAATTAACCCTCTAAGTGTCACAGTTAAAGGAACATTGCATACAAAAATATAATGCATACTCATTTAGAAATTCATTACTTTTTAATTTGTTTTTTTCAAAAATCACCCAAGAGGTATTCTGAGTGACCAAAAGACGTGGTTAAGTCATGGCACATAGTTACCAATTTATTACTGTTATTGTTTGTGGGTTATTGGATTAACTTTGGTCCAGTGAGAAGGCCAAAAGCATTGAACAAGCAGTCCAAAAACACTCTTCCAAGGCTTGAAACTGAGCATGGAAAATGTTGGCGTATCGAATATAGGGATCCTGGAAGTTTACATGAAGTGTTTACTCTAGGAACAAATGGGAGGTGTAAAGCTCATGAGCTGGAAGAGGCTAAATAAGTCCATACTTACTCCAGAGTCAAGAACACCAGTGAGAAAAGCAACAGAGTAAAACATCTACAGCTGCTGGCTCATGGCACAGCAAGAAATGAAGACCTCATAGTTAGGGAATTCAAAAATCATATTAGGAATAGATATGCTCTGAGGTTTACCAGTTGGTGCACCTGAGCTACACTGAATTTACTTCAGACTAAATTTTAGCATTCATTGCCGTAGCAACAGGTTCCCAAATGGGAAATTCTAATGAAGTCTTTTGACACAGGTCATAAGTTGCCAGCTTTTTTTTTTTTTTAATAGTTAAGCTAAAATAGTTACTTCCCTTTAACTACTAGGATGATGATGTACAAATTACTTTCATGATACCTTATTGGTAAACTGTTAAAGTGTCTGCTAAAACCTTTGATTAACTAAAACTCTGAAGATTATTATTTTTAATTATTAGACTATTCATCTTATTTTACATGTATCTTGCCTGTGCATACCACGTATATGTTTAGTGCCTGAAGACATCAAATGGGGGTTTTAGATACCCTGAAATCGGAGTTGTGGGTAAGGAGGGCTACTGCCCCCACAATCTTAGTTGAATAGTGGATGTGCTACCCAAGTTTAAGAACAAAGACCCCAGGAATAGATATGCAGAGTCCAGTGGTCTGTGACAAACGAGCAAAGGTAGTTTCATGAACAGGTCTTTACAACAAACAGTCCTGGAGCAATTAGACATTTGTGTGCTTAGAAAACATACTAGACATGAGTTTAACATGTTTCGTAAAAATTAACTGATAACACATCACAAACCTAAATGTAAAACTGAAAACTGAAATTTCTAGAAGATAGTGTGGTAAGAACATTAAGTAGCATTGTTTCTGGTGGTGACCTTCTAGCTACAATGTTGAAGAGACCACCTGCAAAAGTTGATACTGTGTACTTTGTTATAATTTAACACTATATATTCTGTGAAAGGTGGTGTCAAAGGATGTAAAGAAATGCCTAAGATAAGGAGAAAATATTTACAAGATATATTTAATAGATACATGTTATCCAGAATTACAAAGAACTTTTAAAAACTCAATGGTAGACCACTAATTTTCAAAGAATGGAAAAAAATCATGCATATTATTCCAAAGAGTATATATAGACAGTAAAAAATATTAAAAGTGAATTTAGCTTCAAATGCCACTAAAGAAATTCAAGTTCAAAACATCACACTCCTATCTGAATGCTGCTAATCTATAGGCCAGTGATACCCACCTCTGAGAAGGAAGTGGACCCACAGCAATGCTCGGAATTTCTGATGGATGAGCTCTGGTCCAATCCTTGTGAAAGATGGTGAAGCGTTTTGATGCTAAATTAGACAGTGTTATATAGCCCAGCAATCCAAAACAAACTGAAAATACCTATTGACCCAAATGTTCCACTTATATGTTTTCTTAATTTTATATTTTTATATTTTCTTAATGATATTGTATGAGTATGTACCCACTGGCTTCCCTTTGTGCCTCTCTCTTCTCCCATTAGTCCTTTTGATTTCCTAGACAATTCAATTAATCTAGTATATACATACACAAATGATTTTATATGATAGTGTAACATTTAGAAGCTATACATAAGAGAGGATATATGGTATTTGTCTTCCAGAGGTTGACTTAATTTCCCTAATATGATTTTCTACATTTGCATCTATTTTCCCACAAATGACATAACTTCATCCCTGTTTCTAACTCATATACCTCCCAATATGTGTACACACTGCATGCTTCTTATAAATTTCTCTCTTGTTGGTTCCATGACTCAGTTATTGTGGAGAGACACTGTTGTGACAGTTGTCTCTATGCTCTGTTAACTTGGGTAAAAAAGCAGCACGATATACCTGAGCCTATTTGTAGTTTCTTGAGTCCCACCATACTTTATCTGCTTGACTAATTTACACTCTGACCTTCAGTGTCCATATCTGTGTCAGTCTTTGCTGTTGATTTTCTTAATGAATGAAATTCTAACCATAGTAAGCTAGAATCTCAATATAGTTTTAACTTGTGTTTCTCTCAATGCTAATGAGGTTGAATACTTTTCCCAATGCTTATTGGCCATTCATATTTCAACTTATGAGAACTGTTAGTTCATTTCTTTGGCTCACTTACTGACTAGATTTATGTTGTAGTGTCTGGTGGTTTTTATTTTTAGTTCTTTGTATAGTCTAGATATTAACCATATGTTGGATATAGAGTCTGCAAAGATTTTTCTCACATTTTGTAGGCTGTGTCTTCACTTGATTGACTGCTTCCTTTGCTGTATAGAAGCTTGCTTCCTGGTCAGTTGGTATCCTTTCCAGAAAGCCTTTGCCTATGCCTCTATCTTGAAATGTTTTCCTTTTTTTTCTAACAGCTCATATTTTTACATTTTACATTAAGATAGTCAATGTACTTGGAGTCAATTCTTGCTAAGAGTAAGAGTTAAAAATCCAGTTTCTGACTGACTGTGGTGGAGCATGCTTTTAATTCCAGCACTCAGGAAGCCGATGCATGTGGGCCTCTGAGTTTGAGAACAGCCTGATCTACAGACCTAGTTCCAGGACAGCCAGGACTACATGAAGAAGTCCTGTCTCAAAAAGAAGCAAGCAAACAATTATACTTTTGGCAACAGTATTGATTGTTTGGGAATTCCCATGCGACTCCTTTGGCCAACAACTCAAGTAGACGTAAGTAACCCCATTCAAGAGCTGTAAGTTCACTTGGTAACAACTCTGAGATACCAGTTCAGTTTCTGTCAATCTATTATTTAATGATTTTATTTAGGTCACCTTCATATATATATGCAAGTTTTAGTAATTGTCTACATTTTTGGGTTTCCACATTACTCCTCAAATTGCTCTTAATTTTAGCTGTCTCTATTTCTTACTCTGACCTATTTCCTCCCTAGGTGATCTCTCATTTCCAGACCCATCAGTAATTATCTTTTCTGTTTCCCTTACCCCACCAAGTCTCTTATTCTCTATCTAACCTCTGAGGTACTAGAGACTGTAACTTGGTCACCATTGATGTAACCCCCAATATCTCAAATGAGAAAATGCATATTGTAGTTGTCTTTCTTGTTCTGGGATATTTAGAGTTTTCAACATTATAGTTCCTTTCTATAAGCTCATGGTAAGGTCCCTTTGCTGAAGACAACACCTATTTACTTGAAGACAACTTACTGAACATGGAGAGGTTGAACTTGGGCCTACCTAGTACCTTCATTCCTACATTCTACTATCTTTTGTACAGGAAGGTACTCTTCAAGCTATCAAAAGAGATATTAGGTCAAAGGTGGCATAAACCTTGAGGTTGTAACCAACCAATATATGATTTGACTTAAGACCCACTCCATGAAAAAATTGTTTCTATATCCATCCTGTGAATTTCGTGACTTAAATTTTGTAACCTCTGAATAATATTCAGTTGTGCAAATCTACCACATTAAAAAAATCTATTCTTCTCTTGACAGACATTTGGGTTGTTGCCAATTTCTGGATATTTCAAGTAGATCACCAATGAACATAGTTGAGCAATATCAGTATCAGTGGTTTATCATCTTAATAAAGCATCCTTTGGGTGTATGCCCAAGACTGGTATAGCTGGACCTTGAGAGAGATCAACTCTTGATGAACTGCAACATGTATATCCATAGTGTCTGCACAAATTTGCACTCCAAACATCAATAGATGAGTGTTTTCATTACTCTGCATCCCTGCTAACATGTGTTGTCACTTGTTTTACTGATCTTACCCATTCTAATAGTTATAAGGCTATAGTAAGAGTTTTGCTGGGTATAGTAGTCTGATCTGGTATTTGTGCCAGTGTTAAAGTTCACAGTACACCTGTCTAAGCCCTTCTGAATTTTTAGAATATTTTTAGAATATCTATTTAGAAGTCAGGTGTAATTCTAATATGCCTCTATATGCTACTTGCCCTTTCCCCTTGCACCTTTAATATTCTTTCTTTGTTCAGTATGTTTAGTGTTTTGATAATTATGTGATATAGGAACTTTAATTTTCTCATCCAGTCTATTTGTTGTTCTGTAAGCTTTTGTACTTTTATAGGCATCTACTTTTTTGGATAAAGGCAATTTTTCTATAATTTTGTTGAACACATTTTCTGTGCATGTGACCTGGTTTCAGCTCCTCCCTCTATTTCTAGTATTCTTTGATTTGGTCCTTTTATAATTTCCCAGATTACATGGATGCTTCGCTCTTCAGGACTTTTAGAATTAACATTTTCTTTGACAGAGGTGTCCATTTCTTCTTTCACATCTTCAATGCCTGAGATTCTCTCTTTCATCCCTTTCACTCTTCTGGCGACACCTGCTGCCTCTGAGGAGCAGTTCTAGTTCCTAAATTTTTTGTTTCCTGATTTGCCTCAGTTTGCGTTTCCTGCACTGATTCTATTTCCATTGTCAGGTCTTGAACTGGTTTATTTCAACTCTTTGCAGTCTCACTGCCTTCTTGAAGGGATTTATTCATTTCCTTTTTAAGGATCTCTATGATATTTATAATGGCTAGTTTAGGGTCCTTTTCTTGTGCAGTATTAACACATTGCATGCCTCTTTTCACTTTTCGGATGTTTTCTCTGATGATGCGGTAACAATGGTCGGTAAGTCCATGGCCCCGACTAAAGGCAATGGTACAAAGCTGCAATGAGAGTCACTGTCAGTTCCTCTTTACAATAAACCTTCAGGTCAGGGAATGCAAGCTTCATCTCAGAACACGAATAAAGATGTGAAAATGAGTTTTTATTAAGAGCAAAATGGGACTTGTACATGAGTCGCTTCCACACACTGATGTGTGGTTGTGTCTTTCAGTGGAAGTCACATCTACGCATGCACAGATCTGAACCAGCTGCGTCGTAGGAAGAATGAATGAAAGGTGCAGACTCTTATTCCTCAGATCGTGCCTTTGGTGGACTATTTTTTCCGAATGAGTCATGTAAGTCTGTCATTGAAAGGAAAACGACCGTCGGCATTTGCTCTTCTGTTTTCATACAATTGGAACTTTGTAAAATGTGTACATACCTCTCTGGAAGCCTGAATGTTCCCAATATTTCAAAGTGCTTTTGATGTTATCATTGGAGGTATTAATGGAGTGATTTTGATATAGGGGCGTGCATGTCAACACTGAACTATCTGATGCAATGAATCATTTATTTCTCAGGCCGTGCCATATATGAATAAAACATATTCAGTACTCAAGAAGACCACTGAATTTAAAACATGCTTTTCGCATTTCAGACGTGCAGCTCACTCATGTCCATGCAGTTCACTCCTGCCTTGTATGGCCTCAGTGGGAGAGGATGGGCCTAACCCTGCAGGGAATTGATGTTCCAGGTTGGGGGAGACCTGAGGAGGGGCCAGCTTCTCAGAGGAAAAGTGTGAGATGATGGCTGGAGGGACATTGTGAGGGGAAGTAGCATTTGAGATGTAAATAAATAAATAATTAAAAATAAAATAAAATTTCATATATTCAATATACATAGTACTGTGTTAGATTAGGACATTTCCATATGATTGTTTATTTTAATCAAAGTATTGAGAGTTCATTGATAGAATTTTTTAACTGAACAGGTTGTCTTATAGATTTTATTTTTTGGAAATTTCACACAATGCACCCTAATATTATTTATTTGCTGTTCCTCCCAGGTTCACCCCCTCCTTTTATCTTCCTCCAAAACAAAAGAATAAATGACCAGGTCCATTTTGTATTACCCATATACTCACTGGAGCGTAGTCAAACTCCTAGTGGCTAGCCCCTTAAAGATAAATGATCCCTTCCTCATGGCCACCCCTGCCAGAAAACATCAATTGCTCCACTTCACCAGCCTTATCACAATTTTAAAGAGTTCTTTTCAATGGCTTCCTGTCTTAGCTAGGGTTTTTTTTTTTGGGGGGGGAGGGGAGATAGGAGGTGAGGGAATGGAAACATCTTTTGTCTTCTATAGACTGTGAGTCTGCAATTGTCCACACCACTGCTAAACAAAGTTCCTTGTCCTCAGAGCTAACAGCAGCATGGATCCTGAACTTCACCATGGTTTCTGACTCCAGCATGGATCACAGCACGATCCTTCCCTGCTCACCAGGCTCTGTTCTGCCATCTTTCCTTTCAATTTCTCTGATGGCTAAGGATCTTGAACTTTTTTTTTTTAAGTGTGTCTCAGACATTTGAATGTCCTCTTTTGAGAATTCTGTTTAGATCAGCTATAGGAGTTTACCAGAGGATCTTTTTCTTTCTTTATTGATATATTTTTCATTTACATTTCAAATGATTTCCCCTTTTCTGCGTCCCCACTCCCCGCAAGTCCCATAAGCCCTCTTCCCTCCCCCTGTTCTTCCATCTACCCCTTCCCACTTCCCTGTTCTGGAATTCCCCTATACTGTTGCATTGAGTCTTTCCAGAACCAGAGGCCACTCCTCCATTCTTTTTAGACATCGTTTAATATGTGAATTATGTTTTGGGTATTCAAAGTTTCTAGGCTAATATCCACTTATCAGTGAGTGCATACCATGACTGATCTTTTGAAACTGGGTTACCTCACTTAGTATGATGTTCTCCAGCTCCATCCATTTGTCTAAGAATTTCATGAATTCATTGTTTCTAATGACTGAATAGTACTCCATTCTGTAAATATACCACATTTTTTGTATCCATTCCTCCGTTGAAGGACATCTAGGTTCTTTCCAGCTTCTGGCTACTACAAATAGGGCTGCTATGAACATAGTGGAGCATGTGTTCTTATTGCATGCTGAAGAATCTCCCAGAGGATTTTTTAGGGCCACTTATATATACAGTTATATTATCTTCAGATAAAGATACTTTGCTTTCTTTTTATTCCAATTTGTATCCTCTTGATCTCTTTCAGTTGTCTTATTGCCTTAAGTACTATACCAAAGATACATGTAGAGGGTGAACAATCATGTCTTCTTCCTGAATTTAGTGGAATTGCTTTGTGTTTCTCTTCATTTAAATTGATGTTTGCTATAGGCTTTCTGTAAACTGCCTTTATTATGTGTAGGTGGTTACTTTGTATCCATAATCTCTCCAGGGCTTTTATTACGAGAGGGTGTTGGATTTTGTCAAAGGCCTTTTCTGCCTCTCATGAGATAATCATGTGATTTTTTGGTTGTTTATATGATAGATTGATTACACTTATCAATTTATACATGTTGAAACATTCCTACATCTTTGGAATGAAGCTTACCGGATCATGGCAGATGATCTTTTTGATGTGTTCTTGAATTCAGTTTGCAAGATTTTATTTGAGAATTATTTTATCTATGTTCATGAGAGAAATTGGTCTGCAATTCTCTTTGTTGAGTCTTTGTATGGTTTGAGTATCGGGGTGACTGTGGCCCTGTAAAACAAATTGGGCCATTCCCTTTTGGTTTGTGGATTAATTTAAGGAGTATTGCCATTAACTCTTCTTTGAAAGTCTAGTAAAATTCTGAGCCCAAATGCGCTGGCCCTGGGATATTTTATTTATTTATTTATTTTTGGTTAAGAAACTTTTAAGCATTGCTTATTTTTCATTAGGGCATAATGGTCTGTTTAAATTGCTTGTCTAATCTTGATTTAACTTAGGGAGGTTGTTGCATATTTAGAAAACGATCCCTCTGTTTTAGATTTTCCAATTCAATGGCTTAAAACTTTTTAAATATGTCCTTAGGATTCACTGAATTTCCTTGGTGTCTATTGTCACATTACCATTTTCATGTCTAATTGTGTTAATTTTTAGTCTTTGTCTACCATTTAGCTCATTTGAATAAGGCTTGGTCAACCTTATTGATTTTCTCAAAGTACCAACTTTTTGTTGATTGATTTATTTATTTTTGATGACTTCTTGTCTTGCACCTCCTCTTGGTGTGATTTCCTCTTTTTGTTCCAGAGTTTTCAGGAGTGTTAAGTTACTAGTATGAGATCTCTTAGTTATTCCAGTAGGCAAGTCTATGAACTTGCCCATCAGAACAACCTTCATTCACTGTAACCACTTTTAAAAAGCACCTTTCTGTAGTTTTCTATAGACGATCTATAGTTTTTTCTGGGACACAGGAGGCTCTGAAGACACCTCTGTTACTGGCTGCCTCACCTCCCCTGGCGGCTTCCACTGGTCTCTCAGGAGGTGTTGCTCCAGAGTGGCTGGTTCTGGCTTCCAGCATGGCCATGCTTCTGGATGGCAAGTACTTGTTCCTGGATCTGGTTTTGCAGCAGCAGTTCCTCCACTTATCCCAGCAGCTCACAGACGGAGTAGTTCTTCATATGGATGTAAAACACACACACACACACACACACACACACACACACACACACACACACATACACATGCATGCACGCACGTGCACAAATGCACATGCATATGCACATGCACACACATACGCACACACAAACACACACACACCCATACACACATCACATACCCATGCACACCACACACACACACACACACACACACACACACCGCAACACAGCCTGAAAAATAAAAGAAGCCTGGGTTTTGGGAATCCAACATATGTCTTTCTGAGGGTACAGCCTTACTCATTTTCCCAGGGGTGAGTATATTATACTAATTTTATATAAATTACTCTCTTTCTTTCCTTAGTAGTCTTATGTGCAATGCCTCTATAAAAATTTAATTTTGCCTATCTTTGAATTGTATACAGTAGTAACATACTGTGTGACATTATTTGAATTTCATTAAAGAAAAACCTGAGAAATGGGTTTAGATACAGATAATATCTAGAACTATCCTAGAAAACAAGAATATGGAAGGATCAAAGACTGAAGAAGAGATAAACTATGCTATTGAAATAGCTACCATTATAGACAGCCAAACACACTCATACTAGATATTCTGTAGAGCACAGTGTAAAATATACTTCAAAACCCATCAATTGAGTCAAATAAAATGAGGCTGAGTATTTATTCATTAGTTTTGCCTCCACTTGGTTGCCAGGTACATTTAAGAACGTAACTCCCCTGCATGATCAGGCTGTGTCACATCTCATGTTTCCAAGAAACACAGTAGGAAAGCAGAAACCCCTCATCATGACCACAAGGATCATGTTTGGATGGATCTTGATTCCTCTCTCTCTCTCTCTCTCTCTCTCTCTCTCTCTCTCTCTCTCTCTCTCTCTCTCTCTCTCTCTCTTTCCCTTTCCCTCTCTCCCCCCTCCTCCCCTCCTCTTCCCCCTCTTTCCCTGCCCTCTCCCCTGCCTCTCCTCCTTCTCCCTCCCTGTGTGTGTGTGTGTGTGTGTATGTGTGTGTATTGTAACAGTAGGTGATCAAATGCTCATGTTGAAAATATGTAGAAAGAAGCATCTCCTGTATCCTATCATACATGAGAAAACTGGGAAAGCACAGGCACACCAGGCCCCACAGAGGCCCAAGAGCAAAGCCCCATGTTTAGCTCTCACCTTCTCTGTTCCCACTACCAGGGATAGCACTAATTCAAACCTGACTTTGTCAATGTATTTTGTCCAGTGTATTTTCAGAAAAAAAAACCCTAATCCATTCATGTTTATTCTACTGTAAGCAATTAAATACTGATTTGACATAGCTGGCTGAACATCGAGAAACATCCACGATGATTGGTCACTGCTTTACCTAACTACCTGGCCTCCACCAATGTGGAGTTACTTTCTAAAATGCCATAAACAACATTAAATTTTAAGTCAGTGTTGTAGAACCCAAGTTTGATGAGTTGGGGGGCAGTACTTAAAATTAAGGTCTCAGACTTTCCTTTCCCCAGCTGAGAAGAGGAGAAGATAAAGAAAAATCAAAAACATGTCCCCATCCCAAAACTTCAGTGCTGGTTCTCTACTTTGGAGGAGGGCGTGGTCTGTCCCAAGACTGGGAAGTGTAGCTGTCTTGTCTGTGCCCTGGGTCCTGGGCTGAGAGGGAGCAGCAGACTCTAAAGTCCATGGGAGAGTCGGTGAGGGGCAGAGAGGAAGCAGGAGACCCTAGGAGAAGACCACGGGAGATCCAGAGAGCAGCTGCCTAATTAGGATGCAGCTCGTGTACTGCAGATGGGTGTTCTGGGCTGACGTAAGCAGAAGAGGTAGCAGGTGGCAAGCGCATCAGCATGTGCCTCCTGCATTGTCTATGTGCCTGAGGCAGCTCAGGAGCTTGAGAGACGTTGCCAGAAATGGAACCTTTTCCTTGTCAACACAGTTACAAACAGGAAAGCAGCTGAGTAACTGTTTGCAAACAGGAGATCATTCTCTGTGAGAATCTGTGAGATGGGGCGCAAAGCACCCCTCTACTCACCTGCTCTGCACCACAGGAATATAGGCACTGTGAGTTAAATACCAGCACACCAGCACCTCTCTGGGAAAGCAGAATATCGTGATCTGTGCTTTAAAATAATCAAAGAAAAACACTAGCGGTTACAGCAAGCAGCAAGTAGAAAACCCCTGGCTGCCTCAGGCTGTCTGAGATTGTCATTTTGAAGAATTGCCATTACTATATTTTGATGCCAGTAGATATATATTGTGCTTTCCATAGTGCCACCAGTGTCAGCAGGATCACATCTATTTGCCTGCACAGGCACGGTAGGAGCTGAGATGGATGAAACGAAAGCAAGAGGGAGAAAAGCATGGCTGTTGAAGAAGGGATGGAAGATAAAGGCTCATGTGAGTCCTCATTTTGAGGTTATGTGGCTCAAGGAAGATGAATCATGCTAAAATACATTTCAAAAAGAGCACAGACCTTCAAAAGCATCCTTTCCCTAGTGGACTAAGTACTTACTGAGAAACCATTTGTTATGGGCAAGATTTACCTCAGGAATAGAAAAGAAAGCCCTGGGAGATGAACGTCTCCAACTTCACACTAGTGCTAACTAGCCAAGGGGTCTCTCTCCATGTATGACATTCATCTGGCGGAGGAAGTGGATGAATATGAGCAATAGGACACAGGTCAATCCAGAGGGAAGATAACAAACCCTTTATAAATGCTGAGATGCATGTTATAAAAGAAGGAGGAACACTCGCCACACGGGAAACAGAACAGAGATACTCATCTGGGGAAGAGAGCATGCTATGTCGTTCCAAAGGGGGAAAATTTTGCTTGAAAGTTATGGAGAAGCAAATTCAACTAGGTTACCAATGACAGAGGAGTCATTTAAAACTTAGGAACATTCACCAGTATGATGGTACACATCTGTAACCCTGACACTCACTCAGGCAGAAGACAGGAATTTGAGACCAGTCTCCTAGGCTACACAGAGGGGTGGTGAGGAAGGGAGGAGGAAAGAAGGAAAGGGAGGGGAGAGCTGGTTTAAGGACTTTACAGCTTTTCCTTCTTTTGCTATAAGGTCAAAATTCAGTTAAGAAAAAGATGAGGGGGCTAAAGAGATGGATCTGTGATTAAGAGAAGTGAGTGTCTGCTCCTTCAGACATCCTGAATTCAGTTCCCAGCAACCAAGTGGTGGATTACAATTGTCTGTAATGGGAATATATGTGTGTGTGTGTGTGTGTGTGTGTGTGTGTGTGTACACATGTGCATGTATGTGTATTTGTTATGTGTGTGTGTTTATGTATGTGTGGATAACCATGGGTCACACAGAGCATAGAGAGTTTGCCATGTGAAATAGGGAGACTTGCAATGAATTCATCTCAGTCCTCCTTCTCTTCCCACTCACAACTACCATAACCTCAAAGAGACAGCCTACACCTAGAAAAGACAGACATACAACAAGAAGAAAAAGTAAAAATAATTAAAACAAATATATAATGGTCTGTGTGATCCTTCAGAAAGATCAAAGAACAGACCTTATGAGAAGACAAAGCAGGAGCCAATGAGATGATAAACGTAGCTCTTTCTTTTATGGACCGCTGTTGTTTAAAGGTAGGTCCCAGAGTGGAAATGAATTTACCCCATTACCCTGTGGCCAGTGTTTGAAGGCTGAGGCTAGGTGAGATCGTCAGGGGAAAGCCTGGATTGTGGCAGACTTCTTGTCACCTGACATCTCTAGGTTGGGGTGGATTTAGGAGAGAAGGCTGCAGATGTACCTGCAGTTTGAATTGGGATGTTCTTAAAGTTTCTCTATGTACAAGTGCACTGAAAGCCAAAAGCTTCCACATATCTGAAGGGTAAACTCTTAACTATTTGGCTCACTGTTGCTTAAGACATAAATGACCATAATTTGTCTAATGAAGAAAAAAAGATGCTTTTTTACATTTGTTGAGGCAACGGGAGAGAGTTATCCTGAAATGATTTAATTGAAATAGAATAAGTACTATTTGCAGATACTGTTCTAGTTGCTTGGAATAGATTTCCAAACAACAGCAAAAGATTCCTGTACTCTTGTGGATTGTGTCTTTTAAGAAGACACAAATAATAATCCATGAACCAGAATTGGAAATTACTTACTATATGTTTCTCTGTAGGATTAGGCTGAACTCACTCTCCCTGGGACTTTGCCCAAAGTAGTACCCTTCCTTGATTTTTCCTTTCTTGGCTTCTCCTGGGATTCCTTTTCTCAATAAATTCCTCATAAACAAACCCACAAATCCCCAATCTCAGCATATAGGTCTGACCTAAGACAACTCTTGTCTTCAGAGAACATACACTTAGAGAAAACAAGCAAAGTTACGTTTCTTGCATCTCTGAGTATACAGCTTGAATCTGTCAGCTGATAAAATATGACACAATTGCAACCTCATGTGTAGGTGGTACCTGGGGACCCTGTGAAGGGATCACAACTTACTTCCTTGGGATAGTTTACAGATGAAGTGGCAAAAAATCATGCTGTGAAGAGAGAGACAGCCCAAGTGCAGTGATAGAGCACAGCCACACACGGGGGCTGGTTCTGCACTCAGCAGGTTGGCTATAGACAACTGGAAGTGTTTGATAGTAGAAAAACATGCCCAAGTTTGGTGGGACCAGCAGTACCATGTGGGGAAGGACCAAGAAGTGACTAACAACAGGCAGTGGGAAATGAGCCAGAGGCCATTTCTACCATGAGCAGAAGTCCAAGCAGGCCAGAAGAGGGTGTTAGATCTCTAGAAACCGGAGTTACAGGCAAGCTGCAAACCAGCATGTTGGTGCTAGGAACTGAACCTTGGTTCTTTGCAGAAGCAGCAAGCATACTTTTTTAACCCACAATGTCATCTCTCCAGCTTCATGGATTCTTGAGTATTTATTAGAAAATATTATACACTTATTGTGATGCTTTAAACCTGACATGTCATCTTTTGGCTCAAGTTTTGAATGCTATTGCTGCAGTGCTATTCAGAAGGCTGTTCGACTTTCAGTGTGTGCTCTGCTGCTAGCAGTGGTCATAAGGAGCTGGCCTTTAAAAGGCCCGTGTCTTAACTAGGGTTTCCATTGCTATGACAAGACACCACGAACAAGGCAACTCATATAAGGGACAATATTTGATTGGGGCTGGCTTACAAATTCAGAGGTACAATCCATTATTGTCATAGCAGGAAGTATGTCAGGGTCCAGGCAGGCATGGCACTAAAGCACCTGAGGGTTCTGTATCTTGATCTGACTGCAGACAGGAAAAACTGACTCTTCCATACTGGGCAGATGTTCAAAGTCCACCCCACAGTGATGCACTTCCTCCAGCAAGGCCATACCTCCTAACAGTACCATTCCCTATGGGACAAGTATAGTCAAACCATGATATCTTGTTGATGTTTTTATATTCTCTGCTTCTTGGTCATGCTGTAATATGAACAGTCTCTGTCACCAGTTATCCACAGATTGATTTGAAAATCTCCTCACTATGCAGGTCAAAATGAGTTCTCCTGCTAGTTACTGTGATCAGAATGACATGTGGCTAACAGAACACACAATTATAGGCAATATGAAAACACCACCACCACCACTAACAACAAAACATCCTAACAAAAAATAAACAAAACAGCCTTACAGGAAAAAAAACAAAATCTCCTTTTACAAAGCCCAATTCTATACTGTGCCAATTTTTCATACTACTAAAGTAGAAGACACTGAAGTCAAAGAGACTTATAGCCAGTTTTGTGTGTTGCCTGCATTTTCATGGCTTCTGCAGCATGAATAGAGGGAGAGGGTAACAGGGTAAGATATGACCAGAGCTTTACGTCAACCAGTAGTAATAAAACAGAGAGAATGTCAACACCTTTGCAGCTGGTAATTTTAATTAAATGGATTGAGTATTTGTTTAGGGTATTTACTATAAAGAAGTCACCTTCACCCACAATCCTCCTATCTCCACACTGTATTGTTACTACCTAAGCACTAACCAGACACACACTAGAATATGCAGCTTGAAAATGGAAGGGACGAGGTACATAGATAGGTAAGCTAGGCATTCCCAATTCTGAGGATCATTTTTCTGTCTCCTCACAACATTAACTCTCTTTCTTCAGTGATGCCAAATTACAAGCTGAACCAATGACCAGGCCTCACCAAGACCAACAGGAGCCAGTTAATATATGAGGAAAGCCAGTTAGAAAATGGAGAATTGTACACCGTTAAGGGGTCCCAACATACTAAAAGTAATAATAAGTTAGACTCACTCCAAATAAATATTTTAACAGCAAATATGTAAGTTAGACAAACTTCCTCCCACTGTAGGTTCTCTGGAAAACTACCTTGATTATGCTTATCATCTTATCATCGAAGCACAAGCAATAAACAGATGGATTCTCTCTCCAGAAGTAGTCAGAACTCTCATATGGCCACCAAAGGCCCCCCATTCCCTGGTATCCATGTTGTTAGACAGCGACTTTCTCTTGGACACTGCTGGTCCTACTGATTTGTCACTAATAGAGGAAGGCACAAGGGAGCAGATGCCAAATCTGTGATTAGGTTGCAAAAGATTTAGCTTCTGTGCAGCTGACAGATTCTTTCTATTTCCTTTGAATTGGTCCACAGTAGAGTGGGTAGCTTATAAACAATAAAAATTTACTTCTTCCAGTGCTGGAAGCAGGCAATCTAAGATCAAGGGAAAATTAGATTCAGTGTATGGTGAAGGATTACTTCCTGGGTACATAAGACAAGAACTTTGGTCAGCTTTCTTTTACATTACTCACAAGGACTCCATCTTTACACATCCTAACCACATCTCAAAGACAGCACTTCATAGTACCGCCACCACAATAGGGATTGGCATATGATATATAAAGTTTAGAGAGTTGATACACCATGGGGCCCATGGTAGCCTTTTGTGTTTGTTCTTTGAAGATGAAATCTGTTGTTGGAAAAGGTCCAGAAGCACAGAACTAGGCAGTCAACAGTAAGCAATTGAGGCTTCCAGTTCAATACTCTAAATGGAGGCAAGTGAGCATGTGAGGAAGCAGATTCTTCCAAAATCCAGAATAATCCTTTTTGTCTTCTATTAAATAATAAAGTGGGACTAGAGAGTTGGGTCAGCAGTTAACTGCACTTGTATTTTTTTTTTAATCCAGGACTTAGATTTGGTTCCTAGCACCAACAGTGGTTTACAACTATTCATAGACACCTATATACACACTCAACCACATAAAATAAAATAAAATATGTAAATATAAAAGTATTTTTTAAGAAGTAATCATGAAGTAGAAGTCATAGGTAAGTGGTGTCAAGATTCATAAATGACATGGGACAATAAAACTTTTGTTTTAGATTACTGAGTATTGTTTTGACTTTCTCTCCTAAGGCAATGGATAATTATTTGAAAGTAGAGTTAGTTATATAAAAATGAAATCACTTTGATTTATGTTCATAGGTCAGTGTTATGATGGTATCCGTTCTCTGTTCATGAACCCAACAGGCACAGACCCAGAGTGCATGCTTGAATGAGACCCAGACACTGGTGGCTCCAGAACTGCTTAGCCGTCCCCTCATTATCATGGCCTTTTGTCATGTGCCCCCTGCCCCGTTTTTGTGATCGTTTGCTGAGGATGATGAAGCTGGTACTACTCTAATGGTATCAATTAGAAAGTAAAAATTCAGGGCTGTGTATGTAAAGCACAAGATTGAAGGGAAGCACTGTCAGACTATAGCGTCATTGAATTTAATACCAGGGCTTGCTAGCACAACACATATTCTTACACAGCATCAGTGATATTGAAATTGGAGATTGGATACAGTCAGTTGTAATGGATAATGTATTCAAGAGTCCCAATTTATGCAATGATATGGTCTGAGAGCTTTCTCTTCCTTCTATTCTAGAAACCTATGGTTTTTACCTGTTTTTACTTAAATGTGATGAGTCCATATTTAAAAAGCTCTGACTCAGGGCATTTGGGGTAATGGTTTAGAAGTAATGAAGCTTTTGCTCTTTGTGAAATTCAGATGAAGCCACTATGTATACAGCAATGATCCAGAAATACTGGACATGAAAACCTATTCCCTCATGCTGTCACTCACTACTGACAGAAGGCCACTTGTCGCTTTTACAAGAAGCCCTTATTAAAAACATTTGTTGAACGAACCCTGAGATTTGGTAATAGCCATTCATGGGGCTACTCTGAGTCTTTCAAGGACTCATGCAGAATTGTTACTGCAAGATCTGCAATCCCTCCCCCCAAAGCTTGACTGCAGAGTGCACTTGTTTTTTTTTGTTTTTTTTTTTTTTTATGTCACCAACCATGGCTCTTTGAGTCTGAAGTGTGTGTTTAAGATAGACATAAGACTTTCAAAGTACCCCCAGAATACAGGCTTGATTTGTCCATCACTTAGAACATACTTAGTGCAAACTTGCTCTCTTGAAGGCTCTGTTTTCCTAAGCTGATTGCAAATAGCGTTTATATTGTAACTGCCACATGAATAGTCAGCTAGGTGATCTTCTCTCACTTCCATAAGTTATATAGAAAATATACTTTTCAAAATGAATTCTCAAATTTGTCCCTGGTGGGAAATGGTCAAGAAGTTATGCCCATGTGTTCAAGGCTCTTCCCCACTTTCTCCTCTATAAGTTTCAGTGTATCTGGTTTTATGTGGAGGTCCTTGATCCATTTGGATTTGAGCTTTGTACAAGGAGCTAAGAATGGGCACAGCTTGCTCCGGCTGCATGGAGCTTAGGTTCCAGTCCTGAGACCTCTGGCGGGAGCCCTCAGATCTCCGCTTCAGGATCCAAAACAGCCTGGGCTGCAATGCCACATCTCCAGGTCCTGCAAGAGGCAGGAGGGGCATCCAGGAGGCCGGCTGGGAGGAGTCAGTGTTCTATGGTGAGTCCAGCAGGCCCCTGCGGGAGCCTTCAGGTGTCTGCTTCAGGATCTGAACAGCCTGAGCCACAGCACTCGGTCCCCAGGAAGTGCAGGAGACCTGGTGTGCACCCGGAAGCAGACTGGGAGTGCACAGCTTGCTCTGGCAGCACGGAGCTTGGGTTCCAGTCCTGAGGCCTCTGGCGGGAGCCTTCAGATCTCCGCTTCAGGATCCAGAAGAGCCTGGGGCTGCAACACCACATCTCCAGGTCTTGCAAGAGGCAAGAGGGGCATCCAGAAGGCCAGCTGGGAGGAGTCAGTGTGCTCTGGTGAGTCCAGCAGGACCCTGCGGGAGCCTTCAGGTGTCTGCTTTGGGATCTGAACAGCCTGGGCCACAGCACTCGGTCTCCAGGAAGTTGCAGGAGACCTGGTGTGCACCAGGAAGCAGACTGGGAGCCTGGGCCACAGCACCCTGTCTCCAGACAGTGCAAGAAGTCAGCTGTGCACCAGAGGCCACCTGGGAAGAGGCAGCTTGCACTGGTAAGTCCAGCATTGACAAGACCAACTAACACCAGTGAGAACTAGACGGCAAAAGGCAAACGCAGGAACGTCACTAACAGAAATCAAGGCAATATGGCAGCATCTGAACCCAATTCTCCTTTAACAGCATGTCCTGGATACCCCATCACACCAGTAAAACAAGATATGGATTTAAAATCACTGGTCATGATGCTGGTACAGGAACACATGAAGGACATACTTAAAGAAATTCAGGAGAAAATGGATCAAAAGTTAAAGCCCTTACAAGGGAAACACAAAAATCATTGAAAGAAATTCAGGAGAAAACAAAAGCCAATAAGGAGGAAACACAAAAATCACTTAAAGAAATACAGGAGAACTTTGGTCAACAGGCTGAAGTCATGAAAGAGGAAACACAAAGATCTCTTAAAGAATTACAGGAAAACACAAACAAGCAAGTGAAGGAACTAAGCAAAACCATCCAGGATCTAAAATCAGAAGTAGAAACAACTAAGAAAACTCAAAGGGAGACAACTTTGGAGATAGAAAACCTTGGGAAGAAATCAGGGGACATAGATGCAAATATCAACAACAGAAAATAAGAGATAGAAGAAAGAATCTCATATGCTGAAGATACCATAGAAACCATGGACTCAACAGTTAAAGAAAATGCAAAATGCAAAAAGCTTATAACCCAAAATATCCAGGAAATCCAGGAGACAATGAGAAGACGAAACCTAAGGATTATAGGCATAG
Source organism: Apodemus sylvaticus (assembly GCF_947179515.1). Lineage (NCBI taxonomy): Eukaryota > Metazoa > Chordata > Mammalia > Rodentia > Muridae > Apodemus > Apodemus sylvaticus. The sequence goes on along the minus strand of NC_067482.1, from coordinate 92,887,072 downwards.
ATGAGAGTGAAGATTTACAACTTAAAGGGCCAGCAAATATCTTCAATAAAATTATGGAAGAAAACTTCCCTAACCTAAAGAGAGAGTTGCCCATCAATATACAAGAAGCCTACAGAACTCCAAACAGACTGGACCAGAACAGAAATACCTCCCGTCACATGATAATCACAACACCAAATGTACTAAACAAAGAAAGAATATTAAAGGCTGTAAGAGAAAAAGGCCAAGTAACATATAAAGGAAGACCTATCAGAATCACAGCAGACTTTTCACCTGAGACTATGAAAGCTAGAAGATCCTGGGCAGATCTCATGCAGACTCTAAAAGAACACAAATGCCAGCCAAAACTACTATACCCAGCAAAACTCTCAATCAACATAGATGGAGAAACTAAGATATTCCATGACAAAACCAAGTTTACCCAATATCTATCCACAAACCCAGCCCTACAAAGGATAATAGGAGGAAAACACCAATACAAGGAGGGAAACTTCACCCTGGAAAAAGCAAGATAGTAAACTTCTCTCATCAAACCCAAAAGAAGTTAACCAATCAAATTTAAAAAATAACATCAAAAATGACAGGAAGTAACAATCACTATTCCTTAATATCTCTTAACATCAATGGACTCAATGCCCCAATAAAAAGACATAGACTAACCAACTGGATACGTAAACAGGACCCTACATTTTGCTGCATACAGGAAACACACCTCAGGGTCAAAGACAAGCACTACCTTAGAGTAAAAGGCTGGAAGACAATTTTACAAGCAAATGGACTCAGAAAACAAGCTGAAGTAGCCATTCTAATATCAGATAAAATTGACTTTCAACCCAAAGTCATCAAAAGAGACTCTGAGGGACACTTCTTGCTGGTCAAAGGAAAAATACAAAAAGAAGAACTCTCAATCCTGAACATCTATGCTCCAAATGCAAGGGCACCCTCATTCATAAAAGAAACTTTATTAAAGCTCAACCATACATTGCACCTAATACAATAATTGTGGGTGACTTCAACACTGCACTTTCCTCAATGGACTGATCAGGAAAACAGAAACTGAACAGGGACACAATGAAACTAATTGAAGCTTTGGACAAATTAGATTTAACAGATATATATATATATATATAGAACATTCTATCCTAAAGCAAAAGAATATACCTTTTTCTCAGGAGCTAAGAATGGGTCAATTTGTATTTTTCTACATGCTGACCTCCAGTTGATCCAGCACCATTTGTGAAAAATGCTGTCTTTTTTCCACTGGATGTTTTTAGCTCCTTTGTCAAATATCAAGTGACCATTGGCGTGTGAGTTTATTTCCGGGTCTTCAATTCTATTCCATTGCTCTTCTTGCCTGTCTTGGTAGCAATACCATACAGTCTTTATGACTATTGCTCTATAGTGGAGCTTGAAGTCAGGGATGGTGATTCCACCAGAAGTTCTTTTGCTGTGGAGAATCATTTTCTCTATCCTGGTTTTTTTGCTTTGTTTTGCTTTGTTTTTTTTTTTTTTGTTATTGTTGTTATTCCAAATGAATTTGCAGATTGCTCTTTCTAGCTCTATGAAGAATTGATTTGGAATTTTGATGGGGATTCCTTTGAATCTGTAGATTGCTTTAGGAAAGATGACCATTTTACTATATTAATCCTGCCAATCCATGAGTGTTGGAGATCTTTCCATCTTCTGAGATCTTCTTCGATTGCTTTCTTCAGAGACTTGAAGTTCTTGTTATACAGATCTTTCACTTGCTTGGTTAGAATCACACTAAGAAATGTAATATTATTTGTGACTATTATGAAGGGTGTCATTTCCCTAATTTCTTTCTCAGCTTGTTTATTCTTTGAGTATAGGAAGGCTACTGATTTGTTTGAGTTAATTTTATATCCAGACACTTTGCTGAAGCTGTTTATCAGCTTTAGGAGTCCTCTGGTGGAATTTTTGGAATCACTTAAGTATATGATCATATCATCTGCAAATAGTGATATTTTGACTTCTTTCTTTCCAATTTGTATCCTTTTGACCTCCTTTTGTTGTCTAATTGCTCTACCTAGACCTTCAAGTACTATATTCAGTAGATACGGAGTGAGTGGGCAGCCTTGTCTGGTCCCCGATTTTAGTAGGATTGCTTCAAGTTTTTCTCCGTTTAGTTTGATGTTGCCTACTGGTTTGCTGTATATTTCTTTTAATATGTTTAGGTATGGGCCTTGAATTCCTGATCTCTCCAAGACTTTTATCATGAAGGGACACTGAATTTTGTCAAATGCTTTTTCAGCATCTAATAAAATGATCATGTGTTTTTTTTTCTTTGAGTTTGTTTGTGTAGTGGATTACATTGATAGATTTCTGTATATTGAACCATCCCTGCATCCCTGGGATGAAGCCTACTTGATCATGGTGAATTATCATTTTGATGTGTTCTGGGATTTGGTTGGCAAGAATTTTAGGGGCTGGAGAGATGGCTCAGTGTTTAAGAGCACTGACAGCTCTTCCAAAGGTCCTGAGTTCAAATCCCAGCAACCACATGGTGGCTCACAACCATCTGTAATGAGATCTGGAGCCCTCTTCTGGAGTGTCTAAAGACAGCTACAGTGTACTTACATATAATAAATAAATGATTTTATTATAATATAATATGTTATATTATATTATATTATATTTTAATGTAATATAATAAAAAAGAATTTTATTGAGTATATTTGCATCAATGCTCATAAGGGAAATTGGTCTGAAGTTCTCTTTCCTTGTTTGGTCTTTGGTTTATGTATAAGCATTATTGTGGCTTCATAGAATGAATTGGGTAGTGTTCCTTGTGTTTTTATTTTGTGGAATAGTTTGAAGAGTATTGTATTAGGTCTTCTTTGAAGATCTGATAGAATTCCCCATTAATCCCATCTGTTTCTGGTCTTTTTTTTGGTTGGGAGACTGCTAATGACTGCTTCTATTTCCTCAGAGATTATGAGACTATTTAGATGGTTTATCTGATCCTATTTTAACATTGGCACCTGGTATGTGTCTAGAAAATTGTCTATTTCATCCAGATTTTCCAATTTTTTTTTTTGAGGTCCTTGATCCATTTGGATTTGAGCTTAGTACAAGGAGACAAGGATGGATCAATTCGCATTCTTTTTTTTTATTTTTTTATTCAATATAATTTATTTACATTTCAAATGATTTCCCCTTTTCTAGCCCCCCACTCCCCAAAAGTCCCGTAAGCCCCCTTCTCTTCCCCTGTCCTCCCTCCCACCCCTTCCCACTTCCCCGTCTGGTTTTGCCGAATACTGCTTCACTGAGTCTTTCCAGAACGAGGGGCCACTCCTCCTTTCTTCTTGTACCTCATTTGATGTGTGGATTATGTTTTGGGTATTCCAGTTTTCTAGGTTAATATCCACTGTAAAAGCTTTTGTAGTATGTTCTGATGATTTTTTGAATTTCCACAGTTTCTGTTGTTATGTCTCCCTTTTCATTTCTGATTTAATTAATTTGGGTAGTGCCTCTGTGCCCTCTGGTTAGTGTGGCTAAGGGTTTATCTATCTTGTTGATTTTCTCAAAGAACCAGCTCCTGGTTTTGTTGATTCTTTGTACAGTTATTTTTGTTTCTATTTGGCTGATTTCTGCCCTGAGTTTGATTATTTCCTGCCGTCTACTCCTCTTGGGTGTATTTGCTTCTTTTTATTCTAGAGCTTTCAGGTGTGATGTCAAGCTGCTAGTGTAAGCTCTCTCCATTTTCTTTTTGCAGCACTTAGTGTAATAGGTTTTCCTCTTAGCACTGCCTTCATTGTGTCCCATAAGTTTTGGTATGATGCATCTTCATTTTCATTAAATTCACAAAAAGTCTTTAATTTCTTTATTTCTTCCTTGACCAAGTTATCATTGAGTAGAGTGTTGTTCAGCCATGTGTATGTGGGCTTTTTGTTATTTTTGTTGCTATTGAAGACCAGTCATAGTCTATGGTGATCTGACAGGATGCATGAGATTATTTTAATCTTCTTGTATCTGTTGAGGCCTTTTTTGTGACCAATTATATGGTCAGTTTTGAAGAAGGTACTATGAGGTGCTGAGAAGAAAATATATTCTTTTGCTTTAGAATGAAATGTTCTATAAATATCTGTTATATCCATTTGGTTCATAATTTTTCTTAGTTTCACTGTGTCTCTGTAATTTTGTGTTTCCAAGATTTGGCAATTGCTGAGAGTGGGGTGTTGAAGTCTCCCACTATTATTGTGTGGGGTGCAATGTATGCTTTGAGCTTTAGTAAAGTTTCTTTTATGAATGTGAGTGCCCTTGCATTTGGAGCACAGATGTTCAGAATTGAGAGTTCATCTTGGTAGATTTTTTTCCTTTGACCAGTATTGTTGTTTCTTCTCTTTTTTTGACAACTTTTGGTTGTAAGTCAATTTTATCTGATATAAGAATGGTCACTCCAGTGCAACAAAATGTTGGGTCCTGTTTATGTATTCAGTCTGTTAGTCTATGTCTTTTTGTTAGCAAATGGAGTCCATTGATGTTAAGAGATATTAAAGAAATGTCATTGTTACTTCCTGTTATTTTTGTTGTTAAAGATAGAATTATGTTTGTGTGGCTATCTTCTTTTTGGTTTGTTGAAAGATTACTTTATTGATGTTTCTAGGGTGCTGTTTCCCTCCTCGTGTTGGTATTTTCCACCCATTATCCTGTGTAGAGCTGGGTTTGTGGATTTGTATAAATTTGGTTTTGTCGTGGAACATCTTGTTTTCTCCGTCTATGGTAATTGAGAGTTTTGCTGGGTATAGTAGCCTTGGCTGGCACTTATCTTCTCTTAGGGTCTGTATGACATCTGCCCAGGATCTTCTAGCTTTCATAGTTTCTGGTGAGAAGTCTATTGTAATTCTGTTAGGTCTGCTTTTATATGTTACTTGACCTTTTCCCCTTACTACTTTTAGTACCAGTTGTCTTTATTCTATCTCTACCTTTAGTTTCTGAAACAATGTATCTCACTTATCCTGAAGCTTACCAAGTTACTTAGGATGACTGGCCAATGATCCTGATGAATATACCTCTCTGAATTCTCCTTCTCCCATACTTTTTGATTATAGGCATGTACCACCATATTTATGATCTGAACATAAGTCCTCATGCTTGCTTGGTGGGAACTTTACCACCTGAGCCATCTCCTCAGTCTCAAAAGAATATTTTGATGTATCCATGACTGTAAAACTACATCTTGCATCTATGACCAAATCTACTAAATAAACCAAACAAAGCAAACAAGCTAACAAAATAAAATAAAAATCTGAGCATCACTTAGCAATGAAGTGATATAGAGAATTTTTTTAAATCCATGCCCAAGTTTGAGATGCTCATTTAAGCTTAGGAGGTTAACAGGACCCATTGTCTTAACTATGGCTCACAATAGTCAATTGGTATGCCCCAAATGACCTTACAGTTGTACCACCAGACTGTAACCTAGTTCCACAGTGAAGGTGGTTGTGCCTGTAGCCTGGTGTACGGCATCAAGAAGATGAGTATCAATAAATGAATGCAATGGAGATAATAAAGATGCAGTTAAAGCAAGTACCTGGGACAAATAGGGAAAAGATTCATGAGAAGATCAGAAAGGGACTCCTTTGTCATACCAAATATGTGATTATTAAAGGCCAAAGGAAATCAATGAAGAATTTGTGATGAGGGACATGAATAAAGTCATGGTTTAAACAGCCAGGAAGTCAGCATCTCACAATATATGCCCATATATACATAGTATATGTGCATATATAATATAATATATTCATAAAATATCAGCCAAGACAATGTTATGCCAAGGCACATAAGAAATCAGAATAACGCCAACTGAAGACTTGAGAGAAGGGTTAACTGGGAGCATGTGCAATAAAGACAAATGCTGCCTCAGCTTTCACTGTGGTCTAAGAATCCGGAATGGCAAAATATATCAACCCTCTCAGTCTGAATGTCTGACCAGAAACAGGGACCAAAGGCCCCAGTGGGTTCCATAACCTGATCAAGCTCATGTTTAGTCATTGGCCAGATTGCATTTAGCTATTTGAAAAGTCGGCTCAACCCCTTCTCCAACATATCATGCCACCTCCTGCATATCTTATATATGCTTTCAAGTCTTGATATGCCACTCCATAAAGATGTGATACATGTTACAAGAAAAGGCAAAAATCCATGTCTCCAAATATTTCACTGAAAGAAGCACCTTTATAAGAAGTACTTTGTTTTTCAAATTCTTTCATATGCTTTCTTATTTTTATATTTATATTTTTTGTATATAGAATCTGTATACTGCCCCATTCCCTGAAAAAAGTAACCTCCATAAAAGATCCAGTCTTGCTGATCAAAGGTTCCTCAAAGCAGTCCACTGTTAATATTTCTCACCATTGTCATCTTAGACTAGATAACTCTTTGTGGGCGTCTGTCTTGAATCTTATAGGAAATCTAGCAGCATCCTTGATTTCCATCCATAAGACACCAATTGCTATGACAAAAACAACAACAAATAAAACCCCAAACAAAAAACACATCATCATCATCACCACCACCACCACCACCACCAACAACAACAACAAATCCAGTCTTCAAACACTGTAAATATTCCCACGGAGGGCAAAGCTCACTCCTAGTGGAGAATCACTAGTGGGATTAGAAGCATATTTTAAAGCTTGTGTTAATGAAGACATCTCCATTGAATTTTTCTTCTACAAGAGAAAGCAGATTCTGCCTCAATGTGCTGTTCTTCTGCATGGAGGAAAATTGGAGAAGAGTTAGAAAGATGATCAGGTACCACGTTTCACAGGAGTTTGTTCTCATGGGCTGTCCCTGTGTATAGACTGAACGGAGCAGCATAGAAGCAGTGATGGGGCCCCAAAAGTCTTCTGTGATTTTTCAACACACTCTTATAACGAACTGCCATCTTTGAACTTGGGAAAAACAGCCATGCCACTATCTTCTGCACATTTCAGCATCTAATTCACAAGCAGTCTAAACCAGTGAAATCAGTGTAGGAAAGAACTAAGTTCCCCATCACTAACATCCTTACTCTGTTAGGAAAGATCAAATGCATGGACCTTTATGTGCCTCTTTCTACACACTGATCATCTGCCTTGAGCTATGTCTGCTGGAGAGATGAGCCACTGATAAGACATGATATGCCACCAGTATGAACTCCATAGCCTTAGGTTTGGATATTAATCTGGACCCAAGGAAAGAAATAGGGACCTATTACACTTAAGGGTAACTGAAAAGATATTTGTATTCATGTGCCAAGAAGTCCCATCTGCCAACCAGGCTCCTGCCTTCCTTAAGTAAAAGCTTCATTCATGTCAGCTCTTCTGTTTACTCAGTCACAGGCTGCTTTCTAGTCTCCCATGCTTTACTGTATATTTATATTGAAAGAATACATTCTCAACAGCTTTTAGTTGCTTAAATTTGCTTCAAGAGTAGGCCAAGTCCAATCACTGTTACTTAATTAACACAATTGTGAAGACTTCAATCTAGCTACACAATAGCTTTCCTGACCTTGCAGAAGGAGGCAGGACTTCATTATTGAGTATATTGTTTCCTATAAACATATAAAACCCCTACAATAACAATCCCATCAGCCTAAATGAAGTTATCTGAGAACAGAATTAAACTCTAAATGACCCTTTGCTCTACTCTGTAGTCCGCTATTAATAATTCCTAATCTAATCAGTGTGGATAAATGCACTGAGGCTGGTCATGCTAGGCACAGGGCCAGCCTGGCCAATTGCTATCCGTCTGATTCATTCCAGTCCAGAGCTTGTCTGGAAAAGAGGCCTCTCTTGCTGAGAAGCCATTGCTTGATTTCCTCTTTTGTTATCTTTAACAGCAAAGTCATGTCCTTGTAACTGATAGACATGTTTCTTTGTAAATAACCCTGGAATGACTGATAGAGCTTTTGCCAGACAAAGGCAGCAAATAGCAAGGCATCACTCATGCCAAGCAGAGAGCACTGTGTCAAAGCTGACAAATTTATGGGAGATATAAGCTCACCTCTTGCACAAATATATACTTTCCTGCCAAATTCATCACATGCTTTAATGGTCCCATACTGCATTTGTCAGCTGTCTGTCCCTGTGCCTTGTTGCCTTTGCTGTTCTGTCAAGGATTGTTTGTTGAGATCATCTTACAGCCCCATTCTTCAGCAGTGAGGCCCAAGAAAGATCCATGATGACACCTGCATCGATCATATTTTACAGTCAACTATTTGACTGTTAAATCATTTCAACAATGCTTGTGCTTATTGCGTGTCTCCCAGTATCTCAATTATTAGACAGTAATGCCAACTTAAATCTTTGCTTTGTTGCTTTGAATTTTATTTCCTTCTTTTCATTTTCCCATAATCAAATGTGCTGTAGTACAGATTTGATTTCCTACTTCAGTAAAAAACATATGCAAACAGGAGAAAAGGTGACTTTGCCGGTTAACCCAGTGGGTTGTTTCCCACCAAACATGAAGGGAATAACAGCCTCATGGTGATTCTTGGTTAAGATTCTAGCTGCTAGAGGGAGAACTGGTCTTTAGGGTTGTGGTAAATAGTTGTTTCTTGGTATGGTAGTTGGACACAAAGATGTGCTTTCGAAAACTTTGGCAGTGCTTTTGCATATTCGTTAAATATTGAGAAGTTAGTAAAGGGACAAGATGACTCAGTAGTCATGTTTTTGAACTGAAAGACATGAACATGCACAAGGACAGCTCATACTGCTGGCATGAGTTAGATCTCTAGGGCCCTCCAAGGAAGGAGTGAATTCACCTTCTAAGATTGTTCTCTGATCTCTACATATGTACCTCAGCATGTGTGCATCTGTACACATGTGCACATATCATACACAAACACACACAGCATGCATGCATTCATGCTCACATGCAAATCACATACACAAACACACAGTCAGTACATCCACATATGTACTCTTATGCATATATCATACATAAATTCACACTCAGCACATGTACATCTTTACTCATGCACATATCATACAAAAACATATACTCAGCACGGGTGCATCTGTACTCACATCACACACAAACACACACATAGATAATAATAAAAATAAAATTAAAAGTTGCTAAATGCATTACATGTATAGTATAAATATTTAGGGTCTGAATTCAGTTTTCTTCCGTGAAAGTCTATATTACCTATAAATCCTTAGGTTTCTCCCTATAACTGTCACATGTTCTACACTGGCATTATAATCAACAAGCACTTAATGGATGATTTCAAATCATCCCTACACAGTTTCAAAGAAAACCTTCAGGGTCTCACATTCCTTACCTTTCCCTTCTCTACAGAATGCTTTGACACAGATTCCAAAGACTTTATGAGGGAACAAAAGAGGTTGGAACATCAATCAAGAGAGACAGAGTACTTCCTTGGCTTCTTAAATTACCCTTGGCATGTCACAGTTTCATTCCGTGTCTGTGGAAGTGTGCAGATAAATGGAAACATGCAGACTAAAAGTTATTGGAAACACCTGGATGTGTGGGCTTTCCAGAAACCCTCAACAGATAGTCACCTTCTAGTCTTGGTTAGCACTTAAGTATATGATAGCACTGGCTGCAAGGGAGTGTGTGAGAGAGAAAGTGTTTAGTTTCAGTATGTGTGTTAGAGACAGGTCAGAAGGTAGCATTTGGGAATGAGCATGGAACTGTCAAAGTCACCATTGCAGTCTGATAAGCTAAAGACAAATAAATGCACAAAATTACTATGTATAGAATATTCATAATGTAATTATTCAAATCAGCCTTTAAACCATATATTCTCACTGCAATTGTGTGGGAATTATCCATGGAGCTTGTAGCCATTGGGGGAAGGCCAGCATCAGGTCATTTAAAACTTCTGTGACTCCAGTGACCAGATAAGGTTGAGAGTTTCTGTGTCAAAATTGCAGATTTCACTATAAGAGAAAACAATGGAAATATGGATATTTGTAGCTTTTATGCTTGCAAATGTGGAATTAGAAATCAAATGAAGGCTTACCAAAGAGTTAGATTTGGGAAAATGTGCTAATTCCTTAATTTTGAGTATGAGTGACAATCACTGGACAGAAGCTGAAAAATTATATTTTTATATAATTATATTTTTAAATTATGTATTTGTACTTTTAAATCGTATTTTAAAAAACATATTAATTCAAGATGGGTTCAGTTAAAGTAGTGCTTGCTTTACACCCAGGAAGCCTTGAGGTCAATTATCAGTATCACATAAATTGTTGTTCTGGAATACATCTGTAATCTAAGCTTATAGTGTAGGCACTTGGGAGATGGATGCAGGGGACCAGAAGTTCAAGGTTATCCCCTGCTATATAGTGAGTTCTGGAATAACCTGAGTAACAATGAGACCCTCAATAAAACAGAAGATATTTGTTGACAAATTAACACTCACTAATGATTGATTAGCATTAAAAGTAGGTGTCACATCCATATGTGTAAAAAATGTTGGTATTGTTACATAATCCTAGCCCTACTAGCTTATTATGCTGGAGTCTAGAGTAAAGACTTCTCTTATGTTTCAGTTCTCTTATGGTTCAGAAAGGACTGACCTTGCCTCAGAGGCTTGATGTATGGAGTGACAGAGATGACCTTGGTAAAGCATTCAGGTTAATGTCTGGTGCATAGATAGTACTGTCCTGAGGCCAAACTGTAGTGCTACTACTTAAATGCTACTAGGGAAATTTGGGATCTTCCTTTAGTTTTCTTGTCTTGTTAATAGAAGTATAATCAAGAACAGATGTAGAAGAATGCTCAAGGAAAATTTTATTTCCTTGACAGGTAAACTGTAAATATTGTCAACTCCCTAGAAGGGTGAGTAAAGAAGGGAGCAAAAGCAAGCCATGCTGCTTATAAGCACCTGCATGCAATCAGGGTTGGGGTGCAGATCCAGAGGAGCAGAGCAAAAAGGGCCAAAGTCCCAGATATAGCTTACATGGGTGCTGGCCAACATCCGAAGAAAGATACAGAAGACAGAGGAAAGGAATTGGCCTAAGACAGTCATTGTTCATCGTGTTCCTTTGAATACACTCATTTATAAGCATTCATATTCATAGAAGGAATTAGAAGAAATTGAGTTGAAAAAAAAAACCAAGTGATAATTCAATAACCACTATTGTATGACACTTGTAATTAACTACTATTCAACCATCCAAGACTATAAAAGACATGACAATGATGCTTGAGGGACTTAAGGTATATATGACTAAAATAGTTAATTAGGAAGGCAATAAATTTTGATGAAATTTGGGAGCAGCAACAATTTCTCAGAAAATCTGCTTCCACAGGAGACATGTTCATTTTCTTCAAAGCATTTGATCCTGGAGTGTGGTGAATAAAATAATTCCCAACACCCTTTCAAGGTTTACTGCTTCTCAACACTTGCTACTCAAATAAATAAATAAATAAATAAATAAATAAATAAATAAATAAATAAAAATCCTCAGGGAGACAAAATTCAGACATCATGGAGAAGCAGTGTCCTTTTCCTTCCACTGAGATCACTGACTTGCATATCAGTTCCCTTGGTGTGCTGTGACAGAATCCTTGACAGAACAACACAGGGGATGAAAGCTTTGTTTCAATTCATTGTTCCAGGGGATTTCAGCCCACCATGGCGAGGAATGCATGGATTTCGAAGCAGCAGCAACAGCAGCATGCAAAAGACTTTCTTTATCTGACAACAGACCAGCCTGGAAAGATTGTAAGTCCCAAACCAAGTGTCAGGCTCCAGCCAAAGACCTGCCTCTTATGACATGCTTCCAACCACCAGATCCTACCTCCTAAAGTATGCACAGCTTCTGCAATGGTGGACTTCATCTGTCAGCTTGGAAGCATCCAGAATCACCTGGGAGGTGACCTCCGGAAATGCCTGGGTGTGTGTGGGGAGGGGTTGTCTTGACTACACTAATTGATGTGGGAAGACAATCCTAATTTTAGGCTCCATAAGTGAAGACAGATAGCTGAGCACTAGCCATGTGTGCGTCCATTTGAGAACACAATGGGAACAGTTGCTCAAGTTCCCACCACCATGACTTCCTGTCATAATGGAGTGTAACCAGGAACCATGAGCTAAAGAGCTCCTTCCTCCTTAAGTCCTTTTACTTGGGATCTTTTATCACACCAGCAGAAAAGAACTGAGACAGTTACCCAACAAAGTACCACAAACTGTGAAATAGCATTGAAAATATTGCCCAAGAGGAGCTATTCTATATTCAAATTGCAACAACTTGTTTGTGAAATATCACTAAAGATGTCATATATCTCTTGTACAAAATGTCTTAAGGCAAAGCAGAAAACTCATTTGATAAAAAGTGAAGTCCGTGAGAAATTGAGTATCACCATGTCCATGTGGTCTAGCCTGGCCCCAGATCATCTGTTCTTCCTTTTCACGAGGTCCAGCAGATCTGCTTCCATTTCCTGACTTCAGACATCATTTACATAAGAGATACCTTTGTGTTCCCCTCTTGTGAGCAGAGATGGAACACGTCATAAATGCTTGTTGATTGATCCAAACACTCCATGGGAAGAAGCCAATCCATTCTTCTGGGCATTTTTAGGCTTACCAAACATACTGTGGCTTCCTGATGTCACTGATGTATAAAACCTGCTTTCTTTCTTGCTCACAAGCTTTGGATGACTAGTGTGGCTTTGTTTATAAAAGGTGTCCAGAAGGACCTTTTTATTTTGGCAAGTATCTGAGATGCAAAGGACATAAATCAGTACTTTTGTCAGGTTCCATCTGGACACATTGGTGGCACTGACACCCCAAAAGCCCTGCTGGGGCCATCTGTCACCATGTAGACACATAACCTGCTGAGGAAAGTAGAGCTTCAGATAAGCTTGGTGGCCTGCTTTTATGTATAGAGAACCCAGGCCAGTTTTCCTCTTTAGATTAAAACTATTAGGATATTTCTCTTTATATTATGGAGAATGGAATTTCTGAAATAATTTCACATCTATTAAAGCTTATTTGTTTCCAAAATAGCTCCTTATCATTTAAATATTAGCACATAGCAAAAGGAACATTTACTACTTTACTACTACTACTATAATTATTATATTGATTTTCCTTTCAATTCTAAGTATTTCTTTATGAATGTAGAGAAAGACTTTAGAATAGATTGATGTTCATATATAAACATAGATATATGCATATACATACACATACACATATACATATACATGTATATGGCATGTCCTGTGTGAATCCATAGGTTGAAAATTGCTGCATCTTTCCTGAAAAAAGCTGCCAAGTTTTGCAAACAATGGCTTTTTCCTCAAACACCACAGGATGACTACTAACAACACAAGTGAAAGCAGGAGCAAACCTCTTACACTTTTGTTTTTATTTTCTTCCTGGCCTTAAGATGCTCATTTTAAATGTTCTTATCTCTAGAAGTTGTTGAAGAATAACTGTGGAGTTTGCTTGTAGTCTTCCCGGGTGACTAATGTATACCCAACAACCTACACTATAGAAAGACCCAAATATAATCATTTTATTTTAATTCCTGTCTCAGGAACATAGGATCTGTGTAAATACACACCTCGTGTCATCCACATCAGGCTATGAGTTTTCTTTCTCATATACATTTTTTGTTCTCTCTTTTAGACAAAAGCTACCAGCAGAGGGGAAGAAGCTACCATTTACTAAGCAGAGTATACCCCACTCTGTACTACACTCTGTACTACGCTCTGTACTACACTCTGTACTACGCTCTGTGGATTACTAACAAACTCCTGACATATTTACAGATGAATGATACATAAGAGGCCTGAGTCATTCACACATGCAGGTATAAACACAAATAGCCCTTTGGGAATATTTTTCCTGCTCTCAGTTTGTACTTGTCATGTTGCTAAACAACACAAATCTGAAGAATGTCTGTGCTGCAAAGCTTAGCATGGACCTATGCTCCTAGCCATCGTGTGGGCCTGTTGGACTCTTCTAGCTCTCACCTTCCTCACACCATCATGTATATCTGATCCTTCCTAGTTCCACAACCCTAACTTAATCTTCTGAGACTTCCTTCCCACATGCCACCAGCTAGGTCCACTCTTTTCCATTCCATAGGCATGGCTGGCTCCTCTGGGACTTTATCTTTTCGACTGCCTTACCAGGCAGGTCCCACTACTACTTAACCTGCCTAGTAGCCTGCCTCTCCTCTGGGACCTCCCTCATTCATCAGGTAGACTCTGCTACTTCCTACAATATAGGCAACCCATCTCCTCTATTATCCTGCTTCCCTATGACAGTGGATAGGCATCTGTCTGCCTCATTCCATAGGCCTGTTAGCCTTTATGGTATTTTACCTCCAAGTACTGTTAGACCACTATGTTTCCTCTTGAATCTTCCATCCCCAAGTCTCAGACTAGGTACATACCCTCTTGGGGTCTCAGTTTCTAGGAAGGCATTGTCCCCACCAAACCCATAGGTCTTCCAGTCTTCTATATACTCATCTTCTCAAGATCTTCAACTCCCAACTGTCAACTGACCAGATGTAGGGTTGTGGTCCAGCATTTGCTCTGACACATGGCATGGCTGCTTGGGGAGATGGGACGAGGGGAGTTTGATTGCACTTATACCATGGGTCAGAAATCTGAGATGTGAGTAAGCCAGAGCTGGCTTGAGGGGTCCCCAGGTTTGTGACAAGGCCAGGGCCATGGGGTTCTCAGGCTCTTGGACACCCTGGCTACTCTGGGCATCATGGAAGAGTCAATGGAGTTGGGGACTGTCAGGCTGGGGACATCGTCTAGCCCAGGGCCTGGAGGTAGGGGTGGGTGGAAAGGGGAGCTCCTGCTATCCCACAGGGGATAGTCCTTGACTTGATGGTAGCACGCTTGGTCACAGTTGTTTTGCGGAGCACACAGAAGCCTTCTATGGGGGTCTAGACTGCTGCTCTCTAGGTGAAGGCCTTCTCCATGGCTTCCGATGGCGGATCTCAATGAAAAGGGCCAGTCTTTTGTTCCAAACAGTTTATTGTCATCGTAGAAAGTAGATGCATAAAACCATACCCCACTTCTCAGGGTGGGCCTGAGATTAAATGTCTTTTGCAGAGAGGAATGTCTGGGAAGGGAAGCTTTGGCAATGCCCCCTGGGCCTCTAGGTAACTCATTAGCATCGAGAGGATTCTGTTTTGAGCCTACTTGACTGTGGTTGTGTTTCTTTTCTTATTGTCTTGGTCTAAGATATTAGGGATGCCTCATATACATGTGTAAGGGCTTGTGGGAGTTTTCCTTACACAATTGATAGCCACAAATCTATGGGGGGTTGCTGCAGCTAGTGACAAGGGCCTAGTGCTGGGAGCAGGCAAAAGCTCCTACTTTCCCTTCAGAGTCTCCAGGGCTTCAAGACTTTTGTTCGATCTTACCAAGCTTCCTCTCATGGTCCACGGCCCCACAACCTGAGATTACACAAGATAAAACAATGAGAAATAGAAAGTCACAGCATAAGGCTACAGAGGGGAGGACTAGGGTGCTGAGCCGAAAAGGTGTCTGTTCACACAATGTTGAATTCTCAAGGCTAGAGATGGAACCTGCAACTCTTGTTATAAGGTCTACAAAAGAAAACAACTTCGTAACTCTCTTACAAGTTAATCCTTTCCTGGACATTATAGATATCTACACTGAACTAAAAGTCATTTGCTCAGAAAGAAAGAAAGAACTAACAAACTACTTACATCTGATGAAAAATTCTCAATTCAGTTACAAAAACAACAACAACAACAACAACACCCCAAAGACACATGCCTTTGCTCTCTGATTCATATTTCCCATGGTAATGAAACCCAGCAAGCATGACCTGGAAGAACCCCCAGACAAAGAATTAAAAGAAAGACTAGAACTATGTTCAAACAACTCAAAGAGCATATGAGTATAGACAAAGAGAACAAAAACAAAGCGATGAATGAAATATGGAAGTCAATCAAAGATATAAAAAGAGAAGTGCTTTCTACATGGAAAACAGATTGTTTCCATATCCTTCTGGTAGGATGGAAGGTTTAAAGGCAAGGGTGCGTAGCATTAGTGATTCCATAAGCCAATTCAGACTTCAGCTCATTGTTTGAGATCAGAAAATTTATACCTGAGTGTACAATAGTTGTGGCAAGAATGTTTCAATTAATTTAGTCTTTGATGTCTTAACTGGGGATTACAAATGCCCCAAAAATGTCAATGTCACAGCAGTTGCAAGTCTTCCATTACTCCTTTCACCCTTGGCAAATTTATGTGGTCTTATTACTGTAAACTCAATTCTCCTGAAAATTCCATGAAAGTCAACTCTTTTCCTTCTTTAACCATTTATATTCACTTTGGATTATCACACTGAAAATAGTGATGTGAAGAATGCAGACTCTGCTGATGGATGCATAGTTCCATCATATGACCTTTGAGAAAGAATTTGTTTCTACATCACATGGTGAGTGATGTTCCCTTGAACTTGACTTTTTGCCAAGAACTTTTACTGCCAGATTTTATTTATAGTTTCACCCTTTTCTGGAACATCGTTGCCTTTTCTAGAATATACTTTCTGAATGCATAGCAGTTAATATGAAAATATTTACATATAACTGTTGGCCAAATCCTTCAGTTTACATAATTAGCTGCTGAAAATACTAGCCTGTTAAACTTATTTGGAGGGCTTTCACCTGGTAGATTTAATTATTGAAACACACTTTGGCCCATTACTAGAACCGTCTTGAGATATCAGGCCGTGGTTGGATGATCTCCCAAACAGCTGTGGGAAGGCTCAATCTCATCAGATGACAATCTGCTGTCATGGAATATACTGCTTGGGGATTCTACATCACTCACTGGATTTAGTGCCATCGCCGACATTTTTATTCAACTCCTTTCAGGAAGTTGAAAATACAACATTGCAGAAAACAATAAAATGTATATGATATGATACTTGATTAAAAAATTTAAACCTTTGTCAATTCCATGCTAGGACACTCAATTTTCATTTTGAAACATATGCATAGATACGAGTTGGAATTAAAAGGCTAAAGAAACACCAGAGATATACTTCTCTGGAATTGTAGATATTAATAGCTTTCTATTTTGTTCTTCTATCCACCTTTTACCTGGATTTCAAATCTAATAGAATATTCTAAATTATGTTGAACATAACCAAAAGGCTACTAATTTGGCTGAGATCTGTTCTCAAAGTAGGGTCGTATTAAAGAGACAAGGATACAGTGTTGTAGCTCAGACTGAACTGGATGTCCTCTAGACATTTCCACTCACCACCCCTTGTGTGTATGTGTGTGTGTGTGTGTGCGTGTGTGTGTGTGTATGCATCCGTATGAGAGAGAGACAACTTGGTGCAATATATCACTTGCATCTAGCATATAAGGAAGCTTTTTTTTATTTTCAGGTGAAGTTTGGCAATTATAGTCATACATATTTAAGAAAAGAACTTAAAATGGCTTATATATCATGGTAAATTAAACTTTCCTGCAAAACAATAGCTTTATGAGCTAAGATTAAATAAGATAATTATAACTGAATCAGAAACACATGGCTGCAACTTTTCTCCACATACAAAGGAGACTAATAGGGGCAAGAGCTAGAATACGTATGGAGTAATTTTCATAGGCCTCAGCAGTGGAAAAACACTTTCTCAAATCTCAAGGCTGTCAATTCTAATCAAATGTATTTTTTAGTTTCATTATCTGAATCTACAAATATCTAAGAAATCAGTGTAAAATGAAAATTTTAACAAATTTCAAGCAGAAGTAGTTTACAAACACAATCTAATTAGAAAATTCACTAAGGCTAGTGTATAAATGGAAACTCACTCAAGACAACCCAAAACTTGGTGTCTAATTTTAAAGTATTTTTAATAAAAAGAGAATACTTGAGATTGAATAACAGTTTTAACAAATCAATTATTGCTTAAGACTTTCCCACTAATTAAGTCCCCAATGGATCTACAACGCAAAAAAGAATACAGTGAGTGTTTTAAAACCTCTTTCATTCCCAATGAAGAGAGACGACAACTCAGAAAAATCGCAAAGGTGGGCCTGGGCTACAGCTGGCATCCCCAAACTGAACAATGATCTCAGGAGATGAGGTCTCAGAGTCACAGTGACATGTTCTTTCTGCAGCTCTGTGTCATGTGACATGTGGAGCAGGCATGTACTTGTCCAACCATTGAGACTCTGCCCTTTCATCCACTCCCCAGTGTATGACAGGACACAGCCTAGGCACAAAATGAACACTGGTCCATATCTGGAGCTGGGAGGAACTAAATTGATCAGGGGTTTGTTACATACATGTAAGTCTAGTGTTCCATAGCAAGTCAAAATTCCTCTCCCAGTTCCCTGGGAAATTCCAGTAGCATAATCTGTCTCATTAGGGATCCAAATTGGTAGAATTATATAAAATCATATATAAAATCATATAGTCAAAAAAAGTGAATATGTGCATGACCAGGAGTGGATGCATTTGGAGTTCACGTTTATAGCTTACTGTTCCAGAATGAAGACAGCTACACATATTTGACCCTCTTCATGGGTCCATGACCTATCCTCCTGGGAAGCTGAGGAAGCTCTCTAACTGCTTAGAAATGTGGTGCAGAATACACTGCTGGGAATGAGGTTCCCAGCTTTAAGCACAGCTTTCACTTTCTGCCATGTCAAATGCTCTTGCCATCCAGCTCGACACCAGGACAGAGCTCAAGCAGAGCTCACTACAAGACTCATGTAAAAACAAAGCCAGGGGTTCAGCCAGCTGCCTTGCTTGATCTCCCTGCTAGTTACCAGCACTGACAGTAGCCTCAATGGAGGACTTTCCAGCCTCCAACAGACACATCTCAGGCACTCAGTGCTGCCCAAGTAGCAGGCTTATGAGTTTGAAAAGTCAATTGCTAGCATTTCAAGCCATTAATTTAGAGTGATTGTTTAACAATAGCCATAATACCCACTATCTTGCATAATAATTATACAATATGAATTGAATATATTATGCATAGATTATTGTGTAATTCTCATATGGAAATTATTAGTAGAAATAATACTTCATATTTCTTAAACACCATATATATCCAGGTAATATATAATTTGCTTTACCTGTATATTTCCATTAGTTTCACATTTCTTTGTTTGATAATTTGTTTGCTGTCTCATTCAGTAGACAGTAAGCACCAACTGCTGTATCCCAATGGCCTAGTATAATGTCTGACATATAAATGGACATGTGAGATAAATTAACCTACTGTGCAATTCATTTCTAAGATTTTATCAGATGAAGTTTTCCAACTCAACTCCTGAAAAATGTGCACCGAAGATGAAAGCCACAGATGGAGAGAAGTGAGGGCTCAATTTACCAACTCATGTGAACACAGTGGCATTATTGAAAATCGTTTGGATTCGAATGGTAAAGCTGTGTCTAAACCCATCCATGGAGTTTGCTGTAGTCAACTATACCTGCTTCATGATGACTAAATAAAACAGTCTAAGCACCCCTGCACATTTGTGCTACCAAAGAGAGAGGATTTGAACAGGGGAAGTTGGCTTCTACCTTACCCCATGAACCAGAATCTCACCCTCAACTCATGTCTGTGCCATCTTCCAAGTAGAACCATTATTCACTGAAACAGTTGATGAATGACTTCACAGATAGACTATCCTTTTTTTTTTATTAGAGTAGATATATTTTTTATTTACATTTTAACTGTTGTCCCCTTTCCTGGTTTCCCACCTGAAAACCCCTTAACCCATCCCCCATCCCCTTGCTCACCAATCTACCCACTCCCACTTCCCTGTCCTAGCATTCCCCTATACTGGGGAATCTAGTCTTCTCAGGACCAGGGACCTCTCCTCCCTTTGATGTCCAACAAGGCCATTCTCTTCTGCATACATATCTGAAGCCATGGATCCCTCCTTGTGTACTCATTGGTTGGTGGTTTAGTCCCTGGGAGCACTGGGGTTACTGGGTAGTTCACTTTGTTGTTCCTCCTATGGGGCTGCAAATTCCTTCAGCTCCTTGGTTCCTTTCTGTAGCTCCCCCATTGGGGACCCTGTGCTCAGTTTAATGGTTGGCTGAGAGTGTCCCCCTCTGTATTTGTCATACACTGGCAGAGCCTCCCAGGTGACAGCTATATTAGGCTCCAGTCAGCAAGCACTTGTTGGCATCCACAATAGTGTCTGGGTTTGGTAACTGTATATGAGATGGATCCCTAGGTGGAGCAGTCTCTGGATGGTCTTTCCCTCACTATCTGCTACATACTTTGTCTCTGTATCTCCTGTGGGTATTTTGTTCCCCTTTTAAAGAAGGACCGAAGTATCCATACTTTGTTCTTCCTTCTTCTTGAGTTTCATTTGGTCTGTGAATTGTATCTTGGATATTCCAAGCTAGAAAATATAATCCTGAGTGAGGTAACCCAATCACAAAGAACATGCATGATATGTAATCACTGATAAATGGATATTAGCCCCAAAGCATGGATAGACCACCTTAAATCATTTCTTAAATGAATATAACCTGATCCCTGTGGGCTGAGAATGATGACAATCACTCAAGTCAAATAGCTCTGACCATAGCAGAAAATCTGTATCCAAATAATTGTGTCTACAATTCATTCCTTGGTGCAACAGAACTATCAACTCTTAGCTTAGCTACTATGGAGGTAAAAATCCTTCGGTGATGTGAGGGACATTGAGTTACAATGCTTTATTACAATGAACTCCAATGTCTAAAAATTGTACTTATTTTGGGTTTGTACCACAGTAAGAACCAAGATTTTAAGCTAAAAACAAATCAAACAAGCAAAAAGACTTTATCTTTTTATGTTTATTTAATAACATGTCCATCATTTTTGTGATTGGTATGAAAATACATGTTGTGTTGAATATAATAAAAAATAAAAATTTAAAAAAATAAAAAAGAAAAGAAAGTGGGAACAATTATACATCCATGGGTGGACAGATAAATTCCTGACATGCAAAAGCAGTGCCTAGTTATTTAGATAGAAAGAGAGGAGGCTCTACACAGTATAATATGAAAAACCATGAAAATGTGTGCTAAGGAAAAGAAGCCAGGTGCACAAGTTCACCTAATATATGATTCCATTTATAGGAAATGGTCATTTAGGCAAGTTCATAGAGAAAGGATGCAGATAGGAAGGGCTATTGGTATACTTGTAGGTTTGTGTGCTTAAAAAATGTTTAAAGAAAATTTTCATATAATATTTTGTGATTATAATTATAGTGAATTATTCATGAGTTCAAAAAAATATAATGCCATGTGGCATTATCAGGAGTTTTTGTTTTTTGTTTTTTTCTTACGGACACCAAAGCATGCTGCACTTAAAGTAAAATACATAAGTAATGCGATGCCATTTAGGACCTTCACCCTTGTGCAGGTCCTAAAAGGACAGCTAAACGGAGGGTCTGGCTTAAGACTCGACTTGAGTTTTGGATGGAATCTGTCAGGCAGGTACTTTCAGTAATAGTGATCACAGCCATTAAATATTTCATAGAGTCAGCCACAGGCAATAGAGTCTACTCAAAGACTTTGCTACTGACTGCAGTGATTCGAGAATCCTGGAAGAGTATTATATTTATGATATGGTGCAAGACACAGGCAAGCTATAAGTGATTTGGGTAAAGGGGAGAGATGGAGAGCAAACCCTGCCAACAGGACCCAAGGTCATGCATCTCTTAGCAGCCTGTTTATTAAGGTGAAAGTTTATGTGAGAGTCAAAGTTTAAATGGTGCAAAATGAATAAACTACAATAACAACCATAGACCTATACAACTGGGCCTTCAAAGGGGGGATTCTCATCTGTGCTGATACTGTTCACACTGTATTGGGCCCTATTTGTGTTTCATTGCAGGAAACCGGATGCCTAGAGAACAGGGGAAGGGAGCACAGGGGCTGTTTTCAGCCATCTGCATGTGACATTTTGAAGCCCTACCCTTCTCACTAAATGACAACGGTTAATCATCTTGTAGCTGCAGGTGCAATATGCCAATAGTATCAAGACCATGCAGGGATTGTACCCGCCTAAGGGTACCACTTGGATGCCCACTTCTCTGAAGGTTTCCTCAAAAGAAATTTTCAGATGCCAACACTGATAGGGAACAAAGAAAAACACACAAAGGCTTTAAAAAGTCACAGACAGTCCTCCTGTAAATAGGACAGAACCCTGACTGCCTATAAGGGGTGAGGCTATGCTAGAAGGAACACAGATGAGAGACCACGGGAGCCATATTTCTCTAGTGAATTCTAGGTAAAAATTTCAAACTGATGCTAAAGAGGAACTGAGTACACAATGTATTTCAATTTCCATTATTTTGATAAGTCCACATTTCACAGAGGGCTTACCTTTGGCTTTTGTTTAATTAGGACCGTGCTTTGTGATTGACAGTTAATAATTTTTCTCACGTCGAACCGGTGAAGCCCTAACATAGTGATGTCTCTTTACTGTCAACTAGCTGCTGTCCAAGGTGATGTGTATGCCAGTGGGCTGATTGATCGTCGTCTTCAAGTGAAAGCTGTCTAGAAGAATTAAGGTTCTGACAAAGCAGCAGTGCGTATGTAGCACTTCTTTCTCCCTGTGATGCCAAGGAATGTGAGAACCCTCTCTAGCTTTGGCCTGGAGTCATACAGCTACTTGAGGCTGTCACTTGCATTGAGCTTGAAAATCCACATCTTAATAAACTGCAGTATTTCTTAGACTTTGATGGCGTGTGTGAGCATGATGACAAGTGTTTTCATAGTGAGATGTGAATGGTTGGGCTTTGTTAAAGCCGTGGACTCCTTTTGTCTAAAACAAGCTCAGGCAGTAAACAGGAAGGAAAGAATTCAGTTACTCACAAGCTGTTTTCATACAAGGGTCTCTTTTTAAAGGAGTGATTATTAGGGCACCCAAATTAGACTTGTGCAAATGAAAGGGTTGTTGTTAATTAATTGGGCCCTGACTAATAAGTATGATGGGTGCTGGGTTTCATCTAGACTAACAAAGTTGGATCAAACGATAAAACAAAAGTAACAATAACAACAAAATTCCCACTGCTCTTTTGATCTTATTTATCTGTTGGTTCGTTATTTTGCAGTACGAGGGTTTGTCCACTCTAGGCAAGTCCTCTACCACCGAGCTGTACCTCCATCTCTTACATTTCTGGTGGGAGGAATAAGATACTACTTTTTAAGTAAATGATGTAAAGTAACTGCCTGGTTGCCTTTTTCATTGTTTAGCTAGATTTTGAGGCATCATTAAACTTAACAGCCAATGTCTTTATCTGAGAAAATAATCAGCAAGTGTATTAATTAGTTCATTGCTTACACTTTTACTGCAAATTCAATGATTTGTTGATTTTAAGTTAGATGCCTGTCCTCATTAAAGCCATTAATACTCTAAGTAAATTTGTCTTACAAAATCCATACATATTTGGGGATTACACACATTTTGCTTTTTATTATGGGGCCCTTGGGCTATGAGCATTTCTTTATTGCAAGCATCTAAAATTACAAATGAAGTTTTTAGGTGTATTAACAAATGGCTCCTTTATGGCTGATAATGGAAATGAAGGAAGGATGTGTGTGAGGGACAGAGCCATCATCAGAGCCCTCCACATAGTCTCACCTCTTTGTGTTTGGTAGATATGTCTTCTGAAGCTGGGCCTCAGATCAGCACAGCTGGGATCTAAAGCACAGGTGTCACTGGCACTCACTTAATGCCAGGATATGCAGGACTCATCACTGTCAGCCTGCCTTCCAAATGAGTGCCCTTTCGTCACCCCTCTAACAATAGCACCGGGGTGGACTCCATGGAGTGGTCTCCTTCCAAATGGTTTCTTTAGGAGTCTTAGATATGATGTGGCAGCAATGCTTACATCAGTTTAGAAAGTTCAGTGATCTTGTGATTTCTGTCTCCCATGGGACACTCAATGGTAGGCTCAGGACTAGTTCTGCAAAGCCATGGACCCTTCCTTCGACCTCGGACCCAATAACAAAATGCCATAATCTCTCTTCAGAGACATTTTGGAGCAGAGCTGTTCAGATGTTGTATGATGGAGAAGGAGAAGAGGATAACAAGAAGAACTGTCAAGGAGCAATTCACCCTCTACTTGAGACCCTCGTCCTCTGTCACTCAGTCTAATCCTTCACGGGGATATCACACCAGATGCTTTCCACAGGTGGAATTCTCTATGAGTTTATGTTCCAGTCAGATTGAATTAGGATCTACTAGAGAAAAACAAAATCTGGGGATTCAATTTATATTCTAACAGTGTTGCTGGCTATAGAGGTTTGGGTGAGAAATATCTCTCAGACCCTCTGATCTCTGAATATTTGGTCCCTAGATGGAAGCACTATTTGGAGGTTGAGGTGGTACATATTTTTCTGGAGGAAGTGCCCACTAGTGACTGGCCTTAAGATTAAAAGCCTCATGCAACTTCTAGTTTGCTCTCTCTGCTTTATACTTGTGATTGAGATGTGACTAGCAGCCAATGTCTTCACTCCAAGATGGATTCTTATCGCTCTGGAATTATAATCCAAAATACATGCTGCCTTCTATAAATTGCTTCTCATTGCACTTTATCTTAGCAATGGAAAACTCACTCATTAGCCCTGCTTAAGTCAAAGAACCAGTTCAGAAATGAATCTGTGGCACCAAGAAACTCAATAGAAGATCAGAAACAGACAGAATTTCAAATGGTCACTGGGACCTGAAGCTGACAGAGTCCAGTCCCACAGCCACACTGACCAATGTGTGTAATCCCTATTTGTTAATTGTCAATTTTTTAAACAAATTCTATATGCAAAAGACAGAATATGTACACATGTGTAATACAAATGACTCAACATATTGACATAGAATTAACAGCCAGTATCATTTAACCTTTCATACTTGTGGAGGCTAGAATTTAAAGATTAGAGGTTCAATATGGTCAGGTTCATATGAGAAACCCTACTAGGCTACAGCCTAGTGGGATTCCTCATCATAATCCCACACTGTAGAGAAGGGTGAGACAGGTCTCTGGATCTCCTAAATCTTACACATGAGCATTCTTCTCTGACCTGCATATCACCACAGACTCCCATCTCCTCTTACAATCAACTCAGGGGCAAGAGCTTTAACATGTGAACTCTAAGATGGACATAAACATCTGATCCACAATACCTAGTCTCAGTCTGTTCATGATCTGTCCCTCTGTCCTGATCACCATGATTATCTTTCAGTCTGCCACACAGCATTCCTAAAATGCCTTTCCTGCTTAGAATCTTTTCTTTTCCAGAAATTTGTGTACGTTTCCAATGTTTTCCAGCTGATTTAAGATTTATATCCTCTGGTTTCTTTAGACACTAAACAATGTCATCTACTTCCCATGGTGGGCACCAAAGTCAGAGCAGCACATAGTCTCCACACAAGCTTAGTGTCAATACAGAGCTTTCTGCATTCTTGAACCCACCCAGCCTTTAGCGTAATGTGGTGTTGGTCCTACGGAGCACAGAAATTAGCCACATTAACTTTTAAAAATCATCTATTTGAGGGGCTGGAAAGATGACACAACAATTAAGAGCATTTTTTCTGCTCTTATAGAGGACCCAGGTTTATTTCCCTAAATCCACACGATGAGTCATAATTATCTGTAACTCCAGTTATAGGACATTAAAAATCCTCTTTTGGCCTCCCTGGGCACCTGGCACATACCTAGTTCATGTAGATACTTGAGGCAAAAGATGCATATACACAAAAATAAAAGTAATAAAATATAAACCTTTAAAAGCATTTTATTGGTTTATTTTCTGATATCTAGAATTTTCATACCACTACAGGCTATACAAACATGGTATGTGATAAAATTACTCCTTTAAACAGCTCCCAGTCTCACTGAGAAGGCAAGAAACACAGGCTTTTTTAATTTTTTTTCATTTTTTGATATATTTATTTTTTACATTTTAAATGATTTCCCCTTTCCTGGCCCCCCACTCCCAGAAAGTCCCATAAGTCATCTTCCCTCACCCTGCTCCTCCATCCAACCCTTCCCACTTCCCTGTTCTGGTATTGCCCCACACTGCTGCACTGAGCCTTTCCAGAACCAGGGGCCACTCCTCTGTTCTTCTTGGGCATCATTTGATATGTGGATTATGTCTTGGGTATTCCAAGTTTCTAGGCTAATATCTGCTTATCAGTTAGTGCATACCATGATTGATCGAGACTGGGTTATCTCACTTAGGATGATGTTCTCCAGCTCCATCCATTTGTCTAAGAATTTCATGAATTCATTGTTTCTAATGGCTGAATAGTACTCTATTGTGTATATATACCACATTTTTTGTATCCATTCCTCCGTTGAGGGACATCTGGGTTCTTTCCAGCTTCTGGCTATTATAAATAGGGCTGCTATGAACGTAGTAGAGCATGTATCCTTATTACATGCTGGGGAATCCTCTGGATATATGCCCAGGAGTGGTATAATGGGGTCCTCCAGTAGTGTCACGTTCAGTTTTCTGAGGAATCGCCAGACTGATTTCCAGAGTAGTTGTACCAACTTGCAATCCCACCAGCAGTGGAGGAGTGTTCCTCTTTCTCCACATCCTTGCCAACACCTGCTGTCTCCTGAGTTTTTAACCTTAGCCATTCTGACTGGTATGAGGTGAAATCTTAGGGTTGTTTGGATTTGCATTTCCCTAATGACTAATGATGTTGAACATTTTTTAAGGTGCTTCTCAGCCATCCAAAGTTCTTCAGGTGAAAATTTTTTGTTTAGTTCTGTACCCCATTTTTAATAGGGTTATTTAGTTTTCTGGGGTCTAACTTCTTGAGTTCTTTGTATATATTGGATATTAGCCCTCTGTCAGATGTAGGGTTGGTGAAGATCTTTTCCCAATTTGTTGGTTGCTGATTTGTCCTTTTGATGGTGTCCTTGGCCTTACAGAAACTTTGTAATTTTATCAGGTCCTATTTGTCTATTATTGATCTTAATCAAGCATAAACTATTGATGTTCTGTTCAGGAACTTTCCTCCTGTACCAATGTCCTCAAGGGTCTTCCCCAGTTTCCTTTCTATTAGTTTCAGTGTGTCTGACTTTACATGGAGGTCCTTGATCCACTTGGAGTTGAGCGTAGTACAAGGAGATAAGGATGGATCAATTCGCATTCTTCTGCTTGCTGACCTCCAATTGAACCAGCACCATTTGCTGAAAAGGCTATCATTTTTCCACTGGATGTTTTCAGCTCCTTTGTCGGAGATCAAGTGGCCATAGGTGTGTGGCTTTTTGATAATAGATAAATGCTAGCGTGTCTGATCCTTGCAAATATGTCTTTAGAATTCTAGAAGAATCTTATGAATTAAATTCACTTGGATTATTTAATAATTTTTTTGGTTTTTGTTGTTGTTTTGGCTGGTTGATTAGGTTGTTTCTTAGTTTTGCTTTTTTGTTGTTTTGGGTGTTTTGTTTTTAGTTTTTTGAGACAAGGTTTCGTTGTGTAACAGCTCTGGCTGTCATGAAACTTTCTCTGTAGACTGTGTTCATTTTGAGCTCATAGATATCAACACGCCTCTGCCTCATCAGTGTTGTGATTAAAGGCATATGCAACCACTACCCAGCTACACTTAGATATTTTTTACGCAGATAATAATGCTTGTGACTTATTTTAAAATATGAAAGTTAAGGAGGCTGGTTTCTGAAAGCAAAGAGGTTATATTTCACACACACACACACACACACACACACAAACTAGAACAATAACAAACAACCTAAAGCAACCCCTCCAAAAAAAAACAAACTCACTTTCCATGAATGGTTTTATTTTTACTAGCCCTACACATGGCTCAGAAGTCCCTCAGTGAGTGAAATGCTAAAGAGTGTGACCCAAACCCACCATGGAATACTAGTTAGCAATAAAATGAAATAGCTTGATCCATGCTGCAACCTAGAGAAACTGCCTGAGGGGGAAAATGAAGAAAATATCCAGATGATAGCTATATTGTTCCACCTCTGAAATGTTTTAGAAATGAGAAACTCAAACCAATTCCACCACAATCAGGAACAAAACAAGGTTTTTCACCCTTTCCATACCTATTCAATATAGGACTTGAAGGCTTAGCTAGAGCACTAAGACAACTGAAGGAAATCAAGAGGAAACACACTGGAAGGAGACAACAAAATACCTTTATATGCAGATGGTATGGTAGTATACATAAGTGACTGAAAAGTACATCAGGAAACTCCTACAGTCTGATAAACACTTTCTGCAAAGTAGCTGGATACAAAATTAACTTAGAAAAATCACTAGCCCCCAAATCTGAAAACTATGACAAAAGGGTGGAAAAAGAAACAAAGGAAACAACACATTTCATAAGATGTTCACATAATATGATACTTCTTGGGATGATAAAACCTCTAAGATGCAGAAGAAAGAAACTAAAGAAGATATCAGAAGATGAAAAGACCTCACCTATGCCCACTAGGATTAATATAATAAAAATTATCAACCTATCAGAAGCAATTTACATATTCCATGCAGTCCCTATCATATTTCTTTATAGATCTTGAAGGGACAATTTTCTGCTTCAAATGGTAACACACACACACACAAAAAAACCCTTAAGATTGCTAAAACTATCCTGAATAATAAAAGAATCATTGGTACTCCAGAGCTATAATAATAAAAACAGCATGGTACTGGGACAAAAACAGATACCTTGGCCAATGAAATTGAATTGAAAACTCACGTATAAATCTGTACACATCTCAATACCTGATTTTTGGTAAAGAAGCCAGAAATGCACACTAGCAAAAAGACAACATCTAAGCAAATGGTGCTGTTTAAACTGGACTATTGCCTGCACGAAAATACAAATCGATCCATATCTATCAACCCACATACAACTCAAGCCTAGGTGGATTAAGGATCTCAACATAAAACCAGATATATTGAACCTGTGGAAGAGGAAGTGGAAACTAACCTTGAACACATAGGCATGGGAAAAGACTGTCTGTACAGCATGCCAATAGCACAGGCACTGAGATCAACAGTTAATAAGTAGAACTTAAAAGCTTCTTTTAGGCAAAGGACACTGTCATTTAGACAAAGCAGCAGCCTACAAAATGGGAACAGACATTTTACCAACTACACATCTGATATGGGGCTAAGATCCAAAATATATAAGGAACTCAAGAAACTAGATATCAAGGAAACAATTAACCCTATTGGAAAATGGGGCATAGATCTAAGCAGGAAGTTCTCAAACATGGAATCTCAAATGGCCGAGAAACATTTAAAGAAATAGTCAATGGCCATAGACATTAGGGAAATGCAAATCCAATCTACTTTGAGATTGATTCCATCTTTTATATATCAGAAAGGTTACGATCAGTAACACAAATGATAGGTCATGCTGGTGAGGATATGCAGTAAGAGAAAGACTCATCCATTGCTGGTGGGGGGTGCAACTTGTACAGCGAGTATGGGAATCAGTATGTTGGTTCCTCAGAAAGATCAGAACCAATCCATGTCATGATCCAGCTGTATCATTCTTGGGCATGCATCCACAGGATGCTTCATCTTACAGTGACACTTGATCAACTATGTTCATGGCTGCTTAAGCGTAATTGAGTGAAATTGGAAGCAATTTAAATATCCCTCAACAGAAGAATGAATAAAAAAATGTGGCACATTTATGCAATGGGGCATTATTCAGCCATTAAAAATGAAATTATAAAACTCAGAGATAAATGATTTTAACTAAGAAGAAAACCAGGGATGAGGGAACCCAGAGCAAGAAAGAGAAATATGCTATGCATTCACACATGTATGGATATTAGCTGTTAAGCTAATGATAACCAAGCTACAGTCTATAGAATCACAGATGTTAGGTATAGTATAAGGGACTGGGGTACAGATATATCACATTAGGAAAGAGAAATAGAATTGATAGTATATGGGGGTGGGTTTTGGAATGGAGGACCAATTGGATTGGGAAGGAAGAATGGAAAACAAAGGAGAGAATGGAGGAGAGAAAACTAAAATTAAGGGCTATTTGAGAGGTAGATGAAAATCTAATGCATAAAAGCTTTCTAAAAATATACATATAAAATATACACATATGAATATGACATATATATATATAGTCAATGCTGAAGACAACACCTATATAACTCTTTGAACATGGAGAAGTGGAGCAGCTACCTTACCTGGAGCTTTGATGTCTATATTTTGGAGTCGTTTTTACAGGAAGGTACTCCAAAGACTACCAGAAGACAATGTAAACACCAAGCCAACCAAAGAGCCTTTGGTCTACAATACTAGGGTAATAGTGGTGCAGAGCCTGTGAGAATAACCAACCAGTATCTGATTTGACTTACAGCCTACTCCACAAGGTAGAACCCATACCCACCACTGCTTGGGTGACCAAGAACATGAGACTAGATAGCCAATGGACATGGGGTAAAATCAAATACTACTGTTTAAAAACAAGCACACAAACATGAAAACAAAGATAAAAGTAGTGATAACATGACTTTTAATGGCATCTGCTTTATTTATAGGTCAGTGCCATTCTTGAACAAAGCCTTGCTCAGCTGTCATCAGAGAAGCTTCCTCCTCCAGCTGAGAGAAACAAATACAGAGACTCACAACCAGATATGCTGAGAATGAGAGACCTTAGAACACCCAGCTGAAAAAGAATGTTTTCAAATCCCTCTCCTCAGGGCTCAGATAGGCCTGTGCAAGAGGAGGTGGAAAGAGTATAAGACACTAAGAAAAGCAAGCCCTCTAAATCAACATTATCAAATCTCATATGAACCGAGAGAGACAGGGGCAGCATGCACAGGGTCTGCACAGGTAGGTCTGCACCAAGTCTGTTATGAATATAACATGGGTCCCAGTGAGTGTTTTTATGGGGTTCTCGACTGCAAATGGGGATGGGCCCATGCTTCCTGTTCTTTCTCTTGGACTTTTCCCCCCATTTGTTTGTATGTTTTGTCCAATTCTGATCTGCTAGGTTTAGTTTTGTTTTATTTTATTATTATCCCTTAGAAGCCTGTCTGTTTTCTACTGAGAGAAAGAATAGGAGTGGATACAGATGGGATGGGACACAGGAAGGAACTGGGAGAAGGAGAGAGAGGCAAAACTATAATCAGGATATAGTATGTAAGAAGCAAAAAAAAAAAAAAAAACTTTTTCAACAAAAGGAGAGGGGGAGAAGGAGAAATAGAGACCCAATTAGTTGTTGCCAAGGCTTTGGATAAGGGACAGGAAGAAGGGTGTGGTTATAACAGAACAGTCCAAGAATCTTTGCATTGGTGGAACTGTTTGTGCAGTATCTTGCCTGTGGTGGTGCATCCTCAAACCTATAGAGAACAAGACACTACTATCCAACTATACTATCGTATAAGCAAAACTCAGGTAATCTCACCAAATGTGTCAATTGCAGCACATTTTGGTTGGAATACTGTATGACTGTTTAACAACATGTTATCATTAGTAGACCAAAGGCTCAAAATCACCCCCACTGTATGATTTCTTATGACTTGATGGTAATCTGTAATTATATCAATAAAATTTCTTCTTTTTTTCGATATATTCTTTATTTACATTTCAAATGATTTCCCCTTTCCTGGCTCCCCACTCCCCGAAAGTCCCATAAACCCTCTTCCCTCCCCCTCTTCCCCCATCTACTCCTTCCTACTTCCTTGTTCTGGTATTCCCCTACACTGCTGCACTGAGTTTTTCCAGAACCAGGAGCCACTCCTTCTTTATTCTTGGATATCATTTGATATGTGGATTATGTCTTAGGTATTGCAAGTTTCTAGGCTAATATCCTCTTATCAGTGAGTGCATACCATGATTGATCTTTTGAGACTGGGTTACCTCACTTAGTATGATGTTCTCCAGCTCCATCCATTTGTCTAAGAATTTCATGAATTCATTGTTTCTAATGGCTGAATAGTACTCCATTGTGTATATATACCACATTTTTTTTTGTATCCATTCCTCCGTTGAAGGACACCTGGGTTCTTTCCAGCTTCTGGATATTATAAATAGGGCTGCTATGAACATAGTGGGACATGCCGGGGTATCCTCTGGGTATATGCCCAAGAGTGGTATAGCAGGGTTCTCCCGAAGTGACATGCCCAGTTTTCTGAGGAACCGCCAGACTGATTTCTAGAGTGGTTGTATCAGCTTGCGATCTCACCAGCAGTGGAGTATTGTTCCTCTTTTTCCACATCCTTTCCAACACCTGCTGCCTCCTAAGTTTTTAATCTTAGCCTTTCTGACTGGTGTGAGGGGAAGAAGTCAAACTATCACTATTTTCAGATGATATGATAGTATACTTAAATGACCCAAAAAACTCCACCAGAGAACTCCTACAGCTGATAAACAACTTCAACAAAGTGGCTGGTTATAAAATCAACTCAAGCAAATCAGTAGCCTTCCTATAATAAAAGGAGAAGCAGGCTGAGAAAGAAATTAGGAAAATGACAGCCTTCACAATAGCCATAAACAATATAAAGTATCTTGGTGTGACTCTAACCAAACAAGTGAAAGATCTGTATGACAAGAACTTCAGGTCTCTGAAGAAGGAAATTGAAGAAGACCTCAGAAAATGGAAAAATCTTCCATGCTTGTGGATTGGCAGGATTAATATAGTTAAAATGGCCATCTTGCCAAAAGCAATATACAGATTCATCGCAATCCCCATCAAAATCCCAACTCAGTTTTTCAGAGAGGTAGAAAGAGCAATTCTCAAGTTCATCTGGAATAACAAAAAACCCAGGATAACTAAAACTATTCTCAACATTAAAAACCTTCTGGGGGAATCAGGATCCCAGACTTCAAGTAATACTACAGAGCAGCAGTGTTAAAAACTGCATGGTATTGGTACAGTGACAGGCAGGTGGATCAATGGAATAGGATTGAAGATCCAGAAATGAACTCACACACCTATGGTCACTTGATCTTCGATAATAAAATTTCTATATAAAGCAGAGATGCAAAAAAACATCATGGCCAATAAAGATGGTAATGAAACTTCAATAGGTCCAAAGTCATATTTCAAAAGCTTTAGTTCTATTTAGTTCTATTTTTTTATCTGCTGAACTACTTTGTTGCATTTTGTAAGCCAAAAGTTTGTACATATAAAGTAATAAATATGGTAAGGAGTATTTCAGTGGGCCATTCAATTATCCAAAGAAGATGACTTCATCCTATCAACATAATGGTAGCTAACAGTTGAGAAGACCACTCCAACTCCCCTGAAAGGGTTAGAAGATGTCTAGCATGCAGTGGTGTCTTGAAACATACAGCACACCCTAATGTAGGACTCGAGGTCCCTTATTTTCTCTGTGTAGACACACATGAGTCGGTGCATGTCCATGACTATGTGTTTGCATCTGGAGACAAGAGACACATAGGTGCCTTTCTCAATCATTTCACCGTTCCGTTTTGAGATGGAGTCTCTTAGCTACTGACCTGGGGCTCACCTTTGCCTAGAGTGACTGATGAACAGGCAGCAAGGATTCTTTCACCTATGTTTCCCCAGTACTGGGATTAAATACACATGCAGCTGTAAACAGGTTTTTTACCTGGAGATCTAAATTCTATCTAGTCCTTATGCTAGTGCGACAGACACTTTACCAACTGAGCCAAATTCTTAGCCCTTGCTTATGTTCTTAAATAATGCTATTGCCCAAGATGAATTCTGTGAAAAACACAGACTTCTAGGCTCACCGTTCGGATTCTGGAATTTTCTCATCTGCTAAGAAATGCAGCAGAGTCTAAGCTACCTGGAATTAGATATCAGAGTGAACTCCTGAGCTTATTAATTAGTAAATTCTTTTGAGACTCACTGCTTTGTTCACCCCAGGGTCTAACTTTTGTTCTGATGACACAATGGATGTGATAGAAAGCTTGTTCCCATACGCGAAGGTCTGGGTCATGTTCCTTTATGGCTTTGGGTAGAGAGAGAGAGAAGCAGGCCGGGGCTGTGTAAGAATAAAACCTCCCAGTCCTCCTCCAATCACAACTCATCAAAGACAATTCTGCACAAGGAGATCAAAGCCTTCGAGGAGGAGAAGTTGAAAGACTCTGCTGTTGTAACGCTGGGGCAGAGGTGCTTGGATATAAATGAGTCCTAACTGTGGGTTTGGGGGACCCTGCAATGTAGCAATGTAAACACAGATGTCGGCTCTTTCATCCCCACTGTGTAAACATACCAGCTGCCAGGGGAAGGGAGAAAAACCCTTCAGAATTGCCTGCATTTTTTTGCCATCTAGAGCATAAAAATTGGCTTCACGCTTGAATTTGCACCAGCAACGCAAAGCACTGTTGACCAGAGGAGGGGCTGAGCAATGAAACCAGACAGGCCCTGACTGAGTGGCTTTTCTTTCTAGGACACATCCTGATCTTGCCATTCTCTAGCACACGTGTGTGTCTCAGAAGAAAATGGATAAGGTGGGCAGCACCCTGAGGCAAAAGCACCTCACTCACGGAGAAGTCCTCACAAGCGAGCGCCCATCTGCAGAGGGTGGGCACAAGAGATTTGGGACGAAGATTTATACTCCTGATTGATCCAGATTTGAGGAAAATGGAAGATTCAAGCTCTTCTGAATTTTAAAAAGAAAATTAAATGGTTTCCAGTACAAGAGGATATGATTATTCCAATCCATGGATACTTGGAGGGCCAAAACTGACTTAGCCAGACCCAAACCACATCAGACTTTCTTTCACACTATTAAATTTTTTTTTCCTAAAAAGAAACCATGAAAGGGACTATTTCTAAAAAGTAAATTAAATGTGCAAAAATGTAATGGGAAATGTATTTCTAAACAAAACACTTCAGTCCATAGAGAAATGTGTCTTCAATTACATCTCAGGCTAGCATACCAACTTGCACATGTGAGCAAGTCCAACCATTTCTACAGAGCCTCGGCTTCAAATGAGTCAAAGAGTAGTAACAGAAGCAAGTATTTTTATTAGTAAGATTTTTCTCAAAATGCTATAAAAATTAAATATATTCTGGCAGTGGGTATGTTCTGTTGTTCTACATTGACAACATACATCACCCCAAAAGAACAGAGAGAATCATAAATTGCCAAGCAGCTCTTGACACATTCTGTGTGAGGATAAGGTGGTCTGGGCTCCCTGATGGAGAAGCCATAGAGTTGCAGAAGCTCGGCCTGCTTATTATACACCACTGAATGGGGACAGCATGCAGGGTAGCTGCATACATTGGAGGAAGGAGGCAGTGTTATTACACACATCAGATTAAGGAAGTAGGGTCATTGGAGATAGCTGAACACAGAGGCGCAGGGTTAGCTAATATTGTCAGGAGCAGTGTCTGGAGAGGAGCAGTCTTCAGGCCGTAAACACAGTGGTGGAGAGAGCAGTGGTGGTGCTCTCTGTACACGCTGTCATTAGACCAGAGGAAGGCATTGCAGTCCCTCTGAGCTTCACCTGAGGAGGGCGTTGCACACTTATTGGTGTCCTAGACATGGCTAAGTACTTATCAATAACACACATTTACTCAGGACACCACTTTCCCCCACAATAGAGTATCCAAACAGAACTAAAATGAGAAAGGGGAGGACTCAGCAGCTTTATAAAACACCCAAGCCAGGAATCATTTAGTGGACCTTCAACCTTAGGCTTCTCCCATCGAATGTATAGTGGTTACTTCCCCTTTCTTCATGTCTCAGAGATCTGTCTTTTCTGGTCATTCGTTTGTTTGTTAACGATTGTCACAAAATTCTTGTTTGCAAGTGTTGGCATTATTCAAATAATGTGAAATACCCGCTAATGAGGATCCACCCACTTGGCCCATACTTCTGTTTTCTGCCAAGCTACTGAACTGGACCAGTTAAGGGATTGCCAAGTCCTCTATAGTTTCCCTAGTTCCTAGCATGGACAGGTAAGCGGTCTCTAGGCTATCATCTCCAAGCCTTCTTTTCCAATTAAACTAATTCCATATGTGAAACTCTCACCACAAAATCAATAAAGAAAATCCAACACAACATATCTCCTCTAATCAGGAATAATTCCATAATGATAGACACCAATGAGAACCTTATAAAACTTTCAGATATAGAATTCAAAATAAGGAATATATGACTAGAGAGATGGCTCCCCGTTTATGATCACTTACTACTTTTTCAGAGGACCTGGGTTTGATTCCCAGCACCCACATGGCAGTTAACAACTATCTATAAGTCTAGCTGCAGGGGATTCAATGTCCTTTTTCTGACTTCATCAGGCATCTGTAAGCATGTGTGCACACACATATACTCTCTCACACACATGCACAATAAGTAAATATCTGTGGTGGTTTGAATATGCTTGGCACATAGGGTGTGGTACTGTAAGGTATGGTCTTGTTGGAGGGAGTATGTCACTATGCAAGTGGGATTTGAAGCTTCTCAGTGGGGAAAAAGTCAATCTTCTCCTGGCTGCCTTCTGATAAAGATGTAGATCTCCTTCTCCAGCACCATGTCTGCCTGGATGCTGACATGATTCCTGCCTCGATGATAATGGACTGAACCTCTGAACCTCTAAGCTAACCCCAATTAAATGTTGTCTTGTATAAGAGTTGCCTTGGTCACGGTGTCTCTTCATAGCAATGGAAACCCCAACTAAGACAATATCTAAAATAAGGATTGTAAATATGTCCAAACAGCACAAAGAAGATAATGAAATAAGAAAGTCAATATAAGATAAAAATAAAATTCAGTAAAGATAAAGGTTTGCTGAAGAAAACCTCAACTGAAATGAAGCTGAAAATTAAACTTTAAATCAGCTAAATAAAAACATCACTGGAAAGATTTATTATCAGAAAGGATTATGTGGGAAATAGAGTTTATGGCTGGAATAGAGGCAGAGAAATCAGTTCACTCAGTAAATTAAGAGTGAATTTATGAAAGTTAGAATTAGAGCATGGAAGAGCTTTGGGACATCATGAAAAGACTTAACCTTCACATTATGGGTACAGAAGGAGAGAGATGCCATACTGAAGGTAGAGTAAATATTTTCAATGAAATCAGAGAAGAAATATTTCTGCATGTACATAAAGAAATATCCAGCAAGCCACAAAAGGCATGCAGAACTCTAGAAACAAAACTTTCCACAAAATGTAATTAAAATATTAAAAACAGAATAAAGGGAACTGAACTCTGAATGAGAGAA
The DNA here is from genome assembly GCF_947179515.1 of Apodemus sylvaticus. Lineage (NCBI taxonomy): Eukaryota > Metazoa > Chordata > Mammalia > Rodentia > Muridae > Apodemus > Apodemus sylvaticus. Next base: position 92,849,926 of record NC_067482.1, on the reverse strand, counting down.
AGGCAGAGTCATTTCTAAAAGAAATCCCACTAGAATAAGACCTGATCATTCAGAAGCATTTGAAACCTGGAAGGTCTGGAAAAGATTATTCCAAACTCTAGAATGATCATAACTCTCAGCCATGATCATTATACCCAACAAAACTATCTATTAGAATTGAAGGAGGAATACAGCAGATTAAGTGATTTTATGGCTACCAAATCAGTTCTACACAGGATACTGGAGGGAACATTTCACTCTTAAAAGAAGGATAAACATAGCCAACAGGTCACAGGGAATACACAAACAATCCAGGACAAGGAACCAAAAGAGGTCAAAGACAACAATACAGAGTCAACAAAATGTCAGGAATTAACACATATTAATAATATAGTTAAATAATAACTCTGAATTTTTTTATTCGATATATTTTTATTTACATTTCAAATGATTCCCCTTTTCTGGTCTTCCACTCCCCAAAAGTCACACAAGCACCCTTCCCTCCCCTTCCCCCCCCCCATTCTCCGAACCACCCCTTCCCACTTCCCTGTTCTGGTTTTGCCTTATACTGCTACACTGAGTCTTTCCAGAACCAGGGGCCACTCCTCTGTTCGTCTTGTACCTCATTTGATGTGTGGATTATGTTTTGGGTATTTGAGTTTTCCAGGCTAATATCCACTTATTAGTGAGTGCATACCATGATTGATCTTTTGAGACTGGGTTACCTCACTTAGTATGATGTTCTCCAGCTCCATCCATTTGCCTAAAAATTTCATGAATTGATTGTTTCTAATGGCTGAATAGTACTCCATTGTGTAAATATACCACATTTTTTGCATCCATTCTTCTGTTGAGGGATACCTGGGTTCTTTCCAGCTTCTGGCTATAATAAATAGGGCTGCTATGAACATAGTGGAGCATGTATCCTTATTACATGCTGGGGAATCCTCTGGGTATATGTCCAGGTGTGGTATAGCAGGATCTTCCGGAAGTGAGGTGCCCAGTTTTCTGAGGAACCGCCAGATTTCTAGAGGGGTGGTATCAATTTGCAACCCCACCAGCAGTGGAAGAATGTTCCTCTTTCTCCACATCCTCGACAACACCTGCTGTTTCCTGAGTTTTTAATCTTAGCCATTCTGACTGGTGTAAGGTGAAATCTCAGGGTTGTTTTGATTTGCATGTCCCTGATAACTAGTGAAGTTGAGCATTTTTTAAGATGTTTCTCCGCCACCCGAAGTTCTTCAGGTGAGAATTCTTTGTTTAACTCTGTACCCATTTTTAATAGGGTTATTTGGTTTTCTGGGGTCTAACTTCTTGAGTTCTTTGTATATATTGGATATTAGCCCTCTATCTGATGTAGGGTTGGTGAAGATCTTTTCCCAATTTGTTGGTTGCCAATTTGTCCTTTTGATGGTGTCCTTTGCTTTACAGAAACTTTGTAATTTTATGAGGTCCCATTCGTCAATTCTTGATCTTAGAGCATACGCTATTGGTGTTCTGTTCAGGAACTTTCCCCTTGTACCGATGTCCTCAAGGGTCTTCCCCAGTTTCTTTTCTATTAGCTTCAGAGTGTCTGGCTTTATGTGGAGGTCCTTGATCCATTTGGAGTTGAGCTTAGTACAAGGAGACAAGGACGAATTAATTCGCATTCTTCTGCATGCTGACCTCCAGTTGAACCAGCACCATTTGTTGAAAAGGCTATCTTTTTTCCATTGGATGTTTTCAGCCCCTTTGTCGAGGATCAAGTGGCCATAGGTGTGTGGGTTCATTTCTGGATCTTCAATCCTGTTCCATTGATCCACCACCCTGTCACTGTACCAATACCATGAAGTTTTTAACACTATTTCTCAGTAATATTGTTTGAGGTCAGGGATCCTGATTCCCCCAGAATTTCGTTTGTAGTTGAGAAGAGTTTTAGCTATCCTGGGTTTTTTGTTATTCCAGATGAATTTGAGAATTGCTCTTTCTAAGTCTATGAAGAATTGAGTTGGGATTTTGATGGGTATTGCATTGAATCTGCATATTGCTTTTGGCAAAATGGCCATTTTAACTATATTAATCCAGCTGATCCATGAGCATGGGAGGTTTTACCATTTTTTGAGGTCTTCTTCTATTTCCTTCTTCAGAGTCTTGAAGTTCTTGTCATAAAGATCTTTCACATGTTTGGTAAGAGTCACCCCAAGTTACTTTATACAGTTTGTGGCTATTGTGAAGGGTAATAACTCTGAATAGTAATAACATCTAATTCTAAAAATAAAAAGACAGATTTAGCAGATTGGACCAGAATACAATATTCATTTTTTGCTGCCTCCAAGAAATATAATAGGCACTATTAATAATAGGCACTAACTTCACCTAAATAATAAAAAGTTACCCCCAAACAAATGGGCAATCAAACAGGTGTGGCTATTTAAATATCTGAGAAAATAGATTTTAAATAAAACTAGTCAGAAGTGATAGGAAAAACAAAACACCAAGAGTATATTATAATTCTAAAATTGTATCACAAGACACTCTCAACTTCATTAAAATATATACTATTCAAAATAACAGCTTAGTTAGTTCCCAAAACAGTGCTAATAAGTAACTTCAATGCCCAGCACTCACCAATAGACAGATCACCTGGCCGAGAACTAAATTCAGAAACCATGGATCTAAGGACACCATGAGTCACACAGACCTAGGTGACATCTCAAGTACCTTCCACCCAAACATTAATGGTAACAGCACCACATGGAACTTCCAATAATCCATACTCAAAGAAAGTCTCAACTAGCACAAACATATAAAACAATGGACAAGAATGGAGGACCCAGAAATAAATCCACATAGCTGCAGGCATCTAATCTGGACAAAGCCATTAAAAGAATATGTTGAGGAAAGAACAGCATCTTTAATTAATGGTGCTTGAAAAACCCAAATTCTACATGATGAAGAATAAAATTAGATGTGTTTCTATCACTCTACACACAAATCAATTTAAAATAATTTAAACTGCCATGATACAAGAAATGAAACTTCTAGATAAAATATAGATAAAACATTTTAAGATATAGACACAAACAAGGAGTTCTAAAAAGAATTGCATTAACACAGGAAATAATCTGGGGAGATGATAACTGGGATTACATCAAATTGAAAAGTTTCTTTACAATCTATCACCAGAGAGGATAGAATGACTACAGAGTAGGAAAATCTTGGCCCCCCTGCATATCAGACAAGAGTCTAAGATAAAAATGCACACACAGATATACAGAAATGTGTGTGTGCATCTGTGTGTCCTCATGTATGCATGTGTGCAAGCATGTGTGTCCCTATGTGTATGTGCATGTGTGTAACAATAACAAAGAAAAAAGAAAGGCTGTGAATCTTAGAGAAAGCAAGGAGGAAGATCTGAGAGAGATTAGAGAGAGACAGAAAGAGATTAAATCATGTAAATAAAATAGAAATATGTAATAAAAATGATTCAAAAAGCAAACAAATGGAAGTGTTATATAAGGAAAGGCAATCTCAAAAAGATAAATACCACATTTTATTTTATTTTTAAAAATTGTGTATGAGGTGTGTGTGTATGTGTGTGTGTGTATGTGTGCATGTATGTAAGTCATGAAACTTGACAGCATATCATGAGAATTAAGAAAAATATCTTAAGTGTTAGGGAGAAAGGAGAAAGATGAAAATCTGTTGGCAGAAAAGTAGGTAGAGATAGGCAGCTGGAGGGAAACGCATGGATAGGAGCAGGCATATGACACATGCGCATGAACATGCTGTAATAAAACATTTCTCTGAAGGTTGTTTCATAATTCAAAGCAAATAAGTTTTTAAAACGAAAGAAAGCCAGTTGAAGGGATACAACTTTCCGAAGTTATCTCCTATAAGCTAGCCATGCTGAATAAAACCCACAGAGGAACACACATGGTTTTTGAATGGGGCCTAGACAGGGCACAAGCAATTATGCACATAGGCTGTGATCTGTTAACCAGTAAAAGTAAGAACTCGTCTCTGGGAAGAAGACGAGGGTCGCTCAAGGGTTTTGCGGACCCCTTCCCCGATCCATGTCTGTCTTTTTCTGCATGGACACTGTATTTCAGAGTATCCACTTCTCAGAGTCTTCCCTGTCTTCTACATCTTAGTTTCTTTTTCTATTTTTCATTCTAACGACACAGTTTTGGCACATATTAAAAAGTTTAGCTAAAGTCATCCAGTTACGATTGCAATTTTGATTGTTTATTATTGTTAGAAATGTTTATATTTCAAGTCAATAAGGCTACTTGTTTTAAATTATCAGTACCCAAAACGCATAGCCCAAGTTTGTTACATTTAACATAGTAGCTATGGTTATAGATAATCCTAATCTAGAAAGTATTGGTTATCTGGTTAAGCTAAATTTCTTTTCCTTCAGCATTTCTTTGGTCCCAACTTACTTCTTCATGTATTGTATACTAAGGGCTAAAAAGCAAGCTCCCTAGGTGGGAACTGTGCTTACCTTTCTTAGAAGCCTGTAAGCTCATCAACCTGAAACTCTTTGAAGCCAAAATTGTATCTTTGGTTTTGGTTTTAGCTTTGGTTTGGATCACTTAAGTTGCGTCTGTTCAGGATTCTAAGATTCTGAGGTTTTCCTTTATTATTTCTTGGGGGGCAGGGGTTGCAATCTTTGTTTTCTATTTAAACCTCAGACTCTTTAATTGCAGTCTCTTGAAGGAGAGGCACAGAGGTCATGAGTGTTCAGCTCCAGTGCATTTTCACACACTAGTGAGACTCTGGTACCCACTGTGTGTGCATGTGTGTGTGTGTGTGTGTGTGTGTGTGTTTATGACATTTTTTCTCAGAAACTTCCCTAGTGCCTATTTTCCTGTATATTACTCTTTATTAAAAAGCATTCACCTCTTAATGTTTAACACACAACATTGCTGTTTCCAATTTGTCCATTCTTAGTTTTGAGAGAGGAAGTCTCATGCATGTCTCATTCTCTATACCCCAGTGATGACTGGAATGGTTTCTGACGAATAAGCAAATTAAATATTCACTGAATTAATGAACAATTACCTAAATTTATTTTCTTCCTTGTTTGCTTTATGTTTCTTTGAGTGGCTCTTAGATATTTCCTGGCATTGATTGATTGACTTACATCGATTCAATTTTAGTCGGGTTAAGCATTAAAATGTTTAATGTTATGATAGCATAATAGAAATGAACCTGGTACATATTAAATAAGTGAAAATATGCTTAGTTTGTACTTACATCATCAACTTGCCCTCAATCATAACTGAATTAAATTAGCCGGATACTTTAGAAGAATACAGAAAAAAATCTGGTGCTACTTTACCTGCTAAATCTCTATTTCATTGTTCATTAGAGACCTCAGGAACAAGTTCCCCATGCTGGGATGGTGGTTACCATGCTGTGTGGTCAACAGTCTATTGAAGGATATACACTCAATTTTAACCCACCACAGTAGGCAAGGGTTGTTGTCATTTTCTGCCTTCTTTGTGTCTTGTTCCCATTGACCTAGGCCTCCAGTTTCCCCTTCAGTCAGTGTAACACATGGTTAGGAAAGATTCAGGCAACCATTTCTATTGTCTTCGAGAGAAGACTGTTTACAAAGCCTTACAGGCCACACTGTTCTGATTAAACACTTAATTAGGCACGATAAAAATATTGCCAGTTTTAAATAATTGATTTACTCATTAGTTTGCTATGCTAATGACAGAGCCTTGTGAATAGGAAATGGGATAAAATTTAGCCTCTGAGAAAAATTGTTGAAATTAGATTTTTTTTACACTAAGATTCCTCAGAGTAAATTGCCAGCTTCCAGTAGATAGGAGCCATCTTCCCACTGTTTAGTTCACTGCTTGGCCTTGAAGTGGCTCAGCTGTTTACAAATAGAAACACTGAAGTTTGACCTGCCTGTGTATTTACTTGGGCAATTGCTGTAGACCATGGAACTTAAAGAGTCCCACCCTCAGAGCAGGATAGTCTATGTCTAGATTGCAGCTCTATTTCCCCCCTTGAACAAATGAAATGCTTAGTATATGTACATTTCATTTAACGTTCCCCTGTATAGTACAGACTTTTAAGTACAGAGTAGTCCAGTGAATCACAAAGCACCCCATACCCAGTTTCTCAAGCAAAATTCTGGTTTTAGCCATGCCCTTCTTACATATTTTGAATCAAATCACACAGGGTATCATTTAATATGTAGTTTACTATATGTTCCTAGAATGTAATGAATCTTTAAAAATATAGCTCAAAATGATCACAACTTAAACAATAATATTCAATAAATAATAACCTACTTTGTAGTCCTGGTTTACATGAACAACTGTCCCACAATCTTTAAATGTGTTAAAATGTGTTGTTTGAATTAGAATGCAAACGACACCCCAAAATTCAGTTTACTCTCAATTTATTCAATTCTATTTTATTCAGAGGACTGCTCTAGTATAAAATGTTTCTATTGCAGCTAGGAGATATGCCTTCTAGAATTTGAAGCCTAGATGTTGGTGGCTCTATCCTTGTGAGATCTGAATCAAGAAATATCATCAGATTCAGGCATTTTGAATCATAAGTCAAGAAAATGTATTATATGTTCCCGGTGTCTTATACACATACATTCAAACAAGCATGGAAAGTTCAAAGCTGTGCCAGGTTCTCCCAAATTTGTAATAAGGAAACAATCACAAGCCAAGTGAAATGTATGTTCACACGGCAAGGAGTTTTTTCAACCTATCTGATACAAGTTTACTTTTTTAGTTGAAACAAAACAAGTTGCATGTGCATGCGTCCACAGGCATAGGCAGCATTGTGTCATTGGTAAGAACTGTAGATATATCTCTGCATTATTTTAAACAATGCAATGGACCTCATCAGTTAATTATTCTCATCTGTTCTGCTACCCAACTGCCTACCCAAGCCCTGCCTCCCTCCTGCCACTCCCCCAACAAAAGCTCCTGTTCTTCTCCATATACTTATATGTCATAACCTTTCCCCACGTTAAGAGCTTTTCTTCCCTTCTAAGAGATGCCCTATCTAATTTCATTACACACACACACACACACACACACATGCACACAAATATGAGGTTTGTATTTGAGAAAAAAATGTGTCCATCTTTCAGAATTAGTCTTTTATGTAATAATTGTTAAAATGTTTTTAAAATGCCATATTTATTCATATATTTTAATGTGTATATGTATGGAGCTGAGGGTATGTATATCCACCATATATATGCAGTATAGATGCCTACAGACCCCAGAAGGGGATCAATCCCCAGATACTGAAGTCACAGTGGCTTGTGACCCACTCTGTGTGGTGCTGGGAACTGGACTTGGGTCCTCTGTTAGAGCAGCAAGTGCTCTTACCTTCATCTGCATCAGTCAGTGAGAACTGTCTTCTCATTCCAACAAAGCAAACCGGTTCTAATTCTAATGGAAGCACCATGATGACTTTTTTCTGGCATTGTGTAATGGCTTAATAAATCTGTTCCTTTAGTGAAACATCAACAAAGCTGTAAGCTGGTGCTAACTGGACGTGGCTGGACTCTTAGAGCATGTTGTAATTTAGTTAGAAGATGCAGAAAATCAGCATTTCCTCCACAAATTTTTCTTCCTGTTTTACTTTCCTAAGCTTAGTTACTGGACTGATGAGAGCAGGTGCCTTGCTCTACCTTGGTTTGGAATATCAGAGGCATATCTATAGCAACCATTAAGAGATGTCGATAATACATGTATGCATCTAGAGTATAAGCATGTGTGTGCGCACATACACATAAACATGTAATTGAACACACACCACTTGCTTTCCATGAACAACTGCCATTTTCCTCTTCCTTGGCAAAATTGAAGGCACAAAGCCAAGTATGTTCTTAGTTTCAACTAGGAGAGCTTGAGCTAACACGATGCCTGGAAAGCAAACGCAGTGACCTTTAAAAGAATCAAGGAGCAGCTACTTCCAGTATATTACTAAATGCTACATTTTAAAGGTTCTAACCTTATTCGTTATAACTGTATAATATCAGAAAACCCTTCTGAGGGAAGGGTCTGCATTTGTCCCACAGTACAAGTCAGTTATAGAAGAGATGGGAAAAGTTATTACTTTCCAACTTGCTCACAGCAAAGTTCAACACAGATCCTTTTGTGGTTTGCTGAATTAAATGGAGTTTAAAGATTGTTTGAAGAATTGGAAGCTTCTTGACCTAAAAAAAAAAATTATAAAGCTTTCCACAAATAACAACAGCTATGTTGTTGTGCAGAGCAATTCATGATGCTACTGTACATACTGTTCCTCTCACAGTCGTTGCCAGCCAGAAAAAGTGACCCTGGGCGAGCTTGTGACATTAGTTCTATTCCTTCTTCCAGCCAATAAATAATTAATAATAATAATAATTGATCTACACAGAATCAAACACATAGCCTATAACACAGAATCAAAATAAAGAAGGGGTATATGAAAGATAATCTTTCATTAAAAGCAGCATAAAATAATTTTTGAACGTCATGGCCATGGATTCCCACAATTGGGCTAATTTATAAAAGCAACAACAGGAACAACAATAAAAACAGTGAGTATGTAAACGGAATTAACATTTATTGAATTTCCCCAGATTAGAATGACGGGAAAGAGAGAGAGAGAGAGAGAGAGAGAGAGAGAGAGAGAGAGAGAGAGAGAGAGAGAGAGAGAGAGAGAGAGAGGACAGAGACAGACAAAAAAAGACAGGAACAGAGTCAGAGACACACAAAGAGACAGAGACAAAGAAGCAGAAAGAGACAGAGAAAATCCTCATTTGTTACTACAAATAATACAATGTTTTAATATTATACTCTATAAAACATTTACACTTGATTACACTTTGTATTCCCAAACACATTGTAGACTGCAGATTGAAATGAGGATTTTCAGCAGAGCTTCGGAGCCCTGACCACAGCTGACTCACCTTTTCCCTTAGCCCCACAATGGGGCAGCGCATTGTGCTTGCTGGAATGTGGCACCAGATTGGCCTCAGGTGTTTAGTCCAGACTTCAGCTTTTGAGAGAGGGTTGCACTTTTTAATAGTGTTTGTGGGGGATGTTGGAGAGTGCATGTGCTATTTGGTCTGTTTTGAGGGTGGCAATCTAAGAAACTCAGAGCTGTCGGTGGCAAGCAGTCAAAATGGGAAGCTCTGACTTGCCCAGGACAAACTAGGCCAGTGGTTTTCACACTGCTTGGCAGAGCTCTGAAGTGACCTAAAGATTGCCTCTGTAGTCCTTAGGAGACAGGGAGTGGAGGGTTGCAGAGTTTGCCCTCAGTCAGAACAGCAACCCTTGTAGCTATGTCATGTATCAGGGTTCAGGGTAAGATTTTATTTGTGGTAAGGGCTTTGCTGCTGAAAAACGTTAGGAAACCCCTGACATGACCATCAGCTCCATCTGGAACCAACGCTCAGCCACGTTCAGGGAAGACTCTTTGCTGTATCCCTCCCATGGGTCTCCTACCCAAGCCAACACTCCTGGGAGCCCTCAGCAAACGGGCAGCAGGAACCAGGGTCGGGATGCCAACATGCTGTGCTCTCAAGCCTTCAGACAGGTGGAAGGAGAAGCTATGACAGGGTAAAGGCTTGGTCTTGGTCTGCATTCCCAGAAGCTCAGCTTAGGTGGCACCACAGTGGGGAGTTGTGACCTGTTCTGCCCTTTAAGAGCCAGTGGAAAACCAGGGACTCTTCTGTCAGGGATAACCAGGATGTCTTTTAGAGCCATATAGTTTCTTGGGATCAGCTATTGGCCAAGCTCCTAACTTTTAAATCCATTTCAGTATTTTTATTAGGTATATTCTTTTTTCTTTTTTTCTATTTGATATATTTTTTATTTACATTTCAAATGATTTCCTCTTTCCTGGCTCCCTACTCCCAGAAAGTCCCATAAGCCCTCTTCCCTCCCCCTGTTCCCCCATCCACCCCTTCCCACTTCCCTGTTCTGGTTTTGCCCTATACTGCAGCACTGAGCCTTTCCAGAACCAGGGGCCACTCCTCCGTTCTTCTTGTACCTCATTTGATGTGTGGATTATGTTTTGGGTATTCGAGTTTTACAGACTAATATCCACTTATTAGTGAGTGCATACCATGATTGATCTTTTGAGACTGGGTTACCTCACTTAGTATGATGTTCTCCAGCTCCATCCATTTGTCTAAGAATTTCATGATTTCATTGTTTCTAATGGCTGAATAGTACTCCATTCTGTATATATAACACATTTTTTTGTATCCATTCCTCTGTTGAGGGACACCTGTGTTCTTTCCAGCTTCTGGCTATTATAAATAGGGCTGCTATGAACATAGTAGAGCGTGTATCCTTATTACATGCTGGAGAATCCTCTGGGTATATGCGCAGGAGTGGTATTAGTAGGGTCCTCTGGAAGTGACAATTCCAGTTTTCTGAAGAACCGCCAGACTGATTTCCAGAGTGGTTGTACCAATTTGCAACCCCACCAGCAGTGGAGGAGTGTTCCTCTTTCTCCACATCCTCGCCAGCTCCTGTTTTCTCCTGAGTTTTTGATCTTGGCCATTCTGACTGGTGTGGAGTGAAATCTCAGGGTTGTTTTGATTTGCACTTCCCTAATGATTAATGATGCTGAACATTTTTAAAGATGCTTCTCAGCTATCCGAAGTTCTTCAAGTGAAAATTTTTTATTTAGCTCTGTACCCCATTTTTAATAGGGTTATTTGGTTTTCTGGGGTCTAACTTCTAGAGTTCTTTGTATATATTGGATATTAGCCTTCTGTCTTTATTTACACTTCAAATGTTGTCCCCTTTCCTGGTTCCCCTCATCCCCGAAAATCCTGTAAGCCATCTCCCCCTCCCCAATCAACTCACCCCGCCTCCCTGTCCTGTTATTCCTCTACACTACTGTATCAAGTCTTTCCAGAATCAAGGGCCTCTCCCCCATTTGATGTCCAACAAGATCATCCTCTGCTGCCGATGTGTCTGGGGCCATGGGTAACTCCAAGTGTACTCTTTGGTTGATGGTTTTTGTCCCTGGGAGCTCTGGGAGTACTTGGTGACTCATATTGTTGTTCCTCCTATGGCTTTGCAAACCCCTTCAGCCCCTTTGGTCCTTTTTTTAAAAGAAGGGACGTGGCTATAATCTTTCAGCTATCAATTAGGCGGAGAGAATGTCCTTGTTCCCCAAAGCTCAAAGGGAGAAATAGGGACCTTGCTTAGGCCAAGGCAAAACCAGAAGGCAACTCAGTCCTGAAATTATCAATCCTTACCCCTCTTACGCCAGGGCATGTATATACTGTTACTTTCTTAAATCAAGAGCAGGAGAACAGATTTGGTTCATTTAGAAGAGAAAATGCTCCATAATTATAAATATATGATTGTGAGTTTTTATTTAATAATTTATTTTTTGATTCAACTCCTTTATCATTTATTCTTTTGGTAAACATCACATATTATGAGCAAAGCTATTTTGCTCACAACATTTTTTTGTTTTACTTTTACAGGCTATAAATATATGTAAGTAGATAAAATTCTTGGCTGAAGACACATTCTAGAATTCTGACATAAATGTTTTCAATCAGACCAGCAGCAGCAAACTTAATTTGCATACATTGTTTAAATTAACATCTACCATTTTAGATTTTTTTCATTTGTCGCTAAAATGATAGAAGTGGGCCATACATTTTATTCATAAATATACCGGCCATTTTAAAATAAAACATATAAACAAAAATTAGAAATACATAATTAAGTACATTTGAATTTTTGTCAAAACAATGAAACATTAATGAGTTATTTTAGAGTATCTTTGTTGCAAATGGCATTTTCAATATCTCTTTCATAATGTTTTATTACTCCTTACAGCTGATGAAGATAGCATTACTTCAAAATGAGTTCGAAGCATTTATTTTACAACTTTATGCTTTTATAAATTTAATGCCAAGTTAATTTGACTTTTATTTTGTGGATAATATGTAATGTCCTTATTAAATATATAAATACCAGATATTTAGTGAGAAAAAAATTTTTGAGCAGGTCAATGCAGCAAATGCTTTTCTTACTTTGACCGCACAACCCACATTCATAGGAGTTATTGCCAACTGTCTCAAGGCTGTAGGATTTGACAATCACAATGAAGCATCAGATGGGCCCCTTCATAGTCAGAGGTGTCTCCAGTTTACCTTTATGCAAACTCAAACCAGTTGCAAATCATATTGTTTATCTATGAATCACACTCTATATATTATACTGATTACTTTAGATAACTAGACTTTTGTGGTGTGCTGTATTTTTTGTTTGTTTTAAAGGTAGACTGGAAAAAATCTATTTCAACCTAATTAGCATAAAATTGGCTATGGTGTTAATTAGTTTTCCATATTCAGAATAGAAAGGCTAAGTTCACAAGCAGAAAGTAACTATGTGATAGTTATGATATCCTGGGTTTTCGAGCTAGAGAGAACATTCTGAAGGACTCTATTGAGGTCAGGAAAAAAATAATTGTGTAAAGGTTTTGAAACCTTTGCTTATATACCAAAGCCCCAGGCAAAGAAACTAATACATACATTGAACCAAAAACAAGGCTAGACTTGGAAGACAATCAAACTGTTAAAGGTGGTGTGTAAACCAAAATGGAATATGAGTTCAGTTTTTAAAAGACAAAAAGGTAAAGCTGGGAATCTCAGCAGAGAAAAAAAAATGTTTAAGAAGTTGCTTAAAGCAAAAGATCTTACCAATGGCCCCCCTGTGACTTGGGAATACCATAGTTCCAAAAGGTCCTCACTGTGTGACATGAAACCTAAGCTCTATTAGCAAGGGTTGTCTGCCAATAGAATGAGCTACTGAAGAATGTTTCAGGCTATTCTTGTTGAGAGTCTCTAGAACTAAACAGAATGCATTTTGATTTTCAGTGTGATCCAGCATAATAGGAAGTCGAAGGCCGGGTTTTGTACTGTATGTGTGGTATATTTCCTGCTGCCTGAGAAATGAAAAGATGCACCTAGGAAAGCCTAAGCCAGTGAAGTCCCCCAAACTGGGCTGTCTTAAGCCATCTGTGCTTAGTCTTAGCATCTCTTATGCAGCCCCGCCCTTTTTCCTCCCATAGTCATTAGAGCAAACTTTGTGTATAAGACGGTTTGGTTTTAATAACAACTCAACAAATGTAATGAAAAGCAGTTGTATTAATGAAGATACACAACAAGTTTCAAGTTTCTTCCAATATTCTCTATATTAGTCATGATTCTCTAGAGAAAATGTATATGTTCTTACATGTGTGTTCATACATATGTGTGAATAAATAATATGTGTATATATATGAATTTATTGAGATCAAATAGTAACAGTGATAGAATCCCACCTGAGAGATTAGGACACGGGAGTGATTCTGTCTGTGAACCTGAGTGTCCCAGTAGTTCATGCAGTGCCACCCAATCTGGCACCAGAAACCTGTAGGGTTACTGGAGAGTCACTGGCCCCTAGTCTCTGATGAAAGTCTGGAAATGCAATTTCTGGTATGAAGGAATAAGCAGTCATGGCTAGGTAAATCAACTCAGAAGTAGGAATAACTCAGCCCAGTGAAGGGCAAGATGACAACTCCTTTTTATTGTGCTTTTACCAGAAGGTGCAGCCCATAGTCAGGATAGGTCTTCCTACATCAATCAAAACCACCCAGATACTTCTTCAGGCAGAACTCCCTGCCCAGGGGTTTCCAATTTGTGGTAAGTTGACATTAAAACTAAGCACAATATGCTTCTTTGGCAAAATTGGTCACTGGAATTACCAAAGAACACTGAAATAAAACTTTGGATTCTTAAAACTACAGTAATAGTAAGTATGCTTGTTTAACCAGCTCATATCCATGCTGGATACATGCAAAAGTGACCAGCCTAATGCAACCCCCAAGTTGCAGATAGAGCACAGTCATCTTGACCTCCAATCTCAGGGCTGTCATCCTCTGTGACAGTAACAGCCCACTAACTTTGTGTTTCCTATTGACTAGGCACTGGGTATGAGGTCATTCATTTACAGTTCCCAATAATCCTCTGCAGTGGGTACTTTGATCATTCCATATTCCTACTAAGAGAATTGACATGCCAAGAAACCAATAGACTTTCCAAGGTCCCAGACGCTGCTTGGTGAAGCTAAATTTCAGATTAGTGTATTGATTTCTGAGTATCAATTATCTCACAGGGTTTTGTAAGGATTCAAACACTCCTGACACATCACTCCTTTGTCCATCTGAAAATATTTGGTTTTGATATCCTGCAAATATGTAGCATTTAGGCTACATGATATGACCCACCGTGATAGTCTATTGTGTGTGTCATGTTAGCTAAGCCAGATTTCCCAAGTCAAACATGATTCTTTGAAGGTGTTTTCCAAATTAAACCAGCCATTTAATAAACTACAGAATTACGAGTAATGCAGATTATTTTTTATGGTCGGGCCTCATTTAACCAGTTTGAGACCTTACTATGAGTGATGTCTGACCTTTCCTGAATAAGAAGTTGCCTTTGAGTATGAACTGCAACATCAGTTCGTCTTGAGTATCAATTTATCCAACCCATGTGCAAAATTCTGACTTTGCAGCTTCCACAATTCCATAAAAGCTCTCACATATATGTATCATTTATATAAATATATTTGCATATATATACATGGATATAAATATAAGTATATAGATAGGCATGGTATTGTTTTCATTTCTTTAAATAATTCATCCTTATTGATTACAATGGTAACTGGAATGTCAAAAGCTATTCTGGTCCAGAGACAATTTTACCAGGCTACACTAATTCCATGTGCCCAGTGTTAACTATGAGAGTCATGCAATCCCCAGTTTTTCCTAGCCTCAAGGACCTCTCAGATCACATTTGTTTTCTCACACTACTTTAAAGATATGGTTTACTTGCAAAGAAACTCAGGTGTCACCAGTCACAAGTGCCAGCAGTGTGTTTTTACTACTTACACTTGAAGCTCTTATGGTCTGCCTGTTACCACCTTATATCTGCCTTATTTTCCGAAAATCCAGACATATTTGAGGTTAACTAAATGTTCACAAAAAGCCTAAAATTTACCAGTCATGGTGAGCACATTCAGAGTTAAAGGGACATCCTTGATCAGAAAGCACCAATGAAGTACAAGCATAGCAGTATTTATCCATATCAGCTCTACCTCACAAAACATCATGGAAGAGATGAAAGACTGTAATAGTTGGAGGAAGTCAGAGAGCTCTGTGGATGGACAACTGTCAGGTGTGATGGCTTTTAGGATTCTGAACTCGCACCAGCCATGATGGTCTGAGTAAGATCTGCATAAGACTGTCCAGTTAACAGCCTGTCACAGAGTTGGGGAGGAGAGTCTAGAGGCCCCACCCTTCTCTGAGGAGCTATGTGAAGTTAGTGGATGCTTAGAAAAGGAACAACATTAACTTCAGTGCTGTACTGAGAAGCTACCTGTGCTTCTGTAAACAACCCCTTGCTGAGCTGCTGAGAGCAATTCTATTGTCATGGGATTATATATATATATATATATATATATATATATATATATATAAGCAAGGCTGCCTCAGAAGCACTAGAGATAATGTGAGATAATGAAAATGATCAGTGGGAGTGGAAGAGGGTCGAGTAAGGTAATGAAGAGTAAGTGTGCTTATAATGCATTCTATACATACATGAAAATGTCTCCATGAAACACAATATGTATAATTAGTACATAGTAGCAAAATGTCTTTTAAGCTTACATTTTGGCATGATAGACCCAAGCTATTTTCATATCAAATACAATGTTGAAGTATTTCGTTTGAGCACTTGAAATAGTTAGGCATGATCTTTGCTGATTTTCACTGTGCTCAGAAAAATGTATTTCATTCGCTAGTTTTTAACCACTTACTGTAAGCATCATCTTCGCCAACAGCTGGCACACTTACAGTTACATATTGAGAGTCTCCCATCGAGCCTATTTCTTCAAAGGTCAGGCTGAAAAGGGACACACTCAAGGTGCACAACTGAGACATAGTCCTGGGATTCACAGTATCTTTTAGCTCTGAATCAAGACCAGGAGGTACACCTGTTCTCAGGTGATAGCATGAGTGTGGGCACTGAGGACCAGGCTTTTAAATATCATTAATCTTATGCCCTTCCTGGCTGCATGAACAGTTACTGTACCTTCATTTCTGACCCCACTATGTCATTTCCAGTTCTCTCCATGGAACATACCCCCTCACACATATGCACACACAGACAAGGTATTATCTAAAAGGGGAATCTCTAGGGTGGTATGCCTTTTCAGAAGTAAAATTCAAACAAACAAAAAACTAAGTTGTGTTATTTTACCTATTTAAGATGAAGTTTGCCAAATACTGATACAACTATACAAAATATGCTTCCATCTTTGTACAGGACAGCACCTTCAACTGTGCCCATGAGATGGGATGAGATGCCCCATGACATCAATATGCTACCCACACTACATGACATCATATGCCACTCACTCACATTACATGACATCATATGCCACCCACATTACATGACATCTAAAAAGTTCCATCTTTCAGATCTTATTTCCAAACAAAATAGTATTAAGGATATTGCCTTAGTTTTACATACTTCTTGTAAGTAGAGTGACTTATAATTGATATAAATATTTGTACCTCATTATATATAATGAAAAATACTTTGATGTCTGAGTAGGATAGCTGCATGAATAATAAAGTCAATATCTAACTTTGATATGAAATTTAATTAACTTCCTATGTAAAATATTATGTGGATCCATTAAAACATTTATCAGAAAATATTACAATAGCTTGTAGTATGAGTTAATAAATCACTCAATGTTAAATATTGTATAAAATTGATTATTTTGAGCATACAGAGACACTACTAAAATCAATTGCATCATTTGGCAACTTCAAATTTCCCATAAAACATTCTTCTTCAAAAACCCTTGAATAATTTTGTTGACAGCCCTATCAAATTAAGACAGAATATTAAGCCTAGAATGGTAGTGCATTTGTAATTCTAGTGCTTAATATATTCAGGCTGGGAGACCTTATGTTTATATTTATTTAATATATGTTTAAATTTAAAACAATTAAAAATATACTAATAGTATTTATCCTGCTCCTAGAAGGAAAACTAAAGAAGGTAGGTAAGAGAGAGGTGGATTTCAAGCATGGTACACACTCAGGTCTAAGCTCTGTGTGCATGATATTGCCTCTCATGACAGAAAGATATTATCATTAAAATCAACTGCCTGCACAACCATCTGCTCAATCTCATAATTCAAATTATTCTTTATTAAACTATTTGAATTCTGCAGATTCATTTCACTTTCTGAAACTTGCACGGTTGTATGCTTGTCACCCAATTGATAAACATCTGTCAATCTGCTCTGACCACTTCACCTATACCGAGCTTGTTTTCTGAAATAGTAAAATGGCCCATAAGGAAGTGAAACTCCGAGAAATACTTAGGAGGGAAAGTTTTGTTCTTGTTGTTTGGTTGGTTTTCCCTCTTAATGTGTTGTTTTCAAATGTAAGGGGGACAACAAGGCCTACTGAGTTAATCGGCCGAAATCTAGCAATGTCAATCAGAGTAGACAGTCCTGGTTTTCATCAGATCTCTAAAATAAAGATGTGCAGACTGGAAAGATTTTTGCACGAACTTTGGCAATGGAAAGTAGAGAACAAATGCAAAGGAAGAAAATAGAATGAGCTAGTAGAATCCAATTAGGCTTCAGTGCAGAAGAATTATGCCCTTAAGATAAAATTCCTGAATTCTATAGACAACCTCAAATCATCAAGCAGACTTAGAGGGAAAAGACGACCCAGGACTTAGCTACAGACTCAATAAAACCTGAATGCAGTCATTCGGTTCCTAAATATTTTGTTCATAAATCTGTTAGAATTAGGAGTTGCTTGTTTTATGTCAGAATGATTTTAGACATCTTTACACAGAAAATTAGTCACATAAAGTCCCTGCTTTGGTGAAGTTTATAGAAATGTTCAGACAGCAACTGAGTTTATAGTGCCAGCTACAGATGGTGATAGGGATAGAATGGTAGACATGTGGGGATCCTGAGCAGGCTATGCTCTGGATAGAATCATCCACTGAGGACTCAGAAGTGGAAATTTTGTTTTTGAGACTCAGTTGTGTTATGTGATTTTTTTTTCTGGAACCTGTCTTATGAGAGGTTATTTTGCTGAAAATAGACATGTGGTATTTTCATTTTTTTGTTGTTGTTTTGCTTTTTGGAAGCTGCCTGAAAAGAGGGCATGTGATTTTGGCTGGAGCTGATGCTTAAGAAGACACATGACCTTTGGAAATGGTGTAAGTATAACCCAGCAGACAGTGGATGACACTGTAGCGTTGGTTCTCCTTGCCCTTCTTTGCTGGTCTTCATTGGGCTTTGCTGAGGCTAGTCCTTCCTGATGATACTGTGGCATTGGTTTACCTTGTCTTCTTCATTGATCATTATTTGTCATGACTTCATAGAAAGAAATTCACCAAAGAACGTCTTGTGATATTTTGGTGGCTCTTTGCTGTTTCTGCAGACTGGGGCCAACTGGCAGTGCCTGTGGGTTTTTTCTGGATTGAACTGCTATTACTGTTTCATGAATGGTATTTGGGAGTGGATGGAGCTACTGCTGCTGATTCATGTGAATTGAACTGCTGATATCCTGACGACAAAGATTAGAATTTCCCCCCAAAGAACTATTTCTAAAAAGGTTTACACTCTCCCTTTGCCCTATTAACCTTTCCTTTCTACTACCTTTGGTAGACAGTGGTCTAGATGGGAGGGTAAATCATTTAAGAACCTTTATTAAAATAGGATTTGAAAAATCTAAGCCTACAGACTTTCCATGCAGGTGACATCTGAATATAAATGACTTGAGGTGAAGAGATGTGAAAGCAAGATTCAAGAGAAGATTCTAGGTGCAGAAGACAGCGAATAAAGACCCCTGAGATGCAGGGAAGTTAATATGTTCAAAGAACAAAAATGTCAGCCTGTAGAGATACTTCAGTGAATAAGAGTACTTGCTGCTTTTGCAGAGGACCAGGGTTCAATTCCTGAAGCCACAGTAGGTGGCTCAGGATCCACTGTAATTCCTGCTCCAGGAGTGCTTGCATTCTCTTCTGGAATCCAAGTGTGCCAGCATGCAAGTACTTGTGAGCACACACACACACACACACACACACACACGCACACAGGTGCAGCTCTTAGCATCTGCAAGCCTGTGAAAGACTCTGGAACATAATAGAAAGAAAGAAAGAAAGAAAGAAAGAAAGAAAGAAAGAAAGAAAGAAAGAAAGAAAGAAAGAAAGAAAGAAAGAAAGAAAGAAAGAAAGAAAGAAAGAAAGGAAGAAAGAAAGAAAGAAAGGAAGGAAGGAAGGAAGGAAGGAAGGAAGGAAGGAAGAAAGAAAGAAAGAAAGAAAGAAAGAAAGAAAGAAAGAAAGAAAGAAAGAAAGGTAGGAAGGAAGGAAGGAAAGAAAGGAAAGGAAGGAAGGAAGAAAGAAAGAAAGAAAGAAAGGAAGGAAGAAAGAGAAAGAAAGAGGAAGGAAGGAAAGAAGGGAAAGAAAGGAAAGGAAGGAAAGAAGGAAGGAAGGAAGGAAGGAAGGAAAGAAGGAAGGAAGGAAGGAAGGAAGGAAAGAAGGGAATGAATAATAACTCATCCATGACTTTCTGGCATTTTCTTAGACTGTGTTATACAATAATTCCTTAAATAGTGAGTTTGTAGGTTTATGAGGTCCTCCTCACTTGACTATCTTACTTTGATAACTACAAAGAAAACCAAAGGAAGCCCATGAATGCCTCGCTGGAATATGGTTCTCACCAACAAAGCTGAACTAAAGTCTTTCTGTAGTTATATAGCACCCTCTGCGCTTTTCCATGGTATCACAGCAGCCAGAAGAAGGAAGTAGTGAGAAGTTATCTATCTACATGAGGACTCCAAGAACAACACTCTGAAATCCCTTACTCAATCTACACCAAAGCCACATCCCTAACTGTGTGGAATTTTTTTCTACAAAATAGTCAAAAATGTTCACAAATACATATAAATAAATATAGTTATTATAGGATGGCCATAAAAATAAGTATAAATCAACAGTTTAATCAGAAGGAATCTTAAGAAAATATGGAGCCAGGTGGTAGAGGTGCACGCCTTTATTCCCAGCACTTGGGAGGCAAAGGCAGGCAGATTTCTGAGTTTGAGGACAGCCTGGTCTACACAGTGAGTTCCAGGACAGCCAGGGCTATACAGAGAAACCCTGTCTTGAAAAAAAAAAAAAGAAAGGAAAAGAAAAAAGAAAGAAGAAAAAGAAAAAAAAGAAATCTATTTGCCTAATAGGATAACATAAAGCTATCAAATATTTTATTTCTGAATAAGGTATGTTACATGAAAGATGATAAAAATTATAAATATATTGATATAAATATAATTTGATATAAATTTGATAAATAGATAAAAATTTGATATTGATATAAATATAATTGATATAAATATATTGATATTTCAATATAAAATTCTCAATTGTGTAAAAATGTGTGGATATATTCAAGATGGTCAAAGGAGTTGTAGGATGTCGTTCAGTGCTAGAGCTCTTGTTTAGCATAGATAGCAAGATTCCTCAGCAAGTAAGGTATTTTCTGCTAAGCCTGAGACCCTGAATTTGATCTCCAGAACTCACAAGGTGAAGGAGAGAAAAGGCTTCCACAAGTTGCCTTATGACTTCCACATATGTATCATGCATCCATACCTCTAAACATACACACACACACACACACACACACACACACACACACACACACACACGAATGTAAAGAAAAGCAAAGAGTTTAAGGTCACTCTGGACTGTCCAGTGAGTTCTAGAAACTTCCAGCTATTTAGCAAGACTCTGTCTGGAAAATAAAATGAAAGGAAACAAATCAGCAACAATGACCAGAAACAAGAAATCAAAAATGCTATAAGAAAAGCAGTAATAGCAAGAAGAAAGCATGCGTGACTAGAAAAGCTGCAACAGGAAGCAGTCAGTGTTTGAACAGCAACTGGTACATAATAAAAACATTTGAGGGTGCTCTTCCTTGTTTTTTTTTCCTCTGTATTTTCTACCTAATTACGAGAACCAACTATTTATTTAAGTCGGGTTTTGCAAATAAGGCAGAGGTTAAAATGAACCAGAAGCAGGTGGTTTATGTAGTAATGAGTGACTTGAGAAAATCAAAAGCTAACATGTTTATGAAGAATTTAAAGTGAAAGAGGCCATAAAAATGATCACTAAGTGTGCCACTGAGGTTTCCTGCTGTCCGCGAAACCCTTACTGCTACAGGCAACAATGCTAACCGTGAGTCCCTGGGGCAACTAGCCCAGCTCCATTCTCTTCAACCAGCTCCCATATGATGCCCATCCTAGAAGTAAGAGTCCACTTTCAGTCCATCACTCTGCACACTAGAAAACCAGAGCCCTCTCAGATGGTGGAAATGACAGATACATTCTAACAGAGCCTACATTACCCTTTTCAGTCTCCAGGAGACCAAGCAGCTGCGTGAAATCCATGAGCTTCTCGGACGTCCTACTTTACCTTCCCTTCTTCTCAGGAAGAAAGAGGAACACTCGCCAGTCAGCCATGACTTGGGCATCTCCTTCTTCTCATCCATTTCCCTTTTAGCCTCATGCCTGTTCCCAATCATTGTCACATTTATTATTCAAAAATAAATTACCCCACCAAAGTCATATCCACAGTGAAGTGATACAGTGTACTAGCTCCGTGACCCTCCTTTAAAGTGTGTGGTTAGTTATTGTCATAATTTTAACTTTACTACTCCACAGCCCACAGATACTCAGCAAATCAGTCACAGGTCAATGGAGTCCTGTTCTAGTCAGGGAGGCTCTGTAGTGGGAGCACTGTGTAGGGAGGCTCTGCTGTGGGAGCACTGTGCAGGGAAGGGGGCTCAGCTCTTCCCTCTGTTGGAGCACAGGGCAGGGAGGTACTGTTCTTTAAGCAAAGGGCAGGAAAGCTTTCCCTCCTCTTTATAAGAAAGATCATTAGAAACAGATGCAGGATCTTTCCTGAAGAAAAAAAATAAAGAATGCCTAGTTTAACTTTTACCACATATTTTTCAAAAGACATTTTTTTTGTGTGTGAATCTCAAATAGAAAAACCTAATTTGAATTCAATTTTAAAGAAGAGGCAGTGGAAAGAGAAGGGGAAATTTGTAGTTCTTTGAACAAGAGCTTGCAAAAAAAACCTTTAAGCTCTTGTACTGTTCTGGTGGCTTGTGTTGGACACTCTACATCCAAAGGACTACCAACATTATGCAATATATTTCCTACCACATTTATCCAACCCTTCCCCATTTGTCAGAACATATCTGCTTTTAAGCAATCTCTCCCAGAATGTTATTGCACTGTTTCTCAGATTGGGCATCGGGGCCTTGGCTTATCTCACCAGCCTCTTCCTTGGGCAACAGTCAGTGAGGTCCAGTGGGTCTGCAGTGGCAAAGGGCCGGAGGCATGGAAATCCCTCCTGAGGTCTGTTCCAAACTGCTTGCTGTTGCAGGATGTGTGTACTCCTCCTTTGTTCTGTGCTCTGCATCAGACAGAAAGCAATCATCCTGACTGAAATGTATCTAGAGCCAAGACTCCATGTAAATTAAAGAGAGAGATGACAAATTTCATGGCCTGGTTATGGTCAAATGGCAAATTTCACAGTTTGTCATGTATTAATAGAAAAGAAAAACAAATACAAATGAAGTCATCCCAATTGTTAGGAATAATTCCAGAGTGACTGTTTGATGAATTCAAACAAAGGGGACAGACAGAATGAAGGACAATCCACATGTAGCCCATGATTTTAAATTTAATAAAAAAGACCCTGTAGCTTTATTTTCTAACATCACCATAGTAAAGATTTAATCCAAACACACCACACTTCACCCTGAGCCCAGAATGAGAAAACCCAAATTCCAAAGCCTGGGCATGTCTCCTTTTCAAGAGAAAAATAAAGTATCCGTGAAATGTTTTTGTGACGGAGGTGGCGGGCCAATCTTAAGGGTCATTGGTGACACCAGGATTGACCAGGAGATTTATCTACAGGAGATTTGGAAATGTCGTATGGTTTTTCCAATCCACCTGAAAAATAAAAGATTACGTCCATGCGCACACTTCATTTTTGTCGGTTCTATTTCAACTCTATCTTTTCTTCTTTATGCCTCTCAGTAACTACTATAATCTTGTGAAACAAGTGTTGACCTGGGCTTCATTCAGATACCCTAATCAAAGTATTCTAATCAGGCTCTTAAGAAAAAAAAATCAGACTCTGTAGCCAAGGCTTGGGGTGACATTGCTACAGCTTTTGTGACTTGTAACAAATCTTTTCCAAATCCTTTCACTCCTCCATGGTTGGAGAGCCTGGGCAGTGTTTTACACTGCACCTCATTTTTTTTGTCTATATTGGTTTATGACCCAGGTGCTTTTCCGTCTTCCTAGAGCACCTAGATGCGAAGGAGACAATTCTAGAGTATAGCACAATAACCTGCAGCTAGATAATTCATGAGAGCTGAGAGTTTCAGATTGTCTGATATTTGTAAATCTGACCACACACATTCCATCTGAGAATTTCTTTTAATCACTTTAGATTGCTTTACAAAATAAAGGGTCCTGATGAGAATATGGTAGCTGGCTAATGTAGATGACAAGAAAAATGTTGTCAACCAATCACTTAGAAACTGTCCAAAATAATGAGCTAAAATAGGGACCAAGCATGCAGAAGACTTATAGAAAAAGAAGCCATCCAATTCCCCAACAAATGGAGCACAGTTGATTTCCATTTGTGTATGTTAATAGACTGTTATTAGAAGTGTAACCTTTGGCTTATTTTCAGCTTTGAAAATTATGACTACAGTGTTTATAACAAATAATGATGCCTCTGTTGTATTCAATGAAGAGATATCTAATGCGTAGAAAGACAACATTTCTTCATCTTGCTAGCTCCCTTCCAAGCTTATACAACAGTGTCTCACGCTTTCACCTTGCTAGTATGTCACCTTAGAATGTGTGCATCTGATATAACTAGAATGTAAGTTCCCTTAGGGTAGAATCTTCATTCTCTTTTCATCCATCTCCAGAGCACTCAGGGAAATGCAGGGCTGTAAGTTCTAGCTGGCTTTAGAAATACTCTTAAGGCCCATATCAAGGCCCATATCTACTGCACGGATTGCTAACTTAACTGGAGTTGTTTGCAACAGGTCTTCCTAAATCAGTGCTAAGGACTCAAGTCTCCAGAGCTCCCTGGAACTTACCCACTTAATATTCCCAGCACTGCCATAGAGAACAGCTTCCTATGCAAATACAGCCACTCAGCTTTCAGATCATAGGAGTTCCACAGTAAGGAAAGGCTGCTGGCACATCTGGTGTCCCATCAAGCTCCAAACATCATCATCAGCAAAGAGTGAGCTCGGTTTCAGAGGGCGGGGATAAATGCACTAGCCTCTGGCGGAGCCTTTTTCACATTGTTGATGGAGTAGGGGAAAATGCAGCCATTTGTTCTGCCTGTGACAAATGCTATAGCATCTGGGAGGGAAGGCGGCACTTAATGGGAACCTGTAAGGCACAAGGTCTCATAAGGCTAGTGCTGTTTGCAAAACACAGAGTGCAGAATGCAATACTTTACACTCTCTTTCATCTTGAGCTAAAATGGGGAGAGAGTATCAGGGGAGAGAGCAAAATACCATAAATCCAGTCTACAGAATTTTCTTCCAAAACTTAGAAGCTGGGAAAATTTTAGTGTTGACTTAACAGATGAAACTTAAAGGAGCCAAGGCAGGCCTAGGGAGATGGCTCAGTAGGTAAAAGCATGGAATGAGGACCCAAGCTTAAATCTCTGGAATCCATATAAAAACTGGGCAAGTTACGCAAGCATCTGTAATCCCTGTGCTCCTGTGGGGAGAAGAAGGAAACATGAGGATCCCTGGAGGCTTGCAAGCTAAGCAGCTGTAAAACACAGCAAAATATCAATAAAGCCCTGTCTTAAAGAGGGTGGGGCACACCATCTGAAGTTGTCCTCTAACCTTCATAGACACAACCATCTGCATTACACACACACACACACACACACACACACAGACACACACACAGAGTATACACACATATGCACACAGATACAAGTACACATGTACATTGTGCATACATACACATAAATACATTAAAAAAGAACAACCCAAAGCAATCCTTGAATCTTTGTCCAAATTTGAGAAACAGAGAGTTGGACAGCAGAGACATAGAACTAGAAGCCGGAAGCAGGATGCATCAAAATTAACGATGGTGGCGACCGACTACAGAGAATGTCCAAGCTTGTTTGATTTCTCTCTTCTGCCACTTTAACTTAGAGTCTTAAGTAATGAAGTTTCAAGAACAGATGAGAAACCTATCCTGCCTCTTTGTGTTTCCTTCATCACATAGATAAAAAAAAAAAGAAAAGACACAATTTCCTTAACTATCCAAATGGAAAAATTGAGTCTCAATTTGAATACTGTTAAAGCTGAAGGCTATGGAAGCTGGTTCCCTTGGGCTTCTTGACCCTGTCAACCAAATCCAGGTTAACAACCAGCCCCAGATTATTCTCAAGTATATCACTGAAATTCTATCTACTTTGCAGCTACATGAAAGGCAGCACTTGGAGGTTTTCATCTCAAAGTCCATGGAAATGAAAAAGATGTATTGATACTCCTTCATGGAAGATGAAAGATGATACGTGCATCCTGAAAAGGTGTTTGCTTTTTCTTTCCCATCCAGTACTTGTCATGAGTATCTCTGGTCACTTTGCGCTTCAATGAAATAGTGGGCATCCATAACAGATTTAAAATATCTCTAAGTTTTGTGCTGTAAGGCCCTTGATAGCAATCAGGGTGGGATTAACAGCAAAAACCCTGAGGTGTAACTGATTTAAATCTTGTAGAGAAGATGAGGCTTACCCCACGCTAGGTATAAGGTCCCGAGGAAACTACTTAATGTTGCCATTGTCATTGTCATTAAAACAGGTTCCCATAGGTCAAATGAACTCTAACTTGTTATATAGCCCCACCACTGCTTGTACCACCATGTCCAGCTTGTATGGTGTTAGGAAGAAATCATGACTGACATATGCTAGACAAACACTCTGCCAACAGAGGGATGTCCAAGCTCCTGCCTCATCTCCTTCAGCTACAATTTCTAACTTGGCAAATGGATAGCATTCAAGAAGTATACACTAGTTAGATAGTTAGGCTGCCAGTGGTGACATGATGGTGACATCTCAGCTTCTTGACACACAGTTGATTTCTTACTGAAATAGGTCAGCCATCTCTACTCAGGGAACTAGACTGTGCCTGGAAAACTGTTCAGACTTTCAGTTCTTTACTGAACTCCACCTAGAAAGTAGAAAGTGAGAGAAGAGAGATTTTAGAAGTCAGGAATCTGCTTACACTTCAGAACCTGTCCCATGGTTCACTGGGGCCCAGGAATGTCCCCAGGGAGATTTGATAGAGGTTGGTGAGTACAGTTAGGATATGTCTTCCTCACTGTGAATTTATTTTATTTACACGACATCTAGGATTTATGAAATGTGCATTGGGAATTTTGAACATTCAAACTCTGGATGTGAACCACATGACATATAGATGAAGAGACAGAAGGAGGGAACTTGTGGGTAAAAAACAGGCAAGGGATGATGAATAAAGACCTCTTCACCCCTCAATAGTTTATAGGCCCCCTGCAAAATTCTGTCAGACGCTGAAGCTTAAAGAGACATGGGTTCATATTTGAAATATTTAATTCATTTGCTGTATAAATTTAGGCAAATTATTTAACATCTGCCAAGGGAAATGAAGTTTGCTAACACCAATTAGCATTTGAAATGTATTTGGGTTTTTGCTAAGTGTTCGGTCTCACCCACTGATTTCCTAGATGAAGAGGGGCACACCTAAGTGGAAGAGGCTTTGCCTAGCACATGCAAAGCTCGAGGCTTCATCTCCACGCTGTACAAACAATAAATAAGGGCAGGAGCACCTTCAGTGTTCAGGGTTGACTATAGTGACATAAAGCCCTGGGTCTCTCTTTAAATCCCTTTCCCAAAAGGCCCCAGGGCTCACCGTGATTTTTGATAGTTAGTAAAAGTTTTAAAGGAAATAAAGAAGATCCATTGCAGTGATGCTCAGCTGTAGTTAGCAGTAGAGAAAGGAGGACCAGGAGTTCTCAGCAAATTTGGGACCAGTTTAGGCAAAGAAGAAGAAGAGGAAGAAGAAGGAGGAGAAAGAGGAAGAGGAGGAGGAGGAGGATGGGGGAGGGGAGGAGATGAAGAATAGAAGGAAGAAGAGGAGGGGGATATGGAGAAAGTGTTTAAAGTTTCTAAGTAGGTGAAGAATCAGACAACTGAAGCAGGAATCTAAAGTTCATCTACTCTGAGCTTATTTTATCCGGTCAATATATAAAAATAATGAAAATTAAAGGAGGGAAGGTCTCTATAACATTTGTTCATTACAGCAATGGACAATATGACCTCGTAACATTACAAAAGTGCCAACACATCACAAAAGACTGTGCTAAGATAAGTGAAAGGCTACAGAGTGTAGGAAACGCTTTGAGCTATACATTTGCCAAGGAGTAATATCTAGACTATTGAGAACATTAATCAAGGGACTTGAGGGATGCCTTAGTGGTTCAGATCACTTGTTGCTCCTGCAGAGGACCCAGGTCTGTAGCCAGCACCCCCACATAGCCATTCACAACCATCTGTAACTTCATTTCAGGAGGTTCTGATGCCCTCTTCTGGCCTTCATGCACTGGGTACATGTGATCCACATACACACATGCAGACAGACTCTCTCTCTCTCTCTCTCTCTCTCTCTCTCTCTCTCTCTCTCACACACACACACACACACACACACACACAGACTTTAAAAAGGAGAAAATATTAAGTGCTAGAAATGAAACATGTGGTTATAAAATAAATGATTTTCTATATAAACACTCTTTAATAACCTCCAGTTTTATTGTGTATTGTCCTGAAGTTCTGTTCTGTTACAAAGCTGGAGCCCCGCTGTGCTTTACTTGAGCTCTCTAGCTGAGGAGCAAACTCATCAGGAAGTAGCAGGTGGCAGCCTGGGCTACACCTCCATCCTAGTTACTGCAGACAGTAAGCTTCGCTTTTCTAGGTATTAAGGGAAACAATTTAGGAAAGTAGACAGATGTTAAAAACTAACTTGTTTCTCTTTGTGTTGTACCAAATGCTTAATGAAGCATTCACTATTAGTTATTTTAGCACATTCCCTAGAGCTAATGAAGATACCAACTTGCCACTATATCTAAGTATATATTATCAAATTGAGGGACACCCCCTGCTATGTAGTTTATTATAGTTTCATAATTAACAGTGAGGACACCAATTATTTCTTTTTAAACACTTCAAAATTCAGGCAGTGGAAAATGTCTTTAGTCATCACATAAAAGTGGTCTTTGGAGACGATAGAAAGGACATTTTTTTTCTCCAGACAGTATGTTGTCAAAGTGACATGTCAAGATGCAACGGAAGACAGATTCATTTTCTCTCACAGTTTCATGCAGGGGCTGTATGGCATAGCAGTGGTGGGGAAGGGGGTAAGCCATGTCTCCATCTGCCCAGAAGAGCAGAGTCTAGCCCACAACCAGGGGTCCAACCCTCTAAGCTTGTCCCCCAGTGACCTATGTCCTCTATCTAGGTTCTATTTCAAAAGGATCTTAACCTCCCTACTCCCAATAATACCACTAAGTACTCAAACTCATGAATCTATGAGGGCATTTCACATTCAATCCATAAACCTAGGTACATATTTTTTAATGACAACCCTTTTAAAACTGTGCATCCCACAGTAGGTCTTTTTGATTTTAACTATATGAGCTGAAGGAAGGTGGAGGACGTTAGTAAAGGCAGGACTCGACCCAGATAGAAAGGAACTCTCTAAACAGAACCATCCTTTCTTCAAGGCAAATTTAGTTGCAGGATCACTACATGTTTAAGCACATGCCCTTTCCTGAGAAGAGCCACGCCAAATGATCCGTATTCTGCTTCCCAAGGATGCTCGATGTAAATCATATCAAAGAGACAACCCAATTATGGCCCATGTGTGATTGGACTTTTAGCATTATTAAAGGTTCTACATATAAGAGAAAATACAATCCTGCTATGAAATAGTGATAAGACTTTAGGAACTGGGGCAGCACAGGGGTAAGATGTAGCTACTAGAGTTTCCCAGTATCATGGCAGATAGCAAGGATTCGCCACTGGAGGAATCAGATTTTAATAAGGATTACAAGATTAGGTTTTAGTTGTTGTGCCCAGAAATTGAGTTACCATTGTTTCTGAAAAAAAAAAAGAAGAAATAGTGATAAGAGGGAAAATATGTTAAGAGCTCCCTTACTGTGTTTGTGCATTTATTATATTTTCCTTCAATTATCAATCTTCTCTGTTATGCTAAGATGTGATCATAGATAACGAAATTTAATTAGCTTTTATAGGTCTATTCCTGCAAATAATGGATTCTGTTTGAATGGATTTCTGAAAGCAGAAGTACTTATCCTTCTGTATGATGTATTATCCATTCCTTCTTCACTAAAATTCTAACTTTTGTAACATCTCCTCTGTTGGTTCTTTTTCTCTTTGCCTCCTTATGTGGCCTGTGTGCATCACTGGACTTCCAGGGCATATGCCTACAAAATACACTTTTCAGACATTTTTACTACATGTCTGCTTGTTACATCGTACAGTTGGAGAAACTGATGGAAACTTAGGTAGGCGTAGCAGAGGCAATGCATTGATGTTTTTTGTTGCTTCAGTTGTCGTAGTATAGATGATGCTAAGTGTTTCTTAGAGGCAGGCATCAGCAAGGGTGAGGGGGCTCCTCCCCCAGAGTGTGGAGCCTCTCATGCAGTCTAGATGTTCCAGGCATCTGAGGGGCTGGTGGAATTATTCCCTGGATTTTATTCCAAGCACAGTAGAAGACCCCTTCCCATTACTATAGGCTCACAATCTAGAATAATGCAATCATTCTCCTGTTTGTGATAACATGTTAGTGGTCTTTCTCTTCATAACATATGTCATAAACATATATTCTTTCATTTCTATACTAACGTATCCTACCCTGGTTCACTGTCCAACAGCAGTCTATGCAACATTCCCCAGATGCTGAAATTTGAAGAGATGTGCGTCTGAATTAACATTCTTCCATTTTCTTTGTCTAGGAACTGAAGAAAATTACTTAACTTCACTAAAATATGCTTTCTTATCTGTTTATAGTCAAAATAATCCTAATAGCCACATCTTTGCTAAGCACTCTGCAAGTATCTCCTACTTCAACACAGTAATTCTATGGGATGCATGCCATGGTTTTTAGTTTTCTCCTTTTCAAATTATTATTTTGGCAAGCAAAAGAGTAGGAAGAAGAGGAGGAGGAGGGGGGATAGGAGGAAAGGAAGGAGAGAAAGAGGTAGAGAGAGGGAGGGAGAGGGAATGAGAAAGCACAGGCATGTGTACAGAGGTCAAAGATCAACTTTATGAGTTAGTTCTCTCCTTCCACCTTTACCTGGGTGAGGGCTATGGTATTTTGGTCAACAAGCTATCATAACAGGTCTCATGTTATGCCACAAGCCCTAATTTTCACTTTTCCATTCCTAACAAGACTGAAGTTTAGGTGGCCAGAGGGTTCAGTGGGTAAAGATGACTGCTGCCAGTCCTAGTAACCAGAATTTGATTCCAGAACACAATGATAAAAGAAATGACCAACTCCTTATAAGTCAGTCTTGATGTCTATATGTATGCATGACAGAAGTGTGTACACACCCAAATACACTATAAAGCAATTTTAATATGAAAACTGAGGATTAAAATGAGAAAGTCATTAAGGCCTTGTTGTTAATAAACTTGGGAAAGGAGAATTAAATTCAAGCATCTCTATTTTCAAAGAGCATTTTGTTAAGTTTATTTTTGTGGGGTGATGATACTATAAAGTTATTAGAATAATTAAGTATTGTACATAAAGCACTTATTAAAAGTCAAACATGATAACCATTAAATGAAGTGTAGGTTTTATCTCCAAAATGCTGTGACAGTGTTTGTGTGAATCGATGAACCATCATAATGATTTAGCTATCTTAAGTCATGTGATCAGTCATTTCATTTTACAGACATATCAGAAGTTTTATGAGACAATAAGATTTGTCTTTTCAATCGCTTGGGTTCTATAGGTAGACTCATGTTGGCTTTAGATGAAGACTTATACGTCCTCACCTATTGATATTTTCATCTTTATACAAATAGTTTGTTTTTTATAAACAGTTGATCCAAAATAACTTGGATTTAAATACTTTGTTTATAGTCATAACAGCAGAAATGACAAAGGTCAGGAATTAGGGGACAGCTCAGCATGGTCCTTGAGCAACCCTACTGAAAGGGGAAGGAGGTTATGAAAGCAAAACCCACTAAATGCCCCAAAGGCTGGTATTATGTCAAATATCTGAACTGCCATGCCTAGCTATCATCTGTATATATTTTCAAGTAGTTAAATGCTGAATTCGCTTATTATAGTAAAAGATATTCCCAAAGATCTAAAAATCAATGCTTCGAGATGTAATTCAAACCTTTCATGCGTTCTGGCATCAATTCTCTATACTTCTGTAGCATTCCTTTCTTCTCAAAGGACTTTGTTCATTTGTAGCAACATGACTCCTCTTTCTATCCTTACCAGATACTAATTCATTTCCTAGGAATCAAAATGGTACAGAAAAAAGAAAAATGGGTATGTGTTAAGAGGCCAGGAATTAAATAATGTCTATGATAATGCGAATTATCTGAACTTGGACTCCCCTTAAACAATGAGGGCATTTCCAAAAATTCTGTGATTCCACTTAAGATTTAATTTGAAGGAACACACGTCAAAGTCTAACATGTTTGCATTCCAAATGATGCATCTAGATTCCAAACCTTCAGAAATTTTGAAACATTCAGTTGCTCAGACACTGAATAGTCATGATGTTATATGCATCTGCCTAATTGCTTAATGATCTGGGGATATTTGACGCAATACCAGCCTTTGAGGGATCCAACACTTTCATTTGGGAAACAACGTATGCCAAAAAGATCATGCAAGAAAAGGGCAGTATATGATGCAAGTCAAGGCTAAACGTGCTGTGTTGGTAATATAATGGAGAATTATGTGGTGGCCAAATAAAGAGATGGCTCATTTGAAATGCAGTTGACATGCAGGTTTGACTTCCAAAGTAGAGGGCTGCAGCAGGATAGCAAGCAAATGACCCAGAAAATAGTTTAGCCAGCTACTGAAATCCTTTGAATGCTGTTATAGGAAAGTGTCACTACTTTCACTACACAATAGGAAAACTGATAATTTCTGAATAACCATAGAGAATTTAAAATTTATGTTACTTACCACAACACAAAGACACACAATTGCTAAGCCATAAAGTAGGTCTTTAGCTCATATAATCAGGGCAGGCTCTCAAAAATTCACAGCATTATTACAAGCATAGAAGTCATGCCTAGACACTCCCTTAAGTAACTTTTGCTTCAATTAAGATATTTTCACTGTAATGTGGAAAAACAGACCAGAACTGATAGCATGTGGAGGAGTAAAAGCATCAAAGATCCCACTCCTTAGAGTGTAATCTTTATATTCATTTTTAAACTAAATATCATTCTAAAAAGGCCTACTTAGCATCTGCATATCTCTACACACATGCTGCTATAGCTTCTCTGCAACATCACAATGAGCATAAAGCTCTCTCTCTCCAGCCATGTCTTGGGCAGTTATCACAACAATTTGGGACCAGAGGGCATTTTCATTGTGTGTGTGTGTGTGTGTGTGTGTGTGTGTGTGTATTAAAGACTATAGTATTTGCCTCCAATAAGAACTGGAGAACAATTTCTTCTCTCTCTTAGCATGAAAGTTTACTGCTTTCTCTTCTGAATTAACTCCATTTTCAAGAAAGAGCATTTCAATACATTTTTCTGACAGGTAGGAAATTAACTACATACTAGAAGCTATTGAATTCAACTTTAACAGTATCAATAAACATTTCTGATTAAATTATGAAATTGATTTTATAATTTCAACCATTATGTTTTTGCATCAATATCATCATCTGACAGTAAATGTAGTTACAGCTTCCTTATTGATCGCAGACATGGCACTCTGAAGTACTCATTTGACTATATTACAAAATCAAACTTGATTTCCCGTAGTACTACAGTAACTTCACATCATAATCTAGTCTGAAAAATCAAAATAGATGAATTATTCAGTTAATAAAAGATATATTCTTCCCTAGAGGAAAAAGAACACTCTGATGAACTCATTCTCGACAGTTGTGTGATAGGGCATTTTGTCTTCTGGGTTACTCTGTGTAGGACTCCCAGAAGTGTATCATCACCTCCCAGCTTGTGTGTGATAAGTCATGTTTCTGATGAAGTACATAAATAATGCTTGAAGGGAAAGAAATGTTTATTGTTCCTATATGGGTATTCAACAAAAAAAGCACATGGTTTCTAAGTTTAAAACCCTACTGTGTCTTGACCACAGTAGTCCAGCTCAAAAAATGATACAAATATACTAAGCCTATGTATTTCCCAGAAGAGCAACATGTCTTCTGTGGCCCTAACTAGATAGTTCTAAAAGTAACCCAAATGGTGATAGACTGAGCTAAACTGAACACTCATCATAGAAGCCAGAATCTCCTTGGAGACCCAAATAAGAAGATTCAATGCCTGTCAAAATGTCTTCACAAAAGCATTACTTTCAAGCCATGGACTATAAGGTTACATGGGAAATCTCTCAAGTTGTCTACTATTTTGTTTGGGAAAAGAGAAGTGTGAGGTCTTGGTCACCAAGGCATTTGCTGGAGGAGAAACAGCTGCTCATGCTAAGAATAGGACTTGACTCCAGTTGTTTTCTCTTAGGTCAACTGGTTTTGTTTTGTTTCCTTTTTTCTATTTCAATTATAACTTCCTTGTCATTTTTGAAATGACTGATGAGGTGAAAATTAGAACTTCAAGTCCAAGAAAAACTAAATACAACCCTGCAGCAAGTGTATCAGTACATACCAAAGACCTCCTAGAGCTGTACTCTGGGAATTAATTTCTAAAAGTGGATCATCTTTTTATTCCCATAAAATAAAACTATCATATGTAAGTCCTAAAATTAAAAAGTTATTCATCCATTTCGCAAAGGATCAAGGTAAGACATAGTAACAAAAATGTATCAAATAGATCAAACATAGCTTTTCTATGAGAATCTTTAAAAGCTAAACAGATTTTCTCTACTGTGACAAAGTGGGCAGGTAAAGCCAAGAGGCAGAGACCAGGAGCTGCAGAATAGCTGGGTCCATTTGGGCTCTGCCTGCATCCAGGGGCTGGGCAGCTCCACAGTACTTTGTGCACCTATCCTGCCAAGGGAGTACAACTCTGCAGGGATGGATTTGGAGGTCAGGCCACCGCCATCTTTTCTCCTATGACCGGAGCAGACAGGTACAGCCAGGAGACAGGGAACACAGGAGTGGCAGAGCAGCTGGGACAGAGTCAGTCTGGCCTCCACCTGCACCCAGGAGCTGGGCAGCACCACAGCACTCTGTGGCAGGGGAGATCCAGTCACCCAGGGGTGCTGAGACAGGCTTGTAGGCCTACAGGAGGGACAAGCACCAGTCAGAGACAGCAGGACCAACTAACACCAGAGATAACCAGATGGCAAAAGGCAAACGATAAAATGTTACCAAAAAGAATTGACAAATGGGACCTCATAAAATTACAAAGTTTCTGTAAGGCAAAGGACACCATCAAAAGGACAAATCGTCAACCAACAAATTGGGAAAAGATCTTCACCAACCCTACATAAGATAGAGGGCTAATATACAATATATACAAAGAACTCAAGAAGTTGGACCCCAGAAAAACAAATAACCCTATAAAAATGGGGTATAGAGTTAAACAAAGAATTTTCACCTGAAGAACTTGGGATGGCTGAGAAGCATCTTAAAAAATGCTCAACTTCATTAGTCATCAGGGAAATGCAAATCAAAACAACCCTGAGATTTTACCTTACACCAGTCAGAATGGCTAAGATTAAAACTTCAGGAGACAGCAGGTGTTGGCAAGGATGTGGAGAAAGAGGAACACTCCTCCACTGCTGGTAGGGTTGCAAATTCGTACAACCACTCTGGAAATCAGTCTGGTGGTTTCTCAGAAAACTGGGCACCTCACTTCCAGAAGATCCTGCTATACCACTCCTGGGCATATACCCAGAGGATTCCCCAGCATGTAATAAGGATACATATTCCACTATGTTCATAGCAGCCCTATTTATAATAGCCAGAAGCTGGAAAGAACCCAGGTATCCTTCAACAGAAGAATGAATGCAAAAAATGTGGTATATATATACACAATGGAGTACTATTCAGCCATTAGAAACAACGAATTCTACACTTGAACTAACGAATTGAAACACTGGTGTTCAACAAATGGATGGAGCTGGAGAACATCATACTAAGTGAGGTAACCCAGTCTCAAAAGATCAATCATGGTATGCACTCACTAATAAGTGGATATTAGCCTGAAAACTGGAATGCCCAAAACATAATCCCTACAACAAATGAAGTATAAGAAGAATAAAGGAGTGGCCCCTGGTTCTGGAAAGACTCAGTGTAGCAGTTTAGGGCAAAACCAGAACAAGGAAGTGGGAAGGGGTGGGTGGGAGAACAGGGGGAGTGAAGGGGGCTTATGGGACTTTCGGGCAGTGGGGGGCCAGAAAAGGGGAAATCATTTGAAATGTAAATAAAAAAGATATCAAATTTAAAAAAAGGAAAAAAAAAAAAGAATGTTACCAAAAAAAATCAAGGCAACATGGCATCATCTGAACTCAATTCTCCCACCACAGCAAGTGCTGGATACCCCAACACACCAGAAAAAGCAAGATTTGGATTTAAAATCACAGCTCATGATGTTGATAGAGGGCTTCAAGAAGGACATAAATAACTCACTTAAAGAAATACGGGAGAACACAAACAAGGAGAAGCCTTTAAAAACTACAGGAAAACACACACAAAAAAAAAAAACAGATGAAGGAACTGAACAAAATCATCCAGGATCTAAAAATAGAGGTAGAAACAATAAAGAAATCACAAAGGGAAACAACTCTGAACATAGAAAACCCAGGAAAGAAGTCAGGAATCATGCGTACAAGTATCTACATGTTTTAGATTAATTTCCCTATTTTAGGGAAATGACAGGCAGTAGTTTCAGTTCTGATGGTGTAAGCAAAACAAAACATGTTTCGAAAAGTTGAATCTTGAAACACTGGTGTTCAACAGCTAGCAGCTAAAGTGATTCACCTCATGTGTTGTTAGTGTCACAGACTTTGTGGTTATGTCTAGTAGCTGTTTCTGAAGTATTTTCATTTATCTTTTGTCTTATTTAACCCTAATTGAATTCTCTCCTTTTCTCAAGGAGACACTTACGTTCAAAGTGTTGATTCTTTGCCTTAGGTCCATAGAGAGTATAGTTTGTAGATGGAAAGATTAGCAGTGACATAGCCTTATGTTCTGTGTTGGAATTTGTGCTAGCAGTTTGAGCACTAGCTCTATGTGCCTATGAACTGAATGCTGCTCATCCCATCCAGTTTACATCATGGACAATTAATTCCACTTGTTAAAGCAAAGGCTACTTACTAAGCTAATGTTATTTTCTGTACAAAAATTAATTTTACTTTTAGCCTTTTGGAAACACTTTTTTTCCAAGCCGGTAATCATCTACTTGAAACAATTATTTGCAGAAACACATTATTAGACACCTGAAGCTTTTGTTGGTTTTGTAGCCTATTAAACTACTTAGGCTGTTGAACATTCCACATTCAAAATTTTTGTAGTGTGGTGGATAGTGGATAATTAGAAAATAAGCTTCTAATGTTTATTTTAAAATAAATAAAATAAGTTCTTGAATTTTTTTTTAAAAAGAAGAATCTCAGATGCAGAAGATACCACAGAAGGCATGAAACAACAGTCAAAGAAAATGAAAAAATGCAAAAAGCAACTAACACAGAACATCCAAGAAATTCAGGACAAAATGAGAATACCAAACCCAAGGATTATAGTTATAGAAGAGAGTGAAGATTTCCAACTTAAAGGGCCAGCAAATGTCTCCAACAAAATTATACAAGAAAACTTCCCTAACCTAAAGAAAGAGATGCCCATGAACATACAAGAAGTCTACAGAACTCCAAATAGTTTGGACCAGAAAAGAAATTCCTCCCTTCACAAAATAATTAAAACACTAAATGTACTAAACAAGGAAAGAATATTAAAAGCAGTAAGGGAAAATAGTCAAGTAACATATAAAGGAAGACCTATCAGAATTACACCAGAATTCTTACCAGAGACTATGAAAGCCAGAAGAGTCTGGGTAGATGTCATAGAGACCCTAAGGGAACACAAATGCCAAACCAGGCTACTATACCCAGCAAACTCTCAATTACCATAGATGGAGAAACCAAGGTATTCAAAGACAAAAACAAATTTACACAATATCTTTCCATAAGTCCAACCTTCCAAAAGACAATGAAAGATAAACACCAAGCAAAGGAGGGAAACTACACACTAGAAGAAGCAAGAAATTAATCCTCTTTTAAAAAAACAAAAAAGAGAGACACACAAATAACAAAAGTAACAGGAAGCAGCAATCACTTCTCATTAATATCTCTTAATATCAATGGACTCAATTCTCCAATAAAAAGACAAGGACTAACAAATTGGATACATAAGCAGGACCAAACATTTTGATGCATACAGGAAACTCACTTCAGGCACAAAGAAAGATGCTACATCAGAGTAAAACCCGAGAAGACAATTTTCCAAGCAAATGACCCCAAGAAACAAGCTGGTGTAGCCATTTTAATATCAAATAAAATTGGCTTTCAACCTAAAGTAATCAAAAAAGATAAGGAAGGACACTTCATGCTCATCAAAGGAAAAAGCTACCAAGATGAACTCTCAATTCTGAACATGTATGCTCCAAATACAAGGGTGCTCACATCCATAAAAGAAGCTTCACTAAAGCTCAAAACACACATTGCACCACATGCATTCAACACCCCACTCTCATTAATGGAGAGATCAGGGAAACACAAACTAAACAGAGACACAGTGAAACTAACAGAAGTTATGAACCAAATGGATTTGACAGATATCTATAGAACATTTTGTCCTAAAAGAAAAGAATATACCTTCTTCTTCTTAGTACCTCAGGGTACCTTCTCCAAAACTGACCATATATTCAGTCACAAAACAGACCTCAGCAGACATAAGAAGACTGAAATAATTCCATGCACCCTATCATATCACCACGGACAGACTAAGGCTGATCTTCAATAACAACAAAAACAACAGAAAGCCAACATAGACAGAAACTGAACAACATTCTACTCAATGATAATTTGGTCAAGGAAGAAATAAAGAAAGAAATTAAAAACTTTTTAGAATTTAATGTAAAAGAAGGTACAACATACCCAAGTTTATGCAATACATTGAAAGCAGTGCTAAGAGGAAAACTCATAGCTCTGAGTGCCTCCAAAAAGAAACTGGAAAGAAAATACACTAGCAGCTTAAAAGCACATCTGAAAGCCCTGGAACAAAAAGAAGCTAATTCACCCAGGAGGAGTAGAAGACAGGAAATCATCAAATTCAGGGCTGAAATCAATCAAGTAGAACCAAAGAGAACTATACAAAGAATCAACAAAACCAGGAGCTGGTTCTTTGAGAAAATCAACAAGATAGATAAACCATTAGACAGACTAACCAAAGGGCACAGAGACAGTATCCAAATTAAAAAAAATCAGAAAGTAAAATGGGGATATAACAACAGAAACTGAGGAAATTAGAAAAAAAATCATCAGATCCTACTACAAAAGCCTATACTCAACACAACTGGAAAACCTGGAGGAAATGGACAATTTCCTAGACAGATACCAAATGCCAAAATTAAATCAGGATCAAATAGATCATCTAAACAGTCCCATAACCCGTAAAGAAATAGAAGGGGTCATAGTCTTCCAACCAAAAAAAGCACAGGACCATATGGTTTTCCTGTAGAATTCTATCAGACCTTCAAAGAAGACCTAATGCCAATACTCTTTAAACTATTCCACAAAATAGAAACAGAAGGAACACTACCCAGCTCGTTCTACAAAGCCACAATTATGCTGATACCAAAACCACACAAAGATCCAACTAAGAAAAAGAACTTCAGGTCAATTTCCCTTATGAATATCGATGCAAAAATACTCAATAAAATTCTTGCCTGCCGAATCCAAGAACACATAAAAATGATCATTCATCATAATCAAGTAGGCTTCATCCCAGGGATGCCAGGATGGTTCAATATACAGAAATCCATCAATGCAATCCACTACATAAACAAACTCAAAGAAAAAAAACCCACATGCTCATTTCATTAGATGCTGAAAAAGCATTTGACAAAATTCAGTATCATTCCATGCTAAAAGTCTTGGAAAGAACAGGAATTCAAGGCCCATTCCTAAACATAGTAAAAGTAATATATAGCAAAGCGGTAGCCAACATCAAACTAAATGGAGAGAAACTTGAAGCAATTCCACTAAAATCAGGGACTAGACTAAAGGCTGCCTCCTCTCTCCATATCTTTTCAATATAGTACTTGAAGTTCTAGCTAGAGCAATTAGACAACATAAGGAGGTCAAAGGGATACAAATTGGAAAGGAAGAAGTCAAACTATCACTATTTAGAGATGATATCATAGTATTTATAAGTGACCCAAAAAAACCCACCAGAGAACTCCTACAGTTGATCAACAACTTCAGCAAAGTGGCTGGTTATAAAATCAACTCAAGCAAATCAGTAACCTTCCTATACTCAAAGGATAAGCAGGCTGAGAAAGAAATTAGGAAAATGACACCCTTCACAATAGCCACAAACAATATAAAGTATCTTGGGGTGACTCTAACCAAACAAGTGAAAGATCTGTATGACAAGAACTTCAGGTCTCTGAAGAAGGAAATCGAAAAAGACTTCAAAAAATGGAAAAATTTTCCATGCTAGTGGATTGACAGGATTAATATAGTAAAAATGCTTATCTTGCCAAAAGCAATATACAGATTCAGTGCAATCCCCATCAAAATCCCAACTCAGTTTTTCATAGAGTTAGAAAAATCAATTCTTAAATTCATCTGGAATAACAAAAAACCCAGGATAGCTAAAACTATTCTCAACTTCTGAGGGAAGATATACAAAAGAACTTCTTGGGGAATCAGTATACCAGACCTCAAGCAGTACTACAGAGCAATAATGATAAAAACTGCATGGTATTGATACAGTGACAGGTAGGTAGATCAATGGAATAGGATTGAAGGCCCAGAAATGAACCCACACACCTATGGTCACTTGATCTTTGACAAAGGAGCTGAAACCATCCAGTGAAAAAAAGATAGCCTTTTCAACAAATGGTGCTGGTTCAACTGGAGGTCAGCATGTAGAAGAATGCGTATTGATCCATTCTTATCTCCTTGTACTAATCTCAACTCCAAGTGGATCAAGGACCTCCACATAAAACCAGACACACTGAAACTAATAGAAAAGATACTGGGGAATACCCTTGAGGACATGAGCACAAGGGAAAAGTTCCTGAAGAGAACACCAATAGCTTATGCTCTAAGAACAAGAATTGACAAATGGGACCTCATAAAATTACAAAGTTTCTGTAAGGTAAAGGACACTGTCAAAAGGACAAAATGGCAACCAACAAATTGGGAAAAGATCTTCATTAACCCTACATCCGACAGAGGGCTAATATATATATATATACAATATTCAATATATACAAAGAACTCAAGAAGTTAGACACCAGAGAACCAAATAACCCTATTAAAAAATAGGGTACAGAGTTAAACAAAGAATTTTTACCTGAAGAATTTCGAATGGCTGAGAAGCACCTTAAGAAATGTTCAACATCATTAATCATTAGGGAGATGCAAATCAAAACAACCCTGAGATTTCACCTCACACCAGTCAGAATGGCTAAGGTTAAAAACTCAGGAGACAGCAGATGTTGGCAAGGATGTGGAGTAAGAGCAACACTCCTCCACTGCTAGTGGGATTGCAAGTTGGTACAACCACTCTGGAAATCAGTCTGGCAGTTCCTCAGAAAACTGGGCATGACATTTCTGGAGGACCCTGCTATACCACTCCTGGGCATATACCCAGAGGATTCCCCAGCTTGCAATAAGGACACATGTTCCACTATGTTCATAGCAGCCTTATTTATAATAGCCAGAAGCTGGAAAGAACCCAGATGTCCCTCAGTGGAGAAATGGATACAGAAAATGTGGTATATTTACACAATGGAATACTACTCAGCAATTTAAAACAATGAATTTATGAAATTCTTAGGCAAACAGTTGGAATTGGAAAATATCATCCTAAATGAGGTAACTCATTCACAAAAGAACACACATGGAATGCAGTCACTGATAAATAGATATTAGCCCAGAAGCTCTAAATACCCAAGACACAACTGACATATCAAATGATTCCCAAGAAGGAATGATAGGGCCCTGGTCCTGGAAAGGCTTGATGTAGCATTGTGGGGGATTACCAGGAGAGAGAAGTGATAGGGGGTTGATTGGGGAAAGGGCAGAGGGAAGAGGGCTTATGGGACTTATGGGGAGAGGGGAACTGGGAAAAGGAAAATCATTTGGAATGTAAACAAAGAATATAGAAAATTTAAAACAAGAAGAAAAAGGTCTTAGAGAAGACACATTCACAATAGGAAAAACAAAAAAAAATTGTTATATGATTTAATATTATGAAGTATAATTGCTAAATGGTGAGTGGTTTCAATAAAACTATAAAAATGTGCATATGTTTCATGTAATAAATACATTGTATTTTAATTACAAATAAAAATTACAAATGCCTAACAAAAATATCAGTAGAAAGATATGTACATTATTTCCAGAAGATGCCCACCCAGTCCGACCCACTAGCTCTGCAGCCAGGGCATCTCACCTTTCTCTGAGAGGTCATCTCATTTATAGCTAGACATGCAGAGTATAGACTTTTATTTATAAAACAATAAAACATATTTGCTGAATTATTTCATACTTCTGAAAGTTTTATTAAAACTATTACTTTAAAATGGGAAAGAAGTCCTAGATGTAAGTCTCCTATTTTTAAAAAGATTTATTAAGTTTATTTCATGTATATGTGTTTTGTCTGAGTGTATATATGTGCCCCATGTGCATGTATTAGTCCCCTATTTTATTATGACAATATTGTCCTGGCTCAATTTTTTGCAAAATAAGCAGATAACTGAAAGCTAAGATAATTCCATAA
Organism: Apodemus sylvaticus; assembly: GCF_947179515.1. Classification (NCBI taxonomy): domain Eukaryota; kingdom Metazoa; phylum Chordata; class Mammalia; order Rodentia; family Muridae; genus Apodemus; species Apodemus sylvaticus. The sequence continues at coordinate 92,807,545 of NC_067482.1, read as the reverse complement.
AACTTGGAAGAGACAAAACAACCAAACTCCAATATTTTTTTCTTTTTACTTTACTGGCATAGTGTTGGATTTCTGAAGTGAGACAAAGACAGAGATTTGGGAAGGTCATTGTGGGGCAGAGTACCACTAGCTGTCACTCCAGAATTAATGATAGGTACTAGTCCAAGTAGGGTGATACCTATTGTTTACTTACCAGTGACTCCATATGAATGAACAGGATTTTGGAATACATTATTCCAAATTCCAGGTAACATGATGGACTAGAAGCTGCCTCTATGAGACCATGTAAAGAAAAAGAATCAGAATAACAATAATCTATATAGAACACCAGTGAGATGCCTCATCTGGTAAAGATGTGTAACAAGTCAGCTTGTAAGAGTTTGATCCCAACATAGAGGGAGAGACTGACTTCCATATGTGCACATAAGACTTGAGCTCCACCCCAACAATTAAAAAAATAGAATAAAGTCATATTAATTAACCAAAGAAAGGAATAGCTCGTGACATCCACAAGAGATGTGACAGGTCATGTGAAGTGTGCCTAGAAACATATGCAGGGATCATAGAAACAAGAAAGCCAAGGGAATCATAGGCAAGCCTTGACGTTTTCCATCTGGGCAGTGGACAACTCAAGCATCTTCAGCCATATCCCTTTAGCAGGGTGACTCATGCTCAGTGAGATCCAAGTGCACCTACCCCTTCAGTAGACTAACCAATACCAAGGGCAGATTGTACAGATCTTAGTGATGTGGTTAGTTCTGTCATTTCCAGTTTATATGTGACACCTAGCCCAGCTAGGACAAATCAACTATCATAGCTCTACTGCTTACTAGCTTGATATACATATGCATTCTGCAACTGGACAATTTTGTTGTATAAGAATTAATTTAGAGTTATGCATGGAGCCTTCTGGGGTCAGCAGTAGGTACATAATTGAAGGTAATGACTCCATAGCTCCCTGAATCTATGAATATCAAGTAGCTCAGCATCAAGGGGTGAAGACCACTGAGCCTTCCCTTCCATCCATGCTCAACTGTTGACTGACCTATTCTTGTACAGAGCTGATGCAGACACTAATAGTTTCTGTGAGTGGTTGGAATGATTACATCTTGCCCAGATATGGTATTTTGCAGTTCTTCCCCTATCTTGCAAATACATACATTCTTTCATGCCACAATTCAGAAACATTTCCAGATCCTTAAAAGGTATGAACAAATATCGTGCTGGAAACTCATCTGTCACTTATCCTTGTTATTTTATGCAGCCATGAGTCTCTGCATTCATCACCAGGAAGAGTCTTCCCAGTTTAAATCTGAGAGAAATATTTGTGTATGGATATAAATAAATATTTGGAAGGTAGTTTAACACTATGCTAATTTAGTTAGACAGTAATATTCAGTTTCGTCTCACGGCTTATGATTTCCCCAGACCACACTGCCATGAATTTCTGACCAGTTTTATAGTAAGAAGCATGAGTTCCCTCCTGTTAAGCAGATTGTAAATCTCATCAAGAGCAGTGAGTTACACCCATGACCATAGTACCACTATTGCACAAAAGTACATATACATCTTGCCTTGTAAGCTGGTCTTGAAGTTTGTAGGAAACCTAGCTTGGAACAACCACTAATGCTATTTCTCTCCCAGCAGCCTGAACAACACCTTCAGGGACTATGAAAGATAACTAACAGGGGAGAACTAATCTTCCAGATCACCTCAGCTTGGCTCTCTATCATCCTGCAAATAAGGTGCATGATGCCTTCAGCAAGAGGGTCTTATCATCTTCTGGGGAGGGGCAACCAAGAATACTGCAGGAACCTGTATTGTTGGGGAAGCAGCGCATCCTGGATCTCTGACCAAGAGCTTGACTTAGCACTGGGGCAGGGTAGGGGGTTGTTTAATAATCCATTTCCAGCTCTGCAATGGATTTCCCTTCAGACTGTTTTAGATTTTTATTTTTATTTACTGATTTATTGTATGTGTATAAATGTTTTGCCTGCGTGTACATATGGGTATCACCACAATGTGTGTGTCTCACACACAGAGATGTCAAAAGAGAATAGTGAATACTGTGGAACTAGAACCACAAACGATTGTGAAGCACCATGTGGGTGCTGAACCCAGATCCTCCCCAAGACCAACAAGTGCTCTTAACCACGGACCCATCTCTCTACTCCCCTTAAGCTATTTTTAAATAAACTATGTTTAGTTTGGTTACAAAATAGTAAGTCTCAATATGGCTTTTTATAGTCCGTTTTAATTAATGCTTCCTCATGCCCCCGTTTCTTCTATCCTCCCACAATTTTCTTAAAACATCCTTAAACCAGCACGTGGATATTAATTATCCCAGAAGCTCGGGATACCCAAGACACAAATCGCATAACAAATAACTCCCATGAAGAAGTATGGAGAGGGTCCTGATCCTGGAAAGGATTGATCTAGCATTGGAGGGGAATATAAGGACAGAGAAAAAGGAGGGAGGTGATTGGAGAATGGATGGAGAGAAGAAGGTTTATGGGACATATGGGGAGGGGGGATCTGGGAAAGGGGAAATCATTTGGAATGTAAACAAAGAATATAGAAAATAAAAATATTTTTTAAAAAAGATGTAAAGACAGGTAGATTGTCACAAGTTCCAAGTTATATCTAGGTGGTATTATCTAGGCTTAACTATTTATGGAATAAAAATTAAATATTTTAGCGTAAAAAAAAATCCTTAAACCAAGTATTTATTTCCTTCTCCCTTTCACATGCTCACTCTCCTATCCATTTTGTCACATTCCTCCCAATGCATCCCCTCTAGCTTCTCCTTATCCAGAGGGATTTCATATTAATGTCCAATAGAGTCTGGAAGCAAGAGTCATCCACATATGAGGGAGAACAAGCAGCACTTGCTTTTCTGTGCCTACATTAGTTCCCTCAATATCCCCCTCCTCCCCACCCCCCACCCCCACCCCCACCCTCCCACCCCCACAAACCAGACCTATAAACTCCACACTTATCTCAGAGTCCTGTAAGATTGCCTCTTAAACTCTGCTCACAGCTTCAAAGGTTTTTCAAGCCAGAAGTTCTAAACTATTCCACAGCCTTCCTACAAATCAATGGTCAGGCTTACTGCCTCTTCGTTTTATTCTGTATAAATTAGGGTTCTCCAGAAGAACAGAAGTAATAAATTGGATACCCATTAAAAATTGATTTCTTGGTCTAGAGAGATGCTCTAGCAGTTAAGCCTACTGGCTGTTCTTCCAGAGGATCAGGGTTCAATTCCCAATACCCACATGGTGGCTCACAGGTGTCTGACACCCTCAAATAAGCAAAAACAAAAACAACAAAACAAAACAAAAACCATCAATGAACATGAGATGAAAATAAATTTAAGCCAACCTGGTCTACAGAGTGAGTTCCAGGACAGCCAGGGCTACACAGAGAAACCCTGTCTCAAAAAACAAAACAGAACAAAAAAACAAACAACCCCCCCCCCCACACACACACACAAAAAAAAAAACGAAAAAACAAAAACGAAAAATAAATTTAAAATTTTTAAAAATTAAAAATAAAACGAGAAGATTTATTAAATTGACTTCCACAACACAGTTTTGGTAGTTCATCAGTGGCCACTTTTGTTTTTCTAAGATACATGGTGTATCCTTAAATTGTGAAACTGAGATCTTTCTGGTTTAGTATTGCTGACACTTAGAGCTATAATCTTCAACTAGTGGAATGCTTTCCTCATAAACCACAGGGTTTGGTGTGTTACATTTTCATTGCCATCTTATTCCGGGATATTTTTTATTTCTCACATTATTTCTTCAGTGGCACAGTCATCATTAGTAGCAGGCTGTTTACTGTCTATGGCCCCTTGGCTCCTGAGGAGGTATGGTTTTCGCAGTTTGGGATAGAATGTTCTATAGATGTCATTTAAAGTCAGTGCTTCTCTGCTTATTTTCGCTGCACTGATCTACCAAGTGGGGCAGTAGGTCTTCCACTACAATTTTGTCGAGGTTGATATGTATTTCCCTGGTTAAAGTGTGTGTTTTACTGACTTATGTACACCCATGTTTGATGAGCTCATGCTTAGAATTTTCTAGTTTACTTGTTGGGTTTATCACTTAATCAGAATGAAATGCCCTGCTTCATCTTTTTGCATTGTTTTTTTTTTTTTTATTTGAAATCTATTTTGTCAAGTAGACTCGTTTTGTACTTCTATCTGCTTGGAATGCATTGATTTCTACTTTCACCCTAAGCTAATGTCTCTTTTATGTAAAGATGTGATTCTTGGAGGTAAGACATATTTTGTGGATCTTATATCCTAATTAATTGATTTTATGTATGTATGTAGAGATCTATGTATTTATGTATGTATGCATAAATGTACATATGTATAGATGTATGTATGTATAGATATATATGTATGTATGATGGTTGTGAGGGTTTGCCAAAGCTTGCATATGGGGATCAGAGAACAATTTCATGAAGATGGTTCTTCCCCTTCCACATTTATGTGTATTCCAGGGATAAATAAAACTTAAATCATTAGACTTATGCGGTAAGTGCTTTACTCACTGAACACACACACACACACACACACACACACACATACACATACACACACATACATACACACACACACATGCATGACATACAAACATGCAGGATTGTATACATGTGAAAGGCAGAACACAGTTTGCAGAAGTTGGTTCTCCCTTGTCACAGTGTGGGTGCTGACAATAAAACTCAGGCCATTAAGCTTGGTATCGAGTCCCCCCACTTACTGATCCATTTCACCAGAGCCTAGATCTTGTTTTTCTATCCAATATTTCAATCTGTCTTTTTAGTTATGGATGATAACATTAATAGTGCTATAAAGATGTGTTTATTATTATTTCTCATTTTGTTGACATTGCTGTATATGATCTTTCCATCATTGTTATTATTAATTAATTAATTAATTTATTTATTTTATTCATTTATTCACAACCAAGCAATTGCTCCCTCCCTCCTCCTGGCCCTGCTCCCACTGCTCCTCATCCCACTCCTCCTCCCCCACTCTCCAAGAGGATACTCACCACCACCACCAGGTCTCTTCACTCCCTCAGGCCTCAAGTCTTTGGAGGATTAGGTGCATCTTCTTCCACTGAGGCCAGGACTAGGCAGTCCTCTGCTATACTTGTTTCTGGAGCCTTGGACAAGCTCCTGTATGTTTCTTCATTGCTGGGTCAGTGTCCGGGAGCTGCCAGGGGTCCGGGTTTGTTGAGACTGCTGGTCTTCCTATGGGGTTGACCTTGTCTTCAGCTTTCTTCCATCCTTTCCTTAATTCAACCATAGGGGTCTGCAACTTCAGTGCAGACCACCAGTTAGGTGTAAGTATCTGTGTCTGTCTCAGTCAGCTGCTGGTTGGACCTCTCAGAGGGCAGCCATGCTAGGCTCCTGTCTGTAAGCATACTAATAGCATCAATAACAGGGTCAGGGCCTTGGTATCTCCCCATGAGATGGATCCCAAGTTGGGTCGGTCACTGGACTACCTTTCTTTCAGTCTCTTCTCCATTTTTCATTCCTGCAGTTCTTTTAGACAGGAACAATTCTGGGTCAGAAAATTTGAGTGTGGGTTGGCAATCCCATCCCTCCACTTGAGGCCCCATCTGTCTGTTGGAGGCGGACTCTATGAGTTCCCTCTCCCCACTGCTGGGCATTTCATTAAAAGTTCATTTGCATTGAGTCCTGGCAGTCCTCTCACCTTTCTGGAGTGTCTACCCGTACCCACCCCAAGGCTGTATATTTCCATTCATTCTGCTGGCCCTCAGGTCTCCCCTCCTGTCTCCCCTCCTGTCTCATCTCCCCTTCTGTCTAGCCTCCCCATATCTGATCGGTTCCCTTTCCCCTCACCCCTCCCACTCTCCCACCTAGTTCCTTCCCTCCCTCTGCCTTCTGTGATTGCTTTCTTCTCCCTTCCAAATGGAGTGAAGCGTCTTCACTTGGTCACTTCTGTTTGTTAACCCTTCTTGAGTTCTGTGGGTTGCATCCTAGGTATTCTGTACTTTTTGGCTATTACCACTTATTAGTGAGTACATATAATGCATGTCCTTTTGGGTCTGGGTTACTTCACTGAGGATGATTTTTTCTAGTTCCATCCATTTGTCTACAAAATGCATAATGTCCTCATTCCTAATACCTGAACAGTATTCCACTAAGTAAATGAATTACATTGTCTGTATCCATTCTTTCTTTGTGGGGCATCTGGGTTGTTTTCTGCTTCCCCTTCCCTTCCCATTCAGAGCCATTCAGAGAGGGCTTGGGAAAGGAACTCGAAAGCCAAAGTTCCTTGGGAAGATTAAAGTCCCAAATCTGGATCATGAAAGAGGAATAATCAGGGGTCACAGACAGCTATAGCCAAGTTGAAAAACACTAGTTCCTGATAGCACCATAAAGTTACTCCTTAGGTCAGAAGACTTCCCCCTCCCCATCTTTTGATTCTGCTTTGCTACCTGAAAAAACGATACTGTGTTTGAAAAATGACTTGCCTCGTAGCCTCCCCCGTTGCCCTAATATCTAAAGAATCCCTAACTATGCTGTGTATAAATGTGAAGCCCTCTAGACTTGAGGTCACACTCCTCCCTGTGCAGTAGGAAGGTTTCCAATCTGCGTCCAACTTATATTAATGAAATAGAGATTTTTTGTATATTTGCATCGGGCACTGCCATTCTTGAGCTCTCCTGGGGTTCCTGTGGAACTGGGAACTCACCACATAAGAGTGTGGGTTTCTTGAAGTTCTTGTCATACAGATATTTCACATGTTTGGTAAGAGTCACCCCAAGATACTTTATACTGTTTGTGGCTATTGTGAAGGGGGTCATTTCCATAATTTCTTTCTCAGCCTGCTTATCCTTTGAGTATAGGAAGGCCACTGATTTGCTTGAGTTGATTTTATAACCTGCCACTTTGCTGAAGTTGTTTATCAGCTGTAGGAGTTCTCTAGTGGAGTTTTTTGGGTCACTTAGGTAGACTATCATGTCATCTGCAAATAATGATAGTTTGACTTCTTCCTTTCCAATTTGTATCCCTTTGACCTCCTTATGTTGTCGAATTGCCCGAGCTAGTACCTCAAGTACAATATTGAAAAGATAAGGAGAAAGAGGGCAGCCCTGTCTAGTCCCTGATTTTAGTGGGATTGCTTCAAATTTCTCTCCATTTAGTTTGATGCTGGCTACCGGTTTGCTGTATATTGCTTTTACTATGTTTAGGTATGGGCCTTGAATTCCTGTCCTTTGCAAGACTTTAAGCATGAAAGGATGCTGAATTTTGTCAAATGCTTTTTCAACATCCAATGAAATGATCTTGTGGTTTTTTTTCTTTGAATTTGTTTATGTAGTGGATTGCATTGATGGATTTCCATATATTGAACCAACCCTGCATCCCTGGGATGAAGCCCACTTGATCGTGGTGGATGATCGTTTTGATGTGTTCTTGGATTGGGTTGGCAAGAATTTTATTGGGTATTTTTGCATCGATGTTCATAAGGGAAATTGGCCTGAACTTCTCTTTCTTTGTTAGATCTTTGTGTTGTTTTGGTATCAGCATAATTGTGGCTTCATAGAAGGAATTGGGTAGTGTTCCTTCTGTTTCTATTTTGTGGAATAGTTTGAAGAGTATTGGTGTTAAGTCTTCATTGAAGGTCTGATAGAATTCTGCACTGAAACCATCTGGTCCTGTGCTTTTTTTGGTTGGAAGACTTTCTATGACTCCTTCTACTTCATTAGGCATTATGGAACTGTTTAGATGATATATTTGGTCCTGATTTAATTTTGGTATTTGGTATCTGTCAAGGAAATTGTCCATTTCCTCCAGATTCTCCAGTTGTGTTGAGTACAGTCTCTTGTAGTAGGATCTGATGATTTTTTGGATTTCCTCAGTTTCTGTTGTTATATCCCCCTTTTCATTTCTAAGTTTGTTAATTTGGATACTTTCTCTGTGCCCTTTGGTCAGTCTGGCTAAGGGTTTATCTATCTTGTTGATTTTCTCAAAGAACCAGCTCCTGGATTCATTGATTCTTTGTACGGTTCTCTTTGTTTCCAATTGATTGATTTCAGCCCTGAGTTTGATGATTTCCTGTCTTCTACTCCTCCTGGGTGAATTCAAGACTCTGAAGAAGGAAATGGAAGAAGACCTCAAAAAATGGGCAAACCTCCCATGCTCATGGATCGGTAGAATCAATATAGTTAAAATGGCCATTTGCCAAAAGCAATATACAGATTCAATGCAATACCCATCAAAATCCGAACTCAATTCTTCACAGAGTTAGAAAGAGCAATTCTCAAATTCATCTGGAATAACAAAAAACCCAGGATAGCTAAAACTATTCTCAGCAACAAAAGAAATTCTGGGGGAATCAGTATCCCTGACCTCAAGCAATACTACAGAGTATTAACTACAATAGTGTTAAAAACTGCATGTTATTGGTACAGTGACAGGCAGGCGGATCAATGGGAACAGGATTGAAGATCCAGAAATGAACCCACACACCTATGGCCACTTGATCCTCGACAAAGGGGCTGAAAACATCCAATGGAAAAAAGATAGCCTTTTCAACAAATGGTACTGGTTCAACTGGAGGTCAGCATGCAGAAGAATGCGAATTGATCCATCCTTGTCTCCTTGTACTAAGCTCAAATCCAAATGGATCAAGAACCTCCACATAACGCCAGACACTCTGAAGCTAATAGAAAAGAAACTGGGGAAGACCCTTGAGAACATCGGTACAGGGAGAAAGTTTCTGAACAGAACACCAATAGCATATGCTCTAAGATCAAGAATTGACAAATGGGACCTCATAAAATTACAAAGTTTCTGTAAGGCAAAGGACACCATCAAGAGGACAAATCGGCAACCAACACATTGGGAAAAGATCTTCACCAATCCTACATCAGATAGAGGGCTAATATCCAATATATATAAAGACTCAAGAAGTTAGACTCCAGAAACCAAACAACCCTATTAAAAAATGGGGTACAGAGTTAAACAAAGAATTCTCACCTGAAGAACTTCGGATGGCAGAGAAACATCTTAAAAAATGCTCAACTTCATTAATCATTAGGGAAATGCAAATCAAAACAACCCTGAGATTTCACCTTACACCAGTCAGAATGGCTAAGATTAAAAATTCAGGAGACAGCAGGTGTTGGCAAGGATGTGGAGAAAGAGGAACACTCCTCCACTGCTGGTGGGGTTGCAAATTGGTACAACCACTCTGGAAATCAGTCTGGCGGTTCCTCTGAAAAATGGGCACCTCACTTCCAGAAGATCCTGCTATACCACTCCTGGGCATATACCCAGAGGATTCCCCAGCATGTAATAAGGATACATGCTCTACTATGTTCATAGCAGCCCTATTTATAATTGCCAGATGCTGGAAAGAACCCAGGTATCCCTCAACAGAAGAGTGGATGCAAAAAAATGTGGTATATCTACACAATGGAGTACTATTCAGCCATTAGAAACAATGAATTCATGAAATTCTTAGGCAAATGGATGGAGCTAGAGAACATCATAAGTGAGGTAACCCAGACTCAAAAGGTGAATCATGGTATGCACTCACTAATAAGTGGATATTAACCTAGAAAATTGGAATACCCAAAACATAATCCACACATCAAATGAGGTACAAGAAGAATGGAGGAGTGGCCCCTGGTTCTGGAAAGACTCAGTGAAGCAGTATTCGGCAAAATCAGAACGGGGAAGTGGGAAGGAGTGGGTGGGAGGACAGGGGGAGAGAAGGGGGCTTATGGGACTTTCGGGGAGTGGGGGGCTAGAAAAGGGGAAATCATTTGAAATGTAAATAAAAATGTATCGAATTAAAAAAAAACAAAACAAAAAAAGAGTGTGGGTTTATTTCTCAGTCTTCAATTCCACTGATTAATATTTCTGTCTCTGAACAAACACCATGCAAGATTTTTTGTTTGTTTGTTTGTTTGTTTGTTTGTTTTTATCACTATTGTTCTGTGGTACAGCTTGAGGCCAGGGATGGTGACTCCCCCAGAAGTTCTTTTATTATTAAGAATTGTTTTTTATCCTGAATTTTTTGATTTTCCACATTAAATTGTGAATTGTTCTTTTCATATCAGTATAGAATTATGATGGGATATTGATGGGGACTGTTGAATCTGTAGATTGCTTTGGTAGGATGCCCATTTTTACTGTTAATCCTACCAATCCATGAACATGGGAGATCTCTCCATGTTCTGAGGTCTTCGTATATTGAACCTTCCCTTCATCCCTGGGATTAAACCTACTTGATCATGGTGAAGGATAGTTTTTGATGGATTCTTAGATTCTTAGATTTAGTATTTTTGCATCTATATTCATAAGCAAAATTGGTCTGACTTTCTTTCTTTGTTGGGTCTTTGTGTGGTTTAGGCATCAGCATAACCATGGCATCATAGAACGAATTAGGCAGTGTTCCTTCTGTTTCTATTGTATGGAATAATTTGAGGAGTATTGGTATTAACTCTTCTTTGAAGGTCTGGTAGAATTCTGTACTCAAGCTACTGGCCCTGGACTTTTTTGGTTGGAAGGTTTTTAATGCCTTTTCTTTTTTATTTCCTTAGGGGATAAGGAACTGTTTAGGTAGTTTACCTGATCTTGATTTAACTTTGACATATGGTATCTGTCATCAGTTTCTTCTAGATTTTCTAGCTTTGTTGAGGAATGGCTTTTGTAGTAGGCTCTGATGATTTTCTTTTTAATTTCTTCAATATCTGTTGTTCTGTCTCCCTTTTCATTTCTGATTTTGTTAATTTGGATACCGTATCTGTTTCCTTTAGTTTAGCTAAGGTTTTATATATCTTGTTGATTTTTCTCAAGAAACGAGCTTTTGATTTTGTTGATTCTTTGTAACATTCTCTTTGTTTCTAATTGGTTGGTATCCTCCCTGTGTTTGATTATTCCCCCCCTACTCCTCTTGGGTGTGTTTTCTTCTTTTTGTTCTAGGGATTTCAGGTATGCTATTAGGTTGTTAGTGTAGGATCTCTTCAATTTCTTTACAAGGACATTTAGTGCTATGAATTTTTCTCTTAGCACTGCTTTCATTGTGTCCCATAAGTTTGGGTGTGCTGTGTCTTCGTTTTCATTGAATTCTAGAAAGTCTTTAATTTCGTTCTTTCTTCCTTGGCCAAGTTATCATTGAATAGAGAGTTGTTCAGTTTCCATGGGTAGGTGGGTTTTCTTTTCTTTTTGCTATTGAAGTCTAGTCTTAGTCCATAGTTATCTGATAGAATGCATGGGGTTATTTCAATGTTCTTGTGTCTGTTGAGGCTTGTTGTGTGACTGATTATATGGTTAGTTTTGGAGAAGAGGTGCTAAGAAGAAGGTATATTTATTGTTTTATGGGAAAATGTTTTATATACATATACACATACATATATATCATATACACATACACATATACATCATCTACATCTACTTCTACATCTACATCTACATCTACATCTACATCTACACCTACACCTACACCTACACATACACATACACATATACATATATATGCATCCATTTGGTTCATAACTACTATTAATTTTCATTTCACTGTGTCTATGTTTAGTTTCTGTTTCAATGACCTGTCCATTGGTAAGAGTGAGGTGTTTAAGTCTTCCACTATTACTGGGACCTGAAAGGGAATCTGGGTATGTATGGGAAGGCAGCAAAAAGAGATGGTGCCCAAGATAACACTTGCTATTCAAGGTCTCAAAGTTTAATGAAGAACTCCAAATATATAGGCAGGGAAAAAGTCTGGAAGCTTCTCAGCAGAACCAGTTTAGTTGCTCTGCAGGTGGCTAGTGTTTCTCAGGAAACTGCAGGTCCTTGAAGAACAATGAACTTCACCTTGGTCTGAGCACTCCACCCTAGGTGGAGGGGATTATGGCTAACACCAGAGTTCCTGCTCAAAGGGTGGGAGAGGAACTTCACATTGGTCAATGTCAAGTTCCTGCTAGGTGGCATGGAACCTGAATAAGGCTCTCTACACTGTGTGAGGCTCAATGTGCATTTTAAGCTTTAGTAAAGTTTCTTTTATGAAATTGGTTTCCTTGTATCTGGAGCATAGATGTTTAGAATTGAGACTTTCTTTTAGTGGACTTTTCCTTTTTAAATATGAAGTGTCCTTCCCCATCTCATTTGATAACTTCTGGTTGAAAGTCTCTTTTATTGGGTATTAGAATTGCAACTCCCACTTGTTTATTGGGACCATTTGCTTGGAAAACTATTTTTTTAGCCTTTTACTCTAAGGTAGTATCCATCTTTGTAATTGAGGTCTGTTTTGTACGCAGCAAAACGCTGGATTCTGCTTGCATATCAAGTCTGTTGGCATATGTCTTTTTATTGGGGAACTGAGTCCATTGATGTTGAGAGATATTAAAGTCAGATGATTGTTAGTTGCTGTTATGTTTGTTGTTGGAGATGGTATTAAGTATGTGATTCTCTCCTTTTAGATTTGTTGTGAGATGATTAATTTCTTATTTTTTCTTTAGTGTAGGTACCCTCCTTGTGTTGGAATTTTCTTTATAGAATCCTCTGTTGGGCTGGATTGATAGTTATTGTTTAAATTTGGGTTTGTCCTGTAATATTTTGGTTTCTCCATCTATGCTGATTAAGAGATTTTCTGGGCATAGTAGCCTGAGCTGGCATTTGTGTTTTCCTAGGGTCTGCATGACATCTGTCCAGAGTCTTCTAGCTTTCATAGTCTCTCTTGAGAAGTTTGGTATAATTGCAATAGGTCTGCCTTTATGTGTGACTTGGCCCTTTTCCCTTGCTGATTTTAATATTCCTTCCTTGTTCTGTGCTTTTAGTGTTTTGATTATTATGTCATGGGGGGATTTTCTTTTCTGGTCCAATCTATTTGGTGTTCAGTAGGCTTCTTTTACATTTATGGCTATCTATTTCTTTAGGTTAGCAAGTTTTCTTCTATGATTTTGTTGATGTTGTTTTCTAGTCCTTTGAGCTGGGAATCTTTGCTCTCTTCCCTTCCTATTATTCTTAGGTTTGGTCTTGTGTCCTGGATTCCTGGATGTTTTAGGTTAGGAGTTTTTTATACTTTGTATTTTATTTGAGCATTGTGTCAATATCTTCTATGGTATCATTTATAACTAAGATCCTCTCTTGTTTCTCTTGTATTTTATTGGTGATGTTTACATCTGTAGCTCGTGACCTCTTTTCTATATTTTCCAATTCCAAGGTTGCCTCCTTTTGTGATTTCTTTATTGTTTCTACTTCCATTTTTAGGTCTCAGACTGAATTGTTCAATTCCTTCTCCTGCCTTCAATGGTTTCCTGTGTTTCTTTAAGAGACTTGTTTCCTCTTTAAGGGCTTCTACCTGTTTAACAGTGTTTTTCTGAATTTCTTTAAGTAGGTTATTTATATCCCCCTTAAAGATCTCTATTTTCTTCATGAGATAGAATTTTAGGTCAGCATCATGGTTCTCAGGTATGTTGGGGTATCCAGGACTTGCTGTGGTGGGAGAACTAGTTTCTGATGGGGACAAAGTATATTGGCTTCTGTTGCTCATGATATTGCACTTGCCTCTTACCATCTGGTCATCTCTGGTGTTAAGTGGCCTGCCTGGGTGTCTCTGTTTGGAGCCTGCCTCCTCTATCCCTGGGTTACAGCAAATCTCCTGAGACACCTTTGGTGTTGGCTGCAGCAGATCTTCTAGGAGATTGGCAGACAATGGGGTTTTGAAAAAGGCAAACATGCTAATCTGCCCAGCCAGAAGTGCAGAGCAAAAGGATATGATCTTTTCTTTTTATTCATTTTTTTATTCGATATATTTTTTATTTACATTTCAAATGATTTCCCCTTTTCTGGCCCCCCACTCCCCGAAAGTCACATAAGCCCCCTCCCCTCCCCTGTTCTCCCACCTACCCCTTCCCACTTCCCTGTTCTGGTTTTGCCTTATACTGCTACACTGAGTCTTTCCAGAACCAGGGGCCACTCCTCCGTTCTTCTTGTACCTCATTTGATGTGTGGTTTATGTTTTGGGTATTCGTTTTCCAGGCTAATATCCACTTATTAGTGAGTGCATACCATGATTGATCTTTTGAGACTGGGTTACCTCACTTAGTATGATGGTCTCTATCAATAAGAAAGTTATCAGTGTGCATTGGCCAGGAATCGAACCCAGGCCTCCTGCGTGGCAGGCGAGAATTCTACCACTGAACCACCAGTGCAGGCTGATCTTTTCTTAATCTTCATCTATCTGTTGTTCTAGCATTTGTTGTTCTTTTATATATAGTCTGCTTTATGTGTTTATTATTCTCTTCAGTCTGAAGAATTCCTTCAATATCATCTGTAAAAATAGTGTAATGATCATGTTTATAAATTCCTCTAGTCTGATTTCATCGTGGAATGTTTTTTTCTCCCTCAATTGTGACAAATAGTTTTGCTGGGTATATTAGTCTGGTTTCATAGTTGTAGACTTCAGAAATTGATGTACAATATTGCAAGCCCTTCTTTTGTTTAAATTTTTATTTAGAGTGTTAGGCACTATTTTATGGGCCTGAGAATATATGTGTGAATTAATATTTCTTTCTAAAAACTTTTAATATATTTTGCCTAGTATATTTAGTATTCCAAATATAAAATAATGAGAGTAGTGATTTTTCTAATCCTGCTTATATATTCTATATGCTTTCTTGTACTGGCAAAGACCTTTTTTTCCTAGAGATGGAAACTTTTCTGCTAAGGTTACATTGGTAATATTTTATATGCTTTTATTAAGGAGTTCTATAAACATAATTCATAAATTTGATGTTCTCACACTATCACAGCTGTTTTTCATTTTCTGGCATATACATATATATATTATATAAAATTTGTCAGTGTACTTAATTAGATATGAAAATTCCACCTGGTCTTTAACCCCTGATATGTTACCTTCCATGTATTCCATTTTTTGATCTTTTTATCTGATTCATTTAATTTAATTCATTTACCTCTAGCATGTCAGAATGTGTTTTCTTCAGCATTTCTATGTGGGTGATATAGAAGTCAACTTTGCGAAGGAAAAAGTGAGATTGAGAGTGAGGTCCCTGAAACTCCCTGAGGAGTCTTGATCTGATATACAGGGCATTACATCTGATGTACAGTTCCTGGAACATCGGTGAGACAGCAAAAAGAAACTAAGTCTTGGATGGTGGCTGCTTCCCCATCTTCACAGAAGTCCTTACAGAAGAAAATTCTCCCCCAGTTTCTTCTGAGTTACCTCATCAGGCAGGGCTTTCATTGGAGCACACTGATGGTGTGGTGAGATACGGTTGGCCAAGGATTTAAGGGCTTGGGGTTGGCTCAAACTCTGTATGTAAGCTTATGTACCGGGCAATAAACTCATATCTGCATCCTGGTGCTGGTCCCAGAGTCTGAATTCCTGGAATTTGGCATAGGACTCAGTCACCTCTACCCCCCATCTTGGTCCTATTCCCATATACCTAAACTACTTTTATATCCTATATTGACTACCTTATCTTGTTCAGATGTTTATTCATGTTTACATTCATTCTTTTAAATTTTGCCTAGTTCTTTCTAATGTGGGGTACTTATCTGGAACTAGAATTTTTAGTGAAGTGGAGCTCTTTAAGTTTTTTATGTTACCAGTGTTTTCCACTGGAAGGTATGCATCAAGAATTGAACTGTTGTGGGGTTCTTGGTTCTTCTTCTTTTTTTTTTAATCATCGTTCTTTTTTCAGTGGGAGCATTTGCAGGGTTCTAAAGAGACCAAGTTGTCATATGACTGAAATACCATTTTCCTCTATTAGGCTGGTTGTTCATGGCATCAGCCAACCTATATCCTTAGAACTCTCTTGAGATTAGATTACCGTCTTCCAGGTGTATGCCCATAATTTTGTGGTTCCTTCTGTTGTGTCTAATATTCCTATCCCAGCTCCTAGAAAACTATCTTGTAGTTTGAAGTTCCTCTGTGGTTCCTGGTCACTTTCCTGCCTTTTCTGCTTATGAAGACTTATGGATCTGCTTCTGGGACTAGCTCTGGTCTCTGGCAATTATTATTTTTTTTATTGTTTCTGGCTCCTACTTCAGATTTGGCTTTGGCTGAGGCTGTGGATTTTTTGACCAGGTACTGGTTTAGGTTGTGAATCTATGTCTGGAAGTGGTTGTGCAAGTATGTTCCTACCATTTAAAATAATTTTCTATAGCTTTTGCTAGGATGAATGCTTAAATGGGCATTTAGTGTTCCTTCAGCTTAGCTTTTCTTGGCTTAAGTAGATGTTGCATGAGTTCAGTTCTGAGATAATTGATATTAATTCATAAGTGATCCAAGCTTGACAGAATAACTCATGCACAGAAGTCATTCAGATCATGCTGAGACCCTTGCCCCAAGCAGGTATCACCAACGGGCATATTCTTCTTACACATTTTGGGATGCTGCAACATTAAGCAGTGTTGACTAGCATACAATATAATGTAAGCAACCCTTATCCTCACCTTGCAGGAATGGAATCATTTCCTGATATTATTTCCCCATAAGGCCACTACCCACCATGAAGCAGGCATCCTGCATACTTCTGTGAAAATTCTTCTAGAGACAATCATGTTGGGTCAGAGACAGCATTTATTTCTTACTTTTGGAGCCCAGAGGATACCCATGCAGGTAAATCTCCTGCTGGTTCATTATACTTGCCACCAAAGTTTCAACTTCTGACAAGTCATCATAAACACACACTAATTACAAAATGACACGTAAAAATGGTTTCATTAATTTTGAGTGCACACTTTTTAAGTAGATTTTGACTAGGGGACATTGAAATTACATAGTATATTTGGCTTTGGAAAATGTTCATGTTTGTAACATGATCTGCTTATATGTTTTATTAAATACATTTTATAAAACTATTTTTAAGAGTACACAAAGTAAAATGCAGGAATTAAAATACAGGAAGACAAATTTTCCAAGAATCTTAATCTTACTTCTGCAATTAATCTATTACCCAAACAGTATTAATGTCTTCCTTGGCAGCAGATATTGTTTGTTTCACTTTAGCTGGTATTTCCCATCTCATGTTTTCAAATGGCTTTCAAGCATGGAAATAAAGATGAATCCAAAAGAAAAAAAAAGAAAAATCAAGCCCCTCCTTCCCCGAAACAGGCTATACGAAAGAGTAAGCTGAATGAGCACCGTGCTGAACGAACCAAGCTTCAATGTCACATAAACAACGGCTCAGCGAATACCTTGACGCAGCCCTCAAATGGCAGAGGTTTCAATGAACCCTCTTTACAAGTTTTCACAAAGAGCGCAAAAGAAACCAAAGTTCAGACCATGAGTTCTTTTATCAGACACTCTCCAAACATGCAAGTATTTGGAGTTGAGTATTCTTTACAAATTATAGCAAGTCAAAATCTAAAAATCCCCCTTTTACCATTTTCTTAGTAAAGATTGACAGATGGGTGACAGAACACCCAAGGATAAGAGAACCATAGAAAAATTCCCTAAATCTGGGGGTAACTTTGCACTTAGCAAATTCGCCTCCTGCCTTGTGTGCCAAAGCTGTTACTAGGCACATGTCGATTCACTAACCAGCTGTATGTTCAGATATGTTAGGAAACAGTTTGAAAAAGAAAATTCATTATTCACAGTTTGTCCAAACCATAGAAAGACAAACTTCAAGTTTTCTCTGCCTTTTTCTGTAGCAGGTAAATAGGAAACATTAAACAGTAGCCAAGAGAGATAGATGTGTTGCTTTATGCCCTGGAACTGTGAGAAAGTTCTTTCTGTGAGAAAAGTTTCTCTCCTGTGAAGAGCTAGGTCTATAGATGCTATTTCCCTGATGAGTTTGAAATACTTCTCCTGTTGAAAGTAAACTTTGTTCAATGCAAGAGAGATAAAAGAAGCCAAATTTTGTAAATAAAGAAAATGTTTAGTAATAATTCTATATTCAGAGATATCTAGAATTGGCATTTGAGCATGTAGTTTTTTAATATTGTGAGCAAGTCAGCTTTATGCATACATTTATTCCTACATAGTTACTGAATACAATTTCAATTCAGATAATTTATTTTCATTTACTGTTATGTTCTGTCTCTTTGATTTTTAGATATGATATGTCTTTTAGTTGAAGTTTTTTGTTTTGTTTTGTTTTTACATGAGGTGAAACTAGATGTTCTAATTACACCAAATTCCTTGACTCAAAAACAATCTATTTTTTTTCATTTATTCTTTTTCTTTACACACCCACACTCTTGTTCCCACCAGCAGCCAGGATCATTTCTTAGTCACAAATGAGTGTTTAATGAAGTTGTCCTGAGTTGAACTGAATAGAAGGATGTGGAATGCACAGATAAGAGGAAGACTGAGAGCCTAGCCTTCCTCTCTTGTTCTTGCCACACAGAGAAACTCACAGTTTGAAGCGAGCCATGAACGTTTGCTTGGCTGGGTGCACAGCTATGCACCTGCTGAGTTACAAGGTTGATGAATCATTTGTCTGGTTATCTTGCTTGTCATGCTCAACTGAAAGCCCCTTTCAAAACAAAACAGGCCAAACCTGGGGCTTTCTTCCTGGGCTAGTGTTTTCTCTACAAATAGTCTCCTTATCACTTTTCAAAAATCTATGATAATACAAAAACAGTATTTGAAGGCGATTTCCACCACTGCTGACTTTTTGAAAGTGAACTGTATTAGATACTGCTGAGCAAATTAGAATTGCCTCCTTGGTTTATATGCACAGTAAAACCAAGCACATCTATCCCTCACAGGATAAATTGGTAAGAAGGCATAAAGCCCATGCAGATATTTCCTTTGAGTGACAATTCAAACGAAACCACTTTCTGAACTTGCTCATTTAAAAATGTTTAAATTTGCATTTATTTGCATATTTATTTATTTGGTAGGATGGAGGGCGTGTGCTTGTGCTATGGCACCATATGTGGAGATCAGAGAATCAGTTCTTTCCTGCTACCACGTGAGTTTTAATGATTAAAACCCAGGTCATCAAGCTTGGTAGCAAGCTCCTTTACCTGTTAAGCTAACCTACCAGTCTAAAACTTGTTTTTTATATGCTCCAACAAGTCCTCAGTAACCTGAATATTAACTGACCTGGCAATTTGTATTTTGTCTTTGAATTCACTTTCTTGAGAAAGTTAATGTCCTTTAATATAGTATCCAAATTTCTGCTCTTCTGTCTTCGTCTTCCTCATGGGTTCCCTTCTATTATAGACATGATCTGTAAAGGTCACAGAAATTAATCAAAAACATAATTGTATCAACATGAGACCAAAAGTCTAATTTGGCTTTATGGAACTATTTTTTGGTACATCATTTTGCTTTATATGATGAATTTAAGAACTTCATATGGGTCAGTCAAGGTGCAGAATCAATCCTTGCTTAAGATTGTGTACATTGGACATCTCTTGGCCTAAGATGATCTTGAGTCTTCCTTGTATGTCTTTGTTATACATCCAGTTAATAACATCTCCTTCTGTTTGGAAGTGACCCATAAGGAAGAGTGGGACAGAAGAGAGAAGCTCAGGTGTTTCAGCAAAAGAACATTAACTTTTGCACAGAAGTAAATTAAAAGATAAAACAAAAATCACCAGGTAGTTAAAAAAAAGCAAGCTCACCTGGAGCTTTTCAAGGTCCCTCACCTTTAATATTTCATTAGATACTTGTTCAATTTTGGGAACCACTTAATATCTCAGAGAAAGATGAGCCTTTTCAGGACCATCCCAGAGTTGTCTTTCTTTTCCTCTCCCCCTCTGTTTCTTTGCTCCTCTGTTCTAAATACCTTAATGAAATGAAACACCACCTTAGTGTTTCTACTAATCTGATAATTCAAAAGCATATACAATTGTGTTAAAAAAAAGAAAATACAATAATGAATCATTACCCCCAATTTTATTTAAAATTGAGGTCCCATTTTTATTGTCCAACAATTCTTAGGGTTTAACGCCCTAAAGCTGTAAAGATACCTAAATGTCAGCCAGTCATGCCCTGGTTGTTTGTCTTTTGCTTTGAAAGTGTTGATACACTGCTTTCAAAGTGTTGATATCTAGTGAGTGATATTAGTTCTACTAGAAAATGCATGGTAAACAGAAAAAGGAAGGAAAAAATGTTCTAAAGAGATTATGACCAGGTTGGGTTAGGAGGCAAAAGCCTTAAGAAGGGTGTCCCTTCTCAGGAACACTGAGAAATTTCCTACCTGAAATTTGTGTGGATAGAGTAAGTGTCTTCTCTGTGTAAGAATACACACTGGCACACTGGGTGTGGTGGTCCACACTTTTATCTCAGTGCTCAGGAGATAGAAGCAGGTGCATCTGTGTGAGACAGAGGCCAGTCTGGTCATCATGGTGACCGACAAGAAAGTAGGATTACCTGGAAAGACCATGTATTTTTTTAAAAAAAGACAACAGAGAGAAAAAAAGTACAAAGGAGCATTCTAGACTCAGAAGAACACGTAAAGATTACAAAGCCAGGAGCTAACTGTGCTGTAAGCCCCCTCTTCAGGATAAGCCGGTTCAGCTGTAAGAAGATGACTCTTTGTAAAACAACCAGAGATTCTAGGATCTCCATTAGCCTCCTCTTCATTCCCCCTAGGGAAGACAGAAGGTCTATAGGCACAAATTCCCTCAAGGTGTTTCTGTGAACAGTAGGGAGAGCTGAACTGAGCTGTCCCTGGGGGGATTTTCAGTGAGACAGAAGCAGGGCAATAGTTTTGTTTTGCTTGGTTTTGTTTTGTCTTGTTTTGTTTTGTTTTTGTGGCATGCTCTCTCACAGTGGCATCTTCTGAAACACCGATGAATAAATGATTCCTATGAAGGTCCACACCTTCTACTTCAAGGCCTGAGCATTATATGTGGTAATACTTCAATATGCTATGGTTACCTGAAGGCAGAGAATACATAAACATGGTCAACTGTATTTCCATAAAGCTTCATTTTTGAAACAAAACAACCTTTTAAACACTTTAGTTCATAGTCCATCATTTTCCCACCAATTCTTTTATTTTTTTTTTTTTTTTTTTTTTTTTTTGTCTTTTTTTTTTATTTGATATAATTTATTTACATTTCAAATGATTTCCCCTTTTCTAGCCCCCCCCACTCCCCGAAAGTCCCGTAAGCCCCCTTCTCTTCCCCTGTCCTCCCTCCCACCCCTTCCCAGTTCCCCGTTCTGGTTTTGCCAAATACTGCTTCACTGAGTCTTTCCAGAACCAGGGACCACTCCTGCTTTCTTCTTGTATCTCATTTGATGTGTGGATTATGTTTTGGGTATTCCAGTTTTCTAGGTTAATAACCACTTATTAGTGAGTGCATACCATGATTCACCTTTTGAGTCTGGGTTACCTCACTTAGTATGATGTTCTCTAGCTCCATCCATTTGCCTAAGAATTTCATGAATTCATTGTTTCTAATGGCTGAATAGTACTCCATTGTGTAGATATACCACATTTTTTGTATCCACTCTTCTGTTGAGGGATACCTGGGTTCTTTCCAGCATCTGGCAATTATAAATAGGGCTGCTATGAACATAGTAGAGCATGTATCCTTATTACATGGTGGGGAATCCTCTGGGTATATGCCCAGGAGTGGTATAGCAGGATCTTCTGGAAGTGAGGTGCCCAGTTTTCGGAGGAACCGCCAGACTGCTTTCCAGAGTGGTTGTACCAATTTGCAACCCCACCAGCAGTGGAGGAGTGTTCCTCTTTCTCCGCACCCTCTCCAACACCTGCTGTCTCCTGAATTTTTAATCTTAGCCATTCTGACTGGTGTAAGATGAAATCTCAGGGTTGTTTTGATTTGCATTTCCCTAATGACTAATGAAGTGGAGCATTTTTTAAGATGCTTCTCCGCCATCCGAAGTTCTTCAGGTGAGAATTCTTTGTTTAACTCTGTACCCCATTTTTTAATAGGGTTGTTCGGTTTTCTGGAGTCTAACTTCTTGAGTTCTTTATATATATTGGATATTAGCCCTCTATCTGATGTAGGATTGGTGAAGATCTTTTCCCAATTTGTTGGTTGCCGATCTGTCCTCTTGACGGTGTCCTTTGCCTTACAGAAACTCTGTAACCTTATGAGGTCCCATTTGTCAATTCTTGCTCTTAGAGCATACGCCATTGGTGTTCTGTTCAGAAACTTTC
Organism: Apodemus sylvaticus; assembly: GCF_947179515.1. Taxonomy (NCBI): domain Eukaryota; kingdom Metazoa; phylum Chordata; class Mammalia; order Rodentia; family Muridae; genus Apodemus; species Apodemus sylvaticus. Next base: position 92,785,427 of record NC_067482.1, on the reverse strand, counting down.
TCCCTGTACCGATGTCCTCAAGGGTCTTCCCCAGTTTCTTTTCTATTAGCTTCAGAGTGTCTGGCTTTATGTGGAGGTCCTTGATCCATTTGGATTTGAGCTTAGTACAAGGAGACAAGGATGGATCAATTCGCATTCTTCTGCATGCTGACCTCCAGTTGAACCAGCACCATTTGTTGAAAAGGCTATCTTTTTTCCATTGGATGTTTTCAGCCTCTTTGTCGAGGATCAAGTGGCCATAGGTGTGTGGGTTCATTTCTGGATCTTCAATCCTGTTCCATTGATCCTCCTGCCTGTCACTGTACCAATACCATGCAGTTTTTAACACTATTGCTCTGTAGTATTGCTTGAGGTCAGGGATACTGATTCCCCCAGATTTTCTTTTGTTGCTGAGAATAGTTTTAGCTATCCTGGGTTTTTTGTTGTTCCAGATGAATTTGATAATTGCTCTTTCTAACTCTGTGAAGAATTGAGTTGGGATTTTGATGGGTATTGCATTGAATCTGTATAGTGCTTTAGGCAAAATGGCCATTTTAACTATATTGATTCTACCGATCCATGAGCATGGGAGGTTTTCCCATTTTTTGAGGTCTTCTTCCATTTCCTTCTTCAGAGTCTTGAAGTTCTTGCCATACAGATCTTTCGCATGTTTGGTAAGAGTCACCCCAAGATACTTTATACTGTTTGTGGCTATTGTGAAGGGGGTCATTTCCCTAATTTCTTTCTCAGCCTGCTTATCCTTTGAGTATAGGAAGGCCACTGATTTGCTTGAGTTGATTTTGTAACCTGCCACTTTGCTGAAGTTGTTTATCAGCTGTAGGAGCTCTCTAGTGGAGTTCTTTGGGTCACTTAGGTAGACGATCATGTCGTCTGCAAATAATGATAGTTTGACTTCCTCCTTTCCAATTTGTATCCCTTTGACCTCCTTATGTTGTCGAATTGCCCGAGCTAGTACCTCAAGTACAATATTGAAAAGATAAGGAGAAAGGGGGCAGCCTTGTCTGGTCCCTGATTTCAGTGGGATTGCTTCAAGTTTCTCTCCGTTTAGTTTGATGCTGGCTACCGGTTTGCTGTATATTGCTTTTACTATGTTTAGGTATGGGCCTTGAATTCCTGTTCTCTCCAAGACTTTAAGCATGAAAGGATGCTGAATTTTGTCAAATGCTTTTTCAGCATCCAATGAAATGACCATATGATTTTGTTCTTTGAGTTTGTTTATGTAGTGGATTGTATTGATGGATTTCCGTATATTGAACCAACCCTGCATTCCCGGGATAAAGCCTACTTGATCATGGTGGATGATCGTTTTGATGTGTTCTTGGATTCGGTTGGCAAGAATTTTGTTGAGTATTTTTGCATCGATGTTCATAAGGGAAATTGGTCTGAAGTTCTCTTTCTTTGTTGGATCTTTGTGTGGCTTTGGTATCAGCGTAATTGTGGCTTCGTAGAAGGAATTGGGTAGTGTTCCTTCTGTTTCTATTTTGTGGAATAGTTTGAAGAGTATTGGTGTTAACTCTTCTTTGAAGGTCTGGTAGAATTCTGCACTGAAACCATCTGGTCCTGTGCTTTTTTTGGTTGGAAGACTTTCTATGACTCCTTCTATTTCTTTAGGCTTTATGGGACTGTTTAGATGGTCTAGTTGGTCCTGATTTAATTTTGGTATTTGGTATCTGTCAAGGAAATTGTCCATTTCCTCCAGATTCTCCAGTTGTGTTGAGTACAGGCTCTTGTAGTAGGATCTGATGATTTTTTGGATTTCCTCAGTTTCCGTTGTTATGTCTCCCTTTTCATTTCTAAGTTTGTTAATTTGGATACTTTCTCTGTGCCCTTTGGTCAGTCTGGCTAAGGGTTTATCTATCTTGTTGATTTTCTCAAAGAACCAGCTCCTAGTTTTGTTGATTTTTTGTATGGTTCTCTTTGTTTCTACTTGATTGATTTCGGCCCTGAGTTTGATGATTTCCTGCCTTCTACTCCTCCTGGGTGAAATAGCTTCTTTTTGTTCTAGGGCTTTCAGGTGTGTCATTAAGTTGGTAATGTATGCTCTCTCCATTTTCTTTTTGGAGGCACTCAGGGCTATGAGTTTTCCTCTTAGCACTGCTTTCATTGTGTCCCATAGATTTGGGTATGTTGTGTTTTCATTTTCATTGTGTTCTAAAAAGTCTTTAATTTCTTTCTTTATTTCTTCCTTGACCAAGGTGTCATTGAGTAGAGTATTGTTCAATCTCCACGTGTTTGTGGGTTTTCTGTTGTTTCTGTTGCTATTGAAGACCACTTTTATTCCATAGTGATCAGATAGGAGGCATGGGATTAGTTCTATCTTTTTATATTTGTTGAGGTCTGTCTTGTGACCAATTATATGGTCGATTTTGGAGAAGGTACCATGAGGTGCTGAAAAAAAGGTATATTCTTTTGTTTTAGGATAGAATGTTCTATATATATCAGTTAAATCTAATTGGTCCAAAGCTTCAATTAGTTTCATTGTGTCCTTGTTTAGTTTCTGTTTTCCTGATCGGTCCATTGAGGAAAGTGCAGTGTTGAAGTCACCAACAATTATTGTGTTAGGTGCAATGTGTGCTTTGAGTTTTAATAAAGTTTCTTTTATGAAAGAGGGTGCCCTTGCATTTGGAGCATAGATGTTCAGGATTGAGAGTTCTTCTTGTTGTATTTTTCCTTTGACCAGCAAGAAGTGTCCCTCAGAGTCTCTTTTGATGACTTTGGGTTGAAAGTCAATTTTATCTGATATTAAAATGGCTACTCCAGCTTGTTTCCTGAGACCATTTGCTTGTAAAATTGTCTTCCAGCCTTTTACTCTAAGGTAGTGTTTGTCTTTGACCCTTAGGTGTGTTTCCTGTAAGCAGCAAAATGTAGGGTCCTGTTTACGTATCCAGTCAGTTAGTCTGTGTCTTTTTATTGGGGCATTGAGTCCATTGATGTTAAGAGATATTAAGGAATAGTGATTGTTACTTCCTATCATTTTTGACGTTATTTTTTAAATTTGATTGCTTAACTTATTTGGGTTTGATGAAAGGTTACTATCTTGCTTTTTTCAGGGTGGAGTTTCCCTCCTTGTATTGGTGTTGTCCTCCTATTATCCTTTTTAGGGCTGGGTTTGTGGATAGATATTGGGTGAACTTGGTTTTGTCGTGAAATATCTTAGTTTCTCCATCTATGGTGATTGAGAGTTTTGCTGGATATAGTAGTTTTGGTTGGCATTTGTGTTCTCTTAGAGTCTGCATGAGATCTGCCCAGGACCTTCTAGCCTTCATAGTCTCAGGTGAAAAGTCTGCTGTGATTCTGATAGGTCTTCCTTTATATGTTACTTGGCCTTTTTCTCTTACTGCCTTTAGTATTCTTTCTTTGTTTAGAACATTTGGTGTTTTGATTATTATGTGACGGGAAGTATTTCTGTTCTGGTCCAGTCTGTTTGGAGTTCTGTAGGCTTCTTGTATATTCATGGGCATCTCTCTCTTTAGGTTAGGGAAGTTTTCTTCCATAATTTTATTGAAGATATTTGCTGGCCCTTTAAGTTGTAAATCTTCACTCTCATCTATGCCTATAATCCTTAGGTTTGGTCTTCTCATTGTGTCCTGGATTTCCTGGATATTTTGGGTTACAAGCTTTTTGCACTTTGCATTTTCTTTAACTGTTGAGTCCATGGTTTCTATGGAATCTTCAGCATCTGAGATTCTTTCTTCTATCTCTTGTATTCTGTTGTTGATATTTGCATCTCTGTCCCCTGATTTCTTCCCAAGGCTTTCTATCTCCAAAGTTGTCTCCCTTTGAGTTTTCTTAGTTGTTTCTACTTCTGATTTTAGATCCTGGATGGTTTTGCTTAGCTCCTTCCCTTGCATGTTTGTGTTTTCCTGTAATTCTTTAAGAGATTTTTGTGTTTCCTCTTTCATGAGCTCAGCCTGTTGACCAAAGTTCTCCTGTATTTCTTTAAGAGATTTTTGTGTTTCGTCTTTCATGACCTCAGCCTGTTGAGCAAAGTTCTCCTGTATTTCTTTAAGTGTTTTTTGCATTTCCTCCTTGTTGGCTTTTGTATTCTCCTGGATTTCTTTCAATGATTTTTGTGTTTCCCTTGCAAGGGCTTCTAACTTTTGATCCATTTTCTCCTCAATGACCTTCATGTGTTCCTGTACCAGCATCATGACCAGTGATTTTAAATCCAAATCTTGTTTTACTGGTGTGATGGGGTATCCAGGACTTGCTGGTAGAGGAGAATTTGGTTCAGATGTTGCCATATTGCCTTGATTTCTGTTAGTGACGTTTCTGCGTTTGCCTTTTGCCATCTAGCTCTCACTGGTGTTACTTGGTCTTGTCAGTGCTGGACTCACCAGTGCAAGCTGCCCCTTCCCCGTTGGCCTCTGGTGCACAGCTTACACTCTGCACTGCCTGTAGACAGGGTGCTGTTTTCCAGGCTGTTCAGATCCCAAAGCAGGCACCTGAAGGCTCCCGCTGGGGCCCGCAGGATTTATCGGAGCACACCGACTTTTCCCAGCTGGCCGCCCGGAAGCCCCCACTAGCCTCTTGAGGGACCTGGAGATGTGGCGGCCACCCAGGCTGATCTGAAGCGGAGAGATTTGAGCTGGGGGCTTCTGCCTGAGGCCTTGCCCCAGATTGTGTCTGTGGACCAGGTGGAACCCGTGTGCACCCCCAGGGAGCTCCGAAGGTGAATGTTGCTGTGACCTCCCCTGTGCTCCGCTCACTCCGCTGGGCAGCCGATTTCCCCAACCGGGCTGGCGCACACTAGGTTAGCCTTGTCGCCTGGGCCCTGAGTCCAGGCAAACGCCTGGGAGGCCAAGGTCCGAGCAAAGTTCCCCTAGGGCTATGTCTGTTATTTGGGTCCGCCAGGTGACCCGGATGGCGGGCGTGCGCGTCCGCGCTCCGCGAAAGCACCGGGAGAGTCTGTTGTGCTAATAACCTCCTGGGCTGGTTGACACACAGATGGCCCACCAAGCCGCCCAGTTCTTGGGGTCAGTCCTGTGCCTTTTGGGGCCTAGACCCCCGTTTTGTTAGCCTCAGGCTACGCTTGTTAGCAGTCTCTGCCCTCCCGAGCACTCTGGCTCCTGTAGGCAAAATGGCGGCACGTGCGCCGGCCGGGGCAAAAAAAACTCCTGGCTGGGTTGGCGCCCCGATGGCCACTCGAACAGCCCAGGGCCTGGGTGCAGGCCAACGCCCGTCTGGCTCAGACCCCTGCGGTGTTGGGCCTAGGATTATGTTTGTGTACCTCAGTTTGACCGATCTCTGGAGCCCGGAATCAAGATGGCGGTGAGTCTCTCCTGACTGGCGGGCAGCCGAGTTCTGAAGTGGCTTCCGTGCAGCGAAAGGCTCCGCAGAACCGCAGTTGCTTGCCGCCCGGCTGGTCAGCGAAGGTCAGTGGTCGTGGGCGCAGGGCCTAACTGGACCCTGTGTCGCCTTGGTTCCACTGCTGATGGCCCTTCAGCTGGAGCAGCCACTGCTACCGCCGCCGCCGCCGCCCGGTCCCTTGCCATGTCCCCACCAATTCTTTTATAACAATAAAATGCATGACTCTTTGTTTCATCTTTTCTTTGATAAAATACCTTTTCTATGAATCTATGCCATGGCACGATATATACACATGGCCAGGCATCCCAATGGCTGCATGAGGCTCAGTGGGTAGCTCAGAAGACAGGAGAAGCAGAGGAAGTTACAATCACTGGAAACTGTCACAACAGAGCCAGCTGTTTCTTTCCCCCTCTTTTTGTTTCTTTCATTTGTCTGCTTATAACAACAGGTTTTTCACTGTATAGCCAATCCCAGCCTTAAAATTACAATAATCCTTCCCTCAATGTTCCCCAAGTTTTGGAACTATAGGTGGGTACCAACACACTCAGCCCTGTTTATTGCTTTTATCTGTAATTTCTAAAAATAGTCCTTGTAATAGAAATTTCTGGCTTCATTGGAGACTCAGTTGTGCCATGAGATGTTGTTCTGAAAACTGTCTTATGAGAGGAAGCTATGCTGCAGACACATGAGAAAATGTTTTGTTGCTGGAAGTTGCCTGGTGAAAGAGCATGTGATGTTTTGCTGGAGCACATGTTTGAGAGGACAGGTGACGTTTGGAAAGAGTATACATATAACCCAACAAACAGTGGACAATGCTCTGGTATTGGTCTGCCTTGCCACTCTTTGCTTGTCTTTACTGATGATGCTGTGTCATTGGTTCACCTTCCCCTCTTTGCTGATCATTGCTTGTGGTGACTTCATAGAGAGCAAAGCACCAAAGAACTTCTTGTGATATTCAGGTGGCTTCTTGTAACTTCCACTGACTCAGGTCAATTTGCAAAGCTTTGCAGTTTCTTCTGGATTGAACTGTTATTGCTGATTCATGAATGGTGTTTGTGAGTGGATGGAGTTACCACTGCTGAGTCATGTGAACTGAACTGCTGATATCCTGACAACAAAGACTGGAATCCCTTCAAAGAACTATTTCTAAAGAGGTCCACGCTCCCCCCACCCCTTTGCCCTACTAACCTTTCCTTTCCACTGCTTCTGCTGGGTGGTGGGCTAGAAAAATCTAAGCCTAGAGGGCCAAGTTTTATAGGGACAGATTTACGTCATTGGGCAAAAAGGAAGAGTGATGTGTGCTGTCCTTCAGTCAATTGCCACCAGGAACATTGAGATGCTGAAGGAGAGGTGACAGATACAAATTGAGACAACAGGGAGCAGGGTAGCTTGGCTTGGCCTAGAAGAGGCTAGGCTTTGTCCTGCATTTTACTGATTATCATTCACTTCATCCATTTCTGTAAAGCATCTACATGCATAACAGTAGAAAGCACAGGAGACTATTAAGTGGGGTTTAGTGGCTGGGGAGACATCTCAGTGGATAATAGTATCACTGGTCTTCCAGAGGACCTGGGGTCAATTCCCAGCACCCACATAATAGCTCACCATCTGTAACTCCAGTTCTAGAGTCTCTCACACCCACATCTGGCCTCCACCGGCACCAGGCATGTACATGGCACGCGGGCATGGAAGCAGGCAAAATCCTCCTGCACATTTTTAAAGAATTAAGAAATAAAAACAAAAAACAAATGGAATTTGGTTCTGTCCTTCTAGGGAGACAAATCACAAAGTGTGAGAAGAGGGAAACTGGTTCTAGCTGGCAAGCTGCTGGGCCTCTCAGTCCAGAAAGTCAGAGTTCCACAGCTTCTTGATCAGCAAAAAGAGTTTGAAAGATTCTGGTACTGACCTTTTTTTGCACCAATGCACAATTCTTGAGCCATCAAACACATTACAGACAGGAAGGAAAAACTGAGCTTTGCCGCAGGACAGATTTATAATTTCAGGGTGAGACAGGCCTGAACTTTCTGCTGTCTCTCCTGGATGAAGCTTCTCACCTATTTTGTTTCATTCTCATAGGAATGCAGACACACCCCAGGGGCAAGACACTTCTGTGCCCTATCAGGCAGTAGGATCAGCTGAATAGAGGCTTGTCATGTTTTGCAAAAGATCGACATTATTTAGAAGCATTCCATTGGCTGTTCATTTACTCTTCAGTTTAGTATTGGTACCCTCTCAGAATCAAATTGAGGTCGTTAAAAATCAGAATACAGTTTGCCAATGGACTTTCCAAGAAATGTCTGTTTACTGCTTGCACAGTTAGCCACTGTGTATGTGACAAGTGATATGAAGTACCCCTCATCCTGCTGGTATCCACAAGGCCATCATAGTCCTTACTGACTTTCCACCTTTCTCCCTGGTGATATTTAACAAAGAACCCATTCACTGCCAAACCAATCAGTGCTCCAAGCCCTCCCCACATTATGTATCCATTGTCTCTTTTTATAACTTACAACTATTATTTACAGAACTGTTAAACTTTGATCTGTAAAAAATAAAATCCATTCTTTGTTTTGAAGGAAGGAAAATGCAGGTGGAATGGTGACTTGACCAGAGTCACACAACTCTGACTGGTTAGCTGGAAGCCTGCTCTCCTCCAGCCTCTCATCTTACTCCCTATCACCTCACCCAGTCCTATCCTGCATGTGGAAATCTCACAGACCAGTTTACCCCTTACAGAGCCTTCAAGCCTACTGGATTGCATGATTAAATTTTTGGATTCAATAAGTACATGATCAAATAAATATGACTTCTACCTCTCCCTAAAATCTTAACAGTTCTCAGCTATCCCCTCTGTTAGTTACTAACCCACCCTCTTGGGCTTGTCTGCAGATTGTGTCCTCACAAAATATGTTTGGCCAGGAATGGCTCTGTAGTAGAGCACTGGGTAACATGAGCAAGGCCCAATATTTGATCTCCTGGCTAGAAGGGAATTGGCCCTATGTCTAATGTTTGTGAAATGCTTACAGGATATCTGATTTCTGTCTTAAGAATTGATGATGCACATCAATGCTCTGATAACACTCTTATTAAAATGTACAACTATATTTAAATATTTATCAAGTTTATGGGCGATGCCACCCATTTCATAACAAAATACCTATTGACATTTTACAAAAGACTTTTTTTTGAGGATAAATCCATTCTAAATGTCATCTCCCAGTTTCATCCCTTCTTGTGTACCTCCATTTTCCCTGCTTTGTCCCATTCTTGGCACATCTACAGGACCGCACAAGGATATTTCCATTGTGTGGCTCATGTTAGTTATGCTCTTATGAAGGTATTGTAGTAGTACCTTCAATACTTGCTTGCTTGTTTGCAGCTAAAGTCCTGAGCAAAGGTTCTACAGTAAGTGGAATCCTAGTTTCACTGACTGCATGATCTTAAATAAATTGCTTTAGTTTCTTGAGCATCTATTTCTTTACCTATAACCTCAGCACCCTACTTTGCTGCTCACTCTTATCACTATCACAGCAGATTCAACATTTGCTTTTAGCCAAAGGCACTGAAGAGATGATCAGTGAATAAAACAGCCCAGGAGCTATGTCACTCATACTAAAAGGGGCATAATGTTAAGAGTTATTATGATGATATTGCCAGTGAGTCTAAATAGCCTTTAAATACCACTCTACATTAGGGCCAAGATTCCCCCAAAGGAGCAAGAACTGGTCATATTGAGCTGAACCTGACAATCTGCATTGAGAAATACAGCTGATAAATCACAATCAGACATTAGCCAGGTCAGAGATAAGAAGGGTTGGGTAGGAGGAAAGATGAAGCAAAGCCTTTATACAAAGCCAGTAAGAAATATGCCGTGCTCCAGCGCTGGGCCAAACGGTAGAGCAGGAGAGAGGCTAAACCGGAAGGACTGTGTGGCCAGGAGAGAATCCCTCTCCAGGGACCTCCAGGCCTCATAGAGTAGACAATAAAACGTTTTTCCTGAGACATGGCCCAGATTTGTCCTTTTGCCTCAGAAGAATGATACTGCTGTGAGCAATTAAGGGACAACTCAGAGAAGAACCAGAAAAGTGCTGTTTCTATTTTGGAAGCCTTCCTTCCTTCCTTCCTTCCTTCCTTCCTTCCTTCCTTCCTTCCTTCCTTCCTTCCTTCCTTCCTTCCTTCCTTCCTTCTTCCTTTCTTTCTTTCTCTCTTTCTTTCTTTCTTCCTTCCTTCCTTCCTTCCTTCCTTCCTTCCTTTCTTTCTTTCTTTCTTTCTTTCTTTCTTTCTTTCTTTCTTTCTTTCTTTCTTTCTTCCTTCCTTCCTTCCTTCCTTTCTGTCTGTCTTTCTTTCTTTCTTTTTTCTGTCTGTCTGTCTGTCTGTCTGTCTGTCTCTCTCTCTCTCTCTCTCTCTCTCTCTCTCGTTCTTTCTTCTTTTAAACAAGAACATTTATATAAGCTGTGCTTCTTGTCTGGCAGGTTGGTTACCAGGAAAACACTTGTACGTTGTAATTGGGGCCTTCTGAACACATGATGCTGTGACTTGAAGTGGTGATATCAATAATGGGAGTGATTCAGAGTTCCCAGGCAGCCAGAGGACTATTTCAGGCTCCTAATCCTCCTGCCAAATAGGGTACAGGCCAAAATAGCTCTTTTGCGTTTATTTCAGGGTTTTAATCTCATGTGCAACTGAACCCCATTAAATGCAGTTTCCCAGGCTCATCTCTCGCTTTCCAGGACGTTCAGCATACATGTGTCTGACGTGCCACTTCCTGTCTGGGAAGGGTATTGGCTGTCCTGAACCACAAACAGCATCTCCTTTCCAAGACTCTTGCTCCAACCCAAGAGCTGTCTGTCTGCTTCTGGTCTCAGCCTCTGAGCTAGCAAGATAGGCAGGGTGGTTGGGGGCGAAACTGCAGCTTTTCACTCTGCTGCCAAGCGCAAGAGTGCTTCCCATGACTGCTCCTCGGTTCTAATCTCCACCATGGAAGGTAATGGCAAAGTGCCGGAGTTACAAAGATTTCCGTTTATTACAGTGGCCGCTCCCCCACAAAGCATCTCTTCTCCCTGTTGGCAACAACAGATCACTATTGACACTTTTAGAAGGCCCTGGGCCCCTCTCAATTATTGGCGTAATTTCTCCCTATTCTGGAAGCAGAGTTCTTTTCTAAGTAGATTTTTTTTTAGAAAGTTAAGAGCTAGTCTTTGCTTTATTCATTGAAATGACTTCATGGGCTAATGTTTTCTCCTGTCAGTATTTTTCATCAGTTCAGCAACATCTGCAGAATATGGGGGAAAAAAACATCAGAAAGCAGATGTTTGCGAAAGGTAGTTTCACTAAGCCTCCTTACCATAATTATTGCAGCATCACATCCCCATTTTATTGCACCTTTGCTATATTCATATGCTGTTAACTTGTCCTGTAGAAATTAAAACTGGTGTATCCGAGTTTCTTCTAAACAGATTTGCCATCTTAGAAAAATAATTGACAGATATCCTCCATTAAATCCAAATTTCCTTTATCAAATCTTCGAGGGGAAAACAGATTAAGAAGATGTAGATATTTATCTCAACCTTCAACATTTACACTCATTTAGTTAATTAGCACTTAATTACACCGTCAAAGGGGAAAATGCAACCATGGCCAGGACAGCGCGGTCCCCACCCCTCGGGCCCATGCTTCTTTTAAAAGGCAGACCTTTGCTTAGTGCCAGCTTGCTCCTATGTGAAACATTTGTAATGATTACTTGACAAGGGGTGCAGATCCGAGATTGTGCAAGAGAGAGCCATCAGTCACTGAAGCACAGCTGTGACTCCCAAACTGGAGCAACAGTGCCCCCCAAAGCAAGTTGCCAGAAGCAGCCAGAGAGCAAACCCTGAGCTGCCCAAATGTCGACTTCTTTTTAATAAGCCAAGGAGCTATTTTAAGAACTGCTGGCCGAACCCGCAGGTTCTATCGCAAGCAGATGAGCATTCCAGCCGAGCTGGGGAGCTGTGGCTGGAAACGGAGACTGTTTCCACCTATTTTAACCCAGACGCCACAAATTCTCTAAGGAGGGATGGAGGCGGGAGTGGAGAGAGCAACAGAGACATAGCAGAAAAGTGGACAACTTTAGAAGTTTGTCAGACTTGAGGCAACAAAATATAATCAGCTTAACGAATAAATCTTATTAAGTGAAATGCAATTGAAACTCCGCTTGTCATCAGGGTTTCTCCATCTTTTAACAAATGGCAATGATTTTTGGACTCACAGTTTCCTTGCCAAGTAGAAGACCTCATTAAAGCTGCCGGAAAAATAATAGAATTCTAATTAGCTTAATTATGATATGAAAAATTATCAACCTAATTCACCAAAACAATATGCAATTAACCTTTTTTTCATACGTCAAACTAGTTTCCAAAACAGGAAATGAAGGATAACACCCGTAATTTCATCATGAGGGCAAAAATCCTAGACACCCTGATGCAGTGGTACAGGGAGTATGTAATGAAACCAGCAGGCTCCGCCGCTCCGCAACTCCTTCTGTGGATTGACTACACAGCCTTTTGGCTCCATGAATGGAAACTACATTAAACTGGAGGCTCACTTAAGTTTTCTCTTTCAAGTTCTAAGTCCTGTTTTCTATTTTCCCTTTGATCCTGGAATAGGGCCACCCTATAAATGATGAAATATTGCATTCTCAAAAGACAATGAACTTGTGATGTCATGACAACATACTTGAGTCCTTGCACTGCAGTCGGAATATTACAGAGGGAAAATAATGTGGTGTTGGAATTAAGAAGGGGAAGCCAGGAAGCCTGAAATCTAAAGTTTTAAAATCAAACCATGGAATCAATAACCTAATGGTGAACTCTATGAGAAAACAATATATCAAGTTTCTAAGATGTAGAAATGTGGGCTGGAGAGATTGATCAGTGGTTAAGAGCACTGACTGGTCTTTCAGAGGTCCTGAATTCAATTCCCAGCAATCACATGATGGCTCACAACCATCTGTAATGGGATCTGATGGCCTTCTCTGGTGTGTCTGAAGACAGCTACAGTGTATGCACATGAATAAATAAATACATCTTTTATAAAAAAAAAGAAGTAGGGATGTATTAAAAATATACTAAGAACCTTGTCTACTCATTCAGTATCTCCACAATGAGAATCATACCCACATGTCCAAACAGAATGGAGTTAAAATGAATGATGATAGCAAATGTTTGTAAAGAAGGGAAGAAATTATAACCCTTTTGCATTTTTAGGAAGAGTATATGTCAATACCAACACCTTAAAAAACTGTTGTGTGGCATCTGTTAAATAATCCTAACAAATGAACTCAAACTGAGTTCACATGTCTATCAAAGGCATGCACAGGTATGTTTATAACACATTTATTCACAATAGATTGATATTGGACACCGTACAAAATCTATCAAGAGTAAGACAAACTATGAAGTAGTCACATTTCTCTTTAACACAAACAAGCACACGTTGTGCTCACTTCTATGTTGTTCAAAAAATAGACAAAACTGAACAATAGAGACGGAAGGTCTCATGATAATTGTGGAAAGTTTGAGCTAAGGCAGTAGGAAAGCCTCTCAGGAGGTGGCATTTGAACTGAGGTTGGCTGATGACAATGACAAAGAATCTGGGAGAAAAGTTCTGTATATAGAATGAAAGACAGGTGCCAAGGATGAATCACACCTGGCAGGAGAGAGGAAGGACTTCTAGGGTGTGCTGACATTATATTGAACATAGAGGATGTGTGTGTGTGTGTGTACTCGCATAAATGTTCATATATATAAAACATAGTGATAAATATCTATGAGACTAAAATATGTCAAGTACTTAAAGTATAGGAATGCTGTACAAACAGAATATTTTAAAAACCTTCCCCACTTAAAAAAAAAATCCACAGTGAAGACCACACCCATGCATGCCTAGCAGAAAGGCTGAAATGAAAAGAATATTAATAGCAAGTAAAAAAGAAAAGAAATCAGAAATCTTTTGCATTTTAGGAAGAAAATATATATGTTCATTTAACTTTACAATTAAGATTTGCATACTGTATGTACCCTCACTGCCTCCCGAAAATAAAAGCAAAAGCAAATGTATGTCTACCTCAAAATTTATCTTTCATTTATTTTGCTCCATTCCCTCTGCAGACTCCACTTAAGCTTAGTTTCATTCTCCTGTAGTGTGCACTGAGCACATTGTGATCAGACCTCATTCATTCTGCATACAGCACTTCTCTCCTCCACTCTCTGAAATTGTCATACGTGGACCTGAGCTCAAATGCTGCCACCTGACATCCTTGCAAAAATCCCTAGCACTATTTTTATAATCTCTCTCTCTCTCTCTCTCTCTCTCTCTCTCTCTCTCTCTCTCTCTCTCTCTCTCTCTCTCTCTCTCTCTCGTCTGTTGGGTCTTAAAATTCTTCTCAAGTTTTAGCCTTCCTTATCATATTCTAAATATCTTGATTGCTTATTTGTTAACTAATTTATTTACTTATCTATTCACTAGAACGTATGCTCCTTGAAAGAGTGGACAAGTGCTGTCCTGTGCTCTGCTGTATCTAGGGTAGAATCTGGAGTCCAGTTGAAAGTCTATAGATACTTGATTATTGAGAAGACGTAGATTGTTTCCCTCAACAGTTAACAGAAGGGGTGGGATTAGTTAATGAAAACTAAGAATATATAAAAACAACTTTGGAAAGCCACTACTTTCTAAAACAATTGAAAATATAATTAAAACCACAGATAGCTTGAAAATGATTCCCCTAGTAGACATGGGTTATTAAATGAAAATCTCTCATCTCTCAGTAACAGACATAGGATACTTCCTTGTGAGTTACTGGTCAGGGAGAGCCCAGGAGGCCTCTTAAAACAGCACAGACTATCGCCATTGCTCTTGGCATCAGAATCAGATAATAAAATCTTACATTGAAAACAACATATTTCAGTTGCAGGACATAGAAAAATAAAGCTGATAATTATGTAAAACATTCCCCAGCCCTGCCCCTGCTGACTAGGTATCATAATGCTGGGAAATGCTCTAGAGACCTCTCCTTAGAAAGAAATGACACCAATAGTATTCCTGAAGCCAGACCTGCACTCTGATACTAAAGATCTAGGCAAATGATGGCAACAAGTACAATAGTGGCATAAAGGTTATTGGTGTAACCAACCGCTTTCTGATTGGATTTGAGCCTACTCCACAGGTAAGAATCCAGACCCTGTACTGAAAGCCTGGTCAAAAGCTCAGGGCTCTGGGAGTCACAGGCCCCAGACAGGATCTTACTACTGTTGTTTTGCTAAAGGATAGGGCAAATGTCAACAGATGTGAGAAAGTGAACAAGGAACTACCAGATTGGAGCTGGAAGAGTGGAAATTCTGAGGTAGAAATCATCTGACTCTGACATCGTTTGCAGCTGCCTGCATAAATCTAGTTGAAAGGCTGGACAGAGGAATGGGAGTATAATTGGTAACCCAAAGCAGCAAGAAGTCAAAGGAAAGATCTCAAAAGAGGAGGCCACCAGGTTAGGTCAGTACAGTTAAGTGACTTTGCAAAAAAACTGGCAGTGCCATGTTGAAGGAAAATAACTCAGTAGAGAAAGATGGAAGTAAGCTCAGCAAATGTGCAGAGGCAGAGAAACCCATGGCAAGGTCAAGGCCCTAGTAAAAGACTAGTTTAAGTGATCTCTGCACCTGGTTTCTGACTTCGCCCCTTTTAAGATTTTTTTTTTTAATAAAGGGTTTTAGATGGTGTGTAACAATGAACAGCAAACAACCCATCTCTAAACAATAGAAGTTTGTATTACACGAAGCATTAAATATATACTGACCTTCTTGAGCTTATAGTCTGATTCAAATGTCAGAGCTTTGCAAATTGTCACTAGCAAGATGGAAAAAATGGAGCTGTTGCATATGAAACAGTCAAAAGTCTGTGGAAATACATTCTTTTTATTCATGTGTTCAAATATTTTATATAGAACAAATAATGTTGCTCATGGGGCTCAAAACAAAAATGAAGTTTTCAATCTATGAATCTTTCTTAATAAATGTTCTGACTTTTTCCCACCAAAGGAGGAATCATTTGACTGGATGGAGCACTTTGCCCAAGAATTGAGAAGTGTGTGTGTGTGTGTGTGTGTGTGTGTGTGTGTGTGTGTGCAGACGGAGTGTGAATAATAGCACACTGGACCAATGATTCATAACTTAAACCTAATTTAGAGCCTAGACAAGCTCAGTACACCAGAAGATTGATGCGAGTAAAGGTGGTGATAAAGTATACGGATGCCAATTGTCCTTCATTTGAATACAGCATGGAGTCTGGGCTGAAAAAAAAGCAGCAGAGCTTGATTCAGTTGTTACAATTTCAGAAATGACTCATTTCCTTTCGCTGCACAGCTGGAAGCTCAGAGGTGAATATTTCAGTATGTAAGATTCAGTTGGAAGCAATTTGCAACTGAGCTCATAAACTGCTTATCAGCCAGCCAGCCCTGAGGTTGGGACCCAAGATTGGCAGTGACACCCTTGGGTTTCGGAACCAACTACTGAGATTCCAGCAGACTCCCCAGTGGTCTTCCCTATAGCCACAGGGCTGGAAATATGGAGACTTGGATTTTCAGGACCCAATTTACGAAGCTCTCAACTGTGTTTCCCTTTGGTACTGGGAGTTGGCTACAGTTTTTCAGAAAAATATATCAATGATAAAGGATAATCTACAAAATCTATATGTTCCCATAAGTCTAAGGGAAGTTCCAACTATCATAGATAGCAGATGTATCCCTGCAGTCAAGACACATAGTACATTTCTACTTAGAGTCAAGTGTAAAGGAACAGAAGAGAATAAAAAGATGGCAGAGGTAAGAAAATGCCTTTCATTTATGCAAAGTGATAGAAAAACATAACACAAAAATTCAATTTCTGCTTTTGCTATGTATGCCAGGCTGTGTCTAGATGCTTGTTAATGAATGGTGCTACCTCCAACTTTTACTTAAAATAATGCTATGAGGAATGTAATATATGACATTAATTCTCTACTATAAATCAATAACTCCAAAATGAGGATAAATTGGTTTGAGGGTTTTCATTTAAAACTTTTATACTATATGCAGTCGTTTCATCTAGTTCTTGAGCTCCACCCACAACTACCTCACACCTTCCTCTCTGCGTAGTTGATTCATGTGGGACATCTATTTTGTTTATTATTCCCTGAGAACTATGTGAACCCCCACCTCCTCCAGGCCTTGACTCCACTGCCCTCAAACAACACTAACTCCTTCTTTGCCAAATACCATTGACCTAACTCTGTACTTCTTGGCCCAAGTTCGCTTAGTCCCTAGACTCTATCTTTTTTTATATCCACTGCCAATGTCCTTGACAACAGGGTCTATGGTGGTGCACTTTCTTATGCTGCAAGCATGAATGACAGGCCATCCATAGTGAGTGCCCAGCATGTTAATGTCAACATTCAATACGAAGAACCTTGGACTCAGGCAAAACTGGGCCATAGCCCATCTTCATTGGTTGGTAGGTCCTTCTCATGTTCAGCTTTCACGTCAAGGCCTGTCAGTTCTGCTTCAAAAATATATGCTTATTTCTTATGCTCATCTTGTCACGGCCTTCATCTTGCTTGCTCCTAACCTTCCATTCTACAGATCACAAAATATGGCCTCTGTGTTTTAAAGTGAAACAGGCCATCGCTCATACAGACTGAAAACACTGCAGTATTTTCCCTTTGTGTTTTAAAGGGAGTAGTCCAATTCCTGAGCAACTTCAAGTCCCTCTGTGTGTGTGTGTGTGTGAGAGAGAGAGAGAGAGAGAGAGAGAGAGAGAGAGAGAGAGAGAGAGAGAGAGAGACTCTTGCTCTGCTCTGCATCACCCCTACCTTCCCCTTTCTTACTACACACTTATCACATGGGTACCTAGACATTTCTATAAATGTCTTCATTCTGATCCACCTTAAAGCCCTACTGTCTGGCAGTTAATCAGCTGGTAATTCTCTTTATTTATTTCAACAACCGTCTATCTCGTCATCTCTCACATTTCAGTTCAAAAGTCCCCATGACCTAGATGATTTCCTGATCACTCTATTTCAGTCATCCTTATTCACAGGGTTATGACCAGGTTCAGCATCCTGTACTGTTGGATTCTACCAAATACCTTTCTTCTTCCTGATAAGCAGACGTTTCAACTCATTTTTAACTGGATACTCAAAGTGAACCTTCCACAGAATGCTAGAACTTTCTTCCTATATCAGTTTGGTGCTGTGGTCACTGGCTGCCTCATCTCTGTGTCTTTCCTCTCCAAATCACCACTGTGAAATTTTCCTGAGGTTGTGACAGCAATAGAACACAGTTCACCTGACCTTGTATCTCAAGCGTCATTCTTCTTCAATGCTTATGTCCAATGTGCCAAAATATCATTTCTTTTGTGTACATTTTATTATTTGAACTCTTTGAGAACAGAGCATGTCTGGTCAATTTTCTTTGATTTTGGCAGGAAGTAGAAGTCCCATGGAATTTATGAGCATTACATAATCCTCAAGCTGGCTCTCTAAGGAACAATTCTAATGGGTAATAAAGTGGTAGGTAGGTGGGATGGGGAACAGAGAGAGAGAAAAATGCATCATTAAATCCAACTCCTTAGCTTTGCAGTGTTGGTTATTAAGAGATAGAAATGGAAATTGTGTTTGTGATAATTACTGCCTTGTTTGGAGTACATGGCTTAGGCTGTACTAAACAGAACTCTTTCCATTTGGGTGAGAATGAGGTAGAGTTCAACAAGGTGAAACAGAACCAGGCCCGTCTCCAGCCTCTTCTCTTCTTAAGTGATGTGACCCTCTGTGCCATGGAGGTCACCAGCAAGCACAGTGGATGTGAGCACTGCACAGGATACACTCATTATACCGCAAACACAGAACAGGGACCAAGCAACCACAGGGCAACACAGAAAATTGTTTTATAAGCCGACTTTTACAAATTGATTTCAAAACTGGGGAGCAATTACCATTAAGAAAATAATTTGCTGCTCTGAAGAGGGTAGGGCAAGGCAGTGGTTCAAAGATAACCTAAGCCATCATTAGAGAAATCCAGTTATTTAGTCAATTTTACTTATTTACAGGACTAAAGATTAATGAGTACAGATACTCACTCAGACAGTAATTAGGTTTCAAAAACATACTATAACACAATCAATCATGGCTCCTGAACATAATAGCATTAGGGCAGAGCCCTCTTTCAGCTCTAGTTATTAGCAAGTGATTGGTGAACAGTAAGCTTATGCTGAGAGCTTACTCCTAGACCCTGCAATAAAATGAAAGAAAAGCACTGGGAAAATAGGAAGCATCTTTATACCCTTTGACTTTTGCCTGGACATTCTCAGCTAATATACTCAGAAATCTGTAGGAGAACTTCAAGATTGGTGTCATTTCACTATACTAGACAATTTACTCTTGTTTCAACTTTCCTTGGGAGCCCTCATCTCTGTATTCATTTGAATTTAAATTTGGGAGGATGCTATGCTTTTATTTCTAATTTTTGAAATGTGCTTTGTCTAGATGTTACAAATAAAGATAAGCGTGTTTTTTGAATAAGTAAATTGGGACCACATGGCACCTAAGACAAAAGTCAGGAATATTAAAAAAAAATAAAAACAAAGGAATTTCTCTTATCTGCTCTTATTTATAAAGGGACAAGCAGGGAAACTGGCTGAAGGCTTTAAGCCCATGCTCATGGAACCTACCTCTAGAAAAGGAAAAACAAGTACACATTTGTAATTTTTTTTAAAAACAGTTTTGAAAATAAGAAGTACCATGTTTCTACCATCTGCACAACATCTCTAATGTTAACTTTGCACGTGACCATGATACTTCTGCAGATATAGGAATGAGGGTTGGTGATGGAGTGGTGAGTCCCATTTCCTCCCATTCTGTCCTCTGCAGAAACAAGCTGCTAGGCCCGCCTCCTGCTCTAAAGGAATGAAAAGAATTTAGTTTAAGAAGTGTCTCTGCTATGATCTGGACTTCCATAAAGACTATTTTCCTGTTAGGTCCTACTGTCATTGAATTGTGTCTCCACCATTGTTAATAACTGTTCCCCTCATAGTGCTTGTCGTCTAACATCAGTGTTGTATCAAAGTGTGTGGAAAAGCTCATCATCTCACGCTGCATTGCAGATGAGCCCAGAGCTCCTCGAAAGGCACAGATGCTTTTCTTCATGAAATCACAGAGCACTTTGTTGAATTTGTAATTTTACCCTTCACAATTTCTCTTGATTTCTTCTAATGGATAACTTATTTCACTGTGGTTATTTGTACAGAGTCCATGTACTTGTTTTTAGAGTATCAGACTTTCTCTGATACATTTTATTTTTTTCTTACAGATTATGCAAACTATGGAACTAAATGTGTTTGTATGCTTTGTAACCAAAAGATTTGAAAATAATTTTAAGTAAAAATATTAGTATCATGCAATCCGGTTGTTATTTGGTTTTCAATAACAGCAAACAAGGAGTTTTGCCTGATTTTCTTTAAACTAATCTTATTTCTGTTATACCTACAAATCCTCCTACCATGTGAAAGTATTTCGTGAAAAAAAATAAATGAGAATTGATACCTATTTTCTTACAGAGCATCTTCCCAGTTAATTCCTCCCCAAGGGGAAAAGATGCCTTGAAACTATGAAATTCAGGCATGAGGTAGACAACACCAGATGAATCTTGAGACTTGTATTTGATGTCTAGTTTATGTGAGGCACAATCAACTTCCTTTCTGAATGAGCTGGAACAAGATTCTCCTGCCCGTTGCCAGGCTTCCTGGGGACAGCACTGCAAGGCCTGTGGAACTGCCAGAATTCCAGCTCTAAAAAAAGAGTTCTGTCAACAAGGCATTGATTTCAAGTGCCAGTAAAGGCTTCCCTTGACAGGTCTCCCTATATGAATATTGCCAACACTCACATGTGCTATATAAACTAGGCTTTCCTCATTCCCCCAACATTAAAAAGGACAGAAAGCTCCTGGAGACCAGGGAAGGATGCTGTCTCTATAAAATGCCCAATGAACTCTTGGCACCAATATGTGTATATATATATGTATATATATATATACATATATATATGCATACATATATATATATATGACTTGTGTGTATATTTATGAACATATATTACTTGTGTATATATTTATGTGTGTATATTTTGTATATTTATGTATATATATGACACATATTGTATGTATATGTATAAGCCCCTTCATTCTTTTTTTTTTTTTTTTTTTTTTTTTTTTTTTTAAAAAAGACAGCATTTTTTTATTCGATATATTTTTTATTTACATTTCAAATGATTTCCCTTTTTCTGGACCCCCACTCCCCAAAAGTCTCATCAGCCCCCATCCCTCCTCCTGTTTTCCCACCCAACCCTTCCCATTTCCCTGTTCTGGTTTTGCCCTATACTGCTTCATTGAGTCTTTCCAGAACAAGGGGCCACTCCTCCATTCTTCTTGTACATCATTTGATGTGTGGATTATGTTTTGGGTATTCCAGTTTTCTAGGTTAACACCCACTTATTAGTGAGTGCATACCATGATTCATCTTTTGAGTCTGGGTTACCTCACTTAGTATGATGTTCTCTAGCTCCATCCATTTGCCTAAGAATTTCATGAATTCATTGTTTCTAATGGCTGAATAGTACTCCATTGTGTATATATACTACATTTTTTTGCATCCACTCTTCCCTTGAGGGATATCTGGGTTCTTTCCAGCTTCTGGCAATTATAAATAGGGCTGCTATGAAAATAGTGGAACATGTATCCTTATTACATGCTGGGGAATCTTCTGGGTATATGCCCAGGAGTGGTATAGCAGGATCTTCTGGAAGTGAGGTGCCCAGTTTTTGGAGGAACTGCCAGACTGATTTCCAGAGTGGTTGTACCAATTTGCAACCCCACCAGCAGTGGAGGAGTGTTCCTCTTTCTCCACATCCTCGCCAACATCTGTTGTCTCCTGAATTTTTAATCTTAGCCATTCTGACTGGTGTAAGGTGAAATCTCAGGGTTGTTTTGATTTACATTTCCCTAATGACTAATGAAGTTGAGCATTTTTTTTTTTTATTATTCAATATAATTTATTTACATTTCAAATGATTTCCCCTTTTCTAGCCCCCCCCACTCCCCGAAAGTCCCGAAAGCCCCCTTCTCTTCCCCTGTCCTCCCACCCACCCCTTCCCACTTCCCCGTTCTGGTTTTGCTGAATACTGTTTCACTGAGTCTTTCCAGAACCAGGGGCCACTCCTCCTTTCTTCTTGTACCTCATTTGATGTGTGGATTATGTTTTGGGTATTCCAGTTTCCTAGGTTAATATCCACTTATTAGTGAGTGCATACCATGATTCACCTTTTGAGTCTGGGTTACCTCACTTAGTATGATGTTCTCTAGCTCCATCCATTTGCCTAAGAATTTCATGAATTCATTGTTTCTAATGGCTGAATAGTACTCCATTGTGTAGATATACCACATTTTTTGCATCCACTCTTCTGTTGAGGGATACCTGGGTTCTTTCCAGCATCTGGCAATTACAAATAGGGCTGCTATGAACATAGTAGAACATGTATCCTTATTACATGGTGGGGAGTCTTCTGGGTATATGCCCAGGAGTGGTATAGCAGGATCTTCTGGAAGTAAGGTGCCCAGTTTTCGGAGGAACCGCCAGACTGATTTCCAGAGTGGTTGTACCAATTTGCAACCCCACCAGCAGTGGAGGAGTGTTCCTCTTTCTCCACACCCTCTCCAACACCTGCTGTCTCCTGAATTTTTAATCTTAGCCATTCTGACTGGTGTAAGATGAAATCTTAGGGTTGTTTTGATTTGCATTTCCCTAATGACTAATGAAGTTGAGCATTTTTTAAGATGCTTCTCCGCCATCCGAAGTTCTTCAGGTGAGAATTCTTTGTTTAACTCTGTACCCCCATTTTTTAATAGGGTTGTTTGGTTTTCTGGAGTCTAACTTCTTGAGTTCTTTATATATATTGGATATTAGCCCTCTATCTGATGTAGGATTGGTGAAGATCTTTTCCCAATTTGTTGGTTGCCGATTTGTCCTCTTGATGGTGTCCTTTGCCTTACAGAAACTTTGTAATTTTATGAGGTCCCATTTGTCAATTCTTGCTCTTAGAGCATACGCTATTGGTGTTCTGTTCAGAAACTTTCTCCCTGTACCGATGTCCTCAAGGGTCTTCCCCAGTTTTTTTTCTATTAGCTTCAGAGTGTCTGGCTTTATGTGGAGGTCCTTGATCCATTTGGATTTGAGCTTAGTACAAGGAGACAAGGATGGATCAATTCGCATTCTTCTGCATGCTGACCTCCAGTTGAACCAGCACCATTTGTTGAAAAGGCTATCTTTTTTCCATTGGATGTTTTCAGCCTCTTTGTCGAGGATCAAGTGGCCATAGGTGTGTGGGTTCATTTCTGGATCTTCAATCCTGTTCCATTGATCCTCCTGTCTGTCACTGTACCAATACCATGCAGTTTTTAACACTATTGCTCTGTAGTATTGCTTGAGGTCAGGGATACTGATTCCCCCAGATTTCCTTTTGTTGCTGAGAATAGTTTTAGCTATCCTGGGTTTTTTGTTGTTCCAGATGAATTTGATAATTGCTCTTTCTAGCTCTGTGAAGAATTGAGTTGGGATTTTGATGGGTATTGCATTGAATCTGTATAGTGCTTTAGGCAAAATGGCCATTTTAACTATATTGATTCTGCCGATCCATGAGCATGGGAGGTTTTCCCATTTTTTGAGGTCTTCTTCCATTTCCTTCTTCAGAGTCTTGAAGTTCTTGTCATACAGATCTTTCACATGTTTGGTAAGAGTCACCCCAAGATACTTTATACTGTTTGTGGCTATTGTGAAGGGGGTCATTTCCCTAATTTCTTTCTCAGCCTGCTTATCCTTTGAGTATAGGAAGGCCACTGATTTGCTTGAGTTGACTTTATAACCTGCCACTTTGCTGAAGTTGTTTATCAGCTGTAGGAGCTCTCTAGTGGAGTTCTTTGGGTCACTTAGGTAGACGATCATGTCGTCTGCAAATAATGATAGTTTGACTTCTTCCTTTCCAATTTGTATCCCTTTGACCTCCTTATGTTGTCGAATTGCCCGAGCTAGTACCTCAAGTACAATATTGAAAAGATAAGGAGAAAGGGGGCAGCCTTGTCTGGTCCCTGATTTCAGTGGGATTGCTTCAAGTTTCTCTCCATTTAGTTTGATGCTGGCTACCGGTTTGCTGTATATTGCTTTTACTATGTTTAGGTATGGGCCTTGAATTCCTGTTCTCTCCAAGACTTTAAGCATGAAGGGATGCTGAATTTTGTCAAATGCTTTTTCAGCATCCAATGAAATGACCATGTGGTTTTGTTCTTTGAGTTTGTTTATGTAGTGGATTGTATTGATGGATTTCCGTATATTGAACCAACCCTGCATTCCTGGGATAAAGCCTACTTGATCATGGTGGATGATCGTTTTGATGTGTTCTTGGATTCGGTTGGCAAGAATTTTATTGAGTATTTTTGCATCGATGTTCATAAGGGAAATTGGTCTGAAGTTCTCTTTCTTTGTTGGATCTTTGTGTGGCTTTGGTATCAGCGTAATTGTGGCTTCGTAGAAGGAATTGGGTAGTGTTCCTTCTGTTTCTATTTTGTGGAATAGTTTGAAGAGTATTGGTGTTAACTCTTCTTTGAAGGTCTGGTAGAATTCTGCACTGAAGCCATCTGGTCCTGTGCTTTTTTTGGTTGGAAGACTTTCTATGACTCCTTCTATTTCTTTAGGCATTATGGGACTGTTTAGATGGTCTAGTTGGTCCTGATTTAATTTTGGTATTTGGTATCTGTCAAGGAAATTGTCCATTTCCTCCAGATTCTCCAGTTGTGTTGAGTATAGGCTCTTGTAGTAGGATCTGATGATTTTTTGGATTTCCTCAGTTTCCGTTGTTATATCTCCCTTTTCATTTCTAAGTTTGTTAATTTGGATACTTTCTCTGTGCCCTTTGGTCATTCTGGCTAAGGGTTTATCTATCTTGTTGATTTTCTCAAAGAACCAGCTCCTGGTATTGTTGATTTTTTGTATGGTTCTCTTTGTTTCTACTTGATTGATTTCGGCCCTGAGTTTGATGATTTCCTGCCTTCTACTCCTCCTGGGCGAAATAGCTTCTTTTTGTTCCAGGGCTTTCAGGTGTGTCATTAAGCTGGTAATGTATGCTCTCTCCATTTTCTTTTTGGAGGCACTCAGGGCTATGAGTTTTCCTCTTAGCACTGCTTTCATTGTGTCCCATAGATTTGGGTATGTTGTGTTTTCATTTTCATTGTGTTCTAAAAAGTCTTTAATTTCTTTCTTTATTTCTTCCTTGACCAAGGTATCATTGAGTAGAGTATTGTTCAGTTTCCACGTGTATGTGGGCTTTCTGTTGTTTCTGTTGCTATTGAAGACCACTTTTACTCCATAGTGATCAGATAGGAGGCATGGGATTAGTTCGATCTTCTTATATTTGTTGAGGTCTGTCTTGTGACCAATTATATGGTCGATTTTGGAGAAGGTACCATGAGGTGCTGAGAAAAAGGTATATTCTTTTGTTTTAGGATAGAATGTTCTATATATATCTGTTAAATCTAATTGGTCCAAAGCTTCAATTAGTTTCATTGTGTCCCTGTTTAGTTTCTGTTTTCCTGATCGGTCCATTGAGGAAAGTGCAGTGTTGAAGTCACCCACAATTATTGTGTTAGGTGCAATGTGTGCTTTTAGTTTTAATAAAGTTTCTTTTACAAAAGAGGGTGCCCTTACATTTGGGGCATAGATGTTCAGGATTGTCAGTTCTTCTTTTTGTATTTTTCCTTTGACCAGCAAGAAGTGTCCCTCAGGGTCTCTTTTGATGACTTTGGGTTGAAAGTCAATTTTATCTGATATTAAAATGGCTACTCCAGCTTGTTTCCTGAGACCATTTGCTTGTAAAATTGTCTTCCAGGCTTTTACTCTAAGGTAGTGTTTGTCTTTGACCCTGAGGTGTGTTTCCTGTAAGCAGCAAAATGTAGGGTCCTGTTTACGTATCCATTCAGTTAGTCTGTGTCTTTTTATTGGGGCATTAAGTCCATTGATGTTAAGAGATATTAAGGAATAGTGATTGTTACTTCCTATCATTTTTGACGTTATTTTTTAAATTTGAATGCTTAACTTCTTTTGGGTTTGATGAAGGGTTACTATCTTGCTTTTTCCAGGGTGAAGTTTCCCTCCTTGTATTGGTGTTGTCCTCCTATTATCCTTTTTAGGGCCGGGTTTGTGGATAGATATTGGGTAAACTTGGTTTTGTCATGAAATATCTTAGTTTCTCCATCTATGGTGATTGAGAGTTTTGCTGGATATAGTAGTTTTGGTTGGCATTTGTGTTCTCTTAGAGTCTGCATGAGATCTGCCCAGGACCTTCTAGCCTTCATAGTCTCAGGTGAAAAGTCTGCTGTGATTCTGATAGGTCTTCCTTTATATGTTACTTGGCCTTTTTCTCTTACTGCCTTTAGTATTCTTTCTTTGTTTAGAACATTTGGTGTTTTGATTATTATGTGACGGGAAGTATTTCTGTTCTGGTCCAGTCTGTTTGGAGTTCTGTAGGCTTCTTGTATATTCATGGGCATCTCTCTCTTTAGGTTAGGGAAGTTTTCTTCCATAATTTTATTGAAGATATTTGCTGGCCCTTTAAGTTGTAAATCTTCACTCTCCTCTATGCCTATAATCCTTAGGTTTGGTCTTCTCATTGTGTCCTGGATTTCCTGGATATTTTGGGTTACAAGCTTTTTGCATTTTGCATTTTCTTTAACTGTTGAGTCCATGGTTTCTATGGAATCTTCAGCATCTGAGATTCTTTCTTCTATCTCTTGTATTCTGTTGTTGATATTTGTATCTCTGTCCCCTGATTTCTTCCCAAGGCTTTCTATCTCCAAAGTTGTCTCCCTTTGAGTTTTCTTAGTTGTTTCTACTTCTGATTTTAGATCCTGGATGGTTTTGCTTAGCTCCTTCACTTGCATGTTTGTGTTTTCCTGTAATTCTTTAAGAGATTTTTGTGTTTTCTCTTTCATGAGCTCAGCCTGTTGACCAAAGTTCTCCTGTATTTCTTTAAGAGATTTTTGTGTTTCGTCTTTCATGACCTCAGCCTGTTGAGCAAAGTTCTCCTGTATTTCTTTAAGTGTTTTTTGCATTTCCTCCTTGTTGGCTTTTGTATTCTCCTGGATTTCTTTCAATGATTTTTGTGTTTCCCTTGCAAGGGCTTCTACCTTTTGATCCATTGTCTCCTGAATTTCTTTATGTATGACCTTCATGTGTTCCTGTACCAGCATCATGACCAGTGATTTTAAATCCAAATCTTGTTTTACTGGTGTGATGGGGTATCCAGGACATGTTGGTAGAGGAGAATTGGGTTCAGATGTTGCCATATTGCCTTGATTTCTGTTAGTGACGTTCCTGCGTTTGCCTTTTGCCATCTAGATCTCACTGGTGTTAGTTTATCTTGTCAGTGCTGGACTCACCAGTGCAAGCTGCCCCTTCCCAGTTGGCCTCTGGTGCACAGCTTACCTCCTGCACTGCTTGTAGACAGTGTGCTGCTGCCCAGGCTGTTCAGATCCCAAAGCAGGCACCCGAAGGCTCCCGCTGGGGCCCGCTGGATTCACTGGAGCACACTGACTTCTCCCAGCTGGCCGCCCGGAAGCCCAGCTAGCCACTTGCAGGTCTTGGAGATGTAATGCTGCCGCCCAGACTGATCTGGATCCGGAAGCGGAGAGAGTAGAGCTAAGGGCTTCTGCCTGAGGCCTTGCCCCAGATTGTGTCTGTGGAGCAGATGGAGCCCGTGTGCACTCCCAGGGAGTGCCGAAGGTGTATGCTACTGTGACCTCCCCTGAGTTCCGCTCACTCCGCTGGGCAGCCGATCTGCCAACCGGGCTATCGCACACAAGGTTAGCCTGGCCGCCCAGTCCCTGAGTCCAGGCAAAAGCCTGGGAGGCCAAGGTCCCAGCAAAGTTCCCCTACGGCTTTGACTGTTAATTGGGTTTGCCAGGTGACTAGGATGGCGGGCGTGTGCGCCCGCGCTCCCTGAAAGCGCCGGGAGAGTCTGCTTTGCTAACAATCACCTGGGCGGGTTGACTCACAGATGGCCCACCAAGCCGCCCAGTTCTTGGGGTCAGTCCTGTGCCTTTTGGGGCCTGGACCCCCGCTTTGTTAGCCTTAGGCTATGCCTGTTACAGGTCTGCCCGCCTGAGCTCTCTGTCGTCCTGCAGGCAAAATGGCGGCGGCGCGCTCGCAGGCCTGGGCAAAAAACCTCCTGGTTGGGTTGGCACCCCGATGGCCCCCCGACCCGCCCAGGGCCTGGGTGCAGGCCAACGCCCGTTGGGCTCAGACCACCGCGGGCTCAGACCACCGCGGTGTTGGCCTCGGATTATGTTTGTGTACCTCAGTCTGTCCGATTCCTGGAGTACGGAACCAAGATGGATCCTCCTCTCCTGACTGGTGGGAGGCCGAGTTCTGAAGTGGCCTCCGTGCAGGAAAGGCGCCGCACAACTGCAGCTGCTTGCTGTCCGGCTGGTCAGCGAAGGTCAGTGGTCGTGGGCGCAGGGCCTAACTGGTCCCTGTGACGCCTTGGTTCCACTGCTGATGGCCCTTCAGCTGGAGCAGCCACTGCTGCCGCTGCTGCCGCCGCCGCCGCCGCCGCCCAAGTTGAAGCCCCTTCATTCTTATCATTGTCCTCTTGTCAAGAACTTTCACTTCCTTTCTTCCTGATCTCATTCACCATTCAATGCCCAAACCCATCCTGTCTCCTTTTAAATTCTTCCCTATCTTGTAGATTTTGTTTGAAATATATACTTTGACCACATGTTGTCATATATTTGGAGCTTCAAATTTGATTCTGTCCCTGCCAATCTTATTTCTGGGTAGTCGTAAGTTTTGGGGGGGAAATCCTTCCTTCCATTTTTATCAGTCCCTTTGACTGAGATGAAAATATGAGGACACTTTAGACTTGTTTACTGAGGTATGGGTTGCCCTTAGCAGATCATGAGGACAATAGGAGGTCAAAGATAAAATTTGATGTTGGGAGGGGGGTGGTGGAATTGGAAGTATTCTCATAGAATTTGGTACTGTGCCTGAGTTCAGTTGTCACTATAACTATCTGTACTCCAGAGGCTGAATACACATGCTAGCTAGGAGCTAATCATTTTTACTGTACTTTCAATAACAGGTGACTGCAATGTTAAATTATAAATAGAGGAAGCCACATAAAATAGCCTTCAATTATTTACTGTGCCATTGTCTGAGTAATTCCATGACACAGCTTTTGTGATTGCATGCAATATTCTTGGAGGGAATAATTGAATGACACTCAATTGTTTTGATCCATTGGCACTACTACAACAAAGTATTAGTCACAGAACAGCAGACTGGATAAAAACAGTATATTTCTGTTCCCTTTCATATTCAAGTCACAAATATGAAATCAGTTCTCCTTAGGCACATATTTTTGTTTTATGAAATTAAACACAAATGTTTTCCCTACTCTATAAAATTTGTATCTATTATCATAATGTTTTATCATTGCTGTGAGGAAGTTTAGGTTAGCACACCATGTTCCAGGCACTCATTTTATTGACATTCTCCTCTCTAGAGGAACAAAGCATTGATCATATTGTGGACATTAAGATTTTTTCATGTATTTAGATACGAATGATTCTAATTGGACAAAGTGACTAAAAATTAAATGAGACAATAAAGATAGGTAGAATTGTTCCTTGGTAGTCACAAAGGATCAGTCCTAGTACACTATCTGGATGCCAGATTCTTGCAGCAAAAATATTGCATGCAAATCACAAATCCATGAAATCTGATGTTTCTTATATAAACTTGTATAGTATTAGAATACAGCCTATACAATTCTACCATGAAATTAATTAATATATTTGTTGAGAGAGGGTCTCATGGGTGAAATTTCTGTACAAGAAAGGAAACAAAAAATAATAGTTCATGTAAGAGTTAATCTAATCCATACATAGGTGTGCAAATTTGTAGTGCCAGCTGAGGAAGGCTGCTTCAGGAACAAAGGCAAACACAGCCTAGTCTACATATTGAGACTTTATTTTTTTTTTTTGGATTTGTCACACTTCTTTTTTTTATATAATTTTTTTTTATTTCATTGATATATTTTTATTTACATTTCAAATGATTTCCCCTTTTCTGGTACCCCACTCCCCGAAAGTCACATAAGCCCCCTTCCCTCCCCCTATTCTCCCACCCACCCCTTCCCACTTCCCCGTTCTGGTTTTGCCTTATACTGCTACACTGAGTCTTTCCAGAACCAGGGGCCACTCCTCCATTCTTCTTGTACCTCATTTGATGTGTGGATTATGTTTTGGGTATTCCAGTTTTCCAGGCTAATATCCACTTATTAGTGAGTGCATACCATGATTGATCTTTTGAGACTGGGTTACCTCACTTAGTATGATGTTCTCCAGCTCCATCCCTTTGCCTAAGAATTTCATGAATTCATTGTTTCTAATGGTTGAATAGTACTCCATTGTGTATATATACCACACTTTTTGCATCCATGCTTCTGTTGAGGGATACCTGGGTTCTTTCCAGCTTCTGACTATAATAAATAAGGCTGCTATGTACATGGTAGAGCATGTATCCTTATTACATGCTGGGGAATCCTCTGGGTATATGCCCAGGAGTGGTATAGCAGGATCTTTCGGAAGTGATGTGCCCAGTTTTCTGAGGAACCGCCAGACTGATTTCCAGAGTGGTTGTAGCAATTCGCAACCCCACCAGCAGTGGAGGAGTGTTCAAAAAACTAAATTAATAGTAATAATAACAACATTTAGAAATCTACCTTCAAATTAGTCTTAAAGTTAATTGTAAGGTAGCAATCTATTATGGATTTGGCCATGTATATTTATAACTATATACTTGCTTGAGAGAGAGAGAGAGAGAGAGAGAGAGAGAGAGAGAGAGAATAAAACTGTAAGAGTCATTCATTTTCTTAACGTAAGTTTATAATTTATTGATTGAATTTTCATTAGCACCTTTTTGATTTTTCTTTTCCACTCTTCCTTATCCCCCAAATTTTGCCAGGCCCCCATATTTCACTAGTTGAGAACTTAAACCTTTACCTATTTTCCCAATATCATAACAAATGAATAAGTTAGAAACCAAACCTCCCAGATCTGTCTGAACTACCTGGATCTCAAGGTTATCTGTTAGGTAATCCAAATGAACCTGAACACATGGAAACCAAGACATGTTAACAGATAAGAATGAAGGTCACCCGGGATCAGCCTCTTTTACCACAAAGGTGAGGAGAAACAGCCATTTGCCCCAGAGAAAGAGAGAGCCCTTGAACATAGGACATTCCTACACATCAGATTTCCCTAGGTCTTCTCCAGTTCAGAATCCCTCCTTGCTTCCATAGCCATGGAAATAAGCTCAAGTTCAGTGGTTAGATATGATATCTTTTTGAACATAACACACACACACACAGACACACACAGACACACACACACACACACACACACACACACACACACACCCTTAATGCACAGCCCACCATCAAAGGATTTGCTTTTCACAAAAAGAAGATGATTTGGTGAAGATCATCAGTTTGGGTTTTGCTTTGCTGAAGCTAGCAATTAACCTCAGCCACAGCACCATTCCATGGCCTGAAACTTGAAGTCAGATTTCAATCTTCATAGTTTCTTAGACCATATCCCCTGCTTTTTGCCAACCTGTTTGGTGACAAACAAACAACAACAATGACAAAAGACAGAGGGAAAGAGAAGTAAGGCAAAGCATTCACATGTAAAATGTACAAGTCACCAAGGCCAAACCCATAAGCAGATCAATCTTCTCTTCTGGTTTGAACAATTGCACAACGTTCTAGACTTTAATATCTTAAGAAAAGCTTATTATGACAAGTCAGTGACAGCACTTTCAGTAGGTCAATAAATCATGAATGTATCGTATCACAGAGATGACAGCTATGTAAAGCATCACAGGAAATCTGATATTATTTCAACAAAATAGCAACTATAGCCTCTTGGCACTTACTCCAATTTTAAGTCAAGGTTTAAAATATGCTATTATTAATATTACTGAATGGGAAATTTTCTTGGACGAGGTACTGAGAAATTAAACTTTTTTTTTTTTGGTTTGGTTCAAAGTTTAGTCTGACTTGAAGTCACTTCGTACAAGAGAAATAGCTTGCAAATGCAGCATCTTGTGCAGATGCTCCAGCCATGCCTTACAACTACGCTGACGATCTACTTGTGACTTAGACTTTGCTCATGTTGGGTTGGGGGAGAAATCCGAACCATATGAGGAGGATGAGAAGGTTGTTGGGAGCTTTCTCTTATGGCATCTTTCCAAGCATCTGGTAAGAGAAGAGATGTTAATTTTTTAATAATGTTTAGGGCATGGTTGAATAAGAACTGGAGGCCGACCCAACCTTGTTTTGTTACTCTCAAACTGGAACCGTCAAAGCAGCTGTCAGTGTGGAGGTGACAGATGTTAGCAGTGAAGGGTGCAAAGGCAACAACTTACTCTTCTTTCCAAGCTCAAAATTACACTGTGCCAACATTTTTTTCTGTTCTCTCAGCAGAAGGGAGAGAAATGGAAGGATTAAGAAAGAATAATAAAGCCTGGTATGTGGATAGTAATTTCCAATATATAAAATGCTTTACGTATTTTATCTCCGGTGACCCTCAGCTCAGCTTTCTATAGCAGGCACTTACAGCTTCTGCCTCAATCCTGCCAGTGTGAAGGGTGAAAGCTTTAACTAGCTCCTCCCTGGGTGGTGGTGGACACAGGACCGTTACCTGGCATTCTCACCGTCAGGTCAGAGCTTTTCCATTGGGTGTCTTTATCTTCTTTCATCCGGTTTGAATATCTTCTATTCCAGCTACTGCACAAATGTTAGCAAATCATAAAATGCTGCCAGAATATGAATATAATACACCACATTTTCAGGCCTTTCCACTCGGTTCGCTATTCACACTAAGCTCTGCAATGAAGCATATGGTACTCAACCAGAGACTGTTGGGCCAATATGTGTGCTTTAACAGTTTATTGTTGTAATTTAGTAGTTTGGGAACATGGTGCCTTGGTGCCATGGTCCTTACAGAGACCAGTGGTCCCTCACATTCTTTCTGACCCTGGCCTCAGACTGTTTTTGTTTTGTTTTGTTTTGTTTATTCCCTTCTGATGTTAGATATCAGGGAAGGATTGGTGGGAAAAATTCTTGGCAAGTCTAAAGGAGTGCTAATACATATCTCTTAGTTCCTTAGAGATTGTAATAGAATGTTTAGTTGACCAACCTCATTATCCAAGGTCTTTCGAATGCTTATCAAACTAAGATGAGAACTTAGACTCAATGGCCTTCTTGATTTTATATTTACTGAGTTGTGTGTGCATGAAATATCCCCATATCGAGATCTTAGTGAGTTCCTCTAAAGTTGTTGAAATGCATTGACTTTTCCCTGTGAGTGTTCATGACCAGGTTATGGAAAAAGCATTATTACAAATACGTTGCCAAGAAAATATGAAACATACTATCTGTGAGGAAGAAAGGGACACAGACCTTCAAATGAGCCCTTGATGTGTGTTTCCCTTGGATACACAGGTCCTGGGTGCTCTATACCCTCCAGAACAAAGTAAGAGGTTCACAGTTCCCATTCCAGACAAGGTCATTTCACAAAACTACTGATCCACTGGCACCTATCAGCCCAAGATTGAGATAATGTACTTCTTCTCAAAGAAACTATTGAAACCTGCTCTTGGCAACTGGCCAGGCAAAATAGCTGCAGGCATGAACCTGCCTTCTAGCTCCTGGCTCCTTGCAAACCTTGTCCCCTCAGTCACCGTGTTTCTGCATTCATTGGATCTTTCTGGAAGATTTAGAAGCATGAAATACACTAACAGGCATCAATGGGAAGTATGTACAGGAGGGTCAGAGTAACCTGTTTTTTTCTAATTTAAAGTTTTAGCTTGCCATACAAAGTAACAAGTCTCATTGTAGCATGTTTTGTACATATGTGTCAAGTCACATTGTTCACCATAAAAAAGGATGAGGAAGTATATATAACTGAGGTGATGTTCTATAACAATATACAGCTCGACAAGGCACAAAATAAAGTAGTTCAATCTACTAACCCTCCCAGTTTCCTCAATCCCCGGGCTGCTTCTTATGACTCTTTTGCCATCTAAGACTGCTCTAAGAAGACATTTCATATCACTGTATAAATCTTTGCAAATGTACGTTAATCTGTCCCACTGATCTACCATAATAATTCCCACCCTGGACATCCTCAAATTTAAAGCCCAGACTTGGTCCCTGCAGATTATTCCTCCTAACACACTTGCTCTATCCTTTCCTTTGATTTCCTTTTGTGGGCCCAGCTTGGCGAACAACCCGAAATGGATTTAGCCTATAATTGTCAACAGGAGGGCCTGCCAAATCTGTGTCCACACAGAAATAAACCCAAATTGGCAGAGAGGTGAGGAGCATAGCCATTGCAATTTCATCATAGCAAGATCCTCCCAAGAGCTCCATAAAGCAGCCAGCTCTCAGCAAAGGCTGAAGAACCCAGAGTAAGAGGAAACATAAAAATGGACTGCACACAAACAAGGCACAAGGCTTTAAAAGGAAACCACCCCAGGCAGCTTACCTAATACAGCCCAGAGTCGCCTGTGGACTGGAATGCTCAGATTCTGTAGCAAGGTCCAGCTCACTGTTTACTAGATCATCCTATACTGAGTTTGGTATATATATATACTTTCTGCATATGCATATCTGTGATCTGTGGCATGAAGACAGAAATATGTGTTCTATACCTCTGCAGCTGTTTTCTAAGGTTGCAGAGTGATACATGGCATATATGACATGCAGACTTAAGAAAGGATGACTGCAGCAACCATAGGATGGCCTGTCCCTGCCTCTTACTAGTGAAGAATCTTTGGGTCAGTCCCATTAACAAGTGTTCTTCTGTGTCTTTATGTCTTCAACTTTCTAGAAAACCAGAGAGACTCTCCACAGTGGGAACATAGAAATTTTCTTAGATAGGAACCCAGTGTAAACCTTGGGTCACTCTAAATTTAATTATTTACCTAAAGATATTTTCATAACAGGTAAATATTTAACAGTATATTCATATTCCATGTAACCATAATGATAAAATTATCATATCACCATCATCATTATAGATAATAGTAGGCATGAGAAAGTTACTCAGTGGTTTTCTTGTCGGATGAAAGGAATAATGTCCCCAAAGTCCTGGAAATGTGCTTTGTTATCTAAGCCCTGGAAGAAATACCATACATTGTGAATATTGAAATAATCCTATAAAGATAATAGATGATCCATCATTTTATTATAATAGCTATAATTTAAAAGATGTGCAAGTGAAGGTGAAGCAAAGGAAGAAAATGGTGATGATGATTGTCTCTTTCTTTTTAAAGAAAAACTACTTTCTAAACCATTTTGTAAGATAGAAAGACAGGTATCAGCTCATTTTAGGGGTTATATGCTATAAGTGTCTGGGAAGTTCAGAAAATAAAGCTTTCAAAAGGCTGGTATTTGGAGATGTACATTTTTTGCATTTCCATCATAATTAGTTCAATTTCATCCATTGAATTAATAGTACATACTTTTGCTCTGCTCTGCCTTTCATTGCTTCCTCAACCATTTTGTCTCACTTTTGTCAGCTGGCTGAAAAGACAGGGAAAGTTAGAGAACTCACCTACAGAGACCTACAATGGTACTAGAGTATAGTCATGCTGCTTGACTCCTTTGCAGAAGCAAGGGATGCTGTCACCACTACACAGGAAGTCAGATGTTAAGGAATCACTCCCAAGGTAAATATTTAATAGAAACTGCAGAAGACATCAGTGGAAACACTGGCCCACCATCCCAGGAGGAGATGGACTGTGTCAAAGAGAACATGTGGCCAGATTTATTTCTAAGTTCAGAAAGTCTTAGGAATTATAGATGGATAGAGAGATGGATGTGTAAATGGATGGATAGATGAATAGATGGGTGGATGGGTGGATGGATGGGATGAAAGGATAGTGTATGGATCAATGGGTAGGTGGATAGATGAATGGGTGGGTGGATGAATGAATGGATGGATGGATATGTAAGTGAATGGATGGATAGATGATGGATGGATGGATGGATGGATGGATGGATGGATGGATAGATGGATGGATCTATGGGTAGGTGGGTAGATGGATGGATGGATGGATGGATGGATGGATGGATGGATGGATCTATGGGTGGGTAGGTGGATGGGTGGATGGATGGATGGATGGATGGATGGATCTATGGGTAGGTGGGTAGATGGATGGATGGATGGATCTATGGGTAGGTGGGTGGATGAGTGGATGGATGGATGGATGGATGGATGACAGATGGAGAGTTGTAGAGTTGTTCTGTATATACTTAGTTCCTACTTCTGCTGCCTGTTAAGTCCCACATTTCTGAGAGAAAATGGTGTTATCTACATGACCCCAAATGGAGCATGCAGGTACAATGGCTTTGCTCATGACTTGCTGTACTTGGGGTGGTGTCAAATGCCTCTGTAAATAGTCTAGAAAGTTTCATATACATATTCACACTACCCCTCAACCAATCAGCTTAAACAAAATAGGCATTTTCATTTCACAGTAAGCTTTAATAAAGTAAGGAAAAGATTAGTCAACATCCATTTACTAAAATTCCTCTGTCTCAACAATTGAGGGGAAAAACTCATTTGAGCTCAACATTACATTCTCTGATAAAGAAAACCAGCAAACGTGGAAGATGAAGGTAAAGGAGAAAATTTAGGCTATGCTCTACTGTTACTGAATATTGCAGGGTATTTGGTCACACTGTGAAGCCAGAGATTGTGTTATTTACTGGTAAAACCTGTCTTCAGTTATGGTATGTCTTAGCTCCTACTTTCAAGCCAAGAGCTTTGTGCTTGAGTATTGTGAACAGGATTAAATAAAGTCAAGCACAGGTCAAGAGGTGGGACAAGGAACTAGTCGACAGGAAATGAACATAGGATTATTAAGGAAAAAAACCATAGAGAGTAAGAGGGAGTCAGGAGGGCAGCTAGAGAGAGGCATGCAGGAAGCAGAAGGAAGTCGAAGGAAACTGCAGTTTGAAGGAGGTTTTTTGAGACAATGTGAGAAACATGTTGAAACCTGATGAAACATTGGTGAAGTAGGAAGGTCAGCTGGTGTTTTCTCTGCTGCTCTGAGCTAGCAGGCTTTCACCCTAGCATCTACCTCCTGTGTCTTCACTGTAAAATTGGACCGTTGAGATTTTGTTAAGTATGAGAAGAAGAAACATTGTAGAAGCAGAATTCAGAATTTTATGAAAATATGCACACCTTGGAGTTTAACATTCAGTGTGTGCTGGAGTAGCAGACACTCTTGAGGATCAACCGGATATTTTTATTTGTAACAATAAATTATCCTGCATGTGTATAGAGTGATTTCTTACCTGATGACTAGAAAGTTGAATTAACTTGGCTGTAAGAAGAAAGAGAAGGGTGGGCCTGGCTTCTATGTCTGAACTGGGCCTGAAGCTGAGGCAGCAGCACGTAATCACAAGCTGGAAGGGGATTGAGTGGTGACTCACAACAGCAGAAGCAACAGTGAGCAAAGCAATGGGAAGGAAGGAAAAAATCACAGAAATGGAAGATAAGTGACTGCCAGAAATACAAACACATAGCAATAGATATCAAAGGCACGGGACAGGAAGATGGTGAGGTGGGGGAGCCGGCGGCATCAGTCAGAGACAAGGAGTGAACCTACCAACCAAGTATAAAGCAGCAAGAAGAGGAGGGTCTCAAGGTGAGAAAGAAAATAAAGTATAAAAAAATTGGTTGGGCAAGCAAAAGTAGAAAACGAAGCGAAAATAAATGACAAAATGAGTTGGACCTTGAAGGGAATAAGGAATGGGAGAGCAGAGAATGGCAGGGAAGATGTGTTGCTAGAAGAGGCAGAAAAATAAAATAAATCCTCCACCTGAGTGTTTGTAGACAATAGGTGGTTAATGCCAAAAGTGGGCAAGAAAAAAATGTTTTTAACAATGGAGGAACTACAACATTCTCAAGCTTCAGAAAACTACAGTGGTGAAGCTATATCAAGCCTGAAGGGAACAAGTGTGTGTGTGTGTGTGTGTGTGTGTGGTGTGTTTGGTGGGGCTTAGAAACCTTCCCACAGAGTTTTGGCAAACTTGGATAAGAAGTGGGTCCAGCACTGGACAGCTAAGAGGATCTCTCTTGGAGAAAATGCCTGGCTCACCCTTGGGTTGTCATGTGATGAGACCTAAATGCCAGGGAGGTGACAGCCATTCCTTTTGAGCAGCAGGTGTCAGAAAGGGTCAGTGATAAAATGACTGACAACTGTGCTCTCACAAAGGCCAGTTCTTCTCGCAGCTTGACTCCAGCATGGCTATCTGATCACAGTGCCTTCCAGGACCTCTACGGTCCTGGAGGTCTCTCTGAGGCACCATCAGGGGGAAAAAATCACCAAGACAGAGTCAGACTCAGGGAGCCCATGGCACAGAGCTCAGTCCCTGCACATCTGGTCTTCAACATTGTGTCTCCTTTGAATGTACTTCATTTCACCGTCTTGTAAACAACTGGACAAGCTGCTGCCCATGCATTTCACAAACAACCAAAAAAGGAAGAAATCAGAAGGAAGAGGAGGTAATACACATGGTTCCAGCCACAACTGTGGCAGAGGAAGGCCTTGTCGGGCATTGGTGGGAGGAGAGGTCCTTGGCCCTGTGAAGGCTCCATAGAGCCTTCTGTGTGTGTGTGTGTGTGTGTGTGTGTGTGTGTGTGACTTATGCACGTCACAGCACACATGTGAACATTAGAGGGAAACTTGCTGGAGTCAGTCATCTCTTTACACCACGCGGGATCCAGTAAACAAGCTCAGGTTGTCAGGATCGGTTGCAGGTAGCTTTACCCTCTGAGATGTCCTGCTGGACTGAGACAAGGTTTATATGAAAAAAAAACAAAAAAAAAAACAAAAAAAAAAAAACTCCACCAGGTGAGTGAATGGATCCTCAGTCTCTTCGGGGAAAAAAAAATCAGATACAACCAGACACAGACTCATGAACTTAAGAAGCAAAAGCTCACAATGAGACTCCAGAGGAGAAGCACAGCTAATCCAATAGCAGAGCAGCCAAAAGCAAAGTCGGCATTTCATTTTATGGCAAAGGGTTTGAATATTCATGCTCTTTCCGGGAAGTGTTTTGAATATTCATGTTTTTTCTGGAAAGTAGGGAGACTTTTAGTAGTGCTGATTTGCACAGGAATTAAATGGGCTTTGTTCATGCAGTATAGTAGCTCCCCCTCCCCTTGTAGATATTTCATGTGTCTAACTTAGTGTCATAAAGCTGTAATGACACGTGAGGAGAGACCTCAGACAGTTGTCTATCATCTTGGTGGTCACTGGCTTTAGCTAGTTAGCCTGTAAGTTCCTGTTTTTGTCTGCTTGACTGTCACACTTTCAGACAAACCTGCCAGTTCTCTGAGAACTCTCAAGTCCCCAGGAGCATTCTCCACAATGACCTTTAGTCTGCTGGTCTTGGAGAAGGCTGGGGAAATGGGTCAAAATGACTCCGTGAGACATGGTGCTCAGTGTGAATAGAAAAGTCAGCCTTCCACGAAAGTCTCTTGTTCTCTGCATCTTGACCAGTTGTGGGTGTCTCTGTTAATTGCTGACTGTTACAAATAAAATCTTCTGTGATGTGAACGGAAGAATGCATTGGAGTATGGGTACAAGGTTAAGTCATTATGAATCAGTTTGATACTAATTAATTCATAGTAGTTCCCCCAGCCCACCACACCCTGCTCCAGAGCCTATGAACTGCCAAGCCACCAGTTCTAGTTGCCAGTAATGGTGCCAGGGGTGGTTTTCTCTTGGGGAGAAGACCTTAAATCCAATAGTGGTTGTTTTCTCTCATTAATTACCTGTCAGGTAATTCCTGACATTAATTACCAGTGGCCATGTCTTGCCAGGCTAGACATTTTTAGCTCTCAGTCCCCAGCCAGGTAAGACTGATGACAGCTTTTCTCCTCTGGTACTGTACATAACACTTTCTAGCACTGTGAAAACTAGCCAGTATGTATGAAACTTCCATGTTTGTACCAGCTTGATTTCTCCATCTTCTATGACTCTTAATGAGTGCTGTCTTTATCAATAGCATCTTACCATCGAGTTCTGAGGATAACCAGTAGCATTGGCAATAGACAATGGGAATTTATGAGATGTCACTGGCCAAAAGCACTGAAAGAGATAACCCATTCCTCACATTGGGATTTTTATTTCTTAGTTGTGGTATATATTAGGGGTATATCTATATAGACAGTTAAGCCTATATGTGTGTAGCTCCATCACAAGGTAAATCCATTTAAACTCTTTTAATATATAAATGGAAACTTTCATAGTTATGAGTTTCCATATAGTTTTTAAAAAGCTTTTCAGTGTTTATTGTATATTTCTTCCTTTACCCTGCCCTTTATTCTCCAGCCCTAATTTAATCCTCCCCCCTCCCCCGTTCCATATAAACTTTTTATCACCAAGTTTGCCTCTTCTCTTTGAAAATCTCACCTATGTCCACCTCCTAATTTCTGTCTCTATGTATATTCATACATATATACATATATACACATACATACATACATACACACACATAGTGTTCAAAGCTAACATCCACAATGAAAGAAAACTTTGACATGATTGTAACAGCATGAACATAACCTATACTCACTCCAGACAAAATCCCAGCACAGAGAGCAGAATTCAGCATGAAGTCCCACTCCTAGTTGAGGAGTTCGTGGCAGATGGAGATCTGGGAGATAGAGAATTCGTTTCCCTTAAGAATGCATTTACTGGTAGACACAGGCCAGTGGAAGGCCATACTTTTATGATATTTGAGCAGCACATATTGGACTCACTGGACCAAAAAAGAAAAAAATAGGACAAGAAGCTGAATGGATAGAGAAGGGGTGGAACAGGGGCAAATTAGCATAAAATACATTGTATGAGCGGCGGCGGTAGCAGTGGCTGCTCCAGCTGAAGGGCCATCAGCGGTGGAACCAAGGCGACACAGGGTCCAGTTAGGCCCTGCGCCCACGACCACTGACCTTCGCTGACCAGCCGGGCAGCAAGCGGTTGCGGTTCAGTGGAGCCTTTTGCTGCACGGAAGCCACTTCAGAACTCGGCTTCCCGCCAGTCAGGAGAGACTCACCTCCATCTTGATCCCGGGCTCCAGAGATCGGTCAGACTGAGGTACACAAACATAATCCTAGGCCCAACACCGCAGGGGTCTGAGCCAGACGGGCGTTGGCCTGCACCCAGGCCCTGGGCTGTTCGAGTGGCCATCGGGGCGCCAACCCAGCCAGGAGTTTTTTTTGCCCCGGCCGGCGCACGCGCCGCCATTTTGCCTACAGGAGCCAGAGTGCTCGGGAGGGCAGAGACGGCTAACAAGCGTAGCCTGAGGCTAACAAAACGGGGGTCTAGGCCCCAAAAGGCACAGGACTGACCCCAAGAACTGGGCGGCTTGGTGGGCCATCTGTGTGTCAACCCGCCCAGGAGGTTATTAGCACAACAGACTCTCCCGGTGCTTTCGGGGAGCGCGGACGCGCACGCCCGCCATCCGGGTCACCTGGCGGACCCAAATAACAGTCATAGCCCTAGGGGAACTTTGCTCGGACCTTGGCCTCCCAGGCGGTTGCCTGGACTCAGGGCCCGGGCGACAAGGCTAACCTAGTGTGCGCCAGCCCAGTTGGGGAAATCGGCTGCCCAGCGGAGTGAGCGGAACACAGGGGAGGTCACAGCAACATACACCTTCGGAGCTCCCCGGGGGTGCACACGGGTTCCATCTGGCCCACAGACACAATCTGGGGCAAGGCCTCAGGCAGAAGCCCTCAGGTCAACTCTCTCCGCTTCAGATCAGCCTGGGTGGCCGCCACATCTCCAGGTCCCTCAAGAGGCTAGTGGGGGCTTCCGGGCGGCCAGCTGGGAGAAGTCGGTGTGCTCCAATAAATCCTGCGGGCCCCAGCGGGAGCCTTCAGGTGCCTGCTTCGGGATCTGAACAGCCTGGACAACAGCACCCTGTCTACAGGCAGTGCAGGAGGTAAGCCGTGCACCAGAGGCTAACGGGGAAGGGGCAGCTTGCACTGGTGAGTCCAGCACTGACAAGACCAAGTAACACCAGTGAGAGCTAGATGGCAAAAGGCAAACGCAGGAACGTCACTAACAGAAATCAAGGCAATATGGCAACATCTGAACCAAATTCTCCTCTACCAGCAAGTCCTGGATACCCCATCACACCAGTAAAACAAGATTTGGATTTAAAATCACTGGTCATGATGTTGGTACAGGAACACATGAAGGACATTCAGGAGAAAATGGATCAAAAGTTAGAAGCCCTTGCAAGGGAAACACAAAAATCATTGAAAGAAATCCAGGAGAATACAAAAGCCAACAAGGAGGAAATGCAAAAAACACTTAAAGAAATACAGGAGAACTTTGGTCAACAGGCTGAGGTCATGAAAGACGAAACACAAAAATCTCTTAAAGAAATACAGGAGAACTTTGGTCAACAGGCTGAGGTCATGAAAGAAAGAACACAAAAATCTCTTAAAGAATTACAGGAAAGCACAAACAAGCAAGTGAAGGAGCTAGGCAAAACCATCCAGGATCTAAAAACAGAAGTAGAAACAACTAAGAAAACTCAAAAGGAGACAACTTTGGAGATAGAAAGCCTTGGGAAGAAATCAGGGAACAGAGATGCAAATATCAACAACAGAATACAAGAAATAGAAGAAAGAATCTCAGATGCTGAAGATTCCATAGAAACCATGGACTCAACAGTTAAAGAAAATGCAAAATGCAAAAAGCTTGTAACCCAAAATATCCAGGAAATCCAGGACACAATGAGAAGACCAAACCTAAGGATTATAGGCATAGATGAGAGTGAAGATTTACAACTTAAAGGGCCAGCAAATATCTTCAATAAAATTATGGAAGAAAACTTCCCTAACCTAAAGAGAGAGATGCCCATGAATATACAAGAAGCCTACAGAACTCCAAACAGACTGGACCAGAACAGAAATACTTCCCGTCACATAATAATCAAAACACCAAATGTTCTAAACAAAGAAAGAATATTAAAGGCAGTAAGAGAAAAAGGCCAAGTAACATATAAAGGAAGACCTATCAGAATCACAGCAGACTTTTCACCTGAGACTATGAAGGCTAGAAGGTCCTGGGCAGATCTCATGCAGACTCTAAGAGAACACAAATGCCAACCAAAACTACTATATCCAGCAAAACTCTCAATCACCATAGATGGAGAAACTAAGATATTTCACGACAAAACCAAGTTCACCCAATATCTATCCACAAACCCAGCCCTAAAAAGGATAATAGGAGGACAACACCAATACAAGGAGGGAAACTTCACCCTGAAAAAAGCAAGATAGTAACCTTTCATCAAACCCAAAAGAAGTTAAGCAATCAAATTTAAAAAATAACGTCAAAAATGATAGGAAGTAACAATCACTATTCCTTAATATCTCTTAACATCAATGGACTCAATGCCCCAATAAAAAGACACAGACTAACTGACTGGATACGTAAACAGGACCCTACATTTTGCTGCTTACAGGAAACACACCTCAGGGTCAAAGACAAACACTACCTTAGAGTAAAAGGCTGGAAGACAATTTTACAAGCAAATGGTCTCAGGAAACAAGCTGGAGTAGCCATTTTAATATCAGATAAAATTGACTTTCAACCCAAAGTCATCAAAAGAGACTCTGAGGGACACTTCTTGCTGGTCAAAGGAAAAATACAACAAGAAGAACTCTCAATCCTGAACATCTATGCTCCAAATGCAAGGGCACCCTCTTTCATAAAAGAAACTTTATTAAAACTAAAAGCACACATTGCACCTAACACAATAATTGTGGGTGACTTCAACACTGCACTTTCCTCAATGGACCGATCAGGAAAACAGAAACTAAACAAGGACACAATGAAACTAATCGAAGCTTTGGACCAATTAGATTTAACTGATATATATAGAACATTCTATCCTAAAACAAAAGAATATACCTTTTTTTCAGCACCTCATGGTACCTTCTCCAAAATCGACCATATAATTGGTCACAAGACAGACCTCAACAAATATAAGAAGATAGAACTAATCCCATGCCTCCTATCTGATCACTATGGAATAAAAGTGGTCTTCAATAGCAACAGAAACAACAGAAAACCCACATACATGTGGAAATTGAACAATACTCTACTCAATGATACCTTGGTCAAGGAAGAAATAAAGAAAGAAATTAAAGACTTTTTAGAACACAATGAAAATGAAAACACAACATACCCAAATCTATGGGACACAATGAAAGCAGTGCTAAGAGGAAAACTCATAGCCCTGAGTGCCTCCAAAAAGAAAATGGAGAGAGCATACATTACCAACTTAATGACACACCTGAAAGCCCTAGAACAAAAAGAAGCTATTTCACCCAGGAGGAGTAGAAGGCAGGAAATCATCAAACTCAGGGCCGAAATCAATCAAGTAGAAACAAAGAGAACCATACAAAAAATCAACAAAACCAGGAGCTGGTTCTTCGAGAAAATCAACAAGATAGATAAACCCTTAGCCAGTCTGACCAAAGGGCACAGAGAAAGTATCCAAATTAACAAACTTAGAAATGAAAAGGGAGACATAACAACGGAAACTGAGGAAATCCAAAAAATCATCAGATCCTACTACAAGAGCCTGTACTCAACACAACTGGAGAATCTGGAGGAAATGGACAATTTCCTTGACAGATACCAAATACCAAAATTAAATCAGGACCAACTAGACCATCTGAACAGTCCCATAAAGCCTAAAGAAATAGAAGGAGTCATAGAAAGTCTTCCAACCAAAAAAAGCACAGGACCAGATGGTTTCAGTGCAGAATTCTACCAGACCTTCAAAGAAGAGTTAACACCAATACTCTTCAAACTATTCCACAAAATAGAAACAGAAGGAACACTACCCAATTCCTTCTACGAAGCCACAATTACGCTGATACCAAAGCCACACAAAGATCCAACAAAGAAAGAGAACTTCAGACCAATTTCCCTTATGAACATCGATGCAAAAATACTCAATAAAATTCTTGCCAACCGAATCCAAGAACACATCAAAACGATCATCCACCATGATCAAGTAGGCTTTATCCCGGGAATGCAGGGTTGGTTCAATATACGGAAATCCATCAATACAATCCACTACATAAACAAACTCAAAGAACAAAACCACATG
The DNA here is from genome assembly GCF_947179515.1 of Apodemus sylvaticus. NCBI lineage: Eukaryota > Metazoa > Chordata > Mammalia > Rodentia > Muridae > Apodemus > Apodemus sylvaticus. Next base: position 92,740,742 of record NC_067482.1, on the reverse strand, counting down.
GTCATTTCATTGGATGCTGAAAAAGCATTTGACAAAATTCAGCATCCTTTCATGCTTAAAGTCTTGGAGAGAACAGGAATTCAAGGCCCATACCTAAACATAGTAAAAGCAATATACAGCAAACCGGTAGCCAGCATCAAACTAAACGGAGAGAAACTTGAAGCAATCCCACTGAAATCAGGGACCAGACAAGGCTGCCCCCTTTCTCCTTATCTTTTCAATATTGTACTTGAGGTACTATCTCGGGCAATTCGACAACATAAGGAGGTCAAAGGGATACAAATTGGAAAGGAGGAAGTCAAACTATCATTATTTGCAGACGACATGATCGTCTACCTAAGTGACCCAAAGAACTCCACTAGAGAGCTCCTACAGCTGATAAACAACTTCAGCAAAGTGGCAGGTTACAAAATCAACTCAAGCAAATCAGTGGCCTTCCTATACTCAAAGGATAAGCAGGCTGAGAAAGAAATTAGGGAAATGACCCCCTTCACAATAGCCACAAACAGTATAAAGTATCTTGGGGTGACTCTTACCAAACATGCGAAAGATCTGTATGACAAGAACTTCAAGACTCTGAAGAAGGAAATGGAAGAAGACCTCAAAAAATGGGAAAAGCTCCCATGCTCATGGTTCGGTAGAATCAATATAGTTAAAATGGCCATTTTGCCTAAAGCACTATACAGATTCTATGCAATACCCATCAAAATCCCAACTCAATTCTTCACAGAGTTAGAAAGAGCAATTATCAAATTCATCTGGAACAACAAAAAACCCAGGATAGCTAAAACTATTCTCAGCAACAAAAGAAAATCTGGGGGAATCAGTATTCCTGACCTCAAGCAATACTACAGAGCAATAGTGTTAAAAACTGCATGGTATTGGTACAGTGACAGGCAGGAGGATCAATGGAACAGGATTGAAGATCCAGAAATGAACCCACACACCTATGGCCACTTGATCCTCGACAAAGAGGCTGAAAACATCCAATGGAAAAAAGATAGCCTTTTCAACAAATGGTGCTGGTTCAACTGGAGGTCAGCATGCAGAAGAATGCGAATTGATCCATCCTTGTCTCCTTGTACTAAGCTCAAATCCAAATGGATCAAGGACCTCCACATAAAGCCAGACACTCTGAAGCTAATAGAAAAGAAACTGGGGAAGACCCTTGAGGACATCGGTACAGGGAGAAAGTTTCTGAACAGAACACCAATAGCGTATGCTCTAAGAGCAAGAATTGACAAATGGGACCTCATAAGGTTACAGAGTTTCTGTAAGGCAAAGGACACCATCAAGAGGACAGATCGGCAACCAACAAATTGGGAAAAGATCTTCACCAATCCTACATCAGATAGAGGGCTAATATCCAATATATATAAAGAACTCAAGAAGTTAGACTCCAGAAAACCGAACAACCCTATTAAAAAATGGGGTACAGAGTTAAACAAAGAATTCTCACCTGAAGAACTTCGGATGGCGGAGAAGCATCTTAAAAAATGCTCAACTTCATTAGTCATTAGGGAAATGCAAATCAAAACAACCCTAAGATTTCATCTTACACCAGTCAGAATGGCTAAGATTAAAAATTCAGGAGACAGCAGGTGTTGGAGAGGGTGCGGAGAAAGAGGAACACTCCTCCACTGCTGGTGGGGTTGCAAATTCGTACAACCACTCTGGAAAGCAGTCTGGCGGTTCCTCCGAAAACTGGGCACCTCACTTCCAGAAGATCCTGCTATACCACTCCTGGGCATATACCCAGAGGATTCCCCACCATGTAATAAGGATACATGCTCTACTATGTTCATAGCAGCCCTATTTATAATTGCCAGATGCTGGAAAGAACCCAGGTATCCCTCAACAGAAGAGTGGATACAAAAAATGTGGTATATCTACACAATGGAGTACTATTCAGCCATTAGAAACAATGAATTCATGAAATTCTTAGGCAAATGGATGGAGCTAGAGAACATCATACTAAGTGAGGTAACCCAGACTCAAAAGGTGAATCATGGTATGCACTCACTAATAAGTGGATATTAACCTAGAAAACTGGAATACCCAAAACATCATCCACACATCAAATGAGGTACAAGAAGAAAGGAGGAGTGGCCCCTGGTTCTGGAAAGACTCAGTGAAACAGTATTTGGCAAAACCAGAACGGGGAACTGGGAAGGGGTGGGAGGGAGGACAGGGGAAGAGAAGGGGGCTTACGGGACTTTCGGGGAGTGGGAGGGGGCTAGAAAAGGGGAAATCATTTGAAATGTAAATAAATTATATCGAATAAAAAAAAAGAATGAAAAAAAAAGAAAAAAAAATAAAATACATTGTATGAAGTTCTCAAAGATAATAAAAAACAAAATAAAGTAAAATCAATAGCCATAGACCCAGACAGTTAGGCCCCACCTTACTTTAAATGCCAAAAACAAAATGAACTTCTGCTATTGATATTCCTTGACTAATAAAATTAGTAACTGAATTGCCATTTTCAAATTAGCTATATTCTTATATTTTGTTATATTTTCTTTGTTTTGCTGTCTAAATCTCAATATTGATAATCTTGCTAATAATCATATTATAAATATTTACTTTCTAATATCTTCTTTCACAAACTCAATATATTTTATTATGTTCTTAATAGAGATTGTACAAATAAACTAAGTCATTATGATCCTGTCATTTTTCAACATTTACTTTGAGAAATAACCCAGTGTCTTTTTAAAGCAACAACCTGAAATTTCTTGGAGTAATTTGATAATTTATTTTAAATACTATCAACAAGAAAAATGACAGCCATGCTGAGATTCCTGGCTCACTTACTTATTAAGTCTCATTCTGTACCCAAGGGGAAAATGAAAGATGAAACAGCTAGGCTATAACCTGCAGCAGCCTTAAGCCAGAAGGCCGCTTAAAGAGACACATGCTGGAGTCACAGACTCTATCAGAAAAAAGAGGCACAAATCAGAGAGAAATTACTCTTCCTTTCTCTCATAAGTTAAGATCCAAATCCAGTGTTACCCATTCTTCTCACATAGCACACAATTATGTATTCTAATTGTGTGTGTGTGTGTGTGTGTTTCTATAGCAACCCTTGGGAAAGTAGATCTTAATTCTTTTGCAAACACAACTTTTAAAATCTATTGTCACTAAAAACACATATTCCAAAACAGGGTTGCAGGTTATATGGACTATATAATTTGTAAGAGCCAATTAGAGATAGAAATGCATTCCTTGATCCCTAACAAAAGTTATTAAAACTTTCAGGATGTTGACAATGTGCATTAAACCAAGGTCCCAGGCTCAGCACCTGAGCTAGTGGAGAACCACTCCTGGACTTGGCACTTGAACCAAGCAAGGCATCTGTGAGGTTGTTTTGTTTTGTTTTATTTTGTTTTGTTTTGTTTTCTATCATAGATAAAGAACCTGGTACATACCAACATTTCCTTCTTTTCTTATCCCCTGAGAGCCAATTATCCACTTGAACCAGATTGTGAAATAAACCTCCCACCAATGGGCTGAGACTAGGTTACAACAGAGATAAATGACAGTAGTGATCTAGGCCAAGTGAGCATGCTGGCCAAATGTGGGTCTTGATGCATCCCTGTCTGCAGAAGGGCTTTTCTTGCTCAGCTACTCTTTCATTGTGTGCTCTGTTGTCTAACACTGAGCTTAGGTATGTTTCCATTGTGTGCTCTGTTGTCCAACACTTTGATTATTCTTCATTTCGAATCAACTTCTTAGTCTTGACACCTGAACCAAGGACAGAGGCATCCCACGTCAGCCGTGTGCATCTGCACGGGCTGCCCTCCTGTACATCTAGTGGTCACGGGTAGCTTCCTGTGGGTTCCCTAACAAGTAGAGTGGAGGCTCTCTCAGTCTCTCTTTCCTGCCACTGGATCCCCTTTCCACTGTCTGCACTGCCAGGTTGTGCCTCAGTGGAAGAGGATGTGCCTAGTCCCGCTGGGCTAGGGGGATCTCTTTCTCTGAGGAGAAGGGGAGTAGGCAGTGGGGAGAGGGATTTGTAAGGGAGGGACTGGGAGGAGAAGGGGGAGGAAGGCTGTGACTGGGATGTCAAGTGAATAAAAAAAATCTGGAAAATAAGGACTAGTAGTTTTAAACAAATTCTTTGTTTCAGAAATGTAAACCCATTTAACCTTCTCTTGATCTGGCTTTGGGTCAGACCACATCTGTAAGCAAGAATGCAACAATAGATTCAAAGACAGCCAGTTTTCCTTCCAGGACTTTCTTGCTTTTGCCCCCACACTCCTTACTGCGATGGGCCTTTCACCTGCATTCTCAGACCAGGAATTAACTGTGCTTTTACTGATTTAGCAGATCTAGTGCATATCTGATAGAGTAAATACCTTTCTAACCTATAGGACAGACCACCTGGTTAAAGACAACAAATCCCTCTATTTGGACAAGGAGAGCATGAATGTTCAAGGAAGAAACCTTACTTTACATTGGACCTTCTGTTGATTAACTGATAAGGACTTCAGTGGCCATTGATAGACTGGAATTCAGTATGTCCAGAACTCACTTGAAATTTATCTTTGTCTTCTAACTCTCTTAATGGCTCTTCTTGCCCACCTAACATTTTTTAAGTGAAACTTTTCTGAACTTAGTAGACCTGTAGCTTCCACCAACCCAAAGGCTAATGATGTCGTCAGAGGGTCTCAGAGGCCTGCAGCAGAGCGTTCTCTGCTCTACTTTAACCCTACTCACTTTAGATTCCTTCCCACAACTCTACTTGGAAATTTCTTGATATATGATTTTCTTTATTGTGTTTCTAAAAAATTTCATGAAACCCTCCTCACGTGGTGCTTGGGGCTATCTGAATTCCAGTGATGATTGTGTAGAGTCATGGCTGAATCTAGAATGCATTATCTCTTATTGACATTGAGATGAGAGTTTTAGCTTTGATAATGGACAATTTTTAAAAATTCTACATGTAGAATAAAACATGAGATTTTGTCTTTCTTTTATAAGCAAATTTTTAAAAATTCTATGTCTTATTCCTTTGTCTACAAAATGGAAAAAAATAATAATTTTCACCTTCTCCCAGAATGCTATGAAAAGTGAGGAAGCAGAATGCTGTTCACCTCCATGCTATTGAATTTTATGCTTTCAGTGACTAATTGAGGCACAAAAGTATTATGACAATGGGAGTATTAAATGGAGGTTTCTAAAAACAACTGGTTTGCATTTTCAATTGAATCTTGCTCCGAGCAGTGTGTACCCGCATGGCATACTCTTTCATACTGCTCAGAACACGCAGCACCCCTCTTGCAGGCTTTCCAGCCTGTGTAACTGCCCATCCATTAGTCAGTTAGTGGTGGTGGTTACCGCATGCACTATCACCACAGCTCAGTGCTCGTGTTCAAAATGCAAAAGGAGTCAGTGCTGCTTTCTTGATATGACTCAGATCTTGCATGAACAAGCAGCATCTGTGGCTGTGACTACCTTCAGAAGACACACACACACACACACAAGAGGAGCCTATAAGAAGGGGAGTAGTGAGAGTAGAAGCAGGGAAAGGGGTGTTGAAGTGAATATGATCACAATGAATTATACAGCTACATGGAATTATCAAAACTAAATTACTTTTCTTTTTAATATTAAACATTTAATCGGTGGCTGACACTGGAAATGGCATGCTGCTCTGCTATTAATCTCATGTGAGGGGTCTATGTACCTTTTTTGAATACATGTTCCCCACCCCATACGTGCTCCCCACCTTCTCTCCCAACCAGATTTACTTTGTTTCTGTCTCTAATTAGAAAAGAACAGGCTTCTGGGAGACCACAAAACATAACAAAATAAAATATAGTATGATAAAACAAAAAAACATCATGGTGACATTGGACAAGCCAAGCCAACGGTAAAATAAAAGTCCTAAGAGTCCTTAGAGCAGGCACAAGAATCAAGGACCCATTCATTCACTCATTCAGGAGTCCCATAACAGTACTACACTAAAAGTTATAGTATATATACAGAGGACCTGGTGCAGACACGTGCAGGCCCTGTGTTTGCTGCTTTCCATTCTAGAGTTCATATGAGCAAGCAGTTGATTAACATGCCTTGTTCTCCCAGGGTCCTCTATGCCCTGTCTCCCCACTCCTTCTCCCTTCTCTTCTTTGGGGTTCCCAGAATTTATAGTGTAGGAATTTGATAGAGGCAAAAGTGGTAATTTCTTAATAGAAAATAAAAGAACTCAATAAAACCCAGAAGGAGGAAAAAGAAATTTATGATATTGCATTTGTGCGTGGGAGAACATGGACAGAGTTATGACTGACAGCAGCTAAGAGAAAAAGAAGCACAGCTTAGCTTCCGTCACAGCACATTACTTTAATTGTTTCATCTTATTATTGGCTACTATGTCTCACTGTGACCAAGTGCAATTAAGCTTTATCACCATGCATGTGGGTAGGACAACATGTAAAGCAGACAGGACTGTACAAAACTGTCAGTACAGAACATTTAGTTCCGTTTCTAGTTTCTAGCATCAGCTCAACAAGTGTTAATGATAAACCAATGATAACCTGGCCAAAGAAACGCTGAAAAGTACGCCTTCTTAAAGACCCACCAAAGGCTGAAATTCAGTATCTCTTTCCTTCCTGTACTTTATCCTTTTCCACAAAACTTCTGGCCCTGAAACTGAGCAAGGGTAAACTGGGAATGTTTCTACCATCATGATAATAGGGGCGCAATGTCTATTGGTTCACACACTGATGTGAGTGTAGTCAGAAATCCTGATGTCACAGTTGTCTTCGTGGAATGGGCTACTGATTGTGTCCACCCTCCCATCAATACATTTAGAGTAGAGTCCACCTATCCATGAGGAGCAGGGAAGGACCTGTGTCAAATCCCACTGTCATCAATAATACTAGTAGTAATGTCAAGTGCTTTCACAAAGTAAAGATCCAGGAGAAGGCAAAAGAAATCAAGGCCTTCCGGGTCACTTATAATTTATATGCACTCCATGGTGCTAATACTCAAGTGACTCTTAGTTGGCAGATACCTCCATCTGCTAAGTGAGAAAACAACCACTGATGACAGGACTGTAGGAAGCATCTGTCAAGGCAAGTCTCCTGAGAAACACTTGAGAATCTGGTAAGCAAAAGCCTCCAGGTCCCTAACAGTAGCAGGGCTAGTCACATTTGTAACATTGCCTCTTAACCCCTTTAATGGAGGACTACTAACTATGAATCACCTCCAGACTCTGATATACAGATCTTTGCTCAGATGAAGGCAGCTATCACCCAACAGTCCCAGAATCAACAGGTTCTGGACAATGAGTCATGGATGTATTTGACTTGTCAGCTAAGTTGGATGTTCTCAGTCTTCCAGAACACGGCTAGAAACTGAAAACAGAACCAGAGAAAAGATTTCTAGATAATTCAGGACCAGCTCTCAGTAACAGTTCTAGCTACAAGATAACAACTCTGTAGCTGACATGAAGGAGAGTTGAGGGCATCCAGAAAGGCTCAGTTCCACTCAGCTCCCTCACTGAGTAAGGCTAGCAGCAAGAGCCAAGCTGTGAGAGGGGAGAATTCAGCACCTAAGCAAGGTAAGAATATCCCAGAACCCTACTGGGTAGACAGAAGTAGAGTGTAAAATACATGAAATCTCATCCTGTGCTGGAAATAAACCCTCAACTAGCATTCCGCAATACATTGCCCTATGAAGCTGATGTTCTTATTCAGACTGCTGCCACTGTTCACACACTACCACTCTGGAGTTACAACTTCAGACTCAACAAGCAAAGTAAACTAAACTAAAATCATTATAGGGATGTCAAGGTTTTCACCTGTCCAAGGTTTTTGCTGATGTATCTCTTGTAATTTTCATGGGCATAAAACTGCTAAACATTGATATGGGTCTATTCGTGTACGTACACACACACACACACACACACACTAACACACTAACACACTAAGTTCTTGAATGCTTAGGTATAAATTAACAATTTCTGTCAAGTGGAAGTTCTAGAATGTTATTTTCTTTTCTTCGCAGAAAAAGGGCTGAAGAATCCTCTTGAGAGGAAGTAGCCTCCTGTACGGACAGAACTTTCTGGGCACCCAAATCTAATTCTTCAGTATCCAATCTTTTCTCAAATTTTTCTACCAGTGTTGTTCAGGAGAAATTAAAGCATAATTTTGAATTTTCTATAACTATATATAAAATAAAATTAAAAGCAGGAACACTTATTTAAATACCGTGTTTTCATACAATGCATCCACCATATTATGATTTCAACATATCATACTTAGTATTAAGATGTTACACATTAGAAGTTGGTGAGTTTTTTCAGCAGTTAAGAGCACTGGCTGCTCTTATGAGTTCAATTCCCGCAAACCACATGGGGGTTCACAACCATCTATAATGAGATCTCATGCCCTCTCTGATATGCAGCCATCTTTTAAAAACAATTTTAAATGTTTCTGTGCACTAAGAGTCCAACACCTGTCATATACTTATACTTTCAAAACATATCAATTTTGATCATCTCATATTTGCTGATACATCCTTTTTAAACATACCAGTTTTCCTTATTTAAAATATATAAACAGTTTTAAAAACATTTTGAAACACTGTACATGTCACTTAGTCAATATGTAAATTAACTGCATTAAAAAAACATTGTTAGTCTAACAAGAAAATACTACAGGCCATTATCTTCCATTTTTCCAAAAGTTCTTAATACTCATAACAGGTTATGACATATTTGGATCCGATCCACTGCCTCTTCCCTTCCTTCCATTTTCTCTCTTATCACAGCTTCATGGGATTCTCCCTTTCTCGTTCATTCCTTCAAGTGTTATCTTCACTGAGCCCACACTGTGTGCTAATATGTGATGGGTGCAGAATCATGCACTGGAGCACAGGTAGTCTTTCAGGCCACATCCCTAAAGAAGAGTAGTCCTCCACTTCCCAGCAGTTAGGAACTGCTGGAGCTCCTCTGCCACAGGTGGGATGACGTGAGTCTCTTCCCCATCTGTGCTGGAATTTTGTCCAGCTGGATCCTGTGACACTCTTGTGAAAGCAGTTTCGGTTACTATGAGTTTGTGTCCACAAATATGCAGTCATGTCCAGGAAATGCTGTTTGGCTACAGATATCCAGTCCCTCTATGTCTTATAACTCTTAATGATCTTTCTACCTTCACTTCCTCAGTGATCCCTCAGGGTCTGGGGGAAGGGGCCATGAAGTAGCTGTTCCATTTAGAGGTAAAAATGCCACAGTCTCTTCGTTTCTGTATATTGATCAGTTATTGGTCTCTGTATTTTTATTTACTACAAAAAAGGTTCTCTGAAAGAGTTGAGAACCAGGTATAACAATAATAGCATACAGGATGATTTATTACTATGTGCATTTGACAGAATAATAGCCAAAAGCAATATACAGATTCAATGCAATCCCCATCAAAATCCCAACTCAGTTCTTCACAGAGTTAGAAAGAGCAATTCTCAAATTCATCTGGAATAAAAAAAAAAAAAAAAAAAAAAAAACCCAGGATAGCTAAAACTATTCTCAACACCAAAAGAAATTCTGGGGGAATCAGTATCCCGGACCTGAAGCAATACTGTTAAAAACTGCATGGTATTGGTACAGTGACAGGCAGGTGGATCAATGGAATAGAATTGAAGATCCAGAAATGAACCCACACACCTATGGTCACTTGATCTTCGACAAAGGAGCTGAAAACATCCAGAGGAAAAAAGATAGCCTTTTCAAAAAATGGTGCTGGTTCAACTGCAGGTCAGCATGTAGAAGAATTTGAATTGATCCATCTTTATCTCCTTGTACTAAGCTCAACTCCAAGTGGATCAAGGACCTCCCCATAAAACCAGACACACTGAAATGAATAGAAAAGAAACTTGGAAAGACCCTTGAGGACATGGGCACAGGGGAAAAGTTCCTGAACAGAACGCCAATAGCTTCTGCTCTAAGATCAAGAATTGACAAATGGGACCTCATAAAATTACAAAGTTTCTGTAAGGTAAAGGACACCATCAAAAGGACAAATCGGCAACCAACAAATTGGTAAAAGATCTTCACCAACCCTACATCTGACAGAGGGCTAATATCCAATATATACAAAGAACTCAAGAAGTTAGACCCCAGAAAACCAAATAACCCTATTAAAAATGGGGTGCAGAACTAAACAAAGAATTTTCACCTGAAGAACTTTGGATGGCTGAGAAGCACCTTAAGAAATGTTCAACATCATTAGTCATTAGGGAAATGCAAATCAAAACAACCCTAGGATTTCATTTCACACCAGTCAGAATGCCCAAGATCAAAAACTCAGGAGAAAACAGGTGCTGGTGAGGATGTGGAGAAAGAGGAACACACCTCCACTGCTGGTGGGGTTGCAAATTGGTAAAACCACTCTGGAAATCAGTCTGGCCGTTCCTCAGAAAACTGGCCTTGTCACTTCCAGAAGACCCTGCTATACCACTCCTGGGCATATACCCAGAGGATTCTCCAGCATGTAATAAGGATACATGCTCCATTATGTTCATAGCAGCCCTATTTATAATAGCCAGAAGCTGGAAAGAACCCAGGTGTCCCTCAACGGGAGGAATGGATACAAAAAATGTGGTATATATACACAATGGAGTACTATTCAGCCATTAGAAACAATGAATTCATGAAATTCTTAGACAAATGGATGGAGCTGGAGAACATCATACTAAGTGAGGTAACCCAGTCTCAGAAGATCAATCATGGTATGCACTCACTGATACGCGGATATTAGCCGAGAAACTAAGATTACCCAAGTCATAATCCACATATCAAATGATGTCCAAGAAGAACGGAGGAGTGGCCCCTGGTTCTGGAAAAGCTCAGTGCAGCAGTATAGGGCAATACCAGAACAGGGAAGTGGGAAGGGGGAAATGGGGAAACAGGGGGAGGGAAGAGGGCTTATGGGACTTTCGGGGAGTGGGGAGCCAGGAAAGGGGAAATCATTTGAAATATAAATAAAAATATATCAAATAAAGAAGAAGAAGAAGAAGGAGGAGGAGGAGGAGGAGGAGGAGGAGGAGGAGGAGGAGGAGGAGGAGAAGGAGAAGGAGAAGGAGAAGGAGAAGGAGAAGGAGAAGGAGAAGGAGAAGGAGAAGGAGAAGGAGGAGAAGAAACTGGATCCTAAGCTCTGAGAGACAGGTTAGAACACTAGCCTAAACTTTTGTATTAAAATTAGGGTGGTGATTCCTTCTTTCACTACACCAATCAGGCAGATTCATAAGCAACCCAAATACAAACTGGGAAACCATAGAATCTATATTTTCTGCACATCTCAGTTTTGTATGAGCAATCTGGAGGGTCTCAACAGCTGTTTCCATGGAACAAGAAAATGAACCTTAGAGATCAAGAAGGAACAGAGTGAATATAGCATCACTAGGAAGAGATGAGTGGCTTCCATACAACATTCAAATTCTTTAAAAGGTTTGGCCTTTGCTTTAATAGCTTGCATTTTTATTAGTTTTTAAATGTTTGCATTGGCCTTGGACATGATTCATCATAGACATCTTATCTAAAGTAGCACCATCAAAAACACTTTGGTTAGCCACCATTTTATGATGAATTAATTAAACACAGTCACAAGGTACTTGCCTCTTAATGTCATGCTCCTTCCCAACACACAGAGTCAACTACTATTATCTTCTCTCAAGAACTTCTTCTTTGTTGTTGTTTTTTATTCGATATATTCTTTATTTACATTTCAAATGATTTCCACTTTTCTAGATCCCCTCCTCCCCAAAAGTCCCATAAGCCCTCTTCCCTCCCCCTGTTCCCCTATCCACCCCTTCCCACTTCCCTGTTCTGGTATTACCCTACACTGCTGCCAGATGTCCCTCAACGGAGGAAGGAATACAAAAAATGTGGTATATATACACAATGGAGTACTATTCAGCCACTAGAAACAATGAATTCATGAAATTCTTAGACAAATGGATGGAACTGGAAAACATCATCCTAAGTGAGGTAACTCAGTCTCAAAAGAAGTCTCAAGAACTTCTTGTGTATCTTAGTGCAAACTGCATTCTTCTTTTAGCTCTGTTGTTTCAGACATGTTTCCTGAGGTGATTGCTTACAGTTGTACGGCATCCTAACCGCACAAAGCAACGTTCTGTTTTGTTTTGTTTTGTTTTGTTTTTTGTTTTGTTTTTCCAAGACAGGGTTTCTCTGTGTAGTCCTGGCTGTCCTGGAACTCACTCTGTAGAGCAGGCTGGCCTTGAATTCAGAAATCCACCTGCCTCTGCCTCCCAAGTGCTGGGATTAAAGGTGTGTGCCACCACTGCCCAGCTCAAAGCAGCGTTCTATGCTGTAACAACCATCAGGCAATGCTAAGCACCGAGGGAACTAGCCAGAGTTCTATTCATAACAATCTTCTCTGAAATTCATTTAGTAAATATCGAGTTACAAGTGTATCCCAGACCCAGAATAAAAGAGTGGAAAGACATGATGTTTCTCTTTTATACCCACTTGGAAGTCTCAGAATCGGCTCAAGTTGATAGATCTTAATAGGAAAACACGTTTCCCATTCACCCAACTGCCCACGCCCAGCCTATCAAGAAGCAGCACCAGGTTCAGTGTGCTCACATTGGAAAGCCAGGTGATAGCCTAGTCCTGCCCTTTGAGCATCATGGACTCTCAGAAATACACATATCCTTGTGTGTGAACAGTCGTTCCTCTTGGTATTGCCTACAAGGTAGCTCTTACACCTGCCTCCTCACCATCCTCACTACTACTACTTCTGGGATGAGAGTTATGCCATCGTTGCAACTGGGCCAATCAATCAGCACCATGTAGTTCCGATGTCTCTGTCCCTTTCTGCCACCTGCTCTCCTCTCAGCTGCCGTAGGAGAGGTCGCCTTGCCACACTCTTCTGAGCAAAGCCCGGTCGGCTTCTCGGAATCCCTAGCATTAGACCCGCTCTCTCCAAGTTCTCAATGCTCTTTAGGCCCCATGGGACTTTCTCTTCCCCTCGGGAGCCTCACTTCCAACCTCTCCCTTATGCCCCCTTCTGTTTAGTTAGCCAGGCTGCCCCGGATGTTCTAGGGAGAAGCCATATTCTTCACAGTGAAGATGTTTGCTCTTTACTCAGTAGATGATCGACCCTAAAAGTTAGCCCCGCCCACCTTCACATGAGGGGGCCTCCCCTCTTACAAGTAAACACACACAAGTACATTTATGAGCAGCTTGGTTAAAGATTCCCATCGTCTCTTTCACAACATTCTGCTATGGCCTTATATGGTAAATAACATAGCTAGCTGATTGATTTGTTGAGCCAGAAGCCAGACTTCTGGTTCAAATCGTTTCTGTGCTGCCTTCAGGTTTTTTATTTTGTTTTGGTTGTTTTGCTGCCTATGGAAGTTACTTTAACTCTCTATATCTCCATTTCCTTATTTCTAATGGGAAAACAATAAGAGTTATAGCGCACAGTTCACAAAGTCATTAGAAGATTCAAGTATGTCATTGATGTGGAGCACTTCAAATAGTCATGATTTAAAAAAATCATGCTATGACCATTTGATAAATAAATATAAAAATAAAGCATGATGTTATAAACCCTGTATGTCCTGTTTGTCACTATATCCTCAGAGCCTAGCCCCAAGCCTGATACCAACTAAACACTCAATTGCTCTTTAAATACTTAAACGAATAAAAGAATGGCTAAATGGCATTTATGCCTATGTATAAACAAACACCCTGAGGGTGTTATGAAAGTGGACACTGATTCTGCAGTTTGAGGTGAAGGTGTGTCTGTGCTTCCACGAAGCTCCACGTGTATCTGGGAGCCCTCACCCATCATCTACCCTTTAATTAGCAAGGTTACAGTTGACTTTTGGCAGATCTAGGTCTAGAAATCAGCCCTGCTCAAACATGACTATCTACTAAACAGCTTCATTGGAATCTTCTGGAAGCCTTGATGAGGACTCAATAGACACTTTATGAATCACAACTGTGGAGAATCTTTCTACCTTTCCTCATGACTACCTAGGAATGCCTAGCAAAGCTCTCCTTATCTGTTTCTTCCTTATTGGCTCCAGATTGTCTATATAGTTCATTCAAAAAGTATTCTTTTGGGGGCCTTAAATGTATTCCTTTTAAACTAGAATTTTCAGTAATTTACTCCAGATATTGCATCTTGTATTATTTAATGCATAAATGCTTTCAGATTTCAAATATGCCTTGTGTCAGCGCATGCAAACTGTGTGTGCTGGCACTGTCCACTTCAGATACATTCCCTTTCCCTGAAAGACTCTCTTTCTTTCCCAAGAAAGTTAAATTTTTGTAAAAGTAACAGCCTAGTTTGTAGACAGGACTGAAAACTGCCCCCAGTCATTTAGTACAAGTGCTAGTGTTTAAAATACTGCCATTACTGCCACTGGCAGTGTTGGCTTCAGGAAGATGTCTTGTCCTTTCCCAGGTTAGTCACAAAAGTCAGACATTTCCCGAGCCATGTCTCAAAGCCTAATGTACATCTTCCTTAAACAATCACAGCCTACAATGCCTAATTACCTGCTTCCAAAAGCATTTGGTTAAGCATGCAACACATCTCAGTAATGGAAATGTACTCTAGTCTCCTGTAGCCAGTTCATAAAAGCAATGGAGTCATTTTAATATTGTCAGTTCTCTCTTGCCAGTACAATCGAGTAATGTAGCAGAACTGTCTGATGGCCAAGGTAATGATCAGAAGGGAAATAACAGAGAGAGAGACATCTGCTGGCCAGTTTCGTAGAATTAACTCATCTATTCAGTTGGGAGAGTTTGGCTGGAGGGCCTCATGGTACTGGTTTCACATTCTTCCAATGTTCCCTCCCAGACAAAATTGCAATTTGGGCTGCATAGGATCTTGGTAAGCCATTCTTCTTACCTGTTTATTCCCAGAACCATGACTCTATCACTCCAATCTGTCTCTGCATTGCTCCACATGCATATGCAGCCTTCATTACTAGGAACTAATCCTTTAGTATCTGAGGATGGTTATTGCAGCTAAAAGCTACTAGAAGTCCCTACTTTCCATATTCTTCGGAATTGACAGGCAAGTCTTTTCAGCTCAGCTCAATAAGATGTTGGGCTTTCTTCTCTCAAGTTCTATACCACCGTCCAGCTCTTTTCAAAGTATGAATATGCAATGCAATGTTGTAGGACCTACCCTACACTAACATATACTGGCTTTTGTTCAATAGCAAAGGTTTCCCTACAAAACATCAAGATTAGTTACAATTACTTTGCTATTGATTACTTTCATTCTCTAACAATAACAATGGCTCCCAGAGAAGCTTCCTTTCCTTGCTCCTGTTCTTCCACCTGAGGCCAAAGGCTAGAATTCCAGGCTACCAGCAGGCATGGCAGGATAGCACTGAAACATGGTGTTCAGCCTGCACTATGGTAGGGCATGAAGGGAGCAAAGTAATGATGCCAGCCTCCTACTTCTGAGTCTCAGAGACATGCTTTTATAGTATCAGAAGGGTCTTCATGAGGTCCATGTTTCTCCACAGCAGGAGCTCCAGTTACACTCCAGAAGGAAGGTTGAAAATTTTTTTTCTTTAACACTCAAAATTTAAAGTGAAAATCATTGATGTTTTGGAATGAGGAGTCAGCTGAAAGAGCCCCAGACACAACATACAAGATATTGATTGATAAAGAATCTAGATTTAAAGACTGTCATCTTTTAGGAGAATGAATAATAAATATTAAGGCTTATTATTTAATAGAAATATTCCTGAGAAATAAGTAGACGTCACTCTTGTCAAGATACGGGGAACAGAGAAGTTATTAAGCAGTGATCTTGCCATGAAGAAGCATCAGCAAATTCTTAACCTTTGTATACAAAAATGAGTCAAATCTACATAATAATTTGATGATAAAGTGTGCTTCCAATTAGTACCTATAAACTCGTCCATGCCTTAAAAGCTATGTCAAAATCCTTCCAGTATTTTGGTCTGTGATATCTCAGCCTGAGATACCGCCAGACTTCTCACCACTGGACAACACGAGGTAGTTCTGGCAATCATCTGTTCCACTCCCCAAAGCCTCGAGATGCTACTAAGCACACAGAGCAGTGGCTATTCTTTTTCTCCTAAGGCTGTCATAACCTGAAGTCCAGAGAGCTCCAGAGTTCTTAATATGAAGGGCTTCAAACAGTATCTAATTTATTTCCTGGATGTACTCATAAGCCATTATCACAGAGGAGAAAAAGAAGGCTCCTGCTCTGCTGAAACCTTTAAGAAAAAGTCAAAGAATTGCCAAGTTGAAAGAAAAAAACCTGTGAAATGTTTGCCAAAAAAAGTGCTTCAAAAGCAAGGCAGAAGCTTATCTATGAAAAAGCAAAGTGCCTTGTGGGCCATAAGCAGCTGTATCAAAACAAGATTCAAAAGGCCAGAAAAGTAAGAACAGGTGGTAACATCTACGAACCTTACGAACCCATGCAGGATTTTTCAAGACTCAGAGACACTAGTGGTGTAAGCCCAGAGGTCCACAAAGTGGTTCAGCTTCTTAACCTATGTCAAGCCTTCAGTGACCTCTTAAATTCATCTGGGATTCATTTAACATGCTGAGAACTGTTGAACAACATCCTGCATTAGAGTGCCCAAAGTCAGTAAATATCCTAATCTGTAAGTATATTTATGACTAAATCAATTAAGGAGTGAATTGCCTTGACAACTATCTGTTTGCTCTACTGTTGGACATCATAATCTTCATGGAGGAGCTGGTCATGACATTTGTAAAGGTAAAAACGGTTTCCAGGAAATGAATAACGTTATGCAGCCTTTCACATGATCCCATGAGGTAGAATAAAGGGGAAAGATCCATTTTGTTGAAGGCAAAGATGTAGATCAACAGCAAGTTCCACTTTGGGAATTAATAAAAGAACTTGGAAATGAAGTCTAAAAGATGCTCACAAATGATCTTATTGGAGTTGAGGAGAAAACCACAACAGCTTTAGGTGAAATTCCCAACAGTTTCCAGGAGAGATGGAGAAAAAGTTGTGCTTTGTAATTTAGGCATGGGATAGAAATAGCTTGTTACAAAAAAGAAAATCACTCCCAAGAATGGAAGTGAGCTAATGAGCTAAAGAGAGAGCCCAAAGCATCTGGCCACACGGTGTGTGTGACCTTCCTCACTCCATTTTATTGCAATGATAGCATGGGAAGGAAGGGTCTCCAGTTCTCTGCAAATTGGCTACTTTCACATGTTAATCTTGATGTAGCTTTTTTACTTCTAATGCTCCTGTAAGCCGAATAAGGAATAAGAGTATGCCATAGGGCTATTAAAGGAGAGAGAAAAAATATATATATATACACTTAGAACCTAATCAGCTTTCAGAGAGTTAAAGTGAGTCTCAGTATAGCAACATAATTGTGATGCAAGACTCCTGCTCTGTTAGCAATTGTGAGATCTCTGAGCGACCAAATTCTAGTGTCAAACACTCTGCTTGTCCGATATATCTGATATTGGTGTTCATTATCAAGCTTACCTGAATTCATGATATTCTCCATGTTTTGGCATGAAAGAGCTGCTATTAATTATTATGGGGTAGCATAAGTAAATCTGGGCTATCCTGGGCAAAGTGGGATATGCAGCTGTTAGAAAGAAGAGCCAAGAAAACAAAGAAAGCGCCTCCCCTTTGAGTTTGTGAAGTACCGTCTTTGTTCCAGGAGGCAGGTCCATCCTTTGCCTTGTGTGGTCATTACATCTACTCTGGTATACGGGAAGATAGTGATTTTTGTCTCTACTTTCAAGGAGAATGAGCAAACTGGAGCAGAAGATGATATGGCTCCATATGTGCTGGTTGCCGATTTTCTTCCATAGTTTCTCTCCATCTGCAGGGATACTCACCCCCACCCCCAGCAGAGAGGAACAGAGCAGTGAGTCATGATGTCAGATTTATGGGCTCAGGGCTGCTTCCTTAACAGGTTTATTAAGCCTTTTCTGTGCATTAAGTACCAGCTGTGTAAGAGGATCTATGACACCCGCTTAACTCTAACCAGGGGAAAAGCTGGTTAGTATTAAAGGCCCAGAGAGTCGTGAACTGGGACAGATGGCCATCTTTTCTTCATTAATGCTCAGCCTTCTAGCATCACTAGATCACAAACCTCATCTATCTTTATGAGATATTTACAGGGAAAATAGGAAAAAGATACTCTTGGGTAATGAAGAACAAAACCTACAAAACCAGTTCAGTTTGGTCACCGGACTCAGTCTGGCTTCCTAATCTCACTTTGCATCTTTAGCCAAGCTTCATCTCTTAGACGTGGTACAAAGAATTCATTTTTTCTTCTTAGCTATTGATCATAGTAAGGTCATCCATCTTGAGTTTTCTATATGTACCATCTCTTGGTATTAAAATTTTACAATCTGAACTACAATCTGACTCCAATAATTCTTTTAAATGATGTAACCACAGGCTTTTCCACCCCCACTCCTTTTCC
Organism: Apodemus sylvaticus; assembly: GCF_947179515.1. Classification (NCBI taxonomy): domain Eukaryota; kingdom Metazoa; phylum Chordata; class Mammalia; order Rodentia; family Muridae; genus Apodemus; species Apodemus sylvaticus. The sequence continues at coordinate 92,722,295 of NC_067482.1, read as the reverse complement.
CAAATAATGACTTGGAGACTTATTGTTTATTAATAAATGCCTAGGCCTTAAGCTAGGCTTGTTCCCTGACTAACTTGCAACTCAATTAACACGTTGATAGTTTTCTATGTCTGACACATGACTGGGTAGCTCTCTTCAGTTTCATATGTCTTACTTTCTTTGAGTCTGGGTAGCAAAGCTTTCCGCATCTCACTCTTTCCCAGAGTTCCTCTCTCTGCTGCATGGGCCACCTTCAAATCTTGCTTCAGCTTGTTGGCCATCAGCGTTTTTGTGAGGTGAAACTTCCACACAGTACAAAAGAGATTATTTCTCCAAAATGACCTCATCCCCTTGGTCGTAAGATGGGATGGAAATATAAGCACAACTTACTGAGTTATACTTGAATTTCAGATAAATGATAAAAGAAAACACTATAAATGCACCTTAAATATTTCAAGGGGTTGTACTTACACTATTTTTAAATAATAGTGGCTTATCTTAAATTCAGATGTAGATGTCCTGTTTTTATTTGCTGAATGTGACCACAATGCCATAATTTAAAGATATCCTAAATCTTTAATTATTTTTAAATTTCTTAAAGTTACTGTCTTCTGAACTTGCATCTTTGAAAATGGTACAATGTAGATATCCACAGCACTGCTTAAAATTAGAAAGGATTAAAACAAGGTGGTTCAACAAATATGGTGGAGTGAGATTATTAATATAAAATGGATAACAAATAAACAAAAAGAAACAAAACCTGCAACAATCCACAACAGAATCAATTCATTAATTTACAGACTTTGTTTTTTTTAAATATATATTTTTATTTTCTATATTCTTTGTTTACAATCCAAAAGCTTTCCTCTTTCCCAGTTTCCCCCTCCCCATATATACCATAAGTCCTCTTCTCTCCATCCATTCTCCTATCTTTCCCCCTCCCTTTTCTCTGTCCTGGTACTCCCCTACAATGCTGGATCAAGCCTTTCCAGGATTAGGGCCCTCTTCTTCCTTCTTCATGGGAATCATTTGATATGCTAGTTGTATCTTCAGTATTCAGAGCTTCAGGGCTAATTAATATCCACTTATCAATGATTGCATTCCATGTGTACTTTTTTGTGATTGCATTACCTCGCTTAGGATGATATTTTCCAGTTCCATCCATTTGCCTAAAAAATTCATGAATTCATTGTTTTTAATTGCTGAATAGTACTCCATTGTGTATATATACCACATTTTCTGTATCCATTCCTCCATTGAGGGATATCTGGGTTCTTTCCAGCTTCTGGCTATTATAAATAAGGCTGCTATGAACATAGTGGAGCATGTGTCCTTATTACATGCTGGGGGAATCCCCTGGGTATATGCCCAGGAGAGGTATAGCAGGGTCCTCCAGACTGGAACTTCTAGGACTGCCAAAAATATTGGAAACTAAATCACCTAGAAACAAAAGTTTCTGAATGTTTTGGCTTTTTTCTTGGTAAAAAATATATGAAGTCAGAAACCATTTGAATGGAAAATTATTGTTTGTGTACCAAGCAGTTTTGCAGGAAAGAGTCCTGTGTCCATCGTAACTCAAGGACACATGGCACAGAAAGGGGACGTCTGCCCGAATGTTCTCTAAGCTCTGGGGCAGACATTCCAGGGCAAGCCACGTACACAATTGGCAAGCAACAATTTTTCATTTCTAAAGAAAATAGTCCCCTAAAAGTCTATTAATTATTGATCTCTTCATGATTCAAATAGAAAACAAGTAGTTTTTCAAGTATTTAAGTATAATTAGGGGAAAGTCAACATAGGGGCATGGGAACATATATTAAGAGTCTCGAGCTTATAAACCCACATGCCATAGTCTCTGGGAAAGGAAAGGGTTGCTGAGCCAATAATGAATTAAAACAGATTTCATCCCGCTCACGGTGAAATCACTCAAGGCTGAGTTGAACATAGGATTGATGAGTCAGTTCCCTTGTATTACAGATGTGAAATCAATCACTGATTCGGTTTTTTAGGTACTGATTTCAAGAGTAACTCTTGTCTCATCTACAGACTCAACTCCTCTGCTGGTGGTCTTGGTCCTCTCCAGAATGAAGCAGCAGCTTCTGAATCTAGGCTCCATGCTTGTCCAGCGTCCCCAGAGGCCTCCTGCCTCCACCCCCATCGAAGGTGCTAAGCATGGTTCTCATAATACACATTCGAGCTTCTTGGTCATTGATGTGAATCAGAAACTCATCTCCCTCTCTGGCTGATCTAAGTCCCCCCAAATATCTTAAATCAAAATAAGTTCTAAAACACAAAGCAAATTTAGATTTAAGCAACTCTATTCTCTCTCTTCTTCCGCTTTCCATCTCCCTCCCTTCTCCCACCCCCACCCCACCCCCATTCTCATTCTCTCTTCTTTTAAACTCAGCTCCCCCAACAATTTGGACCATTTTCCTAAAGTAGCGGCTAACTATTGCTGTTTTATGACTCAGCCCTTTCCATCATTTTGCAAGTTTCTATGCATGACAGACAACATGGTAAGGCCCTCATAATCACCTGTGATTAATGTTAAGAACCCCCAACGGTACATCCTTTAATGATTCTATTTAAATCCTGATGTCTCAGCTTGGCTCTGTTTCTGTCAAACCTGCTTTAATCTGTCCCAGTATAAGGATTCATGCATTCATGCTGTGCCTATCCACGAAAGCAATTGGTAATTTTTTTTCACTACCCCTGCCCCGTCCCAAATGTTCATTCTTCTTTCTATTTGCCTCATAACGTAGAAATGGAAGAAGCAAAGAGTGTGTGTCCTCTGGAATCAATTGTAACTGCTGCTATTACACAGGTCATTTGATCCAAATTGAAGCATCCTATATGGTTTTTCTATGCTTTGACTTCAAGGCAGCAGAAATGGGAAAGAGTGGTTCACAGGAAATCAAAGTATTATAGAGGCCTTGACAGTGAGAGGTCACCAGTACATCGCAGGCCAATTTTAACCAACTGTTAATGCTACTAGACATATGAACTTCCAAGACCATTTGCTTATTTTAAAATGCCTTCTTGTGTAGCGTGCTAGATGATTTCCCCAGCAGGAGTTAGCAAAGGGCAGGTTAAGTGGAAGGCATACCTGCATGCCTGCTTATATTTTTAAATAAAGTGCATCCAGCCCCAGGGCTGGCAGTCAGCAGTACCCTCCCCCACGCCCTCATGCTATTTTCTCTGAATACAATGGAAAAGCACCATTGGGTTCTGACCTTCCGTGGATCAAGCACATCCTCTAACTTGCAGTTTGCCCATCAGTCAAGGGGAGAGGTTAAACTAATACGAATGTTACATTGATCGTTCTATTCCATGCGATCTCCTGTCTTCACAAACACACATAAAGAACAAAAATATGTGTTAAGATGGAAGGTTTTATTTTTGTTTGTTGAAAGGCAAAGGTAGCCACATTTTTAACAAGGTGAATAGCCTCATGAGAAATGTTGCTTAAACTATTAACCCTAGCTAGATTTTATGGACAATGGCTGGTACAGGAAGAAATGTTTCCAACAATGAAGAATAAAAGAAGCAAGCTATGATTGATTACTCAATTGATTTGATATGAATTCTAAGAACCATAGAGGTAACTCTCTTGGGGGGGGGGTATATGTGTTTAAATCTTCTAATAACTCAGATATGGTAGAAAAGTTAGAATAATCTAAAATCAACAAAAGACAGCTGTGCTCCATGTTCTACTATAAGAATGAGAACAAAGATCATAGTGACTGATTTAATATAATGAGAGAATTTGGATACATGACAGATGTTCAAGTTCTTTAAGACTAGACTGGGCAAAATGAATGCATATATTAGATTTAAATCTACTTTAAGCTCTGTCTTTTCTTTGTGTGAACAATGGCCAAGAGTGATCCTTTTATTGTTAAATATAGTATGTACTTGTGTATGTGTGTGTGTATGTGTGTGTGTGTGTATACATGTGAACCTGAAGGAATAAATTCTCTTCCCCCACTGTGTGGGTCCTAAAAATCGCAAGCAGGTCCTTAGGCTTGACAACAAGCACCATAATTGGCAAAAAACAGCTCTCCAGTCACACAATTTATTTTTTTAAAGTTTTTCTTCTCTGAAATAGACTCCCGAATCTTAAATCGCATAGACTCTATGCCAACGTCATGATTACAAAATGTTACTTACACAATCTGAAAATTAGCAGACCTTTTAGAAAACGAAACTGGAAAATAGCAATTGATGTCACATTTAAATATCAAGGTTCCTAAACTATTTTTATGGAGTGAGATAAAAGTTTACTCTCTGCAATTACAGAAAAGGTAAATGTCTCTAACTGTGAGGGAAGAGTGCCATTATTTAGCTCAATTGTTGCCCTAAGCTAGTGATTTTCAGGATGCACTTGAGTCCATGGGGATCTTGTTAAAATGCACACTCTGATTCAGAGAATCAGGGAAATTTCTGAAATAGTAACTTTTAAATGTATTTCTTTGGAGCAACAGGGCACAGACCCAGGGTATGCTGGGCCAACAATCTGTCTAACACTGGGCTACATCCCTAGCCCATAAGAAAGATTCTCCTACATCCCACTGCTGTGTGGTTTCTACCTGGATCAACTCAAAATAAAATGTCTATACGTGATCATCTTCTAGAAAAATGGATGGGAGCCATATGCTCTCAAAGAGTCTAAAAACAGTGCCATTTTGATGGCTTCAAAGACACCTCTATTCCTTCCAGGCTTCAGTTTAACAATAATTACTATAATAAGCACTTAGGCATGTTTTCTTTATTGTTTGGGTTCTGGATCATTGACGATGTGTACTCTCTATAGATGATTAGAATAGCAGCAGCAATGGAAACGCCAAGAGCTAGACATCACATGCCTTCCTACCTTCCAGTTCCTTCAAGCTTCACACTTGAGCTTTAAGCTTGGTACAACAATGGAAAATTATGCTGCTGGACTGAGAAATGTGGTTATTCTCATCATCTTCTGCAAGGAAGTTCACATATGTACACACGGCTTTTAGCATCATGATTAGGAAACTGACTTTGAAGGAAGACCAGAACTTGGGTGAGTGAGCAATCTGAAGACTGGAGTGCTTACAATCTTGTATTTGGAGACCCTTTAATACTATTCTGTTTTCCCTCAAAGGATTTTGTTCCACTTTGTGACTTTTTCCTGACTTCTGATCCATTTACAAAGTATTTTTAATATTTTCTGTTTCAGTCTAAATCCCATTTTAGGATCTTGGAATATTGTGCCTTCCAAAACAGACAGAAATCAATGATAAATGGGTTGACCAGTTGGCTCATTAATTGATGAGTAGCGATTTGAAATAGAATGTCTAGGAAAGTTATTGTTGAGGTGATTTTGTTTCAGTGATCTGAAAGAGACTGAAAGACTGGAGCACAGGAGAGATGAGGGATACAAAACATTTGTCTTTTAACCCTAACACTCTCTCCTAATAAACTGTAGCTTGATTATTATCTGATTATATCTGATTAAAGAAATATTTCCTTTAGAGACTTGATGAAAGTGCTCATCTGGTATCAGACATGTAAGCAAAACTTGTACACATTAGTACAGCAAGGGCTACAGTGCAATCTGCTTTAATCTGAGAGTCTGCTGCTAGCTCTTTTGCCATCATTAATATTTATAAAAACACTTAATAAACAATTTGAGAGAAAAAATGTTGATGTATATATTTAAGGCAACTTTTAAAATTCATAGAAATATTGGAAGAAAAGTTGAAGTCCAAACCACCTTGATAGTAAGAATTGCTACAATACTGTTAACACTCAGAAAGCTCATTTTATTATTGGAATTCATGGATGCATGTTTGTGGGCACTGTAGCATTCCATGCTTTAATCAAACTCTTCAGTTGTGTATCAGTTTAATTTTCTTTTTCTTAATTCCCAAACCCTCTTTATATTTCGATTTCTTGCCATTTAAATGGAGGCAGTAATGCTAATACCCGTCCTGAAGGGTGGGCTGCAAGTGAGGAGGGAAGTAACAGATGAGAAAGTGCTTAGACGAGCAGCAACTCCCAGCTCAGTTAATAAAGGTGATTATTATTTGTTCTTTTCATTATCATTTTATTATAAATTCTTCTTCCACTTCTCACCCTGGAGGGGAAAAATCTACCATGATCTGAGCAAACAGGAGCTGTGCTGTTAGGGATGTGATTTATTTGTCATGGTCCCTAATGAGGAATTTTGTTCTGAACCCTTTTGAAACATCTGTTGCACTTCAATGGGGAAAGCACAAAATACTGGAAAATAATAGTGTTTGGGGGAGAAATGAAAAGCATCTACTCATCTTAAAAAGAGCATGGTGAAGTAGAATGAATAGATGGAGATGAGGACAGAGGGAGGGAAGGAGAAAGGGAGGGAGGGAGGGAAGGAGGGAGCTGAGAGCTACATGTTTTTATAGTGAGCCCCTGATCACAGAAGTCCCAGTCTGCCCAGAACTGAGGAAGCTGTGTGATTAATGTGCACCTGCAGCTGCACAGCTGCTTGGAGCACTGACTCCAAATCCCAGTGCCCCTCCACTAGGTCAGCACTTTCCTTGGTGGATGCTGAGAAGTGACTTTCTGTGTAAGTCTCCTGTCTCACACTCCCTCCCTTGGGTCAGCCTTTGTTTCTAGGAAAGTAGGAAGAAATGGTCCATGAAGTTTCATCTGCCTTAAAAAAAACAAAACAAATCTGTATTGGGGGGGGGGGAAGCAAGTAGCACACTGGCAGAAGGCAAAGAGGAGATGGGTGTGTGGCCAGCCTTTCCTGTGGCTGTGAGAAACAGCTGACCAGGGGTATGTGCATTCAGAGGCTTGAGAAGCCAATGCAGAGAAGGAAAGTCTTCAAGGAAAGGGAAAATATCTCAGAAGCCCCCACAGGTTCCTTATACTTTTGAATGACTTTCCAACGGATCTTTTCATCTGGATAGCAGAGAGTCTTTCCTGAAGCAGAATGAAAAGCTGACCACCCCACCACCCCTGTAAGCATCTCCTCTTTAGGCATCACCTCCCTAGGCATTACCCTTTTGGGCATCACATGTGTAGGCAACACCTCCCTAAACTAGGTATCAGAACAGCAAATGGTTCCCACTGCACTGAGACAAGAGACAGATACTAGGTGGCTTAAGAGTGGATGGTGCACAGCCCATATCCTAATAGTGTCTTTCTGAGATAATAGCAAGCCTCTAGAAATATTTCTTCCAGCACTCACACACACAAAAACTACATTCCCAAGAGCCATGGGCACACAACACATCTATTCCCTGGGGTCTTTGCTATCTTATTAGAATCTTTCTGGTCTCCAATTTACCCAGACATTTACAAATGGGAGATAAATCCTATTTACTGAGAGTCTTGGTTTTCTGGAAAGAACTCATAACTAGAAACATCATTGCTGTGTTAACCCTGGACAATGAAATGAAGTCAAGGAACCTTACATACTTGGTTTGCTTATAAAGTGTCTGACCAAAGCCACAAGGCTATGTATGACACTGCCACCCTTAAATAAAATCTCTTCCTTTCCTCATACTAATAGGATGCTTTTATTCTCTCCAAAAGAGCAGTAGAAGGTCTTGATTCTGTTTCTGCATTTGGAGCAACTTTTCCCCAAAGGAAACCCAAAACTATACATCCATGACTACCTTAAAATGATAACAACAGCATCAGAGACATGGAGATACAGAAGAGAAGAGCTATGTCACTTGATTTGTTAAAGGTGACCAAGGAACAGTGTAGGGAAAGCTTGCTAAAAATAAGAAAGAAGACCTGGTACCTGCCTGGAAAATTGTCCAATACATTCAGATTTTCCAGTTGTGGTGAGATGTGATGATTCTTTGAATTTCCTTGGTTTCTGTCATTATGTCTTTTCAGTTCTGATTTTATTAATTTGGATACTGTCTCTGTGCCCTCTGATTAGTTTAGTTAAGTGTTTATCTAGCTTGTTGATTTTCTCAAAGAACTAATTTCTGGTTTTGTTGATTCTTGGTATATTTCTTTTTGTTTCTACTTCAGCCCTGAATTTGATTATTTCCTGCCTTCTACTCCTCTTGGGTATATTTGTTTCTTTTTGTTCTAGAGCTTTTAGGTGTGCTGTTAAGCTGCTAGTGTATACTGTCTCCAGTTTCTTTTTGGAGGCACTGAGCTATTGGTTTTCCTCTTAGCACTGTTTTCATTGTGTCCCCTAAGTTTTGGTATGATGTGCCTGAATTTTCATTGAATTATAAAAAATCTTTAATTTCTTTCTTTAGTTCTTCCTTGACCAAGTTTCAATTGAATAGCATTGTTCACTTTCCATGTGTATGTGGGTTTTCCATTGTTTTTGTTGTTATTGAAGACCAGTATTAGTCCACAGTGATCTGATAGGATGCATTGGATTATTTCAATCTTATTGTATCTGTTGAGGTTTGTTTTGTGACAAATTATATGGTCAGTTTTGGAGAAGGTACCATGAGGTGCTGAGGAGAAGGTATATTCTTTTGTTTTAGGATGAAATGTTCTATAGATATTAGTTAAATCCATTTGGTTCATAACATCTGTTAGTTTCACTCTGGCACTGTTTTAGTTTGTGTTTCCATTGATGAGAGTAGGGTGTTGAAGTCTCCCACTATTATTGTATGAGGTGCAATGTGTGCTTCAAGCTTTAGTAAACTTTCTTTTATGAATGTGGGTACCCTTGCATTTGGAGCATAGATGTTTAGAATTAAGAGTTCTTCTTGATAAATTTTTCCTTTGATGAGTACGAAGTGTCCTTCCATGCCCCTTTTTACAACTTTTGGTTGAAAGACAATTTTCTTGATATTATAATGGCTACTCTAGCTTGTTTCTTTCAACAATTTCTTGGAAAATTGTCTTCCAGCCTTTTACTCTGAAGTAGTGTCTGTCTTTGTCACTGAGGTGCATTTCCTGTATGTAGCAAAATGCTGGGTCCTGTTCATGTATCCAGTCCATTAGTCTATTTCTTTTTATTGAGGAATTAAATCCATTGATGTTAACAGTTATTAAGGAAAAGTGATTGTTGCTTCCTGTTATTTTTGTTATTAGAGGTGGAATTATATTTGTGTGGCTATCTTCTTTTGGTTTTGTTGGAAGAAGATTACTTTCTTGCTTTTTCTAGGGTGTTGTTCCCATCCTGGGGATCCATCTCATATGTAGTCACCAAACGCAGACCCTATTGTGGATGCCAAGAAGTGCATTCTGACAGGAGCCTGATATAGAGTTCTCACAAGAGGCTCTGCCAGAGCCTGACATATACAGAGGTGGATGCTCGCAGCCAACCATTGAACTGATCACAGGTCCCCAATGGAGGTGTTAAAGAAAGGACTGAAGGAGCTGAAGGGGTTTGCAACCCCATAGGAAGAACAACAATATCAACCAACCAGAGCTCCCAAGGTCTAAATCATCAACCAAGGAGTACACATGGAGGGACCCATGGCTCCAGCAGTATATGTAGCAGAGGATGGCCTTGTCAGGCATCAATGGGAGGAGAGGCCTTTGGTCCTGTGAAGGCCCAATGCCCCCAGGGTAAGGGAATGCACAAGTAGGGAGTTGTGAGTGGGTGAGTTGGGGTACACTCTCATAGAAGCAGAAGGAGAGGGATGGGATAAGGGATTTCTGGGGGAAAATTGAGAAAGGGAATAACATTTGAAATGTAAATAAATAAAATATCCAACAGAAAAAAAAAGAAAAGAAAGGAGAAAAGTAAGAATACAGAGAGGTGATGAAGGCAAGGAGACAAAAATACAAATACAAGAAAAATACAATACAAAGGAAAATTAATATTAAGGTGGGAATTACAGGCTAATGAGGACATGGAAGAAATTCCAAACATCTTATCTAGTCCAATAGTCCATGAAACTACAGCTGCCTTAGATCTTACGGCAATGCCATGAATGTACGTTGGGAAAAGGGCAGCATCTTCAATTAATGCTGCTGAGAAACATGCATATTAACATGAAAAAGGACACAACTAGATCCCCATCTCTAATCTTACACAAAATTCAACTCAGATGGATCACAGACTTTAATATCAGACCAGATGCTTCAACTTATAAGCATAGTTTAGGATTATTCTGAATAAGACACCAGTAGCCTAGAAAATAAAACTAACAATTGACAAACGGGACTTCATGAAATGTACAAAAGCTTTTGCACAGCAACAGAACCCATCAGTCAAATGAAGAGACAGCCCACATAATGAAGAAAATTTCCTTATCAACTATATATCCAACAGAGGATTAATAACAAGAATATACAAAACAAACAACGACAACAAATCCTAAAAACCTAGACATCAGAGAAACAAATGACCCTATTTAAAAACAGGCAGCATTCTGCATATACATAAAGGCCTTTAACTCCAATACTTGGAAATGGAGCTCTGTAAGTTCAAGTGTAGCTTGGTCTATAAAGAAAATTCCAGGCCAGCCAGGGCTACAGAGTGAGATCCTTTCTAACAAAAAAGCAGAGATGGCATGGGTGGGGGATTAGGCAACTAAATAGAATTTCTTTTTAAAAGGAGAAATGGCTAAGAAACAATTTAAAGAGTGTTCAACATCCTTATCCATTGGGAAAATGCAGATTAAGACCACGTTAAGAAGGGAAAGGGGAAATCATTTGGAATGTAAGCAAAAAATAGAGAAAATTTAAAAAAGAAAGAAAGCAAGCAAGCAAGCAAGCAAGCAAGAAAGAAAGAAAGAAAGAAAGAAAGAAAGAAAGAAAGAAAGAAAGAAAGAAAGAAAGAAAGAGAAGCTAGATTTGGTGGTACCAGCCTTTAATCTCCAGAACTCAGGAAACAAGAGGCAGGTAGGTCTCTGTAAGTTCAAGTCCAGCCTGGTCTACACAATGAGTTCTAGGATAGCCAAGGCTACATAGAGAGACACCTTTCCCAATCTCTGGGACACACACACACACACACACACACACACACACACATACATACACACACAAACACAAACACATACATACACCACACACACACACACACACACACACACTTTAAGCTTCCATCTTATAACATTCCAAATGTCCATCATCAGGAACACCAATAACAACAAATGCTTATGCAAAAGGGATCTTTATACACTGTTGGTGGGAGTGAAAACTTATACAGCCACTTTGGAAATCAGTTTGGAGTTTTCTCAAACAAACAAACAACAAACAAACAAACAAAAATATACATACATACATACATACATACTACTGTATGAAGCATCTATACCACTCCTTGGAGGACACAGCTTAGATGTCCTTCACTTGATGGATGAACAATGAAGATGCAGTACACAGATGGAATATTGTTCACCCGCAAGGAAAAAATGAAACATTCAGGGAAATGGATGGAGTTGAAATAGACTTTCTGTGTGAGGTAACTCAAGGACCAAAGACAAATGCTATGTTTTTTTCTCTCATGTGAAGCCATTAGTTCTGATTCTTTAGTTCAGTGTGTCTAATATAGAATATCTGTGGGAGCCAGAAAGCTAAAGAAGGAACAGAGGAGGGGAGAGGAATATAGGGTAGGAGAGGGAAGGGGGGTTATTCTAAGGAAGAGAGAAGAGGTAGTAGGACATAGAAAAGAAGAAAATAAAAAGGAGGAGTACTGTAAGTGTAAAGGTCAGACAGGGAGAACTGTGGAAAGATTATGGAGGGGTTATGGGGTGGGGTGAGAATTAACTATGATAAAGGGCGTGTCATGAAACCATGTGTACAGCAAGGCGTGCTGATCTGTGCCATAGTGCTTTGACTGCTATGGAGGGACCCAGCTACCCCTGGAATGGATTCAAGGCCATGCCAGGAACAGGTAAGCAATGCCTGGTATTGGAAACCTAGAAAAGTGCCAGATGTGGGAGGCTGTGCGTCCATTGGGGGAGCATATTTCTGATAATTAACTAAGTTGATTTTGCAGCAAACTGCCTTCTCAGTGCCAATGCTTGTACACAGAAACAAAAGCAGCTCCCAGCCTTAGAGGAGTTTCTCTTTACAAGAAGTTAAATTCAGAGACTCAGTGGCTTCCCAAGATGCAGAAAATAAGTGACAGACATGGGGTCCACCCCTTAACAAGTCATTTATACCTCCCCTTCTGAGACTCAGGGAACATAACGAGGGGCAGGAAGTATCCAAGAGCTGGAAGGTGGGGATTAAGACCACCAATTGACAAATAGGACTTCATGGAATTTAGAAAAGCTTTGGCCCAGCAGAAGAATCTGTCAGTCAAGTGAAGAGGCAGACTACAGCATGAAGGAAAACATTTTTTTTTTTTTGCCAGCTGTGCATCCAACAGAGGATTAGTAACAAAAAAATAAACAAAAACATCATGAAAACAAATAACTATTTTTAAAAGGTGTGCATATGCACACAAGCATTCAATTCTCATATGTGCCTGATAGGGTCAGGAAGTATGTAAGAGCTAGAAGATTTGGGGAAGGGCTGTGAAATGTCATTCTCTAGACCCAACACAACCACTGTAGTAATTAACTCACAACAACTATAGTTATCTGTACTGGGTCCACACACTCCAAGAAAAGGAGACAGGGGTCAGGGGCCCTACCCTTTACCTCCCAACGTTGGCTATTGACAGATTCTGGGAGAAGGGGAAATCAGTACTTTTGGTTGTACCTCCTCTGCTGAGTCCTCTGCGCTGCTGCAGATGCTCCAAACCATTATACACATGGTCCTGGTTGATTCTATTAGGTCACAAAATAAAATAAATGGACAAGAATGCATTGGAGAGATTTGTAGAAAAGAGGGAAGTGGACAGATTGGTAGCAAGGTGGGAATGTGAGAGTGGTCAGTGTATAAATCATTTATATGTTAAATTTTAAAATTATTAATTAATTAAAAAGAAAGAAATGCAAAGACAGGCAACAGTAGTGTCCAGATGACCTTCGCCCTTTGTCTACTTGGACTGCCACATTCCAGTAATGGCACAGTTGTCAAAGCTGATCCTGTTACCTTTACTTCGGAGCCTAAGCAAATGTCGGCAGCAGACCCTGTTCATTACCTAACTGACTTATGTCCTTTCCTGCTTCCTTGGTCACAGGTCTCTAGGTATTTATATACAACAACAAGTAGCCCCCAGTGAGACAGTGGCTTAACCAGCTTCCTTGGAAGCTCCCTTCTCTGTGAGAAGCAGCTCGGATTACTGTCATGGGAGCCTGCACCTATTGGGAGTTTCTAGTCAGGTTTGCACATATTAAGGACATCTATCCTTCGCATGCTCTGCAGAGTCAGTGACCACCTGGCAACATCCTATAAATGAACATGAGGACAAGAGCTATGTCAGGGGATTCAGCAGAAAGATGGCAGGCATTTCAGATCCAGATTACTTCACTGAGCATCCTCAGACATACCAGGAACTCCTTCATCAGTTCTCACCTGAGAACAAAAACTGCCTATTTGGTAAGATGGCTTGAAATTAAGCCATTCGATACTTGTAGTCAATATTACTTACTTACTGGTACGGTGACCCTATTGTGCGGAAGTGGAGAAAAGGTGCAATGAATAGAAACAGTATCTTTAATAAATGAAAATGGACTTTCGTTGAGCGTCCCTCCCTGCTCCAGGGTAGTTTCATAGCACAGTCTGTACCATTTAGCCCGTCTCCCTCAGTTCACATGCAGAGATGTGGATTTCTTCACCAAATGCTGAGCCGTTTGCCTTCCCTGCCCCACATCTCCTTCCTTGGTTCCCTCAGCTGTTCCATATCTTCTGTGTTCTGCTTCCCATTCATTAATCACTTTCACTGTCCAGGTTTAGAGTTTCCAAGTTCTGCTCATTTCAATTAGATGCCTGAGTCTCAGACAAAGCCCAGCAGCCTGAACCTACACAGGCCTGATGTGGGAGGGGCTGGATTCCTGCAGGGGCCTATTTCCATGTGGACCATCTCCAGTGCAGGAATAGATAATTTCAGTCATCTAGAAAATTAAGGTGAATAAGAGAGTAGACAACTGGAATGGCATATGGTATAGCTTCCTGAATTTGTGTGATTATCCATTATGAAATCACAGGCCCCAAGTTATTAAGTCTATTGACAGATGCAATGTAATTTTCTTCAACAGATAACTGATTGCAGGCCTGATAAGGTCTGAATGTGCCATGAATACTCCCTCATATGTTGCTCATTCTTCACTTTACTCATTCAATGCTCTTATCAAATACACACACAGAAATAAAGTGACTCAGATGCCTTAAGTCTATGTCCACAGACCTCGCTTATGCCTAATTTTCTCATTCTGCACAGCACTACTCTATAATTTTGAGACTAAAAGACATAAAAGTAAGTTAGGACATGAAAATGTAAAATGTGTACACATCTGGGTGTGGAAAAGATATTAAATGAATTCTAGAGGAATAGACAAAATTAGGCCCCGTGCCACAACTTGTAGGATACCAAAGTTGATATACTGCTAGTCTGCTGTTGCTGGCTGTGAGGAGGCCTTAGCTTTCCTTTTGAAACACCTAGCAAGAATAGACCGGGATCACGAGTCAGCACTTAAACTCAAAAACTCAATTTCATAATTCATGATACAAGGGGATGCAGAAGGCACTGCCATCCTTTAAGCATCAGGAGCACTTGGTGCTCTTGTGGAAGATTCCCTGTTTGGTTGCTCACAACCACCTGTAGCCCTTGCTCCACGGCTATCTGATGCCCTCTTCTGGTGAACATGAACTCACGCATGCTCTTGCACATACACACGCATGAGTCAATACATAAATAGTAAATAAAATCATCTTCTGAGAGCACTTTTAGCATGCAACACATGGTGGGATGGCACAACCATTCCTTTGAATTTTAGAATAATTCTCTTTTCTTACAAAATGAACACATTCATTCTTACTCGTTCGACAATTTACCCTCAGGATTTAATTTGAAATCGTTTATACTGTTCTCTGACTTCTCCAACTAAGCAGATTTTTTTCAGTGTTCTGAGTTCCAGAGAGTTAATAAAGACAAGAATTGGAAGGACTGTGGATATGCCTGCCTTTGGAAAGGTGTGTGTGTGTGTGTGTGTGTGTGTGTGTGTGTGTGTGTTTAGGACCTTTGAGCAGAAGCCCATGAACAGCTATTTAATTTGTAAAGATATAGGTGAGATGTATAGTTTATTATAGACATAAAAAATGAAGCTTTAACTCTAATTAGAAACCAAAATATTTTTAAAATTTAGATATATCACCAAGTGTTCAATAGGAAGTCACCATGTACTGAATTTTAAGGTAAATCGTTGACTGTATCTGATTATAAGAATATAGCCAATTACATAAGAAAGTTGTTTAAGGAATATATCTTGACATTTGAGTCATCAAAAAATTGATTTTTATTGGACCTTCAAAAGATATTCAGCAAGTATCTTTATTTTTCTCCCTTGAAGCATTTCATATTTCTTAATTAGATTTAGCCAAATTAAGAGATTCTGTTTTTTAAACAGACTAAGAAAAATCTATTTCTTCTAGAGTGATCATTTCCTATGACTCAGGAAAGTTGAGCTACCAGATTTCTTTAATGAGAAGAGTCTGGCTATTTTGTATAAAGGTGCTTTCACATCCAGTTTCAGATAGCAGCCTACTTGTTGAAGAGTTTCTAATATAATGACTTCTAGATGATTTCATTTGCTTCAGAATTTTCTTGCCATTTTGAGGAAGACACATTTAGATGTATACGACAGAGCTCAATGCTAAGAATAAAATATCAATCACCAAAGCAGCCCGAATCATGACTGGGAGGCCATGATGAATGATTAGAATGATGGTATGATCATTCAAGGGGCAACAATATTTATTACGAAGCTTTATATGTTGATTGAGCTATAAAATTATTTAAAGCAATATATCCCAATAAATTCCATTCACAGAAACATGCAGCAGAAATAAAAGCTGAAAACAATCACGTCAGCATATTAAATTAGGCAGCCAAGCATGAGGACGGGACTCTGAAATCTCTGCACTTTGGACATGGAGAATCAGGAGTTCAAGATTAATATGGACTACATGAAATTGAGTCTGAAGAAACAAACAACTCTATGTATCCAGAAACATTAACTAAAGAGAGCAATCGGTCTATGGTCCCGCTGTCATAAAAAGATAAGACAGACACACCCTCCTCTGCCTGATTAACAGATGCTGGCTACCCAAGTCTGGACTCTCTTTATTAATAATAAACCCCATTCTAATAATATAAATTAAGAATATGATAATGAGGCTCATTAGAACATTTTCAAACATATAATAATGTATTTCCAGGATATCCACCACTCCTCCCTCCACTAACATTAATCCTTTCAAGTCTTCTTTAAGGGAAGTGGTTGTGCTCCTTGAAGTGGCAGTGCTATGCTCCCTTTACAGGTTAACATTCCTTACTGAGACTTTGTCACCTCAAACATTCTTTCCTCTCTTCTCTGAACTCCTGTCTGTAGTTGGATATAATGAAGTGGATGGACTAAAAGGGTAGAATCCCTGCTTAAGAATCATGATGGGGTCTAATTGGTCACCCTCTTCCCACATTATGTTTGAACAAAATATAGCCTATGCCTCCCTCATCAGCATCTCTAGAGAGGATGTGAAGTCTGCTTTTTTTTTTTCATTCTGAGGCCAACATAGGGTATCCTACATGCCCGGCATTTCTGTTTTCTAGGATCTGTTTTCTATTTGGGGAAGACTAAAGTTTGCAAATACAATTAAGGGTCCTGAAATCAGATCATACTGCATCTCCCAAGTGGGTTTTAACTCCAAAGACCAGCATCCTTAAAAGAAGAGAAAATAACAAAGAGACATAAGACATAAAAAGTAGGCCAATTCTGCAAGCAGAGATTGGGGCTGTGCAGGGTCTCTCTGGGGAATGCTGGGAGAGCTGGACAGACTCCCCTCTTGAGACTGCTGTGGGAGCACTGTCTTTTCAGCACCTTGAATTTGGACCTCTGTCATCTCAAGTATGGGGCAGGGTTATATCTCTGTTATCACTCCATGTTTGTAATTATTTGCTAGGGAAACCTTAAGAAGTCAATACACAATGCTTGACTGTGTTTTATTAAATGCCACACAGAACACACTGCAAGTCACAAAGATGAATATTGATCAGTGACTCATTCAACAAACACTCATTATGTGTGATTCTCATGGACCTTACAGTAAAATGTAAAAAAAGGTGTTCTTTCATTTGTTTAGGTTCTTTTCCTGCCCCCAAGTTTAGAAGAATAAGAGACAGAAAACATGGGAAAATTGAAAGAGAAAAGATGCCTGAGCAAGTCATTGCATCATTTTGATATGAAGGTTCTGAAAGCAATTTCAAAGTGCATAAAATGTTACCACTAAGAACACTGAAGGAGATTCAAAGCTATTTAGTGAGCTCCAAGTCCACCCAGCTGTGAAAAATGGCGCTGCCTTTCACATTCCTGGCTAATTACAGATGAAAGGTGCAACATGCAGGAGCCAGAGCACTTGGCAATTCCCAGCTGGGACTTTCAATCCCCTATTGTTTCTGTAGCTCTGTGATGTTTCCCATTGTGATGCGCTGCCCTGTGGTGTATCAATCACATTACAGTATGTCACTTAATGGAACATGGGGCAATATGATTGACACAATACACGAGGGTTTGTCACAAAGTTTCATGGCAACCAGGACAGTTTCATGTGCTTTGTTTAAAAAGAAAAAAAAAAAAACATATTCCATGAAGCCTCAGAGGAAGGTTAGAAACGTTTACTACATCTTTGTGAATGCAAATGTAGAAGTCACTGCAGAGAGTGATCAAAATAAAAGGGAAACTTTACTGTAAATACATAGGGACATTGCAGGGACCAGGGCAGATATAGAGCAGGCCTTGGAAACGAACTAGAAGCAGTGACTAAAAGTCCATCAGCATCTTTGCATCACATCATGGAACAACATGGAAGGGAAAAAGAAAAAGAAAAGCTTGTTTGAAGGCTTTTGCAACATTCCTATTGAAGGAACTGATCTTTTAAGAAAGTGATAAAACCAAGTCTTCTGTACACTGTACAGTCGTCACCTGATACACTACAGCCAGCTTATTTCCTGATAGTGTTGCAGTTGTTGCCCTGCCTTATATAGACTTCCACTCTAGCTGAGAAAAATTCAAAATTACTTTAGATTACTAAGGGAGTCTGTTATCAAGGCCAATGATTAAAAATTCAGAGACAGGCATGGAACCTAAAGAGGTCCAGTGAGAGTAAACTAGGGGACAATATGTCTGGAATATTTGACACGAGCTCACTCTTTACCCCTGGGTATAACTGAGTGCAAAGTGAATCTGGGATTGGAGTAGCCACTTACATTAGTAAGTGTGAGGGAAAAGACCACTAAGAAAATAGAAATAAAGACTTGGATATTGATGATCTTAAGTTTCTGATCAAATAGTATTTGCAAACTATATCTCTCCTAAAATACTATAGGTACAGGGGCCAACATAGCCCTTTTGCTCAGGCGAATATAAGTCAGAGTTTTCAATTTCTTGTAACCAAAAAATATTTGATTAATACAAAAGACAGTTTTAAAGACTGAGGAAATCTCCAGCTGACCTAGTTTGCACTCAGTCACACAAAATAGTTAGGGAAAGTGTCAATCACAGAAGCCAGGGATCAGATCTGAAAGTCTGAGTGAGATACTGCTCTTGAAAGAGGAGTGGATCGAACTTTGAATGAAGTTATTGTTGGTGAAGATATGCACATCTATATAAATCTGGATAAACAGTTTTCTCTACTGTGCTCTGCTGCCTTTTAAAAGCTGGCTTATCATGCTTCTGTATATAATGGCTGTCTTAGTCATTGTTCTATTGCTATGGAGAAACATCATGACGATACTTTTATAAAGAAAAACATTAAACTGGGTCTTGCTTTCAGTTCCAGAGATTTAGTCCTTTGTCATTGTGGTAGGGAGCTTGACAGTATGGAGACAGACATGTAGTAGTAACTGAGAGCTACATCCTGAGCCACAGACAGCAGAAAGAGAGAGACCCTGGGCTTGGAATGGGCTTTTGAAACCTTCAAAACCTGCCCCTAATGGCACCCTTCCTCTAACAAGGACACGCCTCCTAATCTTTTCAAATAGTACTTTGCTCTGGTAACCAAGTATTCAAATCTTTAATCCTACGGGGACCACTCTCATTCAAACTACCACAATGTCATTTTACAGTTTCAACAATTTTTCTTCTGTTTTCATTTGTTCACATAAAAGCATGAAACATTTTTAGATTCATTTATTTTATGACTTTGCCTCTTTCACCCTGAGGCCTGTACTATAGTCCTTTGAGGAGAACCTACCTTCTTCTAGAGTAGACACAAGGTTTATCTCCTGGTGACCAGGGGACGTGTGGCTCAGCCCTCCTGCCCTTTGGGATGAATCGCTCTTGTGAGGCAACTGGACATTGAAGCTGTCTATTCCATTTTGAAGAAATATAATACAGCACAAGAAACAAAGTCAGCAATCTTTGTAGAATGTATGTATAGAATGTTCGCTGTTCACTCGTGTGTTTTATTTGGAAAATAATAACTAAGCGCTGGATACAATGGAATCTTAAAAATTTAATCTTGTTAGATACTGCATGATTTATCCATCTGGCAGGATTATATTAAGTAATTAAGAGTCTTATTTTAGGAAATACTACACTGTTATGAAACACCATCGAGTGAAATCAGAAACACAGTACAATCATCAGCCCTAAAAACTACAGTATGAGAAGATGATAGTCAAATAGAAATTCTCAAAGGGAGGGACTATCAATGGGGTTTGCTTCCCTTTTTATGTACCTTTTTGTATTTTCCTAATTTTCCCATAGTAAATAAATTCCACTTTTATAACTAGTAGAAAATAATACTAAAAATTAATTCCATTTTTATACCTGGGAAAATACTTTGTTTTCTGATTTTGGTTTTGGAGAGAATAGAAACAGATCAATATGAAATAGTTTAGAAACAATGTAAATATATCATATCTAGATCATACTTAAGAAAATAAAATAACTTAATAAATAGGCATTTGTAAACAGAGCCTGGTTTGAGCCTCGACATTGGTGTTTGGGGAGGAGGTTACTTATATAAATGTATATAAGTTACTTATATAACTTCCTGTTATATTTTATAACTAAAGAATGGTTATTTTCTATAGAAGAAGCAATTGACCTCAGTTTCTCTCTTTGAAAGTTCTGTAGATCAGAGTCCCCAATAACTTCCTCCCTGCTCCTTTCTGTGATGCCCACTGAGATTTATTGATCTGATTACACGTCCTCATCTGTGTAATACTGAAGCAAGTGATAGAGAGAGGGTTTTCACTCAGTTTCTTTGTTTCTATGTCTTGAAGTCAAATTATACCTGTTAGTTTATTGGAGTTTTGTTTAGTTTAATTGTGTACTGAAAGTCTGGTGCATACAATCAATGCACTGCTAATGTCTTTTGAGCAAATCATATCTGTTGGAAATTTCATTGTAAAAATCCAGATGTGAAGGGAAGATGGAAGAGAAAAGAGAGAAACTCCATGTCATCTCTTCCTCCAAACAGTGTCATCAAAGTAGAATTGGGTATGGAAGAAAATTAGTGTGCTTTTCTAGATTTGTTCCCACTCCTAAAGAATCTAGAACATGCTTTTATGTGTTCTTTTGCCTTGTGACCTGACACACCTGCCATTCTTGACTGTACCTTACACAAGTGTTTTTCTGGTCACACAAGAGGGTTGGATGTAGTTGGTGTGATTATACAATCAAGTGTTTTTACAGAGCATTCCATCATGCAAACACACCCTCTTACATTTCATACAGTGAACTTGGGGAACATAATGGCAACCCTACGTTTTCAACTAATGATTTATTTTTAGTTTTCTTGGATTTCACAAGACTTTGAGGGGAATTCCCATCTATGGAGGTATGAATTTGTGAAAACTGAATCAAAGTTGCATTTTAACATATATTTTCTTGAAGAGCACATATGCAGGCATTCATGAATCTATCATCCATTTATGTAGCTCATCTGATTAACATGACTGGTTACCTACTACAATCGAGCCATTGATCTGGGCTTTAGGCTTCATTATTATAAGAAGACTAGATTGCTCAGAGTTTGAGATCACTAGCCACTGTTCCAAAGGCCCTCAATCCAATTCCCAGTACCCAGAAACAACTTATAACCATTGGTGGCTCCAATTCTAGGGGATCCAGGGTTATTACATGCATATGGTACACAGGCATACATACAGGCAAAGCATCCATACACATAAAATACAATAAATTAAAAAATAGAAGATGCTGATTATGTTTTCATCCTCAAGGGTCTTCCAGACAAGTGGTAGATCAGGAAAATAAACTCGAGTTTACATGTAGTATTCTGAAGCAGGTGGTGGTCTCAGGAATCTGCCTAGGCTATAAATTTACTTCAAAAGCAAGATTCCATATAGAAGAGTAAAATAGAGCCTTTCATCGCTTGCTCCTCATTGGCCCTTATGGCAGCTCTTTAGAAGTGTTTAACAAGCAGCATTAACTCCACTCAGCTAATGTGAATATTGAGAAGGCGGTAAAATGACCTCAACAGATCACACACCCAGAAAGTAAACTCTCCACATTCAAACTAGGTCTCTGAAATAGACCTGCTATTCTTCCCACCAAAGCAAATAAAGAACCTATTATTTCACTGGAGTTGACAATGCTGACACAAGACACTCCACAGGAAAGGGTGCTACTTGCAAAAAGAAGTCTTTATTGCCTTCCAGAGACACCAAGTGAGTCTTAAAAACTGCTTCACTGAAGCATTTTCTTTAGCCCAAACCAGCATAATGCACAATAAGTGTCTAACTCAAGATGGTGATAATGAGGAGCTGGGGATCCCAACATGTCTTTTTTTCATTACTTTGAAACTTTGAGCACTATGTAACAGGCTCATGGGGACTGATGTGGTCCTTGTGGTCCTTTCCCCACTCTGTATAACCCTAGTCTCTCACCTATAGCACAGTTCCCTTTTTTCTACTATTTGTTATGGTAACTACTCCTACTGAGGAAAAAGTAAATCGAGCAAAAGACAGACAGAGAGAGAGAGAGAGAGAGAGAGAGAGAGAGAGAGAAGGGAAAGTGATCCTATGTGATGAAATGGAACCCAGTTCTAAAAGGTCAGATCCCCAGAATCTACTTAAGTCTTACGATAAGAAAATTAAAATGCATTTCTAATAGAAGAACCATTAGGCGTCAAGGATTAAGGCCATGATAGATCATTGCCCAAAGTTCCAAACCAATTTCAGCCACACAGAAGAAGGACTGGGCATATCTTGACATAGATTACCAAAAACAAAACAAAACAAAAACAAAACAAAACAAAATCCCTCAGAGCCTCAGAGACTAGCTATTGCTCTGAGCAGCAAATAGTGTGGTGTCACCACAAATGTGTGTACAAATACTTTGACAGATGTATGTGTCACAAAGATCACAGAGATGTTTGTGTCATCTTTACTTTGGAAATAACTATATGTGAGTGAGTCTAACTGTATCTTAAATGTGCTACTTAAAAGTTAATTGTGTTGCTTATCTTATAAAATAGCTTGTGTTTAAAGATAAAAAGTCATAAAACCATTGCACACCGTTCTGGTATTGCCTATACCCTACAGAGCCATAACTTTCTTCCTGACACAGTCAACGATGAGAACGTCGGTTGTGTTAACCAAAGAAGAGAAGCACCACCCCTTAATATGGGTCTTTATGATACCTCACTGTTCTGGCTCAACAATGTTGGATCTAAGACTTGCACCGGGCAAAGATGATCATGTGTTTTTAGACAAAGATGAGATTTTTTATCTTTAGACTTATCAGGAATCAATTATATGTTGTATTTTATATCTGTCATTTCTCTAAGACCTGAATCAACTTGAAAGAGAAAAAATGAAAGAACACCCTTCATTAGCTATACCCACTCAGAAGAGAAAATTCTGACTGTGCTCAGTTCCTTATGCCAAAATTAATCCTACCCCCACTGTCTTGGCAAAATGATAAAACACGATCTGCACCCACAGTTAATCTCTAAGGTTAATTTTGTTGTCCATGATCAACAAACAAAGAAGATATTTCTTTCTCGGTAGAGGGCCTTTTGCCACAAATGAAACAAAGAAGAAAGCAGCATGTCCTGAGGATTAAGGCGAGGTCGGAAGATCGGAAGAACGTGGTGCTGACAGACATGCTTATTAAAAAGCACACTCAACGGACTGACTGAGGCTGACGGCCTGATGTGGCAGGCCTGCACAGGGCAGCACACAATCAGTGGACTGTACTTCTCTGGGGACAGTGGGGCACCCAAGAGCCTTTTCTAATTTGTCAAAGTTGTATCTAATTCCACAGAACAATGTTCGCAAAGAGAGATGAGCAGAACCCACAAATTATTTCTCATTCACCAAGCCCTTGATGGAATGATAGGAAGAGCACACAGCTAGGGTATTTGTAAAGAAACTTGACCCTTGCCAGTCAGCTTTGGCTAATTCTGCCTTGTGGGTATAACAGTTTCCTTGTTTTTTTTATTTAATAGGATTATTCTTCAGAATATTAAAAAGATAGCATCAGCATCTTTCACTGGCCCCCATAAAGTATTTCTAGAAATAAGAAAAGAATGGTTCAGGTATTTTATGTGACTCCTGGTGTGACTTTTGCTCTCTTGCAAATTAAATAGTGGAGAGGGGGCTGCAGTTTTATAAAGAGTGCCTGAAGCAGCAAAAGCCACACAGTAAAGCAGGACAGCAGAGATGCTCAAAGCCAGGCTGCCTAAATTTCTCTTTGCCTATGTGGGAAATGAGAGTAGCTTTCAACTGAACACTTAAATGTTCAAATTCTGAAATTCAAGACTCAGGACTGCACAGGTATGCCAGATCTAGGCACAAAAAGAGACGTGATCTCTAGAAGGAAATGTGCTTAGGAATCCTCACATGAACTTTTTCATTGGTAAGGAGTAACATTTTTGAGCAGAAACAGTGCTGAAAATGGAAGCGTGCTCAGGTCTCTATACACTCCCCACCCCCACTCCCAGAAGCAACAGGATAATGAGAGTAAGTGCAAGTGGGGTCCCCACAGATTGGTGGCATCCTAGAGGATGAGGGCAACTTAGAGCTGACATTGATAATGATCACCACAGGAAGACCCCCAAAGGACCAAAGGCATACAATGAGGCAAACTGCACCGAAGTCTGTTATAGTTTACAAAGTAAATGCAACCCATATATTGGTAGAAACAGTCATAAGTTGAGACTAACTAGTCACACATTCCTTCTTATCAGATGTTTACATTTCTAAGATCTGTGATGTTTAATATATGTATATATATGTATATATGTGTGTATGTGTGTGTGTAAAACTTGAATAATGAGAACACATATATACATATATATCAATTTATATCCTTGTTACTCTCTCTACCTCACACTCTCCCCACCTTCTATATATAAATGTGTGTGCATGTGTGTGTGTGTGAGTGTGTGCGTGTGTGCATTGTAAGACCCCCCCCCAAAACCGAGGGTGCCCCAGCACCCCACACCCCGGAAGGCGACACCCAAATCACTCATGAGAAACGGTCTCGATGCAATAGCATGAGGATTTCTTCATTCCAGAATTCTGGGTTCCACAGCCGTACACCACGCAGGGGTAGAGGACTGAGGACCACGAGTGCCGAATTTCAACAGCTTTTATAAGTTTATGACAAAGCCCTCGAATCACAAGCCATCATTTCTTAGCATGGAGAGCCTGCGAAATGCGAGCCAATCGATTTGTACCACTCCATAGTTTTTAGGCCAATCAGTTTAAATTATCGGAGCCTGAGATCAGTGGACCAATTAGTTTCCTATTTTCTTGAATGTCTACAGCTGCATGAACTCCTGCATAGGGGTAATGGTGTAAGCAGTTTACAGAAGCAAGATAAGCTTAGCCCATTTCCAGTTACCTTATGGGGCCAGGATCACCTATTCAAGGCCTTTCTGCTAGCTCTAAACAAAGGGTGGGCTCTGGAATGTGACCTTTTACCTAGTTTCTAACAAAGCGAGATAGCATTTTAAACTTCTGACTTCTTGGGGTCATTAGAGTCAGGCTGTATTATTTTCTATCCTTTCAGCATCATGTGTGCACATGCCTGTGTGTATTCCCAACTTAATGAACTCATACATATCTGAATTTTTTCTGATTACCTGAGGTAAATGAGAAATTATCTCAAAAGATGCCTGTAAGTCCCTTGAAGCTGCAGAATATGATATTTAGATATAGATCATAGTTACAAGAGTTCAGTTCAAGTTTTGGCACTTAGAAGCCTATGACTGTAGTCTCTCTTGGCCTTAGTTCTTGCCTTTGAAATGAGGTTCATTTGGGATTCTAGGGGTACCATACCAACTTCATGATGCAACAGGACTTGATGCTACAGCTCCCATGCAGTAGAAGTCAGTAAGAGGCACTAGTACTGAGATGACCTTCCAGGAAGAGTCACTGTTGAGTGCACAGAAGTCATGAAGGAGGAAGACTGAATTTGGAAGGAAGACTCACCAACAAGGAGAGTTCATGTCTCAGGACCTCAGTGTGACAATGTAGATCTGTCCACACCAATCAAAGACAGTTACCATCTGACAACAGCTCTTGTCCTTCCGATGGAAGTGCAGCCCTTGAATGCTCTCTAAATCTCAGCAGGAAGTAGCATCAGGATGTGAAGGAAATTAGCATTAAACTACAGTAAGGTGAGTTCTTTCAACTAAATGCAAAAACCGCAGAACATGCCTTTATTCCTAGCCAATCACCACTTGAAACCGGACAGACCTCCCATGAGGAACTAACTGCCTCACTTCCTTAGTAAACTGAGTAAATCTGCCTCTCCAGTTGGAGGGAGCTAGGTGAAGAGCACTGTGAGGCAGAGGCTTTCCATCTCAGGATAACCTCTGAGACCTTGAACTACAAGGCTTATCTGCTTACTTTGATCCATATTAAAAACTCAAGAAGTGTCAGAGTGAGGAAAGAGGACTCCGCCCAGCTTGCTACCGGGCACATGGGAACACTTGATGACTGCGAAGATTCAGGTCTGATAAAGTATATGTCTAGCTGAGCTAATTGCCCTGTTGACAAAAGCATTGTCTGTTGCAGACTTATATTTCAGAGAATAAATGTCATTAGATGTTGGGCCTGGGGACAAACTTTTGCCCTGTGACTATCTAGGTTCCCACAAAGTCCCTTCTTTACTGGATGACAATCCTTCCCATTCCGCACTCACAGCCAGGTTACTTTCCTTTTCTTCTAACAGAAAAGACTCTGGGTTGACATGATTTAAAAATCCAATAAAAAGCCAGTGGTGGCGCACACCTTTAATCCCAGCACTTAGGAGGCAAAGGCAGGCAGATTTCTGAGTTGGAGGCCAGCCTGGTCTACAGATTGAGTTCCAGCACAGCCAGGGCAACACAGAGAAACCCTATCTCAAAAAGCAAACAATCAAACAAAAACCAATAAAATTCATTATTTGCATTATACTGAATTCTCCCACTGTGATGCTTCTGCTCTTCTTCCCCAGGGCTGGGGAACAGATCTACACAGGCACAGTGGTTTCAGATGCTCCCATTCTCTGCAAACCCAGGTGGAGTTTCCTGGTTTTGTGAAATTGTCTTCTAACACCATCTGTGACTACGAAGTGGTTGATTCTAAGAAACACCTTAGTTTTAGGAAAAGAAAAATTTCCACCATAGATATACCCACCCCCAAACAACTCTTACTTCAATGAAGCCCTCTGCCCTTGTCCATTCCTCTTTAAGCAGACAGCCTTCAGATGTCAGGCCACAATTAAAGGGGACTTTGCCTGGTACATTCCTGAGATTAAGTTTAAGGAAGTATCCTAGAATGGTTGTCAGAATGGTAAGTGAGACTTTAAATTCTGGCCAAAAATGGTTACCCCCTCTGAGACCAGGGCATGACTCCAACTGTGGTTCTTATATGAAACGGAAATGAAAATAATATTTCTCACTTTTCAGGGCTGATGTGAGAATTAAAATAGGTAAGTTTATTAGGGTGTTCTAGCGATAAAATGTTCTGTGCATAGGAGATGATGTTCAGTTTGTTTTCTTTGGCCTGGGTTTCTGACTATTAACTGGGTTGACTAAGCAAAGAGAGATCTCTAGCTGATCAGCACACAACACAGCCTGGGCCCAAGGTTCCATGATTCCCTTCTCATGCAATTAAACTGCCTGGCACTATAAGATACCAGGTTTTATTTTAGAGATGTAGGTTTTATCTAAAAAAAAAAAAAAAAAAAAACCAATATTTGCATAAGTCATTTTTTGGCATTTTTATGGGATTTTTGATAAAATAAAGGTTGTTTGATGTTTAGGCACGTCAAAATTAGCATAAAATAATGTATAAGAAAAATCAGAGATTGGACTTTTTAAAAAATGATATTGGTATTTGCTCACCTCCCCTTACTTACTTACGGCTTTAAGAAATCTAAACTATAAAGCGTAAATATAATAAAACTGAGAAATCATCAAAATGAGGTTTTAAAAAAATATATGGGAAAAAATGGACCAAGCCAGTGCAGAGTTGGATGATGTGACCTAAAATAGCAGTAAGGTCCCTGACCCAGGGCAGAAGGGAGGCTGTGAAGATGCGCCTTTCCCTCCCATCACACCGAGGTCTCAAAGGACCAAGGCAAGCTGCGGTTATCTTTCAATTCTGTAAGGCCATTTTTGCTGCATGAATCTTTACATGAGAGATTTTTTAACCAGATAGTCTCCATAAAATATACTGTAAACCTGACCACTTGCTACTAATTAGGGGCCCAAATTTAATTACAAAATGATATTTGTTATGTGCAATTAAATCTCAGTAATGTCTGAGTCATCCTTTATCTTCATGGAACTGGTATTTTCAAAAATTATAAACTTATACAACACAAACTTTACATGACATTACCTTGTTCACTGTAATTAGCTAAATATAGCTTAATGGTAAATGTCTTTTTTTCTGGCATGCTGAAATCCCGGATTCTATTCATAATATCAGGGGGAAATTAGTAAATTTTACTGACTTTTCATTATGAGGTAAGAAACTATTGGGCCCTTTATCTGCATTGGATTTAACCTTCCCCCAAATCCTGACACAGAAGGATTAATTCACTCATTTTGAACATGAAAAGACTGAGCTTTATAAAGGTAAAGAATTGATAAAGAGTCCACAACTTACAATCTATTGAAGACTCTGAACTTGACTTCAACTCAGATGATTCCCCCCGGACTCCCTACCACTATGCACCTGCCCCACAAGCTCCTAGACAGACCACACAATAATGTCACCTCCCTACTCACTGCAAAAGCGAGCATCCTGGATGTGCAGAGAAGCCAGCTGCCACTTTGCTCACATTCTATATTATGCAAGGGAATTTATTACAGGTAACTGTGAGAGAAAAAAGACAGTGTCCCCAGTCTTCAAGTGGCTGAGCTTAAAGTGCCAGCCAGGGTATCTAAGGACAGTAAGACCCTCATTTGAAGGTTGGATCAGACATCCACTGAACTCTCCCTTAAAAAGTCAAGCAAGTAATCTCCCCTTTGATGCAATATTCTCAAGAGAATTGGATTCCTACCTTTGCCTAGTGATCCATCCTGCTGTGTAGTTTTGTCAAGAACATGGCCAGCCATTTGTTAGCCTGTTTAGACCCAGTTTTCCCATGTTTTGTGCCTTGCATTCTAGCAAAAGCCCAGTGCATTTTTTCATTCTTAGTCTTGGCTTTCTCATCTGCAGATCAAAATCTTAGTATGAACTAGAAATAAATTATGTTGCTTCAGAATTCTAAAATTATGATTGTGTGATCCAGTCTCTTTAACTCCAAGGACATAGTAAGGTTTCACAAATTTCTTTCCTCTCTCACCTTTTTCTAATCAGGATTTTATTTTGGTAAAAGGATTAAATGCACAGGCACTGGGTACCACTCACTGCGAATCATGACATCTTAGTTAAGCATGAAAGCTCAGTTGAGTCAGCCACAAATAAATACAGAAACATTTCTCTTCTTCATAGCACTGTTTCAAATGCACCCACAGTTGTGCAATGCCTTAGCTCTGTGGACAACCTAGGAAGTGTTCAGAGAACAGCTGCACTCAGTTGTGCAATGCCTTAGCTCTGTGGACTACCTAGGAAGTGTTTGGGAAACAGCTGCACTCACAGTTGTGCAATGCCTTAGCTCTGTGGACTACCTAGGAAGTGTTCAGGGAACAGCTGCACTCACAGTTGTGCAATGCCTCAGCTCTGTGGACTACCTAGGAAGTGTTCAGGGAACAGCTGCACTCCACAGTTGTGCAATGCCTTAGCTCTGTGGACTACCTAGGAAGTGTTCAGGGAACAGCTGCACTCACAGTTGTGCAATGCCTTAGCTCTGTGGACAACCTAGGAAGTGTTCAGGGAACAGCTGCACTCACAGTTGTGCAATGCCTTAGCTCTGTGGACAACCTAGGAAGTGTTCAGGGAACAGCTGCACTCACAGTTGTGCAATGCCTTAGCTCTGTGGACAACCTAGGAAGTGTTCAGGGAACAGCTGCACTCACAGTTGTGCAATGCCTTAGCTCTGTGGACAACCTAGGAAGTGTTCAGGGAACAGCTGCACTCCACAGTTGTGCAATGCCTTAGCTCTGTGGACTACCTAGGAAGTGTTCAGGGAACAGCTGCACTCACAGTTGTGCAATGCCTTAGCTCTGTGGACTACCTAGGAAGTGTTCAGGGAACAGCTACCATTGGCCTTCTGTCTCTACATCAACTCATTCATCTCCATCAAGGTGCTTCCTGTAGACATTTTCTAGCCTTCTATTCCTGTAGCTGTGGTTTATCAGGACATAGACATTATTCCTTACTTCAAAATGCTGCAGTTCCAACAAATTGTCTTCCCTCTGCTACTTTAATACTTACTTGGAACTAACAAAAAAGTGAGGCTTTCTAGAACTTCTTTGGGTTTCAAACTCAGTCTCTGTTCCCTTTTTACAGAGGGGATTTTAGAATAGTAAGGAAGTCAGTTGTATATATATTTGATTTCAACTTTGGTTTAATATGTGTTTATGCAGACATCTTCTAAATTAATATACCAGCATGTATATTATGCTCATATTTTGTTTTATGAACAGTGATGAAGCCTCATGCCTGCTATGCAAATACTCTACTACTGAGCCAGAATCCTAAACTTAATATTCCTAAAGTATGAGTAAAACCATTATACTTTATCACGGTCTTGAATTAGAGGGAAAATGTTACAAATGGTCTATTGAATAAGAAACAAGCATATGGTAGCTAGGATTTCATCATCAGGAAGTGTTGTCTTTGGAACACCAAAATCTTCTTCACTTTTCTAGCTATCTTATTCTCTGGCTGTAATTATGCCAAATCCTATCAGTTCTTTTGAGATACACCCAGAGCCTCCCTCACAGCTACCTTGTGGTACTGCTCGTCACATATATCCCACCCTAGGTATTTCAGGCTGTGAGGAGCCCCTAGAAGCTGATTGGTCTTTATATTCCTAATTATATTTATTGTGCAATGCCCAAGTCCTCTGTACCCTGCAGACCTACCTGCATTCCAAATGCACACACAAAAACTATCTGTGCCTTCAGTTGGTGTTCCTTTGGCTTCACAATGCCCTCTTGCATTCTCTACCAGCTAAAACTCTTCCTTATTCTTCAAACCCTAGTTCTTGGTTCATATCCCACCCCAGCAGAGTTTCATTGCCTACATGACAGACAGATCAGTGAGTGGCCCATATTGACTTTCATGTCATATATTACAATGGTCCTTACCAGACTGTGAAACGAAACAAAACTGTAACACCATTTTCCCATGCCTGACACCTACAATGGTAGACCTGGTCACACAGCAGTATTTCGAAACTGTGTGAAGATGAACTATCTGGAAGTTTTAGGATCACTTTCAGGAGCAAAGCTATGTGCTGAGGGTTCTGTTCTTTTTCCCCAAAGACAGCTTCAAATCTCACATCTCACTCCTCACAGCCCTTAGGAAGATAGCTAGGAGTCATTCCACAGAAGTGGGAACCACTCTGGTCTATGGGGCATGGCACTGAGTGTGCACAACCATGCAGAGACTCCGGGTGGGGGGACAGTGGACAGATTTGCAGTGGACAGATGATTTTGTAATTCTTTTCTCTAGTGAAAACAAGAGGTTGTGTGAAATCTTCTGTGTCACTTCCACCCCCTCCCTCTCAATTTTATTGGATGAAAATGGTCTTATTTCATTTCAAGAAGGGGTTCCTCTTAGGAAGGTGCCAGGTCTACTGACTTTCTGCATTCTTAGGATATGCTCTGTTTAAAATGCACAGGACACTTCAGTTACACACACATAATTCCTCCTGACCTAGATGGAATGGAATCGTCATAGCAAATTGAGAATGTGCATTGGGTCCTCAAGTCAAAGAATTCAAATGATCTGTGCAGGATCCTCATGCTTAAGATTTTGGAGAACTCTACCCCTCCCCAGTCCCCCACTGCCAAATCTTGCCTTATTTTAAAAATAAAATAAGCTGTTCTTTCATTTCTTATTACAGTCTAGAAAAGACCAGAACCTGAAGGGGGAGGTTGTAATACTGAGAGACACACGTGGAAATCGCTTTCATGACGGTAATTTCCTGAACTGCTTTCAAAGCCCTTCTTCAGCTTAGAGAGTCTGTGGAGACTTTTTAAGATTTTATGCAAGGAAACTGATCAGTTTCATAAAGTTGTGAAGAAATTAGAAGCCACACTGGGTCACACAGGAGTTCCTTTCTTACAGATTGGCTAAAATTATTCCAGTGGACTTTAACTCTACAAACAATATAAAATGGGGCATAGAATTCACCAAAGAAGGGCAGGCATTTGACCCTTGCAATAATTCACAGGTTCCAAGGAATTTTGACTCCCCCACTGTGAGTCCACTTTTGTCTCTGGCACTTGAGGTAGTTGTGCTGAAAACCACATAGTTTTCTATCTTCTTATGAAATGGGAGGCAAAAGCATTTACATTCCACGTGTGTAAGAAGCTTTAAGGCTGAAGAATCAATGCACTGACTACTGTAACTTAACATCTGACAAGGCTCTTGCCTGGTACTTCAGTTTGTTCTAAAACTTCCACCACCTGGTAACAAGATGTATTTCAATTCTGAGGTCATAGAAAAGGTGTACATTGAAATACCTTTGAGATTTTCCCAGTTCTAAGGCTGAATCTCCTTATCCACATTTTGCCTCCTTGCTTGGAGAAGAATCACGTTTAGTTGTAGTATCTATAATCCTTTCCTTTTTCTCAGAAGTTAGCAGCTGAAGTGAATCTACTCACAAGGCTTTCCTCACTAATGGATGGAAGAAGAAAGGATTGTGTTTTAGATGCTGCTCTGTCCTATAGCAGTTAGCATTTCTAAGGCAATGATCATAAAGTCATTGCAAACAGGGCCATGTATGTGCATGATTTTCCTGAGCCATTAGAAACTTTTGCTTTTGTTTAGTGCCCGTGTATGTTCACATATGTGTGCATATGTTTGCTCATATTTAATTACTATAGATATAAATATTTTAATATAAACTCCATCTAATTTTTTAAAAAAATCAGACATTTACATGGTTCTTCAAAAGTATCACCAGACTAGCTACTGAGCTTAGTGTATCTGTGAAGCATGTGGCTCTCATGACAGGTCATTTCCTCCTCTTGGATGGCTCTGACTCTCAACTCACATATCTGGATTTGGCTAGGTGGTCCCTCCATTTCTTTCGAGAGGAGATGTCAAAATT
Organism: Apodemus sylvaticus; assembly: GCF_947179515.1. Classification (NCBI taxonomy): domain Eukaryota; kingdom Metazoa; phylum Chordata; class Mammalia; order Rodentia; family Muridae; genus Apodemus; species Apodemus sylvaticus. The sequence continues at coordinate 92,689,608 of NC_067482.1, read as the reverse complement.
TGCACTTCCTAATCTGCATTATCTTGTTTGTCCTCTCTACACCCAAAGTAATGTCATCATTTATTTTGTCCATCCCTATGACCCATTGAAATGTCATCATTATCTTGTTGACGTTCCCTATGACCCAGTGAAATGTCATTGCTATCTTGTTGGCCCTCCCTATGACCCAGTGGAATGCCATTTTCCCTGATTTTCTAGTTTTTAAGATTGTCTCACATTGTTGCAGGTGATAGCTGCAACACTGTCTTAGTTAGGATTTCATTGCCAGAAAGTGACATCATGACCACTGCAACTTTGTATAAAGGAGATGTTTAATTGGGGTTTAGTCCAAGGCTCAGTCAATTGTCATTGTCACCCATGTCACCCATGTCACGGTGGGAAGCATGGTGTCATGCAGGCAGACATGTGCTGGAGAAGGAGCTGAGAGTTCTACATCTGGATCCACAGGCAACAGAAAGTGACAGTGGCCAGGCTTGAGGTTCTGAGACCACATTCCCATTCCCTAGTGACCTACATCTTCCAGCACAGCCACAGCTATTCCAACATGGCCATGTCTCCTAATAGTCCCACTCTCTATGAACCTATGAGGGCCATTTTTATTTAAACCTCCACAGGCAGTGTTTCTCAGAAAAGGGAAAAGAACACAAACCAACTGTTTTGGGTACTTCACACAGAATCCATCGCTGGGTTCCCAGAAACTTTGTGGGCTAGTCTGAGCCTTCCATTTAAGCTGACTAGTTAGTAAAAAATTTGATTCGAGACAGCAAGGGAGGTGGTATGGCAGTCAAGGTGGAAACATATAAGCAGAAAATCTCGGAAATCCTGATAATACAAAGACCAAAGATCAGACCGAATCTCCAAAGAAGAGACAAAGTCAAGGGCCTCAAGCCAGAGAGAAAGTACGCTGAGATGGGGTAAAAGGGAATGGGGAAGGGTGGGCCTGCTGCTGAGCACAGGCTGAGACTTCAGGGGCTGTGGTCAGGGGTGGTTCGGGATGACAGCCATTCAGGCATGAGGGGCAGCTGTATACGTTATTTTGATTCTTACACAGGGCCAACTTTAAAAATGGAATAGTGTTTCTGGCTTATTTCTCTAAATTCTGCTTGAATTAAAAGATGCATTTTATTACAAACTGTATCTAGTTTGTGCATATTCTTTTGTAGTCTTCCTGGGGGGGTGGGGGGAGGTAGCTGACATATCAAGGGCAATCTTCCTTATTAGTTTTAAAATTATGAGCAAACTAGAGTCCTGATTATTTCTGCCACTTTATAGGGAACACAAACAGAGTCTTATCTAATATCTATGAACTCTAATTTGGATAACATGCATAGAAGTGAAGCTGAAGCAGGCATAACTACAGAGCCCTGTTCAACTAGTTAAGGCACATAAACATTATATAGTATATTTTAATAAATGGTTTACGATGTATTTTAAATATAATATAGAATACATATTAAATATGCAATGTATTTATATTATCTATTATAAAGATATGATAATAAACATTATATTTATAAGTATACTTATGAATATAAAGGACCCCTGTGTGTCTGGCCTCCTTTCTATTCTACAGCACCTTGTCAAATATGATCTCAGCAGAAAAGAGAGGCTTTGGTGCTGCCACACTTACTGAGAGTCTCAGAGCTCCCTCCTGAACCCATGAGACTGAAAGTAACCCTGCCCAGGCTGTGTCTGTGCAGGACACAACCTAAGTGGCCCTGCAAAGAAATGTTTACAGCGCCCTGAGATCTAACACTTACTCACTTAAGCATTTATCATACATCTGTAGTACATCTTAGCTTTGGCCTCTAAGCACTCCTATACGCTGGGAACACTAAACCAAACCAGCATCTATATAAATAGTAAGGAGTCTGCCACATGTACACAGACACCCTGATCCAACATTGGCTCAAAAGCTACATACCACATTTAGTTAAGAGTCAAGTTGGGATCCGAATTCTAAAAGGCCACCCACTGCTACATCAATTTTTTATAAAAACTCCCCCTCTCTCCTGTGTTGTGTGCATGTACGTATGTGTGTGTGTGTCTTTGTGTGTGTGTGGTGTATGTGTGTGTGTCTTTGTGTGTGTGTGTGTGTGCGTGCGCGCAATGAGAACAATGAGGAGAAATTGAAGCCATAGTTGACAACATGTGAAGCCTTCAGATGTGTCACAGCTGCTGCAACTGGCATTAATACCACAACCAAAGAATTTCTGGAACAACACATTTTCAAGAAGTCCATTTTCTCCGTACACGTCAGTGTCTAGAATGCTCTCTTGGAGAGCAACGTCAATCCTAGGTCACTGTTTCAATGTAGTGTCCTTTCAACTAAATCTTACTTCCAAGAAAATTCCCGCTATGGCTCACTGGTGTTTAACCTATCATATAATACACAGGTTTACTGTGTTAGAAGAAGCAGAGCTATATTGTGCTTTTCCCACAAGCCTGTGATTGCATTTGACCTAGTAACCTGTATTAGATTAACATTTATTCTACAACGGCACAGCAAGCCCTGTACCTTTGTGAGCTGCAGTTTATAGAGGACACTAACCATTTTTACAAGTGGAACAGGAAAAGAGAATTGAATCTCAGGGAGTAATTCCAAGCAACTATGTTGCTGCAGCCGTTAAGCTGTTTATACGAGGGGTGGGAGAATTCCTTCTGACTGACCCCTCTTTTTATCTGCTTAAGAGACAAAGTGCAGGTCTCTGTAGCCATGATGATCTCCACTTAATTCATCTTAAAGTCTATAGGAGCCATAGGGCTCTGCTGTCCACCGAAGAGTGGCTTCCAAGGCAAGGCAGACCAAGGATGCATAGAAACCAGGAGCTTCAAACAGTGGAGCCTTTGCCCTTGACTGATTTCCAGTCACCCCCTTGCAAATCCCGCCAGGCCAGGAGCAACAAAAAAGAAACGTGAGTTCAAAATGAGGAGAGACTTTTCTATCACCAGTATGTGATAGAATGACCTCCTGATATTCATTGGCCACAGCACAGTATGCTGTGGTTTCATTAAGGGATATGTCATGCCTTAATGAAGACTGAAGAATGGCAATTTAAGATCAGATGAGTCATCTTTCAGGGGATAGTCCCCTCCCTCCCCCCCAAATAAGTACCAGGAAATAAAATTCAGAACTGCCTGAGCATCCACCCAACCTGACAATAGAAAAAGGTCACCTCAGATCACACAGTCTCATGCAAAGCAATACTATTTAGTTTTTCAGTGAACACCTAGTTCACCAACACACCCACCTCCATAACTGAGGAGGGTCCCCACCAAGGAATCAGAAGGAAGCTGCATCTAAATTATCCCAAGAAGGGATAATTTTTTTCTTGAAATAAAGCAAACAGCAGAACAACAACAGGAAAATAGTGGTGTTCTTATACTTGAAATTTATTCAGTGCTCATATTTCCTCTTCATATCCATGTAACTGCATCGCCTCCCTTGGAAAAGGAATGACATGATTCAGTTATTTCAGAATTCCAGGGTTTTCCCTTTTCTTCACTTCATTTGCTAATTTAATTACCATTCTGTGTGTGGAATCCTCAGTGTACATTCCTGATACCTAGCATCATTTTAAAAACAATCTTTTTAATTTAGAAATATAGCTACCCAGCCATCCCCAGTTGTGGCAAAGCAGCTGATGAGGATGAAGTACTAATTTTACCTCATCTCGAAGAGGATGATAATAAATATTTTCAGCAGAATAGCACAGTTCTAGAACCAATTTAAAAGTCTATTAAGGAAGTTTTAGCTAAGACTTAAGTACAGCTCCTTAGACTGAGCAGCACAGTGGAGGCTGACCTAGACCTATTTAGGAAACAGCTCAATTAAAAGCTGAGGGGACATTCCCTTCTCCACCACAATCAATGCTGCATCTGTCAATACCCATGGTAACCTGGCCCAGAAGCTGCTAACCCTCCACAGTTCTTCTCTTGTTTGAGGAAGGAATGAGGTCTTGAGAGATGCAGATTTAGCTTATAAAACCACAACAACCTTGTTACATTCTTTCCTTCTACACTACATAGGTCTTTTTGAAGCAGATATCTGCAAGTGATAGTCCAGAAGTACCATAACTAGTCTCTAGAATCTGACATCTACATCCAGAAATAGATGGGTTTTTGTTGTTGTTGTTGTTGAAGTTGTTGTTGTTGTTGTTGTTTTTCCTCAGGGGCAAAGATAGAACACAAGGGAGAACAGAGAGATACACAGAATCCCTGGAATTTGTAAAGAATATGAGTCAGTGAGTTCTAAGACCAGACTCAGAATGTTTTCTGCCCTTGGGGTCCTACCTACAAGCAGGCCTGGACACAGGGCCAAACTGTTCAGCAGAGGCAGTGCTGGCCAACAGGGTGATCCCTGGGACACAATGTCTGTCCAAAGCTTCTGGTTTTAAGCCCCTTTACGTAGGAGAGGGTGAGAGGATTCTGCAGACACCATGTAGACATATATATATATATATATATAAGATGTAATGTGATCCCCATCCACAGGTTACCTTACAGAAGCATTTTCCACTTTAGCCTTTTTCTCCTCTTAAACAGATCAGAAGAAGATAAAAGAGCTCGCTTCCTAGGGGCAGATAGCCAAGCCAAGCTTGCATCCAGCAAGCCAAAGGAGCTCCTTCAGACACATTCGTCTTAATCCTGAGTTTCTAAGTCTATAAGGAAAAAATGGAAGAAGTCATTGAATACTGATGACAGAATACTGAGGAAGCTATGATTTGCCATCACAACTCAGTGGTCTGGTGCCTGTCTAGCTTGTGTGAAGGTTCTAAGTTTGATTTCCAGCACTGAAACCTTCAGTTAAACAAAAAATTAAAGATTCTTTAATTCCTAAAGGTACACATAGTCACATCCTTTTCACATTCATACACAAACAGCGAAGAGTAAACCTGTATTTAAAGAAGCAATCTTTCATCCAGATATACCTTTGTTTATAACCAGACTGTTGTTAAGCAATAATGGTGGCATGGCAGCCACTACAGACAATCTCCAAACTTAAAATTTATAGAGCTCAAGATTATACATTTTGACTCCTTCATTTTATAGATAAGGAAATTAAGCCTAAGAGAAGAAGGAGGCCACTTGCCCAGGCTCACACACACCACTGCCCATGCCAAACACAGACCCTTTTCCCTTAGCTTTTTTCTGCTTGGCATTCTTCCTTTGCTACCCAGACTTCCTAATGAAAAGGGAGGGAGCACATGGCCTCTAATGTCACCCTGTCAGGACTGGGATAAGCCATAAAGCACTGTGCATAATGCTAGGTTGTCAGAGGTGCAGAATGCTTCCATTTAGCCAGAGTGTCTAGTATTAATTACCTTTGTGAGATACAATATGGCATCATGCAGCTTTGGAATCTGTGTCCTTCATTACCTACTTCCCCATTAACCTTGGTGGGAATCACATTCACAGGCTAACCGGAAAGATGGGTTCTATTTGCAACTCCATCTTCTCTGTGAAACCATTCTCATATTCTTATTTCATTGTAAATGGTCCTACTTGCAATAAAGTGCTGTTGGACGTATTTACTATTTGCTGCTTAATTTTGTCCTCTTGGAAGGAGAGCGATGTCTGCTCTAGCAGTCGTTAATATACCTTTGAGCACACACTGTGACCTTTCTCCTCCTCATGCCTGAATTCATTCTCCAATCTCATTAAACAGCATAAATTAACTCGGGAAAGAGCAAAATCAGAAATGTGCAGGTTTTCTGTTCAGCTATAGAGAAGAATTTTATTTCAATGGCCCTACAATGTGGCATGCTTACAGAAAGCCAAAGAGAGTGTAAAACTTTGAGCTTCAATGACCTATTCTTTTTACAAACCAGGGAGTTTTGCATGCACTCTCCTGGGGAGATTTGAATAATTTTGCCCATCCTGCCTATCAGTACACACTGGTATGGTCTCTGAATGGGCCTTGGGAATTTATCAGTCTGGAAGAGATCCCTAAGGCAGTATAGTGCAGAGAAAACGAAATTGTTGATGAGTAAAGGAGGAAAGTTAAAGTTTGATGAAGATCAAAACACTTGGAGCCAGGAAAGACACACCAGAAAGCCTCACTCACATGTGGATCTGCAAGCCCCACTGACAAAGCAATGCTAAGAGCAAATATTGAAAACCAAAGATACAAATAAGACCGGAGGAAGGGGAGATCCAAGACCAACTGACCAAGGCAGAATACAGCCCTAGGTGTTGACTATTGCTTACTGGAGAGATCTTTGGCCCAGGAAATGTATAAAACCCAACTCTTCCAACTTCCATCAGCTTCTCAATCCTAGCAGCAACAACAGAAGCTCTGTTGGGTTTTGTAGTCCACCCCTGATTTTTTCCACCTGTTTCAGCCTCTGGGGAAACATAGAAGATGCTTCCATAGCCCAGACTGGTAGTCCTTTAATTTAGCCATACATTTGAATTACTTGAGACAGTTTTATAAAGATAGTAATGTGTAGGGCCCATATCATAGCCAGTTGTACCCAGACTCTCTGGAGGTGAAATCGGCCATTGGTATTTTTGGCTATTGTCCCTGATAATTTTAATATATTAGACAGTGCTGGGAACCATTAACCTGGATATTGCTGTTTCCAATAAAGCCCTCTATCCTTTGATTATGACCTCCTAATTTTCAGCTTACTGCAGTGCCCCAAATCGCTGACATCCCTGGAATTTTCACAGACCTACTTTGCTACTTTTCTAGCCTCCTCACCCTCTTCATGCTCTTAATTCTCCTCTATACTAAGATTAGACTATATTAGTACACTACCTCTTCCCTTTGTTCCCACAAATGTTGTTTGCCTGCCTGTTTACCAGTCTTCAATCACCAAAGCATAAGACAGGTATTTATATAACTTACCAAGAACCTGATGACACAAAGAGGGAAAAAATGAGGAGGTATTGGAACCAAGCATTGGAATAGCACCAAGATAACAGGAAAGATGATCAGGCACCTTTAATAAATTTGCAGAAATAAGAAAAGGTGGTTTCTAGGAACTGAGAAATATAGAGTGAATATCTTGTGTGTTGGATGGATGTTTCACCTGTAAATTAAAAAAAAAAAAAAACCCTATCACCTATAGGAAAGGGTAGAATAGAAGGCATAACGTGTGGGAGGCAGAAAGAATTCACAGATAGAGCCAGGCACAGGATTCATCCAGGAAGATGTGATGAGATGGACACATGATACCCGAACACGGGCAGCCAACTATGTGGCAGAATGTAGGTTAAAGTAGATGGGTTAGTTTAAGTTATGATCTAGTCAGAGAAGAGCCTAGCTATGTGACCTAGGTATTTGTAAATATTGTAAATTTTTTTGGAATCTGAGTTTTATTTCTGGGAGCATGGGGCTGGAAGTAAGAACCTGCCCTAACTTGTACAGAGAAAACCTAGAGCAATGCGTGGGAGCAATAGAGATGATGTCTATTCATGAGAGCCGTGGCTGGCCAGAGACCATTGAGTGAGGAAGGAAAAATAAACTAGATGGAAGTACCTATCTGTCTCCACCACTACACTCTCCTCCCTGCCTGTCGCCAGCCAAAGCCAATCCAGAGACCAAGAGATCCATTAAGTTGTCCAGGAATGTCAGCCCTCTTAGGGGTCACATTCAGTGACGGGTGGAGAAAAAAAGGGTCCTAGTGAGCTAGATAAAGCCTTTTACCCAAGTGAATTCACCATTATGCTTCAGCCTTCCTGGTTCCAGGCACGGCTTTGCAGAATGAGCTCACATACTCCAAATGCTATGGGTTTTAAAGAGATCCGCGGGATCACCAAGAGTTCCTTGCACACCAGCTCCTAAGTTCACTTTCTGATGATCTCAGAAAATTATTACTCTCTTCCTGACCTCATCCTACTTCAAACTTCACCTGATAAGTTTATTGACAAGTAGAACCAAGTAGAAAAGACCTAATTTTCCTATCAAACCTACCAAGCCTTGCATATCTTTTCGACCTACTTTCGCTCCCAGGGATAAGCTATGCAGCCACGTGGAGCCCTGTCCCCCACCACTACTTAGTCTTCTACATCAAAAAACATAATACGTTTTAAAGCCTTGCTGATGCTGACAGCCCGGACGATCCTGCAGTGCTGTGGCCACTGGGCACTACATTCATTTGCTCTCGGATTATCTTGGGATGTTTCTCCTCAAGAGGTTGGCACGGCTCACCCGTGTCTTCATACACAGTGCTTCCTGACTGTCATTACCCAACTGAGTTTCTTCAAGGGAATTGCTACTCTGAAACTACTGGTTATATTTCCTCTTGATTTGGTTGATTTGTAGCTCTGGTCAGATTCTACTAAGTTCCCTGGTGGTTCTGTGGGTTGTATTTACTGGAGTCTCTCCAAGGCTTGGCATAGTGACTGATTTATGATAAATGTTCAATAGACGATGGAAGTGAGAGGAGAAGCATCAAGCAAAGAGGTCTGGCCGCATAACCATCAAGGTCGCCTGGTGCAATGTCTCTGGTTTTGGTTCCCTGGGGACATCTTGATTTGACAGCTCAAGTATAAGCAGATGAAAGAAAAGAGACAATTTCAACATCTACCTTTTAACCTCTGTGAGAGACCCTGTCTCAAACGAAACAAAGCATGGAATGACAGGGCAGGACATTCCACACCCTCTGGTTTCCATGTATTTGCATGATATAAAACCACACACACACACACACATACACATGCACACGCACATGCACACAGGTGCGCGCACACACTGGGAAGGCATGGGGGAAGAAAATAATAAATAAATTCTATGCAATTGCTTCTTTAGAATGACTGGATTCCATTGATACTTTCTGCCTTTGAAATGTGGCATTTTTTTCCTCATTTTCATAGTAAATTGTTTCCTGACAGAAACATGATCAAGTTCTTTTCTCATTACATAGAAAAATGATTCTTTATTATATTACTACTTAATACATTATTTAATCTGTTTTCTAAATCTTATGCACTTTAATTTTGATGACCCCATGGAGATATAAACTCTGAATGCTAGCTAAAAATGTTACTTAAAGAAATAAAATATATAAAAATTGGACATTCTGGTTGTATTGTCAAGTAGAGAATGGAGTTTCAAATTAAAAGCCTGGTTTTCTATTTCTACCTCCTGTTCTTAGAACGGTAAGCAAATTCTGGGGCACCTGGCATATGGTTTGAAATCCTCTAGTCTACACATGCCTACTCAATATTAAGATCAAGATATTACTTCAACCCTGCTAGTCCTTGATCCACAAAAAATATTAGTGCAGAAGCCTTTTGTTACAGTGGGTCAGTCTAGTACAAGGCGAATCTTGATAGTTCTCTTCTACCATTCTATATTCAGCCTTTCCTCTCATCTTAATACGGCTGGGGGAAGCACTGGAATAAGGCTCTTGCATACAACTTGCAGTTTAGGGCCTCTCTGATCTATCTCTGCATTTTACTGAAGATGTGTCAGAGGTATTTACCTGCAGAATCAGCTGTCAAAGCCAGGCTTGAGCGTCCTGCAAGGGGAGCCTTTGCAATATGCTGAGCTCTGACAAGGGTAACTTCTGAAGGTAAGAGCTGAACCAAACCAGTGCCTTCACTTTGCACAGCTCTGAACTGACTACATGAAGACTGCGCCACTGCTGATGGATGTCTAGCACACTCACTGCCTGCCACACAAATGCGCAGCAGCCTTGCACAGCCGCCTTGCACAGCAGCCTGAGGTTCCATTGTTCCCGACATCATATCCAGTACTGCTTCCAAAAGAAATTCATTCAGGGATGAGAGATCCCAGGAAATGTGCTTCATGTTTTAAATAGGTTCCAAGACAATTACACTAGAACCTACAAAATAACACTTTACAGCTCTTTACGGGAGTCCCTGGGAGCCTGCTGGCCACACTGCCTAGGGATGCAGGTAGTCTAACTGCAGATCTTTCCCTCTCCCTCCTCTACACCAAATCCCATTCCCCAGTTCATGCCCAGGTCTGCAGCACATCCCTGCAGTGGCCTCCACTCCCTCTCTTCCTCCATCTCATCGACCACATACACTGTTTCCTCCAACATTTCTCCCCACTCATTCCTTTGTCTCAGCAGAGCATCAGAGCCAGCAGGCATTCCCTGGGACCCCTCTGGGCAAACTTACCAAAGGAGCAAGTAGGACAGCTAGCTTATAGGCAAGACTCAGATGTTCACTCTCCCCTTTCACCTTGATCTGAAACCAATCCCGCTATCTCATCCTCAGCTCTGGAGCAGACCACCTGCTAGAGCCATTCCTCATTTCTGATAAACAGCTTTCCATATTGAACCTGAAAGCCATCTCATAGCAAAGTCAAACTAGGTTCATTTCTGTTTGCGATTAAAGCCTCGTTTTTTCAAGGATTAACTACAAATGATTCTGTACTATCTTTTCTGGGTACAGACAACTATGCTTTTGTTTCAGGAGGTGGAGAAGACCACCTTCTTATGACCTCCTTGCAACTATATCCTTGTTTCAGGATGTTGTTATGGCCAACGTGTTATGATTGTTTTTACTTCAGTAACCCACTATTTGCCTACACAAAACCTCATTTGCAAACGACCTACTCCTGAGGTATAAAAATGTTATCTTCCTCATGTCCAGGGTTGATCTCTTGAACCCCACCTTAGGGGAAGACATCCTTGTATACAAAAAAAGCTTGCTTCTTGTTGTCCTTTATCTCCTCTGACACGTACAATCTTTCCTCTCCTTTTCCCACAGGATTCACGGATGTCTGAGGGGAGAAACCTGATGGAGATCTCGAATTTACACTCTCTCCACGTAATATCTGTCTGTGAAATATCTGCATCTGTTCCCATCTGCCTCCACAGGAAGCCTCTCTGATGATAGCAGCAGGAGAGCATGGCCATTGAATCAACTAAGCAGAGATCATATAGTGTTACAGATCCTGAAGCAGCAAATGCAGGGTCTAAGTGAGTTCCCACTGGGTCCCCTGCATATATGTTATGGCTATTAGACTGGTAGTTTTTGTGGGACTCCTAACAGTGGGAGCAGGTATGGCTCTGATTTTTTGACTGTTCTTGGGATTCTTTTCTTTGACCTTACTGGGGAAAAATAAGGAGATATGTATAAAGATACAAGAAGTATACAGAGCACCAAATAGACTGAACCAAAAAAGAAAGTCCCCTAGGCACATAAATAATGTACAGAACAAAAAGAGTAATAAAAGCTGTAAGAAGTATTATATAAAGGCAGACCTATTAGAATAACACCTAACTTCTCAGTGGAGATTCTAAAATCCAGAAAGGCCTCGACAGATGTTCTACAAACTTAACGGACCAGAGATATGGCTCAGGCTACTATACTGAGCAAAACTTTCCATCATAATAGATATTACAAAGACATTACAAGATAAAACCAAATTTAATCAGTATATATGTGCAAACTCAGCCCTACAGAAGGTGATTGAAGAGAAACTTTAATCTGAAGAGGCCAAACACCACCACTACCACCACTAAAACCACTACCATCATTACTACCACCACCACTACCACCACTATGACCACCACCATCACAACCACCCACCCCAAGTACAGAAAGTCAAAAAAAGTGGGGGAAACAAAATAAAAGGAATGAAAAAGCACTGTTCATTAATTACTCTCTACTTCAATGGTATCAATTCTCCAATAAAAAGACAAAGACTAGCAGAATAGTTGTGAAAACAGGATCATCCTTCCACTGCATCCAAGAAACACACTCAGCATCAAAGGTAGCACCTCAAGGCAACAGGACAGGAAAAATCATTCCGAGAAAATGGACCTAAGAAACAAGCAAATGTAGTCATTGTGATATCTGAAAAAATAGACTTCAAAGCAAAGCTAATCAGAATGGAGAGGGAAAGACACTATATTCTCACCAAAGAGGGGAAAAATCCATCAATATGGGATTTGAATTCTTAACACCTATAATTCTTTTTTTTCCAGAACTGAGGACCAGACCCAGGGTCTTGCACCTGCTAGGCAAGCTCTCTACCACTGAGCTAAATCCTCAACCCCAAAATCTATAATTCAATGAAAATAAATACACAACATATCCAAACTTAGGGGTCACAATTAAAGTGGTTCCAAGAGGCATGTTCATAGCAATAAACGACTGTATAAAAATAATTGGAGAGATCCCATACTAGTAAATTAACAGCACACTTGATAGATCTAGAATAGATGGCAAGAAATAAACTGAGGGAGAGAATAATATAGAAGCAAATAAACAAAAAAAATTACACAAAACATCAATGAAACAAAAATAACTGTCTCTTTGAGAAAGTCAATGAGATTGACAAACCTTTAGTTTTAAATTAACTAAAAGGTAGAGAGAAAAAAACCCAAAGTAACAAAAGTAGAGATGAAAATGGTGGCATAAAAATAAACACTAAGGAAATTCAGATAATTATAAGGACATATTTTAAAACCTATACGCCAACAAATTACAAAATCTAACAGAAATGGATAATTTTAACAACATATACCATCTACAAAAGTTAAATCAAGATTAGATAAGCAATTTAAGCCCTAGTGTAGTGGTTCTCAAACTTTTTGTACCTTCTCTTGGGCTCTTTTTCTTTGGTTTGTTGTGTGCCATCCCTACATGTTTGTTTCTGTTTTATGTTGTGTTGTGTTATGTTACATAGTGTGCTGTTGTGTGGTGTTATGTTGTGTTACGTTATGATCCCTTAGATGCCTGTTTTCCCGTGAGAGACAGAAAGGAGCAGATCCAGATGGGAGAGGAGGTGGGGAGGAATGGGGCAAACAGGAGGAGAGGACACCATAATCAGAATGCAGCGTGTGAAAATTGAAAATCTGTTTTCAATAAAAGAAAAAGAAAGTAAAGTTGTGAGGCGTGTAAGAGCCTTTAGACAATAGCACAGTAAACAGTAGCCACACGGTGGTAGTCTGATATGATTACAATGCAGCTGAAGAACTGTTATTGCCTTCCTAAGTCTTATAACGGACCTGTTTCTTACTCCTGTGTCTGTGGTGACAACACCGTAAATAAGCTACTGTGCTGCCAGTTATATTAATGTATACATCCTGTCGTTATATATAGCTCATGATACTGGGTAACGAAAATAAATAATTTCATGGATTATCTAAAAAGCATGAATTTTTTGATAAGCATGTTTTCTTTTCTGGACCACATATTTGTATAGTTAGATATTGAATGAATGTGATGTCTCCAAAAGTGTGTGTGTGTCTATCTGTCTGTTTGTCTGTCTATCTGTTTATCTGTGTGTTCCCAGAAATGCAGTACTTCCCTGTTAAAGAGACTAGCACTCTGTTACCTTCCCTGAGTCATTAACTCATTATTACCTATACTTTGCTCACATCTACTTTCAAAGACTCAAGGGTGTGTTCTAAAGGAATATCGGAAGTCACTTGAACTAGTGATTTCTCTTTATCCTTCATGAAAATAAAGTATTATATAGACTCCCAATATCCAGACAGACACAGAATTTCACAAGATAGAGTGTGTCACTAATGGCTGTGAGACAACTGTGAGAAATGTGAAAAATTAAATAATCATGCTATCCTCGGCATCTGGGGGTTCTTCTTTTATTTTACTTTGGTTGTACATTTGTAAAATATTTAACTTTTAGTTAAACAGCTGCAAACAGTCATAGTTTCTGTTTTGTTTCAAAGCAACTTTCCTAGCAACGCTGGGCCCTGCTCAACTCCTCTCATCCAGAAGCACACAAGAGAAGCGGTAGGAAGTATCTGTTTCAAACTTGAACTGTTAGCAACACCTAATAAAGTCATGCATTCCTCATCATAAAGCCCGAGTGGAAGCATCTACTTTACCACTGGTGTGATGCTTTCAAGATGTGTGAGTTGGTTTGGAGTGTACAGACAAGTCTCATGCTGTGAGGAGAGCAAGTTAACTTGACCTGGCCCCTAAGTAAGCAGGTGTCAATGCACCCTGCTCTCTCTTTCTCTCTCTCTCTCTCTCTCTCTCTCTCTCTCTCTCTCTCTCTCTCTCTCTCTCACACACACACACACACACACACACACACACACACACACACACACACACACATGCAAAATTATGTCACTGAAGATGTCCAGCGGCCACATCAGACCAAGTCAGACAGACAGGTGCAGAACGCAGGTGCTCATTAAACATCTGCACCCAGATGGCAGATGTTATTTTGCAGCTCATTTCAGCTCAATCTAACAACACATTTTAACATAGTGGTGTCCACAGACACATTAAAATGTAAAATAAAACACATATAGATATATGTTGTATTTCTTTCCATCTCTAAAATAATATTCAAAGTATATTCTCCAAGAGAAATTAAAATGAAAAGTTTGTCAAACTCCTAAACTGCCATGGAGCCTCTTATGGTTTTGCAGGAGTGAGTCTGACTATCACCAAAGAGGCCATGCATGGACCTTAGGTTAGTACAAAAGGGTATAGTCAGTTGCCTAAAGCCTTTCAGAAAACTTGCAACAGAATTAAGATGCAAGTCTGGGTCTTCTGCCTCAATTTTTCCTTTTACCAATCCTCACATCTTTAACATTAAAAGGTTCCAGACATAGGCACTAATATCTAGCATCCAAAAGAAAGGAACCTAGAGAGAGAGAGACAGATGTCCATGGATGCCTAAAACCAAATGTTAAAGTTCTTATAATTCTGAAAGTAAAGGGGACTGCAGACCCCACAGTCCACTGTAGAAGTTAAAACACATTTTATTTAAGAATTAATGGAGCTGAGTATGGTTTGAGCTTCAGGCACCATTCGGCAGATGCTGTTTAATCCTAGGTTCCTAAAGAATTTGGTCTCCAAGCTCCTTAGTAAGGGTTCTGGGACTTTCCACAGATATTATAGTAGTACAATAGAATATCCATAGCCAAGCAACACAAAGTAGGGAGCTAACAGTTATTTTATAATAACTCTGGAGACAAGCAATTCAAGATGACTCTGCCAGCAAGTTGGTTTCATTCCCTCTCAGCCTTTAGAAGGCCATCTTTTTCCTCGTGTCTTTTCTCTTGTGACTATCTTCTAATCTCTCATGAAAGTACTAGGGAGGATAGCATCTATGCTGGGGACCAATGGATGCCCCACACTGTGTTCTCATCTCCACCTCCCGATGATGGCACCATAAAAAAGATTCTTTTTTTTTTATTCGATATAATTTATTTACATTTCAAATGATTTCCCCTTTTCTAGCCCCCCCCACTCCCCGAAAGTCCCGTAAGCCCCCTTCTCTTCCCCTGTCCTCCCTCCCACCCCTTCCCAGTTCCCCGTTCTGGTTTTGCCAAATACTGTTTCACTGAGTCTTTCCAGAACCAGGGACCACTCCTGCTTTCTTCTTGTATCTCATTTGATGTGTGGATTATGTTTTGGGTATTCCAGTTTTCTAGGTTAATAACCACTTATTAGTGAGTGCATACCATGATTCACCTTTTGAGTCTGGGTTACCTCACTTAGTGTGATGTTCTCTAGCTCCATCCATTTGCCTAAGAATTTCATGAATTCATTGTTTCTAATGGCTGAATAGTACTCCATTGTGTAGATATACCACATTTTTTGTATCCACTCTTCTGTTGAGGGATACCTGGGTTCTTTCCAGCATCTGGCAATTATAAATAGGGCTGCTATGAACATAGTAGAGCATGTATCCTTATTACATGGTGGGGAATCCTCTGGGTATATGCCCAGGAGTGGTATAGCAGGATCTTCTGGAAGTGAGGTGCCCAGTTTTCGGAGGAACCGCCAGACTGCTTTCCAGAGTGGTTGTACGAATTTGCAACCCCACCAGCAGTGGAGGAGTGTTCCTCTTTCTCCGCACCCTCTCCAACACCTGCTGTCTCCTGAATTTTTAATCTTAGCCATTCTGACTGGTGTAAGATGAAATCTTAGGGTTGTTTTGATTTGCATTTCCCTAATGACTAATGAAGTTGAGCATTTTTTAAGATGCTTCTCCGCCATCCGAAGTTCTTCAGGTGAGAATTCTTTGTTTAACTCTGTACCCCATTTTTTAATAGGGTTGTTCGGTTTTCTGGAGTCTAACTTCTTGAGTTCTTTATATATATTGGATATTAGCCCTCTATCTGATGTAGGATTGGTGAAGATCTTTTCCCAATTTGTTGGTTGCCGATCTGTCCTCTTGATGGTGTCCTTTGCCTTACAGAAACTCTGTAACCTTATGAGGTCCCATTTGTCAATTCTTGCTCTTAGAGCATACGCTATTGGTGTTCTGTTCAGAAACTTTCTCCCTGTACCGATGTCCTCAAGGGTCTTCCCCAGTTTCTTTTCTATTAGCTTCAGAGTGTCTGGCTTTATGTGGAGGTCCTTGATCCATTTGGATTTGAGCTTAGTACAAGGAGACAAGGATGGATCAATTCGCATTCTTCTGCATGCTGACCTCCAGTTGAACCAGCACCATTTGTTGAAAAGGCTATCTTTTTTCCATTGGATGTTTTCAGCCTCTTTGTCAAGGATCAAGTGGCCATAGGTGTGTGGGTTCATTTCTGGATCTTCAATCCTGTTCCATTGATCCTCCTGCCTGTCACTGTACCAATACCATGCAGTTTTTAACACTATTGCTCTGTAGTATTGCTTGAGGTCAGGGATACTGATTCCCCCAGATTTTCTTTTGTTGCTGAGAATAGTTTTAGCTATCCTGGGTTTTTTGTTGTTCCAGATGAATTTGATAATTGCTCTTTCTAACTCTGTGAAGAATTGAGTTGGGATTTTGATGGGTATTGCATTGAATCTGTATAGTGCTTTAGGCAAAATGGCCATTTTAACTATATTGATTCTACCGATCCATGAGCATGGGAGGTTTTCCCATTTTTTGAGGTCTTCTTCCATTTCCTTCTTCAGAGTCTTGAAGTTCTTGTCATACAGATCTTTCGCATGTTTGGTAAGAGTCACCCCAAGATACTTTATACTGTTTGTGGCTATTGTGAAGGGGGTCATTTCCCTAATTTCTTTCTCAGCCTGCTTATCCTTTGAGTATAGGAAGGCCACTGATTTGCTTGAGTTGATTTTGTAACCTGCCACTTTGCTGAAGTTGTTTATCAGCTGTAGGAGCTCTCTAGTGGAGTTCTTTGGGTCACTTAGGTAGTCGATCATGTCGTCTGCAAATAATGATAGTTTGACTTCCTCCTTTCCAATTTGTATCCCTTTGACCTCCTTATGTTGTCGAATTGCCCGAGATAGTACCTCAAGTACAATATTGAAAAGATAAGGAGAAAGGGGGCAGCCTTGTCTGGTCCCTGATTTCAGTGGGATTGCTTCAAGTTTCTCTCCGTTTAGTTTGATGCTGGCTACCGGTTTGCTGTATATTGCTTTTACTATGTTTAGGTATGGGCCTTGAATTCCTGTTCTCTCCAAGACTTTAAGCATGAAAGGATGCTGAATTTTGTCAAATGCTTTTTCAGCATCCAATGAAATGACCATGTGGTTTTGTTCTTTGAGTTTGTTTATGTAGTGGATTGTATTGATGGATTTCCGTATATTGAACCAACCCTGCATTCCCGGGATAAAGCCTACTTGATCATGGTGGATGATCGTTTTGATGTGTTCTTGGATTCGGTTGGCAAGAATTTTATTGAGTATTTTTGCATCGATGTTCATAAGGGAAATTGGTCTGAAGTTCTCTTTCTTTGTTGGATCTTTGTGTGGCTTTGGTATCAGCGTAATTGTGGCTTCGTAGAAGGAATTGGGTAGTGTTCCTTCTGTTTCTATTTTGTGGAATAGTTTGAAGAGTATTGGTGTTAACTCTTCTTTGAAGGTCTGGTAGAATTCTGCACTGAAACCATCTGGTCCTGTGCTTTTTTTGGTTGGAAGACTTTCTATGACTCCTTCTATTTCTTTAGGCTTTATGGGACTGTTTAGATGGTCTAGTTGGTCCTGATTTAATTTTGGTATTTGGTATCTGTCAAGGAAATTGTCCATTTCCACCAGATTCTCCAGTTGTGTTGAGTACAGGCTCTTGTAGTAGGATCTGATGATTTTTTGGATTTCCTCAGTTTCCGTTGTTATGTCTCCCTTTTGAGGGGCTCTTCCCTTCCCTCGTCCCTTCCCCCCTCTCTCCATGAGCTCATGGCCAGCCTCTACTACCCTCTTAACTAGCCTCCCCATGCCCTAAATAAACTCTATGCTATGCTATAAAATGCTATAAAATAAAGGTTCTTGATATTTTTATCTTATTGTGCTTGTTCAGTGACAATTTCATACACATGTAAAGTATATAACTCCTACACTCTCTAACCTCTCTTCCAACCCTACTGACACTCCCTCCTCTCTAAAATTCTCTCTCAAAAACTCATGTCTCCTGTTTGGTGTGTGTGTGTGTGTGTGTGTGTGTGTGTGTGTGTGTGTGAAATCTACTGAGTTTAACAAGGATCATATATGTGGACATAGGTTGGGAATTATCTGTTGGTGCTTAGTGGGCACCTTAGTGAGTGTACAATTGAATACAAAGACTGATTCTCCCCCAGGATTCATCAATAGCTAAGACTTCAGAAGAGCTCCATAGAGCACTATGGGCCCTTCCCCAATCTGGAAACGGCTGATGATGTTCCCCAGTCTTGTCTAGACACATTGTAGGTAGCCTGCAAAGACATATTACTGCTATGAAGTCATGGTTGCACTGGCTCTGTCACACCCTAGAGACAGCATTTCCCAGTCATTTTCCCTGTCTTCTAGATCTTACATTCTTTTTTCCCTCATTTTACAATCACGCCTGCACCTTAGAGGTGATGGGATATGTCTTGTTTATGACTGTACACTCAACTGAGAACTCAATTTACTCTCAGCATCTTGGGAACCCATAGAACTGAACTCATTACTGTTCATAGCAAAGATAGCCTGCCTGATTAAGGCTGACAGAGCTTTTAGAACATAGCTTGGTACAATGACAACTGGGCTAAGCAAAGTAGTAAGTTCACCTCTAGGGCTTAGGATCTCCTCAGCCCTGTTTATCTGTCTGTCCGTTTGCTTGCTCTTTCTGGGTTTGCAGTATCAACTGCAGATTCCTCCTTGTGAAGTGAGTTTCAAATTCAATCAGAGAGTTAATTACTTCCGTACCAGTCACGCCACTGTTTAGGTGGGTATAATACTGCCTAAATGACTGGGATTGTACACAATAAAGTTTCTCAGCTGGGTAAGACCACTTAAGTCATTCACCTCCCAACAATTTATCTAGAACCTTTCAACACTATGAATGATAGCAAATAAGACATCAAGACTCCAGCTCAGTTTGGCTTGCTTTCTCTATACATTGCAAACAAAATATATTTTATCCTCACCAAAATCAGCTAGTTCCGGTAGGCAACTGATCAGAATGAGAAGATTGTTATTCAGTAATAATGTCTTAACTGGAAAGGATAGGAGATAGAAGATAAAGACAGAAAGCTGGGCCTGAGGGATCTTGCACAAGCTATGTCTTATACCAAGCAAGTTTATTAAGAAGCATAGCATAATATGTGTGTATGTGTATATATGTGTGTGTTTATGTGTTTGTGTATATGTGTGTGTGTGTGTGTGTGAGAGAGAGAGAGAGAGAGAGAGAGAGAGAGAGAGAGAGACAGAGAGAGAGAAACAATGGGACAGAGACAATGGAGAGCTACCATACAATGGGAAGAAGTCATCAAGAAGTTTATACAAAGAATGTTCGACAATGGGAACATAGGTCAAGACACAAGAGACTGAACATGTGATGGGCCTTGGAACTGATAACTATGAAACTTAGGGTGAGGAGTGTTAGACTCTCTCTGTCCAAAGCCAAAACTCCTCCTGTGTCCTTGCCCTTGGCATTACAGTCTCTGCAAATCATGTTCCTATTTTTTTTCTTTTTTTTATTCGACATATTTTTTTATTTACATTTCAAATGATTTCCCCTTTTCTGGCCCCCCACTCCCCGAAAGCCCCCTTCCCTCCCCCTGTTCTCCCATCGACCCCTTCATATTTCCCTGTTCTGATTTTGCCCTATACTGCTACACTGAGTGTTTCCAGAACCAGAGGCCACTCCTCCATTCTTCTTGTACCTCATTTGATGTGTGGATTATGTTTTGGGTATTCCAATTTTTTTATGCTAATATACACTTATTAGTGAGTGCATACCATGATTGATCTTTTGAGACTGGGTTACCTCACTTCACTTAGTATGATGTCATGTTCCTATTTTTAAGAAAGAAATTTTGTTCCTTCTCTATATAACACGGCCTCTGGGAAAAACTGATAAGGCTCTGGCCTCAAATCCAGTTCAACCAAGTTCCCCTTCTCAATCTTTTTAATCCTTCCCAGCCATGAAGTAGTTGGTTATCTTATACTATGTGCTACTGAAATTATATACATGCTGTACCACAGGCAAATTAATGAGGGATAGGTGGGGTAGGGAGGAAGTGGAGAAAAGGAAACAGGGGTGGTAGATTAGATCAATTAATATTCATATTTCCAAATAATAAAAACTGTAAGTGCTTTTGCTTTTATCTATCATCTTCTTCAAACAAATCTGAGATTGCTTCCTTTCAAAATCCTCAAGGATGCATTTTATGCTCCCTGTCTAATTTCTACTGACGCACCATAACCCTAATTCTCATGAGATCCCAAATATCTCAGAATACAAAATGTATTCAATTCAAATTCACAAGTTCTTACTCTCTTTAAACAATTGTTCAAAAAGCCCAAATTGCCTTCTGAGACTCAAATTTCTTAACTGTGCCTAATTAAGTTTAAATGTCAGTTATTCACTTTCAGTACACAATGTATAGAATAAGCATTTCCATTCCAGAAAGAAAGAATGGAGACATAGTAAGGAAACACCAAAGTAAAATCAAAAGTTAGCAGGGCAAGCACCAAATATGCATGGCCTATATCCATGGCTCTTCACACATATAGGAGTAAGGTCTTAAAGCTTTATACAGCACCGTTGACATATAACTTACCAAATCCCATTCATTCCCTTGTCCTTTCTGGGCTCTTGTCCAAAGTTTTGATGAAGTAGCAAAAAATAGAATTGTTGAGTCACCAGAGTGGCTTGGCCTTGATCTGTATGTCGGAAATACATATTTCTCTCAAAGTGCCAACACTTAGAAAATTGCATCCTATTTTCCCCAAAGTCATGTTAATATTACTCAAGTAAGAAGTTTATATAGCAAGGTCAATGCTAAAAGCAAAACAAAACAAAAAATACCAAGCAACAATAATGAAAACAATCCTTATCTGCTTTGTTTTAAATTTAGCATTTATGACTTCAAAAATACCAGTTAATTCTCCTCTCTTTTATTTGGTCTTCATAGTTTTTCTTAACTGTTAAAAATCACGTTTTCTGAATGGTCTAGCTAGCAATATGCTTCAACACCATAGACTTCACAGAAATGTCTGCCAAGTAGTTAACTTTTAAACAAACCAAAGAAACTTACATAGACATTTCAGGGAGGAATTTTTGGAGGAATTGTCTCTGTACTGAGGTTTGGAGATTACAGTCAGCATGATGAGTGATACAGAGCTTCCCCTCACCTTGGGTTGAAGATCTCCTTCTAAGTCATAAACACCTTAAAAAACGTGTCTCCATAAGATCAATAAAATCGTCCTCTCAATGCAACGCAGTCTCTCACACGGATGCAGGATTGAGTCGTAAGCCCGCAGTAACTCCCTGATTTTCTCCTCCGATTCTTATTTATGGTAGTAATAAAAACCACTGGAGTATTGGACTATATTGTTGTCTTCCTTTCTGCTCAGGGATTGATGTGTCCCCACTTCCAGAGTCTTTTATCCTACTGCAATTTGTACTTTATGGATTGATGAAGCTGAAGAAAAAATCTGGGAGGAAACTGCAGATTATCTGTTCAACCTGGTCTCAAGATTTTGGAATCATAGCTTATACTTGGAGGAATTAAAGAACTTTAGAGAACTGAGGTAAAACAGACGATCACTTACCTACAGCACTGTGGGGCAGCTAAGCATCCTGCTTTGAGCTTTATCAGAACATCCATCATTCTGTTATAACTGATCTCTCTCTCTCTCTCTCTCTCTCTCTCTCTCTCTCTCTCTCTCTCTTTCAAGGTGGGTTGATGGACAGGTAAGTAAAAGAAAGAATGGATTATTGAAAAGAATGGCCCTGGTGTTACAGAAAGCTAAAACAAGAGAATATTAGCTTAATAATAATAATAATAATAATAATAATAAAGGAAAAACTACATCCAAGTCTTTGCTGATACAAAAAAGCTTAGTGCCATATAAAACTAAAATCTGTATCAAAGGTACTTTATTGTGGACCTCTTTACAATACTATCTAAGTAATTTCACTCATTCAAAACAATTTCTGCCTTCTCTTGGGAAAGAATTAGATGCTTAACAAAGATCCAAAATATCACATAAAC
This sequence comes from Apodemus sylvaticus, assembly GCF_947179515.1. NCBI lineage: Eukaryota > Metazoa > Chordata > Mammalia > Rodentia > Muridae > Apodemus > Apodemus sylvaticus. The sequence continues at coordinate 92,667,283 of NC_067482.1, read as the reverse complement.
TTTCCAGTAAATTCTTGTTGCTGAAAAGGCAGAAACCATGTTTCCCCCAAGTGCTACTATGTCCAATCAAAGCCAGCAAATTTGATTCCATATCAGGAATCATATGAAGGCAGCAAAGGTACTAAGCCAACAAATGGGGCAGTCTTGGACATTTAATTACCTGGTTGTAGTTTCCGCTGGTGATAAAGTATACTGTAAAAAAGCAACTTTGAGGACATGAAATTTATTTTGCTCACAATTACAGGTTAAAATCTATCATTATGGAGAAGTCACACAAGAACTTGAGGAGTTACATCATATCTAAGAACAGGGAGAAGAGATGTATACATGTGTAACAGTAAGCTTTAACACTTTATTTTTATACAGATCAGGACACCAAATGAGGGGAATCGTGTTACCCCACTTTCAGGCTGGATCTTCGAATTGTTGTACACAAATAATTTTACTCAAATCTCCCTTGCAGTGGCCGTGTTGTTCTTGCTACCTGCCCCAGTATTCTGAGTTCTTGAAATGTACACACACCCACACACACTGCCTTGTTTTAATATGCCTCAAACAGCTCAATGACTTGGCCATTTAAAAATCTCCATGTGACTAATGCATTCTCCTCCGATATTCCCGAGTCATTACTTACTAAAACTTATATTCCATCTTGGCTGCCCTGGACCGGGACCTGCAGCCCTCTCAGGCTGAGTTCCCCAGCACCTACATGACAGCTATGTTCTCTGTCTTGCACATCTCAGATCTACTCCTCTCCGGGGCCATTCCTGCTCCCTCCTCAGTCCCCTTGCCTGGGAATCCTAAAAGTCCCACCACCCTCTCCCTGCCCAGCCATTGAGTGCCGTCAACTTTATTTATGAATCAAACCCAACTGGGAGCATGGTCCCACAGGATCTCACATGAGGACATGTGGATTCTTAGGCAGTTTTGGGGGGCACCAACTAACATAATACATGCAGCACTAGACAAATACACATTTTCCCATTTTGTCCACTAAAAAGGCCTTTTCTCACAGATATACACTGAACTTAGTCATAACAGTTAGTAAGCTGTAAGGTATAATATACCCCAATGATGTCCAGTCCATCAACCTTTGTCAATTTAGGTACATTACTCTAACATCTACCCTAACCTAAATAGTTTACAAATCTCTACTTGAATTTCATTTTGATTTTTCATTTGTAATGCCATCTGAAAACCATCCTTTTAAATCTAGATCACCTTCCTTAATGCGACACAGCTACGTTTGATTATGTGACTATAACTTGTCTTCAACCTCATCAGAGATCTGAGATGAAATTAAATCTTATCTGAATCTATAAGAAGCATAAAAGCATACCTTCTGAAACTTAAACAAATTGTAGAGACAGCTGACTACCTGGGCAGTCCCTATTCCTCAAAATGTCAGAGCTTCTGTCTTCAGCCTTCTGGTCCAGAAGCGTCTGACAGACCTTAAGTGAAGTGGAAATTATGAAGAACCACCTTACCTTGTCATGTAGAACTAAGCTGTCGACTATCCTGCATCGTGTGTTCGTTCCTGGACAGTATTTCTTTTTTGTCTGCAGATAAATAAAGGCAATTCTTGCCCAGTGGCTACCTTGTCACACGACTGGAGCAATTCCACACGGAGGTTATGGTGCTCCATACCTTCTTTGGACCACGAAAGGGTACTGTCAGGAGCAGATATGTCTCCTAGTCAAAAGATCTATTAATAATGAAATCATTTTAAATGCCATATTTTGTGGATTTTGGGATGTTTGTAAAGACTATCTTACATATGTATAGTATATCTGAACTGTTGAACTTTGACTACCCTTAGCTATTTCTATTTGAACAATATTGAATATACTTTATTATAATTAAATCATAATCTAATATAACCATGAATTTACTATCTGTCCCTTAACTTGCCTACTTAATCATCCTAAACAGATTGCAATATCGGCTATAGAAGGACTGGGTCTAAGCCTTGTATTCTTAAATGATGCATAGACAAAATGCCCAACTAAGAGTAACAAAATTAATTTTAAATTTTGTATCAATACACAATATACAAATATTGCCAAATTATAACTTTGATTTTGCATCAAATATGAAGATTTCTAAGTATAGAGACTGGATAACAGATGATATCCAGAAGGTTCAGGGCTTGACTAAAGTTCTGTCTGGATTCATCTGAAAGCCTGATGGACCTACATCATTGGGAATCACTAGGTAGTCTGAAGCTGTTCTGGGAGCAAGACTCTGGAAACAGCTTCAGGAGTCAGAGAGATGAAAGAGCAGATCATTTCAGCATCCCTGAGGATGGATCTTGTCAGAACTGCGCATTCTGCAACATATGAATCCTAAAACCAGTGCTATTAATATATTCATATGGATCATGAAAGGTGCACATATCAGTTAAGGATAAATTGTTGCTCATTGTTTAAGCAGGCAAAGGCAACTATACTTTTTGTTAGTTAATTTGACCAATAACCAATTGCAACAAGTCTTTTTTCTCTAAAATTTCTTCTCTGGTGAAAGGAAGAAAAATGGCCAGAGTTGATTTTATTAACAAAGACTAAAAGAAAAACAAAATGCATTAAAATTATCAGAAGAATATAAGCAAAATGATCACACTTTTATTTAATAAAGGATATCACTTGTTGTTCACTGGCTAGATTCCAGAGAGCTATTGTACAGGTGAGCATAGCTGCTGAGAATTATTCTTTTTTATTTTCTATATTCTTTGTTTATATTCCAAATGATTTTTCCTTTCCCAATTTCCCCCCTCTCCATAAGTCCAATAAGCCCTCTTCCCTCCGCCCATTCTCCAGTCAACCCTCACCCACTTCTCTGTCTTGGTACTCTCCTACAATGCTATATCAAGCCTTTCCAGGACCAGGCTCCTCTCCTTCCTTCTTCTTGGGAATGATTTGATATGTGAATTGTGTCTTGGGTTTTCACAAGTTCTGGGCTAATATCCACTTATCAGTGACTGTATTTCATGTGTGTTCTTATGTGATTGGGTTACCTCACTTAGGATGATATTTTCCAGATCCAACCATTTGCCTAAGAATTTCATGAATTCATTGTTTTTAATTGCTGAGTAGTATTGCATTGTGTAAATATACCACATTTTCTGTATCCATTGCTCCACTGAGGGACATCTTTCCAGCTTCTGGCTATTATAAATAAGACCGCTATGGACATAGTGAAGCATGTGTCCTTATTACATGCTGGGGAATACTCTGGGTATATGCCCAGGAGTGGTATAGCAGGGTCCTCGGACGTGACATGCCCAGTTTTCTGACGAACCGCCAGACTGATTTCCAGAGTGGTTGTACCAGCTTGCAACCCCACCAGCAGTGGAGGAGTGTTCCTCTTTCTCCACATCCTTGCCAACACCTGCTGACTCCTGAGTTTTTAATCTTAGTCATTCTGACTGGTGTGAGGTGGAATCTCAGGGTTGTTTTGATTTGAATTTCCCTAATGACTAATGATGCTGAACATTTCTTAAGGTGCTTCTCAGCCATTGGAAGTTCTTCAGGTGAAAATTCTTTGTTTAGCTCTGTACCTCATTTTTAATAGGGTTATTTGGCTCTCTGGAGTCTAGCTTCTTCAGTTCTTTGTATATATTGGATATTAGTCCCCTATCTGATGTAGGGTTGGTGAAGATCTTTGCCCAATTTGTTGCTTGTCATTTTGCCCAATTGACAGTGTCCTTTGTCTTACAGAAACTTTGTAATTTTATGAAGTCCCATTTGTCAAATCTTGATCTTAGAGCATAAGCTATTGCTGTTCTGTTTAGGAACTTTTCCCCTGTGCCCATGTCCTCGAGGGTCTTCCCCAGTTTCTTTTCTATTAGTTTCAGAGTGTCTGGTTTTATGTGGAGGTCCTTGATCCACTTGGAGTTGAGCTTAGTACAAGGAGATAAGAATGGATCAATTCGCATTCTTCTGCATTCTGACCTCCAGTTGAGCCAGCACCATTTGTTAAAAAGGCTGTCTTTTTTCCACTGGATGGTTTCAGCTCCTTTGTCAAAGATCAAGTGACCATAGGTGTGTGGGTTCATTTCTGGGCCTTCAATCCTATTCCATTGATCTACCTGCCTTTCACTGTACCAATACCATGCAGTTTTTGACACTATGCTCTCTAGTACTGCTTGAGGTCCAGAATACTGATTCCCCCAGAAGTTCTTTTACTGTTGAGAATAGTTTTAGCTATCTTGAGTTTTTTGTTATTCCAGGTGAATTTGAGAATTGCTCTTTCTAACTCTATGAAGAACTGACTTGGGAATTTGAGGGAGATTACATTGAATCTGTAGATTGCTTTTGCCAAGATGGCCATTTTAACTATGTTAATCCTGCCAATCCATGAGCACAGAAGATTTTTCCATTTTCTTAGGTCTTCTTTGATTTCCTTCTTCAGAGACCTGAAGTTCTTGTCATAAAGATCTTTCACTTGTTTGATTTGTCACCCCAAGATACTTTATATTGTTTGTGGCTATTGTGAAGGGTCTCATTTCCACAATTTCTTTCTCAGCCTGTTTATCCTTTGAATATAGGAAGACTACTGATTTGCTTAAGTTGATTTTATAACCAGCCACTTTGCTGAAGTTGTTTATCAGCTGTAGGAGTTCTCTGGTGGAGTTTTTTGGGTCACTTAAGTATGCTATCAGATCTGCAAATAGTGATAGTTTGACTTCTTCCTTTTCAGTTTTTATCCCTTTGACTTCATAATGTTGTCTAATTGCTCTAGCTAGAATTTCAAGTGCTATATTGAAAAGATATGGAGAGATGGGGCAGTTTTAGTGGGATTGCTCCAAGTTCCTCTTCATTTAGTTTGATGTTGGCTACTGGTTTGCTGTATATTGCTTTCACTATGTTTAGGTATGGGCCTTGAATTCCTGTTCTTTCCAAGACGTTAGCATGAAAGGATGCTGAATTTTGTCAAGTGCTTTTTCAGCATCCAATGAAATGACCATGTGGTTATTTTTCTTTGAGTTTGTTTATGTAGTAGATTGCATTGATGGATTTCCATATATTACCCCTAAAGAAATAGACGACATAGAAAGTCTTCCAACCAAAAACACACAGGACAAGATGGTTTAAGTGCAGAATTCTATCATACCATCAAAGAAGATCTAACACCAATACTCTTCAAACTATTCCACAAAACAGAAACAGAAGGAACACTATCCAACTCGTTCTATGAAGCCCCAATTACGTTGATACCAAAACCACACAAAGATCCAACAAAGAAGAACTACAGGCCAATTTCCCTTATGAATATCAATGCAAAAATACTCAATAAAATTCTTGCCAACTGAATCCAAGAACACATCAAACGATCATTCACCATGATCAAGTAGCCTTCATCCCAGGAATGCAGGGATGGTGCAATAAGTCTTCATTCATGTCATGTGAAGGATGGCACAATGAGTCTTAAAGGATTCCAAAACCAACAAGATATATTATGCAATTTTAGCTGAAGTTTTGGATAGAGATATTTTTATGTCTAAACCAGTTACAGGGCTGCTCCCATATGGAGGAATCAACAATTCATATTACCTGTCCTGTTTCATCTTCTCAAATTTTTCTTTTCTATCTGTAACCAATATCTTCAGAGGGTCTTCCAGTAATATATTTGATTCATATCACTTTGGAAGGGATCCAAAACCTTTTCTTCTTTCCTATTAACACAAATGCAGAGCCTGTCTCCCAAAATAGCATGTCCTTGGTTCAGTAACCAAAAATCACCAAAAGTATAGATTAATTCAATTTAGTAGTCTCCTTTTCCTTTAGACCTACTCTATTATGACCTCTCGCACTGAGGATTTTCAATACCATAACCATCAAACTTATAACCACCTGCATTTTGATAATTATAACAATTTCAATCAATTAAAGCAGTCTAAACAATTATTATTATACAATGAGACAGAGCTCCTAAACCATCTCCTGCCTTGGTTCTTATATGAGATCAAAGGCCTGAGTTTACACTATGTTGAGATAGAGTCTTCACCCTATCTCCTATACTTTTTCCTATGTAATTTCAATTAAATTCCCTTCTGCTTTCTGTGTAAGCCTATTCCCAGGCTACCAATATGTCATATGCCAGGCTATGCAATCCTACAATTCCCATGGAGCCCATGTTCAAAGAACCCAGTTACTTATTATGGCATAGACTTTTTTAATTTTCCTTTAAAACAATTACCATTATTTCTCCTCTTCTATATTTTATTTAGACTTGCTCTTAGTCGCCGGCCTTTTCCTCAGCTAGAGCTGCCTGCCTTCTCCCAGTAGGACCCAATAGCATTCTCAGCTTAAGCTCTTGCAGAACCCGAGAGAGCTTTTTGCAGAATCTTTAGCCCTCTGCTCTTGTCCCTGGGTCAGCCTGGGTGTGTATCAGCCTTAACACATGAATCCCAGAATTATGTGCACCCTGTGTTTTTTCCTTTGAGTTGTTTATGTAGTGGATCAAGTAGGCCTTATCTCAGGGATGCAGGGATGGTTCAATAGACAGAAATCCATCAATGTAATCCACTACATAAACAAAGTCAAAGAAAAAAAAACCAGGATCATTTCATTAGATGCTAAAAAAGCATTGACAACGTTCAGCATCCTTTCATGTTAAAAGTCTTGGAAATATCAGTAATTCAAGGCCCATACCTAAACACACACACACACACACACACACACACACACACAGAACCATATTTTTAATATGCTTTAAACAGCTCAGTGGTTGAGTCACTTCCAAACCTCCACATGGCTAACACTCCCCTCCAATATTCCTCTAATATTCGATCTTGGCTGCCCCAGACCCATACCTACAGCCCTCTCAGATTGAGTTCCCCAGTACCTATATGATGGCTGTGTTCTCTGTCCACACACCTCAGGAGTAGCTTCTACCTCTTTCCTGGCATGGCAGCTATATCTCTTCTTTTTCCTTCCTCACTCCCTTGCCCAGGAACTCTAAAGTCCCACCTCTGTCTCCATGCCCAGACATTAGTCACTGGCAACGTTATTTACCAGTCAAAACCAACTGAGGACAGGGTCCCTCGGGGTCTTACATGCAGACATGCAGATTCTCATGTAATTTAGGAGACGAAATTAACATAATATGTACAGCATTAGACCAAATCCACAACAGCTTCCCATATCCATAAACAATCAAGACAATCCCAGAAAGATATGCTCACAGGACAACCTGGTCTAGAGAGTTCTCATTGAGAATCCTAGGAGATGCTAGGTAGTATTAATTATATCTAACCATCACTTAGTCTCCTACCAATTATTATTAACAGTCCCTGCCCATAGCATGAGGGAATTCCCATCTGGGAGAAATGCTCCCCAAGCTCTATCCATACAGATGTCTCATTATTCATATTAATCACTTTTAACATATAGAAATCAAAACTATAAAAATACTCAGACCCCTTTAGAAATGCTTAGTTCATCTTACATAGAAAATCATGAGAATCTTGCTTTATGTCAAAGACCACAATTTAACCAGAAGAAGGTGCAGAAGGTCAACTATAATGACTAGTTCAACCTCTTATAGGCACATTTTCCTCACTTCTTTACTTCATTTCTTTCCCAAGTCCTATGCCTTAGTCTTGCCATCAATCCCCTCAGACCTTATTTAATATGTTAATAGCCCTCAGGACTCAAGCAGCAGTCTGGTGTGTGGTATATGGTAACTACATGATCCATTGAGATTTATTTCCACAGTTATCTTTCTGAAGAGTTGTACACATTTCACCAGGCCCATGAATATAAAAACAAAACATATAAAAAACTATATGAAACCCTATGGGCCAACTTCTCAGTCACAGTTTCTCAGCTTCCCAAAGCCCACCTTCATCAGCTCCCAAACTTTGTATGAGGCCCTCAGGTACCATAACTTAGAAAGAAAATGTGGTTTCTATTAAGAAGAAATGTTGTCTCATGTTTGAAACAGTGTTTTCCCTTTTTCCTTCCTCCAGCTTCATATTAAAGATGTGCTTCTGTGGGGAGAGAAGGGACCCTATGCATGTGAAGAGAAGAGATATGAATGATGTCATTGCTACCAGTGCATGAGCTCACACTTCATTTGTACTGCCTAGTGGCTAAGAGAGAGGCAACAATGGAGACTCAAGACCACTAGTGCCATACTGGAAAAAATTACATGCAAATTTCAAGCTGGAAATGTGTCTCCTCTGTCCTTTACCATGACGATGGAAAACAAACTGCCAGGACCCTCATTTAAATCTTATCAGTAACCTAGAAATTTAAGAATAACATAGGAAAAGGAAAATGCTTTGAATGACAGGAAGCTGTCTCATGATGCTAAGAGTTGTTTATCTGAAGTTCATATTACCAAGGTATCCATCACAGCTTCAAAGGAGTCAGTCTCCTCCATCAGCACCTACCTTGAGCCATTTTATACATTGTATTGGAATCTGATTTGTGGTCAAGTAACCTGTAATATAGACAGTGAGAAGAGAAAATGGGGAGTTGGCCAGGCACACTGATGTTTTCAGTAACCAACTAAAGTTCTGTGTCATTGAGGAAACCTTTCTTATCCATTAAGTCAGACTCCAACAGCATCAAAACCAATTCAATATCATTAGCATTTAATGGTCCTCAAAGTACTTGGCATCTAGGTACTTTACCCTTAACTATTTTTGGAAACCTTTTACAGGGCAGAGACCAAATTTATATTTTTAGCACATCTTAATGGACAAAGTTTGTCTATTGACAACAATGCATGCTTTCCTTGACTCAATTTAGTAAATCATGGTTGACCAGAAATGATAAAAGCATCTACTTTATACCCACAGTGAAATTCCATTGATATATTAAATAAGAAACTGAATGGGACTATGCATATTAGAATACCTCAAGAGACTTTGACCAGAAGAAACTACATTTCTGTAGAAATTAAAAAGTCCCTTTGGGCTTTTATATTTTTGTGTTCACTTTAAACATTTCAGAATTTAATATTGTTCAAAGTTATCACATTATTTCAATTATGATTCCTTTGAATCCACCCCAATTTTTGAGTCATACACTGGATGAAATGTTTTTGGATGTTTTGGCACAAAACCAAGAATGCTGAGACTGTATGACAACAGGTCTCAGAATCCCAGCTAAGGAGTTGGAAATCACTAGCCTTTTCTTCCCGCAAGCTTCAGAAACTGGAAATTAAAAGCATTCATAAGATTTGGCCTCCAGAAGACCATGGGTGGTAGCATAGAAGTGGGCACAAAAGCAGGAGGAGCTCAAGCTGCTCCCACCTGTAACGACACCACTTTCTCTCCCAGCATCACACTCAAGAACGAGCCAGTTAAGAAGTACAAGGGTTAATCCTCTAAAATATTCAGATCAGCTAGTATCAGAAAATGCCTAAAGCCAAATTTTCAGAAGCATAATGCATCTGTGTGTGATGGCCAATCTCAGTTTTCAATTTGACTTCATCTGGAATTAACTAAAACCCAAAAATGGAACATACAATTATGAGGGATATTTGTTTAATTTGAAGTGGGAAGATTAGATATTTGAGGTAGGAAGATATGTTTAATCCAGACCTTTAGAGCTGAGAAAAGCCACCTCTAACCTGGGCCACATCTTCTGCATATAAACATATGCACATACTCATACACACACAACACATACACACACACAAACACATGCACAAGTATGTATGTATGTATGTGTATGTATGTATGTATGTATGTATGTATGTATGTATGTATATCAGCCTACCCTTGCCTTACTAGCAAGTCCATTCCTTCACTGGCATTAGAACCAACTTCTTCAGGATTCCTGCATATACTAAAGAACAGCTGCGATATCTAGTCTCATAGACTGAGCAACTACTGATTCTTGTACACAGCCAGCCATTGTTGGATTAGCTGGGCCACAGTCTTTAAGTTATTATAGTAAATCTTCTTCATATATATGTATGTTTATGTATATATAATATATATAGAGGGAGAGAGAGAGAGAGAGAGAGAGAGAGAGAGAGAGAGAGAGATCCACTCTATTAATTCTGTCACTAGTCTAGAGAACTCTGACTAATCCACCATGTGGTAAGGATCTTGTAACAAAATATCACAAACTAGGTGTCTTAAGCCATGAAATGTCAGATTTCACAGAGTTGGTAGCCATGGTAGGATAGGGTTCTATCCTTTGCACCTATCTTTGTCACAGGTGCATAATGAGAAGTATGGATGTTAAATTGAGATTGCACAGAAAAGTACTTCCACATAAACCTCACACAAATAAGTAGAGGCCTCCCTAACAAATCCCTAGCCATTTTTTTTTTAGTTAAAGGTGAACACACCATTTGTAATAGCAATGCTTTTCTGCTGCAGGTAATGAAGACCCACCTTTGTTCTTGCTACCTGTGAGTTTTGGCTTTGAATTCACAACTTTGAACTTAGGTGTTCACTTAGAGTGTTGCTGGGATATTGAAGGTCAAAATTAAAGTAAGCCTTCCTGACTTTGGGTTGTATCTTCATTGGGCCAACTGCCCCATGGAGCATCACCAGACTATTTAGATTGTGCGCTTCCTGGTAGATGATAGAAAGAAGAAAGAGAAGCCAAGACCCCGTTGTGATTAACTGAGAAAACATTTGAGCAAATTACAGACTAGGAATATGTCTCCTATATCCTCCATCAAGAAAAGAAAGAAAAATTGCCAAGATCCTTATTAAATTTTATTTATATCTTAGAAGTTTGATGATAATATAGCAAAATGGAAACAACCATGACTAATAGGAAAACTGTTATTGTAATGACTTCTTAGAGGCATATACTTGAATCTCAGGCGAACAGGAAGGAAAAACGGTGTCCATGATTCAAGCACAGTACCACAATCAATGAATGCACAGCTCCATCAGCTTCTAAGCACAAATCAATGCCAGGCACCTCTGCTTTGTGATGGAGCCAGGTACATAAGTGTCACTGGGAACAAACCCATGGCTTTTCTGCCACAGCCTCGTGAAGTGTCTGTCATTCAAATGGGACGGAGGAGGGCCATAGCATTATAGGACCATAGTGTGCTTATCTTTCTATTTGTACACCCCCTCCTTTTCTTACTTCCTTCTTCTGCTTTTGCCTAGGCTCTGTCATTTTTCTTGACATCTGTTTGAGTGAGCACTGTTTCTACTGTCTTAGAATACATATACCAAAATACCAGAACAAAATATATACCTAAAATCTTTCCTAGAGATGTTAAACTTAACACACGTAACAGCTCAAACTCATGGAATAGCAAACAGGAAAAGTATGAGAACCTAAGCCAAAATCCAGGTTCTGAGGACAGATTCCATTTGCTTTTGTGTCAGCTTAGAGACTTCAAAGGAATGCAGGGCACTGGTGAGACAGGCCCAGAGTGAAATCTAGAACAGATGCCAGCACGACCCTACTGTAAAGCCAAATCCAGCCGAAGGTCAATCAGCACATTTGTCTCCTGGTCACCTGCTCGAGGAAGGTTAGTGCATCACCAAAGACAAATGATTCTGCTGTGCTGACTCGGCTCTGCTGCGGTCTCCATTTAGAGGCGATAATTAGGCCGGCTCTTCTTTTAATGTCAAAATTGGAAAACATGACTTCATGTGGATCTTTAAATGTTAATGACCAATAAAACCAGCTGTAGCACCACATTTGGTTCAGCTTATTAATGTGCTATGTTAGATGAGCTGAAGTGAAAAGGGATTCCATTACCCAGCTTGAGAAACCCTTCCCCGAATAAAATGTTTGTATCCATGGAGAAGCACATTCTCAATTTATGGAGCCATTTTAGGTCTTAGTGGTGTTACTATGGTTACTTGTTATTGTTGTTGTTGTTGTTGTTTAGTTGGGAGATTTGATTTGGGTGTGGGGTTTTTTTCTTAGTTGATTAGGTCTGTGTGCGTGTGTGTGTGTGTGTGTGTGTGTGTGTGTGTGTATGTTTGTGTGTGTGTACATATTGTAAGTGTGATATTTTGACAAAAACATGAGTAAGGATTTTGGGGCCCCAGATACCTCATCTACAATTCCCATAGTCCTGGCATCCTGGGATCCAGACAATGACCTATACTTCTTGCTAAAAGGGCTACAGTTTTAACGGAGTTTGAAAGCATATGACTGAAGTATCCAGACTCAGTAATTTTCCTGAGGGAGAAAAATGACAGGTGTGAGGTCATCCAGACCTACATAGTTTGGAAATAGCCTAGGATACATAGCAAGACCCTATCTCAAAAACTGACACGTATTTTCAATCAGTCATATTAATTTATGTGATCACAGAAAAACAATTGATGTTCACTAAAAATTATACGGGGACTAAATATTTAGAGAGCCAATTCAGATTTGACCAAGCATGAAATGGTTAAGTCCTACTCTCTTAGACACAGAATGTGCAAACCAATTTAGTAAAAGAGAATTGTCCTAATATTTTTATAACTGAGCAAATATCCAAAGACCTATTGTGATAGTTGATATTATTAACTTTACAAAATCTAGGGTCACCTGGGAGATGAATCTCTTGGCAGCATGAGTGTGAGATGACCATTTTAATTATATTAATAAATGTGGGGATACCTGTTTCAATTGTGGGCATGATTGTTGCTTGGGCTGGAGATCCTGACTGTATGAACAGAGAAAGAGTTCTGAGCCAAACTTTACCTTCATCTATTACTTGTTAATTGCAGATGTGATGTGATCTTGAACTGCTTCTAGATCCTTCTGCCTTAGCCTTTCTGCCATGATGAACTGTACCTTGAACTGCAAGCTAACATAAATCCTTTCTCTATTAAGCTGCTTTTGTCATGGTATTTTATTACAGCAACAGAAAAGGGAACTAAGGGGTCTATTAAGTGTTTAGCAATGCTCTACATGCTGACCGTAGGAGTAGAATAAGACATGGCCTTCTGCCTCAAGGAGCTTATTTCTAGTCCCATGCAAAGTCACAGACAAGATAGGCCTTAGACAAACACATAACTACCAGACAGAAGTTAGGTGGTAATAGGGATAGGCACATAGTCACACACACACACACACACTCATATCCATACAAATGCATATGCAATTGCATGCACACATGGACACATACATACATGCACACCGACACATACATACACAAATGCACATATATACACCACATGTGCATATATGCATGCACACACATACGTGCACACATTCACACATGTACACAAATGTGGGTAAGAAATGAGAGAGTGAGGAGCTACTACTTTAAGTACACAAGTTGAAAAGGAGAAGCCAGATAAAATTTAGAGTGATGTACATACTCATATAAGGAAGAGGGGGAGGAGTCAATGGAGGAAGACTATAACAAATGAGGGCCATGATGATATGGAATGGCCGCTGTGAGCTACCAAAGACTTCAGGAGAGTAAAGAGCATCTTAGAAATGATGTGCACTGCAAGTAGGTGAAGGGAGACAAGAATAAAAGCAGAAGAATAATTGAGAACATCTCTAAGCAAGAGACAACAGAGTTGCTTGAGTCTGAAGGTTTATGTTCTAGTCTATCCCCAGTTCATATGCTGAACCTCTAATTACCAAAGTGACAGCACTGTGAAGTTGCACCAGTGAGAAATGATTGATTGGTTAGACTGAAGCCATTGTAAGTGGAATTACCACAGGCATATACAAGACTGGGGAAAAAATTAACAAATGAGGCCATATGAAATTAAAAGCTTTATTCTCAAAGGAAACAATCATCAGATTAGGAACAGCCTACTGCGTGGCAGAAATGCCTTACCAAGTATTCACCAATAGGAGATTGATATTTAGAATCTAGAAAGATCTCCAAAATTATATACTGAAAAGAAAAATCATCAAAATAAAAAATAGGCTAATAAATTGAGTAGACTGTTGTCAAATGAAGAAATGCAAATTTTCAACATCCCAATCCATTAGGAAAACACATACTAAAACTTTATTGAGATCCCATCTCACCATAGGCCAAGTGGCTATTATCAAGAAAACAACAAATATTGGCTTGTATATGGGTAAAGAACAAACTTTATACATCACAGGTGGAAATGTAAAGTGAAGTGTACAGCCAAGGGAGGGGGGGAACCAGGAAAGGGGAAAGCATTTGGAATGTAAACAAAGAATATAGAAAATAAATTTTAAAAAAGAAAATCAGGATTGATATCCTGCAAAACTAAAATAAAACTACCATATGTCATAGATACATCTCTCCTAAATATATGCCTGGATTCTACCTCAGTAACCATAGAGATGCTTCGATCCCCATCCTTACTGCTCTACTATTCACAATAAATGAGACATAAAACCAGCTTAGAAGACCACAAACAGATGAATAGGTAATGAAAATACAGTAGCTATACACAATGAGATTTTAGTTGTACAGATAAAATAAAAATTTAACATCTGCAAGAAAATAGAATAACTATAAACCATTACATTAAGCAAAATAAATCACATTCAATGATAACATTTTATCTTGTGTGCAAAATCTAGATTTAAATATATATGGAATGTGTATGATATGTGTGTGTGTGTGTGTAGTGTACATATGTATATATACTATACCTATGTAGGATCAGAAAGAAGAAGGGATTTTGATAAAAAAAAAAAAAAACAAGTCAGAAAGGAGTCTAAGAAACAATAGAGAATAAAAAATTTGTGACACAAAGGACACTATTTTAGGGATAAAGGAACCAGCAAGAGAGGTAGGAGATAAGAACGGCATGGAGGTGAATGAGAACAAAATATGGTTATATACATATACACATCCATGTACATGTGTGTATACACTCAGATGAATGCATATGTGCACACACACAGCTTAGATAATTATACATATATACATGTCTATGTGTATATGTGCGTACACACACTCACATAAATGCATATGAGCACATATACGGCTTAGCTTTTGTCAGCTTGATAGGCATATCCAGAAAGAGGCAATCTTGACAAAATGCCTCTCAAGATCATAAGAGATACTTGTAGGCAATATCTGTAAGGCATTGTTTTGATTGACGATTGAAGTGGGAGGGCTCAGCTCACTGTGGGCGGTACTGTCCCTGGATGCCTGGTCCTGAGGTATAAAAGAAAGTGAGCTGATTAAGCCAAGAAGCACTGTTCTATGACCTCTCCTTAGGTCCTGCATGCAGGTTCCTGTCCTGACTTCCCTCAGTGACAGATTGTGACCTGAGAGCTGTAACCCTGTTTTCCCCATGTTGCTTTTGGCCATGGTCCCTATCGCAGCAGTAGAAACACTGGCTACGACAATATGAATGAAAATGTAGCCATACACATATGCTAACTAAAAGCATTAATTCAAAAGACACCTTACAGAACTCAGTTGCCCCATCTCTCTCCTGAGATAACAGCAAAACATCTGTCATCTATGAAGAAATAGGCGTGAGCAGACCTCAATTCTGCTAGCAGCTTAACCTTGAACTTCTAATCTCAAATTGTGAGGATCAGATCATCAAAACTGCCTGGGAGCCTGTTAGAAATGGGGTCCCACTCCAACCCCTACTTCCTACCTGGCTGATTTTCAGGAGTGGTGGTGGTGGTGGTGGTGGTGCTGAAAGTGTTAATGTTGAGAAGGATGACATCATTATCCCCATAGGTTGAATAATTTTCTTGCAGTAACATTTTTGCTACTCAGAAACCACATAAACCAACGTTCTTTCCATGCGTCTATGTTCCTCAGGTAGAATGGTCTGAAGGGCTTATTCCTTGTCAGGGAAGCAGAACTCACACCATGCAGCACCTCATTTGGGAGCATCATAGTTCATTTAGAATTACAACTTAGGAATTAAATACGGTTTTGAGAGAAGACAAATTCATCTAGACTGTGAAAATGGATTAAATTTAGATGAGGAAAAGAATAGTGAAAGGATTGCAGGGCAAGAGGATGCTCTTGCTCTCTGCCTCTATGTCTCTGTCTCTGTCTTGTTTCTGTGCATGTGTGTGCATGTATGTATGTATGTGAGCATGTGTGTGCGTGTTAATGCATGTGTGTATGCATGTGCATGTGTCTGTGTGTTTTTGTGTGTCTGTATGCATGTGTATGCATGTGTGCAAATGGGTGTTAGTGCATATGTGTGTTGGTGTGCATGTGTGTTCATGTGCTCGTGTGAGTGCCTGTGTATGTGTATAGGCATGTATGAATATGTGCTTGGGTATGGGCATCTATGTATGCATCTAAGTGTGTTTGTATATGCGTCATTGTGCATGTGTATGAGTAGGTATGTGTCTGTGTGTCCATGAGCATGTGCATATGTGTTTATGCCTGTGTTTGTGTTAATATGTGCATTTGTGGGTGCATGTATATGAGTATGTATGCATGTGCGTATATGTGTATGTGCATGTCTGTATGTGCATATCTCTTTGTTTTCAGGTGTGCATGTGTGTGTGTCTGCATATGCATATAGGTATGTGTGCATGTGCATGGGTGAGTGTACTTGTGTGTGCACATGTGTGTACATGTGCATACATATGCAGGTGTGTGTGCTTGTGCTTTTGAGTGTATGTATGTTCATGTGTGTGCATGTGTGTTTTATGTGTACATGTGTGTGCATGTTTATGAGTGTGTGCATGTACATGTCTGTGTATGCATGTGAGCATGTGTGTGTTCACAGGTACACATGTGAGTGTGTATATATATATATGTGCATGTGTGCTTGTGTGCATTTGTGTTTCTGTTCCTGTGTGTGCATGTTTGTGCATGTATCTGTAGGCATGTGTGTGTGCATGTGAAGATGCAGTGTATGTGTGTCCATTCATGTGTGCGTCCATGAGTTTCTGTGTATGCTCATCTATGTGTGCATGTATATTTGTATGTGTGTGTGTGTTTGTGTGCACATGTATGTTTGCATGCGTGTTCATGTGTATGTACATGTCCGTGTGTGTGCTTGTGACTGTCCATGTATCTGTATCTGTACCTATCTGTGCACATGCATGTATACATATATGTGTGACTGTGTATGCGTGTATGTGCATGTCTAAGTGTGTGTACACTTATCTGCAAGTGTGAGTGGGTGCATGTATACATGTGTGCATGCATTTGTGGGTGTGCATGTGTGGGTGTGCATTTGTATGTTTGTGTGTGTGCCTGTGCATGGTGTATGTGTGTGAATGTGTATGTGCATATGTATGCTGTGTGTGCATTTGTGTTAGTATGTCTATGTGTATGTGTGTGTGTGTATGTGTGTGTGCATGCGTACATGTGTGTACTAGGGAGAGGAGAACCATATGGAACACAGGCCACTCTCCCTCTGACCCTGATCTCTGCCCACAGACAGATTGATCCTGAACTAATCAAGGAGAAAGACTCATTAGGGGGGGAAATAATGGGCTTAAAAAATGAATCTCCCTTTCATACAAATACTGTTTCTGGACCAGGAAGCTGTGTCCAGCTGAGGGTAATTCTCTCCAAGGCCAAGGTAGACACAATGAGTGGAAAGGCGTGGCGGGTCTGTGGGAAGACAAAGCCGCCCGGAGCAGACCGGATACTCAGTGCCCTCTGTATCTCAGGCAGCAGTCCCTGCACTTGGGTCCTGGGTAACATCTGGGCTCTGTGCAGGCCTGATTTAATAATGTGTTGGGAGCTGGCATTTGGTTCATTCCCCCAGCAGCAGTAAATAGTGTTGGGAAGATGTGTACCAGACCTAATTTGTCCCCTTCTTTAACAGAGAGAGGCACATTAATATTTAATAGAAGAAAAATAATTCATGTGGATTTGAAAGCAAAACTCATGAAAAGGCACATTAAAAAAGCTGGGGGGGGGGGCAGGTTTGTTTCAGAAGGCTCCGTTTTCCTCCTAAATGAACTAGAGCCCACGATTTATTCACGTGGAGACAACCTATGCAAATGTGGCCCACCTGTCACCTCCTGTGTTTGGTTCCATGGCTGTAAACATCTCTGGAGTTTCCACCCAGGCCACGTGTTTATTCCCCCTCACTCTGTTGCTGAAAAGCTGCGGCTGGGCTCAGCATGCTAGGCAGAGACTCAATAGGAGTTGTGTCTTTCTGTCTCCAAACTTCTCCAGGTGGCTTCAGATGCGGGGTTGGGCCCCGTGTCTGTAAACTAGAAACAGGAATAAGAAAGTCAGGTGCTTGGTGGTTGGTCCTCTTAGAATTATGTTCCTTGGGGACACTAGTCTAGGTGTTAAATGGCAGTACTCTGCCTAGCTAGGTCCTAGAAAGAGTGAAACGTGTTTCCAGTGGCTCTTCATTTCCCAGCTGTCCCTTCTGCAGCTACGTAGTGGCTTCAGCCACCCAACTGAACTTTCAGCCCAAACTCGGCATCACTACAAAGACAATCTATGCCCAGGCTGTTGCCACTCTTTCTAAGGCCATTAAGACTTACTAGTTGTTCATACTGTGACTGCAAGAGACTTATCGCAGCTTCTGGGCGGCGGGGGTGGGGGTGGGGTGGGGTCACAGCACTTTATTGAGGGGCGGAGCTCCGACATCTGCACAGCTACAACTGAATTTCACGGAATCTCACGGAAAGCCTGCTTCTCCAGCTTCACTTTGTACTTGTGCTTGACCTTGGCTCGTTCCCGGGGCTCAGTCCTGTTTCTCTTCTGGAAGCTCTTGAACCTGTCTCAGAGAATGTTACCTTCTGACTTCAGGGTCCTGAGGGAACCAGGCAGCGCTGCACATCCATGTCAGGGGCCTGGTACTTGAGCCGTCCCAGCCTCTGGGGCTTGCCAGCCTCTATAATTGCTTTATTCACCGCTGCTCCCATCGGTGTGCCAGTTCTGCCAGCCTCGGGGCCACCTGGGCCTCGATCCCACGCAGCCCGAAGAGTTCTTGGTGCTGAAGCTTGCGAGCTGCCTTCTCCTGCCTCAGCTGCTGCTCTGTCTTCTCCACCCTCTTCTCAGGTCCAGCAGCACCAGTGAGCGAGGTCTCAGTGGCCCCGTCATCAGCCTCTGGCTGCTCTTCAGCACAGCCTGGTTCATGCTCATCCGCACCCTCAGACTCCTCCAGTAGATCTCACACATCTGAAACGCCGACTCCTGAGTGGCAGCTTGCTCTGAGGTGGGCAGGGACAGCTGTCGCTCTGGCTTTTCTGCCTCTTTCCCTCACTGCAGCTCCACCTCATGGCCCTCTTGAAGCAGGGCCTGGTGATGTTCAAAGGTTGGGTCAAAGGAGGCTCCCGCAGGAATCACCTCAGTGCAGGCACCTGACAAGGCTTGATGTGGAGGCGTGGTGGCCGCCTCACGCCTTCCTTCTTGGTATGCTCCAGAAGAAAATGCATCCTGACCAATCAAAGGTGTGTCCAGAGGGTCGTCTGGATTCTAGAGGTCATAGAAGGACCACTTAATGATGTCCTGGCCTAGGTTTGGCCTTTGGTGCAGGAGGGCTAAGAAGCCGGGCCTGTGTCTTGTGCACATCCCTGGGCAGCTCGCCCTGTTTCGCCAGTTTTTCCCATAACTCATCCTTTCCTGAGCTTCGTGGCAACAGGGACCTGATGCGCAAGGATGTCTTGGGAGTGGGGTTCTTAGAATGATTCTCAAGGGCAAGGTCAACCCGTAGGGGTTTCTGGAGAAGCTGTGACTTCTGGACCCAGTTCCTCTTCTTGCTTGGTCCTTTTCTCTTGAATCCACGAAGAACTTTTCGTTGGCCTCTGCCAACAAGCTGTTCTTGTAGCCGTTCGTCTTCCAGGAACTGGTCTAACTCTAAGCCCAGCGGCATCTCAGCCAAGTCTCCAGCCGCGTCTTGTTTCTGGGGCCTCGCCGCTGCAGCATCGGAGCGGGATCCACTGAGGTGGGTCACAGCCCTAGAAAGCCAGAGTCTGCCTGGCTTTTTGAGCCGCACTTGTTACTGCCCCTGTTACTACCCGCAGCCTTCTTCTTAAATCTTGTCTCAGCTTCTTAAGATCTTGCTTGGGAGTACAACTACCTTTGACTAAAGATCCGTTCTCCTGCCTTTCCCAGTTCAGGGAAGGTTGTCCTCTTCCACTGAGCACTGCAGCTTCAGGAGGGACACACATGGATCAGTGAGGGAGGATGCGGACACCTGTGTATCTAGCCAGACCACTCAGACCAACCCTGGCAAATGGTGGGGTGACAGATGTCACACGGAGTCAGATCGTCCTTACATCCTTGTCTTTGCCTCTTAAATGTACACTTGCCCATTCATCTATTCTGTGTGCTCACTTCACTGGTGTGACACCCAACGAAGAACATAAGTTTCCTCTTAGCAAGGTTCCCTCGGCAATCATGCTTACGTTTGCTGATAGGCTTGCATGGTCAGACATTTGGGTCGTTGTCGGGGCCTTGTCATCTTTTGAATTGTACCATGGCCAAGTTCCTGACCCTACTTCCCAGAAGCATGTCCTGTGATATGTTGCACGGGGTCTCATCCAAGGTCACCTACACTGTCTCTTCTCAACTTAAATCAGTTGACAGAGGGGTTTCCACTCCTCTGCCATACCACTTCCTAGAAAGGGACTCTTCAAAGAGTGCCTTTCAGACAGGCATGGTTGCCTGTGTCTGTGATCCCAGCACGAGAAGGAAAGGCGTGAGGCTCAAGACTTCAAGATCATACTTGGCTACATAGCAACGTCAAAGCTACTCTTAGGTCCATGTGACCTTGTCTCAAAAACCAATCCAAGCCACACTAAAGGCACAGCTTAATTCCACAACCTAGCACTTCATTTACTAGTTAGTAGCATGCACCAACATGTTTGCTAAGATCAGAAGGCTCTACTTTAGTCTTTGAGTCACAGAGCAAACCTCCTCAGCTAAGAGCAGAAGCTAAGCCTAATGGATACAAATGGAAGCGTGTTGACTCCTCTCTCAGTGGTCAGGGTAGTCCAAGTCCACGCCAGCTCATTGACAGCTTTTGATAATTTTGTTATTTTTTTAAGGTTTGCTTTATTATTTCTGGGAATGTTGTCATGTGTGTGTGTGTGTGTGTCTGTGTGTGTTTGTATGTGTCTGTGTGTATGTGTGTCTGTGTGAGTATGTGTCTGTGTGTATGTGTGTCTGTGTGTGTCAGTATGTATCTGTGTATATGTGTGTCTGTGTGTGTCTATATGTGTCTGTGTGTGTGTCTGTGTGTGTCTGTATGTGTCTGTGTCTGTGTGTGTCTCTGTGTGTGTGTGTGTGTCTGTGTGTGTCTGTATGTGTCTGTGTCTGTGTGTGTCTCTGTGTGTGTGTGTGTGTGTATGTGTCTGTGTCTCTCTGTGTGTGTGTCTCTGTGTGTGTGTGTGTGTGTGTGTAGGCCAGAACAGGGTGTCAGGCCCCCTGGAGCTGGAGTTGCAGGCAGTTGTGAGCCACTCGGATGTGAGTACTGGGAACTGAACTGCAGTTCTCTGCAAGGGCAGCAAGCACTATGAACTGCTGAACTGAACCATCTCTCCAGCACACAGCAGGCTTTCATGAGCTCAAATTTACCCCATTTTCTATAAGAAACAATTAATGCAAGGAATAAGGAATAAGGAATAAGACATCTCCTTTTTCTCTCTTTTAACAGTCCACCTTCCCTTGAAGATATAACCGAAATTGCGACATGGTGACCAAAGTACTTAAATAATTACAGGACAACAGGGACAACAAATATTCTTAGCTGTATATTTTTCCATCTAAGTAATGTGATTTTGTGAGGAATGGGCCTTGGACATATTTTTTTATGAACAGGCCTACTATAAACTGCACCTGACCAAGATTGATTTTCTTTCCGGATATTTCTACTTAGCAAATATTTCCTGGTACTAAATCACCATAAGCCACATTTTATGTCACAGTGACTTCGCTCAGAATAGGTCCTCCCCACCTGCTTGGATTCTCTGTGCATGGTCTTTTAGCGGGAATGTGGCTATTGGTAGTTAGTTCATTAGTTAATTAATTAATTCACTATTTACTTTTTATATCTAGGGTAATTTTAAGAGAAATGACTTAGACACATGAGGTAGAAAGAAAATTGAGAATCCTCTGTGGAGGTTTTTTGCCATTAAAGCTAGGGTTATTTGAAGTTTATTTGTTTTCTTAAAACTAACAAGAAAATTTTGTGCTTACAAAATGGGCTGCTGTCCAGCCAGAAGCCCAAAGGAACACAGTTTACTAGGAGACAACCATCTCAGCTTATCTCTGCCCCTAAACAAATACTCTAGAGAGCTATAGATTCTCTAGAGCCCAATGTCAGCAGAGAGCCACGGATGGAAATGGAGTATTAACTGTTTCTTCCTGTGTTTTATACTATCAAATTTAATAGTCATTGGAAATCCAGACATTGATAAAAATGACAGGATGTCATGTCTAACATCTGTTCTCTGCACCCTGCAGGAATGTGTAGCATTAATATTTAATAAAAAATAATAGCCCTGATTTAGACTCACCAGCCGTTTCACACTGATGTTCCCGGACACTCATTTCAGACTGTATAAGCTTGCAAGCCTTAACTACCTGTGTCTCTCCCATGAGCCAGATTCCTCAGCAGCCACAGGAAGTTTGACTTTTACTCTTGCTAGACCACATACTTTCCAGTCACATGACATTCACCACTGCCTTCTGCTCCGTGAAGCAGCTGTTGCAGGTTGTCCACAGACAACATGAACCTCGATAGAAGGATAGCACAGAGAAGATCATGAGCTGTGTATATCCAAAACCTTCCTATACCAACTTGTCTTATAGTTCTGGTCTGAGTTAGGAAAGGCTAGGTTTCCAGTTTGCCTCTCAAGTCATCCCTTCTACCTCTATCCAAGACAATGTGGTGATCCACACATGATTCTGATGAGTTATTTCTGTGATGGAGAAATGAGCCACTTCAAGCCAGTTTAAAGTATCTAAAACTAGGTTTATTAGGAAAGTGCTCTGGGTGGGCAAGTTCACTGGTGCCAAGGAACAAGGCCAGGGATGTCATCATAGGAAGGGGACAGAGAGGATAGGGAAAAGACAAAGAGAAAGAGTGTAGCAGGGAGAAGGAAAGAAGAGAGAGAAGAAGAAGAAAGTAGAGAGACAAAAATGTCTAGATTATATAAAAAAGAACCTCTGGGGGAAGGGCTGCCCAGACCCTTGGCTGGAACGCTCTGGTTAGAGGGTATGACATGCCAGGTAGGGATTGGAAGTTCCTGGGATGCCTAGGTTCAGAGGCCAGGTCTGCTTTGTTGTGTGAAATAAGCACCTCCGCCCCTTGTCCTGCATCTGAAACCTACGGATTCCAATGGGCACCTGTTCCAATTATACATGCCTCTTAGCATGTTCCCCTTCATATCTAGAATACAATGGGAACTCCGCTGAGAAGATAGAACTCCTTTTTCCACAGTAACACCACCTCTTTCCTCTTTACATTACTGGGCAAATTTAGGTTTAGCCTTATGCTATTCCTAACCCTAGCATTTTCTAATGCAATTCCCTACTTTCCAGAAAGATTATGAACATCTTTCCCTCTCAGAAAAATCTGTGGCAAAGTTTTATGTCCAATAATTAATCTTTGCCCTCTCTCGATCTATTACTATATTTTGAAAAAATCTAAGTCATTGCATTTCCAGCTGAAGCAGTAGGGATAGAACTGCCACGGTCACCGCCTCTCTTAGAGCAATAGCACAGTTCCTTTCACAGAAAGCCTTCCTGAGACCGGTTCTACTCTTGGTGTCATTGATGAGATGAAAGTGATGCTAAGAGTCTGAGTGGTGACTTCAGTTGCACTTTTCCTTCTCCTACCCTCATTATGACCAATCGAGCTCACATATGATAATAAATGCAAAGAAAGACCAGAGTATGCATCTTACTAATATCTATGGAGATGTTGACTGCATCCTCTCAGGCCAGCCTCTCTGGTAGACTGTACAGGAAAGCACAGCTTGAACATAAATTAGCAGGTTGCTTCTCCATCTTTCTCTCTAACCCTTAGGGCCTATCAATAAGGAGAGTCTTAAAGAAGACATTCTAACACTTAGCCCAAGAAGGGAAAAGATGCCTATGTAGCCCATGTCTGTGATAAGATTCCAGGCCATTTCTCATTGTTTGCTAGAACAAGAGCTTGCTGTATTTATTACTCAGATTGTCCTGGAACTTCTCTATTCAATAGAGCCTCTCAACCTCAGCCTCCTAACCAGTTGGTATTAGGGTCTCCTTAAATCCTTGGATGAGGCTTGGACCTCATGGCTTTCCTTTAACAAGAGAAGAAAATCTATCCCATTTTCTTGATTGCTAATTGGTTGGAGGGCACACACTACCTGTCATGCCACTCCTGGACAGAAAGGCCTGGGCTAAGAAAGGAAACCTCACAAGGCAGGATGAAGCCTTCCTCCCATGGGCTCTGCTTCAATGCTTGCCTTTAATTGCCTCAGCGACGATTGTAACCTGTAACACAAAAACAAAAACAAAAAATAAAAACAAAATAAATGAACAATCAACAACAACAAAACGCCTCTGACCTCAACTTGCCTTGGCTGTGCTGTGTATCACAGCAACCAAAGGCAAACTAGAGCACTGATCTTGATTGGCTCAAAAGTGGCCCCTGGTTACTCAGCAGGATGATGGAGATGCTTGGAAGAGTCTTGAGCCTGATCTCTTTTTTCAAGTGTGGTGACATAAGTTAATAAAGACTAGGCTGTCTCACTTTTTCCCTTCCAGAGAAACTGTATATATGCCGTCTATCAAAACTTTTACATCACAGGTGAGGATTAGACGGAATAAGAAGAACACAAACTGTCCCTGCAGTCAAGCCCAGTACGTGCGCCTTTCCCAGAAGTCCTTGCCAGTTACAAGAGAGATGCTGTGGATTCCTATGCTGTCCATTGTCTATATAAACAAATACAGAATGACAGTGCCAACACATTTGTAAAGCATTTTCCCTTTCAAGCAGGCTCCAAGTGTCATCCTTACATCTTTACGGAGAAAGTTTCAGCCTATTCTTCAGATGTAAGAACACAAGGTCAAGATTGTTTTCCTGTTGTCCTTCAATGCTGCCTTGTAGATTTTCTTACTAGGCAACCCATGATATAAAACATGTCTGATTTCATGCTTGGTAACTTCCCTTCTGATGGATAACATTGACAATGTTGTTTTTTTGGTATCACACATGTGACTTACGTAAGCAGAGGGAAAGCAGGTGTGCTGTTCATTTCAAGTTACAGGGTAGAAATTAAAGTCAAGATTCTGGCTGCCCTCAATCGGTCTCACGGGAAGGATTGGGCCGAGATGTAAGAGGCTCCAGCAGCAGAAAAGCCATAAGTACTTTTCTTCTGTAAACTTCTCCTACTCTATCTTTTGATCTCAGTGAAGATGCGGAGATACTTGGTGTTCAGTTGATGAATGCTGGTTGCAGCCTTTCCTCCCCTTCCCTGTGTCTTTAAAGGTGTTGCCCCTTCTAGCTGCAGCCTCAACCCTTACTTTAGCCCTCATGCAGGACTTTGCCTGGGTCGGTTCTGCTCTTCAGCTCTCTTCTCATCCATCAGGAAAGATCTTCAGAGACAAGGAAGCCAACCTCAGTGTTCAAAGGAACGGAATCTAAACGAATTATGGGTTTGGACACTTATTATGAGTTGTGGACACTTATTAACTTCCAATGTTCTCAACAGTCAGTGGCAGTTTTAGATGGAAATGGCTAGTTCTTGTGTGACTCTATCATGCCACAAACTGAAATTTCCTGAAGAGAGGAAGTTCATAGTCTTCTTTTTTTTAAAGGATTCCTTTTATTGGATATTTTATGTGTTTACATTTCAAATGTTATCCCCTTTCCTGGTTTCCCCTCCAGAACTCCCCTATCCCCTTCCCCTCACCCTGCTCCTATGAGGGTGTTTCCCCTCCCACCCACACACTCTCACCTCACTGCCCTGGAATTCCCCTACACTGGGGCATCAAGACTTCTCAGGACCAAGGGTCTTTCCTATTATTGATGCCAGACCAGGCTATCCTCTGCTACATATGAGGCTGGAGCCATGGGTCCCTCCATGTGTACTCATTGGTTGGTGGTTTAGTACTGGGAGCTCTGGTAGGTCTAGTTGGTTGATATTGTTGTTCTTCCTATGGAGTTGCAAACCCCTTCATCTCCTTCAGTCCTTTCTTTAACTCTTCCACTGGGTTCCCCATGCTCAGTCCAATGGTTGGCTGTGAGCATCCACCACTATATTTGTCAGGTTCTGGCAGAGGCTCTCAGGAGACAGCTGTAACAGGCTCCTAACAGCAAGTACTTCTTGGCATTCACAATGGTGTCTGTATATGGGACGGATCCCCAGGTGGGGCTGTCTCTGGATGGCCTTTCCTTCAGTCTCTGCTCCACACTTTGTTCCCATATTACCTTTAAATAGGAGCCATTCTGGGTTAAAACTTTGGAGATGAGAGGGTGACCCCATCCCCCAACCAGAGGCCTTGCCTAACCTCTGGATATCATCTCTCCAAGTTCTTCCTCCCCTTTGTTGAATATTTCAGCTAATCTCATCCCTGTTGGGTCCTGGGAGCCTCTTGCTTTCCTGGCATCTGGGACTTACTGGTAGTTCCCCAGCTCCCCATCCCCCATTGCTACATTCCTCTGTTCAAATTCCTGACCCTCTGCATATCATCCCAGTCTCCTCCCATACCTGACCCTGCCCCCCTTTCCCCTTTCCCACTCCTCTCTTACTCCCAAGTCTCTCCCACCCTCTTGCTCCTGTGAGTATTTTTTCCCCTTCTCAGAAGGACTAAAGCATCCACATTTTGTGTCCCTTCCCTCACAGCATTTGACTGGACTTCTTAGCCCATCCTATTCAAGCTGTGACCTTCCTGCCCTGCAGCCTCCACCCTTCCCCTGGTGTTATCTCCGGCCCTTGTTCCGTTGGGAACAATACAGCCGCTTTCACCTTAACAACCAAGGCTGCCTCAGGGCAGTCTCACCTGGAGACCAGCAGAAATCTACTTGACTGGAAGCAGGCAACCCGCTGAGAAGAAGAACCAAGGAATTCGCGGCCATTTGGGGGGCAGGGTTGTTTTCTAAAGACTATATATATTGGCTAAATAATAGTAAAGTCAGTCTTGATCGGCAAACTGTCCTCTAGACTCATCTCTCTTTTGTCCGCTTCCCGTTTAGCCCCAGAATTCTCTTCCAGGTCCCCGGTTCGCATGTGGCCACGGGCGGCTACAATTTTGATGTTCACATGGTCTGTGAATTGTGTCTTGGGTATTCTGAGCTTTGGAGCTAATATCCACCTTTCATTGAGTGCATATCATATGTTCTTTTGTGCCTGAGTTATCTCACTCAGGATAATATTTTCTAGTTCCATCCATTTGCCTAAGAATTTCATGAAGTCATTGTTTTTAATAACTGAGTAGTACTCCATTGTGTAAATTTACCACATTTTCTGTATCCATTCTTCTGTTGAAGGACATATGGTTTGTTTCCAGCTTCTGGCTATTATAAATAAGGCTGCTATGGACATAGTGAAGCATGTGTCCTTATTACATGTTGAAGAATCTTCTAGGCATATGCCCAGGAGTGGTACAGCTGGGACCTCAGGTAGTACTATGTCAAATTTTCTGAGGTACTACCAGACTGTTTTCCAGAGCAGTTGTACCAGCTTTCAATCCAACCAACAATGGAAGAGTGTTCCTCTTTCTTCACATCCTTACCAGCATCTGCTGTCACCTGAATTTTTACATCTGATAGAGGGCCAATGCCCAATATATACAAAGAACTAAAGAAGTTAGACTCCAGAGAACCAAATAACCCTATTTAAAAAAGAGGAACAGATCTAAACAAAGAATTCACAGCAGAAGAATCTCAAGTGGCTGCAAAGCACTTAAAGAAATGTTCAACATCCTTAGTCATCAGGAAAATGCAAATCAAAACAACGCTGAGATTCCACCTCACACCAGTCAGAATAAGCTCATACTCTTAAACATGAGTGTTTTCCTTACTCAGAACAGCTTCCGTGGTTGTGTAAACTATGAACTTATCATAGCGAAGTTATGCAGAGATTGTTGTTGCTTCCTTTCCCATCCCCATTTCTGTATTTAGATATGAAAACAACAACAGCAACTCTGAACAGCAGCTACTAGGATAATGATATAGTAGCCTTGGTGAAGCTAAGACCTTCAAGTTTTCCTTCTTTCTTCAAACTGACTTGTGGCCAAAGTTTATGAGAATAACTGTACCTTTTAGAATGCTGTAGGACTCATATTTATAATGTATGTATATGTGTGTGTGTGTGTGTAAAATACCACATGTAAATCACCCTAATGATAACTAAGAGGAAATTACAGCATACATATATTGTACTTCAATAAGAGAATAAATTATAAATTTTGAATAAATTATAAATTTTGATAATTATTTTTATTTTCTCCTCTCTTTCCTCTCTCCAACCACTCCCAAATAAACCTCTCAAATTCATACCCACATTTTAAATTATTTTATATACATATATTCTAAATACATAAACACTACCTTTTTATCTCTTACCAACAATGGACTCAACTTCCCAATAAACATTTATCAGAAAATGTTTGCAATTCCCCTTTTAATTAATTTAGTAATGTTTATTATGTCTACCATTTTATCTGCATTATTTTTTATGATAATCTTCAATTTTAATGTCTTTCTATATAGTTCCTCTATTTTATCAGAAATGTTTTCAATGTAAATCTTTGATTTTATCACAAATGTTTCTAATTCCACATTCAATTAATTTAGAGTTTTATATCTACCACTTTATATGTAAAATTTTCCATGAAATAATCTTAACCTGTTTGTCTATATATTTCTTTAATTTTACCAGAAATATTTTCCATGTAAATATTCAAGCTTATCGGAAAATACTTATAATTCCACTTTCAATCAACTTAGGAATACTTTTATGCCTACCATTATTTTATCTATATAAAATTTTCTGTCATAATCTTTAATTCTAACATGTTTTCTACATTTTTCTACAATTTTATCAGAAATATTTTCCATGTAAATCTTCAATTCTATCACAAAATGTTTCTATTTTATATTTCAATTAATTTGCAATGTTTTACATGTGTACCACTTTACTCTTTAATTTTCCATGAAAATTGTGAATTCTAATGTGTTTTTCTCTGTATTTCTTCTATTTTATCTGAAATATTTTCCATGTACATCTTTAATTTTATTATAAAGTGTTTTTTACTTCCCTTTTCAATGAAAAAAAAAAAGAATGAAACTTGGGTCAGCACATTAGCAGGTGTTGATTCAAAACTTCCAGAATCTGACCAAGCAGTTTGTAATCCTCACACATTTAAGCACAGAAAACTTTGGGAAGAGTTTTCCACGTGACAATTATCACAGCAAAACTTTAGACATGGCTACATAGAAACTCCCTTGAAAAGGAAGTCTCTTTGTTGAAGCACCTGTGACTTTTACTATAAGACTAGGTGCACTCATCACAGCACTCATCACAGTGTGCAGGCAAGGGCCTGCGGAGGAGAGACTTGTAAATAGTGTAAAGATGGGTTCTGCTGAGAAAGGATGAAAATTACATGTTAGATGTATTCTAATCACTGGGAGACAAAGCTCAGGGTAGGGGGCCTAATGAATGCTGAGGATTGGCGGGAGGGGGGGCGGTATGCGGATGAAGGCCAGCTCTATAGAATAACAAAGGTCATCAGACTGTGAGACAACATCTACCACAGCTTTCCAGGTGAACAGATGTCAGTCATTATCTTATTAAAAGAAAAAGCCTAAGTATTTAACAATTCTGGGTTTTTTTTTTCCAGTGCTTTCTGTAAGCTGTGCCTCCTGCACAAGGCAAAATAAGCAATTTTCCCAAGGTTGAATGACTATGTCAAGATGTACATTATGTTTGTCTAATTTCAAAAGGCCAAAGATGTTTTGTAGGCTTAGATGTTTTACAACATACTCTAATAAGGGTTCTTAAATAGTTGAACCTCCCTTCTAGCCTACCACCCACCAGACATAGTGGAAAGGAAAGGTTAATATGGTAAAAGGTGGAAGCAGACATGTTTAGAAATAGTTCCTTTGAGTGATTGCAATCTTCGTTGTCAGGACATTGGCAGGAATCAATTCACAGGAATCAGCAGCAGTAACTGGATCTACTTGCAAACACCATTCACAAATCAGCAAAGGCACTTCAATCCAGAAGAAATAGTGAGGCTTTAACAATCAGCTGGAGTCCACAGAAGCTGCAGGAAGCCACCAGAAACACCTCAAGAAGTGAACCAATGCCATGGCATTGTCCACTATCTCTTGGGTTGTACTTAAATTCTTTCCAAACATCACTTGTCCTGTCAAGGTCTGCTCTAGCAAAACATCACATGCCCTTTTTCCAGATAGCTTCCAGAAAAACACCATGTGTCTGTTCTCAGTAAAACATCCTCCCATGTGTCTGCTTCAGCCAAATATCCTCTCATAAGACAGTTTCCAGAAAAACATCACTTGACACAACTGAGTCTCCAAATAAACCAGAACTTTCCACTTGACAAATAGTTTATAGAAAATAAAGATCACATACACAATTCCATATTTTCCATGATCCAAAATGTGAGAACTTTTAGTATTTGTTCTGTTTTACTAGGAAGATAACGTCCAGTGACTATACTGGACATTCCTCATTCAAAAGGAACTTCTGGAACTCAGCTCAAACTGGCCCTAAGTGAATATACTGAGCGGATCCTGAGTCATAACCACTATGTATGAGAATAAATGCACTGTGCATTCTTCCTCTATCCCACTGATGAATCATAGGATTATATATCACTCAATGCAGGGTTAACCAGTGATGTAATACTTACCTTTCACTCCAACAATTCGACAGTTAATAGAGTGATTAGAGCCATCATTGAAATGGGCATTCGCGGATTGCTCCAAGGCAGAATTTAGCTAAGGGACTGATCCAATTACACTGGTCCAGCAAAAGAGATTCTCTAGTTTTAAAAGCTATTTGTAGAGCATAATTACATCACCAGGCATTTCCTTCAGTAGACGCACTGAATTCAGAATGAAAAACAGATAAAATACAGAACTGGACTTTCCTTATATCCTTCAACTAATGTACACACAATTTAATTTCAGAAGAAAATATTACTATTATTAACCATGAAATGTTTTATGATGTAAAAACATTTATATAGAGCTATAAGCACACAGAGATTTAATCTCATCTATGTTCTCTCTTTAATGGTTCATTTTGATTATCAAACTCATAAAATCTAGAATCATCTTGGATATAAATCTTTCCATAGGTCTGTGAGGAATTTTTCCAGATCAGCGTAACTGTGATGGTAAGAGCCACTCTAACTTCCAGACTAAACAAAAACAAAGAAAGCAAAGAGAGCATTTATTACTCTGTACTTCCTAACTGTATATGCAATGTGACCAGGTGGCCCCTACCTCTTCTCTGTCTGCCATGTATTTCCTACTATGATAGAATATATTCCCTCAAACTGTAAATCAGACTAAGAATTCTGTCTTAAACTTCTTATGACATAGTTTGTCATAGCAATAAGAAAAGTAACTTGGACAATTACATTTTAAAATTTTAAACAAGGGGCCTGGAGAAATGTCTCAGCAGTTAAGAGACCTGGCTGCTCTTCCATAGGACTGAGGTTCAAGTCCCAGTACACACAGGGTATATCATAACCATCTGTAACTCTAGTTCCAGGGAAATAGATTTACTTTTCTAGCCGCTATGTATACTGGACACACATATGGTCCTTAGATGTAAACACTGGCAAAACATCCATGCATTTAACAAGAATAAAAATCATTAAACTATTAAAAAGACCTAAGAGATCCTTTTTCTTTAAAAAAAAAAAGGGGGGGGGAGTCTAAAATGTAATGTGTATGTTAGCTGCAGTATTTCACATGTTGACAAGAATAAAAGTATATGTGAGTTAAACTAGGCAGTCCTGAAGGGTAACAGTTCCCCATAACAATTGTCTCTATCACCTGGGAAAATGAGGTAGTTGTCATTGTTATGTGTCCTGCCACGGTGACTCAGGAAGCAAGCTAGTGGAGAAACATGATTCTGCCACCTCAGAATTCTTCTTGTCACCTCTCCACCCCCACTTTTCCCAGGGGAACAGAGAGATCATGGACAAAGAAGACATCTCAAGATTGTCTCAGACAGGAAGTGATATGCATAACTTTGGCTTACATTTTATCAGCTGGAAATAGCTGTATGTATGATCCCTGTTAAACCAAAAGAAAGTCCAAAGTATAAAGAGGAACAAAGTCTATTTGAAAAGGACTGTCTTGCTACAAATGAGCAATCAGGAACAAAGAGAGAACAAAATAGAAACTACAATAAAAATATATTCTCTTCTATTCCATTTATAATGTCTGACTTATTCACAATTTCCAAGCATAACTGATACAAAAAGTATATTCTACAATCCCCTAAACATTGTCCATTATGCTCCATAAACTCAGGAAGCACTTAAGCAAATAGTGATAGGCTGAAAAATATTATCAAAGACCTCAGATTCAAGACTTTGTGAAGACAAATACTCTTACTTTTAACTTTTAAAGGTATGGTTGTCCTGCCTTACCTTACGTTCCTATTAACTGGGAAGGAATACTTGAGGGGAAAAACACTAAGATAAAGATAAGTTTTGCAGAGTATAGACATTACTTGAGACAAAGTCTAGTCTTGCCTGACTAATGAAAAGCGTGTGGGAAATGACACTATTAGTCACCTTGAGGTGGAAAAGCAAAAGGAGTCCTGAATAAAGGATTGTAGAGTTATGAAGGAGTCTTGGTGTCTAGTCCTGTGTAGACACCATCACGCCCCACACTAGATGAGACTAGTCTGTAGAACTGAGACAATGGCGCCCTTGTTCCCTGCCTCAGGGTGAATAATGGTCAGTAGTTTTGCAGGGAGCTGTCAGCAGGAACCTACCAAAAGAAGATGATGCATTTTGAACTGAGTTATGTTTTTTAGATGGTGATATGTATGTCTCTTTCCCTCCTCAGAGTAGGAGTGTAAAATTCTTACAATGCCAGATTGAAAGCAAAAAGAAGGTAGATAGGTTGCATACCTTCTCTCTGGCATTCACTTGTTAAGCCTTCCTTTTTGGTGATCCTCCTGTTCCCTCCTCCAAGGTGAACACCATTGTCATTTACTGTCTGAGTTTCTTCATGGGGATAAATCAGAGCTCTTAAACCAGACATTTAGTGACCACCTACTTATGTAGCATTCCAGTGTATAGTGACAATATGGTTCCTACACAAAAAGTTCACATAGGCTCTGGTGTAGTGATGCTCACTTGCAATCCCAGGGCTTTAAAGGCCAAAGCAGGAGGATTACTAGGTTGGACTACACTGCACACTAGAGCTTTTGTACCTCCTTCAATGTCTTAGTTTTCAGAGAAAATAGATGATTGATTAAAATAAAGAAGGCCATACAGTATAAACAGAAACCATGCTTTCCTCTAGCTATGACACATGTATACAATAATATTCTACTCTTGGGCCAGTGAGATAGCCGGCAGGGTAAAGACACTTTCAGTGCAAACCAGTAAACTTGAGTTTGAACCCAAGAACCCAAATGAATGGAAAAGAAATCCAGGTCCATAAAGCTGCCTTCTAAGCTATATATACATCATACACACAGACAAGCACATACAATTAATAATAAATAATTTTAAGGAACTTAATTCTTAGAGAACTTATAGTGTAGCAGAAGAGATGTTTAGAATAATTTTCATTATGTAAATATAATCAGAATTAAAAGGTACATGTATTCTTAATACATTTGTACATAGTACAAATACATAGTATTCCTAAATCAGTTTTCCTGTTTAAAATAAAAACATTTTAATAAGAATCACCTGCAGCCCCAGCTGGGCACCATCCTCTGCCATAGAATGCCATATCGAGGTGACACAGGGAGATAGTTGACCACCTAGGAGTGCAGAGAGGTGACCACACCTACTGCTCAGAGGAACCTGTCTAGAATCCTCAGGCAGGAGCCTTCTGGTTTGTCTCTGGCTAGAGACCATCCTCTGACACAGAGCACCATATCCAGGTGGCAAAGGGAGATAGCTGGCCACCCAGGAGTGCAGAGACCAGAGAGCACCAGTAGGAACCCTGAGGACAGGAGTGATCAGGAGCAGCCTGGGACAGGAGTCTTTTCATTTCTGTCTCCACCCAGAACCGACCCTGGACCACAGAGCTACATACACAAATACCACCACAAGAAAGCTGGTCTCCCAGGAGTGCCTACATACCTATGTGCACTGGTAAAACCACCACCTCTCTTCAAATTCCTGGCCCAAGAGGGAGCTACTCAGAGCCATCAGGACACAGGAACCAGGGATCAACTGGGGACAGGATCCTTCTAGTTTCTGTCTTTGCACCTAACCTGATCCTATATCATAGCTCTCCATACCTAAATTCCTCCTAGAGAGAACGAGTCTCCCAACAGTACAGATACACAGGATTGCAGGACAGATAAGCCACAGTCAGAGAGAGGATGACCAGCTAGCACCAGAGATAATAAGACGGCAAAAGGCAAATGCAAGAACATTACCAACAGAAACCAAGACAACATGGCACCATCTGAACCCAATTCTCTCACAACAAGAAGTCCTGCATAGCCCAACACACCAGAAAAGCAAGGTCTAGATTTAAAATCACATCTCATGATGCTGATAGAGGACTTTAAGAGGGACATAAATAACTCCCTTAAAGAAATACAGGAGAACATGAGTCATCAGGTAGAATGCCTTAAAGAGGAAACACAAAAAAAATCCCTTAAAGAATTACAGAAAAACACAAACAAACAAGTGAAGGAACTGAGCAAAACCATTCAGGATCTAAAAATGGAAGTAGAAACAATAAAGAAATCACAAAGGGAGACAAGTCTGGAGATAGAAAACCTTCAAAAAGAAATCAGGAGTCATAGATGTAAGCATCAACATCAGAATACAAGAGATAAAAGAAAGAATCTCAGGTGCTGAAGATACCATAGAAAACATTGATTCAACAGTCAAAGAAAATGAAAAATGCCAAAAGCTTATAACCCAAAATATTCAGGAATTCCAAGACTCAATGAGAAGATGAAACCTAAGGATTATAGGTATAGAAGAGAGCTAAGATTTACAACTTAAAGAGCCAGTAAATACCTTCAACAAAATGATAGAAGAAAACTTCCCTAACCTAAAGAAAGAGATGTTCATGAACATACAAGAAGCCTACAGATCTTCAAAAAGACTGGACCAGAACAGAAATTCTTCTCATCATATAATAATCAAAACACCAAATGCACTAAATAAAGAAAGAATGTTGTAAGCAATAAGGGAAAAAAAGGTCAAGTAACATATAGTGACAGACCTATCATAATTATGCCAGACATCCCACCAGAGACCATGAGCGCTAGAAGAACCTGGGCAGATCTCATACAGACCCTAAGCAAACACAAATGCCATCCCAGACTACTATACTCAGCAACACTCTCAATCACCATAGATAGAGAAACCAAGCTATCCCATGATAATATCAAATTTAAGCAGTAACTTTCCACAAATCCAGCCCGACAAAGGATAATAGATGAAAAACAGGCAACAAATGGAGGGAAACGACACCCTAGAAAAAGCATGAAAGTAATCTTCTTCCAACAAACCCAAAAGAAGATGACCACACGAACATAAAAATAACATCAAAAATAATAAGAAGCAACAATCACTAATACTTAATTTAATATCTCTTAACTTCAATGGACTCAATTCCCCAATAAAAAGACATAGACTAAAAGACTGGATACTTAAACAGGACCTAGCATTTTGCTGCGTACAGGAAACACACCTCAATGTCAAAGACAAACACTACCCCAGAGTAAAAGCCTGGAAAACAATTTTCCAAGGAAATGGTCTTAGGAAACAAGCTGGTGTGGCCATTCTAATAACGGTTGAAATTGACTTTCAACCAAAAATCATCAAAAAAGACATGGAAGGACATTTCATACTCATCAAAGGAAAAACCTAACAAGAAAAACTCAATTCTGAACATTTATGCTAAAAATGTAAGGGTAGGCACATTCATAAAAGAGCCTTTACTAAAGCTCAAAGCACACATTGCACCACACAATAATTGTGGGGGAATTCAACACCACACTCTCAAATAATAGACAGATCAGGGAAACACAAACTAAACAGAGACACAGTGAACTAACAGAAGTTGTGGACCAAATGGATTTAACAGGTTATCTATAGAACATTTCATCTTAAATCAAAAGAATATACCTTCTTCTCAGCACCTCATGTTACCTTCTCCAAAATTCACCATTGGTCACAAATCAGAACTCAACAGATATAAGAAGACTGAAATAGTCCCATGCCTCCTATCAGATCACAACACATTTAGGCTGGCCTTTAATAGCAACAAAAACAACAGAAAGCCCACATACACAATAGAAGCTGAACAATGCTCTACTCAATGATAATTGGTCAAGGGAGAAATAAGGAAAGAAATCAAAGACTTTTTAGAATACAATGAAAATGAAGGCAGAACACATACCCAAACTTGTGGGAAATAATGAAAGCATTGCCTAAAGAAAACTCATAGCTCTGAGTGCCTCTACAAAGAAACTGGAGAGAGCATACACTAGCAGATTAACAGCATACCTGAGAGCTCTAGTATAGAAAGTATCTAATACACCAAAGAGGAGTAGAGAGCAGGAAATCATGAAACTCAGGGCTGAAATCAACCAAGTAGAAACAAAAAGAATTATAAAAAGAATCAACAAAACCAGGAGCTGGTTCTTTGAGAAAATCTACAAGATAGATAAACCCTTACCCAGACTACACAGAGGGCACAGAGACAGTATCCAAATTAACAAATTCAGAAATGAAAAGGGAGAAATAACAACAGAAACTGAGGAAATCTTAAAAATCATCACATCCTACTACAAAAGCCTATACTCAACACAACTGGAAAATCTGGACGAAATGGACAATTTTCTAGACAGATACCAACTACCAAAGTTAAATCAGGATCAGATAGACTATCTAAAGAGTCCCATAACCCGTAAAGATATAGAAGCAGTCATTGAAAGTCTCGCAACCCAAAAGAGCAAAGGACAAGATAATTTTAGTGGAGAATTCTATTAGACATTCAAAGAAGACTTAAAATCAATACTCTTCAAACTATCCCACAAAATAAAAACAGAAGGAACACTGCACAACTCATTCTATGAAGCCACAATTACACTGATATCAAAACTACACAAAAATCCAACAAAGAAAGAGAACTTCAGACGAATTTCCCTTATGAATACTAATGTAAAAATACTCAATAAAATTCTTGCCAACCAAATCCAAGAACACATCAAAATGATCAGTCACCACAATCAAGTAGGCTTCATTGCAGGAATGGTTCAATATACAGAAATTCACCAATGTAATCCACTATATAAACAAACTCAAAGAAAAACAACACACGGACATTTCATTAGATGCTGAAAAAGCATTTGACAAAAATCAGTGTTCTTTCATGTTAAAAGTCTTGGAAAGATCAGGATTCCAAGGCCCATACATAAACATAGTAAAAGCAATATGCAACAAGCCAGTAGCCAATATCAAACTAAATAGAGAGAAACTTGAAACAATCCCACTAAAATCAGGGAGTAGACAAGGCTGCCTTCTCTCTCTGTATCTATTCAATATAGTACTTGAAGTTCTAGCTAGAGCTATTAGACAACAAAAGGAGGTCAAAGGTATACAAATTGGAAAGGAAGAAGTCAAACTATCACTATTTGCAGATGATGTGATACTATACTTAAGTGACCCAAAAAACTCCACCAGAGAACTTCTACAGCTGATAAACAACTTCAGCAAAGTGGCCAGATATAAAATTAACTCAAACAAATCAGTAGCCTTCCCATACTCAGAGGATAAACAGGCTGAGAAAGAAATTAGGAAAACAACACCCTTCACAATAGTCACAAAGAATATAAAATATCTTGGTGTGACTCTAACCAAGAAGGGAAAGATCTCTTTGTCAATAACTTCAAGTCTCTGAAGAAAGAAATTGAAGAAGGCCACAAAGGATGGAAAGATCTCCCATACTCCTAGATTGGCAGGATTAATATAGTAAAAATAACCATCTTGCCAAAAGCAATCTACAGATGCAATACAATCCCTATCAAAATTCCAACTCAATTCTTCATAGAGTTAGAAAGAGCAATTCTCAAATTCATCTGGAATAACAAAAACCCATGATAGCTAAAACTATTCTCAACATTAATAGAACTTCTGGGGGTATCGGTATCCTGGACATCAAGCAGTACTACAGAGCAATAGTGTTAAAAACTGTATGATATTGGTACAGTGACAGGCAGCTAGAACAATGGAATGGAATTGAAGACCCAGAAATGAACCCACACACCTATGGTCACTTGATCTTTGACAAAGGAGCTAAAACTATCTAGTGGTGGGGAAAAAGACAGTCCAACTCTTGGTTAACATGCAGAAAAATGCAAATCATTCCATTCTTATCTCCTTGTTCTAAGCCCAAGTCCAATTGGATCAAGGACCTCCACATAAAACCAGACACACTGAAACTAATAGAAAAGAAAGTGGGGAAGAGCCTCGAGCACATGGGCACAGGGGAAATTTCCTGAGCACAACACTAATAGCTTATGCTCTAAGATCAAGAATTGACCAATGGAGCTGGGCAATGGTGGCACAAGCCTTTAATGCCAGCTCTTGGGAGGCAGAGGCAGATAGATTTCTGAGTTTAAGGCCAGCCTGGTCTACAAAGTGAGTTCCAGGATAGCAACACAGAGAAACCCTGTCTCAAACCCCACCCCTAAAAAATTGATAAATGGGATCTCAAAATTTCTATAAGGCAAAGAACACAGTCAATAGAACAAAATGGCAAACAACACATTGGGAAAAGATCTTTACCAACCATATATCCAACAGTAGCTAATATCCAATATATTCAAAGAACTCCAGAAGTTAGACTCCAGAGAACCAAACAACCCTATTAAAAATGGGGTACAGAGCTGAAGGATTTTCAACTGAGGAATATTTAATGACTCTGAAGCACCTAAAGAAATGTTAAAGATCCTTAGTCATCAGGAAAATGCAAATCATAACAAGCCTGAGATTTCACTTCATACCAGGCAGAATGGCCAAGATCAAAAACACAAGAGACAGTAGGTGCTGGCAAGGATGTGGAGAAAGAGGAACCCTCCTCCACTGCTGGTGGGAGTGCAAGCTGGTACAACCAATTTGAAAATCAGTTTGGCAGTTCCTCAAAAACTTGGGCATGATAATACCAGAGAACCCTGCTATACCACTCCTAGGCATACACCCAGTGGATTCTCCAGCATATAAGGACACATGTTCCACTATATTAATAGCAGCCATATTTATAATAGCCAGAAGCTGGAAAGAATCCAGATGTCCCTCAACAGAGGAATAGATATAGAAAATGTGGTACGTTTACACAATGGAATACTACTCAGCTCTTAAAAACAATGAATTCATGAAATTCGTAGGCAAATGGATGGAACTAGAAAATATCATTCTAAGTGAGGTAACCCAATCACAAGAGAACACACATGGTATGTACTCACTGATAAGTGGATATTAGTCTAGAAGCTTGGAATACCCAAGATACAATTCACAGACCAAATGAAGCTCAAGAAAAAGGAAGGACAAAATATGGATACTCTGGTCATTCTTAGAAGGGAGAACAAAATGCCCACAGGAGGAGATACAGAGACAAAGTGTGGAGCAAAGACTGAGAGAAAGACATCCAGAGACTGACTGCCCCACTGAGGGATCCATCCCATATACAGTTACAAAAACCAGACACTATTGTGGATGCCAACAAGTGCTTGCTGACAGGAACCTGATATAGCAGTCACCTGGGAGGCTGTTCCAGTTCATGACAAATACAGAGGGGGACACTCTCAATTGACCATTGAACTGAGCACTGGGTCCCCAATGCAATACCCCTGCAAATGGTGTTACACTGTAAGTCACACCTCACAATAAGATAGTCCAAGTCCCAGAAAAGCAAACTGACAAAATCTGCATCATCTAAAATTTAAAAACCAATGCATAAAACCCTATTTGCCACAAATTACTCTTCAAGTATGTTGTGATGATCAAACTACCTATGTATTCATTGAGATAACAGGTGTATGTATATTAATTTTTATTTGGTTTTTTGAGAAAATTTTTCTCTAGCTATGACATATGTATGCAATAATCATCTCATTGGCTATATAATTTGCAATATAGCCCAAGCTAGCCTCAAA
Source organism: Apodemus sylvaticus (assembly GCF_947179515.1). Classification (NCBI taxonomy): domain Eukaryota; kingdom Metazoa; phylum Chordata; class Mammalia; order Rodentia; family Muridae; genus Apodemus; species Apodemus sylvaticus. The sequence goes on along the minus strand of NC_067482.1, from coordinate 92,627,135 downwards.
ACCAAGCTCCTAGTGTTCCAGCCTGACAAGTGTTAGTATTATAGGCAAGTACTACAAATCCTTCTCTAGATGGCTTGTTTTGATTTGTTTAAATACTAACTACAGAAATCCATTCTTAAAGACATCGATTTCCTTCACATAGAGATGGGTCCTTGTATTTCTTTTCTAAAACAGCTCACCCAAATGATTTCAATGTGTCAGAACTACAGCACCTATCCCCTAAGAAACAATTTGTCATCAGAACCAAAGCTCATCATGGTAGTAACAAATTATTTCACAAAAACAGTAAAGCCAGATAAAATTCATGCAAAGAAAACAGACCACAAATCCACTGTTTTGGTTTTGCTCATCTTTGTCTTAGCGTGTTTACCCATTTCAACAAAGGCAATAGCCGAATCATGCTTCTATGTCGACTGAAACATCACCAGGGAACACAGGAGCTGCTTTCCTGTCCCTTCCACAAAACAAGTTAAAATTATAGTCAGGGAATAAGCTCACACTGGGTAGGGGTAGTATAAAGGAAAGGATAACAGTTATATGTTAGGTGTTAACATTTTCTAAGATGTTAAGAAGATAGAAAAGTTAATAAATCAGAGCAAACACACATGAAGAAGGATGAGGAGTGAGTGCCAGGCCACAGCCCAGAGCGCTGGGAAGGCGACCCACTTTACTTGCAGGAGAAAGTCAAAGTTCATACCAAAGGAGGAAAGGGAGAAGAAAAGCCACAGGGGGTCATCTGGGAATGGAGAATCTTCTTTACACATGGGACCCTGTCTACTCTGCAAAGCTGGACTGGCCCCTCCTAAATGGCTGTTTCCTTATACAGACTATGCCTTGGGTTAAATTACCAAAGAAACAATTGCAATCAGTTACTAGCTCTGCAATGGTGTAAATACAACTGGCACCACTATGATTAAGAAGATTCTGTGCCATTTTACTTATTGGAATGATTTGACTAATTTATACTACAGAAGTAAAAAAGGAAAGGAAGCATCTTGAAAAAAACAAAACAACAAAGTAACAGGATTTGGGGAATGGAAAAAAAGAAGTTAAGACACAGTCTTACACTGTAACTCAGACAGGTTCCATGTCCTAAAATATTCAGAACCTTCCCCAAAACAGCCCTTCCAACTGCAGAGCAAGTCTTCAAATACACCAGTCTATGGGAGGTGTTTCCCACCCAGCTTCAACAACACGACCAGATCCTGACCATTGTCCTACAGCAAAACCAATTAGTTGACCAAAACTATCAACAAACTGAAATTGTAGTACTTAGTATTCATTGTCAACTTGTCAAGCTCTAGAATCACCTAGGAGACAAACATCTGGATATGTCTGTGATGGGAAACTCTACATTAGGTTAGTTGAGGTAGGAATCCTAACTTAGTGTGGGTACCAGTCCACAGTCTTTGGCATACTTAATAAAAAGGAGAGAATTAATTGGGCACGAACATTCTTCTTTCACTCAGCTTCCTGAGGACACAAGTAATATAACCAGTTGCTTTAGACTCCTGCTGCCCTGCCTTCTCCTCCATGATGAACTGTGAGCCCTCTAACTGTGAGCCAAAACATACCCTTCCTCTTTGAAGTTGCCTTTGTCTGTGGGCTGCCTAATGTGTAGCTGAACTTGGCATAAGCTAGAGTTATCTGGAAAGAAGAAATCTTAACTGAGAAAATGCCCCCATGGGATTGACTTATAGATAAATATGTGTGTGTGTGTGTGTGTGTGTGTGTGTGTGTGTGTGTGTGTGTGTGTGTGTATTACAGATGATTGATATGGGAGGGACTACTGAGATAATTCCAAGGTTCTCTAAGTGCAACAATACTCCCCCCGAAAGGTCCACATTGTAAAAATCCAGTTGTGTTTCAAATGCGAGAGCCTGAACGGGAACTGCCACTGAAGGGGTTCCCAACTCCAAAATAGACATTTAGAGATGTGTTTGCCAAGACTCAGATTGGAAGGCACATGGAGCTCCCAAGCTGCATCTGGAGCTGGCAGCTGAACTTGGACGAATTTCCTACATGTTGCTGGTTTTATAATCATGATAGATGTAGGAGTGAGTGAGGGTGAATCATGAAGGCTTATGTCTAGTTTGCAGAAGGACATTAAGAGAGAGCAGGAAATATATAGCACATTCAGAATTCCTTCCAAAAGCTGCTGAGAGGCTATTTCATGAAGCTAGTGACATGAAGCCTAAAGTAACAGCGGACACCCCAAGGCATAGATGCCAGGAAAGGTCATTCTGTTGAAAAGAACAGGGTGATTAGAATGGAGTCGACATGAGAGCAGCTACATGTGCTTCAGAATTGGAAGAGGAGCTACCTAAGCCTAGTGGGAACAAGATGCTTTCACCACGAGTCCCAGATGCTAGGCATGGAACTGCAGGACTTAATGTTTGCCCTGCTTCAGTTTTCTTTCAGCCCACTCTTACCTTGGCATGCCCCCCAGTTATCCCTTTTGGAATGCAAATGTTTACTCTGTACCATTGTGGGCTAAAAGTATATTACTTCTGAATAGAAACAGAACCCTGAAAGATCGTGATAGTTTTTGATGTTAGACTGGATGCAATTTTTGTTAAGAGAAGGTCATGAACTTATGGGAACAAGAAGTGGAAGGTCATGGATTTAAAGTGATATCTTTGAGGACTTGACTGACAGCTCAGTTGAAGTGCTTTCTACGTAAGCACAAGGGCATGAGTTCAGTAACTTGCATCAATGTGAAAAAGTTGACATGTTGGCATAGGCTAGTCATCCTTGCACTATGGGTGTAAAGAGAATCAGATCTCCGAGGCTCCCTGGCAAGCAGGTCTTTGTCTCAAAAAATAAGATTGACAGATGCATCATGCCGCTGCATGCATATACTCACACAGAAATATGTGCACAGCTGCAATTCATGCACACACAAACACACGAGGGGGGAGGAAGAGAGAGGAGAGAGAGGAGAGAGAGAGAGAGAGAGAGAGAGAGAGAGAGAGAGAGAGAGAGAGAGAATTTAAATACCAAGTTGACAGGAAATGAACTCATGATGGTTAAGAATATTAACCACCAAGTTGACAGAATCTAGACCTCTAGGTATCTTTATAAATGAGTTTCTAGATTCGGTTAATAGAGGTAGAAAGGCCCACCCCAATTATTTTGGGCAGTATTCAATAGGCTAGGGTTCCAGAAGGACTTAAAAGAAAATAGTAAACCTAAGGATTATAGGCATAGATGAGAGTGAAGATTTACAACTTAAAGGGCCAGCAAACATCTTAAATAAAATTATGGAAGAAAACTTCCCTAACCTAAAGAGAGAGATGCCCATGAATATACAAGAAGCCTACAGAACTCCAAACAGACTGGACCAGAACAGAAATACTTCCCGTCACATAATAATCAAAACACCAAATGTTCTAAACAAAGAAAGAATACTAAAGGCAGTAAGAGAAAAAGGCCAAGTAACATATAAAGGAAGACCTATCAGAATCACAGCAGACTTTTCACCTGAGACTATGAAGGCTAGAAGGTCCTGGGCAGATCTCATGCAGACTCTAAGAGAACACAAATGCCAACCAAAACTACTATATCCAGCAAAACTCTCAATCACCATAGATGGAGAAACTAAGATATTTCATGACAAAACCAAGTTTACCCAATATCTATCCACAAACCCGGCCCTAAAAAGGATAATAGGAGGACAACACCAATACAAGGAGGGAAACTTCACCCTGGAAAAAGCAAGATAGTAACCTTTCATCAAACCCAAAAGAAGTTAAGCATTCAAATTTAAAAAATAACGTCAAAAATGATAGGAAGTAACAATCACTATTCCTTAATATCTCTTAACATCAATGGACTTAATGCCCCAATAAAAAGACACAGACTAACTGAATGGATACGTAAACAGGACCCTACATTTTGCTGCTTACAGGAAACACACCTCAGGGTCAAAGACAAACACTACCTTAGAGTAAAAGCCTGGAAGACAATTTTACAAGCAAATGGTCTCAGGAAACAAGCTGGAGTAGCCATTTTAATATCAGATAAAATTGACTTTCAACCCAAAGTCATCAAAAGAGACCCTGAGGGACACTTCTTGCTGGTCAAAGGAAAAATACAAAAAGAAGAACTGTCAATCCTGAACATCTATGCCCCAAATGCAAGGGCACCCTCTTTCATAAAAGAAACTTTATTAAAACTAAAAGCACACATTGCACCTAACACAATAATTGTGGGTGACTTCAACACTGCACTTTCCTCAATGGACCGATCAGGAAAACAGAAACTAAACAGGGACACAATGAAACTAATTGAAGCTTTGGACCAATTAGATTTAACAGATATATATAGAACATTCTATCCTAAAACAAAAGAATATACCTTTTTCTCAGCACCTCATGGTACCTTCTCCAAAATCGACCATATAATTGGTCACAAGACAGACCTCAACAAATATAAGAAGATCGAACTAATCCCATGCCTCCTATCTGATCACTATGGTACTCCAAAGTGGTCTTCAATAGCAACAGAAACAACAGAAAGCCCACATACACGTGGAAACTGAACAATACTTTACTCAATGATACCTTGGTCAAGGAAGAAATAAAGAAAGAAATTAAAGACTTTTTAGAACACAATGAAAATGAAAACACAACATACCCAAATCTATGGAACACAATGAAAGCAGTGCTAAGAGGAAAACTCATAGCCCTGAGTGCCTCCAAAAAGAAAATGGAGAGAGCATACATTACCAGCTTAATGACACACCTGAAAGCCCTAGAACAAAAAGAAGCTATTTCGCCCAGGAGGAGTAGAAGGCAGGAAATCATCAAACTCAGGGCCAAAATCAATCAAGTAGAAACAAAGAGAACCATACAAGAAATCAACAATACCAGGAGCTGGTTCTTTGAGAAAATCAACAAGATAGATAAACCCTTAGCCAGACTGACCAAAGGGCACAGAGAAAGTATCCAAATTAACAAACTTAGAAATGAAAAGGGAGATATAACAACGGAAACTGAGGAAATCCAAAAAATCATCAGATCCTACTACAAGAGCCTGTACTCAACACAACTGGAGAATCTGGAGGAAATGGACAATTTCCTTGACAGATACCAAATACCAAAATTAAATCAGGACCAACTAGACCATCTAAACAGTCCCATAATGCCTAAAGAAATAGAAGGAGTCATAGAAAGTCTTCCAACCAAAAAAAGCACAGGACCAGATGGCTTCAGTGCAGAATTCTACCAGACCTTCAAAGAAGAGTTAACACCAATACTCTTCAAACTATTCCACAAAATAGAAACAGAAGGAACACTACCCAATTCCTTCTACGAAGCCACAATTACGCTGATACCAAAGCCACACAAAGATCCAACAAAGAAAGAGAACATCAAACCAATTTCCCTTATGAACATCGATGCAAAAATACTCAATAAAATTCTTGCCAACCGAATCCAAGAACACATCAAAATGATCATCCACCATGATCAAGTAGGCTTTATCTCGGGAATGCAGGGTTGGTTCAATATAAGGAAATCCATCAATACAATCCACTACATAAACAAACTCAAAGAACAAAACCACATGGTCATTTCATTGGATGCTGAAAAAGCATTTGACAAAATTCAGCATCCCTTCATGCTTAAAGTCTTGGAGAGAACAGGAATTCAAGGCCCATACCTAAACATAGTAAAAGCAATATACATCAAACCGGTAGCCAGCATCAAACTAAATGGAGAGAAACTTGAAGCAATCCCACTGAAATCAGGGACCAGACAAGGCTGCCCCCTTTCTCCTTATCTTTTCAATATTGTACTTGAGGTACTAGCTCGGGCAATTCGACAACATAAGGAGGTCAAAGGGATACAAATTGGAAAGGAGGAAGTCAAACTATCATTATTTGCAGACGACATGATCGTCTACCTAAGTGACCCAAAGAACTCCACTAGAGAGCTCCTACAGCTGATAAACAACTTCAGCAAAGTGGCAGGTTATAAAATCAACTCAAGCAAATCAGTGGCCTTCCTATACTCAAAGGATAAGCAGGCTGAGAAAGAAATTAGGGAAATGACCCCCTTCACAATAGCCACAAACAGTATAAAGTATCTTGGGGTGACTCTTACCAAACATACGAAAGATCTGTATGACAAGAACTTCAAGACTCTCAAGAAGGAAATGGAAGAAGACCTCAAAAAATGGGAAAACCTCCCATGCTCATGGATCGGTAGAATCAATATAGTTAAAATGGCCATTTTGCCTAAAGCACTATACAGATTCAATGCAATACCCATCAAAATCCCAACTCAATTCTTCACAGAGTTAGAAAGAGCAATTATCAAATTCATCTGGAACAACAAAAAACCCAGGATAGCTAAAACTATTCTCAGCAACAAAAGAAAATCTGGGGGAATCAGTATCCCTGACCTCAAGCAATACTACAGAGCAATAGTGTTAAAAACTGCATGGTATTGGTACAGTGACAGGCAGGAGGATCAATGGAACAGGATTGAAGATCCAGAAATGAACCCACACACCTATGGCCAATGGATCCTCGACAAAGAGGCTGAAAACATCCAATGGAAAAAAGATAGCCTTTTCAACAAATGGTGCTGGTTCAACTGGAGGTCAGCATGCAGAAGAATGCGAATTGATCCATCCTTGTCTCCTTGTACTAAGCTCAAATCCAAATGGATCAAGGACCTCCACATAAAGCCAGACACTCTGAAGCTAATAGAAAAGAAACTGGGGAAGACCCTTGAGGACATCGGTACAGGGAGAAAGTTTCTGAACAGAACACCAATAGCGTATGCTCTAAGAGCAAGAATTGACAAATGGGACCTCATAAAATTACAGAGTTTCTGTAAGGCAAAGGACACCATCAAGAGGACAAATCGGCAACCAACAAATTGGGAAAAGATCTTCACCAATCCTACATCAGATAGAGGGCTAATATCCAATATATATAAAGAACTCAAGAAGTTAGACTCCAGAAAACCAAACAACCCTATTAAAAAATGGGGTACAGAGTTAAACAAAGAATTCTCACCTGAAGAACTTCGGATGGCGGAGAAGCATCTTAAAAAATGCTCAACTTCATTAGTCATTAGGGAAATGCAAATCAAAACAACCCTAAGATTTCATCTTACACCAGTCAGAATGGCTAAGATTAAAAATTCAGGAGACAGCAAGTGTTGGAGAGGGTGTGGAGAAAGAGGAACACTCCTCCACTGCTGGTGGGGTTGCAAATTGGTACAACCACTCTGGAAATCAGTCTGGCGGTTCCTCCGAAAACTGGGCACCTCACTTCCAGAAGATCCTGCTATACCACTCCTGGGCATATACCCAGAGGATTCCCCACCATGTAATAAAGATACATGCTCTACTATGTTCATAGCAGCCCTATTTGTAATTGCCAGATGCTGGAAAGAACCCAGGTATCCCTCAACAGAAGAGTGGATGCAAAAAATGTGGTATATCTACACAATGGAGTACTATTCAGCCATTAGAAACAATGAATTCATGAAATTCTTAGGCAAATGGATGGAGCTAGAGAATATCATACTAAGTGAGGTAACCCAGACTCAAAAGGTGAATCATGCTATGCACTCACTAATAAGTGGATATTAACCTAGAAAACTGGAATACCCAAAACATAATCCACACATCAAATGAGGTACAAGAAGAAAGGAGGAGTGGCCCCTGGTTCTGGAAAGACTCAGTGAAGCAGTATTCAGCAAAACCAGAACGGGGAAGTGGGAAGGGGTGGGTGGGAGGACAGGGGAAGAGAAGGGGGCTTGCGGGACTTTCGGGGAGTGGGGGGGGCTAGAAAAGGGGAAATCATTTGTAATGTAAATAAATTATATCGAATAATAAAAAAAAAGAAAAAAATTAATGGCAGGCAGAAAAAAAAAAAAGAAAATAGTAATGTAAGCCAAACACCAGTATATATTTTATTTTCTTTCCTGACTGTAGATGCAATGTAATTGTCCCAGTTAGGTTTCTATTACTATGATAAACACCATGGCCAAAGCAACTTGGAAAGGAACATGTTTATTTTACATTACCACTTACAGTAGTTCATCATGACAGAAAGTCACAGCCAGAATTCAAGGCAGGAATCTGTAGACAAGAATTGAAGCAGAGACCATGAAGGAATATTGCTTACTGACTTGATCAGCTACCCCACAATGGGCTGAGCTCTTTAACATCAATAATTAATTAAGAAAATGTCCCTACAGATCAGACTATAGGCAAGAACTTTCTCAATTGAGGCTCTCTCTTTCCATAGGACCCCAGTTTGTGTCAAGTTGACAAAAACCTAACGAGTACAGTGACCAATGCCCTCACATCCCTTGATGTTATGCCTTCTCCGCTGTGATGAACTGTTCCCTGAAAGTGTGAGCCAAAATGAAGTGTTTTCAATGGAGTTGCCTTTACTAGGTATTTCATCATCACAGTGAGAAAAGTACCTAATTTGGAAATACATCAAGTATCCAGTCAACTTGCTATTGATTCATACCCTAAGTAGGATTGGACACTGAAATACCAGAGGCGTGAAGAAATTTTCTTTTTTTTTTTTTTTTTATTTACATTTTTTTATTCGATATAATTTATTTACATTACAAATGATTTCCCCTTTTCTAGCCCCCCCCCCACTCCCCGAAAGTCCCGTAAGCCCCCTTCTCTTCCCCTGTCCTCCCTCCCACCCCTTCCCAGTTCCCCGTTCTGGTTTTGCTAAATACTGTTTCACTGAGTCTTTCCAGAACCAGGGACCACTCCTGCTTTCTTCTTGTATCTCATTTGATGTGTGGATTATGTTTTGGGTATTCCAGTTTTCTAGGTTAATAACCACTTATTAGTGAGTGCATACCATGATTCACCTTTTGAGTCTGGGTTACCTCACTTAGTATGATGTTCTCTAGCTCCATCCATTTGCCTAAGAATTTCATGAATTCATTGTTTCTAATGGCTGAATAGTACTCCATTGTGTAGATATACCACATTTTTTGTATCCACTCTTCTGTTGAGGGATACCTGGGTTCTTTCCAGCATCTGGCAATTATAAATAGGGCTGCTATGAACATAGTAGAGCATGTATCCTTATTACATGGTGGGGAATCCTCTGGGTATATGCCCAGGAGTGGTATAGCAGGATCTTCTGGAAGTGAGGTGCCCAGTTTTCGGAGGAACCGCCAGACTGCTTTCCAGAGTGGTTGTACCAATTTGCAACCCCACCAGCAGTGGAGGAGTGTTCCTCTTTCTCCGCACCCTCTCCAACACCTGCTGTCTCCTGAATTTTTAATCTTAGCCATTCTGACTGGTGTAAGATGAAATCTTAGGGTTGTTTTGATTTGCATTTCCCTAATGACTAATGAAGTTGAGCATTTTTTAAGATGCTTCTCCACCATCCGAAGTTCTTCAGGTGAGAATTCTTTGTTTAACTCTGTACCCCATTTTTAATAGGGTTGTTCGGTTTTCTGGAGTCTAACTTCTTGAGTTCTTTATATATATTGGATATTAGCCCTCTATCTGATGTAGGATTGGTGAAGATCTTTTCCCAATTTGTTGGTACAGCTGATAAACCACTTCAGCAAAGTGGCAGGTTATAAAATCAACTCAAGCAAATCAGTGGCCTTCCTATACTCAAAGGATAAGCAGGCTGAGAAAGAAATTAGGGAAATGACCCCCTTCACAATAGCCACAAACAGTATAAAGTATCTTGGGGTGACTCTTACCAAACATGCGAAAGATCTGTATGACAAGAACTTCAAGACTCTCAAGAAGGAAATGGAAGAAGACCTCAAAAAATGGGAAAACCTCCCATGCTCATGGATCGGTAGAATCAATATAGTTAAAATGGCCATTTTGCCTAAAGCACTATACAGATTCAATGCAATACCCATCAAAATCCCAACTCAATTCTTCACAGAGTTAGAAAGAGCAATTATCAAATTCATCTGGAACAACAAAAAACCCAGGATAGCTAAAACTATTCTCAGCAACAAAAGAAAATCTGGGGGAATCAGTATCCCTGACCTCAAGCAATACTACAGAGCAATAGTGTTAAAAACTGCATGGTATTGGTACAGTGACAGGCAGGAGGATCAATGGAACAGGATTGAAGATCCAGAAATGAACCCACACACCTATGGCCACTTGATCCTCGACAAAGAGGCTGAAAACATCCAATGGAAAAAAGATAGCCTTTTCAACAAATGGTGCTGGTTCAACTGGAGGTCAGCATGCAGAAGAATGCGAATTGATCCATCCTTGTCTCCTTGTACTAAGCTCAAATCCAAATGGATCAAGGACCTCCACATAAAGCCAGACACTCTGAAGCTAATAGAAAAGAAACTGGGGAAGACCCTTGAGGACATCGGTACAGGGAGAAAGTTTCTGAACAGAACACCAATAGCGTATGCTCTAAGAGCAAGAATTGACAAATGGGACCTCATAAGGTTACAGAGTTTCTGTAAGGCAAAGGACACCATCAAGAGGACAGATCGGCAACCAACAAATTGGGAAAAGATCTTCACCAATCCTACATCAGAAATTTTCTAAATTGAGAAATACAATCAAGAAAAATACATGGAATAATATTAATTCAGTGGAACAGACCATGTGAGGAGCAGAAGGAAACAGAAAACAAAATGGTAACTACTGTCTTTGCATAAATAAGACACATTACATCCCATGTATAAGATAAGAAGCTATAAAAAATTTAAAAAAGAATACTTGAGAAATGGGCAGGTCACCCAGGAGCCTGAGGAAGGAGGAGGCTAGCAGAGCTTGACAACATGACAAGGTCTGCATAACCCACACTGGTACAACAGTGAACAAGTAATTTAAAAACTAATAATGGTACCAAGAAAGAATGACTCAGCACATTCTCTACATGGAAAGCTTTTCCTCATAAGAAGTTTATAAGCTGTTCCAGTCCTGAGACCTCTGGCGGGACACTTCAGATCTCTGCTTTAGGATCCAGAACAGCCTGGGCTGCAACACCACTTCTCCAGGTCCTGCCAGAGGCCAGAGGGGCACCCAGAAGGCCGGCTGGGAGGAGTCAATATGCTCTGGTGAGTCCAGCAGGCCCCAGCGGGAGCCTTCAGGTGTCTGCTTCGGGATCTGAACAGCCTAAGACACAGCACCCTGTCTCCATGCAGTGCAGTGCAGGAGGTCAGCTGTGCAGCAGAGGCCACCTGGGAAGAGGCAGCGTGCACTGGTGAGTCCAGCATTGACAAGACCAACTAACACCAGTGAGAACTAGATGGCAAAACACAAACGCAGGAATGTCACTAACAGAAATCAAGACAATATGGTAGCATCTGAACCCAATTTTCCTTTAACAGCATGTCCTGGATCACACCAGTAAAACAAGATTTGGATTTAAAATCACTGGTCATGATGCTGGTACAGGAACACATGAAGGACATACTTAAAGAAATTCAGGAGAAAATGGATCAAAAGTTAAAGCCCTTACAAGGGAAACACAAAAATCATTGAAAGAAATCCAGGAGAATACAAAAGCCAATAAGGAGGAAACGCAAAAATTACTTAAAGAAATACAGGAGAACTTTGGTCAACAGGCTGAGGTCATGAAAGAGGAAACACAAAAATCTCTTAAAGAATTACAGGAAAGCACAAACAAGCAAGTGAATGAGCTAAGCAAAACCATCCAGGATCTAAAATCAGAAGTAGAAACAACTAAGAAAACTCAAAGGGAAACAACTTTGGAGATAGAAAACCTTGGGAAGAAATCAGGGAACATAGATGCAAATATCAACAACAGAATACAAGAGATAGAAGAAAGAATCTCAGATGTTGAAGATACCATAGAAACCATGGACTCAAGAGTTAAAGAATGCAAAATGCAAAAAGCTTCTAACCCAAAACATCCAGGAAATCCAGGACACAATGAGAAGAACAAACCTAAGGATTATAGGCATAGATGAGAGTGAAGATTTACAACTTAAAGGGCCAGCAAATATCTTCAATAAAATTATGGAAGAAAACTTCCCAACCTAAAGAGAGATATGAACATGAATATACAAGAAGCCTACAGAACTCCAAACAGACTGGACCAGAACAGAACTACCTCCTGTCACATAATAACCAAAACACCAAATGTACAAAACAAACAAAGAATATTAAAGGCAGTAAGAGAAAAAGGCCAAGTAACATATAAAGAAAGACCTATCAGAATCACACCAGATTTCTCACCTGAGACTATGAAAGCTAGAAGATCCTGGGCAGATCTCATGCAGACTCTTAAGAGAACACAAATGCCAGGCAAAACTACTATACCCAGCAAAACTCTCAATCACCATAGATAGAGAAACTAAGATAGTCCATGACAAAACCAAGTTTACCCATTATCTATCCACAAACCCAGCCCTACAAAGGATAATAGGAGGAAAACACCAATACAAGTAGGGAAACTTCACCCTGGAAAAAGCAAGATAGTAACCTTCTTTCATCAAACCCAAAAGAAAATAACCAATCAAATTTAAAAAATAACATCCAAAATGACAGGAAGTAATAATCACTATTCCTTAATATCTCTTAACAACAATGGACTCAATGCCCCAATAAAAAGACGTAGACTAAGCGACTGGATAAGGAAACAGGACCCTACATTTTGCTGCATACAGGAAACACACCTCGGGGTCAAAGACAAACACTACCTTAGAGTAAAAGGCTGGAAGACAATTTTACAAGCAAATGGACTCAGGAAACAAGCTGGAGTAGCCATTCTAATATCAGATAAAATTGACTTTCAACCCAAAGTCATCAAAAGAGACTCTGAGGGACACTTCCTGCTGGTCAAAGGAAAAATAGAACAAGAAGAACTCTCAATTCTGAACATCTATGCTCCAAATGCAAGGGCACCCTCATTCATAAAAGAAACTTTATTAAAGCTCAAAGCACACATTGCACCTAACACAATAATTGTGGGTGACTTCAACACTGCACTTTCTTCAATGGATCAGGAAAACAGAAACTGAACAGGGACACAGTGAAACTAATTGAAGCTTTGGACCAATTAGATTTAACAGAAATATATAGAACATTCTATCCTAAAACAAAAGAATATACCTTTTTCTCAGCACCTCATGGTACCTTCTCCAAAATCGACCATATAATTGGTCACAAGACAGACCTCAACAAATATAATCGAACTAATCTCATGCCTCCTATCAGATCACTATGGAGTAAAAGTGGTCTTTAATAGCAACAAAAACAACAGAAAACCCACATACACGTGGAAACTGAACAATATTCTACTCAATGATACCTTGGTCAAGGAAGAAATAAAGAAAGAAATTAAAGACTTTTTACAACTTAATGAAAATGAAGACACAACATACCCAAATCTATGGACACAATGAAAGCAGTGCTAAGAGGAAAACTCATAGCCCTGAGTGCCTCCAAAAAGAAAATGGAGAGAGCATACGCTAACAGCTTAATGGCACACCTGAAAGCCCTAGAACAAAAAGAAGCTATTTTGCCCAGGAGGAGTAGAAGGCAGGAAATCATCAAACTCAGGGCCGAAATCAATCAAGTAGAAGCAAAGAGAACCATACAAAGAATCAACAAAACCAGGAGCTGGTTCTTTGAGAAAATCAACAAGATAGATAAACCCTTAGCCAGACTAACCAAAGGGCACAGAGACAGTATCCAGATTAACAAACTTAGAAATGAAAAGGGAGATATAACAACAGAAACTGAGGAAATTCAAAAAATCATTAGATCCTACTACAAAAGCCTATATTCAACAAAACTGGAGAATCTGGAGGAAATGGACAGTTTCCTAGACAGATATCCGACACCAAAACTAAATCAGGATCAAATAGATCATCTAAACAGTCCCATAATGCCTAAAGAAATAGAAGGAGTCATAGAAAGTCTCCCAACCAAAAAAAGCATGGGACCATATGGCTTCAGTGCAGAATTCTATCAGTCTTTCATAGAAAACCTAACACCAATACTCTTCAAACTATTCCACAAAATAGAAACAGAAGGAACTCTACCCAACTCGTTCTATAAAGCCACAATTACGCTGATACCAAAACCACACAAAGATCCAACAAAGAAAGAGAACTTCAGGCCAATTTCTCTTATGAATATTGATGCAAAAATACTTAATAAAATTCTTGCCAAACGAATCCAAGAACACATCAAAACGATCATCCACCATGATCAAATAGGCTTCATCCCAGGGATGCAGGGATGGTTCAATATAAGGAAATCCATCAATGCTATCCACTACATAAACAAACTCAAAGAAAAAAAACCATATGATCATCTCATTAGATGCAGAAAAAGTATTTGACAAAATTCAGCATCCTTTCATGCTAAAAGTCTTGGAAAGAACAGGAATTCAAGGCCCATACCTAAACATCGTTAAAGCAAACCGGTAGCCAACATCAAACTAAATGGAGAGAAACTTGAAGCAATCCCACTAAAATCAGGGACTAGCCAAGGCTGTCCTCTCTCTCCATATCTTTTCAATATAGTACTTGAAGTTCTAGCTAGAGCAATTAGACAACATAAGGAGGTCAAGGGGATACAAATTAGAAAGGAAGAAGTCAAATTATCACTATTTGCAGATGACATGATAGTCTACTTAAGTAACCTCCACCAGAGAACTCCTACAGCTGATAAACAATTTCAACAAAGTGACTGGTTATAAAAGCAACTCAAGCAAATCAGTTGCCTTCCTATACTCAAAGAATAAGCAGGCTGAAAAAGAAATTAGGGAAATGACACCCTTCACAATAGCCACAAACAATATAAAGTATCTTGGTGTGACTCTAACCAAACAAGTGAAAGATCTATAGGACAAGAACTTCAGTTCTCTGAAGAAGGAAATCGAAGAAGACCTCAGAAAATGGAAAAATCTGCCATGCTCATGGATTGGTAGGATTAATATAGTTAAAATGGCCATCTTGCCAAAAGTGATCTACAGATTCAACACAATCTCCATCAAAATCCCAACTCAGTTCTTCACAGAGTTAGAAAAAGCAATTCTCAAATTCATCTGGAATAACAAAAAAACCCAAGATAGCTAAAACTATTCTCAACAACGAAAGAAATTCTGGGGGAATCAGTATCCCTGATTCAAGCAATACTACAGAGCAATAGTGTTAAAAACTTCATGGTATTGGCACAGTGACAGACAAGTGGAGCAATGGAATAGAATTGAAGCTCCAGAAATAAATCCACACACCTATGTTCACTTGATCTTTGACAAAGGAGCTGAAAACATCCAGTGGAAAAAAGATAGCCTTTTCAACAAATGGTGCTGGTTCAATTGGAGGTCAGCATGCAGAAGAATGCAAATTGATCCATTCTTATCTCCATGTACTAAACTTCACTCCAAGTGGATCAAGGACCTCCATGTAAAACCAGACACACTGAAACTAACAGAAAAGAAACTAGGTAAGACCCTTGAGGACATGGGCATAGGGGAAAATTTCCTGAACAGAACACCAATAGCTTATGCTCTAAGATCAAGAATTGACAAATGGGACCTCATAAAATTACAAAGTTTCTCTAAGGCAAAGGACACTGTTAAAAGGACAAGACGGCAACCATCATATTGGGAAAGTATATTCACCAACCCTACATCTGATAGAGGGCTAATATCCAATATATACAAAGAACTCAAGAAGTTAGACCCCAGGGAACCAAATAACCCTATTAAAAATGGGGTACAGATCTAAACAAAGAATTTTCACCTGAAGAAATTCGGATGGCCGAGAGGCACCTTAAGAAGTGCTCAACATCATTAGTCATTAGGGAAATGCAAATCAAAACAACCCTGAAATTTCACCTTACACCAGTCAGAATGGCTAAGGTCAAAAACTCAGAAGACAGCAGGTGTTGGCAAGGATGTGGAGAAAGAGGAACACTCCTCCACTGCTGGTGGGGCTGTAAGATGGTACAACCACTTTGGAAATCAGTCTGGCGGTTCCTCAGAAAACTGGACATGACACTTCCGGAGGACCCTGCTATACCTCTCCTGGGCATATACCCAAAGGATTCCCCGGCATGCAATAAAGACACATGCTCCATTATGTTCATAGTAGCCTTATTTATAATAGCCAGAAGCTGGAAAGAACCCAGATGCCCCTCAAAGGAGGAATGGATACAGAAAATGTGGTATATTTACACAATGGAATACTACTCAGTAATTAGAAACAATGAATTCTCAAAATTTCTAGGCAAATGGTTTGATCTGGAAAATATCATCCTAAGTGAGGTAACCCAATCACAAAAGAATACACATGGAATGCAATCTCTGATAAGTGGATATTAATTAGCCGAGAAGCCCTGAATACCCAAGGCACAAATCGCATAACAAATGACTCCCATGAAGAAGTATGGAGAGGGTCCTGATCCTGGAAAGAATTTGATCTAGCATTGGAGGGGAATATAAGGACAGAGAAAAAGGAGGGAGGTGATTGGAGAATGGATGGAGAGAAGAAGGTTTATGGGACATATGGGGAGGGGGGATCCGGGAAAGGGGAAATCATTTGGAATGTAAACAAAGAATATAGAAAATAAAAATATTTTTTAAAAAAAGAGAGAAGACTTGAATGAAAAAGCAAATTATCTAGAACAATTGTCTATGGATCAAATCAAAATCCATGTATGACAGGTTATTCCATGTAGAGATGTGGCTATCTTAAACCTGTTTCAGTTCTATGTGGACATTCTTTTATCAGGACACACACAAATACACACAAATGCAAACACACGCACACAGGTATACACTCAGATAAATACACACATATACACAGATGTTCACACACACAGGATGAAAATAAATTCTGCATTAAGTTAGGTTCTGCCCTGGACACATATTATGCATTAGAAACAACACAGCTTTCTCATTTGTACTGATGGACATCCAGTCCTCTAGAGTTTGCACTCACGTCTAGCAGCCAATGGGATACAATGAGAAAGAACAAACTGAACAAACAAAATCCATCAAGCCACGCCTGCTCTGATACTTTTCCATTTGCTTTCCTATCTTCCTGTTCAAAAAAAAAAAAAAAAAAAACTTAACATGAAAGTGACACACATATTTTCTCTTTCATAATATTTTGCAGTAAAAAATGGTCTTTTGTTAATATTCCATTGCTCTAGGTTATTATAAACTTTAAGAATTTATTTTGTTGGCAGATGTGATTTCTATGAATAAAAATCCACCACACAGTAATGTCACCCTCTTTCAGACATCAGAATAAGAAGAGAGAGCTAATAACCTTGTAGGATCAATGGTTACTTCTGGTGACTCCTGAGAATTAAGAGTTCAGAAAGCCAAGACACCCCCCCCCCCCGAGCAAAATAGTACAAACTCCTACACCTGAAATGTTTCCCCATTCAGTATGAGAGGGTCTGAAAGGGCTTGAAGAGCAAATTCACACTTCATTACTAACCAGAGAGCTGAGACAAGTGGAATCTCAACACTGCAGCTAACAGTTAATAACACAGACATAACTTGAAACCATAACTCCAGTCCTCTCTTTCTCCCCCACGTCCACTATTTTGCACTTTATCTTCCAGGTTTATCAAATCGGTCTCGGTGGTTCGGATACATCCCTGCCAGAAGACAAACCAATTAGGATCAGCGCACGTCTGTGAAGTAATGACAGTCTGAATTCACCATTGGCAGAAATGTAGGTATGGGGAGAACACTGCAATAGACCTCAGCAGAGCTATCTGCAGCACATTGTCGAGAACAGAAAAGACCTTGGTAATCACGGGGTGGTTGAAAGAGGAGCCACCATCCTGCTCATCCCGCATGCAGTTTTGCCAGGGGATTGGTTGGCTCCCCGCATCAACACACTGCTAAAGCACATCTGCTGCCACGACGGAGAGGAAGACCAGGGCTCTGCTAAACTCTTAATAAATCTGCGTCTTTCAAAACAGAGGGAAGAAGAGCTGGAGAAGCTAGAAAATCAAAGAAGCATGATGTAATCAGCTCCTTCATGTTCCGAAACCCAAGAGCAGTTCGTGATGTCCACTGCTCTCTTGGCAGGCTTCCCCGCTTTTCCAGCTGCTGTCTAAGTCTAACCTCATGTCTTCAAAGCCAGAGCTCAGCACCAGTCCCCTCTGCTGATTGAATATGTCTTCACGGAGCACTTCCTTGATGATAAAGGTTGTGTAAAGTCACCATAGGGGCTCAGCCTATGGCCATTCTAGCATCTACACCAATTATTGGGAGTTTGTAAGGACCACTGAAAACAGCCTATAATTGTGGTACACAAATGTAGCTGCCACACTTGGGAAGTAAAAAGACAAAGCTTGAGTTCCAGGCAATCCTCACCTACATAGACAGTTGGAAGCCAATCCAGGCTGTACAATATCCTCTCTCAAATATTGCCTGTAGGCAATAAAGTGCTTGTCAAATAAGCATGGAGAGTTTACTTCTTGGTCTAAATACATAGTACAAAATGGTAGGATGGCCATTTCACAAATTATTGAAATTTCTGTACTAATTCCAAACCAACATTTATTTACCATGAACTCAAGTCAGCAACTCAAGCATATACTTCTGGAAAACGAGACATTGTTATAAGATAAAATCCAGAGATACATTAATTAGATACTAATGTAACAGGCCCCAAGACCCCAGTAGGCCTCCAGACCTTAGCACAACTGTGGCCATGATGAAGCAGCCAGCAAGTATGCAGCACCACCTGCCAACATGAAACCAAAACCTAACCCATCAAAGCCCATAGTTCTGGGAAATATCACTAAATGTACTAACCTTATTTTTTGGCTTCTGTAGTTCTGATTCTGCATAACTGTGCTTACTAACTGAGGGGTGTCAGCACAGGATGTGAGTTTTATGCTTAAAGCTCACCCCAAGAAAGCTCTGGTACAGCACTGGGATCCTATACACCCAGCGTAGTCTCTTGTTAGCTAATAAAGACTTTTGATTGCCTTAAACCTCCATTCAAGTAGTCTTCTCTGGTGGATACCTCATAACATGCCGAGGACAATTGAAAGGAAGATACAAATATGTTTTCCATAATTAAAATTTTGCTTCCATAAGAGCAGAGCACTATTTGTAAAGACATTGCAATTCACAGGATACCGTAGGCTGGAATATGTGCACAGGTGTTTCCAGCTGTGTTCACCGTACCTGCATGCAATCGTGGTGCGTGTTCTGAACCAAAGCTGCAGGGAAGTCACTTCCTGCAACATGTATGAACACTGCCAGGAACACCTCTGACCCACTGTGCATTAGAACTTGAATCAATATTTGGTTGTTGTACATTCAGAGGTCTCTTGCATTTGCTAAGTTTTGTGAGCCCCACACGATGCACAGTTTAAGGAGCCGAGGTCTATGAAGCTTTCCTACCAATTCCAGTCACAGCACATAACTCAAGGACCATCAGTTCCTCTAGCGCAAAAATGATTTTCAAATCGAAAAGCCCACACTTACAGTCTGGTTGGGTTTTAGGTGCTGAGTTGAATCGGTAAAGGTCAGTATCCCCTGAGATGTCACAGACACTTCCATGGTCACTGACACTCAGATTTTTCTAATCATGACCAAAAGCATAAAATCAACTGAGTCTCGAACATAGATCTGTAATACCAAGTATCCCAGAGTATGAGACATGAAGATTCAAAGTTCAAGGCCTCTCTAGGCTTTTGAGGCAGTTTAAGGTTAGCCTGAGCAATTAGTAAAATCATGTCTTAAAATAAAAGGTACAGGAAAGTTTTGAGGTGTAGGTCAGGGATGGAGCACTTGCCTAGAATGCACAAGGGCCTAGGTTTAATCTCCTCCAGACCCACAAAAACGAAACTTATGCTAGAAGAATTTCTTGGGCTCAAATGCTGAGCTTACCTTTTAACCTTGGACTATGAATAGAGCCTGAAAATAGAAATAACTTCTATTTACTGCCTGCTACATTATTGTCATGAGTAAATTGAAAATCAAAATATTGATTCTTCCTACACCCCTAGAGAAGTAATATGGGCAGAATAAATCAAGATTTTGAAAAATACTTTTTAAAAGATTAAAAATATTCACATAAATGAATATTACTATGATTTTGAATCATGCATCCTAATAATATGGTATGCTGTTGATTAAAATACACGATTTCCACGTTTTACATCTCTGAAGTGGAATGCTAAAGAAATAAATCTCATTACATTTCACAAACAGAAATCTGAAGAGAGAATCTGGTTAGAAGACAACTCTTAAATATTCATAACCATTTCAGTCTTGTTTTCTGTCTCCGACTGTTTATTTGTGGAGGTTATCCTTTCGAAACACTGTCTGTTCTTGTGGATCTTACTGCTCTTGCAGTAGCATGAAGTCTTCCAGATCATTGTAGCCAAAGACATATAAACAATGAGATAAGTTGGGACTATTATGGTCTGGTTTCTCTATATTCACAAATTCAGGTTCCACGTCTCTCTTAACTTGTTTACATCACACTGAGAAAAATCTAAGAATACATATTAGAAATTAACACAAACATGGAGGGAGAAAAGAGCAAGCCTTGTGTGCAGACTAGGATGTAATAAGCCTTCTGTTCTGTGTCTTTGAGCCGAAGCCTCTTGCCTGGCATGGTTAATGCTTCTAATTTGAGTTGAATTTATCAGCTCTGTTCATGATCACGTTCTCAGGAGTTTAATTAGCTCTTTAATGGAAAAATGTACTTTGCTGTGCAAACTCATGCCTCGTTAAATCCTGCGTAGAAACTGCTCGCAGGCAGGACCAGGATGCTGTGTTCAGGGTCTATGTAATCCGCTAATTGTCATTTGATGCCCTAGAGCTTAACTGGAGTTCTAGAACATGAACCCCTCCTTCAGATCCCCAAGCTGGTTAGCTGTGCTCTAGACAGCACACAGTATATCGAACCCTACCTTTACTGGGTGGAGAACCTGACCTAGCCAAACCAGCCTCTCATGATCTCCGGAGCACTCAGCATGGAGCACAAGGCAGCCAGTGCTCTCCTTGGTCTTGCCTTTTAACCAGATGTTTCCCCCGCAGTGCCTGCCTCTGTGATGTGTTTGTGCCTCTGGTGCTTTGATCTGGATCCTCCAGCCTGTGCTCAAATGAACCAGTTTCTCTAGTTCAATGAAAACACCTCAAATTTATGTCTACTTTTCTCAATTTAAATGGTAACAGCTGGATATTGAATTTTAAAATCAGTTATTTTATTCCTTTACGAAAATTTCAAATCAACAGGACAGGCAGAAACCAGGTCTATTTGTCCACTTGAGAGTTGCTGGTGCAATGTCAGTACCATGGATCAGTTAATAATGGTGGCTTATATTGGTTATGGATTTTTTTTTCTTTCTTTCAAAATAAAAGTTCAGAGATAAGCAATCTTCAAGATAATACCCAGTATTCTCAGGGTCCTGAATTCCTCCCATCTTCCTTTCTGTCCACTTACAGCACATGGTTTCCATCTTCATGGTGATGCCTGATGCTTTCTTCTGACTCGGAACACTAGCCATTATCACTTCCATATCTAAGAAAGAAGGATAAAGAAGAAAGAAGGACTGTGGGAGAGACGGGGATGACAGCTGTCTGCACCTCCATTAAAGAGGAAGTCCTTCTCAGCAATTTCCATGTGCTTGTCCACCCTAACCTGTGAGAAAAGAGTTTAGCTGAACATCTGCAACTGAATTCTTTCAGTAAGGAAGACAGGGGAACATACACTGTCTGGGCAGCCAGCTGTCTGTCGCAGCAGGAGTTCCATGGACCTTTGGGAAGTATTTCCTTATGCAAGCTTGCCTGGTCACAGCTCCCTTTCTGGAAGCATCAGTACCCTTGGCACACACAGGTAGAGCCTCCCAACATCCCTCCTGACACAGGTAAAGAAAAGGTCTTGTTCATCGCAAAGTAGATAGGTCTCCGAGAATAGAGTTGTTTGGGGATTCATACTAATTAGGGATGGGGAGTGAAACAGGAGTAGAAGTTGGCACTGAATGCTTGAAAGAGACAACAAAGGCAAGAGCAAAATAAAGGCAGGATTACAAATACTGTCATTTGTTTCAGCAGTTTACCAAGGATGATGGGATGCAGGCACATTTCAGTCTTAGTTGCCTGCCACTGAAATCCCCACTGTGTACTGAGAACTTTTGTGCACCAGGGTTAGGTATTTACTGTGTCTGGTTCTCCTGTGATCCTGCATCGATACACCGAGGATTCTCAAGCAGGGCGATAGAATGTTTGAGTCCTCAAGCCACATGGAGAGGGTGGGATTTGAACTCACATTCTTACAGGAATCTCTTCTGTCGTATTCTTGTGGTTGACTGCTGGTTTGGGAAGGACCTTGAGATTCAATGAGTCTGTCATTCAGTTGCTTATGATGCTGTAAAGTTTTGCAGCCTCTGTTCAACGGTCAATGCTCTCTGGTACCATTGCATGAATTATAAACCCACAGGAGGTGTACACAATGACAAATTCCTGGCCTCTTCACTGGGGTCAGGGTCCAAAAGCGTGCCTCTCTCCTTCCCAAGTGCCACTCTGGGAAACACAATAATAAAAGCCATCATCATACATTCTCATATATTTTCTTGATGTAGAAAAGATGAAGTCATGACATATGGTCAGATTGCCAGCACTGTTAATAATAAACCTCATGTAATTAAGGATTGATTTATTTCTTTATAGAAGTGAGATAAATAGCCTTAACTGCCTCTGCTCATGACTGTCCAGTCAGATGTACAATGCATGGAAAGTTGAAACTAAAGTTTATGGGTGATCAGATTTCCATGTAGTGGAGGGTTATTGGGGATATAATTATAGCCCTAACTAAATGTGTCCTGCATTGTGTTTGATCGTGAGATCAGATATCAACTTGGGGGATATAACCAGTTCTCAATATAAATGCTTTTGGTTCGAAACCTAGAGTGCTTTTAAAAAATTGACCCAAGTTTATAATAGCAATAATCACGTTGAAATGGGTTGTTGCTACAGGTAATGAACTGAGTCATGTAGCTTGAGTCTCCCATTAAGATCTTTTGGATCTTTTGGATCTTTAAGCTAAAGTTAAACAGTGGTTTGGGGTTTGATTGGGGGGCAGGAATAGATGTCTGGGTATTAGGGAAAGAATCTCAGGATCTCCAAGACCAAGTTCTCAGCACAGAGTGGATTTATTTGCCCCAACCGGATGGTGGTCAGGGAATAAGAGACAAAGACAAGGAGAGAGAGGATGAAGAGGAAGGGAAAAGGAAGCAGGGAGAGGGGAGGGGGATATTTTCCCTGGACAAAGGACTGCATCTGGATAGAGAGGAGACAGACATGGCCCACAGGAAAGGCAGCTTATAAAGATAAAAGGGGAAACTCCGTGTAAAGATGAGGTGTTTAATTTTAATTGGGTATGCTAATTAGGTGAGCCAAAAGGGCCTTTTGATTGCTGGACTTTACTACTTTGAAAACTGGACCTTGTTAGTCAGCCTCAGGAAGAGAAAGTGGGCAGACAAGGGAACAGAGCTTGGTGGCTGGCTTTAGGAATGTGATCTAATGGATCTTAGCAAGCCCTCAGCAATGGGGAAGGGCAAGGCCTGTGAGAGCCATGCTCTCCTCCTGGGTGTTTTTACTAGAGGGCTGACTCACTGACGTCCCAGCCATGCCCACCAGCCATATTTCCTCTCGACTCATAATGGTCTCTATCTCCTACTGGACTAAGACTGGAGCAACCCACCTGAGCTGGCATTTTCTCCTCTAGAACTTCATCTTATTGACCAAACAGTGACCAATGACCTTTTCAGCAACACAAAGTCTTCCAGTGCACATGGGACTTGCAGAGTTAATGTCCATTTTATTAACAACCTTTGTTAAAGAATCCCTAAATTAGGTACCTCCTCTTGCTCCAAGTCCCTGCATGTAAAGTGCAGACCTCATCTTGGAGGTTTCTCTGAAGTTCTCCTAAGCTCACAGCAAATACTCAGCTCCTGGATCTCTGTGGAGCAGGTCAACATACGGTAGAGCATTGCACACATGACAACTAAGAAAGTATAGATCCTTAATAAGTATTTGCCTAAGGACCATTTTCCCCAAAGTGCATCTCCTTTCAAGGAAGAATTTCTTTAAGAAAGGGGAAGAGAATTTGGATTCAAGAAGTAGGGGTATAAATCAGCTGCAGTAGCTAAGGCGGTCCTCAGGGTTTGAACCACATAAAAGGGCTCACAGCTCTAGAACAACGCTGTTCTGTCCTAAATGTCTTGTATTGAGGTTTGGATTAAGGTATGTTCCGTCCATCTATATGTGCCCAGAATTTTCCTGCTCCATCTCGGAAGGAAAACATTCTGTTTCAGCGTTTCCAGATTTCCCAATCCCCACACCCACACTTACAAATCGAGGAGAGTTTCATTCTATGCTCTGCTTCAGGCCTAATGAGCGGGTGTTTTATTTCTTTGCTCTGTTTCCTTTAATAACTACCCACAGCAAAAACATTTCCTCAAAAGCTTAATGTAACCTGAATAAGAGGTTGCTGAATTTGATGGATGTGCCACTGGACTGGAGCTACTAGATGGAGGCTAGCTTTAGTGAGCCCCAGAGGACTCTGGGAATGATGTCATGGGTTAGAGGTTACATAGCAGTTGAAGAAAAGAGATTCTCCTACAGTGTAGGGTCTCTAGAGAAGACTGTGAATAAAAAAGGGGGAAAGGAGTAGACATATTTCAGGTTAAACAGAACATCAGAGATTAAGGAAATAACTTGTGGGCCAATCTACTCCCTGCTCAGGCCCCCAGAGTCACTGAGCCTGTGAATCAGGCAGAGCAGGAGTGTCGCATACAGGAAATCCCTAGAGTCACATTCCCGCACTGAGCTTGAAGGGAATTTCCCCCCATCATCCCACTCTCATACACACACCATCTGTGTATTTGGAGGGTGTTAGGTTCAGTTGGTGGCCATAACACCTTCTTTTTGGATTTGCTGGAATTTAGTGTTTAATCTAGAGGGAAAGTAACCCCTGAATGATCCTTTATTTCACTCCCTAAATGGCAGGGTCTATTTTAGTTTTCCTTGTAACAAGGCTAATCACATGACTCCTTTCACCTATAACACTCCTTTAAAAATCCTGAAGTTATAAATACAAAGTCCTATTTTGGCTCATATAGCACAGGTATTAGGAATCCAAGCAAAACAAGTTTTGCACACTGGATATACCTGGGTGTGGCCACATTGCTAATGACAAAGTCTCGTACTCCTAGGCAAACGGAAGTGGAACTGCAGGGATAGCACAAACTAGTAGGTAGCATAGTTGAAATCCAGTGTTCCTTTCTAAAACTTGATTTTGACAACTGTTAAAACAATGGTCTCATTAGGAAACTGGCCTCTGCCTCAAGGGCTCTGTTCAGGGTCAGTTCACACTTTTAAAGTGTCTAGATTCCATTGATGGTGGTTTTGGTTTGTTTTTTGAGATAGCATCTTGATGTCTGCCTTTGAACTCTCCACCCTCTCACTTCTGCCTCCTAAATTCTGGAATTGTATTTGGACACAATGAGGCCCAGGGGCTCATTCTTCCTATTCATTGATTCGAAAACTAACAGCTCTCTGTCTTAACTGGGACATTTCAAAGCAAGATTTTCCCCATATGTCAGGAATACACTCTTCCTGACAACACACCAGATCTTCCAGAAATGTGATAATAAATACGACAATATACTGGTAATATAATTAAATGTGAAAGCAACTCTTTCTAATGACATGGTTTTTGGTACTAAATCATTAAACTTTCTTGTCTCCCATAAATGTACTATGCCCTTATATGCCAAATAAAAAGTAAGCCTGTGCTAAGGAGTAGCTTGAGAGGGCCTTCTGGGCGAGCATCGATTCCCCGAAAGTCACATAAATAGCTAAGGCATAGATTCACACACCTGTAACCCAGCACTGGGGTACGGGATGTGAGCTAAGTCAAGAGAATCACTAGGATTGCTGGCTGTCACCACAGCTCCAAGCTTGGGGAAAGATAGTGTCTGAAAGGAATAATTTACAGAGCAGGAGACCCAGTGTACTGGCTGGTTTTATGTGTCAACTTGACACAGGCTGGAGTTATCACAGAGAAAGGAGCTTCAGTTGGGGATGTGCCTCCATGAGAACCAATTGTGGGGCATTTTCTCAATTAGTGATCAAGTGGGGAGGGACCCTTGTGGGTGGTGCCATCCCTGGGCTGGTATTCTTGGGTTCTATATGAGAACAGGCTGAGCAAGCCAGGGGAAGCAAGCCAGTAAGGAACATCCCTCCATGGCCTCTGCATCAGTTCCTGTCTCCTGACCTGCTTGAGTTCCAGTCCTGATTTCCTTTTGTGATGAACATCAATGCAGAACTGTGAGCTGAATAAACCCTTTCCTCCCCAACTTGCTTCTTGGTCATGATGTTTGTGCAGGAATAGAAACCCCGACTAAGACAAAATTGGTACTAGTGTAGTGGGGTATTCCTGTGACAACCTGACCATGTTTTGGGGAGGACTGTGGAAGGACTTTAGAACTTTGGGCTAGATGATCCATTCAGTGTTAAGAGCTCTGTGGAATGTTCTGTAGGAGCTTGGAAGATAATGTTGAGAACATTGCAGAAAATGGAGGCCTGGCTTGTGAAATTTCAGAGGGAAGATTAAAGACTCTTAAAGGGGCCATGTTTTGATTGTGAAGGTTCTGTGGTTTTGGTTAGCTGGGGCTGAAGAATCAGCTGTGATTAACAAGATACCAGAACCACTAAAGCAAACCTTTGTGTTTCTGGGACTATTGATGCTGGTTAGCTGGAGCTAAGAAATTAGCAGTGATTAAAAAGAGACCAGAATCACTGAGATAAAATCTTCTGGGTAGTGTTTTCTCAGAGCATAGAGAGTGTGTTCCAGAGATAGCCACAGTTGTATTTTGTGCTGTGGCTGGACTTGGCACTGTGTAAGAGTCACCCAGATGGTACTGGTTTTGAAAGCATGAAGGGGTCATGAAGAGCAGCTGAGGCTCTTGGCACAGTGAGAGGCCATGGAAGGCCATCGGTGAAGGTGCAGCCTCAGTTGCAATTGACGGCCCAGAACTTGAAGGGGTCATGCATAGGAGCAGAGGCTTGTCACCATGAAGAGAGCCCATGAGAGGCTATTGGTGGAGCCTAATTACAGTGGAAGATAGCAGTGTTTTGGAGATGCCAGTACCATGCGATGACCACCAAGAACAGCAGTAGCAGTGGAGTACAGGCAGCTGGAGCCTAGAAGACAAGCTGTGTGCTACAAAGGGCAGAGCTGAAGAAGTGACCCAAGCCCTTGGAAGAGCCCAGAAGATCGTGAGTTGGATCCCAGACATTGAACTATTGGAGTTTGAATTTTGCTTTTGGTTGTGACTGTGCCCTGATATGTTTCCCTCTTAAAGGAAGAAAGTATTTTAGTGGAGCCCACAGTTAAGAGACTTTGGATTTTTAAAAGACTTTGAATTTTAAAGATATTGGACATTTTAAAGTGATTGAACTTTTACTATGTAAAGACTGTGGGACTTTTAAAGTAATTTAGATCTTGGGGATGAATAAGTAAGGGTTGAGGCTTAATAGTGATGTGTTTGCGTGTCAAGTTGACAAAGGGTCAATTGTACTGGCTGGTTTTGTGTGTCAACTTGACACAGGCTGGAGTTATCACAGAGAAAGGAGCTTCAGTTGGGGAAGTGCCTCCATGAGATCCAACTGTGGGGCATTTTCTCAATTAGTGATAAGGGGGGAGGGCCCCTTGTGGGTGGTGCCATCCCTGGGCTGGTATTCTATAAGAGAGCAAGCTGAGCAAGTCAGGGGAAGCAAGCCAGTAAGGAACATCCCTCCATGGCCTCTGCATCAGTTCCTGCTTCCTGACCTGCTTGAGTTCCAGTCCTGACTTCCGTTTGTGATGAACAGCAATGCAGAACTGTGAGCTGAATAAACCCTTTCCTCCCCAACTTGCTTCTTGGTCATGATGTTTGTGCAGGAATGGAAACCCTGACTAAGACACCCAGTGTCTTTCTTGGTCTCTATATCCTTATACTGCACCCCTGCACACACATGTGTATGAAGAACCCACAAGAACAGTTAATCCTCTTTACAATAACATTTTTTTGTCTGATTACAAATTCTCAGCCAGTGAACTCAGCTGAATACCCTATTAACCTCGCAGCATATTTTCCTAGTCAGTTTAAATATACATACAAATTTTAGAAAAAGAACCACTTTTTAGCCCTTTTTTATTTTTTTATTTTTTAATATTTTTATTTTCTATATTCTTTGTTTACATTCCAAATGATTTCCCCTTTCCCAGATCCCCCCTCCCCATATGTCCCATAAACCTTCTTCTCTCCATCCATTCTCCAATCACCTCCCTCCTTTTTCTCTGTCCTTATATTCCCCTCCAATGCTAGATCAATCCTTTCCAGGATCAGGACCCTCTCCATACTTCTTTATGGGAGTCATTTGTTATGCAAATTGTGCCTTGGGTATTCAGAGCTTCTGGGCTAATTAATACCCACTTATCAGAGATTGCATTCCATGTGTATTCTTTTGTGATTGGGTTACCTCACTTAGGATGATATTTTCCAGATCAAATCATTTGCCTAGAAATTTTGAGAATTCATTGTTTCTAATTGCTGAGTAGTATTCCATTGTGTAAATATACCACATTTTCTGTATCCATTCCTCCTTTGAGGGACATCTGGGTTCTTTCCAGCTTCTGGCTATTATAAATAAGGCTGCTATGAACATAATGGAGCATGTGTCTTTATTGCATGCTGGGGAATCCTTTGGGTTATACGCCCAGGAGAGGTATAGCAGGGTCCTCTGGAAGTGTCATGTCCAGTTTTCTGAGGAACCGCCAGACTGATTTCCAAAGTGGTTGTACCATCTTAGAGCCCCACCAGCAGTGGAGGAGTGTTCCTCTTTTTCCACATCCTTGCCAACACCTGCTGTCTCCTGAGTTTTTGACCTTAGCCATTCTGACTGGTGTAAGGTGAAATCTCAGGGTTGTTTTGATTTGCATTTCCCTAATGACTAATGATGTTGAGCACTTCTTAAGGTGCCTCTCGGCCATCCGAATTTCTTCAGGTGAAAATTCTTTGTTTAACTCTGTACCCCATTTTTAATAGGGTTATTTGGTTCCCTGAGGTCTAACTTCTTGAGTTCTTTGTATATATTGGATACTAGCCCTCTATCAGATGTAGGGTTGGTGAATATCCTTTCCCAATATGATGGTTGCTGTTTTGTGCTTTTAACAGTGTCCTTTGCCTTAGAGAAACTTTGTAATTTTATGAGGTCCCATTTGTCAATTCTTGATCTTAGAGCATAAGCTATTGGAGATCTGTTCAGGAACTTTTCCCCTATGCCCATGTCCTCAAGGGTCTTACCCAGTTTCTTTTCTATTAGTTTCAGTGTGTCTGGTTTTACATGGAGGTCCTTGATCCACTTGGAGTGAAGTTTAGTACATGGAGATAAGAATGGATCAATTTGCATTCTTCTGCATGCTGACCTCCAATTGAACCAGCACCATTTGTTGAAAAGGGTATCTTTTTTCCACTGGATATTTTCAGCTCCTTTGTCAAAGATCAAGTGAACATAGGTGTGTGGATTTATTTCTGGATCTTCAATTCTGTTCCATTGGTCCACTTGTCTGTCACTGTGCCAATACCATGAAGTTTTTAACACTATTGCTCTGTAGTATTGCTTGAAGTCAGGGATACTGATTCCCCCAGAATTTCTTTTGTTGTTGAGAATAGTTTTAGCTATCTTGGGTTTTTTGTTATTCCAAATGAATTTGAGAATTGCTTTTTCTAACTCTGTGAAGAACTGAATTGGGATTTTGATGGGGATTGTGTTGAATCTGTAGATCACTTTTGGCAAGATGGCCATTTTAACTATATTAATCCTGCCAATCCACGAGCATTTAGCCCTTTTTTAAATCAGGAATATATACTGAGCATTTTCCAAGCTGTTAAATATACCAAAGATACTTGGAATGATTGGGTGATATTCTATCAAATATTTGTAATTTCAGATAAATCTTGTATTATGAACTGTTAAGGTTTTTTTGTTTACTATTGGAGTCATTACTTCAATGCCTATCTTCAAAAGGAAGGACATTGCTCAGATTAACATTATGGGGCAAATTATTAGATATACAAATTTTAAGTACATATGCATGTTGGCAGGCTGTCTGACAAATGATCCATCCCTATCAAATTCCACAATCATATAAGAAAATATTCCCAAGCATGCTGTATTCATGCTTTCCCTTCCTGGCAGCACCCATGTGAATGAGCAACCCTTTGCTACTCAACATATGGACAATCTCTTTGTGTCTCTATCAACTCTAGCATTTTCTCCTTTCTGTCCATTTTTTAGACAAGAAAGACATTGATTAAACTTTTTTTATTACTACCAAAATCAAACTTATTTATTTGCCCATTTGTATTCCTTCTTTGTGAGTTTTTGAGTCTTACATTCATTTTCCTCTGAGAGATACGTTTCTCTGAAGAGTCAGAATGTGGTAGACTTTGAGAGACTGCATCTTCAATGGACCTAAAGATTGCATGTGGGTTTTTCTTGGTAATTTATTTTTTAACTTTGCCAAGAGTTTTGGAACAGGCAAATTTCATAGGTAGTTTCATAGGAGCCTATTCTCCCATCAAGTCTTTATTCTTTTTATAAAGCCCTTCTCGGCCTTGTTTCCACTTCTTATCCTAACACCATCTCCCATTATATTGGCAAGCTTATGTTTTACTAATGATAACTTGTAGGCTTAGATTTTTTAAAATCTACTTTAATAAGGGTTTTCAAACTCTTTAACTTCCCTTCTAGCCCACTGCTAAAATGTAGGGGAGAAAGATGGTAAATAGGACAAGGGACTGTGGACCCGTTTAGAAGAGTTCTTTGGGGCCATTGCAAGCTCTGTTGTCAGTATACCATCAGTTCAGTTCAGTAATGTCAAGTTACCAACAGCCCAGTTCAAAAGTGTCACCAAACACAAATGCAGTGTTGCTACCATCCAGCAGAAACTGGCAGACCTCTTCCAAATCAGCACAAGTCAGCAGGATCAACAAGGACCAGGAGTCAGCAAAAATGCCAGGACCAACCAAAATACCAGTCATTCTCTGCTATGCCTCTCAGTGAAGTGAAGATCAGTGAAGATTCGAGACCAATAGAGAACAGCACAGCTAGTGTGCAAGAGGTCCTTCACAGTCCTCTCTCCAAACATCACATGTCCTTCCATGGGTCTGAGTATGCATCCGCAAAATACCAAGTGAGTCTTCACCACGTGACACAACCAGAAACTTCCTTTTTAATAACTTTTGTTCAATATGCATGAAATTTATTTTGTCATGGAAGGAAGAGGGGATCCTCTAACTTTTAAATGGTTAACAAACATCCACAGCTCTTAACTACTAATATGATATGCAATCACAACTTTCTTATTGATAAAGGTGCTCCCAGCTTTGGCATAAAAGTTAAGAGCTTTGGAAGATTTGTATTCAGACTACCCTACCCTTTATACCTTCATGATGTTAACTGTTAACTGTGTAAGCATCAATCAAACTTATCTTTGAAATACATACATACATACATACATACATACATACATACATGTATATACAGGTTTTCACAACCCTGCAGGAAAAACATTCCAGTAAAACATGACAAATTTGTAAGCTAGTTTTCATCACCACGGCTGTCATGAATTTTGTCTCTGACATGATAAATGACTTGCTGCTGTGTCACAAATCATAAAATCTTTTCAGCATTTGGCCTCAACTTAGACATCTTACTTAAATGATGCCCCATTAGCACTTTTCAGGGGTTCATAAATGCAATGATGATTCAAGCTCTGGCCCTTATGAAATTCCCACTCTTGATAACTTGCTTGACATTATCCATCTTAACACGTTGCACATAAATCCGAATGTGCTATTCAGGATCGCCTTCCTCTCACCTCCTGCCCTTCACTAGGAAGTGGC
Source organism: Apodemus sylvaticus (assembly GCF_947179515.1). Taxonomy (NCBI): domain Eukaryota; kingdom Metazoa; phylum Chordata; class Mammalia; order Rodentia; family Muridae; genus Apodemus; species Apodemus sylvaticus. The sequence goes on along the minus strand of NC_067482.1, from coordinate 92,595,206 downwards.
ACAGGAGAACAGAATCCACAGCCTTATCACTGTCTCCGCTGCCTGAAAGGTACACAGTGTACCCCGGCCTCCTCCCTAACTCAGAAAAGACAACTTCGCCCTATGGCTTACAGTGCTTTTCTGTATAAGAAAGGAATGGTGTTACTCTAGGAGACTGCTCTAATTTAAACATATCCTTTAGATCATGTGCTGGGTTGGTTTTCCTCCAAACACCGTTGTTAGGAGAGGAGGCCTAGGGAAGGGTTCTTGGGTGGAGAAGACAGCTTACAAGGATACACAGAGGTGTTATCACAGGAGTATGCCCGTTATTTAGAGAGCAGATTGCTGGTTGACTCCTTGCTATTTCACTTTGCCCTCTGCCTCTTTTACCACATTATTATATTATTGTATAATAGCAGTAGAACATTAGCTGTCAAAGTCCCCCAGATTGGAATTCTGGAGAAAAGGCAAGAAAAGAAAGAATTCTGAATAGGATACACAGTTTTCAATGAGCGTGTGATTAATTCAGCAGTGCCCCAAACTCAGATGACTTCTGAGAAATAGAAAGCTGGGCCTGGATGACGAGTCAGTGCATCTGAGGAATGAATTGGGTCTCAATGATGAGTTCTTCACCTCATTCTTCAATCACATTCTGTTTCCTTACCACTGACTGGATGGGGGAAAATTGATTTGAAACAAAACGTCAATATTTGGAGTTAGGTGTAACTTCTAAGATGCCCGGATGTCTGTCAATCCCTGTCACCTCTTTTCCAGTCTTTCAGGTTCAGCATCTGCTGTACATATAGCATACGTCATGGGAAGAAAATCAGTAAGCCTCTTTACTTGGACCTGATGCCCAGTTCTTCTCTGGATGTCTGTCTTCTTTCATTAGATGGCAAACTTCTCATCTGAGAAGACTGTACATGGTACTACCTCTTACAACCTTGCAGGAGCCAAAGTCCTATGATGCAAACAACAGTCACCCCAATGCACCAGGAAAAACTGACACATGCCATGATTCCTTGACATGAATCGATTCAGGACAGAGAAAAGCACCCGGCATGCAACCTGGAGTCCTTGCTGACTTGTCTTTCCTACATGACACTGGGTTCTCTTTGGTATCAACCCAGTCCCACAAGGGTGTAAGAAAAAATTCAGACCCTGCAGCATCTGTGTCTTTCACATCAGCTCTTCCAATTTAAAGAAAGTAGATGCTCTAGGAATGCCCATTCCTTGGGTGACAAACAAGAGTGGGACGACATGGCCCTCTGGTACCATGACAGCGTGACATTATAGCGACGTGGTTTGACTTCCTCATGCCCTTCGCATGAGCTTATGCTGCCGATCATTTTCATATATTGACCGTTAGATTCATACATACGTCTTTGTTTCCAGAATCTCCATGTCTGTTGCATTAATAGCTGCAAAGAATCCTCTGGAAGCCAAGCCTTCCCAGCCAATCACCCTGGGGTCCAAGTGGCTCCTTCATTTTGGCAGATGGTACCCATGACTTCCTTCATTTTCTAGTCAACAGGAGATCGTAAGGCACTTCCAAATTGTGTCCTCCCACTGTGCCATTTCTAGCCTTCTTCCTCTGGCTGGAGTTGAGAGAGCTGGGGAGGGAGGTATCTCTTGCCTCTGCACATGGCCACAGTCTGATGCCCCTCTCTGGGATACATATAGGGAGTCACTGAGCCAAGAGTTTATTATCTGGCTTAGTGTGAATGTACATCGAGCAAAGCTGAGTGCAAAACCAAATGTTCAGTTTGTTCCTAATTCCATGTGTTTCAAAGCGCCTGAAGCAGGAACGTTATGGAACGAGGGTAGAGACACCTCCCTGGTGGCAAATCAAGAGCTCTTCTCTTTAGCTTTGGATCACCGTCAGCCCTTAAGCAACCAACTGATTCTGTTCCCTCCTATTTCCTAATTGTACTCTTATTGACGGGGCTGAACCTTTTCCACAATCTGGTGAGCCTCGATAGTAAAGGCACTCTGTCCTAAGGCTCCCGCTAAAGCGTGTCTTAACTTCCAAAGGTAATGAACTCCTTTATAATCAATGCCTCGCTTTATGCACACTCTCTCTGGCTTCCAGGAACTGCTTGTAATTATGCCGCTCAGTATTGCATGTCAGAGGTTTGCTTTGCCTTTTAATATTTTATGAAGAAATTCAGATTCTGACAGTCAAAATATTTAACCCAGAGGACCCCAAACCCAGACTATTATTTTGTAAAGTAGCCATCTAGCTGCGCACTTGCACACCACGGGCTTCCCCCGTGCATACTTGTGTGCTTTGATGCTCTCCGAGCAGACTCAACCACATGCTGTCCAGATGGAAACCCGGCTATATCATTACATTATATTGAAATAACCCAATACCACCTGTTTCTGTTGGGGTTCCTGCCAACATTTTCCCATAAAACATTTATTTTGCTAATATTTTAGTTGGTCACCACAGAAGGACACTTGAAGTTAAAGATTTACCATGTGTTGCAGCCACTCACAGCCAAGAGAGGCAAATAGATAAACAAATAAATAAATCAATAAAAACCTCTTTGAAACCAGGCCGTGGAGTTTGATAAGAGCAAATGTCAATCTGTTCTCTCTGACAATGATGCCTCATACAGGCATGATGTAATCACAGGCAGGGGAATTCCAGAGCAAGGATTCCTGGAAAAATGAATTATTCTAGCATCTCTGGTGCTCATCTTTAGATTGTAAAAGGGTTCTCAATTTTGTAAGGTGGAAAGTTTTTCTCCTCCAAAATTATTGCATTCATAAACACGATAGTAGGATACAAAGTTCATTTGGTAAATCTGCCATGTAGAGTGCACACACACACACACACACAGAGAGAGAGAGAGAGAGAGAGAGAGAGAGAGAGAGAGAGAGAGAGGCAGAAGGGCAGGGGAGGGAAGGAGGGAGAGGGGGGATTGAGAATGCTATCAACCCATGAAAAACAGGATGGAAATTGGGAGATCAGCTTAGAAACTAACCTGGAACATGACATTCAAGATCATTAGATCTCCCCAGAAGCAGAAACAAGGTATTTTGTCTTCAAGATGAAAAATCTAGTTGAAACCTCCCTGTTCCAATGTCACTTTAGAGTTTTATTCGATGTTCCAACTTTCATGAGTCTTTTCTGAAGCTGCCTCACAGTATCTGGCTGCAGTCCCCAAATTTTCAGGCCATTGGTACAGTGGGCCAAAGGTGTTATTTCCAGCTGGACTTACAAGGATTCTTGGCACCTGGCTGTACTTTACCAGCTACCTGGTAAGCTGAGACCATTTAACACAACTTCTTAGTTGTTTTGAACTTTATCCATGCTTCTGAACTCCCTCCTGCACGCAGAACCCCAGAGGAATAAGGAAAAACAGAAATTAATAGATTTGATTTGCATCTACTTAACCCCTCATATTTTTTTAATTCCCATGATATTAAGAATCTCCATAATCTCCTAGAATTCCACTTTATTGCCAAATGATCATACTTTCTATCTTCTTGGTGACCTGCTGACCAAACTCAGCACCTCACACTGCTTAATTAAGAAGCTAGCACCTTCCCACTCGATTTCCCCACCTCTAACTTTTACACAGAATAATCTCTAACATCACAGAAAGGGAAAGAAACCATGTTAGGCAGAATGTCAGTGATGTAAAGGGCCCATTTTTCTGCACAGAGACACTTATCACTCAAATGCCCAGTTGGCGCTAAATTTATATTGTAGATATTTGTTTTAAAAGTCAACTCATAATCTGTAATGCCTGTAGACCTAGATAAAGAATCACAGGAAAGCAACGTACCTTCTTCTAGCAGCTCCTGTTCTTGTGCATGTATCCTCCTTAAAGGCAGATAATCATGTAATGAAGCAGTCTATGGCTCAACATATATCTTCTTTGCAAAACACACTGACACAGTTAATCCTGGTGTGTGGTTTGGTTGGAAGTATGAAATATTAATCAATCACTTCATAATGGAAGCACTTGGCCTTTAGATCGGCATTTTCCCCCAACCGAGTATAATTATATTCAAAGCAGTGTTGAAGATGGCATAGCTAATCCAAAGGTGGCCTGTGAGTGATGCAGGGTCCAGTGGACAGGAGCAGATGGTTGTAGTTAAAAGGATTTTTTACAAAAGACCTTTAGTCTTCGGTCAATACAGCCCTGATGTTATGTTCTTAAGGTCAACCCAAATTAATAAATATCATTTGTGGTTTTTCTATTGCTCCTTAGAGATCAATATATGGTAAGATCTAGATCCAGCTTCCAAATTTACCTAAAATTTGGCTGAATACCCTGTGTTTTATCTGGGATTTCAACCTTGAACACCAACCAGCCTTTGGTTCTGATTGGTACCACTAGCTCCCTTTATCCTTTTTCTTCAGAGGAGATGTCAAATGTGAACAGCAATAGTAAACACACACAGGGCACTGATGGATGAAAGCAAGGAGTGCCAGACACCAACATCCACCAACCTCTCTTTCATTTGCTTTTGTTAGTTACTGATTGGGCTGCTTCCCTTTTCACAATGAAAGAACTCTAAATTGTTGCTCTGATTCCCAGACTTCTTTTTCAAAAAAAACCCAAAAAACCAAAAAAAACAACAAGCACTTACTGATATTTAAAGGTATTTAAAGGCTTATAGTTACTCTGCCAGCACCTGGCAGAGAACCCACAGTATACATATTTAGCCCAAAACTCACGACCAGAGATACAGTAGTGTGTGATGCAGTCAACTGCAGACTTTGGGAAGATTTGAGGTATCAGGAATGCACCCCTCCCTTCCCCAACATGTTCTCTTCAGATGTAGTCCAGGGGAAAGGCTGGAGCCTCCATGATGAGCAAAGTTATGAAGCTTTCCACAGGCACCTTCCAATATGACTGCCAGGCCAGAGCTCTTCCTCCACCATGCTGTTCCTCTCACATAGACTGCAGGACCGAGTCAAGGACACCACATCCGTCGGAAAGCTCACAGGGTCCAATGCTAGGAAAGACATCTATCTCCCTTGCTCTCCTCTTCCCTCCCCTTCCCTCATATCAGGTGGAAGCAAAAGTAAGACTCTTTGTTGAAGCTCAAAAAGCAGTAAGAGGCCTGTCTGAACTTGATAGTTGTTTTCCTCATTGAACTAGTCCGGCTGAGGAGAATGAATGGCATTTTCAAATGTTTTCATTTCACACTTAAAGTTTTACATCCTTCTCTAAGCTGAGAGTTACATGCACCTTTACCTCATTTTATATTGTAATTTATTGTTCTAAAGGAAATAAAGACCACTTTGATGAATCTCTAAAAGCAACCAGTTTTCCTAGCCAAGTGATTCTCAGAGTGGGTCTAATCATTAGCCACAGCAAGCTGACTGGTAAGCACATACATATTTACATGTAAGCACGCACACACACACATACACACATGAAGAGGTAAGAAAGAGAAAGATACATATGTCATCCACATAGGCACACACAAAGAAACACACACCCACAAGCACACAGTGCACACAAAAAAAGACAGAGACAAAGACATACATCACACACACACACACACACACACAGTCCCACAAGCAAACATATACACAGAGAAAGAAAGGAGAGTGGGGAGGGAGAAGGAAGGGAAGAGAGAAATTACACAGAAATACACACCCAGTATACCACAGCACAACAGGCATACACACAAGAGTGAGATCACATTCTCTCTCTCTCTCTCTCTCTCTCTCTCTCTCTCTCTCTCTCTCTCTCTCTCTCTCTCTCTCAGACTTTTTAGCAATGAAAGCCAAGAGGGCCCGTCTCAGACCTAGTATTGAGTCAGAAACTCTAGAACAGTGGTTCTCAGTGCTTCTCAACCTTCCATTTTATTATTCAATATATTTTTATTTACATTTCAAATGATTTCCCCTTTCCTGGCTCCCCACTCCCCGAAAGTCCCATAAGCCCTCTTCCCTCCCCCAGTTCCCCCATCCATCCCTTCCCACTTCCCTGTTCTGGTATTGCCCTATACTGCTGCACTGAGTCTTTCCAGAACCAGGGGCAACTCCTCCGTTCTTCTTGGACATCATTTAATATGTGGATTATGACTTGGGTATTCTAAATTTCTAGTCTAATATCCACTATCAGTGAGTGCATACCATGATTGATCTTTTGAGACTGGGTTACCTCACTTAGGATGATGTTCTCCAGCTCTATCCATTTGTCTAAGAATTTCATGAATTCATTATTTCTTTTTTTTAATATATATATATTTATTTTCTATATTCTTTGTTTACAATCCAAAAGCTTTCCTCTTTCCCAGTGACCCCATCCCCATATGTTCCATAAGTCCTCTTCTCCCCATCCAGTCTCCTATCTTTCCCCCTCCCTTTTCTCTGTCCTGGTACTCCCCTACAATGCTGGATCAAGCCTTTCCAGGATTAGGGCCCTCTTCTTCCTTCTTCATGGGAATCATTTGATATGCTAATTGTATCTTCATTATTCAGAGCTTCAGGGCTAATTAATATCCACTTATCAATGATTGCATTCCATGTGTATTCTTTTGTGATTGCATTACCTCGCTTAAGATGATATTTTCCAGTTCCATCCATTTGCCTAAAAAATTCAAATTCATTATTTCTAATGGCTGAATAGTACTCCATTGTATATATTATATACCACAATATATATATACCACATTTTTTGTATCCATTCCTCCACTGAGGAACACCTGGGTTCTTTCCAGCTTCTGACTATTATAAATAGGGCATAATGGAACACGTAACCTTATTATATGCTAGGGAATCCTCTGGGTATATGCCCAGGAGTGGTATAGCAGGGTCCTCCAGAAGTGACGAGCCCAGTTTTCTGAGGAACTGCCAGACTGATTTCCAGAGTGGTTGTACCAATTTGCAACCCCACCAGCAGTGGAGGAGTGTTCCTCTTTCTCCACGTCCTTTAATAAAGTCCCCCATTCACTTTCATTGCTACTTCCTAAAAGTAACTTTACTACTGTTATAAATTGTAATACAAATATTTGAAAGGGCCCTTCGAACACAAAGGGTTCGCAACCTACAGGCTTGAGAATTCCTGCTCTTGGGTAACCGAGCCACTGTTATCACAAGTATTCTGGTAGTCACTTGTTCCAAAACCCCATGAGAACCACCATCCTTGCCTATAAGAGACTGTCCTCATGGTATCTCAACTGTTTCATCATCTAAACTAAATTTTTAATTATATTTACAAGCATGGTCTGTAGATTTCTCTCCCCCCTTCCTCCCTTGCTCCCTCCCTCCTCCTCCCCTCCCCTCTTTCTGTCAAGGGTAAGAGTGACACTCAGATTTCCATGCCAAAGTTGAAGTCAGAAACTCAGGAACATTCCACAGTAAGACATAGTCCCCTTCTCACACCATGTTCTGCTAATTTCAGGTGTCTCCCTGGTCCCTCTTGCTCTGCTATACACCATTTACTTATAGTTTTTTTCATTTTTTCCTCAAAAAAATAGATAATTTGTTTAGTTTTAATCAAAATACAATTAAATCACATTATCCTTCCCTTTCCTCTCTCCAGACCCTCCCAGGTTTTCCTCCCACATTCATGTTGACAGTTTCTTTATCTTTGATAAGTATTAGTGTGTGTGTCTGTGTGTGTGTGTGTGTGTGTGTGTGTGTTATTAAATATGTAAATACAACCTGCTAAGTCTCAAGTCTGATCACTCTGTTGAACAACCAGTTCCCGGGAGAGACTAAATTTCCTTCCCCACTACCTGCAGGTTTTTGTCTAGACATAGAACTCTGTGGGATTCCCCTGTTCATGCGAACATGCTCATTGATACTGCCATTGTTTTAGAAGTGTTTATGTCGTCATTTCTAGGAGAAACAATCTCATAGCAGACTTCCTAGGATTTTGACTTTGAACAATCTTTGTGGGCCCTCTTCTGTGATGTTCTCAGAGACACAGATGCACAATTTTAGGTATAGATATGTCTGTTAGAGTAGGCATATTTTTAAATTTTAATATAAACTAAAATAAAAATGTGTTTCATAATTAAAATAACTGCTCCAAAAGACAAAAAGAAACAGTAGATCATTAGACGACTGTTCAGGCAACATGAAGATTTAAACACTATGCATGTAGCCACACAGTAGACCATGACATGAAACATGCAGAGAAGTATTAAGAAATGTCAAATACTTAGGAAAGGGTCTTGGGCAGAGACAAGTGTATTACTGTCGGCACAATGGAGATAGCAGGAGGGGGAAGCAGGGAGAAGACATAGCTCGTGACAAGATTTCTAATTCTTCTATTTCTGAAATCCATCAAGTCTTCACTTAAAAATGGCTAGATAAGCAAATGCTGGCATTTATTTACAGGCAGTTGGTAGAACCCCTAAGGAGAGAGAAGTGAAGTCCAGGACCCCCAAAGGAAGGAGGACAATAGGCCTCTGTACTGGCTAGTTTTGTGTGTCAACTTGACACAGGCTGGAGTTATCACAGAGAAAGGAGCTTCAGTTGGGGAAGTGCCTCCATGAGATCCAGCTGTGGGGCATTTTCTCAATTAGTGATCAAGGGGGGAGGGCCCCTTGTGGGTGGTACCATCTTGAGGCTGGTACTCTTGGGTTCTGTAAGAGAGCAAGCCAGGGGAAGCAAGCCAGGGGAAGCAAGCCAGTAAGGAACATCCCTCCATGGCCTCTGCATCAGCTCCTGCTTCCTGACCTGCTTGAGTTCCAGTCCTGACTTCCTTTAGTGTAAGTTCAATAAACCCTTTCCTCCCCAACTTGTTTCTTGGTCATGATGTTTGTGCAGGAATAGAAACCCCGACTAAGACAGCTTCTACCAGTCAAAAAGCTCCAGTGTCAGAAAAAGGAACATGGCCGCCACCCAGGCAGTAGAGTGGCTTATGCTTGCGTTTTGGGATGCGGACCTTGATGTGTGTACCTTTTCTAAGAGGTCTCACACCAAACCTTTAGTATCATTTTGTAAACTCTATGTTCCGATTTCAGAAACCCCAAGCTAGTCATGCTGGCTTTGTGGCAGAAAGATAAAGTACTGACATACTTTGGATATGATGTCATAGTCAGCGGACAGAAGAGGATTATCACTAAACAGATAAAAGGAAAATAACTTTAAAGGGAACATAACCTAACACGGCAAACTCATGTGCACCAGAGAAAGAAAATTCAGAAATGTGTGTGCATGGGTGGTTTGCATTGTCATGAGCTAAGAGAAAACACACACACACACACACATTAAGGCATTAAAGGAGGACAAATGAATTGGTTCCATCTATTGAGACCCATTCCACAAAGTGCGCAAAGAAGTTCATTTTGTGTTTGTCTTGTCTAAAGATCAGTTAATACATGTCAGTCAGCTGTAGCACTTCACAACTGTAATTTCACTCTCTCCTGTATAAAATAGTCACATAACTGAGGAATGAGGCCTAGGACCTTAAGCAAGGAGTGGTTAAATCACTACACTAGAACCCAACACCATTAGGAAATAAAGACTGAACAGCGCAACTTGATTCCACAAGTTTACTTCTGAATAACATTTTGCAGTCAGCAATGGTTCATCCTCTAAATGGATATGATTCCAAGCTGGAATTCTCATATCAAATTAATTCCCAACAAGACCCACAAATGCTTCTTGGATCACGTACTTCAAATCTGAAAGATGGAGGTGTGTAAATGGTCACTCGTTAAACTCTTCAGAAACAATAGCCTTTCACTGTAGAGCCCTACAAAGAAATTATATTTGAGGAAATTAATTAAAACATAATCATGACTTTTAACATCTTTCTGCCAGTATTCTCTCCTTTTCATTTTCCCAGGAAAAATATGTAGATGTTCTCTTATTAAAAAATAAGCTAAAAACTCCAGAGATCAAATGTCTTCTAGGGGGAACGCCATGAAAATGGGATCATTTCTGTGAAACTCCCAGGGTGCTGCTGGGATTCTAAGAGCAATGGAATCCCTTTCTGTTGTTGATTTATTATTTCCACCAGCTTTTCAAATTTCTGTCTACATATTGAAAAATTCTTTTCTTTCCAACAAATTTATACTTGTATGGCAAAAGAGTTCTTTCATATGCAATAAAATTAGGATTACAGTAAACAAAAGATATATGAAAACATAAAAGAAATAAAGCACAGATTTGCTTTCTCTTTGGGTAAGCAACTAAAAATGTATGAAATGGAAATGCTATAGCTCTTCTCAGTAGACAGTAGGTGTCACAGCCTGGAAACTGGTTCAGTCTTTGGTTTTCTTAGCCTTAGATAGTAATAGCAAGAAGTCATAAACTTGCTAAATATAGATTGTGTCCAGTGTTGATGAAAAAGAATTCCAGCATGCTGCCCAGCAGTTACCTCACTGATGCTAGGTGGACAACAGACATGTTTAGATGCATAACCATGTCCTTTCCATCCACTAAACAAGAAAAAGGGAGAAGAGGAGGCTAGGGGCACAAAAGGAGGAAGAGCGTGCTCACTAGGCTGCCTGACCAAATGCAGACGTCAAGGTGGATGCCAAGCAGCAGCGCAGTGACTCACCTGGTAGAATTTCAGTCTCTTGATTAAAGAGGACATATGCAGGGAGTTGAATGGCTTGTTTTTCTGAAGAAATTAAAAGGCCAATTTTACTTTTGTTCTAAAATGCCTCTTGTTAGAGTATGCCCTGATAGGCAAATGATATAGAGAGAGACCAAAGGGGCTCACATATAACTTCTTCCAAATGAGAGTAAAATTGGTGACGAAATCCCAAAGTTCCCATACAATCAGTTCCAGCATCAAACACATCAGGATCCAGTCCATTGTGTCTGTCATCTGTTTATCTGCATCCACCCTCTGCAGCCAACCCACAGTGGTTACCCAACAATTCCTTTTTTGCATGAACCAGATTCTTGTGGACGTAGGGTTATTTTAGTAATTATTAAGTTTCAAATGTGTTAAGGTTATTTTAAAAATCTGGTTTGGATCAGCAGTTTCAGTAAATCGGAGCTAAGCAAGAAGTTGGAAGGAGTCTTTTCTATTGACCTTTTCCTCATATTTAAAATGTCTCTGAATCTGACAGTAGATATCAAGAGATTTGGAAAAGGTCATTCCTCTTGCCTGGGTAGCTCAACTTTCAGTTATCTACCCCAAGGAAGTAATAAGAGGTGTGAACTGAGATTTATGTCTGGAGATGTTCATCCCAGGACTATTTAGAACATCCACGGATGAATATGTCCAGGCGCAAGGTCAAGTTTAAATCAACTTGGGATGAAGGTGCAGCCGTGTAATGGCAACTCCGCGATCATTATCTGTGATGTTTTTGAAAGCTTTTCTTTAAATATTGGGCAAACATCTCATGATACAATGATAAATGAAAATTACAGGGGAACACTTCTACTGATAATGTACACCAAAGCCACAGCATAGAGATAACTGGAAGGAGAGAGCGGAACACACCAAAAGAGAGTAAGCCAGAAGGCAATTGCGTTTGTCCTTAATGATGAGGTTAAGGCAATTTTGGCTTTCATCTTTTCAATTTTTTCTCACTTCCAAGGCTGTATATATACTCAAGAAAATGTGATTATTTTATAGTCCATTGGAGAGTTTTTTAATTTTTTATTATGCCAGAGATTTCTAGCAAAAGGACCTAGTAGTTCAGATGCCATTCCATTCTCAAAGTGTCTTCCAGACAGAGCATGCTAAGCTGTCTGCTAAACCCAGGGGCCTGTCTGGTTGGCATCCTTTGCTCTTCACACATGTCAGAAGCTGATTTCACAGTGCCTACTGTGTGACCCTTGTCCTTGTTTGGAATGCTGCTAAGGGAGCCAGGTAAGGGGACACCAGGTAACACTGGATTTGCAGTCCTGCTCTGGTGACACTGTCAGCTGTTCCTTTTTTAAAAGGAATTCTCTTTGAATTCTCACTCTTAATATCTACTTTATCTTTCTGATAGATTACCATATATATCATTAGTCTTAGAGACCTGGATGCCCCTTTCCCATCCAAAATGAAAACAACTAAATCCTAGAATTATCAACTATATAAACCAGGATAGGAGTCTAGCAATGGGGAAGATGAGTCATTCTACATTCCAGCATCCTCAGTTGCATTGATTAAAATCAAGATTCTAACATTTATGCCACCAGAAGACAAATACAGCAATACAGCATCCTCTGTGTTCTTCCTGGCTGTGAGTATCCTGCTTTCTTCCAGGATAAGAGCATTTCCATCAGATACACAGCCACTAATCATCTACATGGTGAGCAAAGCTAATAACACCAAGGGTATTCTCAGTGAAGAAAGTGGACCTGGGGGATCGGAAGAATCACACCTCAGCAGTGGCTCTCCTCTCAGGATCTGTGGGCCACCAGCCTTTTCTAAGACACAAATGTGTTGCAGGATATTTGATCACACTGTGAACCCAGAGATTGCGTTATTTACTAGAAAACCTTGTTTCTGGTTGTTGTGTGGCTCAGACCTAGCACATATCTTTAATCTAAGAACTTTCTGCTTGTTGTAAACAGAACTAAATAAAGTCAACCAGAGGTCAAGAGGCAGGGCAAGCAACCAGTTGGCAGGAAGTAAACATTGGGGGAAAAAACAGAGTAAGAGGAAATCAGGAAGATGGATAGAGAGGCATGTAGGAAGGAGAAGAAAGAGACATTGAGTTTGAGGGGTTTCTGAGACAGCATGGAAAAGGAGAACTTTCTCTTGGGGATATTGGCTGAAGTGGAAAGTCAGCTAGATGCTTTCTCTGCTCTTCTGAGCTAGAAGGCTTGACCCTCTCCCTAGAAAAGTGTTTTGCTTTTCCATTAAAATTTGCCTGTCCAGATTACAGGATTATAGACAACCAAAGGCTGGTAGGTACTAGGTTGGAATTCATTGAGCATGGCTTCTTGCTTTGTTTCTTCTTTTTAGGATTTTTTTTAATGACTAGAAGATGCCCATGTGACCTCCTGGTGTGGACAAAAAGAAGTAATACAGTCCACCAATGACATGTCTTAGATGTGTAGTGGGGAGAAGAAGACAGGAAGAACAATCTAGAAACCTCTCCTGCTTATCTGCAGTTCACAGAGCTGAAGTCACTGTCACAACCTCAGCCATGAGAATGGCAGCACCAATGCATGGAGCAGTTATCACAAGTCACAGGCTTTCTCACTCAGTTCCCTGCAACATTCTGCAGTGCTCATGCCTGCCCATGCATGGCGCTCGATGCCTCCATTACAGAAACGAGCAAACAGAGGAGCAGGGAGTTCATCTTTTCCTCTGGTACACTCATCAGCGTCATGAGAACATTTCACCTCTCTGAGGAAAACTATTACCAATATCCTTGCTCACTTCCATCACAAGGTTGAATTTCTCAAACCACACTGACATGCATTGAACAAACGGATGCAGAGTGAGACTTGAATAACATCAGTAAGACACTGGAGTTATATCAATATATTCACTCCCAGTGCCTTCCAAAGCTTTGTTTGTGGAGAAATAGAGAATAGAGATTGGGGAAGAAAACCATGTCCTTTTGTTTTTAAGGTCTCCCTCCTCTTTTAAGACCTGTGTTTCACTTTAAGTTTCTGTTAAAATCTATCCTCTATAAACTTCAACTCTGCTTCAAAAAGAAAGACAAAATGTTCATATCCATGGAATAGCATGAAACACCTTTAGTAAAACAGAATATTCATGAATACACGTTAACAAATAGAGAAAAACCAAAGGCAAGAAGTATTCTCAGCATGATTCCTATTTTACTGTGTAGAAATGCAAGCCTGATTGCCAATTCATTGAGGTAATGTGTAAGGGAGTGGTTATACCACAACAGAACACTCATGTGCTGGAGAAATGGGAAAAGATTAGGACAGAACGGAACATGAAGAAATTAGCAATATTCCATTTAGCAAATAAGGTAGACAATTCAGGAGTATTTGCCATAATATTATTATTTAGATTAACAGGACTAGAGAGATGGTCTACCTATAAAGAGCAATGGCTGCCCTACAGAAGACCTAGGTTCAATTCCCAGTATCCACAGGACAGCTTGTAACTCCAGTTCCAAGGGACTGATGCCCTCTTCTGACCTTTTGTACTGCACAGATGCGATGCAGGCAAAACATCCATATACATAAAATAAAAATAAATCAATAAGTCCAATTATTTTTTAATTAAAATGTGTACGATATATTCTGATCACAGTTTCATCTTCTCTCAGATCCTTCCTACCTCACACATCCAACATCATGCCTTTTTCTTTATTTAGAAAATATGTGCCTAATAAAAATAAAACCATAAAAAAATCACAAGAAATGCATACCCATACACACACAAAGCTCACAAAAACACAAAACTGGAAAAGGAAGGAAGGAAGGAAGGAAGGAAAGAAGGAAGGAAGGAAGGAAGGAAGGAAGGAAGGAAGGAAGGAAGGAAGGACGGAAGGAAGGGAAGCCATTTTTTCTGGAAGAGTGGCCAGTTCTTTCTGCTGCTAAGCCATCTCTCCAGTCCTGTCACAAAACAATGTGAGACAAAGCTACCATTGAGCTCATTTTGTGCTGGCCATCTACTGCTGGACATAAGGTCAGTCCTTAAATAAGGTTTGTGTACCCATGGAAACCCCAATGAAGAAACTAATTTTTCCCTTGCAAGTGACTGTCAATTGGAAATAGCTCCTTGATTGGGAATAAGAGATTGAGTCCATTCATTCCTCCTTCTCAGTACAGAGACCTCATCTGGCTTGATGTGCAGGCACTGTGTATGTTGCCACAGTCTCTGTGAGTTTGTATGTGTGTCAGTCCTGTTGTATCTGGAAGACAAGGTTTCCTTGGGGTCATCCATACCTCTGGCTTTTACAATCTTTATGCCTCCTGTTCCACCTATAACCCTGAGCCCCGAAGGGAGATGTTTAATGAAGACATAACATTTATTAATGGGTGCTCCAAAGTCTGTCACTCTCCACACAAGTATATATATATATATATATATATATATATATATATATATATATATATATATATATATATATATATATGGGGGTCTGTGCCTGCATGTGTGCACGTGTGTGTGCATTGTGTATTTTCATAAAATAATTAAATGAATAATAGAATCTATTTCCACAAAAGGAATGATGCAGGTATAGAGATAGAGATGCCTAGGATGGAGCATTTGGCCAAGTTATTTGCAGTGAACTTACTTTTCCTCTACTGGGATGAATTCATGGATCATTCTTTCTTTGATAAATTTTTTTAAACCATCAGGTTTGCCAAAGAAGAATTAACTACTATGGGAAATATCAAGTCCATAAAAGATGCAGAAAATCAAACAAACATATGAATCGATCCTATCCACTGTACAGTAAGCAGCCTTGGACTATTATCTGTACAGAAGTGAAACAAAAGGACAGGCTCTAAAATCCCCGCAGATCACTGCCTGGAGAGTCTCAGGCTCTCCACAAATATAAGTGAGAGGGCAACCCCAGTTATCTGAGCTAGTGGATCAAGATAAGCAGACAAGTGAGGCTAGAATTTACAGGATAAGAAGGTAGAACCTCACAGATGACTGCAAAGACTCTGAAGGCTTTGATAAAGAACTTGAACATGCAGAAGGGAAACTTTACAAGGTAATGTTCTGGGGGACTGCCATTGTTCACACAGGACCATGTGGATTATATATAGAAAAGTATTGTACAGAGTCCTCATGTGGTGGCAGGGTAATGCGAAGTTGACTGAGCAGCAAAGGGTTTACTACTGGAAATCCTCTAATAAAACTTGAAAGTAAGCCTGGAAACGGCCAGAGTGAAATGCAAGTAGATTAATACAGAGAGCATAACCAATGTGTGCTAAAGACACAAAAGCTAAATTTAATACTTAGAGCACCCCTCACCTCAAAGACAGGAAGGAACGTTTAACAAAAGATTGTTAGAACAGTACTCCAGAGACAGGTCAGCAGTTGACAGTGTTTGTTTGACAGGCACAAGGACCAGAATTCAGACCTCAGCATCCATGTAGAAGCCAAGCATTCCTATAAATGTGTAGCCTCTATTTCAAGGAGGGAAGACACAGAGGATCATTGAGACTTGGTGGTGTCCAGGGTAGACAAGAGCCCCACGTTCAAGTAGAGACACTGTCTCAAAAGAATAGAGGAAGACTGATGGAGGAGGACACCTACTGCCCCTGCAAGCCCCTATGGACACACACTGGCATGTGTGTGCATGCTTAAACAAACACACACACATACACACACACACAGACACACACACATGCAAGCAATTTATTAAATTATAAAAAGGGAAACAAACATGAGAAAAGAAAAATGAAAAATGTTTTTCAAAACAAACTTCTAAATTATAGATAGATAGATAGATAGATAGATAGATAGATAGATAGATAGATAGGTAGATAGATAGACAGATAGATAGACAGATAGATAGACAGACAGGCAGATGATTAAGATTGCACTGGAGAAGTGTCTATATCCAAAATGAAATAGGTCACTTGAAGAAACAGTAATAAAAACTATCCTGAATTAACTTCCAGATAAAGATTTAAAACTTGAGCAGGAAAAACAGACTTCAGTACGTTTGGGAGAAATGACAACTAGTTTAATATGTATTTGATTGGAGCCAAGAGGAAAAAAAATGAGGAATTGAGACAAGAAGACAGGAACAAAAATAAATTCAAATATGTGAAAACTATAAATCCACAAATCTTGTATGATAAACATGAAACAGAAGAAAGAGCCAACTTCTCTTCCAATGTTTACCTCTGGAAAGAATTTTCCCAGATGTGTCTACAGTTAGCCAGGCTTAAGAATTGCTGTTTCCCTTCAAAACTTGCAAAAAAGATATTCCCAAATCCCCGGTATGCACGAGTCCTGAATCTGAGCCACATCTAACCATCCCTGGACAGCAGAAGTGCATCACTGGACACTACTGTGTAAGCCACACACAGGTAGACCACTTCCTGTGAGCAGATCACAGAGCTGTCTGAGCAGCCGACAGGAAACGTTAGAAAAATCGAGGAACATGCATAACTATCTTCAACGTGCCAGAGTAGAGATCAAAGTTAGAAAAATGTGCCCACCACCTCTTCAGAGAGCCCTGGCTTTTTCTATTTCTCTTGTAGAAGATACTCAATAAAAGATGTTAACATTTCTTCATAATTTCTGTCTGAAAATGAAAATGATAATGATGGTGGTGATGGTGATAGTGGTAATGTGGTGATGATAAACCAGGCTGACAGAACAAACAGTTCTCAAGCAGAAGAGACATAGAAAGCCACAGACATTTCTGATATAAAGGGAGACAGGTAAGAATGTCCATGAAGAGTTGGGACAAGTGACTATGATCGAAGCAAATTGTATGAAATGTTCAAAGAACTCATAGTCAGATGGAAAAAGAAGAGAATGGTCACAGACCACTCAGAAGACATGCATGCTAGGAGGCCTCCATTGTCTTCCTTGACATCTTTAAAACACTACAAAAAAAGGAAAAGCTATCATCCTAGACTTCAATACAAAGCGTGCTCATTCTTTTAAATCTGAAGACAAAGGTCTTTTGGTGACAATAAAAGCTTAAATCATTCTTTGTCAAAAGACATGTATTACAAGAAATGCGTCAGAAAAATTGAACAATACAAAATAATATCTCATAGAAATTTAGATCTACAGAGAAGATTTTTAAAATAGAACAGATAAAAAATAACTAAAATGGAAAAGTAGGGAAGTGAGGAGAGAGACAAGGGGAGAGAAGAGCAGAAAGACAAGGGGAGGGGAGGGCAGGGAGATGCGAGGAAAGAGAGAGCAGTAACCAAATTTCACTACACATGAAAAGAAACTTCAGATGAAAACCTATTTGTTTAAAAAGTCAACTTTTCAATTTAATTTTTAATTTTACAAATTTTCCCTCAATTAGATCTGAACAGTTCCTTTTTCATTTAAAATGAAATTGTGAGAGGATTAGGATGTGGAAAATATTTTTACTAAATTAACTATTTTAATAATAACTACAAAAATATATAAAATAACTGTTTTTAATAAAATAAGGAGGGCAGCAGTTGAGGAAGATACCTTATAGTGAGTGATCTCCGTCTTTCAGTATGCCTGCACACACTTGCCCACATGAACACGGGCGTGTGCACTTAATCAACTAGACAGGCACATAATTCACATCCAGATATATAAGGTATTTAAAGGTTTTCCCAAAGATGTCAGTGCAATCCTATATATGAAAATCTGTACAGTATTCCTAAAAGAAATTAAAGATCTAGGCAATGTTCACAACTGAAAAACTCAGAAGTGTCGATATACCATTTTTCCTGTCTTGTGTTATTAAATGGTATACAAATTAAAACCACAGCTGTCTTCGTATAGGAACCAGTAAGTTGACTCAAAAATTTATAAGGAAATGTAAATGATGAGAAATTTGAAAAAAATTAGAAAGTATTTGGTACATGGTTCAAAACTTACTATAGTGCTATAATGACTGAAATCAAACATATAAATGAGTGGAACACAAATGGAGTCTAAAATGAGGCCCACTCAACATGTGATTTGAATTAAAATGGACCCCATATGTTTGAGTAGTTGGTCTCCAGTTGGGGAAGATTAGGAGGTGCGCCTTTATTGGAGGAGATCTGTCACTGGGGCGAGACTAAAAGGTTTCAAAAAGACTCTTGGTATTCCTGATGCCCTCTGTCTCCTGCTGAGGAGAACATTCAAAAAGTGAGTTCTCAGCTGAAACCTGATACTTCTGCTCCACTATCAAGAACTGTAATTCTCTGAAACCTCTCTAAGTTTCCTTGGTCATAGTGTCTTATCACAGCAATAAAAAAGTAGCTAATATTGTTTTTATTCCAGGAGGGAAGTATACTTCTCTTCAACAATTAGTGCCAGAAAAGCTGGATATTCATTTAGAAAAATAAAGGTATGCACGTGCTGTTTGCACATACAAAACTCAGTAAAGCTATAAAAGTTCTCCAGAGCAATAAGAAAAAAAAATATGTGATCTTAATTTAAGCAGAGATTTTAAAACTAAGACACATACAACACAGAGCATAAAATAAATCACAGTAAATTAAAGAACATCAAATTGAAATATTTGACCTTCAACATATTCTGTTTAGAAAGACCACAAGTAGAATAAATCTTTCAAAATAAGTATCTCATGAAAGACTTTTGTCTAGACATCTTAAAACAATTCAATAAGAAGACAGCAACTCTACTTCTTTTTCTTTTAAAGATTTATTTATGTATATGAGCGCTCTCTTTGCATGCATGCCTGCGTGACGGAAGACAGCAGCAGACAGAAGAGGGCTTCCGATTCCACTATAGATGATTGTGGGCTACCAAGTGGGTGCTGCAAATTGAACTTAGGACTTTTGGGAAAACAGCCAGTTCCTCTGATCACTGAGCCATCACTACAGCCCGCAACTTTCTTTTTTTTAAGAGAGTAAAACATTTGAACCAAGAACTGGGCAAGAGGTCAGTGAGCAGGCCAGCAGATACTCCACGCCGTCAGTCAGTAGAGACATGCAAGTTAAAACCTCCATAAAACCACTGTCCTCTCCCTGGCCCAGCTAGAATAAAAACCCTGGCAGTGTCTCAGGTTGGTGAGCGTGTGGCCCACTGCACATACACTACATCTTATCTGAAATTTCCTATAAAACATGAAACAGAACTTTGACCCCTGCCCTGTGGACTGAAAATGTAAGAAAGGACTCATTACTCTGTGCCATTGCATAGTAGAGGCATGAAACTAGATTTTTTACAGGGGTGTGTTTACAGCTAAGTGTTTGTCTTGAGTCTCAGAAGTGACTTTGGACTTTTGAATGGTGTTTTGGAGACACTGAATATTGAAGCAAAGGAAATAAACTTGTTTAATGTGACACTCCCTCCAGCCTCACCAGGGGACATGCCACATTGGGGGGCTTGGAATGATGTGTCCAGTCCCTGCAGTCCTTACAGCTCTATGTGTTTTGTGGTATAACATTTGTGTCCATACCTGGGAATTTTCTAGAGATGATAATTCTTAGGAAAATGGTTGGGGATAGGGATCATCCTTCTGTCTTAACTGCTTTTGCTGTGTTTTACTATTCTGACAACAACTTTAGGGAGAGAGTGTTGATCTTAGCTCACAGTTTAAGTTATTGTCCATAACACCGGGGCAATAAAGGCAGCAGCTTGAAGTAGCTTGTCATAGCAGATCCATAATCAGAAGAGAGACTGGGTGAGTGCCTGCTGCAGCTCCAGCTCCGTGCCCATGTGGAGGCCTGGAAGTGCATCTCCCAGGGACTGCAGAATCTGTTAGGCTGATAATTACCACTAACCACCACAAATATTAAGCCAAATAACCCAGACTTGGAAAGACAAATATCAACTTTTCTATCACCTATAGAATCTAGATTAGATGTATGTAGCATGTAATTATTTAAAAAATATATACCAATCCATGCCATGTCCAGCTACACACCAGGGGTCTGTTCCCAGCCCTATACATAGCCCTGCTTCTCCAGATCTCAGAGATCACTCTCCTGGTGCCCGAGGCTAACTGCAGCCACATTCTCACCAGCCCATGCTCTGCTGTGCTTACTTTTCTCCAGGAGCTCGGTCCTTGCCTAATCTTTCCATTGCAAAGCCTGACCAAATTCTGCCCCAGCTAAATTCTTTCCCTCCAACCCACCTGAGTTGCCATGAATGAAAAACACCGGCCGATTTTAGTTTAGAATCAACAGATAGCACAACCACTGGGCACGGAATCTGTCATCCTAAACTCATCAACTGTTCTATGTTGGAAATCTTCCGGTGGCAGAATCTGCCACCAGATCTAACCTTTCATGGTCTACATCCCGCTTCCTTTCGCTTCCGCCTCACCATACAAAACAGCTGTTCCTTCCCGCTGCGTTCGCTCTTCCTCTCTCGGACCAGAACTCCTGCCTCCTCCTTTTTGCCCAGTGATTAGCTTCTTGTCGTCTTTATTATCCAATCAGTTAATTAGGGGAAAATTCCCCTACATATACATATATATTAGAGGCAGTAGGGTGGGAATGGTTGGGTAAAGACAGTCAGAGGGAGAGGGGACAAGACAGGATAACGGAGGGAAGATTTGATCCAAGTGTATGTTCTAGTTTCATGAAAACGCTTAATGAGATTCCCCTGTTGTGAATTCTCCGTTTAGTTCTATACCCCATTTTTTGATTGGGTTGTTTGGTTTCTTTGGTGGTTACCTTCTTGAGTTCTTTATATATTTTGCATATTAGCCTTCTATCAGATGTGGGGTTACTGAAGGATTTTTCCCAATCTATAAGTTGCCGATTTGTCTCATTGACTATGTTCTTTGCCTTACAGAAAATTTCTATTTTCATGAGGTCCCATTTATCAATTCTTGATCTTAGAGCATGAGCCATTAAAGTCTGATTAGGAAATTTCCCCCTGTGCCAATGAATTCAAGACTCTTTTGCACTTTCTCTTCTATTAGATTCAGTGTATCTGATTTTATGTTGAGGTCCTTGATCCACTTGGACTTTAGGCTGTACAAGGATGACAAATAAGGGCCTATTTTCATTTTTCTACATACAGACAGCCAGTTAGACCATCACCATTTATTGAGATGCTTTCTTTTTTCCATTGTATATTTTCAGTGTCCTTGTCAAAGATCAGGTATCCATAAGTGTATGGTTTTATTTCTGGGCCTTCAGTTCTATTCCATTGATCAGTGTGTCTGTCTCTGTACCAATACCATGCGGTTTTTATCACTATTGTTCTGTACAGCAGAGGAATCTTGAATGGCTGAGAAGCACCTAAAGAAATGTTCAAAGTCCTTAGTTATCAGAGAAATGCAAATCAAAACAACCCTGAGATTCTACCTTATACCAATCAGAATGGCTAAGATTAAAACCTCATGTGACAACACATGTTGGCAAGGATGTAGAGAAAGAAGAACACTTCCCCATTGCTGGTGGTATTGCAAACTGGTACAACCACTCTGGAAATCAATCTGGAGGTTTCTCAGAAAATTGCAAGTAGATCTACCTGAATCCAGCAATACCACTCTTAGGAATATACCCAAAAGATGTTCCACCATGCCACAGGAGCGCATGCTGCACTATGTTCATAGCTGCCTTATTTGTGATTGTCGGAAGCTTGAAACAACCGAAATGTCCCAGGACAGAAGAATGGATACAGAAAATGTGGTTCATTTACACAATGGAATACTATTCAGCTATTAAGAATGAGGACTTCCTTTGGGTATATGCCTAGGAGAGGTATAGCAGGGTCCTCCGGAAGTGTCATGTCCAGTTTTCTGAGGAACCGCCAGACTGATTGCCAAAGTGGCTGTACCATCTTACAACCCCACTAGCAGTGGAGGAGTGTTCCTCTTTCTCCACATCCTTGCCAACGCCTGCTGTCTCCTGAGTTTTTGACCTTAGCCATTCTGACTGGTGTAACATGAAATCTCAGGGTTGTTTTGATTTCCATTTCCCTAATGACTAATGATGTTGAGCACTTCTTAAGGTGCCTCTCGGCCATCCGAATTTCTTCAGGTGAAAATTCTTTGTTTAGATCTGTACCCCATTTTTTAATAGGGTTATTTGGTTCCCTGGGGTCTAACTTCTTGAGTTCCTTGTATATATTGGATATTAGCCCTCTATCAGATGTAGAGTTGGTGAATATCCCCAGCATGCAATAAAGACACATGCTCCATTATATTCATAGCAGCCTTATTTATAATAGCCAGAAGCTAGAAAGAACCCAGATGCCCCTCAAAGGAGGAATGGATACAGGAAATGTGGTATATTTACACAATGGAATACTACTCAGCAATTAGAAACAATGAATTCACAAAATTTTTAGGCAAATGGTGTGATCTGGGAAATATCATCCTAAGTGAGGTAACCCAGTCACAAAAGAATACACATGGAATGCAATCTCTGATAAGTGGATATTAATTAGCCCAGAAGCCCTGAATACCCAAGGCACAAATCGCATAACAAATGACTCCCATGAAGAAGTATGGAGAAGGTCCTGATCCTGGAAAGGATTGATCTAGCATTGGAGGGGAATATAAATAAGGACAGAGAAAAAAAGGAGGGAGGTGATTGGAGAATGGATGGAGAGAAGAAGGTTTATGGGACATATGGGGAGGGGGGATCCGGGAAAGGGGAAATCATTTGGAATGTAAACAAAGAATATAGAAAAAAAAATATATATATATATAAAGAATGAGGACTTCCTGAGTTTTTCAGGCAAATTGATAGAACTAGAAAATATCCTGAGTAAAGTAACTCCGACCCAAAAGGACATGCATGGTATGTACTCTCTAATAAGTAGAGATTAGCCACAAACAAAAGTACAGAATACCCAAGATACAATCCCCAGAACTCAAAAAGGTCAACAAGCTGAAGACTGGCTGAACTTCAGTCCCACTTTGGAGGGAGAAGAAAATAATCACAAAGTGGGTGAGGGGGGGACCTGGGAAGGAAAGTGGACAGGGAGTTGAGGAGAGAGAAGATAACCTCATCTGGTATTGGGAGAAGGGAAAGGATTGAAGCCCTGAGGGCCAGCAGAAAGAATTGAAACAGAAAACCTCGGGAGGTAGGAGGTTGAGAGGACCCTCCAGAATGTACCAGAGACCTGGAAAGTGAGAGTCTCAGTACTCAAAGGGAGGGACCTTAGATGAAATGCCCTACAGTAGAGAGAAAGAACTTATAGAGCCCTCCTCCAACAGGAAGACTGGGCATCAAATGAGGGAGAAGGGGGCCATTCCACAGTCAAAACTCTGACCCATAGTTGTTCCTGTCTGAAAGAACTACCGGGTTGGAAATGGAGAGGATCTTGAGGAAAAGAAGGTCTAGCAACAGGCCCAAAATGGGATCCAGCACAAGGGGAGGTCCCAAGGACCAACACTATTACTAAGGCTATAGAGTGCTCACAAAAAAGGGACCAGTGCACTCTGGAAGACCCAACAAGCAGCTGAGTCAGATGCAGATATATAGACCCAACCAATGGACAGAAGCTGCTGACCCCTGTGGTTGAATTATGGAAAGGTAGAAAGAAGCTGAGGAAGAGAGCAACCCTTTATGAGGACCATCGGTCTCAATTAATCTGGACCCCCCCCTCCTGAGATCTCTCAAACACTGGACTACCAAACAGGCAGCATACACCAGCTGATATGAGGCCCCCAACCGCATACAGTAGAGGACTGCTGGATCTGTGTTCATTAAGAGATGATGCACCTAACCCTCAAGAAACTGGAGGCCCAAGGGTGTTTAGAGGTAAGGTGGGGTGGGGGGCGGGGATGTTCTTGTTGAGACGGGGTAGGGGGGGGGGAGGGAGGAGGTCTGGGATGTGGAACAGTGTGGGGGGAGCACCGAGGGCTGTGGAATAAAATCTGGAGTATGAAAAAATAAAAAAGAAAGAAAGAAAGAAAATGCTTAATGAAATCTTTTATTTTGTGTGATTAGCAAAACTATGCTAATTTTTATTTAGTCATGTCATTTTTTAAAATCAGGGAGGGAGGAGATGCAGAATAGAAAAAGGGGGAGAGAAGAGAGGGAAGGAGAGACTCAAATCCTCTGTAGCACTGCTGAGTCTACGGTTACAAGATCATCGGTATTAGAAAGGTGGTGGCTTAGAACACAGCCCAAGTGTTAGGAACTTCCTTGAACAAGCTCACAACTGTAGATGGAACTGATGACACAATGCTTAAAGAGGTCCCCTGTGGCACCAACAAAAAGCATTGTCTATCACCCCTTTTTGGGCCTTTGCTTCTTTTTATAGCGTATCACTAATGTCGCCATGAGGAGGAGAAAAGTCTACATATAGCTGGAAAAGAGATACTGTGGAGATTCGGCGTGGGTGATTTCTTGACTTATTTTGAAACTATAGTCCTTTATCATCCATGGAAGTCTCAACAGAAGTTATTCACTCTGTACACTAGTCTGTCCTCTGGAGTTAAAACAGCTATGACAAAGTAAGTATCTCTGCCTTATCTGTTTTGAAACATTGTTGCCAACTCCATATAGACAGACCTTCCAAGATATTCTTTGCAACCTCTTTATTGTCCAGACTGTCATCTCAGGTCAGAAGGAAAGACACTACAGAGTTGGTTAAAACTCCATGTGGAAACCAACCAGCACGCTAGCCTGATGACCCAGACTCCATCCCTGGAACACATGTGGGAGGAGAGAGCAGCACCCCATAAACTATTCTCTGACCTCCACATGCACACCATGGCTTGCACTTCCCACCACACATTAAATAAACAAATGTAATAAAAGTATTTTTTTTAAAAAAAGTCCCATGTGATGTCGGCTCCAGAGAGGTGTCCCTTCACTAAAGAAATCTGTCATGGGACAGGGGCTTCTACTTAGGGGCACATGGCGCAGGGCGTGATAGCATGCGAGTGGAAGTCTGAGACAGCATGTCACTGAAGACAAATATTTGCCAAATTTGGATAAAAGCCTGGAATCCAAAGAGCTAACACAAACAAGTAATATGGTTACCACAGGACCTTCTAGACTCTTCCTAAAAGGGATCCAAGAAAACAGTGAGTATAAAATATGAAAACAACTGCTCACAGCTGCTCCTGGGTCTCTATACTCTTACTGCAGCTGTGGGAAATTGTTGAATTTCATTGGCCATGTTGCTTTAAAAGCATTTCAAAGAGAGACCAAGAGAGCCAGAGCACTTTAGTAAATTGAAAACTATTTGTAACTAATCAGAGGTTGCCGTCCTGCAACACTCAGCAGCAGGAAAGAGTAATGGACAAGCAGGACAAGCTGGAGACTGGACAGAGGTGTCTCTGTCCCTCTGGGTAGTCCTAGCATGCAAATATATATATATATATATATCCTTGCAGAAAATTTCAGAATGAAGAAAGATGAATTTTCAGGCACTACCATTTTCCATATACTGCCTGTACAGACTGTAAGCCTCTGTGATGCTAAAATAAATATGAGTTCTGGAGCCCCTGTACCCAACCACTGACCAGTGAATTGCCTCCAAGCTAGAGATGGAATAGGCTTGAGCCTGAGTTGTGAAAATTGTTGGGAGAATATGCCCAATGCAACTCCTGCAGGATTCCAAAGACCCGCTAATGGTAGAAGTAGCCAGTGCCACATGAGGATGACCAAGAACATTCCATTCTTAGTATGTTCAAATGGCAGATAATGCTTGATCCCAGTGCCAGGGGACCCGAACAAACAAAATAGCTATGACTTTTCAGTAGGACATGTCACTCGTTGGCCATTAAACAGCAATGCTCATCTTCCCTTTCCTCCCTGTTAACTGGGTGAAACTGGACTTGGACAGATTCACAGAGCTCTTCGTATTTTTCTCCGATAAGACAAGTACTGTTTGCCATCCTGTCTTAGTCTGTTAGAGCAGTAGTAACAAAATGTTCTAAACAACTGAAATTTATTTCTCTTAGCCCCAGATGCCACCAGAATTAGATTCTGATGGGGGCTCGTTTCCCATGTCCTTCGGTGGCAAAAGGGATGTGTTGTCTGGAGTACAATCACAAATATGATCCATGCAGGCTCCCATCTTACAACTTGACTAACTTCTAACACTTCTCCTTGGAGTTAGGATTTCAATATGTGACTCAGGGTAGGGTATGTCAGTATATATATACTGGAGTATGAATATATACTGGAGTATATATATATACTGACCTTTTTTTCTGTGACACAACACTGGGCAGAAGCAACTTAAGAAAGAGATTAGCTTGTCTCATTGCTCAAGAGGGGATAGAGTTCATTGTGACAGGAAGGTGGGCAAGGAGCTGGCCATGCTGGGCCCTCGGTCAGAATGCAGAGAGTGAAGGCCAGCTCTGCTCACATCGTGTTCCTCATTCCTTTTAATGCAGTCTGAGCCCCAGGGAAGGTGTCGCTTACGTTTGTGGTGGGACTTCCCTGCTTGGTTAAACCTTACAC
Organism: Apodemus sylvaticus; assembly: GCF_947179515.1. Lineage (NCBI taxonomy): Eukaryota > Metazoa > Chordata > Mammalia > Rodentia > Muridae > Apodemus > Apodemus sylvaticus. The sequence goes on along the minus strand of NC_067482.1, from coordinate 92,568,370 downwards.
ACATACACAGAGATGTATCTCCTAGGTGATTCCAATCAAGTTGGCGATGGGAACCAACCATCACAGATGCAAACATGCACATCTCAGCAAGCTTTCACCCACAGACCATTTGAAACTAGACCTCTCCAGACTGAACATCCGCACTGGGCTCATTGTAGGCTTGTTTTGTTTTGCTTTATTCTTCTTTTAAACATTATTAGAATTTCCACTGACATGCTTACATCATTTATTTCCCCCTCTCCCTCTAACTCCCCTGTGTCTTCCACTGCCATTCAAATTCAGGCCCTCTTCTTTATTATTGTTCCACATATCACAATACATATATACATCAACATATATTATTACATATTATAATATATATGATATATATTATACAATATAATATAAGTATATTGTTATCTTAGCCCCAGATGCCACCAGATTCATGATGGGGGCTCATTTCAGATCATAAATAAAATGATATACAAAGATAACAAATAAATATATACTAAATATGTATGTCAGGTAAATGTACAGACAGACAGACAAACAGACAGACAGACAGACAGACAGACAGACAGACAGACAGACAGATAGATAGATAGATAGATAGATAGATAGATAAATAGATAGATAGATAGATATGAGATACAATTTGCTGCATCCACTTAGTGTTGCTTATATATAGATGTGACCACTTGGGATTGTCTTACCTATCAGAGACTCATCTTGAGAAAAAAAATCTATTCTCCCTCTCACTATCCATTAATTGCCTGTAGCTCTCCACCTAATGGTGGAACCTTGTGAGATTTTTCATGTCTGTAGTGGCATTTCAACTGAGGTTTCCTTGCACTTTAAAAAAAGAAGACTACAAAGATGACTCCGTGGTTAATAGGACTTAATTGTCTTGCAGAGGACCTGGATTTGGTTGCCAGCACCCATGTGGTGGCTCACTAACCTGTAACTCCAGCTCCAGGAGATTTTGAATCTCTAGGGTTTCCTCTGGATCCTACATACATGTGGTTTACATAAATTCATGTAGGCATACAAATATACACATAAATAAAACTACATTGTTTCATAAAATTAAGAAGACAGACCAAAAAGAACAAAGAACATCTGAGCACTCTAGATCTCAGTGGAACACCTTGCATGAAGCCAGGCTGTAATGGCAGTCACCCATGAGACCAGGGACTCTTCTTTCAGCCCACTAGAGTTCTGTGGCAACTAATAATATAGAGTGAGTTTATGTCTAGTATTTTCAAAGCAGTGTATACTTATAAATATTCTACAGGACTTACAAGGGCAGTAACAGTTGCCACTGAATGGCTAAACTTCCCTGGGCCTATTGGTTTAGCCCTATTAAAAGTTGAGAGGAATTGTGGTAATCCCAAGTAACATACATGAGAGCATAGAATTTACTAAGTCAGCAGGTAAATCACTCAGAAGGTCCACAGTGTCCTACTGGGCCATATTGGATGTAACACCAGCTGAGACCTGGTTACTTACAGAATTGTCCTCAGCATTACCAGAAGTCACCTGTCCAGAATCTAACCATGCATTGGAGCCTTTGGCCATCCAGCGAGGACAAACCTGTGAAGGGAGGGCAGAGGATGGAGCTTTCTGAGCCACCCCCCAAAGGAGTGAAAAATAAATAAATATGTGAAAAGTAGTGGCATTGTATAACAAAGAGAAAACTCTCTGTACCTAGCTTAATAGAAGATAACTAGGGTTCCATATCTACTTCTTCCTTGTCTGCTAAGATAGATTGTTTTGACTGAACTGTGCAGAAAATCCGGACACACAGAGAAATTCCTGAGGACATGAAAAAGGGTAACTAATATAATGATCTTTTCAAATTATTATGAATATTCTTTTCATTATAACACCAAAACTCAACAGTGCCAACTTGGCATAACACCAAAACTCTTTCATCAGTACTAATGAAAAGTCCCAAACCTTAGCAATAACTTTTCTAGATTCAGTTACACTCAAGGTCGCCAGTCTGTCTTGTACTTAAGTGGGACTTAATTCATACAAAGTTTTCTGACATCATACTTTGGCTCTCTGGAACTCATTGGTTGACTGAGTTAGGAGATTTTCCAAATGTACAGTAGTAAATGTCACTACTCATGAAAATGTGTGAACAACAACAGTATACACTAGCATAAAAGGAATGGTTTTGTTCTGAAGAATACTCTAGGGATGGTTGGGTTGGGCCATCACAGAGTAATAGGACTAGAGACTTGCCCCTCATCTAGGTGAATGGCAATCTATTCAGATGATATGTATAGTAGTTCAAGAGTAAAGTGTATGGCCAAACCCTGTATGAACCACCCATCCAGACCCATACTAATACCCTGAAATGCTGTCAAAATAAGGAATTGTATGTCAGTGGCTAGTTATTGATAAGCTGTCTAGAAAGAGAGTATCTGACAATTTCTGTGACTACAGCATGGCTAATCTCAAGCCACCAATAGGACATCAAAAAAACAAGTTTCTGGACTAGAGATGAGCATTAGATTCTCAGAAACTAGCAGAAGCCAGCTCTAGAATATCTACCCCATTCCTCGATAGAAATAGTGTCAAATGTAGACATTTTGTTTGCATCTCCATGGTCTGTGTTCTAACTATAGATCACTTACATCCTTGTAAACCAAAATACTCCCATCTCTCTTCCCGCCTGCCAATCTTACTTCATCATAGTTTTAAACTATAACAGTCAAGGTCAACTGCCTGGTTTTCCATATCGGACCATGGTATAAATGAAATATGGCTGCCAGCCTCTGATACACAGTTCTCACTACCAATGAAGACTTGTTCATGGAGCATAAAAGTTCTGTTCCTCTTACGGGCACAATGCATACTCTATTCTAGTTTGGTTTTCTCTTGCCATGATAAACACACTGCAACCTCAGAGGTCTTAAATTCCAGGAAGGGTTTTATTTATGCTGCCAGTTACAGGTCAGAGCCCATCACTTAGGGACTTAGTCAGAGCATGAACTGAAGCAGAAACCACAGGAAATGCTTCTTACTCATGTCACTCTCTAGTGCACTTGCTTGGGTAGTTTTCATCTCAGCCCAGATCCACTTGCCTAGGGAATGGTGCTGCCAACATTGGGCTGGGCTGTCCTACATCAATCAATCTTCAATCAGGAAAGTCTCCTACAGGCCTTGCCTCAGGCCATTCTGATGTGGGAAATTCCTCAGTTTAGGTCTGCCTTTCCAGATGACCCTAGATTGTTTCAAGGTGACAACAAAACTCTAACCAACCCAGCACCCTACCTACAGTAGTGAAATCCAACTAAAAGAAGCAGATAGGAAGCACAGGCATGCGAAGCACATGCCATCCCAGCCCTGCTACAATTCTAGCCTATGATGTCACCAGCCTCTTGATTAAGGTCTGGGATGTTTCCTGCCTGGATGATGATTCTCCCTTGGCCCCATGCCTTGAATGTTTAATTCTGCCTCTGAGTCACCTTTTTTCCCACAGGAAATGAGCTACTTTTTAGATACCCACCTCACAGCAATCATATTAGGAGTATTTCAATGGATTCTGAATCAAATAATGTTTAAGTAAGTAGATAAATCCATCCATACATAAAGATATTATACATTCATGTGGTACATTTGACTTATCTACTGAAATGGGTACTGTCTTGCATATTGTGCTGTCCTACTGCCTTTTATCCTTAATTGTTTGTCTTGGACATTATTTCCTAAAAACTATGTAAATCTACCTCTGACTCACCCACTCCTACCATTTTGTGAGTCATTCCCCATTTTTGAGAAACTTTACTTAGCTGGGCTTCTGATATATAGCTCTGTATTGAAATGTTCGTCCACCACCCTGATCTTTTTCCTTCTAACTGTCATACCAAAGTAATGAGCAGCTAAACAGTTCTGATGTTTACTGCATGCCAGACTTTATTCTGAGATGAAACAAGTAAAACTCACATAACCTTTGTAATGCCTGATGATGCACATGCCAGTGGGGTATGTGCAAGTCTCTAGGGTTACCCAGCTCGAAACAACAGAGGTGGGTTCAACTAGGCCCTCTGATGTAGGGTCCATGTTCTTTGTTAATTCTTGTGCATCCCAAGCACTGTGCTCTCTAATGAAGTCTTTTATATCTATTCATGTCTACGTCTCATTAGAATTATGGCGACATTGTCAAGCCCTCTAGTAGGTCTGTGATCGATATTTGTGAACTGGATGGTGCCATGTTCTGAATACAACCTGCCAGGGGTCATTCCGTCATGTATATTATCGAGCACTTTAGGGTTTTGTTTTTGGCATTGTTTTGACAAAAAAAAAATACCTGTGCAAAAGAAAAGAAATTTATGGCAGAAAGTGTTTATTCTGGCTTTCAGTTCAAGGGGAACTGTTAGCAAGGAAGGCACGGAGGAGGGAGTAGAAGGACAACTTATCACAGTGCATTGTCAGGCAGGAAGTAGGGCCAGGCTATGCCACTCAGGGCCCACCCCTAGTAGCCTGCTTCCTCCAGCAAGGCTCCACCTCCTAAAGATTATTTCCTGAGCAATTCTACCAACTGAGGGCCAAGTGTTTGAACACATAAAACTTTAAGGAGACATTTCACTGTCAAAACACCTCTTTCTTAAGCCAGAAATTTTGAACTGATTGTTCTGAGTTTATGGGGGAGGAGAATGGACTGGAAACAAGTTAATTAGAAAGTCACATCTGAATTCAGGCCTGCCTGATTCTAACACATGACCATATTGTTAGTTGTAATGTCAACTTGCCACAAAGTATAATCACCCGAATAGGGCTCCTTAACTAAAGAAATGCCCGATTGTCTTCATAAATCCAAGCCTAACACCCTCCACTGGATTGCTGCTAGCCACTGTCTGGTAGCAGCCCAGGTTCAAAGAGGATAGCAGAAGGAAGGTCACAGTGTCATTTGCTAGCTTGGCTTTGCCTCTTGCTGACTAAAAATTTACACTGTTTCTGATGATGAGGGTTCTTTAACTGATACCAGAAGAGTACAGAGCTGTGAAATGCCACCTTCTGCGCATGACATAGCCATTGAAATCATGATCACACAAAAAGGTGGCTGCCTGCACTGCCCCTACACAAGACTAGGCCTGCCAACAGTCAATCCCAGAGTGGGGAATAAGGCCTTCCCCTCTCCGGTGAACTACCGCCCACTAACAGATTGTGATGGAGGCACAGCCACGCGCTACCATGAGTTACATAGTGATGAGCCTAGTTGGCTGCAATGGATAGTCCCAAACCCATGGTCACACAGACAGCCCCAAATACATTCAAAGAGTCACAAAACAAAATAAAAATCATAAAATATGGGTAAAGGGACTTGTAAAGAGGAGGAGAAATTGAAAGAGACAGTAAGGAGAAAAGAGAGGGTGGGGAGGAGAGCAACCAGAATTCATTGTATACACTATGTAATTGTCAAAGAACAAATTTAATAAAATTTCAAAAAAGGAGATGCAGACAGTAACTTACTTATAATCTTATGATAATGATGGTAGTGCTGCTGCTGGTGGTGCTTGTGCTGGTGGTGGTGATTATGCCTATCATTGCTACTACTATTATTAAGGAAGTTTCTGGCCACACCCAGATGCACATTAGCACTCAACACAAGTTCATTTCAAAGCATCGTGAAGCACCATCTCAACTGCCACTGCGGGGAACTATACAACACAGTCACATCTCTGAAACATGAAGTGGATATGAGTTTGCTACTCAGTCAGTCAATACTTTTAATGTCTTGAAATCGGCCAAGAGTGGGGAAACCTAGAAACACATTCTTTGAGGGAAGCTAACTAGCACACATTTACTGCAAATCCAATAGACTAGTTTCCCCTTCCGGCATAATTGATCATGGAACATCACAGGTGGTCTGTATTAGGCACAGCCCCTGGCAGTGCAACCAGCTCATGGTGCCACAGTCTCATACTGCCCTCTGCAGCTTGACTGTGGCCTTCACACTGCTCTCACAGACAGTTCTGGTTATCAGGACTTGGGACACCTTGCAAATACCTAAGTACTTCAGGTCCAATCATATATATCTTTGATATGAAGATAAACAAACAAACAAATGAACACACACACATTTAATTTTGCTCTCTGTGTGGATACATTTATATCCATCATTTGACCTTATGGAAACCATGTTTAAAAGATGGTTCTGAACATTCTTTTTTCAGTAAGAGTATTAGTATTTCTTCAGCAAGAATATTAGAAAGGCAAACACACTTTCTTCAGGTCTGATTTGCTCATCGCACCTCTCACTCTACCCTGTGACCATTCAAGGATGATGGCAATGGGTTTCAACATGAAACTCATTAAAAGCAAGTGCCCAGGTCAAAGCTCTATTGTATGAAAAAACAGATAATCCCAAGGAAGGGAAGGTACAGGTCTGAGGCTCAGACCACCTAAGAAAGGGCGTCACCAAATGCTTGTTCTAACATGCAAAATAAACATATTCATGAAGACTAGAAAATGCTTATCTGTCATAGAGTGCATCTTTTTCCATAATCCATTTATTTACATTCATATATGTATATACATGTACACTTTGTTCACATGGGCTTGAAGAAAGACAGCATACAACTTAAAAAACTTACCAAGACCTTGCCAGATAGTGTAAGAAATGTGATCTGACCCACAATCACCCTGAATATCTGTGCACTGTGCAGAGCCTTCTACGTGAATGTGCTTTTCCGGAAAACTGACTTGAGCCCATAAGCAACCATTCTGCATGAAATCATCTACATAAGAAATCATTCTACATGAAGGTCTTGGGCCCTTCTAACAACACATTTAATCCAAAGCTCGGGCTCAGCTTTCTAGGCTGCAAAGCTGGAAAAGAATAGGTTAAACTCTTACAAAGGTGGAGGAAGAACTTCATCTAAACAAGAGGGCGGGGGATAAAGAACGATGCCATGCTTGGGACCTTTAAGGGTGGGGTCAAAGTGAGACTATAGAAAAGTACAAAATAGTCAAAAGTTGTAACCTCATTGCTTTCCCCTCAAGTCCAGAATTCTCAAGACAGTCAAGGCTACCACATCTCTAGTCAAAACCCATTTCTCATGTCTTTAAACTTCCTCAGCCCCATCCCAAAGCTATTTGCCATGGTTGCTCTGCTTATCCTAGTCCTATCTCTCTCCAGCCTTCACAGGCCCATTCCTGTAGCCTTGCTCACTCTTCAAGTCACAGTTCAAGCTTGTCTTTGGTGATAATACGGGAGATCACTCCTATAGGGGTAGTTCTAAAGCTACAGTCCTGTTCCCCAATTGGTTCTTGACCTGTCAGTAAAGAAGGCATGAGCTAATTGCTGGGTGGAAGGGATAGGTGGGACATCCAGGTCCCTGGAGGCAAGCAGAGGAATGCAAGAAGAGAGGAGAGGAGAATTTGCCATGCTTCTGATAGAGAAAAGTTGACCAGTCGCGTGAGATCTCAAAATGGAGTGGCCACACAGGCTACTCCTACAGGGTCAGGGGTATTTAGCTGGGACTAGGTGTAACTGAGCAACTAAAGTTTAGCACAGGTGGAAAGGGTAGAGCTAAGAGTACTGATAAGGGCACACTAGCAGCAGGAATTTAATAATGCCCAGCAATTGTACCAAGAAGGCAAATTGAAAATGAACAACATGTGTGTCTGTGTCTTTTATCTGTGGATTCAAGGGAAGCTGGGTGGAGACTAGTAATGCTGCCCTTTCCCAGAGCTTACATGGATGTAGCTAAAGCTCCACACAATGCATGCCAACCAATCATTTTCTTCTTTAGGACAGCACTTGGACATATTTGGTCATGTCTATAGAAGCCACATTGCATAGGAAATGCCTCATAAGCATGTCCTTCATCCTACTGAGGATACCACACATCCCCTAAAGCCGAGCATTGAATATTTAGCCTGCTGGCCACTTGGTTGCCTGGCCCACACCGGCTGGGCAAGCTGCCTTATGACATCAGATCAAGGATCCATTGAGCAGCAGAGTGTCTGCTCTGAACTGTGATCATCTTGTCCAGCATGGGTCCAGACATTTTCTGGGCAGTTGACACGGTTTAATTAAATGAATGGACAAACACTGGCAAGAAAAAAAAATGAAGAGTGACTGCCTGAGGTCACATATGCTAGCAAATATGTCAATCCACAGATAAACTCTGGTAGAGAGCAAACAGGGAAATAGAGAGGCCCATTTAAAATGATTTGATAGCTCTGCCCAATACTCCTTATTGTATAATCAGTCATGAAGAGATACTCCATTCCCACTCCCCACCCCACCTCTCTCTCTCTCTCTCTCTCTCTCTCTCTCTCTCTCTCCTACACACACACACACACATACACACGCACACACGCACACACACACAAGAAGAGAGAGAGACAGAAAGAGAGAGGAGAGAAACAGAGAGACAGACAGAGACAGGAAGAGACAGAGACCAAGTCAAAAGGAGTCATGGGGGCAGGGGTGTGTCACTCCATTGGCACAGACAGATCTGTCTAGAGTTTCTGAAGCATTGTCATCTCAACATGTAACCAAATTTGTAAAGCTAGGAAGAGAGAGAACTTGAGAACATGTAACCAGACAGACTTGAGAAATGGCTGAATCACTGGAGGCAAAGACTAGAAAATCCTCATGAATGAAGGAAGCACTTTGTCTCCCATCTCCAATTTGCTCTTCTGTGAGGAGGCACTGCCTTCTCTTTCTCCCTTCATCTTCTCAATCCTCCAATACACAGCTCAGTCTCGGTCCTGCTGAATATGGCAAGAGTGAGAGAGTCAGTCGCATGACCAAGCACAGGCGTTAATTCACAGGTTGCGGTAATCTGTTGGACTGGGCAGATTTCTCAAATGGTGTCTACCGCATTAACACAAATTATTGGAATGTGCAGAAATGAATATAAATTGCATATTAGCCCCAAAGGAAGTACGTCTTATACAAGAGGAAACCATAGCAGTTAGCAATGTGCCAAAGATTGAAATGCTCTGGTCTGTAATAATAAAAATAGGTTGAATTTGACATGCTCTTTTAAGTTCTCTGAGAGACAGTATCCCAGAACCACTTTTACACGTAGATGAAATGTTTATGTGAAGGTGTTTAAGGAAGGCCCTGTGAGTGGTGGGATTGTTCTAGACAGAGAAAGTGAAAAGATAAACTACACTGTAGGGAGTGGTCACAGTCAGAAAAGCAGTTTATTTTCAAGTTCTTCCGGGAAAACCATATGATACTGTGTGTTGAAACTCCCTAAGTATTCATAACTTTGTGATTATCCCAATTAATACATTGCCAAGAAAGAAACTGTGCTGTGGAAAAAAATCATAATCATACCATGTTGCCAGAAAGAAAAGGTCTGATATGCAAGTTACAGTATATCTACTTGGAAGACTGTATATCCATGGAAATGATTTTATAATTAGTTATATTATTATAATATTGTAATAATATTAGTTGTATATATCTATAGTTATATATAGTTGCAATAATGGAAAATGATGGTTATAAATATCAGGTGGTAATCTGAAGAAAATGCACATGAAAAATCCAAGCCTCCCAAAAGGAAGTTATAAAATTATGCATGTGCTATAACCAAAGTCATATTCTGCATTTATTATAGTCAAGCTTGTGTTTCTGTGGAAAGTCACAAAGAACGATTCTGTACAACTGAGGAGACTTGTATGAGGGAATCTCTATTTTACAGACTTTCTGGGATGCGCAGTAGTATTTAACTTTTTTGTTTTCATTTACATGCAATTGATGTTTCTGCTGTCAGCTTTCTGTCTTTCCCTAGAATGTGTCTTTTGCTCAGAAGTGCAGTTTCCAGTAATAGGCTGAAATTCCTGCCTTCCAGGAAAACCCACCGAAGTCCAAGCTCCGGGATCAGTGGAGCATCCTGGTTTCCCCCCTCTGCCCCTAGAGCCATTGTGCTTGAAAACTTGTTGGAGTGAAATGGATTCCCGGAAGCCCCAAGACAAGGAAGAAAAGAGCCAGATCCCAGTAGCAGATGGTTCATCTTACAGTTTTCATTTATTTTCTTTACGTGCCAGGAGGGGGTTACATCATCAACTGAGAGGGTGACCACACTTCTCTACTTTAGAAAATGCCTGCTTGTCACTGTGGCATTCACCCAAGGGAAGTGTCACATTTTTTTGTCCCAGAGGTCCAGAGAAAGCTCTATCAGGGGGTGGGTTTTTGTTTTTGTTGTTGGTTTGGTTTTTGTTAACCAGTGTAATTACCATAAAGGACCCCTTCTGTCTCAAAAACACAAGCTTCCCATACATGGTAAGATGAACTAGACGTTATTTCCCTGCGCAGCACAAAAACCCTTTTCGCCCACCCCACAAGCCTTTTATGAGTTTCATTAAGGCCCACGGGTGTCTCTAACTTATTTATTTAGGAAACACTGTTATTGTCTTAATGTAAACCCAGTTCAAGATCAGTTGACAGTTGGAAAGCTGCGGCAGAAGGTTTTCAAAGGCGCCTCCTTGGAAAGGGGTTCTCCATTCAGCACCAGTTCCTGTATCATACTGCCAGCTCTGCTCAGAAAATAAACAAATGTTTGTTTTACAACATGGCAAAGGGGGCTCCCATTCATCGTGGGCCAGATATGAAAACAAACTTCCACGTATAAGGGCTTTTGATACACATGACTTACTTGGATGACAAGAGGCTCACTGGGGAGTGCTTAAAGCTTATTAATATCGCACAAAAGACTTTTGTTTATCATTTCCCTGGACTGCCTGGGAATCACAAGACTCAAGCCGCCACCCGGCTGGTGTCCTAGCATTTTAGCCGCCGTTAACGTGTGGAGACTGTGAAAGTACTGCTGGTTTGGAGCCAAACACAAACTCTCCACAGACCCAGGTGAAAGAACTCAGAAGGAAAGGCAGGGTTCTGAGAACCAAGGTTGGACTTGAAATTAAAGAGCAGAGGGGAGAGAGCTCCCCCTACAGGTACAAAACTAGATGCCTGGATCTGCCTGCTTGGAAACCGGTAACTTCCAGAAAACATGGAGTCCATGACACTTCCCTTCCTGTTCAAAAAGTCTATTCTCAGGCAATGATCATTATGAAAAATCCTTTCTTGAGGCATCTGTGTATTAGGAAGGTGTGCAATGAGGCATAACCTATGTCATCTCCACCTCCCCTGTAATCCAGTAACCACAAGCTACTTGTCTAGACCAATGGATTACAAAAGCAGAGTGTAAAGGGAGGATGTGTGCTGTGAAAGAGTGCAAGTTAACTTCTTAAATCTCTATCACATGCTTAGATGCTATTTGTAATAACTGGATTCAGTTTAAAAATATTAAAATCAATTTCACCTGGAGTTTTTTCCCCCATATTTTTAATATGACTATCAAAATATAAAATAAGGTTACTTATTCATCATCTGTTCCGCTAGCATTGGTCTAAACAACTAGAGCATAGTATCACAGCAAGGCCTGAGCCTGGAGGATCTTTGATTGGTACTACTTTAGTTGATTCCTTTTTTCAGGTGCTGGGGTTGATCGCCCCGAGTCTTAATCATGCCAAGGAAAGTGTTCAGCCTCTGAGACCCAGGCACGGCCCACTCACGGGCTCTTGCTTTAAGTTTGCCCATTCCACCCACATACCTGAATTTCTGAAAACTAAAAGGACTTTTAAAGAAGTTTTAATGCAAGCATCTCTATTTAAAGTCTTATCAAAACATGAGCAAACTTGGAGTCTGTGTTTGCAGAGAAGTATCATAAGAAAAGACATATTTTCTCTCTGCAGTCCCCGTTCTCGTGGCCATGACCTTTGCTTTTTAACTGCAAGTCACTCCAAAAGAAAGAAATTCCTTCTACTAGAATAGACTTGAAGAATTGCTCTCAGGTCGCAAACAGGAGATATTTGCTTCTTCCTTTCTGTCACCAGTGGCCTCGCCCACCGATCTAGCCAGTCTCCCCTGTGAGTGATCATTAGGCTTTGTGAGATAAGCAGGATTATACGAGAAATATGTGCCTCTGGGATTAGCCCACCTAACGCTCCACTCTTCAGACCAATAGGAAACATAGCCACCTTAATTATTCCTTCTAAGAATTCTCTTCCCTCTCCTCCTGCTTCACACTCCCTCTTCCTCTTCCACCCCCTCCTTCCTTTGCATTAGTTATGTGCCTTTTCATGCACTAGATAATGAAAGAAACATCTATGAAATGTCTTCTATATAGATGGTAATTCATGTAGTCTTTAAAACACATAAACTTTTATAACAAAAGAAAACCCAAACAAACAAAAACCCAGGGACTATGTTTGTTTATTTCCCAAAAGTTTAAATTTATGTGTCACATCTAAAGTGCCCCTGTGAGTTTTCCTTATTTTTGGTATGAGGGGAGAAATTAGTCACGCAGACAACAAATTTGCTCACATACAAATGCTATATAAGCAACTGACTTCAAGTGAATAGTCTGTTTTGTGCTCCTAGGATCTTACCAACTAGTGCAGTCTTTCCTGAAAGGCAATGCCAGTCATGGGCAAGGGGCATGAAATAATGAGATTAGGGCTAGAATCGCCACCCTACTTTATGAAGACAACCTAAGTGGCAGCCAGAATTACCTTGGTAAACATGTTCAGATTCACCCATGCAATGATGCACCCACAGACCTACCAAAAGGCAGATTAGTAGCAACTACTTGGCTTGCCTTGGCATACTGCCTCAGGACTATGCAATTCATTTCACTTTCCAAAATGTACAAAGTTATCTCTGAAAGATACTGAAGACACAGCACATTAATGATGATGAAATTATTTCTGAAACCATCTCCTTTAATTTAGTTTTAAATTTTTATCAAAAGTTTAGACAGTTCCCTATGCCACACAGATGAACTGACGTTCCTAGAAAACAGGCACAGCGAGCCAAGAAAGTGGCTCATGTCTTGTGAACCTCTTTCATCACAGGAATCAACCAAAGGGACTTGAAATCAGCAAAGCCGATTGCAGCCACCATCTTTGATACTACAGATGAGACCGCTGGTGAAAACTCCAATGAATGAGTGCTTTAGTGACAAACTGGAATGAGCATGCGCTTCTACTGAATAGCTACACAGAGCAAAAACTGAACCATATAGAAGCCCCTCATCATTTTGCCAAAGGAAGTAAAGGGGAGACTGCAGTCCCACCAAGTGAACTGTGGGTCTGGGCTGCAGTGCTCGGAGGCCACTATCGCAGGACAGGATATTCACTGAAGGTATTCACTGGCTGCCTTTCCATCTGACCTTATTATTCTGGTAAGGCTGCCAGGACCTTATAATCCCAGCACTGTATTCACCAGCAATTCCACTGCTCATTAGCAGAGGCTGAGTCCAGCTTCACTCTTGTACGGGCTTGTGAATCAACCACGGACCAACCCACAGTGTTTCCAGGATCTAGCTGCAAAGAAACAAGAGCGGTACTCACTAGGTGGAAGGCATCTGCATCAGTTAGAGTCTGCATTTGTGTGCTGTGAGGAGAAACTGGAGAAGACAGTGACTGATGCCTCTGCCTCATTCCTCTGTGATGAAGCCCACAGTGAAGCCCAGGGTTCTACAGCAACACTGTAGATTCATGCTTCCTCTATCTTTATGCCACATTACCTTCAGCAATGCTTTCTATCTCCAAGGTTACGCTGTGGTCTGAGGTGTGGTCAGGCAAGGGCAGAGGGCTCTATACTTACCATTTCCAGGGGAGGAGAACTCAGGAAGAACAGGAGGAGGAAGCTCTTTTATAAGAAAGGATAGAACAGAGGTCCCTTACCTGGGACCACTTCTGTAAGTTTCACTTAACAATTCTTTTTTTAATTTTTTAATTATTGTTATTTTCTAAATTCTTTGTTTATATTCCCAATGCTTTCCCCTTTCCCCGTCCTCTGTCCCCATATGTATCATAAGCCTTCTCTCCACCCATTCTCCAATCACCTCCCTCCCATTTCTCTGTCCTGTACTCCCCTACAATGCTGGATCAGGCCTTTCCAGGATCAGGGCCCTCTCCTATGTCTTCATGGGAGTCATTTGATATGCTAATTATGTCTTGGGTATTCAGAGCTTCTGGACTAATTAATATCTACTTATCAGTGATTGCATTCCATGTGTATTCTTTTGTGACTTGGTTACCTCACTAACTTATAGTTACAAGGGAAACAGACATTGTTTCTTGGATAAAAACGAACTTATGTTACAAAAGAGTAGAGGAACAGAAAATAAATATTAGATTTATAACTACCTGATATTCAAGTTGCAGCTGAAACAAAAACAAGTTCCATGTAGCTTGCCTTGCTCATCCCAGCCCTTGTTGACAAATTAATGATAAGCACCTTAACACCACAGCCACAGCCAGCCACAGCATACAGGCTCACAACTCGAGCTCTCTCCTAGATCCAAAAAGCTCATTTCTTAAGATCAGTCGCAACTTGTACTGCATAAAATTCCTCAATATGGAGGTCTTTATTCTTAGATCCATCACAGTCACATCTAGAACTTGATAAAAAAGAAAAATTAATCCTATCATCGAGTACTCAAGTACCCATTGTGCTTAGTGTGGCTATGGAATAAATGATGCACATGCTCCCATAGATCTTCACAGTTACCTGGACATTTGAGATGGAAGTGAGGCTTGCTTTGCTCACAGAGTGCTGAGTTATACCATGGCAGCTGTGTGCCATAATGATGAGGGTCTGGATTGTGACAGAGCTCCCGAATGATAACCATGATGATAACAATGACGGTAATCCAAATGATCAGCTGCCTTCACCAGAGTGGGGTCACTCCAACTCCTAGTGACGCTCCCGATTTCAAATATTCTTTACTGATTGTAAGCAAGACTTCAGTCTCATTTATGGCTCAGACCTCATAAGAAGGGAAAAGAAATAATTATTTTTAAACAGAAAAGGTTCAAACTCAAAACAAAACAAGCACTCTACTCTGTTTATCACAATGTAGAGAGATACAGAAAGCCAGCATGGTACCCTTACCTTCACGTCCGACAGAACACTGAACTGCTCTTCTTGGAAAAGGCTTATATTCAAGACTCCTTTGCTGCAACAAACCTAGGCATTTCTTAAAGATTGTAGGGTCTTTATGAGCATGGTTCACACCTTACTCAACATTGAATACGCCTGTGTCTTGAACACAACTTACCTACAATGGGCCAGTTCCTTGGGTTTTATTGAAGGCAGTGATGTGTTTAATTGTATACAAGCTTAGCAACATGTGTTATTAGACTAATGGAGAAAGACCAGGGGCATCACTAGCTCCTCTCCCATGGTGACAAGGAAGCTTGACTTTGGTTCTTGGATCATGGCAGGAGGAAGGTGATCAACATTTATTTTAACTGGGTTACAGTTGCCTTACTTGCAACACTAAGAGATGAAATTTCAAATCTATTATGATAACTTTACAATCCTAGCACCTTGAGTCTGTTGCTTTAGAGCTAAATACAGGTAAATGTTAGAGAGACCACTACAGGTCGATTTCCTTTGATTCTTTTGAAAGATTTAACTCTCTTCAAATGCCTTCTTTTTTCCTTGTTAAGTTACACTCCCCTCAAAATCAATCTTCCCTTCATGAGTCACAATCACAGAAAACAGAGACAGTCGCACCCCAGTGAGTGGCTGTACAAAGACATAGGCTGAAGGTTTCACTACCAGTCTCCTAATTTCACCTACATCCCATGACTTCACCACCAGTTAAAATGTGAATAAACTTTTTAAGAGATACTGTCTTCTACAGGGCCCTCTAAAATCCTCACTCCAGGTCTCAGCAAATCCCTTTCTCTAACTTAAACTCAAAAAGGACCAGGGCCCTATGCTGAAAATAGATCTTTAAAAGATCCTGACATCAGATCCTAATTCCAGTTCCTAAGCCATTCCCATAGAATCATCCACCATTTAAAACGTGAGACAAACCTTAGCATCCATCTCCCATGCCTCCATAATCAACGCAATCCAACAAGGACCTAGCACTGTCTTCCACCCTCCAGCTCAAGTTTTGGCTGATAGTCCATGGAAATCCCATTTAGAAGAAGAAAACACAAGGTGTGGGAGTGTTCAGCTTGATGAGTCTGAATACCCTTCACATCGCAGCTGAACCTCCATCGCATCACCTCCATCCCATCACCTCCATCCCATCACCTCCATCCCATCACGACCACCATTGGCTATGTGCTCCATCCCATGGCGTCCCCTGTTGGCTGTGTGCTACAGTTGAGCATGATACTGATAACAATGACAGGAATCGTAACAAAGTACACTTTGAATGGTGAGTGTTGCACATGTGTTTTCTCAGTCTTAAGAACTCTAACAATCCTGTTAAGGCCCTCTGCTTCCCTGTTCCCCTACTGAGGAAACTGAGATTGAAAGCTAAATATCCCTATCACTTTGGAACTGGAAAACAGGGTTCAAGCCCAGATGTGTACGTTTCTAGAGCCCCTGCATAATATACTAACCTGGTCCTCAGAAATGGGAAACAATTACAGGGGAGTATCTACTGCAGCCAGGAGAAGCTACAAGAAATTCCCACACATGATAGCTGCAGAAGCTGAATCATATCAAAGGCTACCTGAAAGGTGGCTGAAATAACAGGCAAGTGTCATTTAGACATGCATGTCTGTCTGTCTGTCTGTGTCTATGTGTAGGTTATTGTTTTGTTTTGTTTTATTTTGAGAAAGCTTCATACTTAGTTGCACAACTTGGTCTTGAACTTCTGGAGTTAAATGATACTCACTCCTCTGCCTCCAAAGTAGTTGGGATAGTAATCATACCCACAATTCCCCGCTTAGGAGATTATTGTTTAATCAGACTAAACCCTGAAATATCTATTATGTTGGAGACAATTTCTCTCTCATATTTCAGAGCCAAATTGAAGGAAGCCATATGTGGGGAACTTTTCATAATTTGGAACACAAAGATAATAAGAGTAACAACTGAAAGTACAAAATTCTTTTCTTTCTTTTATCACCTGTAGACCTCATGCGGTAAGGGGCAGATGGTAAGTTTTGGGGAAGCTAGTCTAATTTGAGTAGCTTATTTACAAAGCTACATTCAAGCCATCCACCAAACACCATCTGCTAGGCTATTTCTTCCATGAAACGACAACATTTTGTTCCATAGCAAATAAAAGTGCAACCAGAATTCTATCAGCCTGCTGTGTTTGGGAGAGCACCAGCGCTTTTCAAAACCAACTTTAATCCTTCTCCAAGTCCAAGGCAAAGAAGGCTCCCCTAAGAACAGTAACCCAGTCAACACATTCATTCATTCATTCATTCGCAAACTCACTTTGAAAGAAAGTTGGCACGTGTGGGCTGGCTAAATGTGGAAAGTTAATTTTACAACGTGAACTGTTCTCACCCCGGGGCCAGGAGACAAGTCTGGGCACCACGTGACCTGAGTCTGATTTAGTAGGATCTTGGGACTCGGGAACATGCGAGTATTTCTTCAAGGAGTTCCTACCTTCTCTGACCCGCCTCCTCCTCACTCTCTACGACTTCCAAAGAATGTCTTTCATGTGCTTACCATTCACTTCATAATGCTAGCTGTGCCAGAGCCTGTCCTCGAATCCTTGGCTCATTGCCCCTGAGTCCAGCAAAGTCGAGCTCTGTCTTTAGAGCTGGGAGACCGCAGTCAGTAAGAACATCAGCACTAGGGCAGGAAAAGCCAACCTCCACCCACCTCAACAGAAGGAAACACTGAGAATCATTTATTTCTCTTAAGAAGTGGAAGAGGCTGTAGTTTAGAGGGAGGGACTTTAGCTGGTGAATCTGGAGATGCAGTGTTCTCATCTCTGTCTCTGACAAGGGGATATAGATTTGGAGTTGTTTAGTCTCTCTGGCCCCTAGGTTGCTTGCCTATAAAACAAGGAGATGGGACTGCAATAAATATCTCCGAATAGGACCAGAGGCCACAGAGTGAGGGGTGAGTGAAGGGGTGTTCTAGAAACTGAAGTAAATTTCCCAGAGAAGCAGTAACTTACACTGAACATTCCACCGATGCCAATTAACTGATAAGACTCTTTTTTATTAGATATTTGCTTTATTTACATTTCAAATCATATCCCTCCGAAAACCTCCTAGCCCATCCCCCTCCCCTTGCTTACCAACTGCCCCCCACTTTCCTGACCTGGCATTCCCCTATCCTGGGGCATCGAGCCTTCCTTTGTAAAACCAATGCCCTCTCCTCTCCTTGATGTCTGAAATGGCCATCCTGTGCTACATATGTAGCTGGAGCCATGGGTCCCTCCATATGTACTCTTTGGTTGATGGGAGCTCTGGGGATACTTATTGGTACATATGATTGTGAAGGGCTTGGAATGTTGCAGGTCCAGAGACAAATTATAGTTTATCTTGGGAGATATAGATATATATATAGATATAGATATAGATATAGATCCCATGTGTATGCATGTATACACATGTATATACATATATATACATATATATGCAATGTGCATATATATACATACATGTATATACATACACACATATATATATACATATGTACATATATTTATATACATACATACAGGATACAACTAACCCTACAAGGGTGATTTTTACCAATAATATAGAATTTACATTAGAAGGCAAAGCATTGCCGACATTGCCAGTCTGACATCTAAAAAGAAGCCTTCAAGAGAATCTTAGCTGCAAAATGGAATCACCTTCTCTAGGATGACATAATCATTAGGCATACAAGGCATGTATTTCCTCTTCTCCCTGCCCTGATGGCCCCACCTTAAGGCTGGTAGCATACTTTCCCACTGGCAAGAAAGGTTGTGTGTTTGCTGCCTCGAAACCAGAAATGTGTAGCATCGAGTCTGGACCCTCGCCAAATTTCTACAGGGCATTAGCAACAAACTGGTGAAGCTCATTAAAAAAGAGAGAGAGAAACCTATAACCATTAAAAGCCCATTAAGCAGCCTGTCATTTTGTAGAGCTAAATAGCCCACAGTAATCAAAAGCATATGAACCCCAGCTGGGATACCCAGTGAATTGTTTCGATTTAGGGGAGAATTCATCAAGAAAGATTGTTCTTGGGATTGAGTTGATTTTTCTCCTTCAGTTCCTGGCCCCATGTTCCATTATAATTAAAGTGATTGATGCACCTCCCAGACAGAGGTGAGCAGTGACCACCAGAGCCAAAACATCTGCCCTTCCAAGCAAACAGCTAATACAAAACTTTAGTGAAAAGGCACGTAACTTGAGGTCCCCCTCCAGTGTCAATTAAGTATGGCGCGGTCAACTCTCTGCTGCCCGGCTGGTTTATGTCTGGGTTATCTTTGAAATTTCCCTTTCCAGCCTAGAGAAACTTTTATCCTTGTACAAATTATGTTACAGAAACAAAAGAAACAAGTACAGGAGGTGCTTCCCTAAAATAGGAGCTACACGAGCCAGCCTTCGGTTAACAAACACCTTATAGCACAGGGATTGACCCTTGCTAATTCTAGCACCACAGATTTAGTATTTCACAGTTGCCACAATCCTTCCACCTCCTGGGTCACTTTCCCTTCATGCATGGAGGAGGCCTTGCCAGCCTGCTTATTGCCCACCAGTGCCTCCATCGAAGAACATCCACGAAGTGAGGAAAGAGGTAAAACCCAAACAGGTGCAGTATGATATCAGTTAGTACTGGCAGTTCTGTCCACAAGCATAGGAGAAAGGAGAGAAAATGATTCGGTACAGATATAAACAATGTTTATAGGAGTTGTTTCTACGTGCTGATACAGTCCACTATGACACTAGGTAAGTTGATAAAATGTTGCTATGAAATGAAGGTTAACATGCTCAATTCAATATAAAGTCTATAGAAAAGTCATACAGACCCATTATATATTTTATCATTACTTTTTTTTAAAAAAAGTCTCTCTTCCAAAATCCAAGAGTATGATTTAAAAGCAAGTTACACCTCCTAGTATAATCAACGTTCTCCTCCAACCCCACATCCCCCTGCCTTCTCCAGCATTGGCCTAGAGGAGTGCGTCCTCTTGTATTACTTTAGTGGTTTTGGCGTGCTGTTTATTAATACTATTCTTCAAGGGCCTTGAACTATTAGAATTCCCATGGTGTCCACCTCCATTGCTTACTAGAAATCACCACAGAGGTGTCTTTCTCTTTGTGTTACCTTACAGGCCTGGCAACTCAGAGCCACCCTTACATACCCCCTGCCACACACACACACACACACACACACACACACACACACAGTATTGATGGTACCATCTCAGTGTTTTCAGGCTCAGCGTTCCAGCCTCTCAGAAACTGCCACTAAATTCCCCAAGCAGTTAATGAGCTCACATGCTGTCCACACAAACTCATTTGCCTTGGGAATGAAAACAAATTGGTGTCCACTTGAACCGAATTTGCTTAAGCACACACTGTGGATGACACATATGAATGTTCTTCACAAATGGAATTCCTCCTGCATCTGGCAGAGGCCCTCCAGCCTCTTAGATCCTACATCCAATTCTGTCCATCCCACCAGACACGGCTGCCCCTTCCACTATCCCAAAAAGCACTTATAGAGCATCAGGTCCAGCCCAGGGACCTACCCTTCTGAATCTTGTAATTTTTGTGTTTGAATTATCTTGTGTTCTAGACCAGTTAAAGCAGTAATTTAACTTGTTGGTACATAAAAGGCTCCTGCCTATTGGGTAAACACTTAGAAGGGACTGTAGTGCTTGTTTTGTGTAGCACAGGAGCAGAAAGAATAGCATGAAAATGGCACCTCAGGCTTCGCTGAGCAGGGCAAGGCCAAGTCAGATAGAGTAAGAACGAACTTTGTACAGTTGCCTTCTGGATGGAAAATGAGACCATCTCTCAACCCAGATCATTGTCAGAATATGCTCCTTATTACTCTATACCAAGCTAGTAAACCTGGGGAGATGTAGCCTGTTACTGGACAAGGGAGACTCTGACCCATATGCTCTTTCATCTTTGAATGTCCAATAGTGAAGGAAAAATAAACATATAAAAGGCCATAAATCATCCTACAAAAATAAAGTCCCCCCTTTTAATGGCTAAATCCTAATGTACTAAGTTGAATTCCAGCCGCAAAATCGTCTTAGACTCCTACCCTTTGTGGCCTTGACCTTTGCCCCTCCCAGAAAGCTGAGGAGCTTTCTCTCTGTTGATGAAGTTAAGTAAAGGACACTTGTGTTACATGTTTTCATGACTGTGACAGACAGGAAAGACAAACAGTTTAAAGAAGGAAGACTGATCTGGGCTCACAATTCTGAAATATGGTCAGATGGTTCCTCGTTTGGCCACGGAAGAACTGAAATGTCATAGAGGAAGGACACAGTAGAAGAAAACTACTCCTTACAACAGCCATTGAGCAAATAGAGACAAACACGAAGGGTCCAGGAGCAGGTTACTCCTCAAAGACATTCCTCTAGTGGCTTGCCTCCTTCAGTCCTTCCCACCTGCTTCCTTCTGCTGTCTCTCAGTAAGGCCACCGTGTTATCAACCTAGCAATGGGTGAGTCCATTGATGATGTCAGAGCCCTCATAAGCCAATCAGTTACCAAGACACCATTACATTAGAAATCAAGCCATCAGCATCTGAACTCTTTTTAAGGAAGTAGTCAAAGCAGGCTTTTAAAACTTGTATTTGTAGAAGTGGCATGAAAAGAAATACACGTTTTCAAATCATTTTGGTGTTCTATGAGCCTCTTATACTTTGATATACTCTGGTACCTCTTGGATGCTCTTACTCTAGGTTTGAAATTTTTCTTCTGTAATTTTACTGAAAATATTCTTTGTGCCTTTGCTGCAGAATTCTCCTTCTTCTGTGACCATAACCCAAAAGTTGGGTCTTTTCATGGTGTTGTATTGCAGAGTTCTCCCACATTCTGTTCATTTTTTAAAACTTTTATTGAATGAGCCAATTCCTCTCCCTTGATTATTTTTTACAAGATCTATATTTGATGCACATTTTGTTGAGTTTTTCTTTGGCTGATCTCTTCATTTCAAGCAACACTGGAGTCCCTTTTCTTCTTCGGGAATCTTGTCTCTTCATTGAATTTTATTTTCATGTCTTCGATTGACTTCCTTTCTCCATTAATCTAGTTGTTGTTGTTGTTGTTGTTGTTGTTGTTGTTATTGTTGATGCTGTTGTTGTTGTTGCT
Organism: Apodemus sylvaticus; assembly: GCF_947179515.1. Lineage (NCBI taxonomy): Eukaryota > Metazoa > Chordata > Mammalia > Rodentia > Muridae > Apodemus > Apodemus sylvaticus. The sequence goes on along the minus strand of NC_067482.1, from coordinate 92,546,301 downwards.
GCTGCTGTTGATACTTAGAATCTATCCATGTCTTCATTGAGTTGTTTGGACATACAGTCATTCTTCTGAATTCTCTGTCTGGATGTTCGTCCATTTTCTTTGGATGACAATATTATGGAATTAGCATTTTATGTGGGAGACTTGTCTTGATCTATGGTTTTGGTTTCTGTTTCTGTACTAGAAATTTCACATCTAGAATAGTTTACTAATTGTGTTCTTTCTTTCTTCCCTTCTTTCTTTCCTTCTTCCCTTCTTTCTTTCTTTCTTTATTCCTTCCTTCCTTTCTTTCTTTAAGATGCCACTCCTGTCTGTTAGGTGTTTACAATGTTCAGGAGAGAACTAGGGGTTGAGATGCCCATCTTCTTCTGTGGAACTGGCGCAGAACACTCAGGATCAGTTCAGACAAACCTAAACAGAAGTTGGGTCTCCTACTTTCTGCAGAAGGCAATGCAGACTGAGCTTGTAGTGAGGACTCCAAATATTTGGTGACAAATTACCCAGTTCTTTCTTCCCAAAGCTATTCAGAGCAATTCTGTACTGATTCCCTGTCTTTTCCTATTTCAGTTCTTCTTGGATTGAAGTTATGCAAAACAATGTATAACTGCATTATATTTTACCAGTGCTTCTGCTCCCCAGTCTTTGGCTACATTCTGCCCACACACAATGTGGCAGAGACTCTCTCTCAACACTTCTGATTTTCTCACGCAGCCCTCTCATGGCTACAGGAAATAACAAAGTGAGTTCTACATGCAGAGCTGAGAAAGCCAGAAAGACATCACTAGAAGCAAGACTGTCTTCCCAGGCCCTCTTTTCTCAACTGGTAAAATGGACATCTACAAGACTGTCCTACCATTGCAGACTCTAACAGGCAGGGAGAACAGCCTGAAAACTGAAAAACAATCTTTCATCCATAAGTCTTGGTATTTCATCACAGAAACAATAAGTCAATGAATACACTTACTTACTATTTACATTATTTTGAAAAATTATGCGAGTGAAAGAAGTAAACTTGTGTTATGAAGAATTAGTCTTACAAATTTCCTTGGTCGTTCTACTGTCAATGTATTTGAAGTCTCAAGATTATAGTCTCTTCCATCAACTGATATCTGAGGACTAACACTTACTGTTATGATGTCAGGCACTGGACAAAATGAATGGCAAATGTGGCCTGAAGTGTTCTTCTTTTAACAGCGAAGCATGATGGAGATGTAGTGGGGTCAACAGATGGTGAGGTGTTCTGAAGAGGCACAATTCTGGGGCACAGGCAAAGAGAATCTCATCTGAGCAGTAACCCACAGGTTTCGTTGAGGTCTGGTATCACAGGCTGAATATGAAATGCACTTTAGTGTAGTGTGATAAACAGTGGGTCCCCCATGGAGTTACCATCTGGGGAGGTGGTGGAATAGTAGGAAGTGGGGCCTAGCTTGAAGGAGTTGTTCATCTGGGAGGCATGGCTCTGAAGGTTTTGCCTGCTTCTGAGTCCCTTCCTCTCTGTTTTTACCTTGCCTGGAGGTAAGCAATGCTACCTGCTCCTAAACCATGGTCTTCTGTCTCACCAAGAGTGTGAAGAAACAATAGAAATAAAAACTGTGGACTAGGAACCGGATAGGTGACTCAGCATTCAACAGCACTGCCGATCTTTCACTGGACCTAGGTTCAGTCCCCAGAATCATATGATAACTCTAGCTCCAGGGGAATGCAACCCCCTTTTCTCGACTCCATGGACACTGCATGCATGTGATATACAAGCATGAACACAAGTAAATCACTAAGACACACAAAATAAAAATAAACTATTAAAAGTACAAAATGAAACCAAAATTCTATGGACTAAAATTTCCAAAACTGTGAATGCAACCAGTTCCTCCCTCCCTAAATTGTTTACGTTAAATATTTTGTCACAGTGATAGGAAGTCTGACTGACAGGATTGTAGAGGACACATGACACTCTAGACAGTAGTCAGCTTTGTACAGAATAGGTCAGATGGTAAGATTTTAGGTTTTGGAAACCAGGTGGCCTCAGTCATAGATCTTCAACTTAATGGTTGTAGTGTTGATATGTTCCCATAAAGTGTTTTATTTGTAAAAACGGGCCAAAGAGAGTGAGCAGTAGGTCAGATGAGACTGCCAACCTTCAGGGCCTGCTGCCAGCGAGCTATTTCCTCTACATCCTAAAGCCTCTATAACCTCCTCAGACAGTGTTATCAACTAAGGACCAAGTGTTCAAATACACAAGCTTATGGGGTACATCTCCCACCCAAACAGCCACATTAATTATCCTATAAAATATACTAAAATTCCACACCCTATTCATAATGTCAAATGGTATTTTTTATTTTTACTCTATACCCTGTGACAAACTATATATAGAACAGAACAGCCGTTCTCAACCTTTCTAATGCTGTGACTCTTTAGCACAGTTCTTCACGTGTTGGTCCACATTCCACCTCTCCTAATGGGGTGCTCAGGTACTGAGCAAAGTCTGGAATGGGTGGAGTCTGAGGTCTGCCTCAGTTTTACAAACCACTGGAATTTTTATGAGAAATAGCTTAGGAAGTATTGTACTGGCAGAAGAATATATCTATTCGTTGTATATATTCATTATATATATCCATTATATATATTCATTACATATATATTCATTACATATATATTCATTACATATATATTCATTACAAATAAATTCATTATATATTCGTATTATATATATTTATTATATATATAATGAAGGTACCCTCTACAATATATATAGTACTGAAAATGGCTTCCCCTTGGCAGAAGTCAGATTTCTTATTTTATAACTTCCTTCTGTCTACAGAAAGTTCCTGCAATGGCATCATCACCCAATCCCATTCCTCCAAGAATAAGTTGCAAAGAAAGTGTATCCTATCTCCTGGTTCCCATGATTTGTGAAATCAAAGGGGTTGGAGGAACGCAAGAGCAGTGACGAACAGGAGATATCTTAAGAGGACTGAGTCTCATTGCATGTACATTGCAGGCACATGTTGGACTAATGATCACATGTGCTTCATTTCTAGCTCTGAAACAGTAATCTTTTTTCTGTCCCCTCAGTGTGCACAAATGCTGTCTCAAATCTGGTATTTTCAACCTATTTCTATTCCTTCCCCACAGCAAATACTTTTCTGTTTCAGGGTAGATTTTTCTATTGGACTTTTAACCTAATTTCTCCCAGAATCAAATTTTCCTAGACTTCCTTCATATTTCAAGGGGAAAAATTAATTCAAAGAAAAATTATATTTCCATGGACTAGGAAAGAAATAATCCTGGAAGAGACAAGCCATTAGACAGAGCTGTCTAGCTGATTAATAAGAGACGCCCATCTCAAGAAAAATGAAAATCTAGCTCACAATTTGCAAAAGCCCTCGATCCAAACAGGGCAGAGATGGAATGTGTCATTTAAACCAGAAATCAGAAAGTTAACACCTGTTAAAGACTCATTTGTTGGCTCACAAGCTGTTAACACTCAAACAAACTGGTCATTAAATGTGGCCATTACTTATTTCAATGCAAAAGTTATTAGTGCTCCCACTTGAAGACTTAATAGAAAGGCAACGCTCATACTGCACACCTGGTATTCTCTGACAAGGCTAAGGACAGACAGCCTTCTAACTGCTGTGTCTGGAGTTTAAAAAATAGGTAGTAGTAATAATAATAATAACGGCTATTCTGTCCCATCAATTACCTCTTTCCTTTGGCAATCAGAATGGAAGATGAGTTCTGGTTCACAGCTTGATACCTAATAAAGACCACTTGAGTCTCCATTACTCTCTAGGACCATTATGGTTAAGTGGGTCTGATCTGCTTCCTTCCCAGCCTGCTGCAGACTCATTGTTATTCAACACACTTCTGATTAAGCCCAGAACTTTTTTTCATCTTTTCAGCCTTGTGCATATTATAAAATATCTGAGGAGAGATGGCTGAGAATTCAGACCAGAGGAAATGGCAGCTTAAGGTAGTGGGCGGCAGAGAGGCATCGTAGGTGGTAAATTTTTTCTTCAGGCTATCTCTCCTTAAAATGACAGAAAGGTGGTCACCTAGACACCTAAAATCTAGAAATTGTTGAAGAATCTTTTCAGCTGCAACTCTAAATCTGCCTTCACTAGCGAACTGTCCAAAATAGTATCTGTGGTGGGAAAATTAAATTCAGGAGTCTCAGCTAATGTCAGTTAGCAACTTGTGGATGTTTTTTATTAGGTGTTTTTTACTAGGATAACAGAAAGCACGTGTGTGAAAGTGGCCTCTTTTCTTTATATACCTTGCACCATTATGAGACTGGGACGTCCATAGCTAACAAATGAGGATACAGGACATCCAGTTTCTTATTTGGATAAACAATGAATACTCCTCACCATTCCATCCCTACGTTATGTATGATATTGGAGATATGCTTATGCCAAGATGTGTTAATAGTTCATCTAAAATTCATGTTTAACTGAATATCGTGTGGTTTGTCCAGAAAATCCCATGTAAGACACTTAACTATGGAAGAAAATGAAGTGCTCTGGAGTCAGTGGGTCCTGAAACTGTTGAATCACATGATTCTTGAGGAGATAGTACAGGCTGCCAGATACCACCCCCAGAGAACTATGACCAAAGAACATATTGGCTGGCTGAAGACTTCAAGGATGAGTTAATTATTGGAGAAAGAGACACAACAGTGTTCTACAGTATGTCTACATGACTCCTCAAATCAAGGAGAAAATGGACAGCAAAAGGGTGAACTGACAAAGGGTGACTGACAAAGCTTGGTTTCCCTAGGCTTAAATTCTTCTTTCCTGGTGAGCTAGTGCCTAAGCTTTTATTATGAGCTGCCTTAGGCTAGATCTATGCCTTTGAGAAGCCAAAATTCAGAAGAGGAGAGAGACTAGAGTCAGGAGGAGGGCAGTCCTTTCGTGTGTTGGGCAGTACACCAGTGTTCCCCACCTCTTAGCTCATTTTTCTCTTCATGACAGCCTATATAGCTGAAAAGTCACCCCACTTCCTCAGGCTATAGAAGCTTAAATTGGCTCAGATGAGACTACAGACGGGGCCAGAAGTCACGTTCACATGTATGGGCCAAATGGCTCTAAGTATCTTGCTGAAAACCCCACATGCAATAAAGCGTGATGTCAGCTGAATAAGTATGGCAGAGAAGCAACTGAGTTCATGAATAATTCTGGCACTTAGCTCTAGAACTTTAGGGGAATTTCTTTTTTTTTTTTTTTTTCTTGTTGCTATATACCTATTCGGGTCAGATTTATTTTATTTTTTTTTAATTTTTTTATTCGATATAATTTATTTACATTTCAAATGATTTCCCCTTTTCTAGCCCCCCACTCCCCGAAAGTCCCGTAAGCCCCCTTCTCTTCCACTGTCCTCCCACCCATCCCTTCCCACTTCCCCGTTCTATTTTTTTTTTCCGGTCAGATTTATTGAAGTGAATTGAAAAAAAATGTCTATTTTAAAAATGTGCAATGTGAACATTGAGTATTCATATACAATGTAAAAGAATTATCACAATCCATTAATTGAGTCAATACAGTCATTGTTCTAGAGCTACTTCTGTTTCGGTGACAGAATATTTAATATCTTTCTCTTTTCAGATGGCAAGGATACAACATTGCACTAGCTATAATCACAACATAGTATACATTAAAGTTCCAAGATATTGTATATAATGGGAAAGTTTTTTCTAACATAGATCAGTATCTTCTACCACCTAGTCCATGAAAACTGCCATTCCTTTCTTGTTTTCCATAAACTCAATTTTGAAACAAGACTCTACATGTAAGGAAAACCATGTTCTTTCTGTTTGGCTTATTACTGAATATAATACCCTCAAGTCTTATTCATGTTCTCATAATGGTAACTAATGTCTCTTTTTTTTTGTATTGAAATACAATAACTGTCCCCTCATCTATGAGATAATATAACATATAGTGTTTATATCATATGTAATATATTGTGCTATATATCCACATGCATATTTCTTTGTGCATCTATTCATTGTGAGATAGTGGAGTTTTTTCCATATATGGTTATAGTGAATATTATGGTAATAAACCTGAGAACAAAGATACCTTCTTAAAAATATTGATATTTACTTGTATATATTATATATGTGCAAATGGAGTTATTACAGGTAATATTGAACTTTGGGAACCTCCATACTCTTGCTAGGCTTTAATATTTATTGACCTTGACCTATTTATTGGCATCTAAAGCATATGAAGTGAATGTGTGTCTGTGTGTGCATGTGTGTGTGTGTGTGTGTGTATGCGTAGGTGCATGTGTGTGGAGGCCAGAGTAAAAGTTCAAATGTCATTTTCAACCATGGTACCCTGCTTTTTATTGTTCTTGCTGTTGTTTAGATGGGGACATTCACTGGTCTAGAATTCATCAAGTTAGCTAGGCTGGTTATTCTTGTGTGACACAAATCTGGCTCTTTTATATTTGATTTCACGACTGAATTCAAGTCTTTGTGCTTGAAAGACAAACATCCTTACTGACTGATCCATTTTCACAGACTACAGATCTGTTTTTGATTTGTATTTTTCTAATAAGTGATATTGAACATCTATTCCTATATGTGTGTAAAATTTGTCTTAGAAAAATCGGATTCATATCCTTTCTTTTATATTATGTTTTTGAAAGTGTGATTCTGCTGTTGCCTTTTATGAATTCTTCACACATTTTAGGTACTAACACACTATCAGATGTATGGTTTGAATAAGAATGGTGTCCATGAGCTCAGACATTTAAGATCTTTTACCCAGTTGGTGGTGCTACTTGAAAATGTTTAGAGAGTCAATCCCAGCTAGAGAAAGTATGTAAAAGGTATCTTCCTGCTTGGCCAGGCCACACAGTTATAATGCCTTTTCTTTTCTTTTTTTCTCTTCTTTTCTTTTCTTTTCTTTTTTCTTTTCCTTTCCTTTCCTTTCTTTTCTTTTCTTTTCTTTTCTTTTCTTTTCTTTTCTTTTCTTTTCTTTTCTCTTTTTAGGGGAATTTCTTACACTCTATGCTTCTACCACCATTGCTGCTACTATATAGCTACCAACCTATCACTCACAGATAATCAAGAAAGAAACTTCAAGTTGAGATATACTGGGAATAGAAGTAAGGGGAGGAGAAAGGGGAGGAGGATACCCACATCATTAAAACACCACCACCTTGGTTACAACAAGTATCAACATAGGAAGCGCTTCTCAAGCACCAGGACTGCCTTGAGGTTTGACATTATGTCCTGTACAACTATGAGTGAGAATCCCCAGCTAATCGTCTGCTTTGTAAGGCATTTCCACGAGGAGGGCTTTCTTATTCTGGACATCCAATGATACCTCTCAAAGTATCACCCACAGCTCCTCATGGAATGAGCAAAAGACTCTAGGGACTCGACACACAAGCACTGAGTTTTGTGAGACTCAACGCACTGGGTTTTAAGGGTTATAGACTGGAGCTAAACACTTTCCACAGACAAACTAATCCCTGTGTCCAATGTTTCTACCTATGCCATCATATTCCTCATCAACTTCAAGCCTTCGTTGATGATTAAACTGTTGCTTTCAATGGTTGGTTTATAGTTGGTTCTTAGTGAATGTTGCCTACAATTATTAGCATAAGTTCTCCCCTACTAAACTGTAACCTCATAGGGCTCAGGATTTTACTGTTCTTGATTAATCAGCATTTACATGGTGTTTTACTAAGACTGAGCAACGAGTAAGTGGGTGGCTTGAGTAGCCAGACATACACCCATAAATGGGTGAATAAAGAGATGGGGAACTCGAGGAGGAATCTCCTATTGATCATGGTTAAAAAAAAAAATCTTCCTGCATAAAATGAAGATCAAGCTATTAAAAAATATGTGACAATTTCATGGCATCATATTTTCATACCTTTTTGATGTCTAGAGATGACTTCTAGGATATCAGCCTTTTGAAAAACAAAACAACAACAACAACAACAAAAAAAAAAAAAACCACCATTCCAGAAGGTACAGATGTTAATCAGCATTAAACTTGGAAGATAGCTAATGCTGACCCACTCCAAAATGTTAATATTTATCCTCTTTATATTGGGAAAATTTTGATGAGACCTGTAAGACACTTAAGATTTGAGATCTAATCATTTTAAAACAAGTGGCCAGGGTGTAATGAAGAATGGGTATCTTTATGTTGTCTGGGGGTTTGGGGGTCAGTGTCAGTGCTGTATGGCTTTATTTAAAATTGTTTCCTATTTACTCACGTGGTGATTAAGCTAACGTTGGAAAAGTATATTCTCATTTGCTTCTACCTTCAAAGGCTCAAAAATAAAAAGACAGAGAAAGCAAACAAGAACTTACAAAGCTGTACTGAGCAGAAATAAGAAATGGCAGACTAAATCAAGGGCCAATAGACAGAGATCATGAAAAAGCATCTGGCAGCTTTAGAGTAATCAGGAGCTAAGAGGAAGAAAAGTAATTGTTCCAAAAGAAAGAAAAAGCATTTCATCGATAAATCATTTCAAAATGCAGTGGGAGAAGGCACCCTTCCAAAAGAAAGCTGGCTAAGGAGCAGTGTTTCACACTCTCAGCCTCTCGCAGAAGGGTGATCAGGACCCCCAGGAAGGGCCTGCATCCTCAGAGAACTAGGAAGCCTGGTCAGCGATGTCACAGGCCTGCTGGGGCATACAGGCATATGTGACAGGTAAGTAAGTGATGGGGAGGATCCAGGCCCTGAATTCTAAAGATGGGACTTTCTAGCCTGTTGCTTGAAACCTGCAGGCCTGCGGATTTACAAATATAGTTATTTCATCCTATTTTTTTGTTCTTTGTTAAAGTAAAGATTCCTGCAGCAAATGGGTGTGGAATGTCTGGTATATCACCAGACATTGATCATCCTTGGTAAGAAGGGTTTTAACACATTTGACAGAAGTTCTGTGTCAAATTACAGGAGATGGCCTTCAAAAAGTAACTATGAATCAAGAATGATAAGCTAGGATGAGACGACCCAAGTAGAGGAGGTTGCCACGGAGTATAGAACCTTGAGTTCAATCCCCAGGACCAGCAAAGAGAACTCTCATGAACTGTCCTTGGACCTCCACATGTTCACCACAGCATGTACACACACACACACACACACACATACACAAGCACACACAGGCAAGCACACAAATACACACGCACATATAAATGTATAATATACATTTAATAGTATATTAAAATATTTGATATATTATATTAGATGTAATAATTCTATGTTTATATTAAATTACATAAATGTAGTATCTGTATATGAGTATGGTTGTGATATATGTGTCTGTATGTATAAAAAGAATAACAAGCTATTTTTTAGTATTAGAACTGAAAAATAAACTTGAGACAATGTTCTCTCCAGTTTCTTACATTTTTTTTTCTTAAATTTCCACAGAGAAAGTAAAATAACAATCTTTTCTGAAAGAGTATATTTTGATCAGTAAGATGTGTCTGTGGATAAGTTATATGCACATGTATGTCTGAGCTCAGGAGTTAGAGGGGCATACACGGAGGTAAAGACAGGAGAAGTCCACGAGGTCCTAGCTAATCAGTGAACTCCAGGTTTAGTGAGAGAGTTTGTCTCCAAAGAAAAATAAGATATAAAGATCAATAGAGAAGCTTCCCAAAGTTGACCTCTCCCTTTCGCCCTCCCTCTCTCTCCCCCACATACAGCGCTTCCACAGAATTGACCCTATTAAAATGAATGGTTGAAGAGTAAACAGTTTAACTTCCTAGAGGCTTACACCTATCTCAGCACGAGCTTCATGGCTGCATGGGAATATGCATTTGCTTTTATTTGCTTTTATTTGTAGGCTGAGGATCCTTTCAGACACTTAACTCAGTTTGCTTCCACTTCCAAGTCCCACCTCCAAGGAGGATGCTGCCTAAAAGTTCCCCTCTACTCAACTCAGTGGTCTTCTCCACCAAGCTTGCAAGGTTTCGCTGGGCTGCTCCTCAGATCTCCTCACTGCAGCCACCACCATGTTCAGCTTCTCCTCCCCTGCTGTGGCCTTCGCCACCTGTTGCTGAGCAAATGAGAATGTCTCACTCCTTGTGTTTATCTAGGGAAAGCATTCATGAAATCCACAATCAAAGACACCCAGAAAACCTTTTACCAGAAAATTGTAGTTTTGTTTTGTTTTGTTTTGTTTGGGTGGTGTTGTTTTGTTCTATTTGTTTTCCTTCCTGCATTTTATGTGAAATCTGCTGTTGAGAAAGACTGATTTAGCCCAAATCTGAATCCAAATTAGCAAACACCAAGAACAAGTCTCAACATGTAACCAAGCAAGCCGCCCAGCCTGATCCAAAGTGCCAGAATTAGGTCTGAAGATCTTAACCTTCCAGCAAGGGTGGCATTTGTGCTCACTCACTGGGTCAGGAAGCAAAGGGAACTTCAGACTAAGGGAAGAAAACTGACTCTGCACTAGAAAAAAATCAAAATGGAAAAAAAAAAAAAAAACCTTTCAAAACCAGCTGGTGGGATGGGTCTTTCTGGATCCAGCTGTAAGGGAAGACTAAAAACCCAAAGTCTCCGAAATAGCCAAAATCAGTCATTGTCATGTGCTGCTGTGTTTCCAGTCCCCCTTTCCCCCAAATCTTTCGCTCAACATTATAACTTTAAGATTAATCTGTTTTTAATATCTATTTTATACTTATTTATGGATATGGAGGAGAGAGTTGCATATACATTAATAGAGGTGCACACAGAAGCCAGAGGCATTGGATCCCTGGAGCTGGAGATACAGATGTCTGTTGACCACTAGCAATTGTACCATGGCCTTGTTGCAACAGACATCATAAGGGAAAGGTGTCCCCTCCCCAGAACCCCTCCAGCTGTGTGTCAGACCTTCTGCAAGCACAGTGTGCACTCAACCTCCGAGTCATCCTCCAGTCCCATGGCTGCTCAGTATTAGTTCGCATGCACCATTATAGTTGTGCAGATGCACAATGATAATTCTACCATTGGCTTTTTATGGATAAAATTACCATGACTACTCATAGGTTTCTGGCAGAGCCTGTGAATGCCCAGTTCTGTACCAAGGAGAAGGTTTATTAGCACCTGCCTATGTTTCCCCAGAGGAATCTAACAATATAGGAATGTCTTTGGATATTTACCCTACACTCCTCCTCCTTCAAGACTCTTATTTTGCCTGGCTCCTTCCTTCAGTTTCCTCCTGCATCTCTACTCAGTGCCTCTCATTAGCATCACTCATGCTGACAAAATTAACTGTCCTTATTGTCCTTTAGCCTCAGGTTGATTTAACCTCAAAACATCAGTCATATCCTTTCACCCCATGACAGGATGCTCTTGGGGTGGTTGAAACCAGGGAAAACCAAACCTGTCTCTCTCTCTCTCTCTCTCTCTCTCTCTCTCTCTCTCTCTCTCTCTCTCTCTCTCTCTCTCTCTCTCTCTCTCTCTCCCCCCTCATCAGGTCTCTTTAGGACCACCTGCTCCATTGCCTTTCTCTCACCCATCCAGGATACTAGCGACCCAACCTCCAAAGACTTGTAATTGTGCCATGTGCTGTTTGTTGCAATGGACTTCATAAGGGAAAGGCCTTCCCCACTAGAATACGTCCAACTCTTAGTTTGTGCCTTCCTTATTCGAGATGGCTACAAAACAGAAACAGAAAGTTATTTGTTTGTTTCCTATGTCAAAAACAGAAGAGGATGCCACTTAATGGGTAGGAACCTAGTGCACTGTCTTCAAACTCCACTTTGGAAAAGGACTATTCCTCTCTTTTAAAGAGAGATGTTTGGAAAGTGAATGGGCAGGTTCAAAAGCAGCTCAGGGCACGGCTTTCAGCGTGGAGCTGTGTGACTCCAGATTTCCCTCTCTGAGCCTCGGGTTCCTCATCTATAAGGTAAGGCTAATGCCCCCTGCTCCCTGCTCCCTGCTCCCTGCCCCCTGCCAGTTTTTCTGTGAAAATCAAATGGGAACAAGAGTATTACAACTGTACCAAACATGTCTACTGTAGTATGGTTGGTGTTGATGCTCCAAGAGGAAAAACTAGATAAACGGCTGTTTGTTGGTGTCCCAAAGAGCTTGCTACAAACCAGCAGCAATTTCTAATTTCTAATTTCTTTTACTTTGCTCTCTGAATGGCTCAGAGGGGATGGATAGAATGTGAAAAATGTTCTCGAGCTGGTCAACTTGAAGTATTTCATTTTGTGATTCTGTCTGGAAACTGCCAGCTCATTTCTTTGATCAATGGCCACCCCAGCTTTGGAGTTTGCATTATTACCACCTTAAAACTAACAGTGAATGGGCGCAGGAGCAGGAAGCACCAAAAGGCACTAGGCTCCCTCAGAGGCGTAGAAGTTCTACAGTCAGATTCCAAACTGCTGTACCTGTACGGGACATTCACATTTGCACACAGACTTCTTTCTCTCAGACTCTCATTTGTTAGCTTGTGATTCAGGTTTTGTAGCTGGTTGGGTGGTATTTTTTACAAAGTAGTCTATGAAGGCATTTGTAACCATCCTGTCTCATGTTGAAATCATCCTAGCTGTTCAACTATAAACAGGTCCAAGCAAACATTGGGTCAATCAATTGATTAATTAACATAATGAACATATATCAAATATATGCTATGGTCAGGACCAGAAATTTCATCACAGGTGTGTGTGTGAGTATGTGAGTGTGTGTGTGTGTGAGTGTGTGAGTGTGTGTGTGTGTGTGAGTGTGTGAGTGTGTGAGTATGTGAGTGTGTGTGTGTATGTGTGTGTGACTGTGTGTGTGTGTGTGTGTGTGTGTGTGTGTGAAAATACCTCTGATCTTGAAGATTTAAAGGTGACTTTTAACACAGCCTTGTGGGTACTAAGGAGAAAGCTTAAATAGGTGTGCTAAGATACTGATGAAAAAGAGCTGTCCTCTTTATCAGCATCCCGTATTCCCACAAAGATGTCAGCCAATCCCTGTCCACTTCCATCCCTCCCTCTAACACAGTCCTGGAATCCTGGGCAGACCTCACAAGAACCCAGTATCAAAGCAATGATGGCAAATAACTACTAACATATATAAATTCTTAACATGCTTTTGAGCGTCCAGTCTTTTCGAAGATCATCCCCTTGCATTCAAAGGTTGCATTCACACAAACAAATATGACTCAGCATCTAATATGGTAGAAGTATATTAGGTTTAGAGTTGTGGGGTCACACAGTTAAGGATGAGAGTCTCACCTTTACTACCTAGGGTCACATCTGAAATATTGTGCTAAGTCCCAATTTTTGTTTGATCTTTGTTTTGAGACTTTGTCAGGAAAAGATATAATGCCAAGTAGGGTTACCAGTGGTTGATAACAAGGGAAACTAAGTTACATACATTACTATGGACCTATTAAACAAACAGAGCATCCCTTCCCTTGCCATCTCTTTTCCATGACAGATGGAGTTCCCAGATGAGTCAGACAGAACACTGATCTCAGGAGACCCTATGACAGCAAAACAAAATACTCCTTTCCTCTATCTTGTGTTGTATTCTTACAAGTAGAAAGATTTAAAGCAAACAAGTCTATGAAAATAGACCCTGGGTGAATTGGAACTCCCCAGAGAATGTCCTATAAGCGCCTGTTGCCTGTCAAGCTCCAGGCAAAATTGGGCTTGACGCTCAGCCCTGAGTCAGACCCAGCCACCTCTGGCCCATTCTATCCATGCAGCCATTAAAAGTGATTCTATGGAGAATAGAATTTAACTTTGAGAGATTCTTTATTCTCATTCACACACACACACACACACACACAACACACAGGCACACATGCACGCACACATACACACAACAGTGAAATTCATGATTCTTCAGAAGCATGGGAGGAGTGGGAGGAGCCAGGTTTCTTCCATTGTGGACATCAAGGGACTCCTTGTTGACACAGCATAGCTCAGCCTCTTTTCACATGTGCATCCTCAAGCCATCTCTTTTCGTTTCATATGTGAATTTTATATTAGACATCTAAATTTCTTGTGGTCTAAAGAATGGCCACATTTATGTGGTTCATAAATGGTTCAACATTTCAGAAGAAAAAAGTGAGAGTATTTCATCTATAGTTCCAAAGATTCTATTGAAGAAATGTAGTAGCCAAACAGAAAATAAGCATTTCTTTCTCATGTATTTCACGTAACCAACTTTCTGAGTTACTATTTAAGGGAAAGACAAATACAAAGTCCAGGGAGAGAGAATCCTACTTCCTGGAAACAGAGCTTGGGTAAAGTCTAGTAGGCCCAGGGAAAGCCAGCCCAATTCCCTACGGCCAAGTTTCTAATTAGACATAACAGAAAAGAAACAATGCTTTCCTCTGATATGTGGAAAAATCACTTGCTGTCCACCTATTAACAACCCAAATACCTGGTGCAATTGGTCCTCATAGCCACCACACTCTCAGCATAGCCAAGAATCCCGTGCCATGATGACAAACAAACCAGACCAAAGGGACTCTTGAATAGTGGCGCCCTCCTAACAGGTGACTGATGGGGAAGGGAAGCCACATAAATGTTCTCTCTTGTATCAGCACTATAAAAATGTCGAGCTGACCCATGAAAGATAGAACTGGAGGGCTAGGCAGCCACTGGGAGCCACATGGCACACTTGGAACCATAACTCATGCCCGGATGCTATGAAAATGGTTTCATTGCACTGGATTACTTTTTACCCTCTCTGCAAAAATTACTGCTTATGAGCATCGCAGAAATCAAGCCAGAACCCCTCCAACTTTTCTCCTCTTCTAATACAATCCCTCCTTTTGGCTTGGAATTTAATCAAGCGGAATATTTGATTATTCTGGTTTGTGTGGCTCTTTTAAAGCTGAAACCGTCATCTCCAGCAAGCACTCAGAGGATAGTGTATAGGTATTTGATCACTTCTAGAATTTTCTCAAATTCTTCAGAATACCTGAGGAGCCATTTGGTGTTCAGGACTCTTACTGGACCAGATTTGGGAGTTGTGATAGGAATGGAATCTTTGCAAAGCAATGATTTTTGATTATTTCAAAGGATGGTTAGGTTAGGTTTTATTTTTCATGAGCTATTAACTGCCTGTCAGAGTTCATGAGTGGAAAAGACAAAACTAGATAGAATGAGAATTATATATTCACCACTAGCCTAGTGAGGTCTCTTTTTCCTAAGGCCTATGTTTGATTCTCACTAGCAGATCAAGTCAATAAGATCATAAGATAGAGATTACTATTTCTGTAATGGAAGATTCCACAATTTTCCAGCATATTCAGACAACTTGTCATGAAGTGAGTTAACATTCTAATTAGAATCCTTAGCAGATTGCAAAATCTTCATGCGTATACAGACTACAAGGCCATATCTAGGCTTAGTGAATCTCAATATATGTTTCTAGTCATCCATAAATACTGAAAGCTCTGGTCTATATTTCCTACAAAAGCTATATGATTAACATGGTTTCACAGGTTATCTGCCTGGTTGTCAATCTGTATTTCAGTCATCATGTTACATGTTATCACAGAAGCCATAACCAGTAAGATATGGCTTCTCCTTCCTGGGATTTCAGCATTGAGTTTGGGGGGAGGGGCTACTCCAAACAGCATTGGAGAATATTGAGCCGTCTCAGAGAGACTCCTAAGATCCCTGAGGACGACCAGTGAGGCGAGCATGTAACCGATGTCCCCAGGCTGTCTATCTATACCCTGTGGTGCTGCCTGGTACATCTTTGGAGCTCAGCGGTCTGAGCAAGACTATTCCTAATGCAAGCATTTCTGACCTTGTCAGGACCTTGTCCAGTGTCCCTCTAAGCAGTCTACCCTCTGCAAACATCTATAAAATATTTACCCCACCCAGATATTGATAGCTAGCAAAAGAGACTCTTTCAAAGCTCTATGACAGAGACGGGAGCTTCAGTCTCACTATCTGCATATCCTTCTTGTATTTCTCAGCTCACCTTCAGTTAAGAAGGCCGCTGCGGTGAGCACGCCTAATTTCAATGGATAATTGTGAGCCCAGAAGTTCTGATGCCTTACTGAATAAAAGGAAATAAAATGTGCTTCTGATGGCATAGGTACAGGATCTGAACAACCCAGCTAGAGACCAGCTTTTTGGAAGACCGAAGGCAGTGCTAGCAGAATCTGCATATGCAAGACATAAGCTTTATTTCATGCTTGGGACTCCCTGAAGACACAACATAGCCCAGATAGCTCAGCCCATCTCCACTCATATATCTTTGAAGTCTCTCTCTGTTTTGTTTTGGTTTTTTGTTTTTTTGTTTTTTGTTTTTTGTTTTTTGATTTTTGTTTGCTTCATATAAAAATTTTATATTAGGCTTCTAAATTTATTGTGGACTAAAGAATAGCAAGAAATTGTCCCTCAATGGAGGAATGGATACAAAAAAATGTGGTATATATACACAATGGAGTACTTACTATTCAGCCATTTGAAACAATGAATTCATGAAATTCTTAGACAACTGGATGGAGCTGGAGAACATCATCCTAAGTGAGGTAACACAGTCTCAAAAGAACACTCATGGTATGCACTCACTAATAAGCGGATATTAGCCTAGAAACTTGGAATACCCAAGACATAATCCACATATCAAATGATGTCCAAGAAGAAGGAAGGAGTGGCCCCTGGTTCTGGAAAGGCTCAATGCAGCAGTGTAGGGGAATAGCAGAACAGGGAAGTGGGAAGGGGTGGATGGGGAAACAGGGGAAGGGAAGAGGGCTTATGGGACTTTCGGGGAAAAGGGAGCCAGGAAAGGGGAAATCATTTGAAATGTAAATAAAAAATATATCAAATAAAAAAATAGAAAAAAAAAAAAGAAATGGTTCAACATGGAAAGGAATTTCCCTCATGTTTTCTCATGTAAATGCAATGATTTGATTTCATTTTTTTCTTAAAGCAAAAATTAGGAAAGAGGATGAGATGTGCCCCTACCACACAATGCTCTGGATCTGCTGTTTTCATTTAGCTCTCTCCTTGTCTTGACCTTGAAGTTGGGAAGACTATTATCTATTGGGAATTGTAGATAGCTGTAGTACACATATAAAATGGTCAGTATAGTCAATAATTACATGACTGGTAATGCAATCACAGAAATGAGTCAGCTAGCACATTGTAAGGGACAGCAGCTTTCTAGCCCAGAGAGACTGTCCTGCTGCAGAAAACACCTAATTAATTCAAATTCTCTCCTCAGTTACATGGAGACTGCACTAGAACGAGGCAGGCTTCTCTTTTCTTGGCACCAATGACTCACTGCCTCTTTTCTTGCCAAAGATCAGCCTTGGTTTGAAGAGGGGTTCCCAAGAGAAGAGGTGCTTGACAGTTATGAAAAACAACTGGAATACAACTATGGGTCCAAGCTGACAGCCTGTGAAGTACTCAAGATGGCTCCCTAGACAGCTCTCTGAAAATAGCGCTTGGTTCTGTAGGCTCCTAGAGAGAGACACCTCCCTGCTAGAGATAGTTCTCTCATGCTAGAAAAAAATTCTAAGTGCTCTCTGGATAACTCACGGGTTTTCTGATCAAAATCAAAAAAGCTGCTAGAAAAAAATATCCTAGATTTTCCACCCAAATTAGAAATCCTGTTAGAAAAGTTCAAGAAGTAATTCTTGAGTTTTCCAATCAAAATCAGAACTCCGGAAAAAAATTCTAAAAGAGCTGTGTTAGCTCTCAAAGCACTTCTCTCTGGATAGTTACTAGAAAACATTCTAAAAGAGCTAAGTGTTTGCTCTTCAGACATCTTTCTCTACGTATCTTCATACAACTCAACCAGATCACTGGGCTCTCACTGACCAAGGCCCAGTCTTTTATTTCCATATCAATTCAGTCCTTTATTCCAGGTTCCCTTTTGATTATCCCACAAAACAGCACTCCATGACCCCAGCCCCCCACACCCCATTCTTAGAAAAAGATAGCAAGCACGGTTTTTTTTTAACATTGCAAATGAATTCAGAGATCTGCCCACCTTCATAAGCACAGACAATAAATGTAGCTAGGTGGGATCCCATCCTGAGATTACCATTCCTACCATGCCTGGACCAAAATTTGCTCTATCCCAGGCTGACCTTGAACTCAGGAATCTGCCTGCCTTCCTTCTTTCTGGCAAGCTGGCTCACAGTGAAGCTGCCTCTTTTCTTTTAGGTCTGTGAAGCCCTTCATACAATTCATATTGCATTCTTATGTTTTGCATAATTGAGAAGTTATATTTTTGAACTCATGTTTTCCGAGTTCTTTCACACAGCCCTAAGGCTGTCCTGAAGATCTCAATGTTTATCACTTTTGCTAAGAACATAGACATACCCTCACGTCCCAGACTCTGTGTTGTCTCTGATTACCATGGAGTAATTAACCTTTACAGGAAGAACATTCCCCAAAGGAGGAACATGAAAATATGTACATCATTATACAACCAAGCAACCCACAGCAACCATGTGGAGTGCCATAGCCTAAGCCCTATTCCAGGGGCAGGAGCCATGTTATGTCGTCCCTGGGATGGAAAAGCCATACTCAGCATTTCCTCTCTTCAAATCCATCTTCAGAAGAAGAGCAAGTGAGACAGTTTCCTAATGCTTCAGGAATATGCACGAGCCAATGCTATGACATTAAATAACATGTAAATTATATTTAAGCCTTCTGTTCCAGAATTGTATTTAGTGGGCAAAAAACATGGGGTAATTTTGATATATAATAGTAATTAACTCTGCCCTGCATGTAGACTGTTATATGAGGTCATGAAAGAAACTCATATTACTTTGGGGTCTCCAAAGGAATGTTTCCCAGACCTTTCTATCACTAGTTAGTTAGAGATGTGCAATAGTTTTATTTTCCACTTGGGATTGCCTCTGATGGTCTCACATTCAGCTACCAGGAAGACCATGGAAGAATGCTTCCTTCTTTTCTTTTCCTGCGTATTAAGATGGTCTTTAGAGATGGGGAAAAAATCCATGGAAATGTTTAGTTCTGTGTGACAGGCTTCTTTTATCACAAGCATTTTTGGGATTTCTTGTTTAGTATCAGCCAGGGCAAAACTTATTCTCTAGTAGATTGCTTTATGGCATGAGAAATCTATCATCTGTATGATTGTGTATTATAGTTCTCTTCATATTATCTATCAGCCAAGAACCAGCTGTAAGTGGAGATTGCTCAAGAATCTCTTCTGACCACAAGAGAGCATTTTTTGGAAAGCATCTATCTTGCAATCTTTTAGCATCTCTCTGTATTTTTCTTTCCTTTCTATTTTCGTTGTTTTTCTTCTTCCCTTACTTCCTGCCTTCTGTTTCTATGTCCATGTGTGTCTTCATTCATGCTTCTATAGTTAGATATGTCTACCTTTATATTTTACTTCTATGGCTTTGTTTTCTTTTAAATCATGTGATTATATATGTTTTGTCTAAGTGGCAAAACAAATGGATAAATATCAAAGGCATCCACTCTCCTAGAACTGACTCCCAAATACTCACCCCTGGATTAAGCAGAATATTCTTGTCCTATGGAGCTCACATAGTCCATCATCTGAGGGATTTTAAAAACACTGTTGAATTGTGACCTATGAAGCAACATAGTTAATCAGATTACACCTTTTCAGGTTGCACCAATTTAAATATGGGACTCAGCTTCTTTGTATAAATGGATAGTTTTCTGCATGGAGCCTTGCTCATTAGTAAATTCCATGAAAGCACACTTTACTAAAGATGTCATAAATAGATAGTATTATAACAAACACAAATAACCTAAATCAGTTCAGTATACATAATCAATATCATTAAAATTTCATCAGATTCTATCCACCAGTTTCTCCTTTTTTCCTATTCCCCATCTTTTATACTCCCCCAAAAACAACAAATGTTTCCATTTCCTAATCACCTTTATTGTCACTGCTGATCCAGTTCTAAAAATTTCCTAATGGTCTACTTTTTCCCTTAATCACATATTTCATTATTTGACAAAACAAAAACCAGTTTTTTCCTCTAAAGAGATCCATCTTAGTGCTAACTGATAAGGTTATAAGGCATACCACATAGAGAAAATTAGATCAACTCATTGGCCAAAAATTACTGCTCATGGATGATGTCTGGATCATAAAGCATGCTCTTCTATGACACATTGTCTTTAGTCACCAAATGCCCATTATGCCACCTACATTTTAGGCTGATTGTGATTTTGTCCATATATATAACTGTGTCTCTCTATCCATGATTTTCGATATGACTACCATGACTGACAGAAAAGTCCACACCAGAAAGAGAATCCTGTGTGCGTCAAGATTTGGTCTGATATCAGAGAGAGAGAGAGAGAGAGAGAGAGAGAGAGACCAAGATGGAGAGAAGGATGGAGGACACCAAATACTCATTTGTACCTTCTACAATCTGACAAAAGTCAATCCTTAACAGTTCCATTCCACTGAATCTAGTAAGAAATCCCTTTGCCCAGCCTTAGCAACAGTCCCTGACACTTCCCCCCTTGTAAACCAAATAGCTCTGGCAGCCCTCTGTGTAGAAACCTACCTCCTGTGTGGGCTTCCCTGATCTCAGGATCTTTCCACTACCTTCTGGGGGCTCAGACTAACAACTGCTCCAGGAAAGGGAAACAATCAGGGAGAGGGGGGTCCAGTCAGCATAATTAACATAATTATAATATGCTCACACAGCCCCAGGAAGAACACTCGTATGAGAGTGAGTGCTGGCACACAAGTCACTGGTCTTTGTAATTAGCTGAACAGTTTCTCTCTTCCAGTCTTCTAGGGATACTCCCAGGAAGCACCACGGTCTAGGCTTCAGGACCCAGGGAAGCTACTGTAGTGGAGAAATGTTCAAATGTCTCTTCAAGAAGGGAGATGAGTGCCATCATGAATGAGAAATGGGGACAGAGAGATGGCTCAGATGGTAAACACACTTACGGCCAAGTCTGACCACCTGACTTGGATTTCTAGAACCTACATGGTGGAGAAGAAAACACCTTCCACAAGTTGTCCACTGACCTCTACCTGCACACCATGGCATGTGTTCCACACACCACAACACCAACACACACAATAAATAAAGTATAAAAGGAGAATTCTAGACCTTTCCTATCGCTATGAAGAAATATCTCTTCACTCATGACTCTATTTTCTTAAATGGTTTTAATAAAGTCCCAACTTTTCTGAGCCTCAATTTATTAGTAGAGACAACACTCAACTTATTGTCCAATCAGCTACATAAACAAATCATAAGCTAGCAGCCTCTACTAAGTAAATATAAGTGACAATAATAATCTAGAGGCATATTCTAGATTAGGGGTTTGTATATTGAAGTCATCAAATATTGAACGTTCTCCCTCTATCAGTCCCAAACTTTGAGATTTTCAATAGTTCCTTCCCTACTAACCTCAACCCATTACCACAGGGATTCTTTTGACACAGTATTAGTAGCCTTACCCAGGCTCTCTACAGTGTGCTAGGTCACATTTTTGCTGTCACAAGACATAGAAAATGGAAATGCCTTAGTCCCAAAATGCATCGTTTTTCATGTCAACCCAAACTCTTTCCTGCCACCTTCAAGGACCATTAGAATCAGAAATTCCAAAGTTTGTCTCACCCATACCTCATACATAGCCAAGGACCTCTATGAGTAGAAGTCAAAATGGAATCCTAAATTTGCTTAAAACATTGTTAGATACTTTTGTGATTTTTGTATGTGAGTGACTGGATTGCCCTTTTTTTCTTTTTTTTTTTTTTTGGTTTTTTCAAGACAGGGTTTCTCTGTATAGCCCTGGCTGTCCTGGAACTCACTCTGTAGACCAGGTTGGCCTTGAACTCAGAAATCCGCCTGCCTCTGCCTCCCATAGTGCTGGGATTACAGGCATGAGCCACCACCACCCAGAAAAATTGCCCATTTTTCAAGTGTCAACTTCGTTAATGACAATGCCATATCACCACATCCAGAGGCTAGACCATAACCAGAGGCTAGACCACATCCAAAGGCTATACACCCTGAATAAGGCACCAACTTCCCTGACATTAGAAGGCACTGCCAGTTGCTTTGCTTTTTAACAGATAGTGCCTTATGGTTCTGTAACATATAGTGGTTCACACCAATCATTTTAGGGTTTATCTACATATTAGAATCACCAAGTAAACATCTGTAAACACCAATGCCTGGGCATTATCCCAGACATTCTGATGTGAATGCTTCTGGGACAGAAGACAGAACTAGGTAAGTCCAGTCTGAAGTCTCAACTGACTCTAAGAAACATTTCCGAGCTTTAGCTGTATAGTCAAGCCACCTGTCAAACTGCATCAGATTAGCAGATTTTCAAGCTGGATCTGAGTCTCACCTCTTTATTATCTCCTAAGAGATGATCACAGAGCACATAATGAGTGACATATCTGAGCAGAGTCAATGATCATCTGAAAGATCTTGCTAGAACAATCAGCCCTTACTTTCAGGCTTCTTCCTCCCAATAAAGGATCCATTAGTAGCTGGTTTTCTCATGTGATTGCATATGCAGCTACTGTAGGCACAAGGACCACATATTTTAAACCATTGGCCTAAGTGTTTGTGTGGAAAGCACAGGCCTTTAGAAAGAAATGGGTACTACCCAAAATTTCCATGCTGTAAACACTGGAATTCCTCCAAAAATCACCTAAAAGCCAGCCTATCCCAAGTGGACACAAGCTACCTTCAGGAAGTTATACTGACTAGTTTTATGTCAGCTTGATACATGATAGAATCATTGAAAAGGAGAGTATCTCAACTGAAAAAAAAAAAAACCTGCCTCCATGATACCTGGCCACAGGGCATTTCAGTGACTGATGGGAGAGGGCCCATCCACTGTGGGGTGCCATCACTGCTCTGGTTGTCCTGTAATGTTCTGGTTCTGGAAACCTTTAACAACTACTGGGTAAGGCTTCAGTGAAGCCATCTATTAGTAGGAAGCTTCCTCTTGCTGTTGGGGTGCTCATGATCTGTCAAGAGGAAGAGAGCTTCTCCCAGAGCAGAACTAGAAGAACCTGGTAGGTCCTGCTAGATTTCTATTCAAATGCTAACCTCTCTGGTGACTCCATTCACTGGTTCTCATCAAAGTCAAGCATCGTGACCCTGAGAGTTAAAGTATCTCACCCACCTTCCTACCCATAGACCCTCCCCACATCCCACACCTGCACTATTTGTCAGAATACTGTCAGTCAGAAACTCATGGGCCCCACAGCCTTTCACTCCTCCTACGAGTGCCAACAGAAAATAAAGGAAGGAGCCAAGGTAGATTAAGAGAAGAGAGGCAGCAAACAATGAATCCAAGTAGCTTGAAAATGATACTCGTTGGCTCCTGGGTTTGCCAGCCCTCATTTAAAGGGCTGCTGCTAATTGACCATAATAGCTACACACTGGTGGGTTTTCATCATTTTCTCTGGACAGCTCCCAGGTAATGAGCTCCAACTGAGAGGGCTAGATTGCTATCAAGCCAGAGTTACGGGGTGCTGCAGCAGGGTGCCAGTGCGTGTGTGTGTGTGTGTGTGTGTGTGTGTGTGTGTGTGTGTGTGTGTGTGTGTGTGTGTGTGTGTATGTGTGTGTGTATGTGTGTGTGTCTGTGTGTCTGTGTGTGTGTGTGTCTGTGTGTGTCTGTGTGTGTCTGTGTGTGTCTGTGTGTGTCTGTGTCTGTCTGTGTGTGTCTGTGTGTGTCTCTGTGTGTGTCTGTGTCTGTGTGTCTGTGTCTATGTGTCTGTGTGTCTGTGTCTCAATGTCTGTGTCTCTGTGTCTCTGTATGTGTCTGTGTCTCTGTATCTCTGTATGTGTCTGTGTCTGTGTGTGTGTGTCTGTCTATCTGTCTGTGTCTGTGTGTCTGTGTCTGTGTGAGTTTGTGTCTGTGTGTGCCTGTGTCTGTGTGTGTGTGTCTATGTCAGTGTGTGTGTCTATGTCTCTGTGTCTCTGTGTCTCTGTCTGTGTGTGTCTGTCTCTGTGTGTGAGTGTGTCTGTGTCTGTGTGTGTCTGTGTGATCCATGTGAGAGATTTCTAGCTCCTGAATGTCCCAGAAGAAAAGCTTGTTAAGACCAGAGCTGGAAAGCCAGAATGTGCCAGGGAGCCCTAAGGCCTCATTGCATGAGTACTTTTTGACAGGATGTCCTGCCCAGGCCTGGAGAGAGCTCACCAGGATCAACTCTGTTCTATGTTCACTGGCAGCTTCAACATGCATCCTAGCAACTCCAACAGCAGGAATGCAGTTGTGTGGATAACTGCAGAGTGATTAACTCAGGTCAGGGCAGAGTCTGGTTTCAGAAAAGTCTGGCTGGGAAGCTATAGCATATTACAGACCCCAGGACCTAAATACACATATTGCATTTTTACTATTGGCTATGACAATCAGTTGATTCTTCTAGTTGTGTGCCATTTGGCTATGGACACAAGGCTACCATTTGGCCTTCATATTGCCCCTCAGTCAAATCTTTAAATCTTTAATGACAAAGCAAAGAAAAATCCCTCCAAACACATAAAGATGCTTGAGACATAGCATATTGGATAAACTAAAATGCTTATTTTATTGTGCTTAGCACATTTATCATTTTATGTGTATGGATTTCCCCTGCATGCATATCAGTATACTATGTGTACCCCTGGTGATATAGAAGACCAGGAGAAGGTATCAGACTCCATGGAACTGGAGTTATAGACAATTGTGAGCCACCATGTGGGTACTGGAAATCAAACCCTAGTACTTGGAAAGAACAACCAGTGCTCTTAACCTCTGAGCCCTCTCTCTAGGCCCGCTTAACTCATTTTTAGTCCACAGAGGGATCACTCTTGGCTCCATTTTCTCATTTGTAAAATGGTAACAAAACATCTCTTAACAATATTATATGAATTAAAGGAAAGGTGCATAAATCACCTAAAATACTGGAGATACCTTATATCATTGTTGTTACTACTTTGATTACAACTTATAGCAATTTTTATAAATGTTCCTGGGTTTCGCATTGTTTTTACTCACTCTTGCCAGGATGATTATATGTAAATATTCTCAAATGGAGCAATCAAGCTATTGAACAAGTCTTGTATGCACAAGTGGTAAGTTCTTTTTTTAAATGGACAGATATGAAACCAGAAATCAGGAATTCGATGGCCTCCTCAATTCAATTCCATTGAACTGAGTTCCATTGAATTGAGCCTACGTTGGAACCTCTCCCTGTAGCAGCTGCTGTAGAAGGTCAGAGGGCATCTGCCAGCCCAACTGCCCCAAGTTCAAATGCAGAAAGTTCCCTGGAGCTGAAAAAGATGACTGATAAGTGGGAGCAGCTTCCTGCATCTTTCTGGAACTTTCCCTTGTAGAAACCTCAAGCCTAAAGCAACTTTTCTGTTCTACAAAATCAGGCAATTCTAGTAGTATTCACTAGAACCAATCAACCAATATGCTGCCCCTTTTTTTAAATGTTGTAATTAGAATATGTTAATTACAATTAGTAATGTGCTTCATTATGATGTTTTTATACATATACATAATGTATTTCTTTAGGGAAGTAGGAGAAGCCCAGAGTGTGTAAAGGCCTGAGTGAATGTGTGCTCTTGACATAAGATGATCATGCCCATGACTACAGGCTAGATCCATAGGAAAAAAGCAACGCCTCCTCCCCACCAGCTTAAAGCTCAGAGGAATGAGCTAGTCAGTCTCAGGGTTCTCTGTGCAGATAATAAGAGTGAATTTTTAAAAAAGTCCCCATATCTTTCTCCCCCAGGATGCTTAGAGTCTGAAGACTGTTGAAGAGCAGAGACTGTTCATACCCAGATTGTCCTGTGTATGGCTAAGAATTTACAGTTCACATAATCTCATCTTTCATCAACAATGATGCCTCTCTGCAGCTGCCACTGCCCAGAAAAAATGGTTCTCGAGCAAGGATCTGAAAGAATTACTCTGAAGCACTCAGGGATTGAGACTCATAGGAGAGGATGGCTAACCCGGGAAAGCTCACACAGTGGCCAACCAAAGCTCTAGAGAGGCCAGCCAGTTTCTACACATAGGGAAGTATGACTGGCTACATAAAAACAGGATATGATGAAAAGGTATTTGGGCTCTTTTCTAAAAGACTATACCCAGAGTAGACTGAGTGACAGAGCTGAAGGCCATGTTGAGGCAAAAAACAAAATAAAAACAAAAAACAAAACAAAAACAAAAAACAAAAAAAACACAATATGAGATCCTGAAAAGAGAAAAATGCTGTCCCTCCCCCCCCCCAAAAAAAAACCTAAAGTGAGCATATAAACACCTTAGGTTAATTTTGCTGATGTATCCTGGCAGTGACTGGATGGGATATAGAAGATAGGCGCAGGAGAGAAACTTAGTTCTCAGAGATTGCAAAGGAAGTGAAATCTTGTTTGTGTATGGGAGCTCTAGGGCATACTCCTAGGAACACTTCCTCAGGCATTTCTCTCTCCAAGCTGATCAGTAAAATCCACCATGTGTGTGTTATCTGTCTTAGAAAGAGTAGAATGTATACATGATTAGCAAATAAATATAGAAAAAAACTTACCCGCTGCCTAGTTAAATATAAATTTAACCCAGTGTTCTTTATTCCATTGGGCAATCAGATAAAAACTCCTCTAGAATTTAAATTTCTAATTTCATTATTTCAAAAGCCTTTCTACCAAACATGTGAATTGTATGTCTGTTCTCCAGTATTAAAGGAACAAGAGCTGACCTGAATATTCCATATCCACATCTATCTCTTACTCAAAGCAAAAAACTTAGATGGCACAACAGGAGCACTTGGTTTTCTTGGCATTTCACTGACTCTTCCTTAGAACCTAGTATAGGATAGATTGATTTCATATATGAAATGATTTCAGCATCATGGCCAAGTCAAGTACTATTTTGTTATAGCAAGAGCCTAGACAGGCAGAAAGCCACAGAGAAAGGGCAACAGCCTAAGCCAGTTGTATGGTCTTTCATGCTGCTAACTGTCATTCTTGCCTAAAGAAACTTTACTGCAGCAAATAAGGCTGAGAAACCTGAGCAGAAAGTGGAAGACAAGACTGTACCCATATCGGGGATTTATAATCATTTGGCTAACTTCTACCATCTCAACAAGATTTCAATAGAAATAATTTTTGAAAGAGAATTTTCTGTCTACTGATTACTATTTTCACTTCCAGGAAAAGCAAATCTACCTTCCCTTTCTCCCTCAGTTCTATAACCTTAGAGAAAGCTCACACACTCCTACTTGCCTAGCATGCCAGCCTCCTGTTCTTGTCAGACTCACTATAAATGATGCCATGGGTATTCAGCTCCAGGTAAGGCCCTGAATTCTGAGATGGACACTTTTACTGTTTGCCTAAGTGTGTGCTTTCCAGTTAGCATCAAACACAGAGGCTCTATCTGCTCCCACCTGTCTATAATGCCACTTGACAATGTCAGCCTCCTCAGTGGGACCCAACCTCCTCTAGATTTTACTGAAGCTTTCCTATTCTTTCCCCAAAAGTCTTAGCACTTTTTCTGAGTGCTCTTTATCAGATTCTTCTGCAATACAAAAACAGTCAAGTTTCTATATAGGTAGAATAATATGAAAGGTAAAATATCCCTTTCCAACAGCAAAACAAGTTTTAAATTTCTAACAAAGCTTTAATATGTATTAAAACCTCTTCAGTGCTATTGAATAACAAAAATGAATAAATTTTGATAAATTTTATTTTTTGACAACAGATTTACTCTCAGAAGGAGGCTAGATCTGATTTATCTAATAATCCAATTGTAATTCTTTAACAAATCTAATAGAAAATTTCATTAAAGTCATTCTGAAAAAAAAATGTCAGAAAATCCCAAATTGGAAAGGTAATTGAGGATGATTTAGTCTTAGAATGTCTTAAAATACAATACACATCTATAGACAAACAGTATAATGTTAATATTAGGATAGCCCCATGAGTGACTAATACAGAATGAAAGGTGTAGAAGCAAGTCTAACTATACATGGAAACTTTACTTTTGACAAAAGGATATTTTTAAATAATGAGAAAGTGCCCTATAGACAAAGGACGTGAGTGGTTGCTTTGAACCAAGATCAGAAATGGCTCTTCTTTCCCACGTCTGTCTTTCTAAATACACAGTTTCATTGTATAACCTTTGCTAGCCTCAAAGTCATGATCCTCCTTCCTCAGCCACCTGAGTGATGAGATTACATTGGGCAACATCACACCTTAGCCAGAATTTGGCAATTCTTAAAATAAATGGAATATATGTATCATCTTGATCTATGTAGGTGCTGTAGCAAAATACCTTAGGCCATTGTAGACAATGGATGTTCATTGTTCACTGTTTGAGGGGCTGGGAAGTCCAAGATCAAAGCACCAATAGGTTTAGTGTTTCATGAGTCCTTCCTTTCATAGTATCTTCTATGTGTCCTCATAAGGTTTAAGGGGTTTCCTTGGCCCTCTTTTATAAGTTTACAAAGATAGTCCTCAAGTTAAAATAATCTAATATAATGATTTTTTCATGTCATCATGGAGCAAAAGCAATATGCATTTAATACAAATCATTCTTGGAAATTTGAGTTTGACATTTCCTTAGGCCATAAGTATTCTCTCAGGATTCTGGGCACCCTACAGAGCTGGTAAGTACAAAGTCATGAGGGTAGATGGTCTATACCATTTACTGTGTGGTAAGCAGGGATGCTCGCTCAGTTAAGTTCAAGAGAAATTAGATAGATAGATAGATAGATAGATAGATAGATAGATAGATAGATAGATAGATAGATAGACAGACAGACAGACTGATATAATAGGTTTGTCTAGATGCAAACTCATCAATCAAGGACCATCTGTAATTTCATGAGAGCAGAGATTGCACCGTTTTATCACCTCCCAAAGACTTTCCTTAACACCAATACATTGATGTCAACACATGAAATTTCAAGGAATAAATATCCTGTCAACAGCAAAACACTTCCAGTTCAATAGTTTATGCTACATATAAAGAAACTGAGATCACATTACAAATTCAAGACTGGAAATAGATAATGGAAATTCTTTGTTCTTGTTTTGTGTCCTTAATAACATATACTCTCCAAATTTCCCAATGGAGAAAATGCACAGAATGATGTGTGCTCCAAGACTAAGCTTACTATGGAGGCCACCAGCTGTGGCCAGCCAGCCACTCTTCTCAGCTTTCTGCATATCATAATGTCTTAGTCAGGGTTTCTCTTTCTGTATAAACATCATAACCAAGAAGCAAGTTGGGGAGGAAAGTGTTTATTCAGCTTACACCTTCTACGTTGCTGTTTATCACCAAAAGAAGTCAGGACTGGAACTCTAGGAGGTCAAGAAGCAGGAGCTGATGCAGAGGCCATGTAGGGATGTTTCTTACTGGCTTGCTTTCTCTGCCTTGTTCAGCTTGTTTTCTTATAGAACCTAGGACTACCAGCCCAGGGATAGAACCACCCACAATGGGCCCTCGCCCCTTGATTACCAATAAAGAAAATGCCTCGCAGCTGGATCCCATGGAGGCATTTCCCCAATTCTCATTGTGACAACTCCAGCCTGTCAAGTTGACACACAAACCCAACCAGTACACATAAACATAACTTCTAAGGAGTAATTTCTCCCCCTACTACCCTCCAGACCAGCTAACAGTTCTTTGCCAGTTATCTGATGTTTCTGCTACCCCACACATGTACTGTTTTGCACATTGAAATCACCCAGGGAGATTAAATACTTCAATAGGAACAGATCACACACAGACCTGTTAAATGGGACTCTCTGAATGAAAAAAGAAGGCTCTAGGGTTTTTGAAGTTAGTCAGGGGTTCTGATGTGCAGCCAACACTGGAAAACCTGTCTCCAACACCTTTCTTGGCTTTCAAGATGTCTCTGGACTCTTTCCCTGATGCAACTTTTAGCCACTCCATCTTTTGCAAGTTTTTATCAAATAAATATCTGAGGATAAAAACTTGTGGAATAAAAAATAATAAAATAGAGTGTGATATAGAGCTGATGCTCTAGAAACATCTGTAAAATCCCTCTCAGCTCACATGAAATGAACTTACCTTAGTGTAGTCTCATAGTCATCTTGTTCCCTGTAAACCCATTACCTTTCTAAGTTCACTTTCTTCAGCGTCTCTACCTGAACCAGGATGAAACCCTCCCAACTCGGCTCCCTTTCTCTATTTTGTCAACTCAGTCCTTCCCACCATTTTCCTCACCATTCTACAGATCATATCACTTCTGATAAAGCATAAACATTATCAAATCGGGTATTATAGTATAAAAGCCTGCCTTGGGATCACCTTGCTATATATATTAATCTACAAGTCATCATCAGTTCAAGCCCAAGTTCATGAAAATTAAGGTCTAACATATAAAATTAGCCAACTGCAAATAATTATTTTTTTCTGCAATATAATTACAAATGTTCTTTGTCTGGTCTTTCTGGCAGAAAATGAAGTTCTATGCAGTAGTTAGTAAACTAATTAAATTACATAACTTTATTTTTTAGAAAGAAGAATAAGAAAGTGGAGTTTAAATGGAGGTACCTTATGTGGAGAAGCAACATTTCTCCCAAAAGACTTGAGTTATTAAGAAAAAAATCTCATTGCTGGACATAAAATACCTATTTAGTGATATTGGGTAGGCAAGCAGGCCCCAGAGACAACCCCCAACTGACAGAGACATCACCATTGCTCTTGGCTGTCAACCTTACCTAGATGGGAAGACCTTGTTGCTGTGAACACAACAAATTTTGCAAGACGTAGAGAAACAGACTAGAACTCACCTGGATACTTCCTCCCTGCTGGTATCTTTGATACAGCTGACAGATGCTATGCATGTCACTGTTGAAGAACTCTCTAATTTGAGGTTTATTCTATGAGAGAAAAGTTATACCTAGTACTGTAAAGCTGGTAAAAACCCATAGCTTCGGTGATCATATAACCTCACAGGAAACCTACTTAACTGTTGTCCTGCTAAATGAATATGGTGTTGAACTACTTTCTAAACATTCATGTTTATGCCTGTATATTATTAGTGCTGTTTTTAATCCTTATTAGGGAAGTTTTTTGCAGTTGAATTTCGTTAATAAAAACTCATGACTGGCCAAAGTGTTGAAATGACTGTTGAGTGTTCAGCACTAAATGAGATATTTTTATGGATCTTTACAAAGCTCTGGGAACATAGAAGAAGGAATAGAAATAAGGAAAGAGTGCTGGGAAGGGAAAGAATGCTGTGAAATGCTGTCTTTGGAAATGACAGTGCCATGCACCTAAAAATTCATAGCAACTGTGGTTTGCCTACATGAGGTCAAGGTGGTCAACATCCCAGTGTGGATGGAACAGGGATTCATGAGGCCCTACCCATAACCAATAAGGTACTTTGTCTGTTGGTTGCTACTGAGAAAGCAGTGGGGGGGGGGGAGGTTTCTTTGAAAATGTGGCGACTGGTTGCCCATGTTCTAATAGATGGCTCCAATAGAAGATAAGAGCAGAAGCAGCAGCAGCAGCAAGAGTAGAAGGAAGAGGGGGAGAAGGAGAAGAAAAGAAGAAGAGGAAGAAGAAGAAAGAGGAAGAAGAAGAAGAAGAGCAAGAACAAGAACAAGAAGAACAAGAAGACAAGAAGAAGAAGAAGAAGAAGAAGAAGAAGAAGAAGAAGAAGAAGAAGAAGAAGAAGAAGAAGAAGAAGAAGAAGAAGAAGAAGAAGAAGAAGAAGAAGAGTAAGAACAAGAACAAGAAGAACAAGAAGAAGAACAAGAAGACGAAGAAGAAGAACAAGAACAAGAAGACGAAGAAGAACAAGAACAAGAAGAACAAGAACAAGAAGACGAAGAAGAAGAACAAGAACAAGAAGACGAAGAAGAACAAGAACAAGAAGAACAAGAACAAGAACAAGAAGACGAAGAAGAAGAACAAGAACAAGAAGACGAAGAAGAACAAGAACAAGAAGAACAAGAACAAGAAGACGAAGAAGAAGAACAAGAACAAGAAGACGAAGAAGAACAAGAACAAGAAGAACAAGAACAAGAAGACGAAGAAGAACAAGAACAAGAAGAACAAGAACAACAACAAGAAGAAGAAGAAGAACAAGAACAAGAAGAACAAGAACAAGAAGAACAAGAACAAGAACAAGAAGAACAAGAACAAAAACAAGAACAAGAACAAGAAGAGCAAGAAGAACAAGAAGAAGAAGAACAAGAAGAAGAAGAACAAGAAGAAAAAGAACAAGAACAAGAAGAACAAGAAGAAAAGGAAGAAGGAGGAGAAGAGTAGGAGGAAGAGGAGGAGGAAGAGAAGAAGGAGGAGGTGGAGGAGGAGATGGAGGAGGAGGTGGAGGAGGAGGAAAAGATGAAGGAGGAGGAAGAAGAGGAGGAGGAGGTGGAAGAGGAGGAGGAGAAGACGAAGGAGAAGGAAGAAGAGGAGGAGGAGGAGAAGGAGAAGAAGAACAAAAGGACAGTGACATGAAGACATGAACATGGGGCAGAGATATGTCAGGAAGGTCCAGGTGGAGCGGTGCAACAGAGTTACAGACCTTAGTAGGCCCTTAATACAACTGACACCATGATGCAAGTCCTATTTAATTAAGCCGTGGAACCCAGCACGTAGACAGTGCCACCTGCCAAAATGAGAACAAAGGCCTAATCCATCAGAGTCCACAGTTCTGGGAAAGTCCACAAATGTACTAACTTTGCCTTTTGGCATCTGTAGCTTTGCTTCTGGCTAACTGTTCTTGCGAACAGAAGCATGTCAGCACAGGATGTGGTTTTGTGCTTAAAAGCTCACCCTGAGAAAAAATCAGGACAGCAATGAGGATCCTGAACATCCAGTATAGTTGTACACTAGCTAATAAAAAACATACTATTGGCTTAAACGCTATATCTGAGCAGTCTCTGCTGGTGGATACCCCTCAACAGTTGGAAGGATGACCTCAGGGCATGAACAAAATACATTGCATATAAATATGAAATTGTCAAAGAATAAATTTTAAAATGTTCTAACAATAAAACAGAAATTATAGATTAGCCCTAAACGTTTAATGCTTTATTGTTCTAGAACATTAACAAATTCTGTGTCAAAATCTTTCATCTTCCCTCTGCTTAGTTATGTTTTGATCAGTCAAATTCTTTTCTGAACCAGCTTTTGACCTTTTTGGTCTTTATAATCAATGAGAGGGGTTTTTTAAAAATATTTTTAAATCATTGACCTAGACCCAGTGTATAATTCGTATGATTATTTATTTGGGGGTCTTTTCTCAAAATTAATTTTGTTGGGCTAGGTATAACTCAGTAGGATGATGGCTGGTTAGCATATGCAAGCTTGTGGTTTTGACACAAGCACACACACAGAACAAGAGAAGAATAAAATGCAACTTGGCAACTTATACTAGAAATTCTAGCACAGGGCATATTTTCCAGCAGAGACTGGTAAATTGAAGCCTTTTCTCCTATCATTGCTCAAACCAAAACTCTCAATCGTGCCCACATCTATCAAAGGCTCCCCTCCTCCCAGATCTCTCTCCAAGGTTCTCAGGAAGATTCTGCTATGTTCTGCTTTCAGACCTCCCCCTGGGGTGACTCCTGTTCTGCCTTCTACTGGCTCAGAGATGCATCTTTCTACCTTTGCTCAATGCCTGACCGATACATGTTTATTATTTGTTTAATTTGAAATAACCAGTCTTTAGTAACCCTCTGTTTCAACACTTTGCCTCATCCAAACTCTAAACCATCTAGGAGATGATGACTGGGCTATTTCCAAACTTAAAAAAAAAAAAAAAAAAACCACAAATGATGACTGAAATTGAATAGACATTTATTGAGTACCTTTTAGATGCCAACAGCTAAAATGAATATGGCATCGAATTAGGGTAACCCCTTGGCAGTAACTGCCTTCTAAGCCTCTGTGCTCTGTTTAAAAAGAAACATTAAACCTTATAAGAGTTACTGGCTGAGTGCTACACAGACTGCATTTAACAAGCGTTTTCCTTGGCCTAAGGTATCTTTCTGAGGTGGACACACCGATAGCTACAGGATTCTCAGCCAGCTGTGGCTGCCAGCCTCCCTGGATTAGTATAGCTCACTGCCCTGAAGGTGCAGACTGTCCAGCGGGTGCCCCATCCCCTATCCCCATGCTAGGATATGTATTTAGCCCAGGCTTAGCCAGGGATTTATCCCCTTGTGATATGTTTTAGCAACAATGTATCCCCTACAGTTCCCATTCTCCCACCATTCCACAAGTTTGTCTCAACTGGGTAGATAGGTGTAACTCTTGAGTAGGAAGAGTCCATTTGCAACAAAGGAAGAAGTTGGCATCCTCCCAATGTCCCACCAACATTGAGAAACAGTTTCCCACTTGCTACTTTGAGCTTCAAAGGGATATTTTGTTTTAATGACCTGCTGTAAAATTAATCAGCCTCCACCCTTCCCAGTTGAAATTACTGACTACTGATGGAAATAAGCAAACATCCAAAATTTGCTATTTCCCTTTTGAATGCCAACAGTGTGGAAATCTTCCCATGTAAATCAAGACTGGGTGTGGATGGGTTCTGGGCTCCAGCAAGTCTGCTGTCTAACCTCGGAGCTCAGGCTCGCTGTAGAGAGCTTGGCTCCTCCAGGGGACAGCAGAGGTCATAAACCCATTCCCATTCACATCCATCATACAGAAGGCACGGCTGTCGTCGTGCAGTCAGCCAAGACTGGGGCCATTTCAGCCACCCAACTCCAGCCACACAACCCACTGACTCCACAGGAAGCCAGTGCCTTTCAGTCTCAGCTTTATTCACCTACCTGGACTCGCTTTCCTTATTTGTAATATTTATAGTAACAACTTAAAGTCACAATTATAATACTCTGTTAGATGGCAAGAATATTGTCCTAATTAAGAGTGCTCTACAGCTGAAAAGATGACTTAGCCTTTAACTGTTCTTGCGGAGGACTAGAGCTACATTTCCAGTTCCCACACTAGACAGCTCACAGCTGCCTGTAACCACAGCTCAAGGGTTCTTGCGCCCTCTATTGGTCCCCGTGGGTACCATGCACTTTACATTAAAGTGCTTTACAAGTACATGAAATTTAATAAATAATAAAATAAAGGATTTGTTTTAAGTGCTTTGGGGTGAAGCAGGCTCAAGTATAACCTGGCTACATTATTTACTGGAAATGTGCCATAAGCAAAAACTTTGTCTTTGAACCTCAGGATCTTTACCTACAAAATGGGGTGACGAAAATCCTTCTTAGTTGTCAACATCTATCTAAAATGACCTCAGTGTTCAGTATGAGCCACGTATCTCCCAGTGCTAGTTAACTGTTGTTAACTCTTGTCATTATCAATATTAGTGTTTTTTAGTCTTCATTAGTTGGCATATCTTCCAGATGATGTCATTTTAATACTTATAGTGACATTATAAGGTGGTGTCTATGGTTTATATGTGTATATGGATGAGAAATGAGACTCGGATAAAGCAATTTTTTTTTTAGAGATAGGATTTCTCAGTGCTACAGCCCTGGCTGTCCTGGAACTCACTTTGTAGACCCAGGTCTCTAACTGATAGACCTGCCTCTGCCTCCCAAGTGTGAAGATGAGAGGCATGGGCTGCCATGCAGAGCAGATGAACTAGTTTCTTAAAGATGCATAACAGTAATAAGAGATCTAGAATACAAAAATAACTGTACAAATGAAGGAGCCTTTACAAGAATCTGGCACCTCTTTCCTGGGGCAGGGCAGACCAGAGTTGTCTTCGCCAGCAGAGAGAGGTGGTCAGCAGATGCTGAGGGATGAGCCCTCTGCACTGAGAGTCAGGCACGGGGGCTAGGTACTCTGATCCCTGTTCCTGCCTTTCTAGCCCCCTGACTCTGACCTATCTTCACGGGCCTCCAGAAAGCAATCTTAAAAGGAGTTGATCAAAAGAGCTGCAGAGAAGACTGGAGAGATGGCTCAGAGGTTAAGAGCACTGACTGCCCCTCCAGAGATCCTGAGTTCAGTTCCCAGCAACCACATGGTGGCTCGCAAACATCTCTAATGGGATCTGATGCACTCTTCTAGTGTGTCTGAAGACAGCTACAGTGCACTCATATAAATGAAATAAATGCATCTTTTTTAAAAAAGAACTGCACAGAAGAGACCCCCTCCAACACACAGAAGGGGGTCTTCTGACATCACACCATTTCCAAGATAACTAATACAAAATGCTGGGCCCAGTGAAGCAAATTCTCAATAGAGCTAATTATTACTTAAAATGTGAATGAGATACTAGATACTATGGAATAAGATAAAACACATTACTAGCCCTAATTCCAACTCAATTTTATGGCTCAAACTCCGAAAGAAAAGACACTTCCCCACTGAGAGAAGTCCCACCCCATGGCCCACAGTTCTTCCCTTCCACCATCTCTCACCCCTCCCCCCACTATGTTACTTCCCACTTAATGAACGGGATGATTGAGGGAAAAGACCTAAGAGACTTTGATTCTGAGGCTACAGCAAAACCTGCATCCTACACAGTATGGGAAATCCAGAACCACTTCTCTGAGAGAGAGAGAGAGAGAGAGAGAGAGAGAGAGAGAGAGAGAGAGAGAGATTTCTACAATAGGATTAGAGCTATCACATATGTTTGGCAGATGGGCTGCTGCTAACTTGCTGTGAAACTCAGAGAAGGATAAAGCCGAAAGATGCACAGAGGGCAAAGGGTCCCGGGAAGATGGCACACACTCAAAGCATAGAGAGTAGGAAGTAGTTCTTTTAAAAGGGGAAATTTAAGTTTTAGTCTGCTTCTATTGTTGCGTTGTAGTTCTTGAACCTTCAGTAAAATCTCTAACCTACATTCTGCAGGCTAGCCTGTGTAAGCACCAAGAAGAAGCGCCTATGTCCTTTCCTTTGGGGAAGAACACAGAGCAGAAATGCAGCCACAGAGATCTTCGAGGGCAATGGGGAGCAGAGGGATTTCCAGCCAGAATTTAGAAAGAAATCAAACCAGCCTTTTTTCCCCCAATCTATGTGTGTGTGTGTGTGTGTGTGCGTGTGTGTGTGTGTGTGTGTGTGTGTGTGTGTGTATGTGTGAGTGTGTCTGTACAGGACAAGGAGATGTTCTGGATTTCCCATGTTCCGTAGGATGGATGCATTTAAGGTCTGCAAGATAAGAGGCTCGGGTATTACTGTAGCCGCAGAAATAAAATCCCTTAGGTTTTTCCCCTCAGGCATCCCCTGTTCTTTCAGTGGGAGGTAGTTGAGGGAAGGAGGGGGAGTGTTGGCTATGGGGTGGGACTTCTCTCAGTGGGGAGGTGTCTTTCCTTTGGAATTTGAGCTATAAAAGTGAGTTGAGTAATGTATTTTGTCTTAAGCCAAAGTATCTAGTTTACATTTTAAATAATAATTATTAGCTCTATTGAGAATTTGCTATACTGGGCCCAACATTTTGAATTAGTCGTCTTGGAACTGGTGTGAAGCCAGAATACCCCCTTCTGTGTGGGGGTCTCTTCTGTGCAGCTCTTTTGACCGACCCCTTTCAGGATTGCTTTCTGGAGGCCTGGGAAGATAAGGAAGAATCAGGAGCTAGAGAGGCAGGAACATAGTAAACTCTGGATCTAAATAACAAAGCACATATGGGACTCATGCTTTCTAGGTGTTTTGTTTTATGTTTTTAATAATACATGTTATTATATTTTATTAAAAAGTTCAGGAAGGATTAGAATTTTAAAGCTGGTTCTTTGTTACAGGTCATTAAAAGAAACAGGTGTAAACTGGTCCAAAGAGCCTTTCTTTAGAATCCAAATATTCCTTTATGTAGTCCCAAAGGAAAGAACAGTTTTCCTACCTTAAGGAATACTACTACTCACCAAAAGCAACCAGATTATCACTGATAAAACATTTTTCTTTTTCCCATCAGCTATAAAACAAAGCACCAGTATGGCTTATGGGTCAGGACAGGGCTGTTGTGATAAGAAATGATCACTTCCACCTTTCCTCAGGTTTGTGGCTCACTTGCATATACCCAACACCATTTTCTTCCTTCCCATAACATCTCAACCCAGCAACAGCTCCTGTCCCACTGCACAGACAAGAAAACCAAGGTTCTGTGTGAATGTCTTGCCTGCAACAACCTCAAAAGCGGAGCTTGGCTCCAATATCCATGTCCCATTCCATGTGATACTATGATAAGGTCACTGTCTGGTTCTGTGAAAGTGGACTCAAATAGATCCCCAAATTCCATTTTATCTTGAACCCAAACCACCCTCCAATGTTTCTAGCTAGTTAATAAAACTAGCTGGGTTTCATTCTGTTTTCATGCTGCTGCACTTGAGGTACACACACACACACACACATGCAAGCACGCGCACATACACACACATATGCACACACATACACACACACATGAACATGCATGCACACACATACATATACACTCAGGCACACACATACACACACATATGAACACACATGCACACACACATGAACACACATGCATACACATACATACACACACTCAGGTACATACATACACACACATGCATACACACATGCACACATACACATGTACACATACACACATACACATATGCAAGCACACATACACACATGCACACATACATACACACGTTCAAGCACACACATACACACATATACATGCATACACACGCATGCAGGCACACACATACATATACACATATATGTACACACACATGCAAGCACACACATACATGCATGCACACATACACACACACACATACACACATACACACACACACACATACACTTTGTTATTTGCCAGTTCTGCTTCAGGGCCTTGCCTACCTACTATAGTCTTCTTGATTCAGAAGGAAAAGCACTCGGGTCTCCTGGGGACACATTAAGAACAAAAGACCAAGCTCAGAAAAGCGCCCGGAGCTCTCCCAGCAGCGGCCCTGTCTTGAACCCTACCATCTAAGATGTGCTTTTTTTCTAATAAAGCAGACATTCTGGACTGACACTAAATGCCTTCATGGGCATGGCTACATGCTGACAAAAGATGACCAGAACAAGTATTAAGCAAGAGTTGAAAAACAATTACAGTTTTAATCTCATTAAACTGTTGCCCAAAAGAAAACCAGAGGGAGTTCTTAGAACCCTGCTTCTGTAATTCTGATTTCTTCCATTTTTATAGCATATAAATAATTAAAATTATGCCCACAATACATTTGGCTTCAGTCAGCAGGCATACTGAAGAATATTACATTTAGTAATTTACATACACCGGAAACATAATACATTAGATTATCCAGAAAGCTAAAAGCAGCAACCAACATGAGGAGATCTCTTATGTAATGTCTGCATGCGCTGATTGCAGGCACATAAAGAGAGCTTGGGTTTTCCTAGGAATCATTTTCTTGCAAATGAAACATTTAATTATGGAGCAGAGTCCATAAATAGACCATTAGCACTGGGAGAGGGGATGGATGCAGCTATATCACTGGATTAGCAGGGGAATAGCCTACAAGAAATTCATCAATGCCATAGATAATTAATTACAGCTCACCTTCTCCCTGCATAGCCATGCCTTTATCAGTCAGTGTTGGGGAAACAGCAGATGGCCGACCAGATACGGAATTCAATTTTCTGTCAACTCATTACTTACAGAATCACAGATTAGGTACCAAACCTCTAGAAGGTCACCTAGACCATTCCCCTGTGTCCACAACAGTCTACACTAGAACTGTCCAGGCACAAGTATCCATCTCTCCTTTATTCAAAAAGCATCCCTAGGAAATGGAAATTCACTGTGTGTTAAGGCTTGGAATCTCAGAGGCTTTGAATCCTTCTGCTGGGAGGCGGTCTCCATAGATTGCACCGTTTTCTCTTTGGTACTTGAATCTGTATCCCTAGAGAGTGCTGAATCCCCTAAATGTACATTGTCCTAAGCTTCACAGGGACACTTTGTTGTGGGCATTCCTGGTGCCATTTATTCTATCCTTGTTAAATAGAAAGTGGCATGAGACTTTAAACTCACAAAGCCAGCTTCAAGGGCATACTTCTTAAGCATACCCAAGCATTACTGTCTGGGAACCACATTCAAACTCTGAGCCTATAGGGGGACATTCACCTTCAAACCACTACAGATGGCATCTTTACATATCAAAGAATGACATCATCCCCATTCCAGGAAGGGAGATGAATCTCACACAGCTAGTCACAGCTGTAACTGCCTGAACTATTCCTGAGAGTCCTGATGGTAGAGGTGAAAATGACTGCTGTGGCCTGGGTAAGTGTCCCCCAAAAGTCCAAGCCCATAAAACTAATGGAAGGTGCTAGAAAATTTAAGGGGTGGAGCCTTGTGAGAAGTTAGATCATCAGGGCATGTACTTTATGGGGTATTAGGATATGTATTCCTAGTGGTAGCATCGTTCCTTTCTCTCTGCTTCCCAACCGTGAAGTGAATAGGCCCCTCTACCATATACTCCTGCCATGATGTATTATTGTGCTGCCACAAAGCCAAAACATGATGGATGGCCAGAGGACCATGTGCTATGAGCCTAAATCAATCATTTTCCCTATCAAGCTGGGGGTTTCATCAGATATTTGTGGCATAAATCTGACTAAGACCTGACTAAGGGGTAACGAGTCAGGAGGTATACTCACTCAGGGCTAGCATGCTCCACTCACCACTGGAGACTGTGGTCTCCACCTTGTGTTCTCAGCTCTAAGACTATGACCACTGTAACACCTTCACTTTGACATTGAGCCTCTTGCAGAATGATAGGCTTCCCCAAGCCTTTCTCCTGCTCCAGGCTGATGCGTCCTGGGTTTTCTGTCTTTCCTTCTTCTATTGCCCTAGCCTTTTTCGCATCTCCACCAGTATCATTGATACTCTATAAAAGAAGTACTCAGTGTCATTAGCAAACACTATCAATCACAGATATTTTTTTTTGCTCCATTTACCAGCACAATGTTATACCTTAGCTGTCTCCAACGTTTTCCTAGTTCTCTTCATTGTTCCTCCACTCAGACTCACACTAGAGAAAGCATGTGCGCTCTCTCTCTCTCTCTCTCTCTCTCTCTCTCTCTCTCTCTCACACACACACACACACACCTTCCTCCCTCCCTTCCTCCTTCCCCTTCCCTCTCCCTCTCCTTCTCCTTCTTCCTCTCCTTCCTCCCCCTCCGATCCCCTACAGACTCCTCCCCCTCATTATTCTACTGTGCACCTCACACCAATGGCTTTAAGGGGACTGAGGTGGAGACCACAGGAGAACCAGACACAAAGGCACTTAAGTCTGCTTTGCCTCTCCCCTTGTCCCTACTCTGCTTCAATCCACAAAGGAAGACTCCTCTTTTAACTCTAGCAAATATTATTCATAGCATAAGACTACATTGTGATGTTGCAGCCATCATGGCGAAGGAAGGATGTGGAGATGCCACAATAGTCTAAGCACAGAAGACTTTCAACTATAAATGCACCAGCAACTAGAGATTATTCAAGGTATTTCAGAATGTATTGTTACTACGTTCAGTTTCCCTCTGCAACCCCTGTGCCTCCCATCACAGTCCTGCCCAGTCATGCATTACAGACGCATGCAGCACATGCACTCTATTTGTTACATCAAGTAAGGAAAAAGAGCAGCACCAAGATTCTCTAACAGATTCTCACAGCATTCTAACACACTGGAAAAGGTGAAGTGCACAGTTAATCCCTAAAAAAAAAATCATGATATTGAGAAAACAAAACTAAAAATATAGAGGCAGTTGGTTCATTTTATTATTATTTATTTTGAATCTTGATGGCATGCAGTATTTCACCACATGTCAAAAAAAAATCCTTTCTCAGAATTGTACCATTGGAGTCCCTAAAGGCATGACTATACATACAAGTAGAATTGTTTATAACTGAGTCTTAGTATGTTTTCAAACATCATAATTGTATCAACTATACAAAAGAACTCATATATGAAACTTGTGCAAGCCCAAGTTACATCCAGTGTATGTCCCCTATTGTACACATACTAGGCTCTCACAATGAGTAGTGAATTAACTCAAAACCTTAGTGAAAATGTCACAGGAAGGCACTGACATCAGTGGCCAGCTTTGCCCCCTCCCTTTGGTCTCTAGCCATATGAGAATAAACCTCTTAATTGCAGGCAATTTCATGTGGAATTTCTTTTTCATCATTGAGTGTCAGATATACAGCATGGTGAGACTGAGAGAGCTGATTTGAATCTCTCAGCTGTGGAGCATGCATCAGTGCTTACCTCAAAAAGGAGAGATGTTTTATGTGCCCATTGTTTCTTGTGATCACAGGACTCACCCTGCCAAATAAGCACATACCAGAAACGCACTGGGGGAGTGAGACAGAGCCACACCAAATAAGAAAGATGTCTGTTAGGAACTCCCATAAATGTGAACAGTCTCAAACATAGTTGCTGGTGGAAAGACAATGTTGACAGAAAAGAGAGATCTCAGTAGTATAGCAGATCCCCCAGGCCCTGGTGATTCCCCAAACACAAGCTTGCCTCGGTCACATAAATAGAGTCCAGATTCATTCTTTGCAAACTGACCTTTCCACTGAAGGAGGAGATAAGCTTCAGACATAGAACCAAAGCTATCCATAAGACATGGCATAAAATTGACCTCTCCATGCCCTCTCAAGCCTGCCAAGCAGCTTCCTTACCAGGGCCTGGGAAAGACTCTCATAAGTTTCCATAGACAGCAATAACTCCTATGATACAGCCAAAGGAGTATTCATTGGTGGGAGGATCCTTTGACAACTGATTCTAAGCCACTATTTTCCACTGACCTAATGTGCTGGTATATATTTTTCAGATCAGAAAAAAATATTTTAAAACTTGAGTACTCAAAGATTTTCTGCCAGAGAATACCCATTCTAAGCAACTGAAATAGATGTGGCTAAAATTCTACCCTTCCCTTCTTCTGTGGCTATTTCATGAGGGCCTACTTGACACAGAGAGTTGTATGAAACTAAATAAGATCAGGATTCCCTGTGGCCAGGTTGACTCAAATTGTCTCCAAAGGTTAGAAAGTGATAGGAGAGAATGGCCCAACACTCCACTCTTCACTCTCTAGATTTGGAGACAAAGAATGTGACTAAGTAGAAGATAAACATAGTCGTTCCAGACCCCGAGAACCTGTAGCCATAATCAAGAAACAAGTCTCAAGCTGTTTGTTGCTTGGGCCATCATGAGAAAGGTTTTGAGAGCTGAGGTGGACAGTTCTAGCCCTGCCTATCTCTCTCTGTAACCCTTCC
The DNA here is from genome assembly GCF_947179515.1 of Apodemus sylvaticus. Lineage (NCBI taxonomy): Eukaryota > Metazoa > Chordata > Mammalia > Rodentia > Muridae > Apodemus > Apodemus sylvaticus. The sequence goes on along the minus strand of NC_067482.1, from coordinate 92,503,174 downwards.
TGTTCTTTGCATCTATGTGAACAGAGTTCAGTCACAGATGTTGTCTTTCAGTGCATGGCACCTTAGAACCTCAGAATGTTGGAAAGAAGGTTTGGAGGGTATAATAACTAAGGCTCTGGGAATGAAATCACCTTAGACCTAAACCTGCCTCGGTCACATAAATATTACTGTCCTTTTAAGACAGAATAATACAGGCAGGCACATGGAAGTGGCATGGGGTGGAGACAGAGATGGTGTGGTAAGATTTTAATAATGAATACCAAGGCTATCTACATATCACTAGATATTAGGAGAAATTAAATGGAATCAATTCTCCCAATCCCTTGGTTTCAGATATTCAAAATACAGTACTGAAAGGGAGTAGATTTCTGCTGCTCTAAAACACACATTTTGTAGTAATCTGTTTCTACTACCCTAGGAAATTAATGAGTGAGTTCCAATATTCCTCAACACAGAGATCTTCCTTCATTTCGTCATTGTCTTCCTCTGAATGGTCACCAGCTGAGCTCCAAAAAACGCCATTCTCAGACCCGAAGCAGGAAGTGGATTGTCTCCAGTCAGTGATGACAGTCAGTATCAATGCCATATTGAAAGTCTCAATTCCATGCATCTCTTCTGAAGTCTGGATCTAATGAGTGACATGACAGCAACCTTGGAATAAGTATTTATACCAAGAAAATTAACAAGCACTACCAAGCATGGCTTTCTCTCCATTTACCAGGAAGTGCTGGGTCCCACCTATGTTTAGCAATTTCTGAATTCTATTCATTGCTCCATCTATCGAACTCCTACTCGTGAATGAGGGGAGCCAGAAACGTTACCATTAACAAAGACACAGCCATCTCCTCCGAAGGCAGTCCTTTAGCTTTGGGCTTCCTTTGAGCTGTGATCATTACTGTATTGCTGGATATGAGGTCATTCTTCCCGTGGGCATTTGGTTATTTATAACTTCAGAAAGCTTCTCTTCTATACTTATCCACCAGGTTTTCATCTTCAGCAGACAACCTTTGATAAGAATATGGAATATGGTCTGAGCTTTAAATGACAAACAGATGATCCCTGTTGAAAATCACATATGTTTGAAACCATATATTTTCACATAAACACATATATGTATATATGTGTGTATGTGTGTGTATTACATATAGGTATATATAAACATATATGTACATATATATGAGATTTTTAATTATTGTTGACCTTACTTAATTCAGGGTACATTTCTAGCTTGCTTCATTACTGAAATATAAGTAACTATAAAGAAGAGGCTATGAGCAAGATAAATTGTAGAGAAAATCTGCTTTACATGATTTCTTTTCATCCCCTTGACCTCTGAACCAAGCACTCAATTTTACTGTAGAAAAAAGCATGTTCCTGTGCATACACACACATAAACACACACATACATACATATATACACATACCCATATACACATACATACACACAGATACAGATAAACACATACAGACACACACAAACTGAAATAAATGGCCTTGTAAACATGCGTACAATTCTCTTTGAAGAAACTGAGATACGAAGGCTACTGTGAACATCTGTAAAACTCTTGCATCCCTTCCTATCAGCACACAAGAGGCCAAATAGTGCTAGACATAGCTCCAGTTAGAGCTCAGGAAATAAATCCTGTGGAATCTCCAGCCCAGAGAAGTTTTAAAATTACATACATTGACACTTGAAAGGGACCCTACAAATTATCCAGGTCAATCCCGTTGCTTATTCCTGCACACTCTGGGGTCCAGCATTGGGTCTTTTCGCCTTAAATCACTCAGCTATTAAAAACAGGAAATCTTCATTCTCTTACTTCCTCTACTCTGGAATTTGATCTGATCACAATTGTTCTGGCCTGCAGAGACCTCACAGCAGAAGCTCATCCAGCACCTTTGTGTTTGAGAGAACAAGATACACTGACCAGACAAACTGAATTTGACTCCATCCTGTACAATGTCTACGGAGTGAATCTCCATATGTACTGTCATAAAATCTAAAGCAGTAATCTTTGAAATTCGGTGATAGCCAGTATCTCCCCAAAGCAGGGCCTGCCTTTCCCAGAAACTAAATGTGCCAAGCAGAGTCTAGATATTGTTGTTATTCAGATAACTCAAACAATTGTGATTCATTGAAAATGATGTTATTTCACCAAAATTATTCTTACATTCACCTCAGTTCTGTTTGCCTTAGAGGCAAAGCCCAGCACAATAATTAGTTATTTCTGAGACTTCACCTTCCACAGAGACCTTAAGTTCTATCAGCATCAAAAAGTGGGAAACATCTCTCTGAATGTGAGCAAAGGGCTACTAAGAAATGAAATACTTCTTCTGAACCCATTTACATGCTACAACGTCAGCTCCAGGATAATTCAACAGGCAACAGTACCTGGCTGTGTGTGCTGTTTGAATATCAGCAAGAGATAGTATGAACTACAACACAAAACATACCTGAAAGACCATCCTACTTTCTCTCCCGTGGTCCACTGGGAACTAATAGCATTGCTTGAGTTTGGGGTAAAGAAGATGGCAATGGTTCAATGTTTGAGGGAAAAGAAAATGGCCAGTAGGGTTGCCAATCATAAGACTCTACTTATAAGAGTCCATCACAGAATCAGTGAGAAACAAACTAAGGGGTTTGAACCTTCCAGAGACGATTCTTTTCAAATAGGGAGAATAATTCCTATCTCAACTGGAGGGTAAGACTAAAGTTGTGAGGATCTCTGAAAGAGGAAACCAAAAAAAAAAAAAGTGTGCCCTGAATGAAAGTATTCTTGCCTGAAATGAGATTGGGAACAGAAAGAGCTGTCTGTGGCTAAAAGATACAGAAAAAGGAACAGGCTGGGTGTGGCCTCCCCCATCCCCCAAAGTTCTGGGTCCACTTGACATCCCAGGACTTTTTCCTAATTACACAGAAGAAATGACCACCAAACCTTATACATAAAGAGGGAGTGATGGAGCCCGAGCAGGACTCTGACAGTGAAGCCTGTGCCTAGCAAAACTTGCCCAGCATATTCTGCTTCTGCTGACTTCTAGCCATGGGGTCTAGTTATGTCTGAGGCGTGACTCAAGATGCCACTCCTGTACACAGCTGGACTGCAAGGGTAAACAGATGTTCTCATACTTCAAACATAGTGGGACAGAAATGGGCAAGAAGGCAGGGGTGACTCATCCGTTCTACGGTACAGATCTGATGTCTTTCCTCACAGAAGGCAGTGTGCTCACTTAATCAGCTGGGCTCACTCAGAAAATGTGCTTAGTTCGAAGGTCTGGCCAGCAACAAATGTTTACAGTAGGATTCGGGAGTGGTAGGTGGTTCAAGAGGACATAGAAACAGGCCTCTGGGGACCATGGTGTTCATTAGAAGGATCCTGCTATACCACTCCTGGGCATATACCCAGAGGATTCCCCAGCAGGTAATAAGGATACATGCTCCACTATGTTCATAGCAGCCCTATTTATAATAGCCAGAACCTGGAAAGAACCCAGTTGTCCCTCAATGGAAGAATGGATGCAAAAAAAAAATGTGGTTTATCTACACAATGGAGTACTATTCAGCCATTAGAAACAATGAATTCATGAAATTCTTAGACAAATGCATGGAGCTGGAGAACATCATACTAAGTGAGGTAACCCAGTCTCAAAAGATGAATCATGGGATGCACTCACTAATAAGTGGATATTAACCTAGAAAACTGGAATACCCAAAACATAATCCACACATCAAATGAGGTACAAGAAGAATGGAGGAGTGTCCCATGGTTCTGGAAAGACTCAGTGTAGCAGTATAGGGCAAAACCAGAACAGGGAAGTAGGAAGGGGTGGATGGGAGAACAGGGGGAGGAAGGGGGGCTTATGTGACTTTCGGGGAGTGGGGGGCCAGAAAAGGAGAAATCATTTGAAATGTAAATAAAGATTATATTGAAGAAAAAAAGAAAAAAAAGAGTTACTAATGCCATGAACAGACAGAAAGGGGGCAACAACGTGACAGGCACTCCAGAGAGAATCCAGGACCTAGAACCAGAGACAGACAGCATAGGTGAGTCTCTGAAGAGAATCTGAGCCCTAGCGGCAGAAACAAACAAAAGTAACCTCTTTGTTTTGTTTTCTAGTTTAAACTTTATTTATAAAGGACTTGCAAACAAAAAACACATCATGCACCAAAGTTACCCAGATTCAAAGTCTATATAGCTCCAAGAACTTCTGTATAGATATGAGTCATTCTGACACTGTGAAGCTTCACACTGGAGTTTATACTTTTACTATTAAATCCATGATTATGCAGGATTCCTCTACCACATCTGCTTCCATTCCTGCCTCCCGGTTCCTGAATGGAGCTCCAGACCTGCCCTCCCTTGATGATGGCTTGGAACCCGTACCCCAAATAAACTCCTCCCCAAGATACTGAGGTCAGTGTTTCATTGCAGCAGCACAGAAGCAGACTAATATACTGAGGTTGCGGGTAGGACACAGCATGATTTTATAGCCAGGCTCTAGGATTCCCAGGCAGAAGTCAGGGAAAGGAGTGGGGACTGGGATGTAGCACTCTTTATGAAACTTAACTTCCTGATGAGATGATGCTACATCATGTCCTGGTACTAGAAGACTGTTAAGTAGGGACAAAGACAATGTCTCAATAGGTGTCTGTCAGTACATGTAAAAGTATGGAGCTGTTGCAAAGCATCAGCTAGACTCCAGCATTACATGTGAGTGGCAGTGGAAACACACAGAGGTACTTCAAGCTTCTACGTACATGCAGGTAACTACTATCCCATTGGCTGATTCAAATCACATGGGCAAGGCCAGAATCAGAGTCTGAGACGTTACAGGCCAACCCAAATGGAAGACAAGACATTAGTTAGAATATATAATTAATCCATCTATAAAACCTACCTCTCATGACAATAGATCAAAATATATTTTGAACTTTGCCCATTTATCTTCAAGGGTTAAGCACTAGGAAGCTAATTAAAGCTGTTGAGTCGGGAGAGGCAGGTTTGTAGACCGCTGAAGGTCAAAGTTGAATAATCATTAGAAGACTCCAGCAGTCAGCAAATAGGTCACTTAAATGAATTCCGCTTGAGATGCTTTTGTTTTCCCAGACCAAAACCCTCTGGCCTCCTTCCATGGTGGCATATAAACTCTGGTATGGCACATAGCTTCTGGTACTCCTGAGCACAATCAGAAGGAATTGGCACAACACTGTTTATTCGACAGATAGTCAAGGAAACTCAAGGTTTTAGCCTCTTATCTGCACTTCTCAGAGTTTAGCATCCCAGCGTGTAGAGCCAGTCAGATTTCTTTATCCCAGAGATTATTTTTTGAGACTGTATGTGGTCTGTACATGACTATGAATGAGACAGAACAACTGAGGGGAGGGGGAGGAAGTTTCCCGCCTATGCTATAAGGGTGGGGCGCTTGAGGTGGTCCATGGTGCCTGTGTTCACGCCTTAGACTTGCATCCCACCTCCCCAGGATGCTTAGTGGAGCCAGGAATCTCTCTTCCTGGGCTGCTCTCCGATGTCTACAAGACAGACGCTCCGATTCAAACATGACTCCTCTTGAAGAGCTTGTGTGGAACTAAGGAAGGCAAAGAGCAATGACTCGTGCTTTCTGATTTAGTTCTCGATGTTTTTTTAAAGCTTAACTTTAACCTTTTATTTTGTGGGGGGAAGAGGCAAATTTAGTGAATTATTTTCATCTTGTACACAAGGTTATAATTTTAATGCTTTTCACATCCATGCTGAAAATTTGCATTTTGGTAAAAATGAAAGGAACATAAATTTCTCTAAAGGAATTTTTCATGCCATTATATACATATTATATACATGAGAAAGCTTCAAACACTTCCTCAATAATCACAGGTTACCAGAAAATAAAAGATTAAATTTGTCCAGATATTGATCTATATATCAAAAGCACACAGAAACGGTGTAAAAACCTTATGTACTTTACTTTGGCCTCTGTTCTTGAAAGGTTTGCCCAGGGACAGATGCTTTTTTTTGTTTGTTTTTATATAAATGACTGTGGTTTTATTTAAAATATGAAAATCAAAGGAAGATACCCAGTTTAATCGTACCCATAGTTCCTGTTGTCATACTACTCAGTAGCCCATTTTCTTCCACAGTTCAACATGTACTGCTGACCTTGGATTTGTTTTTGTTTTCGTGTTAGAAGCCTGGGAACTTTTAGTAGTTTAATCTTTTTAACCTTTTTCCTCACAGTGTATGAGGAAAGCTAAAGCTGTTATCAACTTCTTATTCTGCAGATACTAACATGGGTTTTCAGTGTTTGTTTGCTTTTATTATTAATTAATTTTATGTGATGTGAGTACCCTCACCCATCAATATTTGTATAATGCTGCTATATGTTTGGTAATGATCCTTTAATATTGGGGACGGATTTTAAAAATACTGTGATTAAACTAGTTCTTGATTTTTAAGGACATGTCTATTTGGATTATGCCATGCAGGTATTTAACTTTGAAATTAAAGCAGACGTGAGCAAGAAAAGGAGTTTTGCCGTTTTTCCTTGCAAGCAGAATTCCATTTTGAACTACAGGGTTGGTTCAGTTCATTGGACAGCTATAATTGGGGCAATATTCAGTCCGAGCCTCACTCCCCACATTTTTCACTGTAAGAGGCAAGATAGAGCATGGACAGGCAAGACACAATAGAGAGATTATAAGAAGGGAACAGGTAATAGAGAATGTAGAATGCATCAACATGCAATAGGAAAGCAGAAGGAAAGAAGGGCCAGCCAGAATGGAGAATAAAGCACGACAGAGAAAGTGAGTGAAAGGAGCCAAGGGTGAAGACACATATGTATATGTATGTATACATATGAAGATGCCGTGATGAAATCCGTTACTTTGTATGTTGCATTAAAAATAATATGAAGAAAGTGAAAAGAAAAAAGAGAGAGGAAGAAGAGGAAGAGGACAAGGAAGGAGAGGGGAGGAAGAAAAGTAGAAGAAAGAGGAGGAAAGCACCTTGTAATCTTTCTCATATCATGGCTCACATAGAGAATTGTTTCCTGACTGGAAACAAATTGTTCTAGTGGCTTTGGCTTAAGTTATCCTAAGCATCCTACGGGTACCAGAAGAGCCCAGGAACACAGCAGCTAAGCATTCCTAGAATTTGTACATGTCAAATTCAGAAGCCATGCCTCAAAATATGCACAGTAAGAACCCATGCTGTAGAGAACAAGCGTACCATGTTATGAATAAGCATTCATAGCAGAAGTGTGGCCATGTCAAGGACGCCAAGTGCTCTAGACCACGGGGTATGGCAAGACCTTCTCTGGGTCAGGCTCAGAGGAACAACAAGACTTTTCCCTGGTCCAAATATGGGTGCTAAGAATTGTTTACTTGTAGCTAAAGACAGTATTTATAAAAAGCATCCACTGATCTTCCTTAGCCCTGTGACTTAATGACCAAACTTCCCTGAGACCTTTCTCACCTACCAAGATGACCTAACCTGCCTCCTTCTTTATCCTATGTATAATAAATGTGCTCAGTATCCAGTATCTCTATCTGATGGCAAGGCCCTTCCAATCACAATTCTTAGTTACTTGTGTCTATCTCAGCTACGCAGGATATGGCACTGAGTGATTGTTTTTGTTTGTTCTCCTCAGTACTGAATCAATTTTGTAGTAATATATGGACCAACTGTGATTGTCTCATGCACAGCTCACATTACATGACATTTATCACACAGGTTCACCAGAACTCAGAAAAATCTGCACTTCTTCAATGAGACAACTCATTAATCATACAATTGGATATAGTAAAAATGTCAAGTATATTTAAGTACTTTTAAACACATCTCAGTCTCTATATTTACCTTATCATCAACCACTAATGATGAGTTTTTTCACAGAGACCAAGGGGTAGCCCACACTTACTCTTCTAAGACTGTCTCCTGCCCAAGGAAAGTTGAGGACCTAACTCACTTTTAATCTAAACGATCTACAGCTTTTCTTTATTTTCTTTAAAAAAAAAAAAAAAAAAGGTCTGATCTTACCTGCTTTATTCTAGTCTACTTAGTGAGCCAATACTAAGAGACATTCTTCCAAAAAGAGAATTCGCACAAAATCTCCATTGACTAAGGCAATGGCCTATTACTGTGAAGAGACACCATGACCAAGGCAACTCTTATAAAGGAAAGTATTTGACTGGGGACTTACTTACATTTTCAGAAGCTTAGTTCATTATGATGGCAGTCAGCATGATGACAGACATGGCAGGCATGGTATTGATGATGTAGTTAAGAGCTATATCATGACCCACAGACAGAGAAAAAGATAAAGAAAGAATTCCTAGGTCTAAAATGAGTTTTTGAAACCTCAAAGCCCACCCTAAGTAGCACACTTTGACAAACAAGACCATGCCCCCTAATTCTTTTAAACCAGTGGTTCTCAAACTTCCAAATGCTATAACCCTTTACTATAGTTCTTCATGTTGTGATGACCCCCAACCATAAAAATATTTTGTTGCTACTGTATAACTATATTTCTCTACTGTTATGAACTGTAATATAAATATCTGATATGCAGGATATCTGATAGCCAACCCACAAGAGGTTGTGACTAACAGGTTAATCTAAATCTAAACCTTTCAAATGGTTCCACTCCTGGTAGCTAAGCTTTCAAATATGTGAGCATATGGGGGTTATTCTTATTTAAACCAGCACATTTCTTTCCCTGTTCCCCATAAGCTTGTGTCCATATATGACAGGTCCAAGTAATAGAAAGGTTCCTCCATCTTGTATTCTTGCTGAGGCCATTGAAGTTTAACTAGAATTTGGTCTCCTTTATGGAGATTTTCATGGGAAATTACACAACTCTATTCTCAGAACCAAAGGTCAGGGTGTCCTAGCTAACTTATCTTAGCATCTGTTAAACTGACTGTTCCCCTCCAGCAAACCGCTCTTCTTAGTGTCTCTTAAAACTGCATTTGCAAAGCTCCAGGAGGCTGCTGGGCAGGATGTCAGGTTATTGTCTCCCTTTATAAACTATGTTCTGAACACTCAGGGCCACACCTAGGCCCCTGAATACCTGGTGTGGCCCCAGGTAGCTGGAATAAAGACTTTCAGTTGGCTATAAAGTATATCTGACTGGTCATTGCTGGTGGACTACCCATAACACATATCACAATGCAAAAATGCACTCAGTCCAACTTCAAAAGTCCCCCATAGTCTACCACATTCTCAACACTGTTAAAAGGTACAAAGCTCAAAATCTGTAAGACTCAACGCATTCTAACTGTAATCGCCTGTAAAATCAAAATAAAAAAGCAGACCTCATACTTTCAACATACACAGGGTGTACATTACCATTCCAAAGGAGAAGAAAGGAACCATACTGAGAAATACTGGATCAAAGCAAGACTGGAAACCAGCTATACAAACTTCAAACTCAGCATCTTCATCTCTGATATCCAAGTACTCTTCTGAAATATAACTTCTTTCAGTTTTATTGACTGCAACATCCCTATCCATCTATCCATCCATCTATCTATCTATCTTTCCATCTATCTATCTATCTATCTATCTATCTATCTATCTATCTATCTATCTATTTCCTTGTTAAAAGCTTTTTTGGTAGAAATCCCATGACTCTAGCATCTCCAATATCTTGAAGTCTCTAAAAGAGTTCAAATTTTACCCTCATGACTTCCACATAATGGCCTCTCTAGGTCTCTATGCAGGGACACCCATGACATACACCTGGCCTCAGAAGTTTTTCTTAGTTGTGAAAGAAGATTCTACAACCCCTTTCCTGTATTCATGACTCTAATGCCAGAAATGCATGGCTGAAGCTGCCAAGTTTGGCTGCGTACTGGGGCAGCCTTCACTTACATTTGCATCAGATCTCATTGTTGATGGGTTCCTACATTGCTTATGCTTTTCTTTAAATCTTTTTCACAAGTTGGAAGTGTAGCTGGGTCAGGTCTTGCCCTGAAATCACAGGTCCCTTTACTCCACTTAACTTCATGCTTTTCTCTAAAATCTTTAATCTAATTGATTGCTAGACAGCTCCACTATACTTCCTGGTGCATCTTTTCTCCATAAACTAAATTTTGCATTTCTCTTGGTTCAGATTGCTCCTTTTCATCAGATATCTTGATGTATGATTATTAATAACAACATAACACAGTCAATACAAGGCTATCGTGAAATTTCCTCTGCCAACGTCCGTCATAGAAAACTCTTCAATTTAGCCTCAGACAGATTTTGTTTCTTAGATAAGAGCAGTAAGTAGCCACATTTTTGCCAAAATATCATAATGGTCTCTAGACCACTTATTACTAATCTCCTCCTCTGAAACTTCTTGATCTGGACCTCCATAGTTCAAACTGCTCTCAGTAACACTATCTTCTATGCCCCTCGTAGGATGCCCCATTAACTGCTTTTCTACTCCAATGTCCCATTGTGTAGACTCCAATCTATATTGGAGTAGAAAATGCACAACTGCTTTTCTACTCCAATGTCCCAAAGTGTTTAATATTCCTCCAACAAACAACATGGTCAGGACTGTCACAGCAATGCCCAGTCCTTGATACCAACTTCTGTCTTAGTCACTAATTTGTTGCTATGAAGTGATATCATGACCATGGCAACTTTTATTTTTAAGAAAAAGCATTTAACTGGGGGGTGGGAGGCTTGCTTACATTTTCAGAAGCTTGGTCTATTATCATCATGATGGGGAGGCATGATAATGGCAGTCATGGTAGGCATGGTGTTGGACCAGTAGCTAAGAACTATATTCTGATCTGCAGACAAAGAGAAAAGGAGACTGACTGGGCTGCCATAGGTTTTGGCAACGTCAAAGCCTACACTTAGTAACACACTTCATCCAACAAGGCCATGCCTCCTAGTCCTTCTAATCATATCAAAGAGCTCTACTCCCTGCTGACTAACCATTCAAATATATGAGTCTATGGGAATCATTCTTATTCAAACCACTATTGTTCAGAAGCCTTCTGAGAGCTACAAAGGTGAACTGGCTTTCCAAAAACTATCCAGGTATATGACCTCAATTCTTGTTATTCTGGTATTCTTGTTATAGAGTCTGTTTCATAGATATAATAAGGCTTTGAGTAATGATAATTGTTATAAGTATCACCTAGAGTTCAAACATAGTTGCCAACTTTGTACTTGAAATGTCCAAGAGTATATACTTTGGGGGACATTCCAATGGCATCCTTGGCACATAGGCATGGCTTTAGGGGCTATATAGTTCTCTTGAGTCACTCCCAGCTGAGATGGCCCTTCTGCTCACAAGCAAAACAAGCAAAATCTCGTTTTCTTTTCCACTTGGGAATTAGATTTCAACCTATACTCTGACCATAAGGACCATCATTTTTCCCATTTTATCTTCTTTCTAAATCTGTTTCTGATCATACTTATAAAGATCTTAGTAGGGGTTAGAGAGATAGCTCAGCAGTTAGAGCACTAACTGTTCTTCCAGAGGGCCATGGTTTGTTGCTCAGACCATGGAGATTCACAACCCTATAACTGCAGTTCCAGGTGATCCAATACCCTCTTCTGGCCTCTGCCAAGCACCAGGAATGCAGGTGATCTGGGTATACAGTCAGGCAAAATACTCATATACATAAAATGCAACTTTTAAAAGGAAAATTTTTGTAGCAGTTTTAAGGAAACTGGCTAGAGTATGTTTAAATTCTAAAATTATTATTATATGCCTCCAGGTTAAATCAAAGGACTGGTTAAGCTTCTGAAAAACTGTAATGTACTTGTTTGGGTTACTGAAACAATTTCTAAGTTTAATGTGTCTCTATATAAAGTGTTGTCAGAAAAGGGAGTACGAGGCTTGAGAGATGGCTCAGCAATTAAGAGCACTGACTGAGCTTCAAGAGGTCCAGAGTTCAAATCCCAGCAACCACATGATGGCTCACAAACATTTGTAATGAGATCAAATGCCCTTTCCTGGTGTGTCTGAAGACAGCAACAGTGTACTTACATATAATAAATAAATAGATCTTTACAAGAAGAAAAAGAAAAGGGAGTATGTACCTGGGTGGTTCTTCCAGTCTGGTCAATGCCTGCCCCCTGCAAAGACAGAAGAAAAGAATATACTCTGAAAGAAGGAGTGGAGGACTCTGTCACGCAGTAAGGAAGGCAGGAAGGCTGAGAAGCCTTTCCCTGTTCTGAGGGTGGCTGCATCTGTGAATTGCCTATAGTAGTACTCCATAGAGTGAGGGCAGCAAGTCACTCTTACATAGGTCAGAGCTGTGCTTTAGAGCTAAGAAGGCCTGTATATAGGGGATCTCAGGACAATTGCCTTTTCTCTTGCAAAACTAATCTAATTGTAAAATATTATTAAAATTAGTACATGCCATTTCAGTCTTATTGATATGTCCACAGTCAGGGAGAAGTGCCTGGCATTTTTTGGCACTTTAGCACAGCCTGAACATTCTACTCTTCTGCTTATGTTCAGTAGATCCAGAGATAAATACTAAATGGCATGTTAGAATATTCTGGTTTCTTCAGTCCTCCAATCAGAATGTCTTCTGATAAGTCCCTTACTTCTCTTCCCTCAGTCCCATCCATGAGGAGAGGATTAGCCTTTCCATTTTAGTCATATTTAACCTGGCATGCACATTGGCCCATGAGGGAAGGGGAGGCCTTTATTCCTCATGTTCTTCATTTTTCCAGGTTACCTTTAATAAGTCCATGGCAGAAATGTGTGGAATACAACTAAGAAGCAAATCAATAGGCTTGGGAATCAGTAATAGCATCTACAGCCCAATTCAGGTTAACTGTGGTCGGTGAGAACCAATCAAAAGCTTCTTGGACACTGGAGTACATGCTTTTCCAAATTCTGAAATCTAGTCAGTGAGGACTAACCTTCTGCACCACAAGAGTCAGAACCCATTAGATGCTAATGGATGAAGCTTCGACATCCTTTCCTTTCCTTTCAACATTAATAAGAGTGTGATTGCTTCTTTCAGCAACGCTATTAATTTTCTTCCTGTAAGGATCTACTGTGAATGATGGGAAGGAAACACAGAACTCTTATATTCTTGACTTTAAAAGCAATTGTTTGAAGAAACAGGGAAGCATTCCAGTATCTATAGACGTCACTGTTGCTTTGTGAGCATGTTGGGAGCATGTGAGAAGTATGAGACTGAGAAAGAAGCCCATGCCATGACTTCACCCAACCTAAAGATGGTGTGGGCTAAGATCAGACAGATCTGTGACTCTCAGTGTTGACAGGGCATTTAAGGAACTTGAAAATAAAGCTGTTAATAACAGCAGCCTTTGTAATACCTCTACTCAGAAATGCAGCTGTCTGGAGACACTGCGCTCAGGCCGGCACTAGCAGTGAGCACAGAACACTTGTTTCAGGGCTATGCTGATGCCCTGTGTTTGGTCAGAGGTCTGTGAGTCCAAGCCTGGCAAGCTTTGCTTCTTCTCCTACCTGCCCCTAACTGAGCAGGGCTCTCTCTGGCACAAAGAAAATGTCAGAGGTGAGAGGAAAATAGAGTTCCAGCAGTCAAGAGGTGGGAGGGACAGTTCAACTTAACGCTATTTATGTCCTACCATAATACATCTTGGACATGTAGAAAGCAACCCAAGGGGGAAAAAAAGACATTACATGCCCTACTATTATCCTCAAGGAAGGAAGCCTAGAGACCTTGTACAGGCCAAGTTATACAAGAGACTGGCAGACTTCAGACCCCAGGGTATGAGAGTTTGTACTTAGAATTTGCCCCTCCCCCTGGAGTTTGAGAGCTCCTGTAAGTTAGCTTTCTTGTAGTGTGATCTGAGCAATTGAAAGGAAGAACAAAACAGTGGACATCCAGCAACATGGAAAGATCTCAGGGTGTGGGACCAAAAGGACTGAGGTAGCTATACCATCCTGGACTCCCCCCCCTTCTCCCTCCCTCTCTCAATCTTTGAGTGAGTGTGTGTGTGTGTGTGTGTGTGTGTGTGTGTGTGTGTGTGGTGTATATCCATGTCTGTGCCAGCCATGATGATCTTGCCCTTATTATCAAGGTGGGTTTATGCAGAGAAAGAAAGCTGAGACCCTTTTCCTTCTCCCAGCATGGAAGAGTGACAAGGCAAGGGGTTTATAGACCTGGGACAAGATACAAAGATAAAAGCTTGAGGAAGTAAAGAGTCATGAGGCAAAGACAGCAGGCACCAAGACCCTGTAGATACAGCATCCTCAGCACCGATGTCTAGAGCAATCCATTTGCCCAGTTCACCAACTTAGCCTGGTTGCTATGCTGGTTTCTAGTCAATGGCAGCAACCATGCAGCCATAGGCTCATCCGGTATCATCAAAGCCAGCTGTGCATCTCCCTGACTTGGTGGCAGCCCTGTTGGTCCGTGTTGACATCCCAGGTCCAGCTTTCTCAAAGTGTTTATTTTCTTAGGCTGATGTTGCATGCGTTCTAATGTAAACATAGAGAAGCGGATGCCCAGATACACTCTCACTCTTGGCTTCTGGCCACACAAAAGCAGGAAGGAACAGATTACCATGCCCAGTGTCTAAGTCAAAGGGAGTATAAAGAAGACAGAAATGGGAAATAGACCAGCCCGTACCTCCTACCTGTAAGCAAGGATACAACAGTAGAGGGTAAATAAAGCTAAACTAAAGCATGAAAATAAGCCATTGTGAGTAATGTTCCCCAAACATTAAAATGATGTCCAGATATTGAGAAAGGAGCTCAACCTGAACCAAAGGAGGATTTCTGACTGTTAGATAACAGCCAACTTGTGAAGCTGGTTCCCATACCAAAAGGAGTCATTTCCCCTGCCTCTAGAAAAAGGGACATAAGGTACTCCAATTACCATATGTCTGTGTTTCCTACAAGCACATCAAGGCCCAAGCTAGCCTCCATACTCCACCAGTCCCTACACACAATACTTGATATACATTTCAAAGTCCATGCTAGCATCTCAGCTCTTCCTCTATCCTGAACTCCCTCCAGCTCGTGGGCTTCCCTCCCCTCACATACTCATCCTTCCTATAACCTGGCACTTCTTACTATACTGCTGTGGCTGTTCTCACTCTGCGCTCTCTGATCCCTTCCTCTGGTTATCCTCTCTTTTCTCACGGTTGGCCCTGGCCATGTTCAGTTTGTTTCTATCGCTCTCGGCTCTGGACTCTTTCAGATTCATCTGGATATTTTCTCTCTTTTACCTAAAATAAAAACCTATCCAAAGCATGGAGTAGCCATGACCTCAATTTCATAACTGCACCCTGTTCACATACATCTGGTGCTAAACCCCTAACATGCAGTAGGCTGGAGAGATGACCCCATGATATAAAAACTCTCCACCAAGTACAGCTAGCCCTCACATGGTGGAATTACCCTCTGACCTTCACACATCTCTCTGTCTCTCTCTCTGTGCACGCGCGCATGTGTGTGTGTGTTTGTGTGCATGTGTGCATGTCTTTCTCTCTCATGCATACACAAATAAGTAGATAGATAGATAGATAGATAGATAGATAGATAGATAGATAGATAGAGAGAGAGATAGATAGATAGATAGAGACATACATACATACATACATACATGCATGCATGCATATATACATACAGTAGAACACCAATCCATGGCTTACAATATCCTAGCCCATGCACCAGAATGATTCAGGGAAGTACAGTGTCCTTGAGGGAATGAGGACCCTGTGACCTCCAAATTATTTTCTCCCCAAACTAGAAGAATGAAACTCATGGACTATAGAAAAGTGAGTCTCAAACAATCTTTTAATATAAGATTGTAGATGGGAACTTAAGGAATAATGCTACACAGATGCTCTATATAGCAGGAGGTAAACATAGGATAGCACCTAGGTGTCAATCCATTGGCTTTCTGTAGGACTTTTGGCAAATCTTAGGGTGAAGCCTGTGCAGGGGGAGTGGGTTGGTTCACCATAGCCCATGTACAGGGTGTGCATGTGGCTTAGTTTTGATCATGTCCTCACCTGAGCTCCCGGGCCGGCTTGCTCATCTGTGGGAGGAAGAGCAAACCTGACTCCTCTGTTGGTATTCTTGACCTCTAGCAAGAACAAAACTACCTACAGAACAAAGGAAAGGCATTTCTGCCTTCTAGTCTTGGATTAGAGCTGTTGGGGTCCCTACTGCTTAAGCAATATCTACCTCCTAGTTGCATCAGTTTCTTATCATGAGTGGAATAAAAGCAATTGTATTAGGACAAATATTTAAATATCTCCAAATAAAATGCAAGCTCCTCAGTTGAATTTAAATTCTAAATGAACCACGAAAACCTTCTTAGAGCAAAGACATCCCATAATACATATATAAATTCCAAAAGAATTTATGTGAAACTTTGATTCAACTAGGCGTTGTGATTTTATTTGCCACCTCCAGCCACCCCGACATTTGAAGAGCAGTCAGTCTGGGCTGTGATCTTCCTTCTCTTTTTAAAATGATAGGAAACTATGCTGAGACCACCAGGCTGTTGTTGGTCTAAATGAAAAACATAATTTTTCTAAAGAAAAAATTGCCCTCCCGGGTCTCTTAGAGCTAATAGGAGCTACCCAGCTGCTCTGGCAGGACTGTCATTACCCAGCTCAATAAAATGGATCCTCCGCAGCTCCAGGGGATTAAAAACTGCAGCACTTCCTCACAGAACACTGAGAACTTGTCGGTTTTGTTTAGTAAACATACTGTCTGACTCCAGGTGCTCCCTTCTGTGTTTATATTTGGCTGCACTGCCAGCCAGGGATAAGGCCCATAGATTCTTGGTCAGGTATCGGGTTAAAAAGCAAGTAGAGACCATTGGTGGTCCCTGGAGTAAAGACATCAGAATATGGGCAAAATATCCTTGCTCTTAAGACTCGCATGCCTGTCTAAGCACACACCTCGCTTTCTAGGGAGAAGAGGAAGAGACACCTGAGATACATGACCCCTTACTGCATCATCCCTCCTGAGAAGCAGGCACGTTGCTCCACAGGGCTGAGACCTTCCAGGCCCATGCCCACCAGAGTCAGGCCACCCTGAGCAGGAACAAGGGACACAGGCAAGAGCAAGGAAGCACTCACCTTCTTTCTTTGTGGCCCAGGAGGATAAGAGAAGCTTGACATCTGCTGCCTCCTATAACAGGATGGGACTCTGAGGAGAAAGGACTAATGTCATTCTGTGGACTCCCGGGCCTCCCCTCCCTTCCCCCGCCCCAGCTCTGACTCTGTCCCGCATCCCAGCAGCCTCAACCCCATCCCCTCTCCTAATTTCCACCCTCACAAACTGTCTCCTGCAAGAAATTCCATTTGCTATTCGTGAGATGTTGCAGTCTTATTGGGAACTGGCCCACACTTGGGTGTGCACAGGGTTCTGTACATATCTGTACATATATACAAATCACACGTTCACATAATCTTCCCAGTTACTGTGTCCGCATAACAAATTGAAAGAGAAAAACTGGCTTCCGATTTCTCCGCTTGATAGGAAATACCATCTGGTATCAGAAGTACAGTAGTTTCTATTTTTAAAAAGCAAACTCTACTTCGTATGTAAGAGGCCAAACATTAATGGATTGTTAGTGTGTGTTTTATATGCATATATACATTTTCAAGTACTTATAAAGTCAATGTTCATAAAGCTCTCACATAAAAGAAGGTAGTTAATGGTATTGTTTTTCACATAAGAATATGCACACATACATGAAATATTTTAAAGAGATTTCTGGGCATGCTGGCATGCATACATAATCCCAGCATTTGGAAGTCTGAATAAGGCAGAAGGATCATGAGTTCAAGGCCAAGCTGGGCTACATACAGCAAAACCTCTCTCAGGATAAAGAACAGAGGGAAATACGCAGACAGAGAGACAGAGACTGAAACTAAGCCTTCCACATTGTGGACCAGACTATTTCTGTTGGCATTCCTTCTAGGCTCTGCCCCACAGTTACCTGGCAACAGCTGGGTGTGCCCGACTCACTGTGAAAGCAGCTGCTCCCCCCTCCGCCCTCTCTTCTCTTGTTCTTCTACTCCTTTCCTCTCTTTGCTCTCTGTCCTTTCTCATGGCCCCGCTCCTCCTCCTCCTCCTCCTCCTTATTCTCTCTCTCTCTCTCTCTCTCTCTCTCTCTCTCTCTCTCCTTCCCTCCCTCTCTCCCTCTCCAGATCCCCTCCCCATGCTCCCCCCCCCCCCCGAATAAACTATTCTATACTATACTGTCATCCGACCAGCACTGCAGGGGGTAGGGATGCCCAGCATGGATCCTCACCTCCATCAAACATAACCCCGGCTTCCTTTTCTTTTTTATAAACTGCAATTTCCAAGTTCCCGTATGTAAGAGTACTACATTTGGATAATACACTTTTATACATAGCAGCTTGGAGGGTTATAAGGAACAGAGGATAGTAAAACCAGTTATGTTTAAACAACATGGTGCTGATATGGTCTCTGGCATAGGCCAGGCTGGTTAATGCTGAACGGCCAGGGAACTATGGTTAGCACAAAATGGCTGACATGGGAAGTCCAGGAAACTCACAAGTAAACGCTGACACAATCTGCTATGTAACTGAAGCAGAATGCCACTTTTGTGTGGGCTTTACACAAATAGGGTCTTTGCATCTAAAGCCTTCACTTTACCTGCCTCTGTGTGTGTGTGTGTGTGTGTGTGTGTGTGTGTCTGTGTGTCTGTGTGTCTGTGTCTGTGTCTGTGTGTCTCTGTCTGTAGGCTTGTATGCCTACCTATGGCCTTTGTGCTCGTATGCACACATATCTGTGCAGTCCAAATGTGAGAGTGTATGTCTGAGTGCCTTCCAGCATCTGCCTGCCTTGTGACCTTTGCCTGGAGTGCATGAAGTACGTACCTTTCATCTGCTTGGGACTGCCAGCATTCAACCACCCAGTCTCCAGTGACCTCCCTTCTTCCTGGCATTGAAGATTGGACCTCGCAGGGGTCTGATCTCTAGACATCAGTGTTGGGTATCTGTATGCTTCCCTCTCCTGTCCTCGGCATGTGCCATGCTCCCCCACGTGTCGCCTCTCACAGCTGGATTGGAATCAGTCATTCTCAACCTTGGTGTCTTCCTACGCTTGCTGTTTCTTCTCTTACACCCCCAGTAGAATGCTTTTCCTGACTCCCATGGAGTTAACAGGCTGTTGCTATGAATGTTTATAGTTTGTGCCCATTTTCTGTATCATTTTTAAAATACTCTTTCATGGATATTTCTCTCAATACCACTGCATCTCTCATGTTCAAAGTGCTAGATGATGATGAGGAGGAGGAGGATGGTGATGATGATAAATATGTGAAGGGTTTGGTGATTCCACAAAAAGTTCCAGCCATGATTATGACATGATCCAGCAATCCCACTCACTCCTAGGTACATACCACAGTAATTGAAAGAAGGGCTTCAAACAGAACATTAGCCTACACACCTGCATTCATAATCACATTGCTAAGAGCCAGAGAGTGGGAAACAACCCAAATGTCCGTGGACAGATGAGTGGATCAACAAAGTGTGTGTGCATACAATAAAGTATTTGTTTGATATAAGAGATAAATCTTGTCATGCACCAAACTATAAATGAAACAAAGAAATTTTATTAAGTCAAAAAACAAATACTGTATAATCCTATTGATATGAGATACAAAAAGTCTAGAAATTCCTAGAGACATTTACCCGGAGTAGAAGTGATCAAATTTATCATACTACGACTACTACTACTACTACTACTACTACTACTACTATAAATACCACACCAACAAGTGTTATTCATTTAATTCTTCAACTCAGGTAGTGCAATGTAATAGAAATGCATTTGTGTAAGATGCATGTCACATAACCCGGCTTCAGTTCAGAGTTCAATTCACCCCGTGGTTGCTCCTCTCTTGTTTAACTTACTGGCCTTACTAGACAGTGACATCTGCAGCACAGTTCCACCCAGATCAGCGGCCTCACAGTGTGTGCTGAGCTGAGGAAGAGATGGAAAATGTGTCCTGTGGCCCGGTGCCCTCTGGACTTTGTCCATTTAAAATCCAATGAAGCTTTTCGAACTGCAGTAGAGGTTGGGCAGACATGTAGGACAGTTGCTGAGCCAGATCTTCCCCACATATCTTCAGAGAACCCTTGGAACTTGAGAGTACTCAATATCTTGATTTGTTGTTCTGTGTTGTTTACAGTGTATTTAAGAATCAACATGGCAATTTGAGTTGCCCAACACATCATATTCCTCTCCTTCCACAAACATTTGCCAAAGATGCTAGTGACATACTTATTGATACATCCAGCATCAACTCTTCAGATGTTAGCTGACTTCCTCAGGGCCCTAATGCTGCTGAATCCTGTCGCTTTCAAACTCTTCTTTACCTAGTTTTTTGATTAACACCCAATTGTGTCATAAAGTCCTTTTTGATTGTTCCTCACTACACTGAAATTTTCCTTTTACCTGAACTCCATATGTAGTACTAAGTCCACTGCTCTCCTATCTGGTGCAACAATTCACTGCCTTGTTGCCTTCATAATATGTTGATGCTATGAATTTCCTGTCATAGTATCTACATGTTACTCAATTTAAGAAATACAGTCTGAGCTGTTAGAGTGTGTAGAAGACATGAGAGAGGATTTGGGGATAATTAGGACACTAGCTCTGCATCAATAGATTTATAAAATAGTAGAAATTTTAAAAGTATTTTATAGTGTACAAAAATGCATATATATGTGTGTATATACATACACATATATACATATACACATAAATGCACACATACATACATATATACATCATATATACATATATACATATATACATATATACATATATACATATATACATATATACATATATACATATATACATATGAGCTGCAAAGAGAGATGTCTTATTCACTTGAGGATGAATAGAACCAAACTGAGAAAAGAAGTTTCTGAAAGTCAGAAAAGTGGACTGAGGTTATCAGGAAGGAGGAACCTCAAGGAGGCAGGTTATCTGTATTCAGCTGTCCCTTCCCACTTGAAGACTCTCTTATAGGTTAAAAATGCATCATGGCTAAGCTTTCTTTCACAGAAAGGACCTTTTCTTCCTTGCTGCATTAAGTTGGAGCTGGGCAAAAAATAAGTAAGACTACAGCTGGTACTGTGTCTGCAAAGTAACAAACTCATTTCAGAGTCTGTTGACCACCTTAGGAAAGTGTGTGATGCCCTACCATATAGAAATTTAGACAAGTACAGAAAGTTCATCTAAAAGGAACATGCACTGTCTGGTCTCGGTGGTTCTTAGCCAGTGGCCATATCTCCTGACAATGAGGTGTAATGCAGACCTGCATTCGTGATGTCAGATTACAGGCCTGGGAACACTAGGAATGTAGTTCCTGAGACTAACTAGCCCTGCGGGAGATTGGCGATCACATTAAAAGTTGAGAGTCATGAATCAGACAGCTGCCAACTTTTTTCCCCAACTCTAAGAATCTCCTTCAAAATCAAAAGGGAAATTAGCCTCATGTGTGCAAGGCCCTTATTTCCCAGCACTCCTAACACAGAAAGAGGGATGAAAAGATGTAGGAAGGAGAAGGGAAAGGAGAGAAAGAGAGAGAAATCATGGCAAAATTGGTAATAGCATTGTAGAACACCTTTGCTACTGCTTTAAAAGAAATTCCCCAAAGGCTTTCAGATAATCATTATGCCTTTACTGCTATCAAAATCATCAAATTTAAGGATGAGAAGGTATTATACATATGGCTTTCTAAGTTATTATGGACTTTCCTATGTGCCCAATTCCAACATGCCAAGAACACCAACTGATGAGGTTCCAGTTCATACCAGAACAACAACAAAAACGATTCAATTACAATTAAGAAGGATTCAATGATGAACTTTGATCCAATTCTAGAAAGAGGAAAAAAATAAGTTTCAGGGAGCCTGGGGTCCTCCAAACTGACATCCGAGGTCCCGCTGCATAGACAATACCATCCAAGTGCAGGTGCCTGTGCTGAATACCAAAAGGAAGCGAAGGGCTCGTACAGTCTCTTCCCAGTCTCCCAGCCCCCACCCACATTGTATTCTGCACACATACTGAAGCATTAGCATCGGCTGATTTGGAAGGAATATTGGAAATGAAGTGATAGCGGAGTAAATGTCAATGCATTCAGTGTGACACCGTGAGCACCAGATCTTAAACAGCTTCATCATTGTGGCATTTACTGTGTCCTGAAATAATATTAATCCCACTGTTGTCCTTCTTGATGGAATCATCCATGAATATGGTTTATGGGCCTGGCCAAAGTGATAATAGGTTAAAAGAACAGCCTATCCAGTGTTCCACTAAATTAAGGTTGCTCCATGGAATTTAATGAAACAAGTGCTGCGTGGGGTTTTCAAAGGACGTTCTTGTAATTCATGTCTATTTAGGGCTCTCGATAACCAGAAACCTAATTTCTTAGAATAAAATAGCCTTTTGTAAAGCCTGGTCACATAGAAAAAGAAAAAGAGAAAACTTTAAAGGGCAATAGTCAGCCCTTTGTTATTTCAAAGTCAAAGTTTAAAGAAGAAGAAGGAAAGTTAGATGGGTATAAGAAGACATTTTGAATAAAAATAAGGAGGAAAATTAATCAAACCCATACGAAGTTCTGCAGCTGAGTCCTAGAATAAGGACCTTGTGCTAGTCACTCCTCTAACTGCACAACTATAGAAATAAAATGGTGTTGGAATACAGAAGGCATACTAGATAGGTTGAGAATGAACCTTATTTGGCACTAAGAACTGCAGAGGGAAGACAAAAGCAATGGCTCCTGTATATCTTTCCCCATTCTACTTGCTATAAACTAAACATAAGGTCTTAAACCTTCTGTAAGAAAAGTATAGCCCCAGACTAGAAGAAAGGGGTCATTCACTTTCCTACCAAATGCTGGGCAAAAATATCAAACAAAAGCAGATCTTTATCTCTCATGCAATATGGGTAGGTAGAATATCCCACTTACATTTTAGGGTAAAGGCAATTTTCCCACAGGAGTCACTGGGTTCCTCCTGACCTTTCAATTTTATTTTCTTTATCATTGACTTCGTATTTCTTTCTTAGAGTGTAGTTCACAAACTCAAATGCCAACAGGGACTAAACAGATAATTGAAATGGATTGGCGGGGGAGGCAATTAGACAAGAGATTGGGTGGGCAACAACAATGGAATGCTTGTTCCCATTGACAGAGAGAGAGTGAACTTGGGACTATTGGACTGTGTAATAACACAGGTGATGCCATATTTGAGGGATTTTTTTTTTTTTGGAGAATCCAGGAACTTCATTTTTGTATATAAAATAATCTAGCTCTTAACATAAGCTAATATGCTTTTTTGAAAATTACATGGCTTCATGTTAGTGTGCTGTGGTCCTAACACAGCTTACAAATCAAGAATTTGACAATCGTGTTAAAACAATGATATTTAAGGCACAAAGAACTAGACTAGAAAAGAGAAAACAGTATCATCTATCCTACCGTCTCTATGCATTAGGCCTATGTATAATATATTTTCAGTTACTTTACTTTTTCTGGACTAATCTTTGTGAAGAGTCTGAGGTTAGAATTATTTTCTCTGACTCCAGGGCCAATAATGAGGGCTTTAATCACCCACAATCTTCTGGGTACTGTTTGCTCTGAGTCACTAAGGAAAGAGTCACCTTCCATCCATACTGGCTAAGCTCTATTCAGAGAAGCCTCTTTACATTAGAAGTCATCCCAACCTGCCCCTTTCTGTCTTCTCTCTTCCTTTCTCAATGATTTTCTTTTTATTATTGGGTTTACTAGCCAGAAATTGGCTGTCTATTGGGGCCCACTTTATTTAATTTCAGAAGCCACATAGTAAGTATAGTCAACACAAGCTTCCAGTTTTCCCGCTCCAATACCCAAGCCAAGCATAGCAGAATAAGCCAGATTTTCTGCTTCTAAACATGTAAAAAGATGTAGGCTATGTGCAGACAAGAGCCCAGGTCCCTTTCTTTTTTAAGCAGATGTCCCCTTTTAAGCAAGTACAAGCCCATAACAAAGCAAGCAGTAACAACAGTATGCTGGATGGTTTCAGTCAACTTGATATAAGTGAACTTCATCCAAGAAGTAGGAACCTCAAATGAGAAAATGCATCCATAAGATAAGGTTCTAGGCAGGCCTGTTGTTCATTTTCTTAACTAGTGGTTGACGGGGAGGGCCCAGCCCATTGTGGGTCCTGGAGAGGGCCTGTGACCCTGGATTCTATAAGAAAGCAGGTTGAACAAACAATGCAGAACGAGCCAGTAAGCAGCACTCCTCCATGGCCTTTGCATCAGCTCCTGCCTCCAGGTTCCTGTCCTAATGGAGTTCCTGTCCTGACTTCCTTTGATGATGAACAATGATGTGGAAGTGTAAGCCAAATGAATCCTTTCCTCACCAACTTGTTTTTGGTAATGGTGTTTCACTGTGGTAATAGAAACCCTAACTAAGACACCCAGCATAGGTGGAGCAGCCAGGCATCTCTTGTGTGTTGGAAAACAGAATCCCAGCCATCTGAATTTTCCAGGAGAATGTGGAGGATGAGAATCCAACCCTTATTCATTCATTACCAAATACAAGCACATTGTTTAGCTGACACAAAGAGGCATTACTCCTCCCCTTTATCTTCTTCTTCTATAAGGAAATTCAGTAGTTACCGAGTTTAAGTCTTCCTAATCTATTATTTAATTGTGTGTGTGTGTTGACCTGAGAAATTACATTTTCAAAATAGAAATATTTGTACTATTTCTAGATAGTCCATGTATACTAACAGTGAGTCTTGAGGACAAATAGAGCTCAATCAATATTTTTATTTATTTTTATTAGATATTTTATGTATTTATATTTCTTTTTCCCCCTCCCCATATGTCCCATAAACCTTCTCTCCATCCCTTCTCCAATCACCTCCCTCCTTTTTCTCTGTCCTTATATTCCATTCCAATGCTAGATCAATCCTTTCCAGGATCAGGACCCTCTCCATACTTCTTCATGGGAGTCATTTGTTATGCAAATTAATTGTGCCTTGGGTATTCAGTGCTTCTGGGCTAATTAATATCCACTTATCAGAGATTGCATTCCATGTGTATTCTTTTGTGATTGGGTTATCTCACTTAGGATGATATTTTCCAGATCAAACCATTTGCCTAAAAATTTTGTGAATTCACTTAGAATGATATTTTCCAGATCAAACCATTTGCCTAAAAATTTTGTGAATTCATTGTTTCTAATTGCTGAGTAGTATTCCATTGTGTAAATATACCACATTTTCTGTATCCATTCCTCCTTTGAGGGGCATCTGGGTTCTTTCCAGCTTCTGGCTATTATAAATAAGGCTGCTATGAACATAATGGGGCATGTGTCTTTATTGCATGCCGGGGAATCCTTTGGGTATATGCCCAGCAGAGGTATAGCAGGGTCCTCCAGAAGTGTCATGTCCAGTTTTCTGAGGAACTGCCAGACTGATTTCCAAAGTGGTTGTACCATCTTACAGCCCCACCAGCAGTGGAGGAGTGTTCCTCTTTCTCCACATTATCCCCTTTTCCTGTTTCCACTCTAAAAACCCCTATACCATCCTCCCTGCTCCAGCTTCTATGAGGGTGCTCCCCTACCCACCCGCCCACCACTCCCACCTCACCACCCTGGCACTCCCTTACACTGGTACATCAAGACTTCACAGGACCAATGGCTTCTCCTCCTATTGATGCCAGACAAGGCCATCCTCTGCTACATATGCAGCTGGAGCCATGGATTCCTCCATGTGTACTCTTTGGTTGGTGGTTTAGTACCTGGGAACTCTGGGGGTGGGGGGGGTTTCTGGTTGAATGATATTGCTGTTCTTCCTATGGGGTTACAAACCCCTTCAGCTCCTTCAGTCCTTTCTCTAACTCCTCCATTGGAGATCCCATGCTCACTCCAGTGGTTGGCTCTGAAGATCCACCTCTATATTTGTCAGGCTCTTGCAGAGTCTCTCAGGAGACAGCTATAACAGGCTCTAGTCAGAAAGTACTTCTTGGCATCCACAATAGTGTCTGGGGTTGGTGACTGTATATGGAATGGATCCCCAGGTAAGGTAGTGTCTGGATAGCTTATCCTTCAGTCTCTGCTCCACACTTTGTCCTTATATTTCCTTTAGACAGGAGCCATTCTGGGTTAATTCAATCAACATTTAAGGAAGGGAATGACATAAAGACTTTTTTATCAACATATGAAAGTCAAACCCAACCACAGATAGGTATTCTACTGCTTTAAAGTCAATATCCTAAGCAGAAAGTTTTATACATCATAATCAAATAACAGACATGTGATGGTTAATCTTAACTGTTGACCCAATGTGATCTAGAGTCACCTTGAAGACAGTCCTCTGTGATTGCCTATGGAGATTTATCTTAATCAGGGTAATTAGATTGAGAAGACCCATTCATTGCAAGTAGTACCATTTTCTGGGATGAAATCTGGAAGGATACAAAAAAAAAAAAAAAAGAACAATACAAGCAAACCCAAGAGTAGAACACAAGCATTCATTACTGTCTCCTTCTTGACTTTGGGCTAGAAAACCCCTAGCATGTTATACTCAGAGCTCAGTGAGCTATTCTTATGAAAGCTTAGAAAACAAGAATACTTAGAAACATACAAACAGTGGAGGCCCATGGGGTGAGCTTCCAAACTGGAATAATGCTAGAAAGAAAAAATTCATTAAGACAAAGAAAAACCTCAGTAGAAAGCCTTACCAATACAATGGACAATGTAGAATGGAATCATGGATGAAAGTTGAGGCCAAAGAATTGGATAACTTAATATATTAATAATTTAATGATAATGATAATTTAATAATAATGATACATTTAAGAAGAAATATGAACAATGTATGGAAGTGCTCTTTACACCATAAACAAACCCAACCTTTGGGTAATGGGTGCAAAAGAAAGACCAATACTGTAGGAAAAGTATAAAGAATATACTCAATAAACTCATAGAAGAAAATTTTGCAAGTCTAAAGAATGGAATGAGATCTCTCAAAATAACAAATTAAAGATGCAACTGGAAGCTTTGGAAAAACAAGAACAAACTGTTCAAAAGCAGTAGATAGAGATAATCAAACTCAAGGCTAAATTTAATAAAATAGAAATAAAAAAAACTCAAAAAGAATAATCAGTGAAACTGAGTCGGTTCTTTGAAAAGATGGCCAGTGTAACCAAAAGAAAAATACTTGGATTTGTAAAGTTAGAGAAAAGAACAGAGAGATTACAACTGACACTGAGTAAATTCATGGAATAATAAAGGCATATTTTAAAAGTTTAAATGACACAAATGAAAACTCTGAAAGATATGGATGAATTGCTAAGTGTACCTATCAAAATTAAATCAAGATGAAGTAAATAATTTAAACAGACCAACAACCAATAACATAAAAACAGTAATTAAAGGCTAGAAGCTGTGTGCTTGCTGCTTTTCTAAAAGACCAGGGTTCAGTTCCTAGCATCCATATCAGTTAACTCACAACCACTTTTAATTCCATATCCAGGCCATCAGATGCCTTCTTCTGGTCTCCACAGTCACCTGGACACACATGTGTACGTGCACACTGATACACAGGAATAAAAACCATGAAAATAAATCTATAAAAATAGCAGTTAAAAAGTCTCACCAGTGAAACAACCTCAGGACCAGATAGATTCAGCACAGAAATAGAGCAGACATTGAATGAACTCTTCAAATTATTCCGTACAGAAAATGAATATTCTATATATTGGATGGATCCTCTGGTGGGGCAGTCTCTCGATGGCCTTTCCTTCAGTCTCTGCTCCACACTTTGTCTCCATATTTCCTCCTATGAGTATTTTGTTCACCCTTCTAAAAAGCACTGAAGCATCCATATTTTGGTCTTCCTTCTTCTTAGGCTTCATATGGTCTGTGAATTGAATCTTGGGTATTCTGAACTTTTGGGCTAATATCCACTTATCAGTGAGTATATACCGTGTCTGTTCCTTTGTGACTGACTTAACTCACTCAGGATATTCTCAAGATTCATCCATTTACCTGTGAATTTCATGAAGTCGTTTTTAATGGCTGAGTAGTACTCCATTGTGTAAATGTACCACATTTTCTGTATCCATTCCTCTGTCAAGGGACATCTGAATTGCTTCCAGCTTCTGGCTATTTTAAATATGACTGTTATGAACATAGTGAAGCATGTGTCCTTATTACATGTTGGAGCATCTTTTGGGTATATGCCCAGGAGTGGTATAGCTGGATCCTCAGGTAGTACTATGCTCAATTTTCTGAGGAAGCACCAGACTGATTTCCAGAGTGGTTGTACCAGCTTGCAATCCCACCAGCAATGGAGGAGTGTTCCTCTTCCTCCACATCCTTCCCAGCATCTGCTGTCATCTGAATTTTTGACCTTAGCCATTCTGACTGGTGTGAAGTGAATTCTTAAGGTCGTTTTGATTTGCATTTCCTTGATTAATAAGGATGTTGGACAGTTCTTTAGGTGATTCTGAGCCCTTCGAGTTTCCTCAGTTAAGAATTCTGTTTAGCTCTGTTCCCCATTTTTAATAGGGTTATTTGATTCTAGGATGTTATTGTGGATGCTGGGAAGTGATTGCTGATAGAAGCCTGATATGGCTGTTTCCTGAGAGGCTCTGCTGGAGCCTGACAAATACAGAGGAGGAAGCTCACAGACAACCATTGGACTGAGCTCCGGGATCCCCGATGGAGATGATGGAGAAGGGACTGAAGGAGCTGAGGGGGTTTGCAGCCCCGTGTAGGGAGCAACAGTGTCAACAGGCCAGAGGCCTCAGAGCGACGAGGGACTGGACCACCAACCAAATAATACACATAGAGCGACCCATGGCTCTGGCCACACATGTGGCAGAGGATGGCCTTGTTGGACATCAGTGGAAGGAGAGGCCCTCAGGCCTGAGGGTGTTTAGTACCCCAGTGTAGGGAGGAGAATGCCAGCATGGGAGGATGGGAGTAGGGAGGGGTGGAGCACACTTATAGAGGCAGGGGGAGGGGCTACGGGACAGGGGGTTTCTTAAGGGAAGACCTGGAAAAGGGAAAACATTTGATGTGTAAATAAAGAAAATATCCGCAGTCTGGGAGGCAGAGGCAGGCAGATTTCTGAGTTCGAGGCTAGCCTGGTCTACAGAGTGAGTTCCAGGACAGCCAGGGCTATACAGAGAAACCCTGTCTTGAAAAAATCAAATCCAAAAAAAAAAAAAAAAAAAAAAAAAAAAAAAAAAAAAAAATTCAAGAATAGAAAAAAAAGAAAATGAATATTCTAAATTTCAGTGCCAGTATTACATTAATATCAAAACCAGGAGAGAGAGACAGAGAGACAGAGACAGAGACAGAGGCAGAAAAAAACAGAGAGACAGAGACTGAGAGAGACAGAGAGACAGAAATAGAAGAATGAGTATAATAGATCAATTTCTGTGGTGAATATAAACTCAAAATTTCTGAATAAAATATTTGCAAACCAAATTTTAAAATATATCAAAAATATCAATGACCATCACCAAAATGGCTTCATCCCAGAGATGCAGGGATGGTTCAATATATGTAAATCAATTAATGTAATTCTCCACATGAACTCAAGGACAGAAATCATATAATCATCTTATTAGAATCAGAAAAGACCTTTAACAAAAATCTAGCACCCTTGAAAGGGGGAAGTTTGGATGCTAGGTTCCTGTTTGCCAATTGGTTCTTGATTTGTCAGTTAAAAAGGCTAGGGGCTAATTGCTGGGCTGAAGGTACGGATGGGACTTCTGGGTCCCAAGGGGAAAAGGTAGAATCAAAGGAGAGAGGACTTTCTGCAATGCTTTGGAGGGAGAAGAACACAGCAACCATGAGGTCTCTTGGGGGAGCCGGGGCCTGTTTGACAGGAATTAGATAGGATTAGTCACTGAAATTTAGGGCAGGAAGAGAGATGGATATAATAAATTGGTAAGGGCATGCCTTCCAAGGCAGGAGATATCAGTGTCCAGCAATTGTGCCAAGAAGGAAAAAACTGTGTGTGTGTCTTTTGTCCAAGAATTCAAAGGGAACTGGTGGGGGCTGGTCCAGAGCAAAGGTGGTATAGCATAAAACTATTTACAATGCACCCTTTCACAATAAAAGTTCTAGAGAATATAGAGATATAGGAGACATCTTAAGCAGAAACCCACAGTCAAAATCATGCTAAGTGCTTCAAGAAAAACATGAAGAACTTCCACTAAAATTGGGAACCAGGATATTGATTCTTTTCTGTCCAACATAGTACTTGAAGCCTCATCTACAGCGGTAAGAAAAAAGAATGGG
The DNA here is from genome assembly GCF_947179515.1 of Apodemus sylvaticus. NCBI lineage: Eukaryota > Metazoa > Chordata > Mammalia > Rodentia > Muridae > Apodemus > Apodemus sylvaticus. Next base: position 92,472,903 of record NC_067482.1, on the reverse strand, counting down.
ATGAAGAGAGGGGATCCAAACAGAAAAATAAAGTCAAAACACCCCTGTTTTCACATGACATGATTCTATAAATAATAGACCCTAAAGACGCCACTAAAAATGCTAAATACCCCACTAATGCTGATAAATACATTCAGAAAAATAGCAGGATATGAAGTTAACACATAAAAATTAGGTATGCACCCTGGGAAATCACCCATGCTCCAGTAGATGGTGCGACACCCACACATATGTAGCCAACACTATGCAGACTCAGTCAATGTCTTAGTTTGCTTGGTAATGCTTTGATAAGATACTGATCAAAACCAATTTTAAAAGAATGGTTTATTTATACTTCAGGAAAGTTAGGACAGGAACTCAGTAGGGATCTGGAAATAGGAATGAAGTAAAGGCAATTGAGGAATACAGTTTTAATCATTATACTTAAGATACAGAACATTTTGTCATCTAAAATTGATGTAATGATCTTAATTGCCTATAATGACCTCTTGCTACTTCAAGCCTTAGTTTGCTAAGTCTTAGTTTGCTTGGTAATGCTTTGATAAGATACTGATCAAAACCAATTTTAAAAGAATGGTTTATTTATACTTCAGGAAAGTTAGGACAGGAACTCAGTAGGGATCTGGAAATAGGAATGAAGTAAAGGCAATTGAGGAATACAGTTTTAATCATTATACTCAAGATACAGAACATTTTGTCATCTAAAATTGATGTAATGATCTTAATTGCCTATAATGACCTCTTGCTACTTCAAGCCTCAGGTATTTATCGATGTTTATCACATTTTTGTTTATTTTTCCCTTTTCTTGTTTAATTGAATTCATACAATTATGGAATTGTTCATTTCTGGTTTTTATTAGTTGATGAATAGATTTTAAGATTCATATCTGTTAGTGTATGCAATGGTAATTATTTCTTCTTTTATTGTTGAGTTGAGTTCCAGCATGTGTGTGTATGCTGTCATCATACATAGTATGCTTACCTAAGTGCTAGTTGACTGATGGATAATTGGATTATTTATAGCCATTGACTTACGGTTTGAAAGATTTTTCATATGTATATGAAAAATACAGAATGTTATGTAGACATATGTTTTTATTGCCCTTGTGAAAATAGTTGAATGGAAGTTCTATGTGGCATGGTAGTGGCGGCTGCCTCAATCTGCATTTCTGCTAACAGTGTATGAGAGAGGCGCAGTATGCCATTCTCTCACCAACCTGAAATATTGCCAGGGTTGTTTGCTTGTTTTTAGTTCTAGGAATTCCAGGGAGACGACAGTGATATTTTTTAAACTATATTTTAGCATCTTTTTTCATAATATCCAGAAACTGGAAACAACATTGCTGTCCCTTGAAAAAATATTAGATAAAGAAAATATGGTACATTTACACAGTAAAATATAGTTGTCTTTGGCTACTTTCTGGGTTCTTCTTTCTTTCACCCTTCTCCACTTTCTTTCTTCTACCTTTTCAACCTTCTACTACTATATAAGAGAGCAAAAAGGATAGAGAGGAATGGAAAGAGACTAATAAAGTCAGGGTTTGGAGCAACATCATTAGACTATTTCCTGCTGAATGGTGGTTTCAAGTTCCTTGAGGCAAGTTTGATCTTCCACATCAGGATATCTAATTCTTTTTCTTGTTTCTTCTTTGCACATGACTACTTAACAAACCATAACCAACAACAAACAACAACCACCAGAAAGCAACCAGCATCCCAGCCTGCCTCTCAGGGCCCTAGCATTTATATACCCACTGAAAAATTCCCAGAGTTCCAAACATCACACAATTGCAGAAACTATCTGTAGCTGGCAAAACCATGTCTCTATTAGAGCACGAGGCAAATCATAGTCACCCACTGTGGAAAATCTGAAGCAGTCCCATGTCCCACACCTTGGATTAAAACAAAAACATTATAATATTTTTATGGTTTTTTGAAAGGAAAGAGTTTATTTCGTCTTATATCTTATAGTACATTATGAATGGTAGTCAGGACAGGAAATTAAGCATGAACATGAAGGCAAGCATTAAAGAAGAGATCATGAAGGAATATAATTCCTATCTTGTACAGACTAATTTCTTATTCCAGCTGTTCAGGGATGGCACTTGTAATAGTAAATCATCAGTCAAGAAAATACTCAATGATCTTTTGCCTGCTAGACAAGCTGATGGAGACATTTTCTCAACTGAATTTTCCTTTTTCCATTTGACTCCTGTTAGACTATATTTGACTTTAAAAAAAAACAAAGAAAGAACAAAAGAAAGAAAGAGGGGGGAAGGAAGGAAGGAAAGAAGGAAGGAAGGAAGGAAGGAAGGAAGGAAGGAAGGAAGGAAGGAAGGAAGGAAGGAAGGAAGGAAGGAAGGAAGATTTTTCTCAAAGAACCAGCTTCTGATTTTGGTGATTCTTTGTAGGGTTCTTTTTGTTTTTACTTGGTTGATTTCAGCCCTGAGTTTGATTATTTCCTGCCATTTAATCCTCTTGGGTGTATTTGCTTCTTTTTGTATTCTAGAGCTTTTAGGTGTGCTGTTAAGCTGCCAGTATATGCTCTCTCCAGGTTCTTTATGAAGGCACTCAGAGCTATGAGTTTTTCTCTTAGCACTGCTTTCATTGTGTACCATACGTTTAGGTATGTTGTACCTTCATTTTCCTTAATTTCTAAAAAGTCTTTAATTTCTTTCTTTATTTCTTACTTGACCAAATTATCACTGAGTAGGGCATTGTTCAGCTCCCATGTATATGTGGGCTTTCTGTTGTTTATGTTGTTATTGAAGACCAGCCTTAGTCTGTGGTTATCTGATAGGATGCATGGGATTATTTCAATCTTCTTGTAGCAGTTGAGGACAGTTTTTGTGACTGATTATACGGTCAGTTTTGAAGAAGTTACCATGAGGCACCAAGAAGAAGATATATTCTTTTGTTAATAGGATAAAATGTTCTATAGCTATCTGTTAAAACTATTTGGTCCATCACTTCTGTTAGTTTTACTGTGTCTCTGTTTAGTTTCTGTGTCCATGATCTTTCCATTGATGAGAGTGGAGTGTTGAAGTCTCCAACTTTCGTGTGAGGTACAATGTGTTTTGAGCTTTAGTAAACAATTTTTTTATGAATGTGAGGGCCCTTGCATTTCAAACATAGATATTCAGAACTGAGAGTTCTTGGTACATTTTCCCTTTGATGAGTATGAAATATCCTTCCTTATCATTTTTATAACTTTTGGTTGAAAGTATATTTTATTCAATATTAGAATGGCTACTTGAGCTTGTTTTTTGAAACCATTTGATTAGAAAATTGTTTTCCAGCCCTTTACTCTGAGGTAGTGTCTTTCTTTGACACTGAGGTACATCTCCTGTTCACAGAAAAATGCTGGGTCCTGTTTACAAATCTAGTCTGTTAGTTGATGTCTTTTTATTGGGAAATTGAGTTCATTGGTGTTAAGAGATATTAGGGAATAGTTATTGTCACTTTCTATTATTTTTGTTGTTTGAGGTAGAATTATGTTTCTGTGGCTATCTTCTTTTAGTTTTGTTGAAAGATTACTTCCTTGCTTTTTCTAGGGTGTAGTTTCCCTCATTGTATTAGCATTTTCCATCTATTATCCTTTGTAGGGCTGAATTTGTAGAAAGATATTGTTTAAATTAGTTTTTGTCATGAAATATCTTGGTTTCTTCATCTATGATAATTGAGAGTTTTGCTTGGTATAGTAGCCTGGACTGGCATTTGTGTTCTCTTAGGGTCTGTATAACATCTGCCCAGGATCTTCTAGCTTTCATCATCTCTGGTGAGAATTCTGGTGTAATTCTGATACATCTGCCTTTATATGTCAGTTGACCTTTTTCCCCTTACTGCCTTTAATACTCTGTTGTGTGCATTTGGTGTTTTGACTACTTTGTGATAGGAGAAATTTCTTCTCTGTTCCAATCTATTTGGAGTTCTGTAGGCTTCTTGTATGTTTATGGTCATCTCATTCTTTAGGTTAGGGAAGTTTTCTTCTATAATTTTGTTGAAGATATTTACTGGCTTTTTAAGTTGGAAATCTTTGCTCTCTTTTATGCCTATAATCCTTAGTTTTGGTCTTCTCATTGTGTCCTTGATTTCCTGGATGTTTTGGGTAAGAGCTTTTTGCATGCTGCATTTTCTTTGACTGTTGTATCGATGTTTTCTATGGTATCTTCTACATCTGAGATTCTCTCTTTTATCTCTTGTATTCTGTCGGTGATGACTCCTGATCTCTTTCCCAGGTTTTCTAACTCCAGGATTGTTTCCTTTTCTGATTTCTTTATTGTTTCTATTTCCATTTTTAGATCCTGGATGGTTTTGTTCCTTTACTTGTTTGTTTGTGTTTCCCTGCGATTCTTTAAGGGATTTTTGTGTTTCCTCTTTAAAAGCTTCTGCTGTTTACCTGTGTTCTCCTGTGTTTCTTTAAGGGAGTTGTTTATGTCCTCCTATCATCATCATGAGATGTGATTTTTAAATCATAGTCTTGTTTTTCTGGTGTGTTGGGGTATCCAGGGCTCGCTGTAGTGGAAGCCTTGATTTCCATTGCCTACATTCTTGCCTCTGGCTATCTGGTTATCTTTGGTATTAGGTGGTCTTGCTGTCTCTGACTGTGGCTTATCCCTCCTGCAAGCCTGTGTGTCAGAACTCCTGGGAGAACAGTTCTCTCTGGGAAGAATCTATGTATGAAGAGCTGTGGCACAGGGTCAGCTCCAGGGTGCAGACCGAAACTGGAAAGATCCTGTTTCTGACTGTTTTTTTGGTTCCTGTATCCTGATGGGTCAGGTCAGGTCCCTCTTGGGCCAGGAATTTGAGCAGAAGTGTGGGTCTTACCTGTGCTCACAGATGTGACAGCACTCCTGGGAGACCAGCTCTCTCCCAGTGGTATTTGCGTGTGGAGAGCTGTGGCACAGGAACAGCTCGGAGCACAGATGGTAACCGACAGTGATATTTTATGGTGGTTTTAATTTGCATGTCTCTACTGACTGATGACAATGAGTGTCTCCTGGCATGCTCATTGACCCCCCGTGCTGGCTCTTGGTTCAAATGTTCTACTCACTTAAAGAAATAAATTTGTATTCTTGTTGAATCATTTTAAGTTGTGGTCTACAGAAAAGTCCTTCATGAGATACTTATTTCAAAAGATTTGTTCTTCCATCCATGATTTTTCTAAACAGTATATGTTAAAGGTCAAATATTTTAATTTGATGAACTTTAACTTATTGTGATTTATTTTACACTCTGTCTTGTATGTGCTATATTTTTAAGATCTTTACCTAAATCAAGATCATTATTTTTCTTACTGTTTTGAAGAACTTTTGTAGTTTTAGCTCTTTAGATTTATCACACTTTCTGAGAAGGACAGCAGTCAGCTGGGCCTGAATCCCCTTCCTCACTCATCTTGTCTCAGAATTTCCATCACTATTCCCAATCATCCTAAGAGTGTAGTTCTCCAGCTTCCCCCTGTTGTATGTCATTTTAAAAAACAATCCACCCTATCACCAGCTATGCTCTAGTAAGCGGTTTTCCCTCCCGCAATGGGAGCTGCAAGCCCCAGGCTTCCCTGTTCCCCGCAGTTCGCCTGCTTCCAAACTGCTTGCTATCTTCCCATCCATCTGCCACCTGTGACTAGTTGTCACAAACCAGTGAAACCAAAACTCTAGAAGTTTGTAATTTACCAGTCAGATTTATATCAGTAAATTCTCAACCCACAAAATGCCCACACAATGAACTCAGAGCCAATTGATAGTGATTCAAGCTGCCAACCTAGATTGCACAACTTGTGCTATATTATTCTATTCTGTCTATGGTATTCATAGCTACGCGGGGCTATTTAAAGCCACATGGATTGGGTTTGTCCTCTCCTTCTTTCATCTTCTCTGCCCTCCTGTGTCTCTCTGTCCCTATCTATCAGTCTCTAAAACTCTCAGTCCACCTTCTTTTTCCACTGCCTAATCACAGGCTTCAGCCTTGTCTAGTGTCTGCCCTTACCTGCATATCGACAGCAATCCACATCCCCCTCTGTCCTTTCTGTTTAGAGTCTGAACTTTGCTTCTAAATTCCTCATACTTTCCAACATTGATCTTGAGCCTCTGGGTCAATGGCTGTGCTCAGTCTATAATTTTTTCATACAATACTTTTTCCTTTCCTAATGATATCTCACTGTAGCCTCATTCCCATTCCTCCCAGATAAAAGTTTTCTTTTTTCTAGAATGATGTTCTCTACCATTCTAAAGCCTCCCATGCCAACCAAATTAACATATATCTTGCCTTTCCACTTCATTCCCAGATCTGAATTAGATGGTGACTAGAACCATCTATTTTGTTACTATTACTTGTAATACCTAATGTCATAGCTGCACAAAAAGACACAATCCATATTTATTGGCCTACACTTAATTCCATTATTATATTCTCAATTAAGTGTAAACAGGCTGAGAGGTCTTGGGACTAGAAGAAACAAGAGGTGGGTTTCATCTACAGATTTAAATTCTGCATGAAGAACTAATCTGCCCAAGTTGGTGGCCTCCTTCTATCCTTTATAGATGGTGGAAGCCAAACTGGTTATGTCCAAGACAGAAGGACGTGAAATACAACCGTGCCTTTGCCTCTGCTGCCAAACACAAATTCACAGTATCATCACATTACAGAAATGCACTGGCCCTCATTGTTTCCACCAGATCATATCATTTCCTTCCTGCATTCTCCATCAAACAAGGTTCAGGCGTAATTACTGTTTTTCTGTTTAAAAATAAATAAATAAAATGGAAGTTGGAAAGGTGGCCCAAGGTGTAAGAGTTAATTGCTTCACAGGCTAGAGGACCTAACTTTAAAGACCAATCATACTTTTGGAAAGCTGTTGAGGTTTTGGTCTGTTACTATGTATTGTAATGCTAAATCCTGTACAGGAAGGGGAAGGTCTAGGCCTACAAGAGAATTCTCTCATTTAAAAGCTTTTTTGTGCAAACCCTGTTCCTTGATTTAAAACTACTAGTTAAATAAAATTGGCTACAGCCAATTACTGGAGGAATTAGAGGTGGGTGGGTTTGAAGTGACCTGGTTGGGGGAGAGAGAAAAGAAGAGAAGAAAGAAGGCGAGGAGGAGAAAGCTGTCAAGAGGGGAAATGGATGATGAGCCCATGGCCAGGAGAAACTGCAAGTATCTGGTATACAGCACTGCGAAGGGTAGCCAGGCCAGCAATTAGAAGAGTAGATTAGGGGACGCCCACCAGTAATTGTCAAAGCCAAATAAAATAACCATAGTGTGAGTCTCATTTATTTGTAAACTAGTCAGCGCTAAGCATAAAGTGGTTCTACTACAAAGCCCTGAGTATGACTGTAACCTCAAGCAGAGCACAGGGACAGAAGGCTCCCTGAGGCTGGCTAGGCACTTGCTAATGCAGAATCAAAGCAAACTATCATCACAAAAGGAATTAGTGACAGACCAAGACAGCTGACATCCTCTTCTGGCCTCTGCATGTGTACAGAGGTGCACACTCCTGCATGCTTGTGTGCATATATCTCCCATACCTACTCCACCCACATACACAAACAAAAATAGGTACATTTAAAAAAATCTTACGTTATTTGTGACACTTGCTAAAGACTAAAGAGGGTTCTTATTGAAGGAGGACATCAACTAGGAGAGAGGTGGGGTAAGGAATTTGTCCAGCTATTCATGGCTGATTTGACTAAAGGAATGTATGTACAGGCTAAAGCAAGCTAAAAAGGATTCTCCATGAAATTTTGTGAAACAGTGAATCACAGAGCTCCAAATGTCAAGGCATACTCAGGAAGAAAAACCATAGGCGCCTAAAGAAGCTCGATCTAAAGACAATCTTTGTCATTCTAGGATCCAGGAGGGGCCAGACACCCTTTCACTGTATCACTGTAGTGTAAGCATTCTCTCTCTCTCTCTCTCTCTCTCTCTCTCTCTCTCTCTCTCTCTCTCTCTCTCACACACACACACACACACACACACACTCGCACACTTTCTCCACTTATCTTCTCATTTCTTCTTTACAGGTTCCTCTCCTTTTTCCCTTGTGCTTTTGGTAGAAACCGTTCTCTAATGCGCTATCCCAGAGTCTTACAGACAGTAGTGAACAAGGAGCTGGAGGCATGGGATTGGCTTTTAAAAAAAAAAAACATAAGGAGCAATGTACATAATCCAGTCCAGGAAAACTGCCACTTGGCTACTAAGAACCCTGGTCAATGGCCCATCTGTCATATTGTTAAGACCTTTAGAAGTTGTTTAACAAAATGTTAAATGAGATGACATTCAGCGGGCAACAAATGCTTGACCGCCTAATGCAACCCAAAAGAGGTGGTGTGGCGGCGGCGGCAGGGTTTGATGGAATGCTTTGTATTGCCTTCCCAGGATCCTGGGAGCAAGAGGTCTCCTTGCCTGTCACTTTCTATCTTGGTAAAGTGAGCCTGGGACAAGGACACAATCACCCTCGGCAAGAAAAGTCTGGCCAGCTAAAGAGGGGCTTTCTGGAGGAAGCGTGACTGGGCAGGGACACCTGGGAGTACAGCTACTGGGGAGAGAAAAAAATAGTCATTTGCCTGAATTGTTTCCGTCCTGGTCTCCAAGGGGTGCTCCCCCCCCCCCTCTCTCTCTCTCTCTCTCTCTCTCCACCTCTCCACCTCTCTTTCCTTGAGGCACTAAGGCAGAGGTGGTGATGAGAGCAGACTTTTTCTAAGGACTGAAATATGAAACCAATTACAAAGGGGCAGGTTCCCAGCAAATTGGCTTCTGATAGCTCACATTTATCTGCTTTAGATTTGCATAGACAGCCAGGAAGAGAGGCTTTCTGCTTTGATCCAGGTGACAAAGGCAGAGGCACCTCAGCGGGAGGTGAGCAACTTACTCAACTCACCTGCACCCTTGTGCCCAGAGTTCAGTAATTACAGGCAATAAGGAACAAATCATACCAAAAACTGGTTTAAAGGAAGGAGTGGGGAGGAATCTTAGAAAGAAAAAACCCTTTTCCTCTGGATGATGTGTGAACTTTAGCAGAGGCATCCAGGTAGGTTACACAACTGAATCTCACAAAAGTTTTGCAATTGAAAGATATTTTTTCCCAGGGGGTAAGCATCAGGAAATAAATAAAATTTTCCCTGAGATCCATGTAGTATTTAGTGAGATCAACTTCTATAAGATAAGAAAAGAAAGATCTGCGAGGGAAAAAATATCAAACCAGTTTAATTTTATGGACACCTCAAATGTATAATAGAGATACCCAGGCAAATATGAATAAATCCCAAGTATGTTGTTCTGATCTCCTGTTAAATACACTCAGGCTTATCTGGAATGGCATGTGCTTGTCTCCTCTATCAGCTTCAAATACTTCATATTCTTCTCTCCTCTTAGCTCCTGGCCTGTATCCTATGTTCAAATACTTATTAAGTACCCAGAAATCAGACGCAGCCCTCCAAACTCCACAGAAAACAGAAATTATCTGTACCTTGCTGATTAAGACCATCAAGGCCAGTCATCAGTGAAATGAATCCTGACTGGCAACATCATCTCATATGATTCAATAATAAAAGACAAGAAACAACCTAAGTGAACATGTGCAAAGAATTTAATTCACAGCCAGTAAAAATCATGAATTGAACCCTTGTTCACACGTAGAATTACAGAGCTCCAAAGACTCTGAGTCAGGCTTGAGAGCACATGGGCTCCAGAGGACAACCCCAGTTCATAAAGACAAGACACCGTGGAATGCTGCTGTGTTGCCCCTTCAAACACATCTTTCTGGAGGAAAGGAGGTGACCACAACAATTGCTGGGGAGAAGGGACTTTCTGACCTGCTAAGCTACCTGAGTCATTCCCATAAACCTAGGGATGCTAGGGTGAGCTTTCTTGATGATTCAGCTGCTTTCAAGTCACCTATGCCTCTCTGCTGATTAAAGTTAAGTTTTAAGCTTAAATTATTATGCTTAAGAGATCTATAAAACAAAAATGCTTCTAACCTGTAAGCCCTACTTGCCAAAGGAAAACTTCTGGAATGTTGGAGCCTGTTCATGTAAGATAACAAGCCATATGTTTTCACTTCAGTAAACAAGGTTGGTTGTCCCAGTTACACCAGATGCGCTTGATCATAGTTAGGCAGGATATATTAAGACAGGAAGTAAGTTAAGATATATGCTTGCCCTTGAATTGACTAAAGTGGAAATGTGTAGCCTTGTGGGATTTTCCTTTTAAAGTCTTTGTCTAATGAAATTGGATGCTGTTCTCTGGGAATCCCAGGTATGGCCCTAGCCAATGTCTATCTTCCTGACCTCTATTCAATAAAGTTAGCTTCAAATTTGGCCCCAAAATTGTGGAAGTGGTCTTTTCTTGCTGGCTGGGATTAGCAATCTCCATACTCCTATAAGTAACCCCAATAAACTCATTGGGTTTTTTTTTCCCTTTGGGTAGGTTGTGTTGTGTTGTGTTGTGTTGTGTTGTGTTGTGTTGTGTTGGATTGGGTTGGCTTGATTTGATTTGGCTTAGTTTTTGATATAACGTGGGTAGAACCATTTCTGTGGACTGTTCAAGGTGCCTTATCTGGGTGTATATTCACAAATCCCCAAGTAATGAAATGTAGATGAGCTTATTATCATTAAAAATAAACAAAATGTGATATGTCCAGAACAGGTTGCTAAAGGGAAAAAAAGTAAGTGGATGGTTGCTTAGATGGATGCAAGGAAAGGAATTCATGGAGAATGATTGCTAATGGTAACAGGTTCTCAATATTCTAGAAGTGATTCGTTACTAATTGCACAGCTCTGTGAATATATTTTTAAAAGTCCTGCAGTTGTGTCTCTATAAAGTAGGTAAGTTGTAAGCTATGTAAATTATAACACATTAAAGCTTTTATAAAAACAAGGACATTTTTGTTTTGAGACAGGATGTCTTGCGGCCAAAGGTGGCCTTCATAGAAAGCCGAAGGAAGCTTTCTATGAGGCTTAGAAAGACCTTGAATTCCTGAATCTTCTGATTCTACTTCCTGGGTGCTAGGATTACAGGCATGCATAGCCAGGCCTGGTTTCCTGTGGTGTTGTGCCCTAAACACAGAGCCTTGTAGATGCTAGAAAATCACCCTAACAACTGAGCCACATCCTCAGTCCAAGAAAATAATAGCTTTGTAGTTGATGTCATTTATGTGTATCTTTATTTATATATATGTATTATATATGTGTATATAATATATATATCATATGTATCATGTGTCATATATGTATATATACATATATAGACACAGGCACATACATATACTTGTTTTAAGTTTTAGGAATGCCAAACAATTTGCCATAACCTTAGTTGCTTAAACAAGGGAGATCTGTGTCCTCATAGTTGTAGGAGTTGGGAATCAGAGAAATGACATCGACAGTGCTTACTCCTTTAAAGAACAGTGGTCTCTTCCATGCCTTTCCTCAACATCCAGGTAGCCCTGGATGTCCTGGAACTCACTGTGTAGTCCAGGCTGGGCTCCAACTTAGAAATCCGCCTGCTTCTGCCTCCCAATTAATTTTTTTAACTTATTCACTTTACATCACAATCACAGCTACCCTCCCTTTATCTTCCCAGTCCCACTCTTACAAATCACTCCTCCCAAGAAAAGGAGATCCAATGGCAGGAAACTGAGATGGAGAGAACCTTTGCTCTATTTGTTAGGGGGCCCCCCACATGAAAGCCAAATTGTATACTTGCTACAAATGTATAGGGCGTCTATTTCTAGCTACTGTGTGCTTCCTGGTTGGTAGTCCAAGCCCTGTGAGCCCCCACTGTCACAGGTTAGTTGACTCTGTGGCTCTTCTTGTGGTGTTCTTGACTTGATTTTCAACTGTTGCTGTTGCTGCTGCTGTTGTTGTTTTGTTGAAATGCTACTGTAATGCATAGTGTTCTTCCTGGAATTTGTAGGGACTCCCTTGGAAGAGACTAAAACTCACAGGTGTTTTTTTTTTTTTTCAGAGAGGCTTTGCAAGTTAGACCACACAAGTAACGAAAAGATTTCAAATGTTCTTTCTCAAAAACCATCTTTATGCTAAGATAGTGGGTCCTTTACCACCAAGTTCCCACATGAAATCATGCCCAAGGGTTATCATAGCTTGGCATATAAGGAGACATAGACCCATCCAGGACCCATCTCTTGACACTCATTCTCCATGCTCTGGGAGAAAAATACACAATCAAACACCTTAACATTCTTTCCAAGGATGACAGATCAGCATAAAATCATACCAGAGAACATAGTCCTATTATCCCTGTCACTTGCAAAGCAGAACTTCCTTCTGTTATCTTCAACAAACCTCCATAAACTCAGGGCTTCCCACCCCAAGCAAGCAGCATTATCACCCTAACTAGCAGAAGAAAGGACATAGGACTGCCCACCAGGCCATGACCTGCCAGAGTGTCTGTCATACTCCATATTTCAGCACTCCTTCAATCTATGACAACCACCACACCCTGTCTGCTCACAAACCAATGTCATCCCGATGCAGAGCTGAGTTCCACAGGCTAAGCCAATCCCAACTTGCTTCTGTCATAAGGGTAACATCCTGTTAGTAATCTCATTTAAAAAAATCAACTTAAAATGAGGTCCTTGTACATATAAGTATCAAACTGATTCAATATTTTCTAATACCAGAATCTCTGTTTTCATACCTGCAAGCTCTCATGGTAGTCAGGAAAATGTCAGAGTCAGGTTGGAGGCTTTTAGACAAGCTGCAAGCTCTTTCCCCATAATCCTGAGATTTACAGTATTAATTTAAATCCCTGAGACATCTGTGACTTTATAGCACCTCAGCCAATTTTTCCTCGAGGAGCTGTATGGGTTTTGTAAGGAATTCACTGCTAGATCAATATTAGCTGTAAAGAAAAAGTTTCACGCAGAAGTCAAAGTAAGCACATTGCTAAAGATACTTCAGTCATGCCATGTCATAGGAAGCTTAGAGAAAAGCCCTAGGGCTAGAGAATTTGGGCAAGCACTCTCTTCCCACTGCTCTGGAGGGGAGAAATCAAAACACTCAGATGTTTTGTCTACATTATCCGAAAATGTGCCTTTTCTGCTATTTATGGCAATTATAGGTAAAAATTATGCATTCTCGAAGGAAGAAATTATGAGTCTCCAGAACAAAACTGTCTAATAAGACATGCTTTATTGACAAAAAATGTCCTATATCCATGCTATCTAACATGGTAGCGACTGCTCACACATCCTCACTGAGCACTTGAACTGTGACCAGCAAGGCAAAGGAACCAGAGTTCCCATTTTAATTATTTTAATTTAAATGACCTCACATAACTGCTGAACCCTGCTCCCAGTATGTAGTTTTGCATAAGCCATTGAATTCCCATGCCATGAGTTTTCATTTCTACTTTGCAGAATATGAGCACGGACACTATGGTTTGGATATGATTTGAGCATGTCCTTCAAAATCATATGTTGGTACTCAAAGTAGTGATATTGACAGACAGCCATCATGTCTTGGGGGCACTGTCCTCATAAGGGACGAAGCTAGATTCCTAGAATGGAGTCACTGCCAGGGCATTGGAAATGCTAAGGGAGCCTGGCACCTTCCCTGAATCTATCTTCTGCGTGTATTTCTTGTCACTCCTGCCACCATTGTGATGCCATCTGTCATGAGGCTCCCTCCACCAGAGCCAAACAGATGCTAGCGCCTTGCCCTCACACCTCCAGCACTGTCTGCTAACAATAAATCTCTTTTCTCTACAGGTTCCCCGTCATCAGGTATTTCATCACAGCAACAGAAGCCCGACTAAGACAGTGGAGCAATGGAATGTGTATGGCTTCATGAAGTTACTCCACTGTATGAGTCAAGAGTGAACAACACAGTGGTCGGCCTTGTAGGCAGGGTTGTTTTCAGATCTTCGATCAAACTCAGGAACTCTGTTTCCCTTCATCTTCCCATCATACGCTAATGACTCAGCGTGAGCGGAAGCCCCTTCCAGCACATAATCTAAACGCGTGACCAGCACCTGCCTCCCGACTGCTTTCACCACCTGCTCTGCTAATAACGCAAGGAAAAAAACGGCATTAAATTTCTCTCCCTCACTATGCCAATAATAAGCCCTTCATAATCTGAGCCACAGTCTCTATATTGCCCTAACTTTACCTGCACACTGATCAGAATCCTCCAGTGTGGGGTCACAGGGCACAGTTAGGTGGAGGAACTGATATGTCAGGATACACAGCTCCTCTCCAGGGAGGCCGACTCTGCAGTCCTTAGTTAATTTCAGAGCAGCAGGCCAGTGCCTCCTACAAGGTTTGAAAAGACCTGGCAAGATCAATTACGGAAATGATTAGTATGCAAATGGCACCAGCAGGCAGCAGGCAAGAACTCTCCCAATAAGGACTGCAGAGGCCAGCCCTGTTAGAAGCAAATCACTCAGCTATAAACAGAAGAAAAGTCATTAGCCTCTTTCTGGATGGAAAACATATTTCTGCCACCACATCAAGTATGATACTGATAGTCTGAAATCCTTTCATCAAAGACTAGAGACTGGAAAGGAAAAATTTAGCGAACAAAATGAAGGCAAGATTACCATTCTCTCTAAAAGACTATGTAGCTCCAACACCTAGTATATTCATCTCCCTGGTGTCTTCTTGCTTATATTTCTTAAGTCTTTGTCTGACTCAAAGCTGTGGTTCTCAAACATGGGATGGGTTCTGCTGGCAGCCTAAACCAATGCTTCCACAGTCCCAAGCTGCCTCTTGAAAATGAGGGAGCTGTGATCAACTCTCCGATGGGCTACGCTGACTCACACTAAAGGAGACCTCTACTCTGTTTGTCCTGCTCGGTGTACTAGAAGGTTCTCTACTTTATGAGACTTTGATTTTGCTTTTCATAAATTTCTTCACTGGCAGCAATGAAAGCTAACAAGCGGCAGCTCTGTGCTGTGGGAGAACAGAATGTGCCTTAGCAAAACATGGACGGCTGATGAGCTGAAGGCAGTAAGGAGCAGCACACGCAGGCCCCCCTCAATTTGCTGAAACTCAAGATGCAGATTTGAAAAGATAGAAAATATTCTGCCTCCCTCTATTCCAAGAAGAATAAACAAGTAGAGAAAGCTTCGGGCCTTCCTAGGCCTAGCGATAGCTCTAGAAGAATCTCCATACACAGGCCAGCCTATCTTTTATCTCCCATTTATACCATTTCCCAAATTGGCAGTAACAGAAAACTCAATTCCTTTCTTTTTAGTCCTGTCTCCTTTATAAAAATGTTCTATTGCTCCTTGAAGATGTCCCTTGTTGGGATTCAGTCCCAGGACAAGCCGCTGAGGTGCTTATTTTACAAACCAAAGCAGACCCGCCCTCCAGGTTCTCCCATATTCCCAAGTCTTCACCTATTGCTGGGTAAGATTTACTTGCGCTCTGTCCTGAACTTTCCAGCCCAGGGGCTAGGCTTCCCCTACCTCTATATCTTCACTATATAACACAGTCGCAGCACCTCCCTCTCTCTCTCTCTCTCTCTCTCTCTCTGTCCCCTCCCTTCCTCCCTCCCCTCCCCCCTCTTGAACACTTTTCCTCTCCTCCCCCCCATTTCCTTCTCTCTTCCACCACTACCTCTTCCTATCTCCCTCCACCCCTCCCTCTCTTCCTTTCTCCCTCTTCCTCTTCCTCTCCCTCCCTGCATTTGCCCCCCCAACCGTGCATTACATGTACACTCTCTTTCTCCCTGCCCCCACTCTGTCTACCTCTCCATGTTGACTTCCCCCGCCTACTTTCTCAGGACCAATGAACCCGCCCAAAAGCTGCTTCCCAATAACCCTGCCTTTATATACTCTGATCTGGCTTGAATTGACACATTTTTCCTTTCCTCCTTTCCTCCTTTCCTCACCTCCCCTCCCCTCTACTCCCCTCCCCTCTACTGCCTTCCCCTCCCCTCTCCTCCCCTCTTCTCCCCTCCCCTTCTATCCCCTTCCCTCCACTCCCCTCCCCTTCCCTTCCCTTACCTTCCCTTTTAGACACTACTTGCCTGTGATCTGCTTTCTCTCCATATATCTTCACATATAGAGAGCCGTATTGGGGTGCTATGCCACCTGGCAT
Organism: Apodemus sylvaticus; assembly: GCF_947179515.1. Classification (NCBI taxonomy): domain Eukaryota; kingdom Metazoa; phylum Chordata; class Mammalia; order Rodentia; family Muridae; genus Apodemus; species Apodemus sylvaticus. The sequence continues at coordinate 92,456,846 of NC_067482.1, read as the reverse complement.
GACTTGACATTGACCAAGATGAAACTCCAGCCTTTGAGCTGGAATTCCTGTGCTAGCCAGGATCCTGCTCCACCTAGGGTGGAGCACTCAGAGTGAAGGTGAAGTTCATTGTTCCTCCAGGCCTATGAATTCCTGAATTAAACAGGTGACCCGTCTAGCTGCTTGAACAGTAGCACCAACACCCAATGAAGAACCAGACCAGTTCCCCGGAACACACCCTGGGATTTGGGGGAAGGGTCTTCCCCCACCTGTATATATTTGGAGACCTCTATTAAACTTTGAGACTTGAGCAAGAAATCTTGTCTTGGCTTCCATGTTTCTTCTATCACCCCATTCCTATCCCCTGCTTTCGAACTTAGCCACAGGCAGCTACATTCATGCATACAAATCCCACTTCAGTATTGTTCCTTTAGTGACCTCTTCAGTCCCAGATATTAAAGAAGAAAGCTTTATTTGCATCCCTGATAGCAATACCACCCATGATCTGATTGGTGTGACTAGCTTACAATACAAATAAATAATCAGTTGTTATGGTTTGCATAGAAAATGTGCCCTTGAAGTTCATATACCGAAGAGTTAATTTTCAGGTCCTGGTGCTACTGAGCAGTGATAGTTCATGTGGTATGTGCTTGTGTGTGTGTGTGTGTGTGTGTGTGTGTGTGTGTGTAAGGATCAATCCACTGAAGAGCTCAAGTGCTATTAGTTTGAGGAAGTAAGTCAGAGGGTGCGTGCTGTCCTGAGCCCTTTCTGGACACCCTTAGGTGAGCAGCTCTTGTCTGCCATGTGCTCATTATGATGACTTCGCCTTCCCACTGGTTCACAGACAATAGAAGTCAAGGACAAAACCTTGGGATGGACTAGAGCCTTTGACACTGTGAGCTAAAACCAACTTTTCCATTAATTTTCTCAGCCTTTTGTCACAGTAATAGGAATATGACTAGCGTGCCAGTCTGTTGAAAATGCACTGAGCTGAGGGGTAGAGTTGTGCAGTGTAGCTCCATCTAAGCCTTCTATCCACCCTTTTTAGCATGATTCATCTGTAGATGACTCACCAAGCAGACATGCCTCCTTTACCTCCATTCTCCCTAAGAGGAATAGAGAAATCCTAATTTCCCAAGCCTGAAGGGCTGGAAAGGGTCCATCCTTGCCTGGGAGAAAGGTGTAGCCAAAACTTCTGAAGAAATGTATCAGGACAGTTTAGTTTTGTGCTGTCCACATTTCCACAGATGATTTCTACTTTGTTTTTAAATATATAATATAATATATAGTATAGTATAATATATATATATATGCTTCCCCCATGCTAACATTTTACTCTCCTTTGGCCACCTAGACAGCTTTACTTTACTCCTATGCCATATACACGTACATGATTTGATGTATATTTGTAAGATGTAAAAAACATAAAAAATAACTACAAAGTATTTCTCTTTCGGAAATTATAGGAAAAACAGGGCATTGGGGCTCACACTTCTAATCCAGTACTTGAGAGGCTGGGCAGGAGTTCTGCCCAGAGCTCAAGGCTAGTCTAGGCTACAAGGTAAGTTCCAGGCCAGCCTAGGTATATACAGGCTTCAGCAGCCTTGATGGGCTGAGGTAATGTATTATTTGGCATCTAGCAGGGTTTCAACAAATTTAAATAACAAGCAGAGGGTGTGAGCATGCACAGAATCCTAGGAAATGCAATTGGAAGGGAAATGTTGAACAGAGGCCAAAGCCAAAGGCAGTGCAGGGCTGACAAAGAGGAGAAGCAAGCAAAGGTTGCCCAGGAGGAGCAATCACGTTAGCCCCTCTCTGAGCCAGCTCCAAACCAAGGAACTGAGTACAGTTCCAAAGCACAGGGAGAACTCACTCAGCATTCTGCCGTACACATTCCCAGATTAACAAATTGAATCCTCACAGTGAGCTAATAGGGAACTGTCCCTGACACCCACTTTCTGAAGATAAAGATATTAAAACTTGGATTATATGAGCTGCTGTGCACAAGAAAGATAATAAGTTTTCATCTGACCTCAAGTGTAGCATAACACCAAGTGCTTCATAACAAAGATTTTTATGACAAAACTACAGGAACAGGAACAGTCCCCTGTGGGCTTCAGATAGAATGACCAGACCAGAGAACATTGAAATAGCTATACCAAAGGTTATCTTAATCATGTATATTAATACATTAAAGCCAATTGTGTAACTGCTCTGGAAGGTTAAGTTGAAGTCAATTCTGGTATATATTTGCTCAGTGTAAGAGGGTAATGTTAAACAGCAAGGAGCCTCCAATACCATCTGGTTCACGCCTTTCATTTGATATCATAAGGCAGACTCTCGTGAAGATAAAGTGACCACACGAGCACCAATTGTAAAAAATTAGCCATTTCTACAGAGTTCAAGTTAACAGTCTGAAAAGGAGTTGATGTAATATTGGGCATCTTAAAGAGTTTCAACAATATTCAAAAGTATTATCTCTTTATCATTTCAGTATCTAAAATACACTCACTAGCTCTCAAAAGCATAGTCAGGCAGTAACCCAAAAAACTTTGTTGATGTAAAAAGAAATATTCCCAACCGGGATCTGATCCTGCACCACAGCACTCTGTACCCAAATAGCTGGGAGCGATCTGGTCTCCCAGGAGTGCTAGCACACCTGTGAGCACAGATAAGACCTCCACTTGTGCTCAAATTCCTGGTCCAAGAGGGACCAGCCCACAGTCATTGGGACACAGGAACCAAGGAACAGCCGGAGACAGGATACTTCAGGTTTCTGTCTGAGCTACAGAGCTGACCCTGTGCCACAACTCTCCATACTCAAAATCATCCCAGAGAGAACTGGACTCTCAGGAGTACTGATGCACGGACTTGCAGGAGGGACAAGCCACAGTCAGAGAGAGCAAGATAAGCTAACACTAGAGATGACCAGATGGCCAGAGGCAAGGGCAAGAACATAAGCAACAGAAATCAAGGATACTTGACATCATCAGAATCCAGTTCTCCCCACCACAGCAAACCCTGGATAACCCAACACACCAGAAAAGCAAGACTCTAACTTAAAATCACATCTCATGATGATGATAGAGGACTTTAAGAAGGACATAAACAACTCCCTTAAAGAAATAAAGGAGAACACAGGTAAGCAGCTAGAAGACCTTAAAGAGGAAACATAAAAATCCCTTAAAGAATTACAAGAAAATATAACCAAACAGGTGAAGGAATTGAGCAAAACCATCCAGAATCTAAACATGGAAATAGAAACAATAAAGAAATCAGAAAGGGAGACAACCCCAGAGGTAGAAAACCTAGGAAAGAGATCAGGAGTCATAGTTACAAGCATCAACAACAGAATACAAGGGATAGAAGAAAGACTCTCAGGTGCAGAAGATAACATAAAAAACATAGACAGAATCATCAAAGACAATGCAAAATGCAAAAGGCTCCTAACCCAAAACATCCAGGAAATACAGGACACAATAAGACCAAATGTAAGGATAAAAGGTATAGAAGAAAGCAAAAAACATTATTCCTTAATATCGCTTATCATTAATTGACTCAATTCCCCAATAAAAGACATAGACTAACAGACTGAAACAGGACCCAGCATTGTGCTGCATACAAAACAGCAACAACAGATTGGGAACAGAGGAGTTGAAGAAGGGACTGAGGGCGATGAGGGGGTTTGCAGCCTCATGGTGGAAGCATGAGTGTCAACTGTCCAGACCCCCCCAGAGCTCCTGGGGACTAGCCCACCAACCAAAGTGTACACATGGAGGGACTCATGGCTACGGCCGTATTTGTGGCAGAGGATGGCCTTGTTGGACATCAATGGTAGGGGAATGCCAGGGCGGGAAGTCAGGAGTGGGTAGACAGTTGGGGGAGCAGCCTCATAGAGATAGGGGGAGTGAGAATGGGATGGGGGGTTTCCAAAGGAGACCTAGAAAGAGGAAAACAATTGAAATGAAAATAAAATATCCAATAAAATAAATAAAATAGTTAAATATCTCTTAAATATACGTGATATTTTCTGAAGGTAAAAGTAACATGCACTCAACCTATTTGTAAAATCTACTTGAAACATTACACATGATTGAAGTAGGAAAAAAAAAAAAACCTCTTATGAAGACCTATATGAAAGGGAATTGTGAGTTCCTGATTAGACAGAAACTGTTCCGTCTCTAAGGGAGAATATTCAGCATAACTGTGGATTCATAGATAGAATTGGGTAGTGTTCCTTCTGTTTACACTTTGTGGAGTAGTTTGAGGAGTATTGGTATTAGGTCTTCTTTGAAGGTCTGATAGAATTTTGCACTAAACCCACCTTGTCCTGGGCTGGTTTTGGTTGGGAGACTTTTAGTGACAGCTTATTTTACTTTTTCTTTATATATTTTATTAGATATTTTCTTTATTTACATTTCAAATGTTATCCCCTTTCCTCATTTCAAGACCTTCCCTGACCGGGGATTGAACCAGGACTTCTATTTCTTCAGGGGTTATGGGACTGTTTAGATGGTTTATCTGATTCTGATTTAATTTGATACCTGGTAGAAAATTGTCCATTTCATCCAGATTTTCCAATTTTGTTAAGTATAGGCTTTTATAATAGGATCTGATGATTTTTTTTATTTCTTTGGTTTCTGTTGTTATGTCTCCCCTTTCATTTCTGATTTTGTCAATTTTGATACTCTTTCTGTGCCATCTGGTTAGTCTGGCTAAGTTTATCTATCTTGTTGATTTTCTCAAAGAACCAGCTCCTGGTTTTGTTGATTCTTTGCATAATTCTTTTTGTTTTACTTGCTTGATTTCAGCCCCAATTTTGATTATTTTCTGCTTTCTACTCCTTTTGAGTGTATTTGCTTCTTTTTGTTCTGGTGTTTCTGGTGTGCCGTTAAGCTGGTAGTATGTGCTCTCTCCAGTTTGTTTTTGGAGGCACTGAGAGCTGTGAGTTTTACTCTTAGCACTGCTTTCATTGTGTCACATAAGTTTGGATATGTTGTGCCTTCATTTCATTAAGTTCTAAAAAGTTGTTAATTTCTTTATATTTTCCTTGACCAAGGTATCATTAAGTAGGGAGGGCATTGTTCAGCTTCCACGTGTATGTGGTCTTTCTGTTGTTTTTGTTATTATTGAAGACCAGCCTTAGTCTGATCTTGGTGATCTGATAGGATACATTGGATTACTTCAATCTTCTTTTGTCTGTTGGTACCTGTTTTGTGACCAATTACATAGTCAATTTTGGAAGAAGGTACTATGAGGTGCTGCAAAAAAGGTATATTCTTTGGTTTATATATACATACATACATATATATATATATATATATATATATATATATATATATATGTTAAATCCATTTGCTCCATAACTTGTTAGTTTTACTAAGTCTCTGTTTAGTTTCTGTTTCCATGATTTGTCCATGATTTGATGAGAGTAGGGTGTTGAATTCTGGTACTGTTGTTGTATGAAGTGCAATGTGTGCTTTGAGCTTTAGTAAAGTTTCTTTTCTTAATGTGGGTGCCCTTGCATTTGTAGCATAGATGTTCAAAATTGAGATTTCTTCTTGGTAGCTTTTTTCTTTGATGAGTATAAAGTATCCTTTTTTATCTTTTTGGATAACTCTTGTTTGAAAGTTCCTTTTAATCGACATTAGAATAGTTATTGTAGCTTGTTTCTTCAGACCATTTGCTTGGTAAACTGTTTTCCAGTCCTTTACTCTGAGGTAGTGTCTTTCTTTGACACTGAGGTACATTTTCTATATGCAACAAAATGTTGGGCCCTGTTTATGTTTCCAGTCTCTTAGTCTATGTCTTTTATTGGGAAATTGAGTCCATTGATGTTAAGAGATATTAAGGAACAGTGATTGCTGCTTCCTGTTATTTTTTATGTTATTTGTACATTTGTGTGGCTATTTTTTTGGGGGGTCATTGAAAGAAGATTTCTTTCTTGCTTTTTCTAGGGTATAGTTTTGCTCATTGTGTTGGCATTTTTCATCTATTATCCTTTGTAGGGATGGATTTATGGAAAGATACTGTGTAATTTTTCTGTTATGGAATATCTTGGTTTCTCCATCTATAGTAATTGAGAGTTTTGCTGGGTATAGTAGCCTGGGCTGGCATTTATGTTCTCTTAGGGTCTGTATGATATCTGCCCAGATTATTCTAGATTTCATAGTCTCTGATGAGAAGTCTGGTATAATTCTGAGAGATCTGCCTTTATATGTCACTTGACCCTTTTCTCTTATTGCTTTTAGTATTATTTCTTTGTTTTGTGCATTTGGTGTTTTGACTATTCTGTGACAGCAGGAATTTCTTCTCTGGTCCAATCTATTTGGAGTTCTGTAGACTTCTTGTATGCTCATGGGCATCTCTTTCTTTAGGTTAGGGAAGTTTTTTCTATAATTTTGTTGAAAATAATTACTGGTACTTTAAGTTAGGGATCTTTGCTCTCTACTATAGTTGGTCTTCTCATTGTGTTCCAGATTTCCTGGATGTTTTGGGTTAGGAGCCTTTTGCATTTTGCATTGTCTTTGACTGTTGTATCTATGGTTTTTTATAGTATCTTTCTGCACCTGAGATTCTCTCTTCCATCCCTTGTATTCTGTTTTTGATGCTTGCATCTACGACTCCTAATCTCTTTCCTAGGTTTTCTACCTTCAGGGTTGTCTCCCTTTCTGATTTCTTTATTGTTTCTATTTCTATGTTTAGATCCTGGATGGTTTTACTCAATTCCTTCACCTGTTTGGTTATATTTTCCTGTAATTCTTTAAAGGATTTTTCTGTTTCCTCTTTAAGGTCTTCTAGCTATTTACCTGTGTTCTCCTTTATTTCTTTAAGGGAGTTGTTCTTAAAGTCCTCTGTCATCAACATGAGATGTAATTTTAAATCCAAATCTTGCTTTTCTAGCATTTTGGAATATCCTGTACTTGCTGTGGTGGGAGAACTGAGTTCTGATAATGCCATGTAGCCTTGGTTTCTATTGCTTAGGTTCTTATGTTTGCCTCTTACCACCTGGTTATCTTTAGTGTTATTTTGTCTTGCTGTCTCTGAATAGCTTGTCCCTTCTGTGGGCCTGTGAACCTGTGATCTTAGGTGTATCAGCACTCCTGGGAGACAAGTTCCAGGTAGGATTTGGATGTGGAGACCTCTGTCACAGCATTAGCTCTGGGGCACTGATTTAAACTGGAAGAATCCTGTTCCTGGCTGTTTCAAAGTTCCTATGCCTTGTGGGCTCCTGTCAGGTTCCTCTTTGCACAGTTACTGTAGCAAAAGTGGTGGTCTCACCTGTGAACTTAGGAGTAACAGCATTCCTGAGAGACCAGCTCTCTCTCTGAGCAGGATTTGAGTATGGAGCACTGTGGAACAGCCTTAGCTCCAGGGCGCAGGTGGAGACCAGAAGACTCCGGTCCCTACATTCAGTTTTCAATAAGTCATATTCCAATTGCAAACCCACAGCTCTGCTCTGTATTGGAACAATAAATACTGAAATAAATATGAGATAAAAGAAAATAATAAGTCACTTTAAATTTTAATGTGAGTGTGCTGACTTTCCCCAAATACATAGATTCTCTTTGTGTAATTACAGAATTAGAGAGGTAGATATATCTTGTATTTAACAGTGAATTCCTAAGATAAGGTAGACATTCAAAAGTCAAATCCACAAAAAACACATTACAGTTTTCAAATGAGCTTTATATTGATCTCAAAAAAATTACCATTATCCAGATTGGTAGGAATACAAACTTATAAAGCCACTATGGAATCAATGTGACCATTCATCACCAAGGTAGGAATCAATCTACCTCAATCAATGTACAGCCATACTATCCTTGAACACATATCCAAAGACACTTCATTCTACCACAGAGACACTTGCTCAACCATGTTTATTTTTACACTACATAATAGCCAGAAACTGGAAATAACCTAGCTGTCTCTTAGCAGAAGAATGAATAAAGTAAATGTGGTATATTTATACAGTGGAGCATTCTTTAGCTGTTAAAGATGACATGATGAAATTTCACAGGTGAATGGATGGAACTAGAAAAAAATCATCCTGTGTGTGGTATTTCAGACCCCAAAAGACAAATAGAGTACAAATTTGCTACTATGTAGATATAGGAACACAGAGGTTAGGTATAGAGCAACAAATGAGGTGGACATAGATCTTGTTAGAAAAGGGAAATAGAATAGTTATGGATGGGTGGGTGGAAGGATGGATAGATGGATGGATGGATGGATAGATAGATGGATGGACTAGAACTGGAGGATCTTTATTTGGTGATAAAGTTACCAGTACCAGGATCAGTTTATCTAATTGAGTTGTTTCCCAAAGGGATCCTATGGGAATCCCCTAACAACCCAGGCTATTTCCAAGACTATAGCTTGCATTCCACAAATTGACAGGGAGCCCCCATTGCTGAAGACAACACCTACACTACTCATCAACCTAGAGAAGTCAAGATGGTGCCTGTATAAAGCCTTCACACCTGCATTGTAGAGTCTTTGATCAGGAATGAACTCTACAAACTGCCAGGAAAGAAATGCAAACACCAAGCCAGACACAAACCCTTTAATTGACAATGATGTCCAACCTGCGAGATATGCTAGGGCAACGGTGGCACAAAGCTTGTCGGAGTAATCAACCAATATCTGATTTGACTCATTCTACAAGATTGAACCCATACCCAACACTGTAGAGGTTAGGCTCCATTATTTCCTCTCAGCCTCAGACCCCACAGAAATAAGACTCAGACTCAAAATAATTTACAAATGCCTTGGTCATATAGCTAGGCTTATCTGGCTAGATCATAACTTACTATAACTCATTTACTTTAACCTACTTTCTACTGGGTGGTTAATTACCTGTGCTCAGGTACCATATGTCTGTCTCATATTTTCCCAGGTGACTCTCCTGTCTGACTCCACCCCAGAATTCTTTCTATTCCCATATGTCCCACCTCCTATTTCCTGCGTAAGCCTTGGACCATCAGATTTATTACTGACAGGTACCGCATCTACACAGACATAAAATATTCTCTTTATACAACACTGTTTGGGAAGACAAGAACCTAAGACTAGACAGTCTAGAGAAATAGAATAAAATCAAAATCTGCTGGTCTTAAAAAAAACTGTAGCCATAAAATAACTCCTAATGACATTGTGATTTATTCACAGACTAGTGCCTTGCTCAGTCATGATCAGGGAAGTTTCCTCCTGCAGCCAGATGAAAATAAATACAGATACCTGTTGTGGGTTGCCTTGGTGCTGTTTGTAGTCTGACATTAATTCTGCTTCCTCAAGAGGTGCTGCCCTGACAAGGAGTAGATCACATATTCAGGTGATTTCATGTGAACCTTTTTCCCATTGTAACTAGTAAAACAAAGATTAGATCCTGTGTTTGGGCAGTGAAAGGGAAAGGTGGAGCTGGAGATTTTAGAGAGAGGAAGAGGAGGTGAAAAAAAAATCGAGCAGAACCACCCAGAGAAGCCACAGTAGCAAGGGCTCTCAAAACTGGGGAATAGAGCAGTGTAGTGCTAACTCTACCCAATCTAGATGTGAAGCTTATAAGTATTGTAAATGAGTTGTATACTTATGCACAGGCTTATTGGGGTTGGAGATTTGCTGCAACAGAGACAACCAGAAAATATGAAGAAAGCAAGAGACTTTGGAACACTCATCCCTAAATGGATGTCTCTATCAAAACCTTCCCCTTAGCATGATCAAAGCTCATAGAAACTCACAGAGACTAGGGCAGGCAGCATGCACTAGGCCTGTTAGAGTCTGCCCCAGGTCTTTTGTATATATATTACAGCTTCCAGTTGGGTGCTTTATTAGGATTCCCGAATGTGTCTATAATTCTTGTACGTTCTCTTGGATTCTTTTCCTTCTGTTTGTCTTGCCCAACTCCTATGAGTTAGGTTTTGTTTGTTTTGTTTTATTTTTATCCCTTAGAAGCCTATTTGTTTCTAATAAGAGACAGTAAGACAGTGGAACCAGATGGGAGGGGAGGTGAAAAGGAATCTGAAGGAGTAGAGGGAGAAGAAACTGTAATTAGGAGAACATCATACTAAGTGAGGTAACCCAGTCTCAAAAGATCAATCATGGTATGCACTCACTGATAAGCGGATATTAGTCTAGAAACTTGGAATAACTAAGGCATAATCCACATATCAAATGATGTCCAAGAAGAATGGAGGAGTGGCCCCTGGTTCTGCAAAGGCTCAGTGCAGCAGTACAGGGCCATACCAGAACAGGGAAGTGGGAAGGGGTGCATGGGGGAACAGGGGTAGGGAAGAGGGCTTATGGCACTTTCAGGGAGTGGAAAGCCATGAAAGGAGAAATCATTTGAAATGTAAATAAAAAACTTAGACATCATTGGGTATTACAAGCTTAATCAAATCATCTGTCTTTGAAGGCAAGATCTCTGTGCTCTGAGATTTACCTGACTTGCACCAGCCATGTAGCCACAACATGTATTAGAGACCAAAACCTTGATGTGCTTGATCTGTAGTTTATAGCAGCACACCTTGAGTTCACTTATTGTTCCCTCATGAATGTGATCCTATATTGGACACTGATAGACTCAGAAAAATAACAGCTTCACTGGGGGGTATGGAGGAGGAGGAAGAGAAAGAGAGAGGAAGGAAGGAGGGAGGGAGGGAGGGAGGGAGGGAGGGAGAGAGAATTAAAGCAAATCCCAAGACTGCTCTAACAATTCTTCCAGCAGGAGATACACTGACTGCCGTCCCCGTGTCCTTTACTCCAACCAAATAAAGTAAAAAATTTCAGTTAAAACAGAGACTCATAAATGATGGAAAAACTGTTTTGTGATTAGTGGCTAATTCTCTTGTCAAATATCTGAGTATGATCAGACAGAATGGTAAACACTGATCAGATTACCCACAAAGCATCACAGCTGTGAGCATATTCTCTTGGTGAGGCTCATTAACTGCTCAAGGGACGCATGTTATAACCACTCAAATATCCTTCTACAAGAGCAAGCAGGAAGAAGGAACCATAGTGTATTAGTCAGGGTTCTCTAGAGTCACAGACTGTATGGGCAGTCTCTATATAGTTAGGGAATTTGTCGATGACTTACAGTCTATAGTCCAACTCCTGAAAAATGGGCAGCAGCAGCTCTGGATGGAAGTCCAAGGATCTAGCAGTTGCTCAGTCCCACAAGGCAAGCAGGCAAGGAAGAGTACGTCTTCCTTCTTCCAATGTCCTTAAATAGATCTCCAGCAGAGGGTGTAGCCCAGATTATAGGCATGTGGGTCTCCAGCAGAGGGTGTGGCCCAGATTAAAGGCATGTGCCTCCATGCCTTTAATCCCAGAATGATCTTGAACTCGGAGATCTCCTTGTCTTAATCTTCTGGAATTCATAGCCACTATGCTTCAAGATCTCCATGCCAAGATCCAGGTCAGAAACTTATATCTCTGAGCCTCCAGATTAGGATCATAGTTGAGCCTTCCAATTCTAGATTGTAGTTCATTCCAGATATAGTCAAGTTGACAACCAGGAATAGCCACTACGCATAGAGTCTAAGTCCTGAATCCTGCATTCTGGATCCTTCTACTCCTGGGTACCCTGATTATTATATAAAGATTGGGTACATATCCCAAATATTGCCCTATGTTAAAATGACAATAATGTTTAAATAAGATTGACTCATTCATCTAGACACCTAGCTCAAATGCAATCAGTGGTCTCTGGATGATCTCTCCCATTAAGTATGAGCTGTTCTTCATGCCTTGCATAAAGAAAAGTGATATTATGTGAAACTACTCCAAGACTGTTCACATAGCCCACTTGTGATAACAAAAATCCAATTGTTATGCCATCAGCATTCCTAAAGAGAGGCCACCCACTGAGAAATGACAGATTTCAGTAACTGCCACATACAAAAGCTTAACTGAAACCCCAGCCTCTCAACCAAGCCCTTCAAAACATTCTGAGCTAGAATTGTACTCCACCCCACCAAAAAATTCAAAATAGATCAAAATCCTCAGTGTAATATGCAAAACTTGGAAATGATACAGGAAAAAAATAAGACAAAAACATAAAGATTTTCTGAAAGTGACTCCGATGGGATAGCAGATAAGCCCAATTGATATAGAAGATTCTAAGAAATATATTTCTGCCCAATGAAGGACTTAGCGAGCAGAGGGAAGGCGTGGCCTATAGAGAAGCAGGAAGTCTTCGCCAACTGTACATATGACAGGAAATTGACATCAGTTGTATAAAGCAAGCCAACACTTAAATACCCAAACATCATACACTCGAGGAACAGGCTGATGAAGTGAATGTAGTTCTTTTTATATTCAGATCCCGTGATCTGAATAAACTATTCTATACTATAAGAAAAAATTAAATGTTTTACATCCACTTATTTTATTTTATGTGTATGAGTTTTTGCCTGCATATAGGTATGTGTGACACATGGGCTTGGTGCCTATGAAGATCAGAAGAAAGCATCAGATCCTCTAGAACTGGAGTTACAGATGGTTGTGAGCTACTCTGTGTGTGTGTGTGTGCTACTCTGTGTGTGTGTGTGTGTGTGTGTGTGTGTGTGTGTGTGTGTGTGTGAGAGAGAGAGAGAGAGAGAGAGAGAGAGAGAGAGAGAGAGAGAGGTAAAACCCTGGTCTCAACAATTGCTTTAAACTGTTGTGACATCACTCCAGCCCCAAATAGGTAGTTCTTAAGGACAATTTTAATCTTAGCAATTGAGAGACAGAGAGAAGCAGATCTTTGATGTTGAGGTGAGCTAGGTTTACATATTGGGTTCCGTTTCAGCCAGGGATACATAGTGAGACTTCAAAAATATGACCAACATCTTGAGCCATCAGAAAAATGTAAATGCAAGCTATACTGACATTGCATCTAGCCTCATTCAGAATGGCTACAACAATGTACAACAAAAGCTAGTGAGGAGCAAATTCCAAAGAAAGTTAGGACCTAGTTACTGTTCGTGAGATGCAAGCTTGTGCAGCCAGTACGAAAATAGGTCTGGAGATTCCTCCAAAACTAAAACTAGAACTACCATGCGATCCAGCTATAATGTCCATGTGTACATACTAAAGCATTCTAAGTCAAGACACCATAGAGCTCACCCATGTTCACTGCTACACTACTTATAACACCCAAGATGGAACCAACCCAGATATCCATCAATAAAGGTCAGAATGAAGAAAATGCAAAATATGATGGCCTGTGCTAAAACTCCAGACTCAAGAAGCCAAGGTAGGAGAATTGCTGTGCTTGAAGCCAGCCTGTGTTACATACTGAGTTGCAGATCAGCTAATGATGCAGAATAAGATTCTGTCTAAGAAAAGAAAAGGAAAGAGAGGAAAAGAAAAGAGAAAAGAGAAGATTGGAGATATGGCTCAGAGGTTAAGAGTCTATTCCTCCACAGGTCATGAGTTCAATTTTCAGCACCCACATGATGGCTTATAGCCATCTATCCTGGGATCTTATAATGATAATTTTTTAATGTCTATTTTTAACGATGGTGCTTACATGTTTTAACCTCCCTTCTGGCCCACCACCCACCAGAGGTAGTAGGACAAAAAGGATACAAGGGAAGTAGACCTGTTTAGAAATGATTCTTGTGAGCAACTTCTATATTTTCAAGAAATCTGCAATTCAGTTCACAGGTCAACAGTGGCATCTTTATCTACTTGAAAACACTTCACAGATATATCAGCAGTCCAGATGGGTAGAGTCAGGATACCAAACATGAATCAATAGTGGTGGTACTACCTAATAAAGAAAGTCAAGCCTCAGCCTCAGCACAAGTCAGCAGGAGGGACGAGGAAAAACAGGAATGCTAGGAAAAGTTCTTGGTTGTGACTCTCTCAGCAAAGCAAAGAACAGTGAAGGCTCAAGACCAACAAGCATTGTATAGCTAGCTCAATTCCCCAATAAAGAGACATAGACTAACAGAATGGATACAAAAGCAAGACCCACTGATAACTTGGTCAAGGAAGAAATAAATAAAGATATTAAGGACTTTTTAGAATTTAATGAAAATGAAGGTACAACACACCCAAACTTATGTGACACAATGAAAGCAGAGCTAAGAGGAAAACTCAAAGCTCTGAGTGCCTCCAAAAACAAACTGGATAGAACATACACTACCAGCTTAACAGCACATCTGAAAGCTCTAGAAGAAAAAGACCAAATACACCCGAAAGGAGTAGACAACAGGAAATAATCAAACTCATGGCTGAAATCATCCAAGTAGAAACAAAAAGAAATATATAAAGAATCAACAAAACCAGGAGCTAGTTCTTTGAGAAAATCAACAAGATAGATAAACCCTTAGCCAGATTAACCAGATGGTACAGAAAGAGTATCAAAATTGAAAAAATCAGAAATGAAAAGGGAGACATAACAACAGAAACCAAGAAATTAAAAACAAAATTGTCCAATCTTACTACAAAAGCCTATACTCACTCAACAAAACTGGGAAATCTTGATGAAATGGATAATTTTCTAAACAGATAACAGGTATCAAAGTTAAATCAGGATCAGAGAGACCATCTAAACAAACCCATAACCGCTAAAGAAATAGAAGCAGTCATTAAAAGTCTCCCAACCAAAAAAAGGCCCAGGACCAGATGGGTTTAGAGCAGAATTCCATCAGACCTTCAAAGAGGACCTAATAGCAATACTCTTCAAACTATTCCACAAAATAGAAACAGAAGGAACACAACCTAAGTCATTCTATGAAGCCACGGTTACACTTAAACCTAAATCACACAAAGTCTCAATAAAGAAAGAGAACTTCAGACCAATTTCCCTTATGAATATCGATGCAAAAATACTCAATAAAATTCTCACAAACCAAATCAAAGGACACATCAAAATGACCATTCACCATGATCAAGTATGCTTCATCCCAGGGACGTAGGGATGGTTCAATATATGGGAATCGATCAATATAATCCACTATATAAACAAACTCAAAGAATAAAACCACATGATCATCTCATTAGATGCTGAGAAAGTATTTGAAATAATACAAGACCCCTTCATGTTAAAAGTCTTGGAAAGATCAAGAATTCAAGGCCCATACATAAACATAATAAAAGCAGTATACAGCAAACCAATAGCCAACATCAAACTAAATGGAGAGAATCTAGAAGCAATCCCATTAAAGTCAGGGACTAGACAAGGCTCCCCATTCACTCCATATCTCTTCAATATAGTATTTGAAGTCATAGCCAGAACAATTAGACAACAAAGGGAGTTCTAAGGGATACAAATTTGAAAGGAAGAAATCAAGATATCACTATTTGCAGATGATATGATCCAAAACTATTCAGTGGGGAAAAAAAGACAATATTTTCAACAATGGTGCTAGTTCAACTGGCAGTTAGCATGTAGAAAAATGCAAATTGAAAAATGCATTCTTATTTCTTTGTACAAAGCTCAAGTCAAAGTGGATCATAGATCACTGCATAAAAACCAGACACACTGAATCTAATAGAAGAGAAAGTGGGAAAGAGCCTCAAGCACATGGGCACAGGGGAAAATTTCCTTAACAGAACACCAATAGCCCAAGCACTAAGATCAACTATAAACAAATGGCATCTCATAAAATTGCAAAGCTTCCTTAAGGCAAAGGAAACTATCATCAGGACAAAACAGCACCCTACAAATTGGGAAAATATCTTTACCAATCCTACATCAGATAGGGGGCTAATATCTAATATATACAAAGAATTCAAGGAGCTAGACTCTAGAGAACCAAATAGCCCTAAAATGGGCCGGGGAGCTAAACAATGAATTTTTCAACTGAGAAAATGCTAATGGTGGAGAAGCACCTAAAGAAATGTTTGACATTCTTAGTGATGAGGGAAATGCAAATCAAAACAATGCTGAGATTTCACCTCACACCAGTCAGAATGGCTAAGATCAAAAACTCAGGCGATAGCAGGTGCTGGCAAGGATGTGGAGAAAGAGGATCACTCCTCCATTGCTGGTGGAATTGCAAGCTATTACAGCCACTCTGGAAATCAGTTTGGCAGTTCCTCAGAAAATTGGACATTGTGCTACTAGAGGACCCAGCTATACCACTCCTGGGCATATACCTAGAAGATGCTCCAACATGTAATAAGGATACATGCTTCACTATGTTCATAGCAGCCTTATTTATAATAGCCAGAAGCTGGAAAGAACCCAGATGTCCCTCAACAGAAGAATGGATACAGAAAATGTGGTACATTTACACAATGGAGTACAACTCCAGCCATTAAAATCAATGAATTCATGAAATTCTTAGGCAAATGGATGGAACTAGAAAATATCATTCTGAGTGAGGTAACCCAATCACAAAAGAACACACACGGTATGTACTCACTGATAAGTGGATATTAGCCCAAAAGTTTGGAATACCCAAGATACAATTCACAGACCAAAGAAGCTCAAGCAGAGGATGGCCTTGTTGGTCATCAAAGGGAGGAGAGGGCCCTGGTCCTGAGAAGACTGGAAGCCCCAGTGTAGGGAAATGCCAGGACAGGGAAGAGGAAGTGGGTGGGTTGGTGAGTAGAGGGAGAGGGGATGGAATAGGGTGTTTTTGGAGGGGAAACCAGGAAAGGGGATAACATTTGAAATGTAAATTAAGAAAATATCTAATAAAAACAAAGAATATCCACCAAAAAAGGAGTGTAGGGTGCGGCAGCAGCTTGTAGGGTATGAGGCATGAACAAAAGGTGGGGGCATCTGCTACCACTTGTTGGGTGCAGTCTGGTGAGAGGGGGAGAGGGGTGGGAGAAAAAGCTGCATCTCACTAGCGCTTGACAGCTCTGGCAGGGCAAGCACAGGAAATTGCTGCACACCCCCACAGAGCCGGGTGGGTGTCTGGCTGCTGGGAGACACAGCCCACAGGGATGGGAAGGGAGCAGGCTGGGGGGGGGGGGCTTGGCCTCATGGAGGCCAGAGGCGACAGTTTCTCTAGCTCTCAAGCATTGCAGGGCCTGGCTGGATACCACAGAAGAGCTGAGAAAGGGGGCAGTGGGGGTGGGGAGTTGGGGGTGCCCGGTCAGCCCTGGGGTCTGAGGGGAAAGGGGGCGGGGGAAGGTGTGCTGAGGCTGGTTCTGGGGCAGGGGAGTTCCCACCTGGCATGTCCTTGGTCTGGTCTTGGGGCTGGAAATGCTAGGAGACAATCTTCTGGTTTTAGAGCTTTATTGTAGAACAGTAAGGGGTAGAGGGGCAGAAAAGTAGAAGCTGGCCATGGCCATGTGTCAACTTGATTTCTTTTTGTCCTGTGTCCAAAATGTGTGTCATCTTCAGTAATAGGCTCTTGCCATCAAGTCCCAGTGGACAACTAAGAGTAATGGTAATATCCTACGTCATTTAGGGGATATCTAGGATACCCTTGGGCAACAATTACAAGGGAGCTATCCCACATCTGGAATTTGGGTTTCTTATTTGGCAATCTATGGATTCTTAGAGAAGCATTATTCTCTGAGCAAGTGTCTTAGTTAGGGAACCACCATGACCAAAGCAACTTGAGGAGGAAAGGGCTTATCTGGCTTACACTTCCACAGCACTGTCCAACCTCAAGGGAACCTGGGATCGGAACTCAACCAGGGCAGGAAACTGGAGTCAGGAGCTGATGTAGAAGCCACAGAGGAGTGACACTTACTGGCTTGATCATCATGGATTGCTCAACCTGCTTTCTTATAGGACCAACAAACACCAGCCCAGAGACAGCATCACCTACAACGGGCTGTGCTCACCCCCTCAATCACTAATTAAGAAAATGCAATATAGGCTTATAGAGGCATTTTCTTTTTAATTTTTGTTTATTCCTCTCTCATACAATTACCACAGCAGCTTCCCCTTACTCTTTCTCTCCCAGATCCAACCCCCTTCCCTCTTCTGTAGATCCACTCTCCCCTCCCCCATCTTCCTTCAAGGAAAATAAACAGGCCTCCTAGAGACATCAACCGAACACTGCGTAAGACACAACAAACCGTGGCACAAACCTTCACATAAGGCTGTATGGGGCAACTCAGTAGGAGGAAAAGGGTCCCAAGATGAAGCAAAAGAGTCAAAGACACTCCTGCTTCCATTCTCAGGAGTTCTCCCCAAACACCAAGCCAACAACAATACCATATATGCGGAGAACCTAGCGCAGACCCGTGCAGGCTGTGCATTCGCTTCCGTTTCAATGAGCCCTGCTAAGCTGATTCAACTGGCCATGCTCTCACATGTTCTGGACCCCCTCTGGCTCCCACAATTCCTCCTTTTGCTTTTCTTCAGGGTTCCCTGAGCTCCAAGAGGATTTACATACCGCATGGAGACTTCTAACCTGGGTTCTCTTTCTATAGTCATGTGACTTTAGCTTGTGTCAAGTTGACATAAAACTATTCAAGACAGCAGTAATTAAACATTTTGTGTGAAATATAAATGTATCTCATGAAATAATAGGTCTCCATGTGTCATTTTCAAATATTTTTAGTGTTAGCTGCTTCTCCTCTATTCTCATCTCTGCCCTCCCTCCTGTCTTTTCCACTTAAATACCTCTCTCATAATTTCCCTTTTCCATCGATGCATTTTAAAGTATTTGATTTATGTTTTTTTCTGATAATAGCAAAAAAAAAATTTCATGAAGCTGTTACCACATTAGAACACAATACTTGGGTTAAACTCGATCTGTTTTTCCACAGTCATTACCATTTGGTTCTGGCATACACTGTCATTTATTTATTTATTTACTATTTGTTTGCTTATTCATTTTTACTTTCCTTTTTTCTTTATTGACAATGGTAAATGCTAAAATTGGATTCCCTCTGGAACCAGGTAGAGACAGAAGCCAAATAGAGGAAAGAAATGCTGCAAGAGCTTCAAGTTTCAAGTGCCTTGAGTACCCTCAGCCATGTTGGAGTTTAAGAAACTTGCTAATGGGGAAACCCTTGTTAGGGAGTAGCAGAAATTGTCACCTCATAAGTTATGACATAAGACAATCTAATTCATATGCTTACTCTGACCAATTATAGCAAACAAAAAGGTAAGCCTAAATTTTATTTTTTTAAATAAACATAAATGACAACATAAGGAGGTCAAAGGGATACAAATTGGAAAGGAAGAAGTCAAACTATCATTATTTGCAGACGACATGATCATCTACCTAAGTGACCCAAAGAACTCCACTAGAGAGCTCCTACAGCTGATAAACAACTTCAGCAAAGTGGCAGGTTATAAAGTCAACTCAAGTAAATCAGTGGCCTTCCTATACTCAAAGGATAAGCAGGCTGAGAAAGAAATTAGGGAAATGACCCCCTTCACAATAGCCACAAACAGTATAAAGTATCTTGGGGTGACTCTTACCAAACATGTGAAAGATCTGTATGACAAGAACTTCAAGACTCTGAAGAAGGAAATCAAAGAAGACCTCAAAAAATGGGAAAACCTCCCATGCTCATGGATCGGTAGAATCAATATAGTTAAAATGGCCATTTTGCCTAAAGCACTATACAGATTCAATGCAATACCCATCAAAATCCCAACTCAATTCTTCACAGAGTTAGAAAGAGCAATTATCAAATTCATCTGGAACAACAAAAAACCCAGGATAGCTAAAACTATTCTCAGCAACAAAAGGAAATCTGGGGGAATCAGTATCCCTGACCTCAAGCAATACTACAGAGCAATAGTGTTAAAAACTGCATGGTATTGGTACAGTGACAGGCAGGAGGATCAATGGAACAGGATTGAAGATCCAGAAATGAACCCACACACCTATGGCCACTTGATCCTCGACAAAGAGGCTGAAAACATCCAATGGAAAAAAGATAGCCTTTTCAACAAATGGTGCTGGTTCAACTGGAGGTCAGCATGCAGAAGAATGCGAATTGATCCATCCTTGTCTCCTTGTACTAAGCTCAAATCCAAATGGATCAAGGACCTCCACATAAAGCCAGACACTCTGAAGCTAATAGAAAAGAAACTGGGGAAGACCCTTGAGGACATCAGTACAGGGAGAAAGTTTCTGAACAGAACACCAATAGCGTATGCTCTAAGAGCAAGAATTGACAAATGGGACCTCATAAAATTACAAAGTTTCTGTAAGGCAAAGGACACCATCAAGAGGACAAATCGGCAACCAACAAATTGGGAAAAGATCTTCACCAATCCTACATCAGATAGAGGGCTAATATCCAATATATATAAAGAACTCAAGAAGTTAGACTCCAGAAAACCAAACAACCCTATTAAAAAATGGGGTACAGAGTTAAACAAAGAATTCTCACCTGAAGAACTTCGGATGGCGGAGAAGCATCTTAAAAAATGCTCAACTTCATTAGTCATTAGGGAAATGCAAATCAAAACAACCCTAAGATTTCATCTTACACCAGTCAGAATGGCTAAGATTAAAAATTCAGGAGACAGCAGGTGTTGGAGAGGGTGTGGAGAAAGAGGAACACTCCTCCACTGCTGGTGGGGTTGCAAATTGGTACAACCACTCTGGAAATCAGTCTGGCGGTTCCTCCGAAAACTGGGCACCTTACTTCCAGAAGATCCTGCTATACCACTCCTGGGCATATACCCAGAAGACTCCCCACCATGTAATAAGGATACATGTTCTATTATGTTCATAGCAGCCCTATTTGTAATTGCCAGATGCTGGAAAGAACCCAGGTATCCCTCAACAGAAGAGTGGATGCAAAAAATGTGGTATATCTACACAATGGAGTACTATTCAGCCATTAGAAACAATGAATTCATGAAATTCTTAGGCAAATGGATGGAGCTAGAGAACATCATACTAAGTGAGGTAACCCAGACTCAGAAGGTGAATCATGGTATGCACTCACTAATAAGTGGATATTAACCTAGAAAACTGGAATACCCAAAACATAATCCACACATCAAATGAGGTACAAGAAGAAAGGAGGAGTGGCCCCTGGTTCTGGAAAGACTCAGTGAAACAGTATTCAGCAAAACCAGAACGGGGAAGTGGGAAGGGGTGGGTGGGAGGACAGGGGAAGAGAAGGGGGCTTGCGGGACTTTCGGGGAGTGGGGGGGCTAGAAAAGGGGAAATCATTTGAAATGTAAATAAATTATATCGAATAATAAAAAAAAAGAAAAAAAAGAAAATAACAAAAAAAAAAAAAAAGACTTGCTGGAGTTGAAAATTCATAGCCTCACTAGAGGCTAATTCCAAAATTAATAATTAATTAATGCCTTATAAGTAACAATTAAATCAAGGCAGCCAAAAAATAAGGCCCAAAAACGTACAAGGTGTTTTAATAAATGCTTTCATTAAGTTTTGAAGCCCTACATAGGCATCACTTATTAAGATGTTAAGCCTAAATGATGAAGTCTTTTTGGTGCAGATATTTTTTTCTTTCAATACATCAACACTCTAATTCACATTTATAAAGCACCATATTTTGAAAATATTTTCTCCATATTTCACAAATTTGGTCATCACAATACGGGGAATTAAAGATGGAGTATTTGCCCACTAGCATATAACTGAGCCATGAAAAATTGGCTCCCCATTGAGAATGCTTCGCGTGTCAACTAACCACTTCATTTAATAAAAGAGACATCCTGAAGATGTTTTTAAAAGTGTGGAGAGCAGAAAAAGTTCAAATACACTGGTATATATACATTTAAGATCTTTCTTTTTAAATCATATATCTCGTCTTTGAACAAATCTCTATTATTCTTATTTTCCTACTTAGCTTTATTTTTTTGTTATTGTTGTTTTGTTTTTGTTTTTGTTTTTGTTTTTTGAGACAGGGTGTCTCTGTATAGCCCTGGCTGTCCCAGAACTCACCTTGTACACCCGGCTGCCCTTAAAGGCCGAGGTCTGTCTGATTCTGCATCCCAAGTGCTGGAAATCATGTGCCACCACCAGCGCCACCACCACCCAGCTGCTTTAATTATTACCTGAACATGGCCGACAATCACCTGATGGTAAAGCCTCTGCTGAAGAATGACCTCAATGAGTGTCACGCCCACCCTCGATTGACATGTCTTTAGTATGTCTTTGGGGTCTGATAATACCAGGGTCAAGCCCACTATTAATAGTGTTTCAAAGCCAGGTGGGCCTGGGTTGTATAAGAAAGATAGCCAACAATCCAGAAAGCAGCAGCCTCCATAGTTTCTACTTCAAGATCTTACCTGAGTCTTCATCCTGATTTCTCTCAATGATGGACTGTGGCCTTGGTGTATAAGCTGAATACATATTTTTCTCCCCTAACTTGTGACTACCTGAGCATAGTGGAGCCGCCTAGACGGTGGGACAGTCAGCAAAGACAGCGACAGGTATGAAGTAGAGCTGCCCTGAGTGTAAGGGACAAGCCTTGCATGCATTGGGTGGCAGAGAGGAAGAAATGGGATGCTTCAGGACCTCAGGAGTCCAAAAGGCCACAAGCAAATGCCGGATGCTAGACTCTGAGCTATAGAATCTGGATTTACATGGCTACATATGGGGTTTACTTTGATCTGATTGTTTTCATGCCCCAGTTTTTCTATTTTGTAACAAGGAAGTATTTAACTTATTGTTATAAGTGGTTTTATATGAACCCACAGTTAAGAGACTTAGGACTTTTAAAGAGACATTGGACTTTTAAAGCATTGACATTTTTTAAAAATGGTAGGACTTTCAAAGATATACTGTGTTTTATATTATAACTAGGAAACAAGGAATTTTAAAACTAGAGGTTAAAAGTGGTTTGCATATATACAATGGCAGTTTTTACTATGCTTAATCTGGTGCAGAACAGAATGTTCTTTATCTCAATGGTTTAAAAATGTTTATGCACAAATTGACAAGAGGTGGAGTATCCTAGTAAGCTTTAACTGACAACTTTAACTGTCAAAGGCCAGAATCATCTGAGAAGAAAGCCTCTACTGAAGAATTTCCTGGCTCAGACTGGCCTGTGGGCATGTCTCTGAGGGATTGTCTTAACCATAAATTGATTGTCCTGGGCTGTCTTAAATAAGATGTCTGAGCATCAGACTATGTACAAGCAAACAAGAATGCAAGACAGTGGGTGAACAGGCAGGTAGCATTACTCCATGGTTTGAAATACTACCTTGAATTCCCTCAGCGATGGTTTTTAATCAAGAAATGCGTAGCAAATAAACCTTTTCCTCCTTAAGTGACTTTGGACCAGTGTTTTAATTCAGCAACAAAAACCAAACAAGAACAATTACCACCCAGGTCCAAGGACCACGTATGCAATGACACTTTTTGCTGTGTGGAATCTCTTGCAGAACAGGATATTGTTTGTCTAAGAGGAGCCTGGTGACGTACATTCTGAGATAGTTATGCAGGGTGCAGAAGAGACCACAGCAAGATTCTGTTTTCTCTTCCAAACTTGCCTTGGATTTCCTGCAAAATAAAAGCTTTTTCGAAACTACATTGAAGCAATAGATACAATTTTTAAAACCCAACTGGACAGCCATGGGATGTTCGGATGGGGTTTTCAGATACCGTTGTATTTATTTAACATGCTTCAAATTTTCACAGTAAAAAGTTAAGTGTTACTGCTCACGTGCTGGTCTCGGCTAGAGAGCCGTTGGAGCATCCCTGGCTTCAGTTCCTTTGTCCAATTCTATCCTTTTGAAGTCTCCCAAAGTACTTGAACTTCTTCCTTTCTCTGGCTTGCAGTCCTTCCCTCCTGACTGGCAATCCAACCAATCACTGAATTCAGCAAAACAAAGGAATTCATAAGCAACAGGAACACTACCACCACCCCCCATAAGCACTTTAGTGACCATCTTTTGTTCCTTGCATGCTTTGAGGGCTTAATCCCCAGCCAAAGTGGTTTATCAAAGTAATTCTCCCCAACATACGCAGTGCTTTCCTTGAGAAGAATGGTGCTGAATACAATTTTCTCCATCTTGTTACACTTATTATTGTGAATTCCTTTGCACTTTGTTCAAAAGAAGCCAGTCACTGAAACTTGATTTTGAGAACTCAAGAAGGCATTCAGCAGTCTCTGAAAGGGGTGGTTAATTCTATTTGAGTTTCACTCCATAGCGCCATTCAAAACAGGTTGTGTGTATCTAAGAACAAATGGAGTTACCACACAAGAGGTTTATTATCAGAGCTAAGCTCCTGGAAGCAACTCCCACTACTTAATCCTGAAAGGAGAACAGAAGAAGAAGGAACACAGGCCTTGGTGAATGGAGAGAGGAGGTGAAGAGGAAGGGGTGGAGAAGGAGAAGGAGAGGGGCAAACGAGGCCCTCTGAAAAGCTAAGGCCTCTGTTCACAGCCTCCAACTCTCTTCGCTGCACCAGTTCAAAAGAAGCAAACAGTATCTCGGCACAGATCAGAATCAACTTTCTAAATCTACTTTCTAAACCTTCTCCCTCTCTTGGAATCTTCATGTGGCCTGTGCTGCTGTTTTTACTTGATTCTGTGAGAGATTGAGATTCACTGCCCCACTTAATTAAAAGGGTGAACCCAATCCGACATAGGCGGGGAACTTGAACAGGAGCCAACAACGCCTCCCGTTTCTGCCCATGGTAAGCATTTGATGTTCAAATTAGCTTCACCTGCCCCCACATCGTACCTCCTTGCATCGTGCTGTTTGTGAAACCCACTGATTTTTTGTTGTTGTTGTTTTGGTTTTGTTTTTTTGCAGCTCCAGATGAAGAAACACAACAACACAAGCTGAGGGACTGTCCCTTGAAGGGAACCAGGCATTGATTTTGTCACCAACTCCCCCGCCCTGAAAAGCTGCATTTCATCTGCAAAATAGTCATGGTATAGCACCTGTTTTGAAGATGTGTATGTAAACCCATTACAAAGGAGACACTTCGAACAATGCACGACGCCTGCCCAGACGTCATCGCCTGCCTTTGCCTTATTCCTTTCAGCTTGCTCTCTTTGCTTGGCTTATTTCTTATTTTGCCAAATTTTTCCTCTAAGTAATTGCGTCTCTTGACCTGGAAAAGGTTGTAGCTCTCTTTGTCATTTGCATGTGATCAACCAAGTGGATTAATGTGGGAGTGTTAAATGGTTGGAAGAAGTCACTTTCTCTGCCAAGTTCTCTCTAGCACTCTTTTGATGTAACTTTTGTTCTCCCACCTGCCTGGTATGTGCACATGTGTGCAGGCAGGTATGCATGTGTGCATGCACAAGTGTGTGGACATGTGTGCATTGTATGTGCCTGTATTCCTTCACACACATTAGTTCTCTTTTTGGAAGACATTCCTTCTGAGAGCCTAGAGTATGTACACATGTAAAAAGAAAATGGTAAGCAGATGAATGTAGCTTTGTGTCAATCAGGAGTGGAGAGGCTAGTGGTGTCTGGAAGTTGCTGTCCTTAGAATTGCACATATGTGAGACCCTGCACATTCATTTCCTGTTACACCAACATCCCTTGAGTTCCTAGTCATTAAGTCTCTATTCTTATTCCCTAAAGAGTTCCAGCAAAAATAATGATAAACTCATAGGAAGAGAAATTGTTTTAAATAAAGTCAATAAGGCCTGTTTACACCAGGCCTATATATAAAGTTGATGTGTACACCTGTATATATATATATATATATATGTGTGTGTGTGTGTGTGTGTGTGTGTGTGTGTGTGTGTAGGTGTGTGTGTATGTAGAAAATTGTGCACACTATTACCTGTGTGTAACTATAAGGTCACCAGATATTAGGACATTTCATCATCATGAGAGTTATTAACAATGTAGTCAAACATGAAATCTAGACTTTTGCCTTAAGTACTAGCTCTAATTCATAATGACTATCTGAACATTTCAAAAACAAAACTACTCAAAACAATCAGTAACGTCTACATGGGCAAGAGTGGCAGTGTAGATCCTGTCTTTTATTTATTTTAGCAAGGTGCCTGTAGAACTAGCAGAACCTTTACATCCACATTTCAAATTTTGCTAAGTCCAAAAGTCCTGTTGTTTTGAAAATAAAAATATTTAAAGTGTTTCCATCACTTTAAACTCTGTGTTTCTGTTCATAAGAACTAGTTAGGCTCTCTAAGTGACCCAGGAATGCAGCTATGATCATTTCTCACATTAGTTCATTAAATCTATATAACAACAGTTAAGTACATGGATTTCTCATTTCCTTTCATCTTTGTTTTATTTTGTGTGTATGAGTGTTTGGCTGTGTGTGTGTGTGTGTGTGTGTGTGTGTGTGTGTGTATACCATGTGTGTGTACCACATGTGTGTGTGTACCATGTGTGTGTGTGTCTGTGTACCATGTATGTGCCTAGTGTCCATGGAGACCCAAAGAGGTTTTCAGCTCATCTGAAACTGGAGTTCCACGGTTGTGAGCCACCCTATGGATGCTGTAATTGAACTTGGGTCCTCTGCATAGGTAGCCAGTGCTCTAACTACTGAGCATCTTCCCCTCCGCCATGTTTCCATTTTTAAAATGACAATAAGTCTCACAACATTTTTAAAGTGACAACACATTCTCATGGACAATTTAAGGGTAGCTTCAAATCATGACTAATGGGTCTTTGAAGTTCAAAGTTAAGGGTAAAGTATTTCTGGAAGCCATCAGAAAGCAAGCAGAGGCAAGAAAGGGTTTTCCTTCAGGTGTCAGGGGAACACGGTACTGTCTACTCCTGGATTTCACAAGTGTGGAATACAGACTGCTAAACAAACAAACAAACAAACAAACATAAACAAACCAAAAGGAAACCACATTTCTGTTAGTTTAAGCCACTAAGTTTGGTTAAGTTGTTACACCAGCCCTAGAAAAATAAACAAAATAACCATATTTAAAATTATCATGTCCCCAAAACATTACAAAACAGAGGAATGTCACAGGAACCTTAGATGCAAGCTCCAGAGAGCCTCATCTCTCTGTCTGCCCAGCTCTGGGATTGCAAGTACAAGACACCATACCAAGCTTTTTAAGGGGGATCAGACTTGGGTCCTATTGTTTTCAAAGCAAGCACTTTATCCTAGCCCCATCATTTCTTTCTCTTAAAAGATCATTCAATCATTTGTTCATTCATTCATTTATTATTGTATACTCGAGCCATCTCTCTGCCCTCCCTCAGCTCCACCATTTCTAATCAAGTGATGTACCCCCACTGTGGTAAGCAGGGTCTGAGCACTGCCTCCTCTTCTGAGCAACAGTGTCGGACAGATGCCAACCTCTTAATTACCATCCAATAACCAGCGGAGGAACATACAGATACGACTCTTAGCCTGATTTAGGAAACTGTGTCTTCACGGGAATCTCATAGGCACGGCTCTGTGAAGTCACTCTGCTCTGGTCTCTGCAGCTGCTGTTAGCTGCAGGTCAGGCTCAGGGGACTCACTGTTTGTGGCTCTTCTCACATCAGGATTCCTGTCATTTTCACGTAGGGTCATCATCCCAGGATATTAATCAACTTGGCCATTTGAATAACTCCATGCCATTTGACCACATTTTACCGCATGCACTTTAGAATTGGGCATTAGTGATAGTGGAGAAAAGGAATCAGAAATAACTCAAACCAAAAGAGAAAATGAAAAGCTCTCCCTTCCAGGGAGCCTCTTATGCATGCAGCTTGACCTCAAGCTGGAGGATCAGGAGATAGCTCAAAAGAATAATGGTTTTGTTTGCCTGTGGAGTCACGACCTGCTTCTTCTAATTAAGACGCATATTCTACTTGAGCATAGCATGAAAAGCCGAGCAAAGTGAAGGAGGGTGAAAAATGAAACACTTTTGAAATTACCTAATCCTGTTTGTTTTGTTTCCCAGATGTTACCAGCCACTTCCACTCGGAGCATGATGTGGTAAACACCATCTATTTATTTTGTGATGACAGGCTGAAATCGTTTGTAAGGCCATTTCTGTGATTAAAAGTCCAGGAAACTGTCATAAATTACTAGGTAGAAAAATCCATTTGCAAATATCATAAATAAATATCATGATGTTTCTCTTCTCCAGCAAACACATGAAACGAGCTAGCCGCTGACCTATACCTCTGTGGAGAATGAGGCCTTCTACTCTAGTGGGAGGGACTGGGTGTGTTCTCTATGGAGAATCAGATCTTCTATTCTGCTGGAAGTGTCTGTTCTTTAAAAGGAATGAGGCCTTCTGCTTAATCTGGTTCTGTTCTCTATTTCAAATGATACCTTCGATCCTAGCTGGCTGGTCCCTACAGGGACTGAGAGCTTCTGTCTAGCTGGAGGGCCTGGCTGATAGCTATAATGCGCCAGACATCCCATTCTTCTGCAGGGCCAAGGTATGTGTGCTTTATTGTGAGTTTATTTCTGCTGGAAGGCCTGATTGTTCTCTGTAAATTCCTGAGAAAAGGCTGCACTTTAAATGTTAACAATCAAACACCAGCAGTCACTCTCTGAGTCCCAGTGTTGATTCTTACCCTGGAGTTTCTTTTTTGGTTTTTGGGTTTTTTGGGGGGGAGGGGGTTCAAGACAGGGTTTCTCTGTGTAGCCCTGGCTGTCCTGGAACTCACTCTGTAGATCAGGCTGGCCTTGAACTCAGAAATCCGCCTGCCTCTGCCTCCCAAGTGCTAGGATTAAAGGCGTGAGCCACACAGCCCGGCTACACCCTAGAGTTTGTAATCTTTGCCATCTCTGTTCTGACAGCTGACATTGAAGTCTGAGTGGTCTCCTAGCATTAATATGTACTGCCCAGACCGTATGCAGAAAGTAACTAAAATCAGTTCTGCTTTAGCATCTATGTAAAAAGGAATAATACCAGCTCCTCCATACAATTATTGTATAAAGAAAATTAATGAGTTTATATACGTTATTTATAGTAGTGATTAGCAATTAAATAATGTTTAGTGCTGTTATTTTTCGATCTATTTTTTGATTGAAATGGAGCTTGAGTTACCTTGTCCTATTTTATGTAATTTTTAAAATGAGACTAAAAGAGAGGGAAGAGAGAGAAGAAAGGGAAATGAAAGGTTAAGGGAGGAGAGGAGAAGGAAGGGGAGGGGAAGGGAGGGGAGGGAAAGGGAGGGTGACCAGCAATGCAGTTCTATGTAGCAGCTGACTGAGATCACCTATGAAATCATCATGTTACAGACCATCACTGAGACTTCCTTACTAATGAGATTTCCATCACACAAAAAGAATACGGCACATGAGCTTATTCTTCAGGCTCCAAATTTTGGAGGTTTCAATCTTTAGTTTCACGGTATGATTCCCGTGGGTCTGTGATAACTGTGTATGATGACCAAACTGTTCACCTTGTTGCCAGGAAAAGCCAAAGAAAGAACTGAGGTCCCAGTCACCTCTGCCCAGGTTTGCTTTCTGTTGCTGTGATAAACACTATGATCGATATGACTTGGGGAAGAAAGGGTTTACAGCATTGGAAAGGGTTTATTTTGTAGGCCTTCACCGAGGGGTGCCAAGGCAGGAACCTGAAGGCAGGAGCTGAGTCAGAATTATCGAGGAACACTGCTTACTCAGTGTTAACACAGAGCTTATTCACCCTATTTTCTTATATTTTCTTATACAACTCAGGATCACCAGGAGTGGCACCACCCTCAGTGGGTTAGGCTCTTCCATAGCAATCATTAATGAAGAAAATGCCCCCACAGATGTGCCACAGGACAATCTAATGGAGGCAACTCCTTGATTGCTATTTCTTCCCAAATATGTCTATATTTGTGTCCAGTTGACAAGAACTAACCAATACACCAAGCTTTCATACAACTGGTAGACAACTTTGGTCAAGGCCTTGCTTCTCAGAGTTTCCATCACCTTCCAATGGAGTCATGGGCAATGAACCAAGTCTTTGTTAGACACTGAAGACATTTCCACGCTGCAGACAACCCTCCAGAGCAAAGACAAAGACAAACACTTAAATACAATTACTTTTTGTTTGGTGATGTGATCATGGAAATCAGAAGTTGGGGCAAGAGGGGAGAACTAGAAAAGGAAAATGGACAATACTCAGAGATATGGCTGAGCCAAGAAAGGCACATGTTACAGGTTCGATGAGCTGAATTTGATCCCATATGACAGAAAAAGAGAACAGATTTGTGCAGGTTGCTCTCTGACCTCTAAATGCACATGTGTACATAGGAGAAAGAGAAAGAAAGAAAGAAAGAAAGAAAGAAAGAAAGAAAGAAAGAAAGAAAGAAAGAAAGAAAGAAAGAAACAAACAAGCAAACAAAGAAACAAAGAAACAAAGAAAGAAACAAAGAAAGAAACAAAGAAAGAAAGAAAAGGAAAGGGGGAGGGAGGGAAGGAAGAAAGGAAGGAAGGAAGGAAGGAAGGAAGGAAGGAAGGAAGGAAGGAAGGAAGGAAGGAAGGAAAGGGGATAAAGAAGAAAGCAGGCTAACATAAGGATAAATACAACATTGAATTGACCTCTTGCGTGTGTGTGTGTGTGTGTGTGTGTGTGTGTGTGTGCGCGCGCGCGCATGAGCGCGCGCACGCTTTCATGCTTATATATGCATCCATGCAAGCACACTCATTTGGGTATGCACAAGTGTGGAAGCCAGATGTCAATGCTAGATATCTTTTGTTACTCCTTCCCACCACACTTTTTGATATAGGATCACTCTCTAAACCTGGAACTCATCATTTCAGCTAACTGGCTGAACAGGGAGTCCCCAGGATTCCCCCATCTCTGCCTAGCTCCCAACCCTTTATGTAGATGATAGTTATCCAAAAGTCTTCATACTTGTGTAACAGGCACTTTACCTAGGTCATATCCTAGGTCCCAAGTTTATCTTCTTTCTATAAGACTGGCCACTGTATCTTTTGGGGACACTAATACTGTCCACCAGAAAAGAAGAAAGAAAATATATATCTTTCGGCTCCCTGTGCTCATTAATCAAACACTGTTTCATGTATGGAAATCTCCTGTGATTTTGAGTTGTATGTGCATAAAGGATAAATAATTTATAAGAGAATGCCATTGTTCTAGCTAGATTTTTGCCAATTTTATACAAGCTAGAGTCATCTGGGAAGTGAAAACCTCAACTGAGAATTTGCTTCCACAAGATTGGCCTGTAGGCAAGTTTGTCAAGAGTTTTCTTTATTGACAACTGATATGGGAGAGCCTACTGTGCATAGTGCTACTCCTGGGAAGGTGGCCCTTAGTAGAATAAAAAAGCAAGCTGAGAAAGCAAGCCAGTAATCACACTATTCCATAGCCTCTGCTTTAGTTGCCGCCCTGAATTCTCACCCTGACTTCCCTTCACATTGAACTATTATCTGGGATGTGTAAGGTAGATAAACTTTTTCCTCCCCAAGTTGCCTTCAACATAGTTTTTATCACAGCAACAGAAAGCTAACTAGGACACCCATGCTGCAGCAATGTGGAAAGTATATCTCCTAAGCACCCATGAAGCTTGTAAAACCTATGCCTAAGTCAATAGAATACTAAGTTGTGTCCAGTTATCATTGAGATAAAACCTAAAGAAGATGAAATGTGTTTTGAGGCTGGACATAGTGGCACATGCCTTTAATCCCAGCACTCCAGAGGCAGAGATAAAGGTAGGTAAATCCATATGTTCAGCCATCTGATCCACATAGGCAGCCAAGGACGCATGATCCTGTTGTATAACAAACATCAACAACAAAAGAATTGAATATAGACATCCCAGATATATGCTTTTATTCCAAATCTTGGTCAAGACCATGACCATAGACAATTAGAACTTAATTATTTATTGGCTCCTGACTCAAAATATCTACATGAAGGAGTTGTCCTGAAGTCAATATCCCAACCTCATCCCCTGACTTCATTCATTTTCATTCTTTGACTTCACTATCAGAGAATCTTAAGGTAAAAATTTCAAAGAAGTGTGGATCATCCTTGCCATGATCAGCACAAACTAATGCCTAGTGATGCTGGGCCAGTGCTAGGAAATGAAACCATAGCTCTTCTCAAGACTGTTCTTCCTCAGATGGCTCTGTTAGAGAAACTGTATGACCTCTGACAAAGCCAAGAAGTAACTCTCCTAAATTAACCCACATGCTCCTCATCAAAAAATCCCCAGATCTCTTTTGACTACATTGTGACACACAGTGACAGAATCAATATGAGTCTGGGACAAGTTGGAAAAGGTATGCGGTTATCTGTTACTACTGAAAGTAAATTATTTTTAACTTCGTCTCTTAAAAAGATGAAAATCTGTGCATTTTAAAGATGAAGAATTTTATAGCATGTATCCAATATTGGATCATTCTTCACAAAACCACAACAGTCGCACTGAGGTTGCCATGAGGTCAGTGTGGTAGCAGATTACTATCATCTCCAGGAGTCATCTATTTTTAATCAAGCATTGCTCTTTGAATTAGGTGGGGCTGTGGCAGGGATCATCCTGCTTCTTCGGGTGTTGTAAGGTGTTATCATTTCATCTCACAACATGGAGGCAGTAGTTTTTACCTACTACCATATCAACGAGTCATTTCATATGACATGTAATATGATCATATGATGACTTATCAGTCATTTCATTTTGCAGAGCAAAGATTCATGTTGCATCCTGGATACTTTCACTACTTGTTTGATTCTAAAGAGACAAAACACAAGTCATACGAAATGTACTTCCAACCTAGGATTCACTACAATTAGGTTTCTTATGGCTCAAAAAATATATATTAAAGCAAAAAACATTCTAAAATGTTTCATCTGCCTGTTTCACTACAACATAGTTGAGAGACCCTGGAAAATGTCCTATCTGGGTATTTTATCCCATAGAATAAAAGTATTGAGGAGCAACCTATTTCTGAAGGGACTAAAATGAGACATAGCCACGTCAGAGTCCTATGTCCCACCACACTCTACAATTGCTATTGAGAGCTACAGCTAAAGGAATTAAAAACTGGGTTGGTAAAAGTTCTCAGTTGCAACATAGAATCAATCATTCTACATTTGTCTTCTCTGTGTCTTTGTCCTCTAGTGTAAGAGAAACACACATGTGTTAACTTTTGGGATTTTTATGCTCACTTTAAACTGTACTATTTTTCACTATCAGAAGGTATTTGAGTCATTGTATAATTACTAAAAACAAAAAACAAGTTATATAATGCAACCTGAACTTGAATTTTCAAAGTTATAATCAGAGCCCACAAGAATTCCTAAGCTCAGAATTCAATGCTCGGAACATGTTGTAGGATCATCTGCCTCTTGGGCCTTCAATATGCCTAAGGTAAGCAAGGGATAAGGAGCGTCAGCAGGGCAAGCAAGTGGACTGAGGATACTCGCACTGGACAATGGAGACCCACAGCGAAGGAATCACTGCTCAGAAGCAGGACTTATCTTACTAGGAGGAGTGTATAAAGGAGCCGAAGGTTTGCATAAAATTTAATCAATAGAACTCACAACAAAATCCTTCCAAACTCCTCATTTTGCATGTGGAGCCTCTCTACTAGAAAATTCTGGCTAAGAGAACATTAGTAGTTCAATGGCAGAATACTTGCCTACACATGTAAGGTCCTATGCTCAATCCTCAGCATGGGTGGGAACAGACAGGGGAGAAACACAGATGAAAGTAACGAGATTCTGACAGTGAGACAGACGGTAGAACAGGCAACAATAAGACAGTTCCTGACTTTACAAAACACTGCTGCATACAAAATCACTCCTAATTTAATAGCTCAAAGCAATAAGAATTGTCTTATGCTTAGTTTTCTGGAGTCTGAAATGCACACAGGAATGGACTTCCTGTGTCCTCCAAGGTAGGGTGGGGCTCTTCAGGTGGAAGAGACACGTGTCGTGGGGAAATGAAGTGTTAAAGACTGGAGCCAGCAGCAGCTTCTTCAGTTCTGAATAGTGTCTGGCAAATGAACTGGCATGTCTCCAAGTTCGTGTTTAGCTAGAGCTGTCACTTTCAGCACCGGCACATACTGCTACCCCATATGTCTTCTGCATAGCATGGTGACATCTGTGTACTCAAGTTTCTGTCATGATGGTTCAGGAGGCCATGAACAACTGTTCTGGTAAACAAAGGAAAATGTGTACTTTTGCTTCAAAAGTTACATGGTTTCCAGCCCTCTGGTCTTGAGGGACTGGTGTGTGAGAATGTACAACACTTTTCAACCTGAAAATATTCAAGGAATTTGAAGCCCATTCTAAAAAATAATAAAGTAAAAATCTGTGGCCCTGTGTAGAAATGCTGATATTCCAGTATCAGGAAGATCTACACAGTGCTCTGTGCCCAGATACAAACTGGGAGAGATCTGATTTCCCAGGAGTGTGGACACACCTGTGAGCACAGATTAGACTACCACTTCTGCTCCAAGGGCCCTCAGGACATAGGAATCAAGGAGCAGCCTGGGACAGGATCCTTTGAGTTGCTGTCTACACCTGGAACTGACCCTGAGCCACAGCTCTCCATACCCAAATACAGCCAGGAGAGAGCTGGTCTCCCAGGAGGACTGACACGCAGGCTTGCAGGAAGGACGGGACACAATCAGGGACAGCAAGACCAACTAACACCAGAGATAAGCATTGACTAGAGGCAAAGGCAAGAACATAAGCAACAGAAACCAAGGCTACTTGGCATCATCAGAACCCAGTTCTCCCACCACAGAAAGTCATGGATACCCCCAACATGGTGGACAAACAAGATTCAGATTTAAAAATCACATTTCATGATGATGATAGAGGACTTTAAGAAGGACATAAATAACTCCCTTAAAGAAATATAAGAGAACACGGGTAAACATAGAAACCATAAAAGGAGAAAAACAAAAATCCCTTAAAGAATTACAGGAAAACACACCCAAACAGGTGAAGGAATTGAACAAAACCATCCAGGATCTAAAAATGGAAATAGAAACAATAAAAAAATCACTAAGGGAGACAACCCTAGAGTTAGAAAACCTAGGAAAGAGATCAGGAGTCACAGATGCAAGCATCACCAACAGAATACAAGAGATAGAAGAGAAAATCTCAGGTGCAGAAGATACCATAGAAAACACTGACACAACAATCAAAGAAAATGCAAAATGCAAAAAGCTCCTCACCCAAAACATCCAGGAAATCCAGGACACAATGAGAGGACCAAACCTATGGATAATAGGCATAGAAGGGAGTACAGATTCCCAACTTAAAAAGCCAGTAATTATCTTCAACAAAATTATAAAAGAAAACTTTCCTAACCTAAAGAAAGAGATGCCCATGAATATACAAGAGGCCTACAGAAATAGACTGAACCAGAAAAGAAATTCTTCCCACCACATAATAGTCAAAACATCAAATGCACAAAACAAAACAAAACAAAATACTAAAAGCAATAAGAGAAATAGGTCAAGTGACATATAAAGGCAGACCTATCAGAATTACACCAGACTTCTCACCAGAGACTATGAAAACTAGAAAACTGTCGGCAGATATCATACAGACCCTAAGAGAACACAAATGCCAGCCCAGCGAAACTCTCAATTACCATTGATGGAGAAACCAAAATATTCCATGACAAAACCAAATTTACACAATATCTTTCCACAAATCCAGCTCTACAATGGATAATAAATGGAAAACGTCAATACAAGGAGGGAAACTACACCCTAGAAAAAGCAAGAAAGTAATCTTCTTTCAACAAACCCAAAGGAAGATAGCCATAGAAACATTATTCTACCTCTAACAACAAAAATAACAAGAAGCAACAATCACTGGCCCTTAATATCTCTTAACATCAATGGACTCAATTCCCCAATAAAAAGACATAGACTAACAGACTGGATACATAAACAGGACCCAGAATTTTACTGCGTACAAAATGGCAACCAACAGATTGGGAAAAGATCTTTACCAATCCTGCATCCAATAAAGGGAATACCAACAAAAGAGTAAACATGGAGGGGCCCATGCCTATGGCCGCATATGTGGTAGAGGATGGCCTTGTTGGACATCAGTGGGAGAACCAGCCCTTGGGCCTGAAGGTATTCAATGCCCCAGTGTAGCGGAATGCCAGGGCGGCAGCGAGTGTATAGGTAGGGGAGCACCCTCACAGAGGCAGGGGGAGGGGTGATGAGGTAGGGGTTTCTGAAGGGGAGTCCTGGAAAGTGGAAAACATTTGACATGTAAAAAAAAGAAAGAAAGAAAATAACCAATAAAAAAAAGGAAAAAGGAAATATTTTTGATTCCAAGTTACCAGATCAGAAATGTTGAAGTTCATGATATATTGCAAATATCCAGTGAAAGACAATGACCATTTCCTTATCATCCTGAAGCCCTGATTAGTCTAACCTACAAGCAAATCAAAGCCCAACAGTAGTTCTCAGATCATTCCCACGGTGATGTTTGGTTTGACTGACTCAATCCTGAGCAAATAAACAGCTTTCTAAACCGACTGTCTGCTCTGAGGTCTCAAAAAAATTATCTGTAGGTTTTAGAAAGGGAGTAACAGGAATTACCAAGTGGAGAGCTAAAGATGGAAAATTCTGTGTGCTTATGTGCTTATGTGCCTGAGGTTCGAGGAGCCCTACAGTATCTGCGCATGTTATGAGTACCGTAAATCACCTCTGGGCCTTCCCACAGTGCTAATGAGCCTAGTGATGCCTAGAGCATACAATATTTATTTGAAAGAGGAAATTATTTCATTTTCACTTTATTTCTGGTTCAGCAAAGCATTCAAGTAGCACACAATAAGCCTTTCGATTACATGTTTAATTTGTCTGATAATTTGGGCATAGTAAGGAGAGCTCAATTTTAGGGATTCTCGTAAGAATTATGTTAGGTCTGTATAGCTCCAAGGGGCTTTTAGATCCAATTCTATTTAATGCTATTTCATGGACTGAACCAGAAAGGCACAGAGCCTACCAACTGTCCAGCTGACAATAGTAAGACTTCTCTGCAAACATCACAGTCTCAGAAATGCCTTTGCATATCTCTCAGTGGCCGTGCTGAGTATACACACTAGGGACCCTGTAACTCTTTTTGTAATTAGAAATTATTTTAATTACAAGTCCCCGCACTACATCAATTAGAATGTCAGAGACCATCTTATTTAGCTCTAGTGCCCAAAACAAGGCTCAACTAATTTTAAGTATTCAGTAAAATGTGGTGACTAAACATCAATACAGCATTATTTATTGTTTTTGTTCTGAAAAGTTATATACATACTTACATATGATGTGATATGTGCCTAATATATATTATGTAATATGTGAACAAAGTGTGAATATTATGTAATTTAAATATGATTATTTAAATATGTGAGGTTTCATTATACATAGAAATATATACAATTTGATATGATCTATACTCATTTTATATGAAATATAAGGTATAGGCACACATTTATTATAAATATATAAAAATTTGCAGTAATCATCTCTTCTGATATAGACGCGTAGTTATTAGCAAGAAAAGGAATTCATGGAGTTCTTCTCCAAACTAAGTAAGAAAACAACATTTATAGTAAGGGGGTCAAGCTTGCAGTGTTAGATGACTAGGCATCCAGGCAAGGCCCTTCCCTTCATTAAGGTTTCACTCCTCACCTTTAAGGAGAGATTGATAACACTTCCAAGCATAACATGCTTTTAACATGAGTAGATAAAAATTAGTTACAGAAAAAAAATATAATAATTGCTAAACAATAAAATTCAATGATGTGCCTGATATTTAGCAAACATTGGTTGTACTGAAGGTGATGGTCCTGTAAAGGTTTCTTGGGTGACCACTTTGACAGTGCTTATTCAAAGGTACAAACTCGAGGGTCATACACGTGGCCCACGCCATATGCACTGGGCTTTTCCTGATCTTTGTCCATCACAGGCAGCTCATCAGCAAGAGCAGTGAGTCTTGTGATGCCATCGCCAACACCACTGAGCCAGAAAGAACATGTGACCCAAAGAGAAAGATTTGTAAGACACACTAGTAAGCCAAAAATCTAAGTCAAAGAGTAATACATAGCAAGACTCCATTTTAAAACTACATCTATATAGGCCTTACATGTGTATATGTGTGCACAGAAAGGGTCTGAACAGTACAAAATAAGTAGTGTTGTCATACCACTGTGAGGTTTCATTATACATAGATATATGTTCATTCACACACACATGCATACACATGCATACACACATGTACACATACTTGCATATGAACATGCATATGTACATGCATGCCCACACATGCATGCACACACATGCATATACACATCCATGCATACATGCACATAAATATATCCATATATACATACATACATATAGAGACACACATATTGTACATATACACACTGCTTAAATGTTTATGGGAAGCCAGTGTTCATATATTGGCTATATTTATATTTTGAGAAGGAGGACTCAGTCCTTAGTCCATGCTCATTCTTATAAAGCAGCTAAAGGCACATGGCATTGTGTAGAGTGTAAAGAACATCTGAGCAGAAGCCTCACTTCACACCTTTTCTCATTCTGGTTGGAGTGACATGAATATTAAATGTCACTATTAAATATTAAAGGTGTGCTTGCTAGTCTATGGGCGGTGGGCTCTAGAGGAAGACTTTAATCACTGGGAGGTTGAGACCTTAAAGGAGACACTGGAATGACAGACTGTCTCTGTGTTGTACAGTCATGATGGGATGAGAAGACTCTCCTCCATCATGCACAATGGGTGAGCGAACTCTCTCGTCTGTACATTCCCACCAAGATATACCAACTGCAGTCACGCCTCTGATGTCGTGAGCAGAAACAAATGTTTCCTCTTTCTAAGTTGACTGTCTCAGGTATAGTCCAGCAGAAAACTAGCATTCTGGTTTCGCTTACATTGCCTAAGTGTTTGTGTCTGACCATTGAGAATCTGTCTCCCTAAATGTCCTTAAATTCATAGACAGTATCAATCAATAGTAAAGGGTCCCAGTCTGCATCTTTGGGATCTGGCCCATTCAGAATCTCTGATTTGCTACAGAATCTCTAAGTCCTTGCTGCTTCATGTGCTCCCAGAGTCCTTTTCTTCTTAGACACCCTGCTGTCTCCTTGTCTCCACAGTTAAAGACCTGCAGCAAGAAAGTGAGGGTTCTCAGCTCCATTGATCAGCATAGGTAGTGGGGGTCTACCTATGCCTCCCTGGGGGCTGGGGCTGATGCTAACTGATTGCCCATAGTCAGTGGTTGAAGGGCATAAGGAAAATCATTTTCATCTCCCTCACAGCACTACTCATTTGTGGACACAATTCTTGTAGTTTCTGTCAAAGATCCCTATGACAATCTTCAGGGCAAGCAGTCTTAGTGAGATGAAAAAGCCAACCAGTTTTTCCCTGTGGGAAGCAAACAAGGTGTTTGGCCCACCCTTGTCAATAAAAAAACTTCAGACACACCACAAATTCTCCCTGGGTCTATGTTGTTTTGTTCATACATACAAATATATGTATGTGTGTGTGTGTGTGTGTGTGTGTGTGTATAATATTTTATATATCATATATTATATTGTATATAATTAATATGTGATATTATAATTTTATATTATATATTTGTGTCTATAAATATGTCTATTTGTATGTTATAATATGTAATGCTATAATAATATATAATTATACATAATATATAATTTCCCACATAACCTGCATTTTATAAATTATGTCCACACATACATGAATTATGTTCAAATGCATGCATGTATATGCTACTTAAAACTAATAATGAGCAGGCAAGATGGCTCAGTAAGCAAAAACACTACTACCAAGCCCGGTGTGGTAGCCTGAATGTGAGAACAAGCCCACATGCTCATATGTTTGAGTGCTTGGTCCCCATTGGTGGAAACTGTTTCAGAAGAACTAGGATGTGCGGGCCTTGTTAACAAAGTATGTCATGGGGCAGGGCCTTGAGGTTTCAAACCACTCTCACTGTTCTAAGTCTCTGTCTCTGTCTGTCTGCCTCTCTCCTCCCTCTCCCTCTCCCTCTCCCTCTCCCTCTCCCTCTCCCTCTCCCTCTCCCTCTCCCTCTCCCTCTCCCTCTCCTTTTCTCTTTCCCTCTTTCCCCTCTCCCTCTCTCCCTCTCTCTCCCTCTCCCTCTCTCTTTCCCTCTCCCCTCCCTCTCCCTCCTCCCTCCTCCTCTCCTCCCTCTCTCCCTCTCCCTCCTCCCTCTCCCTCCCTCTCTTCCTCCCTCTCCCTCCCTCTCCCTCCTCCTCCCTCTCCCTCTCTCTCCCTCTCCCTCTCTCGTTCCTCTCCCTCCCTCTTTCCCTCTCCCTCTCCCCCTCTCTCTCCCTCTCCCTCTCTCTTTCCCTCTCCCTCCCTCTTTCCCTCTCCCTCTCCCTCTCCCTCCCTCTCCCTCTCCCCTTCCTTTTCCACTCCCTCTCCCTCCCTCTCCCTCTCCTTCTCCATTTCCCTCTCCCCTCCCTCTCCCTCTCTCTTTCCCTCTCCCTCCCTCTCCCTCTCCCTCTCTCCCTCCCTCTTTCCCTCTCCCTCTCCCTCCCTCTCCCTCTCCCCCTTCCTTTTCCCCTCCCTCTCCCTCCCTCTCCCTCTCCCTCTCCTTCTCTCTCTCCCTCCCTCTCCCTTTCCTTCTCCCTCTCCCTCTCTCTTTCCCTCTCCCTCTCCATTCCCTCTCTCTCTCTGCCTCATGTTCATATCTCAAGATCTGCGCTCTCTGCTACTGCCCCAGTGCCGTCTCTGCCTGGCACCATGCTCCCTGATGTGATGGACATGGACTCAAACCCTCTGGAACTATAAATCACAAACAAACTCTCTCTCCTTCAAGGTTCCTTAGGCAGGTGTCTTATCACAGCAGTAGAAAAGTAGCTGAGACCTGAGAGTCTGAATGGGATGCTCAGGGTCTTCCAGTTGCAATGAAGCATCTCCTGCAAATTGTCCTCCAATGCATATATGTGCTTCATAGATGTGAACAGGCATGTGAACACACACACAAATATTTTTAAAACAAATGTAAATTTTAATTTAAAAATTAAAGGAAGCATCCACACAGAAAAATATGTACATATTTGCATACACACAAGTCTCGACACTCTAGCCCCTCAACAACAGTGATCTTCCTGTCTTCAGCATCAACTATTACCTAGGGTTTGTTTTAGGAGTGGTTTTTGTTTTGTTTTGTTTTGTTTTGTTTTTGTCATTAGTAATGCTCTTTTCTTTATAGTGTTACCAAATACACAAAATTATCTTTTCAAGAAACAAGTTTTATTTTTTTTAAAAAAAAAGGCTCTCATAAATATAGAAGTGCCTAGTATAATGTTTGACCTTAAGTTCTCAGAAATGTTACCTAGCCAGGTGTGGTAGCACACTCTGGTAATCTCAGCACTTAGGGGACAGAGGCAGAATTTGAACCATAAGTTCAAGGACAGCCTGACTGTGTAGCAAGCCCTTGTACTGAAAAAAAGAAATTTTCATCTGTCTCCTAAATCATTATCACAATGCTGGCCTATTTTTTTGCTTACTCAGCAATTCATCTCATTCATTCATTCATTCATTCATACATTCATTCCTTTGTTAACTATCATTTCTAAGGCTTTTTAGCCAGGCAGTGGTGGCGCATGCCTTTAATCCCAGCACTTGGGAAGCAGAGGCAGGCAGATTTCTGAGTTAGAAGCCAGCCTGGTCTACAGAGTGAGTACCAGGACAGCCAGGACTACACAGAGAAACCCTGTCTTGAAAAACCAAAAAAAAAAAAAAAAAGACTTTTTTTGACTTGGTTTGTTTTATAGCTTATTTTTAATTTTTAGTTTGAAATAATTCTTAAGATTCACAATCAGCCTCAAAAATAGTACAGAGACTTTTTTATGTACTATCACCCAGCTTCTCTTAATGGTATCATTTTATATATCTTATCAAAACCAAGGAATCTACACTAACTCCACACAGTTAACCAAAGTACTGGCTCTCCTCGGATTTCATCTCATTTTGCACAGACTATTGTTATTGTGCTTTCTGGCATACATTGTTTTCATAAGTGAGGTGGCAGTTATCCGATGTGAAGTGTGTGGCCACACCTTTCATCCAGATATGGCACCTGTCTGTCCCCACAAAGGAATTTGTTTGCCACCCCAGTCCCACCCTTGGTTCAGCCATTGCTTGAGTCCCCATCTCTGTCTCCTTCATCGCTCTGGTATGTTACATGAGTGGAATCATCCAGTCAGTGGCATGTGTTGATAGATACACTGTTCAGTTTTATACTCAAGAGAAATTGGCTGCATCTCCTGACTCTGGGGGTTTTTAATGGAAGAATATCTTGATTAGTTAGTATTTTTTACTGGGGAGAATAAATTTCATCTTCAGGTCACATGGAGAGTTTCACTCATGAAGCTATTTGAGGACTCAAAAAAAAAAAAAAAACTCTAGAGATAAAAGATTAACATCATAATTCATTAAAAGGCTGAAAAGAGTCCCTGAAGTGTGGCACTGGACAGGAGAGAGGTGATGATCCTCTGAGTGGCAGGGGAGGTGGTACCCCAGCATCCCAAGGGGCCAGATGTGAACTCTGTAGTCCTGACAAGAGCCTGAACTTACCCTCTACATTAACAGTTAATCAGCTTGGAAGAAGTATGCCTATAAACGTCAGAGATAAGATCCAACTACTTCTGCTAATCCCTCCTACTCACAGCTGACCAGAAAGAGAGACTGTTTAAAAACTGCTCAGCAAGCCAGGAAAACCAGCTGAGAACCCTTTCAATCAGATATTTTGGAAGGAGCAAGTCGAAAATAACTTTCGCCAAGTTTCTGGATGGCTCCTTTGTATACTCATTTTTAAAGAGTGTCACAAAGCAGTAACTGGAAGGGAAACATGTTTTTCTTTGTTGTACAATAAAGTCTTTTGTCCAGCGAGTAGAGGTGATGCTACCACCATGTTCAGTATGCCCCACTACTTCTCCAAAAGGGCTGCAGTCGGAATGTTTGCACCCCAGTGCAGCTGAAGGCGCATAAGGAAGGCTGAGAAAGCCTGCCTTTGGGCGTTTCACCCCTTCTTTTGTTTGAATTTACTTCTCCTTTCCCACCCTGTCCTTGGCACCAAGCACAGTTCAACAAATCCCGTCCAACTGGCATGGGAATGAAGTCAGCAGGAGCTGTGCCAAGTGCCTCTTGGGCTCTGCTCACCCAGGCTCTTGCAGACCAGCTCTCCACAGAGGACAGCTTGGCTGCTCTCAACGCTTTGTGCTCATGCCAAATAGCTCTGGGGATAGCTAAAGCAGAAACCTACTCGCTCTCATT
Organism: Apodemus sylvaticus; assembly: GCF_947179515.1. NCBI lineage: Eukaryota > Metazoa > Chordata > Mammalia > Rodentia > Muridae > Apodemus > Apodemus sylvaticus. The sequence goes on along the minus strand of NC_067482.1, from coordinate 92,413,835 downwards.
TTACCCAGCCCATCAGAACAACTTTGCACTTTAGCACCTCCTCCTTCAATTCCTGTAGAGGCGTTAATTCTGAGGCTGTTTTATAGAAAGGAATTCTAAATGAAGAATCTTTGAAAACCAACGATAACGACTTCTGATGGTGGGCAATCTACAATCTCCAGTTTGCTTAAAAAAGCCCACACGTATAAGTTATAGTTTTCTAAAGCAAAGTACATAAAAGTATAAAGACATATCCATTGATATTTCTCAGCTGCAAGGCCACACACATTTACGTCCCACAACCTTGAGTTAGAGTCTCTCCATGGCTCTTAGCTTAAAATTGAAATGATTTTAATCTCTCCCCCCAACAGATACTTAGTAATATCTGGAGGCAAGTTTGATATCCTCAGCCTCTGAGATCCCTTAAGTAAAAGATTGTGCTGTCCTTACACATCCTGCAAAGCATGAATTGGCCTCTTACATAGTACTAAGACTAAGACCCTGACTAAAGATAAGCATAGACTATGAAGTCAGAGGTTCTGAATCTAGATCTTTCCTTCATCGTCAACTTAATCTACTCTCCCATGAGCCACAGCGTCCATTGCCATTCCCTCTTGGTTCCTGACCATGGAATCAAATCCTAATTCTCCCTTCCCTTGCAAACATTTCCACTGTGCCCTCCATAGTAAGATGGTCAAAGGCCCATGGCTCTCTTATATTGATAACCAGCTGTTAGGAAACACAGTTCCTAAGAAAGTCCCTTGCAGGTGGGGAAACTACTTCTTGTAGCATCATGTCAGAGTCAGGGGCTAACATCATCTCCAATGTTACTTCAAATGTTGACTGTTCTTCCTGTAGCCCAAATCCCTTTCCACTTAGTAACTATCTCACCTTCTGGACTTCTCTCATGTATGTGTATCCTGGCTGAAAATACTCTTCACACAGTTCTTTCTGGATTTCCTGATGATTTAACCACTACATGGGATTTCCATCCAATTTTCTATGTTTTCATTACCTGGGACAGTCCACATTTCTCACTTCTAGTATCATAAAGAATGTTGTCCCCCAGTGTAAACAGAGTCCCCTTCAATCTTTCATTACACGCCCTATATAGACTTATATAGTGGCTCAGGGTCTTTACTAATCTCCACTCATCTCAAGCTGAGTCAACACCCCCCAGGTATACCCCCAGTATCACTGAAGCATACAACTCCTTTCCAATCAGTTCCTCAAATATCTTCACAGTAATACTCCTTCTCTAGAGAAAATGATGAAATCATTTCTACTTTCTGTCCATTCCTTCTGCTTCCATTTTTTCTTGACAAGCGTCCACAGTCTACCATTATTCTCTGGTTAATACCTGCCATCTGAAGTTGTCTTCAATTTTTCCATGTGACTAGCAAAGCCCCATCCCCAAAGGAACCCAGTCACCTGCCTTCCCAGCCATCTGTATCTCGGAAGCAGCATTCCAGAGAAAATCACAAAACAAAAAAGACATGAATCAGATACAACACAACACCTGCCCCTCCCCCATATCCCATGTGCCCTCTGAGTCTTGTTTTTCCATCCCTCTGGTCATGTGTTCTGGTCTCTAACTCAAGGCCCCCAGTAAAAGCTATAGCTGTAGCAGGCATACTGACTATGGAAATAGCACGCACTGAGCTATAAAACATGAACATCAAGTTGCTCCTTTCTCACTGATCAAACCTCTTCAGTTATTTATATATGTTATTAGAATACAATCAGAAATTCTTGCCATCAGTGTTAGATGTTCTGGCTTCCCCTGCATTGAAAGGACTTGGGTCTCCTGTACCTTTTGTCTGTGTTGTCCAGTGGGCACCTTGAGCTGTTTTCTTTTTTTTTTTTGGGGGGGGGGTTGGGAGTGGTTATTATTTTTTTTTTTTGTCTCTCAAAGTACCCCTGATCTTTTAAGTATGGAAAGCCTCCATTTAAGAAGTCCCTTCCATCCACAGTGACCTTCCATGGATTACCCTCCTCAACCCTGTTCTCTATCACAACATCTTGTCATCAGAGTCGCTGTTTCTAATCTTTCTTTTCCCTCACACTATCCACAAGGTAACAGTACACTGACCTATGACCTCTTGATATATACTTTTCCTTCTGAAACATTTATCACAAACACTATTAGTTTTGCTATTAATTGTTTATAGTATGTTTTCTGACCAGAAATTAAGTTCCATGAGGAGAAACAACTGAATACTTTATTCAGGGTTGTTTCCCAGATGCCTTGCAGAAAATAACTGCTCATGAATATTTGATGGACATCAATTAGTTTCTTAATGCCCTGGTATGATAGCACACAACGTAAATCCTAGCACTTGGAAGGCAGAGGCAGGCAGATATCTGTAAGTTTGAAGGCAGTTTGATCTATATATTGAGTTCCAGGTCAGCCAAGTCTACATAGTAAGACCTTGCCTCAGAAAGCATAATAGATAAATAGATAGATAAATCACTGAATGAATGTGAATATAAACTTGTCATTAAAAGATAAATGGAAACTAATGAAAAGAAAGGAAGGAATGAAAGAAGGAAAGCACAAATCAATGAACAAACAAATGAACAGAGAGAGAAAGGCAGCAAGGAAGGAAGGACTTTTTCGTCAAGGTATGAAGTGTGGGTGTGGATGGCCAGTCAGTATTTATTAAATGTTCCTGTATGCGTAAGCTTTTGGTTGTTGGGTAGGTATTTGTATGTAGATCAAACTCATAAGGCAATGTAAGGACTATCCAGGTCCTGTATGTAACTACTCTACTATTATTTTGTTCATATGGGTTCCAGGACATGTATCTATGGGGAGAAGAATGACAGCATGGTCAGTAGCAAACTAGCTCTCCATATTGTTCACACAGGAATAGGTGTAACATCTCTGTCCAGTTCTACAGCCAGGCAATTGCAAACCAAACATAACATAAACCACCAGCTCTGGAGGAAAGAGTAGTCTCTTAGCTGCCCATACATTAACCCAGTATGAACACACATGACGGGATACCATTTATCTTTAACTGAGAGTGACACAGAAGGGTTTTTTGGAAAGTGTGTATGGAAAACACAGAAAAATAACAGGAGCATTAGTAGTAAAATTGCAAAGCAGAGTGACTATACTGGACTCAAGTTTTGTTTAAACAGCAGCCATTGTCCTCTTCCCAGATGCAGACACTTTAAAGATTTTCATTGGGTTAATTTGTCTTTCATCATCATATTTCTACACAAGCTCACCCAGTGACTGCATCCTGAACTTCATCGTTCTCACACCAGCAGGATCATTAGCATGACCATTAGAGTATCTAATACCTGGCATAGTGCCTGTACAATAGCAAATAAGTTTTGGGGTTTTGTTTGTTTCGTTTGGTTTGGTTTTTTTACCACAGGGCGTCTCTGTGTAGCTTTGGCTGTCCTGAAACTCACTCTGTAAATCAGGCTGGCCTCACACCCACAGAAATCAACGTGTCTCTGAATCTGGAGTACTACGTAAGGCATGCACCAACACAGCCCAGCTATGGTTTTTAATATCTTGTGTATAGCTGAGAAGGACCATAAAATGTGAGGCCCATGTAGGTTAGAGATAGTCTTAAATATTTACTAGCTGTGAAAATCTTAATCAAGTCATTTTTTCCTTTCAAGCCCAGTTTTCTTACCAACGAAAAGAGATATTAGATTTTCTCTAGCTGTGTCCTATGGCTACTATAAAAGTTAAGTGAGAATCTGATTGAATGCATAAGGCAAAAATTTCATAAGGAGAGTTATCCTTGGGAAATTCTTAAAGCATCTATAAAACATATCTCACCTAGTTTTATATACATAGACTTAAAACTATTACTCCTTTTACAATGGAAGTGGAAGGTGACTGAGCAGCAACCAAAGAAAGAAAGCCAAAGTCTGCCTTCACCTCTAAGAATCTCCAAGAGTATGCACAAAGCTTTGCTTTTCAGATAGTGTCCACTCTCGAGCAAACTTTCTCCTGCTGGTATTTGGAACTGGATCATTTTTGGGTTTTGTATGTTTGTTTGTTTTGTTTTGTTGTTTTTCAAGACAGGATTTCTCTCTATAGCCCTGACTATCCTGGAACTCACTCTGCAGACCAGGCTGGCCTCAAACACAGAAATCTGCCTGCCTCTGCCTCCCAAGTGCTGGGATTAAAGGCATATGCCACCACTGCCTAGCTTGAGAATTACTACAATATTCACCTTTGAATACAAATATATTCATATTTTCCTATGGTTCCCCTAGCCATGAGTTACAGTAACAGGCATGAATTTATTTCTGTGGAACAGGTTCTAAATCCAATCAAGAGAACAGTTGGTTAGCACCATAACTGCCATGCCACTATTGCACCAGTGAATGCATCTTCCCTAAAAGGTTAGTAGTGTAGCATTCAGGGTCCATTATTGGATAAAAAATATCCCAACAATCTATATAGCTTTCCAGTGCCAAAAAAGCTAGCAAGAAGGGGGCAGAGTTTCTTTGTCAATTCAAGTCCTGCAACAGAAGTAGGTGGTCTCTTTATTAATAGGGTTTTACCATCAGTTATGATGGGCAACCAAGCGTAACAGCAGACCTCAGTGAACAATAATGTAAGAGAGGCAACTCTAGCCTGGTACTGAGATTTTTGTTTGATAACTCATACACTCTCAGAGCAGCACCATTCCCATGCAGGGTATGTCTTGAGATTTTTAATAATAAATTTAAGTCATATTTTCTTTTTCAGTAGAAGTATTTACAAATGTCAATAGACAATGGCCTGTTGTGAGGCTTCAAGTAGAATTTTCCTCCATTAGACTTGTGATGGGAACACTAACTTGATCCCAGTATATCACAGACAGCAGAACACTATCTGCAACAAGGATAGGCACGCTATGAAAAGATAATGATTGTGAACTAAAAACTATGCATCCCCTACACATGAACCCTTTCAGTCTGTAAAAAGACACAATAGTACTGTGTATTAGTGTTTTGGTTATTATGAGTTGAAAGAAAAATAAGATCAGAATAATCTTGTTAATTAGAGACTGGAGAGATGGATCGGCCATTAAAGGTTAGGCTCACAACCAACAATACAAGATTATTTATTAATACTGAGCTGGAAAACAGAAAGCACAGGAAACTGATTATAATAGAAGCAGAAATGTAGATATTAAAAACAGGAGGACATGCAAGAGTTTAGGATGAAGGTACACTGAGAAGGAATAGGCAAAGATGTACGGTCAGATGGCATAGAGAGGCTCCATCTCTGAGGGGTCTGATCCACATCCACCGTGAAAGCAAACAAACAAACAAACAACAGCCCAGTCTCAATTCTTCGGCAAGACAAAATCAAGAACACATCAAAAAGATTATCCCTTATAATCAACTAGGCTTCATTCAAGAGAGACAAGGATGACTTAAAATACATAAATCAATAAATGTAATTAATCACATTTTGTCCTAAAGGCCAAAAACAAAAAACAAAACAACAACAACAAAAAAAAAAAAAAAAACATGATCATCTCCAAAAATGAAGAAAAGGCCTTTGAAAAAAACCCAATATCCATTTATGTTATTTAAGAAAAGAAAGCTCCCAGGAGACTAGAGTAGGAGAAAACATAGTTCAACCTAATAAAAGATACACACTATAAACAAACACCACAGTAAACAAGGGTAAACTCAACACACTGCACTAAACTCACAAATAAGAAAATGATGCTCACCAAGCTCACTCCTACCCTCTCTAATACTTGAAGTCTTAGTTAGACCAGCAACTTAATACAGTTAAATAGAATTTATATTCAAGATATATTAAAGATTCTACCAGAAAACTCCTACAGCTGATAAATACTTTCCACAAATTGGCAAGATACAAAATTAACATGCAAAAATTAATATCTGGCAAGCATAATGCACAAGCCTTTAACAGCAGCACAAGTGAATCTCTGAGTACAGAGCCCACCTCTCCTGTACAGTGTGTCCCACTGTAGACAGACCTACATTATGAAGCCCTGTCTCAAAAGATAAAGTCAATAGCCTCCTTATATACAGATGCTGAACGTATTGAGATACCATTCCTGCTAGTCTCAATAAAATAATAAAATAAAGGAGATTGGAATAAACCTAACCAAGGAAATGAAAGGCATTTTCAAAGCAATTTTTAATTTTGCATATTTATTTATCTGTATGTTGTGTGCACATATGCTCACACACATACAGACAACAATGGTACACACATGTGTATGTCAGAGAACAACTTAATGGAATCAGTTCTCACCTTTCACTGTGTATTTCTAGGGTCATTTCTGTGACTTGCAATGAAAACTTTAAAAAAACTAAAAAAAAAAAAAGAAAAGAAAAGAAAAATCTCTTCCAACTCAATTCTTCATAGAGTTAAAAAGAACAATTTCCAAATTCATCTGAAAGAACAACAACAACAAAAAAAAAACAGAATAGGGAAAACTATTCCAAACAATAAAAGACCTTCTGGTAAAAATCACCATCCCTAACCTCAAGCTATACCTCAGAAAAATCATGACAAAACCTTCATGGTACTGGTACAGTGATAGTCAGGTAGTTCAATGGAATAGAATTGAAGACCCAGAAATAAACTCACACACCTATAGTCATTTGATCTTTGACAAAGGAACTAAAACCATCCAGTGGGAAAAGGACAGTATTTTCAACAAATGGTGCTGGTTCAACTGACAGCATGCAAAACAATGCAAATTGATTCATTCTTATCTCCTTGTACAAAGCTCAAGTCCAAGTGGATCAAGGACCTCCACATAAAACACTGAAACAAATAGAAAAGAATGTGGGGAAGAGTCGCAAGCACATGGGCACAGGGGAAATTTTCCTGAACAGAACACCAATAGCTTATTCTCTAAGAACAAGAATCGACAAATGGAACCTCATAAAATTGCAAAATGCAAAGGATACTGTCAATAGGACAAAAGAGCAACCAACAAATTGGGAAAAGATCTTTTCCAATCCTATATCTGATAGAGGGCTAATATCCATTTATACAAAGAACTCAAGAAGTTAGACTCCAGAGAACCAAATAACCCTATTAAAAACCATGTGGTACAGTGGGGCTAGAAAGATGGCTCAGTGGTTAAGAGCACTAACTACTCTTCCAAAGGTCCTGAGTTCAAATCTCAGCAACCATGTGGTGGCTCGCAACAATCTGTCATGAGATCTGATACCTTCTTCTAGTGTGTCTGAAGACAGCTACATTGTACTTACAAATAATAATAAATAAATCTTTAAAAAGTTTTTAAAAATGGGGTACAAAGCTGGGCAGTGATGGCACATGCCTTTAATCCCAGCACTTGGCAGGCAGAGGCAGGCAGATTTCTGAGTTTGAGGCCAGCCTGGTCTACAGAGTGAGTTCCAGGACAGCCAGGGCTATACAGAGAAACCCTGTCTGGAAAAACAAAACAAAACAAAATCAAAACAAAAAAATGTGATACAGAGCTAAACAAAGAATTCTCAACTGAGGAATACCGAATGGCTGAGAAGCACCTAAAGAAATGTTTAACATCCTTAATCATCAGGGAAATGCAAATCAAACAACCCTGTGATTCTACCTCACACCAGTCAGAATGGTTAAAATAAAAAACTCAGAAGACAGCAGATGCTGGCGAGGATGTGGAGAAAGAGGAACACTCCTCCATTGCTGGAGGGATGGCAAGCTGGTAAAACCACTCTGGAAATCAGTTTGGCAGTTCCTCAGAAAACTGGACATAGTACTACCTGAGGACCCAGCTATGCCACTCCTGGCATATACCCAGAAGATGCTCCAACATGTAATAAGGACACATGCTCCACTATGTTCATAGCAGCAATATTTGTAATAGCCAGAAGCCAGGAAGAACCCAAATGTTCCTCAACAGAGGAATGGATACAGAAAATACATTGTACATTTATACAATGGAGTGCAACTCAGCCATTAAAAACAATGAATTCATGAAATTATTAGGCAAATGGATAGAACTAGAAAATATCATCCTGAGTGAGGTAACCTAATCACAAAAGAACACACATGGTATGCACTTACTGACAAGAGGATATTAGCTCAGAATACCCAAGATACAATTCACAGACTACAAGAATCTCAAGAAGAAGGAAGACTGAAGTGTTGATACAAGAAAGTAATCTTCTTCTAACAAACCCAAAAGAAGCTAACCACACAAATATAAAAATAACAGGAAGCTACAATCACTATTCCTTAATATCTCTTAACATCAATGGATTCAATTCCCCAATAAAAAGACATAGACTAACAGAAATATTTTCATGTAAATCTTCAATTTTATCAGAACATTTTTTGTAATTCCTCTTTCAATTCATTTAGTAATTTTTTATGTCTACCATTTATCTGCATTATTTTTCATGATAATCTTCAATTTTAACATGTTTTTCTATATATTTTTTTATTTCATCAGAAATGTTTTCCATGTAAATCTCTGATTTTATCACAAATTTTTTTAATTCAACCTTCAATTAATTTAGAAAGGCTTCTTTATGTCGACCATTTTATCAGTATAATTTGCCATGAAAGAACCAATTTTAACGTGGTTTTCTATATATTTATTGAATTTTATCAGAAATATTTTCCATGGAAATCTTCAATTTTACCTGAAAATGTTTATAATACCACTTTCAATCAACTTAGAATTATGTTCATGCCTACCATTTTATCTGTATAATTTTCCATAATAATCTTCAAATTTAACATGTTTTTCTATATATTTCTTGAATTTTATCAAAAATATTTTCCATGTAAATCTTCAAATTTATCATAAAATACTTATAATTCCACTTTCAATCAACTTAGGAATACTTTTATGGCTACTACTATTACATCTATATAAAATTTTCCACGATAATCTTCAATTTTAACATGTTTTTCTGCATTTTTCTACAATCAGAAATATTTTCCATGTAAACCTCCAACTTTTTCAATAGAATAAAATGTTTCTATTTCCTTTTTCAATTAATATAGCAATGTTTTTTATGTCTACCACTTTACTCTTTAATTTCCATGAAAATTATCAATTTTAATGTGTTTTTCTATATATCTCTATTTTATCAGAAATATTTTCCATGTAAATCTTCAATTTTATCATAAAATATTTTTACTTCCTTTTTTAATAAAAGAACATACTTCTCAAAAAAAAGTTAACGTATAACTTGCTTTTGTAGACACTGAACTATGACTTTCTGGTGACATAGCTATATGAGGTGGTTTATTTTTTCAGAAAAATAATGGGTTTTGAGGAAAATAAAAGGCTTATTTATGAATTATTGCATAAGAAGGAAGTATGTAATCAACAACTGAGGTAACCTCAGAGAGAAAACCTGAAAGCTGTCTCCAAGCACAGCTTCAGAACGAGTCACCTGTTAGCCTGCACCTGCATAAAAAATAATAAAATAAAAATAGAATAAAAAAAAAGTATACAAATCGAGATAACTTCAGCCGTCTGATTTTTGTCGAAAATACACACTACAGAAAAATAAAGCAAATTCAACATATTGAAAAACTGAATGTCCAGCTGTAGATGGGTGAAACTAGATCATTATCTCTCACCCTGCACAAAATTAATCTCTGAATGGATCAAAGACCTGAACATGAGACCTGAAATTCTGCAACTGCTAGAGGGACAGACGGGGGAGTGGCCTACCGAAATACGTGTTGTCTTAGTTAGCGTTTCTATTGCTATAATGAAACACCATGACCAAAAAGCAAGTTGGGGAGGAACAGGTTTATTCAGCCTACACTTCCACATCTAAGTCTGTCACTGACGGAAGTCAGAACAGGAATGTAAGCAGGGACGGAACCTGGAAGCATCAGCTGATGCAAAGGCTGTGAAAGGAGCTACTTATTCACTTGCTTCACATGACTTGCTCAGCCTGCTTTCTTTTTTTTTTTTTCTTTTTTTTTTTTTAGATCTTTTTTTTTTATATCTTTTTTTTTATTCGATATAATTTATTTACATTTCAAATGATTTCCCCTTTTCTAGCCCCCCCACTCCCCGAAAGTCCCGTAAGCCCCTTCTCTTCCCCTGTCCTCCCTCCCACCCCTTCCCACTTCCCCGTTCCGGTTTTGCCTAATACTGTTTCACTGAGTCTTTCCAGAACCAGGGACCACTCCTCCTTTCTTCTTGTATCTCATTTGATGTGTGGATTATGTTTTGGGTATTCCAGTTTTCTAGGTTAATATCCACTTATTAGTGAGTGCATACCATGATTCACCTTTAGAACCTGGGTTACCTCACTTAGTATGATGTTCTCTAGCTCCATCCATTTGCCTAAGAATTTCATGAATTCATTGTTTCTAATGGCTGAATAGTACTCTATTGTGTAGATATACCACATTTTTTGCATCCACTCTTCTGTTGAGGGATACCTGGGTTCTTTCCAGCATCTGGCAATTATAAATAGGGCTGCTATGAACATAGTAGAGCATGTATCCTTATTACATGGTGGGGAATCCTCTGGATATATGCCCAGGAGTGGTATAGCAGGATCTTCTGGAAGTGAGGTGCCCAGTTTTCGGAGGAACCTCCAGACTGATTTCCAGAGTGGTTGTACCAATTTGCAACCCCACCAGCAGTGGAGGAGTGTTCCTCTTTCTCCACATCCTCTCCAACACCTGCTGTCTCCTGAATTTTTAATCTTAGCCATTCTGACTGGTGTAAGATGAAATCTTAGGGTTGTTTTGATTTGCATTTCCCTAATGACTAATGAAGTTGAGCATTTTTTAAGATGCTTCTCTGCCATCCGAAGTTCCTCCGGTTGAGAATTCTTTGTTTAACTCTGTACCCCATTTTTAATAGGGTTGTTCGGTTTTCTGGAGTCTAACTTCTTGAGTTCTTTATATATATTGGATATTAGCCCTCTATCTGATGTAGGATTGGTGAAGATCTTTTCCCAATTTGTTGGTTGCCGATCTGTCCTCTTGATGGTGTCCTTTGCCTTACAGAAACTCTGTAACCTTATGAGGTCCCATTTGTCAATTCTTGCTCTTAGAGCATACGCTATTGGTGTTCTGTTCAGAAACTTTCTCCCTGTACCGATGTCCTCAAGGGTCTTCCCCAGTTTCTTTTCTATTAGCTTCAGAGTGTCTGGCTTTATGTGGAGGTCCTTGATCCATTTGGAATTGAGCTTAGTACAAGGAGACAAGGATGGATCAATTCGCATTCTTCTGCATGCTGACCTCCAGTTGAACCAGCACCATTTGTTGAAAAGGCTATCTTTTTTCCATTGGATGTTTTCGGCCTCTTTGTCGAGGATCAAGTGGCCATAGGTGTATGGGTTCATTTCTGGATCTTCAATCCTGTTCCATTGATCCTCCTGCCTGTCAGCCTGCTTTCTTATCGAACCCAGGACCACTATGGAAGGATAGCACCACCCACAGCGGGCGGGGTGGAGCCCTCCCCCATTGAATGCAAATTAAGCAAACAAAGGAAGCTGGAGATTAAGGAAGCATTTTCTAAATTGAGGTTCCCTTCTCTCAGATGACTTTAGCTTGGGCCAAGTTGACATAAAACTATCCAGCACACACACATGCATGGACAAGGACTTCAGTGACTCCAAGGTTCAGGAAACGTAGTGGACAACTGGCAATGGCACCAATGAAACTAAGAAGACTGTACATCAAAGCAAACTCTCCACTGACTGAGAGGCAGCTACAGAATGGGAGAAAATATCTGTCATCTATACAGATGACAGAAGGTTAACATTTAGAACACATAAGGAACTCAAAATATCTAACACCAAAAGAACAAACAACATAATACTAATGAGTCATTAGTCAAAAAAATAAAGGAATACAGATAGCTAATAACAGGGTTTTTAAGTGTTCAATAGCATTAGCTTCCGGGAAAATGAAAATTAAACTAATTTGAGATTCTTTGTGACACCAGACGAAGAACAAATGACAGCAAACGCTGGCCAGAGGAAGGTATTAATCACTGGTACAGCCACTGTGAAAATCAGTGTGGGGGGTTCTCAAAAAAACTAAAAATATAACTGCCATATAACCCAATTACAGCACTCGGACACACACACCCATAGGGATGTTCCTACAGGGAACATTCACATTCATTGCTGCTGCATTAACAACAGCTAGGAGGTGGGATCAGCCCGCATCTATATCCACCCAAGTGGATAATGAAAATATGCTATATTTACACAACATAATTTTACTCAGCTGTAAAGAAAAGTGAAACTATGGTAATTGCAAATAAATGGACAGAACCAAGAAACACACTGAGTAAGGTAACCCAGGCAAAGAAGGACATGCTACACTTGTGAGTCCTGGCTCCTATCTCACAGATGTGTGTAGATAGCAGTAAAAGCTTCAGCTAGGTATGAGAGTAGGATGAAACAAGGGAAGGTTAATAAAATACAAAGGATATATACAAAAACCAAACAGAAAGGGACTATTTTGTAAGTCAATTAAAAATATTTTTTAAAAGAGAGATACCCTGCATGCATGTATTATGTTGATCATAATAGCCAGGGGTTATTAAACAAAAACGCTAGTTCGAGGTGTGAGGTGTGAGGTAGCACCTCTTGATTTGCTAGTGAGGAAAGCTTCCAAGATCCCCAAAGCAATACAGGCTCTTGCAATTCATCTGGGTTGTCTACTGGAATGAGATGGTAATGTCCTACTACTGAGGACAACACACAACTGTGTAGCTCTATAGACCCAAAAGGTCAACACACAGTTTAGCTCTACAGTCCCAGAAGGTACTATTCAGGCTGTTGGCAGAGAAAAGATATCAGTAGTCTTCTTTAGCTGTGGTTGCTGAGAATCAGGAACACTGGCAGGCGAGGCAAGAGGCGCCCACCTGCGCAATAGCGGCACAACTGTTATGGAGTCAAACAACTCACCTTTTGATCTGATGTGAGCCAGCTCCACGAGAGGGAATTTACATCTAAAGTCCATGGATGGAGAGGTCACAGGCACTAAGGGGAAACCTACAATTATTCTTCTGCTAAGTGGGCATGTTGTCAACTTCTTTCTAAATATGTATATTTATGTCCATAGATAAGTGCTGCTCTCAGCACTGGTCAGGGAAGCTTCTCTATACAGTGGGCAATATTCAATACACAGGCACACACTGCTCAATGTGCTTTTAAAAATAAATGTTGAGTGTTTAATTCTAATAGAACATCTGTATTGCCCTCTTTAAGGCCCAGGAAACACCTCAGAAAAAGGATCAGAAAGAACATAAGAGCTGGGCTGGAGGACGGGAGCATCAAGGCGAAAATGTAGGTGGCAGAGACCACGCTTCAGGTGGCGAATCCATTTGGATCCGCTAGCGGAAGATTTAACTTGGAAAGGCTTATAAATTAGGATGCTAGCTGTTGCGCCCAGCAATTAAGAACCCGTTGATTCTGAACTAAGTTTGTGTGGTGTTTTCCTTCACGCAATGGCTCAACTGGGTTCCAGAAAGAAGGGTACAGTGGCAAAGCGTGGGTTTGCAAGAAGTGCACCCCAAAAGGCTGTGGGAATTTGGAAACGTGGGGCTGGCGTAGTAGTGACCTACCAGTGGGAACTTAGCAAGTCGGGTACTGAGATATCCCTGTCAAAGAGTTCACCAAAGATGAGAACAGGGTCTGATGGTGCCTTGTCAGAGGAGGCATGGATTGCATTTTTTACTATTTCCCGCTACAGATGACATCCAATGTGGCAGAAAGGAATCCACTAGAAATTTATGATTCTTAGCCTATGAGTTAGAAATTTAGTTAGAGATTTGGAAGTTTGGTGAGCAGAGTGGAGTCAAGTCACATGATTCAACCCCCCAGGGAACCTTGAAACAAAGAAAGAGGGCTCTGAGGTCCCTGCTGTGAAAAGAGACAAGATGGCGGCTCTGAGTCAGAGAGCTGGGAATGGAAGCTTCCTACTTCCTGGAGCAGAAATGGATTTAACTGTGAATTTATAAAATCGGGATTATTTGCTTTTAGGATAGATTTATATACAGATTTTGTCTGAATCATGTGGGGAATTTTGCCCGCAGTTGGTTCAGAACTAGGATAGGGAAAATTAGTCACTGGCTTCAAGTAGAAAGCAGCGATAATTACCTGCAATGAACAGGTATTGATGGAAGTCTGTGGCTCCAGGTAGAGAGCGTAACAGGTAGATGGTGTATTAAAGTCTACAAGACACTCTTATTCTTTGTTCATGGGTTCCAGGGGAAATTTTGGGTCAAAATCCTGGTTTGACTAGCTGCCTGCTTATTATGAACAGGTATTAATAGAAATGTGATTGAATTTTTTTATAGTTAGAAGAAGAAAATACAGACTTTCAAGATGAATAATTTTTTGTTTGTTTTATTATTCCTCTGGAAGAGAGGGAAGGATACACGCTTTACTGGTTGCTGCCTGAAGGATATGCCGATTTGGAGAAAGGTTTTGTCTTTGCATTTTTAGAAAAGGTGACTAGTATCTATACACCTTCCATAATAATATGGATCAGATTTGATAAAGGGAGAACTCCACCCCCCAGAGAACAATATTCCATAGAATCAAACAAACAAAAAAAAGTTATCTTGATGATACTAAAGTTCTGTTTTGAGATTTGTATATTACAGAATATACAGCCTTGGTGAGACTCATCATCAGACATGGTGAACTGACCTGCTTAAACTCCTGATGTCTTAGACTTTCAGCCAGATCCAGTCAGGACACAGATATCAGAGACTAATACAATCATTGGTGTGGTCTTATTAAGTCCAACCAACTCACTCATTTTCCCTACCCTTCCCACTCCCCTTCAAAGTTTTCTCAAAGCCCATATTGAACATGAAGAAGTTATGAAGAGTCGTCACCCCAGTTCTCCGGACTTGAGGGTCTAGTAGTCTTCCTGGGGAATTTTGAAAAGGCCATAATTTGAACAAGGAGGAAATAGCTAGCATTTATTGTGCAGCCATAATCTATTTTGGTAGAAATTTTTACAATAGTTACTAAGTTGAAGTCATAATTTCTATTTTGGTACAGAAATTATTTTGATAGAGAATCAAGGTTTTCATTGGTATAAATTTCTTCTACTGATACAAAAAATTTAAAAGTACTAGGCCTGGACCCAGTCCTTCTATAAATGCCATTACAAACTGATCTGAGATGTTTAAGGCTGTGAGTTAAGGGCCAGATAGCAAATTCCTGGATCTGAGTTTATTGTTAGGGTGTTTTCAGATATTTTAATTATAAATAACTGAGGGTAGTTCATGGACAACAGTCCAGATTATTTTACATAAATAGTTGGTTTTCAAAAATGTCAGAAATCCACAGAATGTGACATCTAATGTTATTTCTTCACGTGTTGAGACTAATCTGCTTCTAAGAGCTCCCCATTTGTGGATTCAAAGAAGCATCTGAGCATCTCTACCTCCAGGTGAGGATGGGCATTGTGGCTAGGTGGCCGCTGGGCAGAAATTGCTTTTTCTCCTGCAAATCTGTACCATTCTTGAGAGGACACAACAGATTAGGATGGCCTAGTTTTGCTGAGACAGAATAAGCTAGTCCTTAATAATTCCTGTTTTTCAAGGTCTGTCAGAATATCCCAGGCCAGAAGGCTGAAGATTGATGCTCCAACTTCCTGACTTACTGGGTCTGTATAGATAGGCAGCTGTTTCTATGATTTGTCTCAGTTCTGGAAGCTGTGTTAGGTTGCCTGTATTTTCAGATAACATTGGTTGTTCTCGGATTTCTGACAGGGTTGAAAGACTACTTATAGTCTCATAGCCAACTTGGCTATTTAGCATTGAGAGAACATATTTGAGAAGATAGCTTTCAGATACTATACAAGTTAAAACAAGGGCATAACAGACATGGATTTATAAGCCTTTTTAAGTCAGAATAGATAGCAGAATCTTCTGTTTAATTGTCAAAGATGAAGAACTGGATGTTAGGTGTATCTTATACTTTATAATTTACAAAATGATGATACTTGTGTTCAATTTATAGTTGAGAGGGGTCTTTAAACTGGACAGAAAGGGGGAAATGTGGATTGCTGTCTACACGCAGGTGAGGGTAGGCACAAGATAAGGTGAGAGCCTGTGATTGGACACTGGAAAAGGCAGGCCTCTCAGAATTTTAGAGCGGAGTATAGAGAGTGAGAAGAAGGAAGGAGAGGAAGAGATAAAATGGAGCCTATAGGGGAGGAAGAGAAGCCAGAACCACACAGTCCTGGGGGCCCTCAGTATTGGAGATTAATCAGATAGATGATTAAATAGTAAGTAGGGTGTTTTGCCCATCTCGGGGTGTAGCTTGTAATGTTTATAACAACTGAGTTTTGAGCTCATTGTATGGGGGGTTTGTGGGTTAAGAATTTACTAATATAACTCTGACTGGTAAATCATGAGCCTCTAGAGTTTTGATTTTACCAGGGCTGGGAATGTGAGCAGAATCCACGACAAGATGACCTCGAGATGGGCGGCCACACTTTGGGCTGGCCGGGGCCTGAGAGTAGCCAGTGTTAGTGCGGAGTGGTGCCAGGTTTTAACATTTCCCACTACAGAAAGGTGACAAGGAATACAGTAGGGTCCTGTATTTTGGACATGACCTAGTGGTTTACCCATGAACTCACAGCAGTGACACAGGGCCTGGTAAGAAGACGGATTTAATACAAGGAGGAAGGAGAAGAGAGAAAATTAGGATAGGGATTTTGATCAATGTGTGTGTGTGTGTGTGTGTGTGTGTGTGTGTGTGTGTATGTATGTATGTAAAAATGTATATCCAAGATTGAGAAAGTATAAAATTTTTTAAAGACAGTGCTCCCATCACTGAGCACTACACAATTATGATTTAAAGTATTTTTTCTGAAGTCTACAGCATTCTCCTAACCAAATTTCAATGCACAGCCCTGTGACAACATCAGGTTTCCCGTGAGTGCAGTTCACAGAGGATCTTGGCCTGATCAGTTGGAAATCAAGAAGGATCTTTATGAACTGGGTCTTGGATTTGCTCCACTATATACTGAGCACTAAGCCTCCAGCACCAAGGACAGAGAATGGTTTTCCCCTGGGGTGCTAATGTCACTGCTGCCCAACCAGGGCCTTCCTCAGCTCTCTCTAACTCCCTGCTGGTGTAGATGATCTTCTCTCTCACTGGGAGCAGGGAACTCCCAAAACTGAGGTGGTCTCTAGAATGGGCTCTGGCTTTGGTCTGGTTTGTAAAGTTCCATTTTACTTTTCTAGCTAAGGTAAAATTAAATGTTCTGATGGCTGCTTTTCAGTTTTCCACAGAATTTTCTCCCTGAAGACTCTGGAAGATTGTCCCTGTGTATAACCCACAATACACACACACACACATACACACACACACACACACACACACACACACACCACTACCACTGCTGCAGCCTCTGTTTTCTGATACTCTACTTAAGCTATGTCTCCAGACTCAAGAAGACAAGAAACAAGATATCCCTGTAACAAAATAAAACTATCATTTTGGAGTGTCTGTGATGTCCTTTGTCCTTGCAGTTGCCCCCTGGGTTCAGGCAGGGAGGTTTCAAAGACAAGAGCTCTACTCAGGTAAGACTTGACTTAACCTTTAAGACAAGCTGGTATGAAGCAGAGTTGAAATTTATTAAAAGACATTTATAAGATAGATTTTGTTTTTTGTCAGCACAGGAGCTATTAGACAGGCAGTCAGAGAAGGAACAAGGCATTCCATGGAGCAAGGGTGGACATCTCAAGGGACAGTCTCACTTCATGGTTTTTACAATGGTCATGTGGGAAGAATTTGACCCTTCAAGTGAATGTTGCGATCAGAAAAGACACTTTTATTTCCAGCACTTGAAGTTCATTTTATGACCAATAGCCTTATTTTTTTAATGTTCTACTTCTTCAAATGTTTTCCTATGAGTATTCAGTTTGACACTTTGCATGTCAGGCATGCCAGGTTTACTAATTAGTTTTTCAAAATTCTCACACGTTTAGAATTATTTTCCTCTTTGTCTGATCAATTACAGAGAGGCATAGGCTGAGAGCTCGAGCTAAGGGTTTTGTCTTATATTTTAACTCTAGCTTTGCCTGTTTTGCTATATTGATTTTGTTACTGAACCATTACATATAAAGTTAAAAATCTCTCCATCTCCCTGGTGCTTCAATACTTCATTATCCTTTTCCACCTTTCCTCATCCTTTATGTTTTAGACATTTCCCAAACAGTTTTGGGGTTGGCTTTTCGTACAGTTGGCCATTTTACCTCACTGGAGTATAACATGATTGATTCTTTAGATCAAATCTACTGTTCTTGCCTGTGCTGTTCAGGTTAAGAGAAAGGTTTATATTGTTCCAGCACCTCCATTAAGAAGTTGTGCATCTCGGTGGAGATTTTATGTGATTTGCCTTTTTTTAAAGACTGGGTTTCACTATGTAGCTCTGGATATCTTAGTACTTGCTATACAACAGGCTGTCCTTGAACTCACAGAGATCTGTCTACCTCTCTCTCCTGAGTGATGAGATGTTAAAAAAAAAGAAAAGAAAAGAAAAAAGAAAAAGAAAAAGAAAAGTAAAGAAAAAAGAAAAGAAAAAGAAAAGAAAAGAAAAACATGCCTGCCTCAGCAGTAAAAGACAGCAATGTTAATAATAATTCAGTTTAGAATATGCAGTTGCTAATTTTACCATATGGTGAACAAAACACTTAAAATATTCTTATTGTATATACCTGTTCTGGAAATTTATATACCAGCTCACCATGTATCTTTTGTCTTTGGTCACTTATTTTTTTTGTTTAAAAATACAAGATTTATCAATAACTATTCTCCATCTCTCGGCAGTCTTTTCATTTCTCCAGCTTATCATCTAGGGATGGGACCCGTGAGATTCCCTCCATCCACCTTGGCACGTCAGCTACTGTAGTCACTGTTAGTTCTTGCTTAGATAGACATATTGTTGAGATTTCAGGAGAAAAGCTTCACTGTCATATCTAGAAGACACACCCTCACAGTGGACTGTCTTACAGTCCATCTGCAGGCTTTTCCACAATGCTCCCAGAGCCTTAGGTATAGGGGTTTTTTTGTGCAATTTATATGCATTTTTTATGAATTTCACTACTGTTAGGAAATTCATGGTTCTAATTTATTCTAATTTTGCTGGCATACCATTCTCTTTCCCCTCGTTTGTGTGAGTGTGCATGAATACAGATGAGCATTTGTGCCTGTGTGTGTATGTGTGAGCACATGTGTGTGCATCTGTGTAGTGTACACACATGTATGTGCATGTACATATGCATGTATGTGTATATGTGTATGTGTATTGTATTCATGTGTGTGCATATGCAGGTATGTGTGCCTGTGTGTGTGTGAGTGTGCACATGTCTGTGTATGCATGTGTGTAATATGCACACACGTGTGTGTGGGCTCCTGTATGCATGTACATATTGCATATAAGTGTATGTGTTATGTGCTCATGTGTGTGCATATGCATATATGTATGTGCCTGTGTGTGAGTGTGCCTGTGGGTGTGCACATGTGCATGTATGCATGTATGTATGTATGTGTGCGTGTTACACATAAGGTAAAGTTTTCATTTACCCTCACCACCCCATTCTGCTGTCCCTTCCTTTTCATTCTCTGCCATACATTCATCTTGGTATTTTTACCAACACACACCCACACCTTGCCCCTGACTCCATCAGCCTTGTCAATCCTTTGCTGCCCAAACTATAAGTACTTATACAGACATCAGTCCTCCTACAGACATCAAATGTTGTTTCAGATTTCCTATTCAGGCTTTTTGTTTTAATGATCGTCATTAGCCAGGTTCTCACATTTACCCTTTACCACATTATCAAGAGATACTTGTTTTAAATGTAATGGTTAATAATACCAATCTCTAGAAGCCTCCTGGCATTGTCAGTCCTTTCCCTGTTAGTTCCATCCCTGTCTTTTGTCCAGATGTCCCTGTCTTTTGTCCAGATGTCCCTCTATTACACCTAGATGTCGTATTGGTGAGATTCCTTGGAGATCTGGCAAATACCCATGGGTAATAATATCATGTTCCTTCAAGGAGGACTTATAAATTCTGGTACCCAGGCATACTAGCCATCTGAACATCTGCTGGGATAACTTTCAAATTCACTGCTCTGGCCGTCTACAGTATTACCCTATAGAGTAAAGAAGGTTCCAACTCGAACTGATTCAAAATGTCAGAAAAACTGACCCAAATGCTTTTACAGCCTTAATGGTTCTGTTAGGTGCAAATTAGATAATGGGAGGGTTGGAAGAGATTGTGGCTGTAGCCTTCCCTTTTAACCAATAGCTAATAAAACTAAGGACTAGAATGTTAGCCCTGTATTTGCTGATCAGGTGAACGGGAGCCGAGTCCTCTCTCTCTCTCTCTCTGGTCCTGGGAAGATATGGGGCATCCTACACTGTCCAGAAAGCCATTCCTAAACCTGGTTTCAAGAGTCCTGAACTGTATAAAATTAGTGTATTCTGAGAGATGGGGGGACTGCAGAGAGAGAGGAGAGAGAGAGAGTTTGCAGTACAGCAGGAGACTTTGCAACAACGAAAGGGGATTTCCTATTGTTCCTGCCCTTAAAGCTTTAGAAGTAGTTTACTGCCTGTCCAAGATGGCTACGGTTGTCCACACCCACTTCTGAGTGTCCTCAGCAGCTCACTTGCCCCTTGCCCACTTGCCCCTTGAGAAGGCTCTGCTTTTCTCTGTAGACAGCTCTGCCTGCTTCTACACTGAACCATCTGTTTCACCTGAATTCTTTGACCCAGATCACAAGGTCTGACGTACTGAACGGGGCCCAAAGTGACATCTCACAGACAACTGGATACCAGTAATCCGTCTCTCTGATGTGGCTTCCCACAACATGGCAGTCTGATACTAGTGGTAAACAACAGGGACACTTTGAGTTCAGGGACAGCCTGAAAAAGGGTAATACTAATTTTAAAAATGACCTCTTTACTTCCAGAAGAAAACAAAAGAAGCAGAGTAGCCCGTGTCCAGGACACCATGGGAGTCACCCCTATCTCTAGCTCCTAGACCTGGGGTTCTTTCCTAGGCTTTTAGTTTTCTGTAGCCTTCAAGTAATTTTTATTTGTTGGTTTGCTTCATCTAAGCTTTCTATATTTATTCATCAGAGTCTCAAAGTTACATTGTCTATCAAAATATGATCAAGGGCAGAAGATAAGGTAGATATGATTTTTTGCTAACCTTAAGTAAGAAAATGAAGAAAATCAAATGTTTTCTAGTGTTTTCCAAGTGGTTCTTCATTTAAATCTAAAGAATCAAATATTCATTTGACAAAATCAATTTACAAAGTGTTTAGACAACCAAATAGGTTTATTTGGTTATCTTGTTTTTTATGGTTCCTAGTTATGCTGGCATAGCTACATGAAAATATTAATGTGACTTTCACTTTCTCAGAAATCTTAACAAAATTGTGCTTCATATCCACAAATCTCATTAATATAGCCCACAACACTTATATATATCACAGTGGAAAAAATCTCACTTGTAAATGATTTGTTAAGATTACGACTTTAATGAATTAAAGATACTCAGATTGCTGTAAAATTTTTAAAACTTTTGGATGTCATTAAACAAGGTATTAACCCATGCACTCATTAAAATTTATCATTGCCACCAAATGATAAGGTTTTCAAATTTTACCGGCTGCAAATTTTAATCATTTAAGGAAAAACCTAATTTAAATGAAAAATATCGTTCACGACCAAAATCTGTGATGTCTAGAACTTCATATTAGTGTTTGAGAATGAGAAATCGCTTTTGATTTTTCTGCTCTCTCTCCCTCCCCCATTTGTTCACTGCTGGAAGAGAGCCTAGGGCCGAGCTACACATCTAACCGTGAGGAATTGCTTCTCAATATTTCAAATCCATTCATCACTCAGGAAACATTTTTCAAGTACAGCTGCTCACCAGATTCATGTGTGCACCTAGGTTCCCTTTAAGATATTAAGGCCCTTTTCTCCTTTACTTTGTGATTTATGTGTTATTTTAAACCTTACCGACTGTATCATAATCAGTGAGAATTCCACAATTCTCTGGATCATGAGTCTTTCCAAGACAGCCTCGAAACAGCCTCGGGTCTGCATTATCTTCTTATCTAAAAGGGGCACATGCCGTAGACAGGACATGACATCAGTGCCGTAGACGGGACATGACGTCAGTGCCGTAGACGGGACATGACGTCAGTGCCGTAGACAGGACATGACGTCAGTGTTCGCATCTTCTCACCTAACAAAAACTATAACCTACAGTTAGATTATCCCTAAAGGAAGTCTACACCAGCCGAGACTCCTCCCCTTCACACAGCAAGGTGGGTTAGAAAAGAAGGCCCAGATCTTAGAAGCAGCAAATGAGATGCCTGGCTTGTGACTGGAGACGACTACCACCAGTGATGCATTTTGTACATACAGAAGCTGAAACAGAATGAAAACAAAGAAACTTTTGACAGAGCAGCAGTCTCAACTCAATTCCATTTCAGAATCCACGTCTATCCCCCCAGGGCACTCTTCCTCACCTTGCTTCTAAACTAACGTTGCCTGAACACGTTTTTGTTGTGTGCATACACAAATGTATATATAATTATTTGGGTGTTTTGAAGTATGAGGTTTCTCTTGAATGACTTCAGATAGAATAGGAAAACCACTTAAGTTTTTTTACTCCAACAATTTAATACGCACACAAACACACAAGGAAGTTTAGTCATTTTCCTCCCCATTACCCACTCCCATCCGCTCTCCCTCTCTTGAAGAAACCCCTCTTCTACCTGAGAAGACCACCTCCATGCATGTCTTCTGTGTCTATGTGTGACGCACTGGGTTTAATTATGGCCGCATGCACGAGCATCAGTGGGAGGAGATTTGCTGGAACATGTGCAACTCAGCGGCTACACCACTGAAGAGAGCGGCATTCCTTCTCCCCAGCCACCAACTGTCAATAACACCTCAGGGGGCGGGGCTTCATGAGTCCTTACCCTTTCCATGATGAAGAGCTGACTTTCCTACCTGCTGTGGGTCTTGAGCAGTCCTCCACCACCATGCTGAGTCCTTGAGCTCAAGTCATGTCATGTCCAGAAGACAACGTTTTACAGAGCACCTCCCCTCCCTCTTGCTTTTCCACTCTCCTCCCCAAGCTGGCTATGTTCCCTGAGCCTTGGAGGGGGTGATAGAGAAAATCTATTTAGGGCCTGTCACCACAGCCATCCTGAGTCTGCATTAAGTGCCTCCTGTTGCATAGAAAGGTTCTCTGACCAAGGCAGATAAGCAGCTCGTGTGTGGATGCGAAGGTATTTAGAAGGCAGCTGGGCATTTGGTCCTTTCTGCAAAATGATTGTAGGGAAAGGAAGCAAATAGTTTATTATAGTGATGAGTGGATTGGAGTTGGGAAGACTATGTGTGAGGCACTGGGCCTTCGTGTAAGAACTCAGCAGTGTCTGGAATGAGATGAGTCTTGCACTCACTTTTATGTCTCTTTGAATGGTTTAGTGAGTACGCAGGGAGTGGAGAATCATTCTTTCCTTCTCAGGGTGGGAGCAAAGGAGAGCTGGGTGTCATGGTGATGTCCACCAGGAACTGATTCAGACCACAGGGCTTAGTGGGAGTTTTGTCTCATTGACAAATTCGATCCCTTTTTGAAAAACTGAGGCAGTAAAAGTCTAATGGACTCCTTTGATCTGAGCTCAGCCTTCCTGCTGAGTTGTCTCCTGCTACAGTCTCTCTCGGGGAGCTGAGCCTTGGTGCACAATGACACAGGCTGAAAACCTTCAGAAGTCCTGCTGCTTGGACTATGTCGGGTTGTCTGATTTGTTGATCTGGGGTGGAGCGTGGGCATGGGGTCCATTGGTTTCTAAGCTCCTGGGTTAGCATATGTGGAGAGCGCCCCTTGATGCCATGAACCAATGGCAACACCTCCCATTAGTAACGAAAACCCCAGAACAGAGAGAGCCTTTGTGCTGAGGACTTCTTCTTGTGAATTAACTTCTTTTATGAATTAACTTCTTCTTATGAATTAGTTAAAGAAATTTCAAGTTTCCAATCTAAGAAAAATCACTTTGTCTTAAGGTAGTTTATCACTACCTGATACAATTAGACATTGCCCACGGTCTCACCCACCACACCCTGACCTATCCAAACAGAACAGCATAAAATCAGGTTTTGGCCAAAGAACATCCTACAGATAGGGTCTAAGAACTCAAATGTCTTGAAATAAACTCTTCAACTGTTAACCAGAAAGAGAAGTAAAATAGACTACAAGCTGGAAAACATTAACTGTCAATCAAAGTTTCCTAGTTTAAAAACAAAACATGTATTTTAGTTCAATTAATATAATATTTTAGGTCCCCAAAGCTAATATAGTAATTTCTTCCAAAAGCTCTGACACATATTCATTAACGCTTGTCTGGTCAATGGTGGAAAGCCAGCATTGCTGTATCCCTTATAGACAGAGACTACACAGAGCTTCAGTAATGTATTTAAAGTCAGCAGACACAGACAGAGAAAACAGCTGGAATTCTGTGGTTATCAGTCTTTCTGATATCCTATAGTTCGTATTAGAAAATAGTCTGTTGTTACCTGAAAATGTGGTATAGAAACCAGCAATGAAGGAGCAGATTGTCAAATCTGATGAAACTTAAAATAGCCATAAAAATAACAAAACAGCATTGCTTCCTGGTACATGCATGATGCAGGTCACAGGGCAAAATAACAACAGTTCAGTGGCCCAGATCATACATGTAACCAAAAACCACACAAGCATAGAAACTATGATAACATTCTCTACAAAATGTAAATCCATGCCAGAGAGATGCATCCAGGATTAAGGGCATTTGCTGCTTTGCCAGGGGACCTGAATTTGTTTCTCGGCATCCACTTAGTGTGACTTTCAGTGCCTGTGACTCCAGCCCAAGGGCATTCATGCTCTCTTCTGCCCTCCGTAGCACCAAAATAAGCTTGGTGTACACTCACACACACAGACTCACATAAATAAAAAATAAACACGTTCTAAAGAAATAAAATCAAAATCAAGGATGCCAAACCTAGAGAGACCTCAATGATGGTGCTCCAGAGGGGAGGAAGCATCCTGTCCTGCATCTCTGCAGGAAGCAGCAGCAGGTGACTCGTCTCCTTTCCCTCCCTCTGCCTCCTGGACAACCGCAGCCCCACAAGTCTGCACTTGGCTTCTCCTTGGTTTGCTTTGCTTTGCTTTGGTTTTAGTAACTCACAAGCTTTCAAGTAAGCTAAATAATATTTTCTCCAAAAAAAGTTCTTTAAAAAGGAAAGAAAATAAAACTGCCCATCCACAAACAGGCAAGTGAACCAAAAAGAAAGTTTTCAAAGGGAAAGAACCAATTCTCTCTCTCTTTGTTTAAGGTGTTCAGTACTCCTAGCTATCAGGCACATGCAAATCAACACTACTTTCAAGACACCAGTACACCTCAGTCAGAACAGCTATAGCACCAACAAATCTGACAACACATGCTGGAGAGGATGCTGAGAGAGGGGATCTCCTGTTCGCTGTTGTTGGGAGTACACAATGCAGCCATTGTGGAAGTCAACTTGGAGATTTCTCAAATGATTCAAAACGAGACTCCATGTGACCCTGCTATTTCACTCTTAGGCATATACCCAGAAAACCCCACACCCTACCACGGAGATAGCTACACCCCTTGCTTCCTGACACCTCTAGTTCACTTCAGCAAAGAACTGGGATCAATTTAGTTGATAAACAGGTGAAATCATGATGAAAATTATATGTGTATGTGCATGTGTGTATGTATAAATGAATATTTGTATTCACATGTATGTATGCATGTGCGTGCACATGTGTGCATGTATGTATGTATAATAAATATTATTCAGCTCTAAATAAAAATATAACCACAAAATAAGCAGGAGAGGGCTGGAGAGATGGCTCAATGGTTAAGAGCACTGACTGCTCTTCCGAAGATCCCGAGTTCAAATCCCAGCAACCACATGGTGGCTCACAACCATCCGTAACAAGATCTGACGCCCTCTTCTGGTGTGTCTAAAGACAGCTACAGTGTACTCACATGCATACAATAAATAAATCTTTAAAAAAAAATAAGCAGGAGAATGGAATGACATAGAATGTATATTAAGTAGCAGTCTCAGCAAAAAGCTGCATGTTCTCCTTCATATGTAAAATCTAGCCAATTTGTGTGTGTGTATGTGTGTGTGCACGCGCGCGCATGTGAAATGTACATGTGGGTAAAGTATAAATGCAGAAAAGAGACCGAGAAAGGCTCCATATTAGAGGGAGACGAAGGACTGAATGCAGGTAAAAGATCCCTCAGCCATGACAGAGGATATAAAGTTTTGTTACTTCTAACTCTGCTGTAGACTTTTAGAGGTTGGGATGGATAAATACATTAAAATTCACTCAGTAGTGAAAGTCTGAGATCCTGTGTGAGGCTTTAGTATGGCTACTCTGTGTAGAAGAGGCTCACTGAGATGCATTGACTCTGGGTTGGTTTAACACCAATATGTGATTTTTTTTTTATTTGCAAGGTTTTTATTGCAATGTTCATTTAAAAAGAAAGATTATCCTAAAGTGCAGTTGAAATTCTTAAGAGAATGGGAAGGTTCATTTTTATACAAGCAGATTTCAATTGTCCAGAAAAAGGTAATTATTTTTTTAATTTTGTAGCCAACTATAAATGATTACACATTTTTGAGGCTTCATGAACAACTTAAACAAAAAAAAGCTAAGCCTTTGAAAATGTGTTGTGGAATCTTCAGGGACACACTGTGGTGATCAGTGTTGATTGGCAAGTATACAGGATCTAAATTCACCCTGGGAGACCGGCCTCTGGGCGAGCCTGTGAGGGCCATCTTGATCGCAGTACTTGGAGTAATCCTATCCACCTACTGCGGCTGGCACCATTTCCTGGCTGGGATCCTGACAACATAAGCAGAGAAAGGATCTGAGCAGCAGTGGCATTCACTGCTGTGGCCTCCTGCTTGTGCACACCACGTGACCAGCTGCCTCCAGCTCCTGGGACCTTAAACTGTGAGCCACAGTAAGCCCCGCCTCCCTTAAGTCACTCCTCAAGGCATTTTCTCACAGTAAAAGGAAAAGAAACCAGCAGGCACACACTACTCAAATCTGCCCGGTAAGTAACTTTCTAAAACAAACTCCTATCTAGGAATAAAAGCATCAAACTTTATTTTTCTCACGCTATGGTGTTGAAAATAAATTATAAAGAAAGGTAATTCTCTACCAATGTTCCTGGACATTCAAACTCTCTGTTCTATAAATATAAAAATAGACTTCACAGAAATCCTGGGGAATATTCCTGGTACTAAGAGAAACTTCTTAAAGAACAACTTTAGATTATGGTTTCTGTGTATTAATAAAATACAACTTTAACACTTAAGGTAGCAAATATTCAGTCACAATATTTGTCTGGGTTTTGTCTGCTACAGTTACACGCTCTGTGATTTATATTTTGAGACAGGGTCTCACATATGCAGGATGGCCTAGAATTTACTTTGTGATGAGGACGACCTTGACCCTCTTGTCTCTGCACCAGTTTTTTATGCAGTGTTGGGTTTCAAACCCGAGGCTCATATATGCAAGAAACCACTCTAGAAACTGAGATGTATCTCCAGTCCCATAAAGTTTTAATTACTTTATTTCTTCTAGCTTCCATGAAATCCAAAAACAATTTCTTCTTCATTTTTAAGTACATGAAGCAAAACAGACGAACTGTGTTCTTTTGCTGCCACCTAGTGGTTCCCATCAGAAAATGCAACCATGATAAATCAGATGGTGAGCATTACTGTGTAACTACATAAAAATGACACACGTACACATTCTTAAAAGGCAAAAATAAATAAATAAATAAATAAATCCTCTTTCTTTAATGTAAAAAAAACCTGAATGAGTAACTTCAATTTGAGAATAACACTTTGTATTGCCCGAAACTCTCCTGTATGCTAAGTTCATTTGAACACAGGTACACCAAGCTTCCTCCTTTCTGCTACAATAAACAGGAGCAGACAGTAAGTAGTAAAAGAGACTTATACTACCCAACTACATTCGTATTAACTGTTCCATCAAATGATAATTACAATCTAATTTATTAGAAAACAGATTAAAAATATGAATCTTTGTCAATGGTATATTTTCTATAACCAACTCACTCTATATGACCAGAAGGAACAGGAACCTTTAAGTCCAAGGAATGAATTAATTTTCTGAGAGAATGATGATATTTAAGATAAGGTCACTTGTGGCCCAGGTAGCCTTGAACTTGCTATGTGATCAAAAAGCCTGATCCTCCTGTCTCCACTTCCCAAGTTCTGGGATTACAGGTATCTGGGATGCCTTGCTTCGGAAAGAATTGCTTTGTTTTTGGTTCTGTTGTTGTGGTAGTGGTTGTGGTGGTGGTGATGGTGGTGTGTGTACATCACAACCTTGAGTGTCAGTCAGTCCTCATGCTGTAGGAGGCAAGCTTTCTTCTCTTTACTACTGTGTGTGTGTGTGTGTGTGTGTGTGTGTGTGTGTGTACATCACAACCTTGAGTGTCAGTCAGTCCTCATGCTGTATGAGGCAAGCTTTCCTCTCTTCTTTACTGCTGCAGTGTTGCAGAGCCCCAACCTTTTTAACTTCTCCCAGCTCTGTGTCGTTTCACCATCAGAGAGCTAGGGCTACAGACACATGCCACTCTGTCCAACTTTATGAAGCGTCTGAAGGATTCTAACACAAATCTTAGTTCTTGTGCGCCAAGCACTTCACCATATTCCTAGCCCAGAACTTCTTTTGGAGTGTGCGATGGGTGTGGTTTGCCTCCTGAATGGGAAAAGTGGCCAGAGCTGGAAAACCGACTGTCCAACACGGTTTTTAAATGGTTATTCTAGATTCTTTTCCCCCTTACTGATAACATAGTAAAGCTCAGTTCCAGCAATGGGATAGAGTTCCAGTTATGCTTGGAAGTTAGTATACGCACTTAACCATGGTGACCAAGTTAAAGCTACCCAGACGGGCCTTGAACCTGCAGGGCGCCTTTGCTAAGTCAGCCAATGGCTTCCGGGAGAGGCTGAGGTGCTCCCCAGCAAGTCTCTTTCACGCGTGGTTCATTTAGAAAGCTTCGGCCAGACAGGTAAGGGCAGCACTTCCACCGTGGACTCTCACGTTGGTCTCACTCAGCATCATCTGGGACATATGTCTGTGTCTGTTACTTTACCTGAAGTAGAAAATTGAATCCACTCTAGCTGGCTTGTTGGACCACAGGGATGATAATACAATGACTATGATTTTTGTCAACCACTGCAAACCACTGGGTGCAGATATGACAATAGGCCATGAGGCTTTGACGGAGGCAAGCATGGGCATAGCCTAGTCACCTGGGACCCCAACTGAGCTTGGGCAGCACATACCACTTTCTAATACACTTAGCAACCTCAGCTGTGCATCTGCACTTGCAACCCCGCAAAATGTCACTTCTCCACTGCAACTCCCTAGTAACCCTCCTATCTAGAATTTAGAACATGTCCTGGAACATATACAGACAAGGAGCCGATCCAGCCTGGACAGGATTTGGGTGTGTGCACAATAAGGCAAACTGTGCTCTCTGAGTGAACTCTTAGGGAGTTCCCCATTCACCACATTATGCCTAAGTATGGTATATGTGCACATGAGTAGAGACAGAAGCATCCTGTGAAAGGACACGTTCCATGAATGAATCTACATAACCAAGCCTGTCAATCAATCACGAGAAACATCCACACTCTGCCCCTTAGCTACCAGCTCCTCCTGGACCCCATGAGAGGAAGCTCAAACAATAAGCGATGCTCTTAGGCACCCAGGCTCAAGACATCTGCTGCTCTCTTGCAGTCTCCTGCACTGTCCCTTTAAATAAGACTCCTTACTGCCTTGCTATTTGTATGGACCGTTTCAAGTCTTTGTATAAGATGCCAAGAACTTGGAAACATCCGGTCCAGACAGGACCACTGGCGACAGCTGCGAGCTGTGAGGAGACACGGGTGGAGTGTAAGTGCTTATTGGTAAGTGAAAGCAGCCAATCTGAAAGCGGGACACGCAGACTCCAGTGAGCATGCGCAGAACAAGTCCCACTCAGAGCAATCAGTGGCTGCAGTGTGTCCTTATTCCATTGTAAGCCACCTCAAGTACAAGAAAAGCACTGTGCCTGGGTCTCACCTGTGACAATGACAACTGGATACCTGAGATAACATTTATTCTAATTCGAGATAACATTTATTCTAATTCGTTGTCTCATAATAAAGAGCAAGAATGCTCAAGTCGATTGTCAGGAATAACAGAAACAGACCTCTCATGCTGGGAACAAATCCAAGCACCCTGCATCTGACAAGCATGTATATACATTACATATACATTATATATGACACATATATAATATGTAAATATATTATAAAATATATATAATATTGTATGTATACATTTGTGTGTGTGTGTGTGTGTGTATATATATATATATATATATATATATATATTCATTCACTTGCAGAGAGGAGGCAGAGGAAAACCTGTAGGAATTGGTTCTTTCCCTCCACCTGTCAAATCACAGGGATCAAACTCTGGTCATCAGACTTGGGGGTGAGTGCCCTTACCTGCTGAACCATCTGCCTGCCCCACAGGCAGACATTCCAGCATTGTGCTACATGTCTAGATCTGAGTAAACTGTTCCAGGTACCAACATCTTAGTACACAGACCACAACTCCATTAAATTTTTATCATTAAGAAATTTAAGGTTTCTACACCTCATTTTAAAGCAAACTAATTATATTAGTTAACTTGGGACTTTGGTGGTGGTCTTTGTTTGTTGTGCTTTGAACCCTTATTTTATAACAAAAGTTAAAAATAAAATATCTTAAAAGTAAATCAAATCACATTGCAGGACTGGAGAGCACTTGCTGTTCTTTCAGAGGACCTGGGTTCAATTCCAGCACCCACATGGCGACTCATCAAAAATGTAGGCATATGCATGCATGCATACACACACACATACACACACACACACACACACTAAACGCATGCACATGAACAGACACTAAGTGTAAAAAAGGAGGAAAGAAATTATGTGCAACAAAAACACTTCACACAAGCATAGTATAAAGTGATATTCTACTTTGCTTTCTGTTGCTTTGATAAAACACTAACCAAAAGCAAGTTGGTGGAGAGAGGATTTGTTTCATCTTACAGGACTGAGTGCAAGAAGCCATGGCTGGGGCTGGAACAGGAACCTGGAGGTGCAAACTGAAGCAGACACCATGAGGAGAGCACTTGCACTGAGGGCTTGCTTCCCAACAACTTGCTTAGCTTGTGTTGCAGCACCACCTGCCCAGGAGAGGTGCCACCCATAGTGGGCTGGCCCAGGGGAGGTGCCACCCACAGTGGGCTGGCCCAGGGGGAGCTACCACCCACAGTGGGCTGGCCCAGGGGGAGCTACCACCCACAGTGGGCTGGCCCAGGGGAGATACCACCCACAGTGGGCTGGCCCAGGGGAGATACCACCCACAGTGGGCTGGCTCAGGGGAGGTACCACCCACTGTAGGCTTGCCCAGGGGAGGTGCCACCCACAGTGGGCTGGCCCAGGGGAGGTGCCACCCACAGTGGGCTGGCCCAGGGGGAGATACCACCCACAGTGGGCTGGCCCAGGGGGAGATACCACCCACAGTGGGCTGGCCCAGGGGAGGTGCCACCCACAGTGGGCTGGCCCAGGGGGAGATACCACCCACAGTGGGCTGGCCCAGGGGGAGATACCACCCACAGTGGGCTGGCTCAGGGGAGGTACCACCCACTGTGGGCTGGCCCAGGGGAGGTGACACCCACAGTGGGCTGGCCCAGGGAGAGATACCACCCACAGTGGGCTGGCCCAGGGGATGTACCACCCACAGTGGACTGGCCCAGGGGATGTACCACCCACAGTGGACTGGCCCAGGGGGAGATACCACCCACAGTGGGCTGGCCCAGGGGGAGATACCACCCACAGTGGGCTGGCCCAGGGGGAGATACCACCCACAGTGGGCTGGCCCAGGGGGAGATACCACCCACAGTGGGCTGGCCCAAGGGGAGATACCACCCACAGTGGGCTGGCCCAGGGGGAGATACCAGATACCACCCACAGTGGGCTGGCCCAGGGGGAGATACCACCCACAGTGGGCTGGCCCAGGGGGAGATACCAGATACCACCCACAGTGGGCTGGCCCAGGGGGAGATACCACCCACAGTGGGCTGGCCCAGGGGGAGATACCACCCACAGCGGGCTGGCCCAGGAGAGATGCCACCTACAGTGAGCCAGGCCCTCTGCCTTTCATTAGTCAAGGAATTGGCCCACAGACAAATCTGATGGATGCAATTCTTTAACTAAGGCTCCTTCTTCACAGGTGACTCTGGTTTATATCAAGTGGACAAAAACTAATCAGCACAACGACTCTTTTGAATGTTTCCTGCAGATTCAGGGCAGTTCATCAAAAGCAACCAGAGTGTTATGGCTTCAGGAGAGCAGAACTAAGCTGTGAAAGAATTAAAAAAATCATGAACACTACTTCCAAAAGTAAGTAAATTATTTCCATTTCTAATTGAAGAATAAAATTTAGCTATAAATATTTTTAGCTATGTTATATAGCTGGACAACTCCAAATAGCAACTTGTGTCAAAATAAAGTGTTAAGTAATATCAATAATTAAGAAAGCATGGTTGTTAGTCTTTATTAGTGCTTTCATTGAACTTTAAAAGTTAAGCAATTAAACAAAATCCCACAGTTCTGATTTTTAAAATTAGAAGTATGCTTGGTTGTTGATAGTATAATTTTTTAGTCTTTTTATTTCACATCATCTCTGACATGTAAGATTTGATGCCAAGTGATACCAGACATTAAAGAGTTGGCTTCTACAACCCCGCTGGGCTTCAATGAGATACCAAATGATTACACACGTTCTATGAACCAGTTCTTAGGAAACTTGAGTTCAGTAAAATCCCTCTTTCAATTTAGCATTAAGACAATGAAAGATCTCATGTTTACTTTCAGATAAACTTAGGAAAATTGGGCTGGAGAGATGGCTCAGAGGTTAAGAGCACTGACTGCTCTGCCAGAGGTCCTGAGTTCAAATCCCAGCAACCACATGGTGGCTTATAACCGTCTGTAGTGGGATCTGATGCCCTCTTCTGTGTGTCTGGCAGCTACAATGTACTCATAAATAAGATAAAACTTAGGAAAATTACTAAATGTTTACAGACTGTACCTCATGTGCACATAGACCACTCCGCACGCATGTGCGCACATGCACAACAGTGGCGTATCTGCCACCTCAGGGCATTCCATGACTTCCCTATCACTGACTGGTCTTATTGCCTACAATTGGTTTGTACCTAATCGTAAGGCGGCTTTGGACAGAGGCTGTTGCTGGTCAGCACAATTGCGCTCCTTGAATGAATCAAGACAACGCTCTCTCATGGCGAACTCTTTCAAACACTGGCTTTTATGTTCATGAAGACTACTTATGTTATCATTTGTGTTTTGTCTGCTGGCTCGTTCTAAAGACTAAAGTTGGTAAAGGCATTTAGAATTCTAAAAAGCAAATAATTAGACCCAAATTATTAGAAGGAAAGGCCTACTTCTGAATTCTTTAGTTCTGAACTAAACTCAAAGGGTGGGACATAAGTGGGTGCACACACACACACACACACGACATGCCACACCACATGACAACTGAACAGCACACTATACAGTTTAAAATTTGGAAAGAAGCCCTTTTAAAAAAATCTATATCTAGCCAGATACATTTCATGTGGGATTTTTACAGTGGCATGTACTCATCAAACCGTACAAATCACACACACACACACCTGCATACAATGCTTTAAGCATTTATTTTCATTATTTCAAGCTTACTGCTCCATTGTTTTAGGAAAATGTCATATAATATGGTAATGTGAAAATATGAAGGTTTCTCTTCAAAGAAGCCTAATGGGGTTTCACTACCTTCAGAGTAATGACTTTTCTCAACTAAAATAACAAAGTTTAAAAGATGGAACATTCCATAACTGACAAGATGTTAGAAAGGTTTGAATGTTTTGGCCCCTGACTGTTCAAGACAGAAGTCCTGACATCTCTGCCCAAGTTAACAATGTCCCTAGGTTTATACTTAGTAAGGTGGAAGTGTAAACTTACACCTGGTCCCTAAGGTGGCACGGCTTTTTCGGAATTACACCTGCACCTCATATCAAGGCTCCTCATGCATACATTCCTACACAAGTACTGTTTTTATCCATTTCCCTTCATCTGATGGCCTCTGAACTTGTTTCCAGGACAGTGCTAAGACTTAGAAAATACACTAAACACCTTGTGAAGATTAAATGTACAATAACCCCATTCCAAAATAAGGTGACATTATGAGGAACTGAAGCTTAGGTCTTCCATATATTAACCCAGGGGAGGGGGGAAACGGGGAGACAAGGCCACACGAAGCAGCCATTTGCCAGTTGTGTTGTGGATTGGGTCTAATGCTACTTATGTTAATTTGTGTTGTGGATTGGGTCTAATGCTACTTATGCTAATTTGGTCCCCAAAATTTACACAGGAGTCTGCATGTCTGCATGTAAGATTCTAAAGGTCCCTGCCCGAAGTTGGCTTTGATTGCTTATAATTAATTAATTAATTAAAAACATTGTTGGTGGCCAATGGCTAGGCAGGGAGATAGAGGCAGTACTTTTAGGATTCCCAGGCAAGGAACACAGGAGGGAGGAGGGAGAGGCATATTAAACATAAGGCTTCCTGTGTGTCTTTCATTCAAGCATCCAGAGCACTGAGGCAGTTCCTAGGAAACTCTGCCACTGACATTTAGAGCAGATTCACCAT
Source organism: Apodemus sylvaticus (assembly GCF_947179515.1). NCBI lineage: Eukaryota > Metazoa > Chordata > Mammalia > Rodentia > Muridae > Apodemus > Apodemus sylvaticus. The sequence goes on along the minus strand of NC_067482.1, from coordinate 92,379,008 downwards.
CTAGAGCAACACAGTTGGAAGCAAGGTGTAGCTCAGTGGTAGAATACTTGCTTACGTGTAGTAAAGCCTAGGTTCTGTGTCAACAATAAAAACAAAAAGCTAGCGTCTCCCAAGGACTCCCACGCCAGAGCTAACTACTGAATCTCCTATGCCTAAAATAGAATTTTGCACACAGCTAAGTACATTGAACAAATGAGTGAAGAAATGAAATGAGACCACTCGAGGAAAAGGCAAAAACTGGAAACCAAGAGGATGGCTGGGCTGAATCATCACTGAGGTTGAATATTGCCTTCCTTCATGGAATTAGCAGAAATTAAGATTGTGCCCTGGAAAAACTCTAAGATACTCTATGTTCTTTGAGCCTCTGACAAAGAATCAGAATCACAAGCATCAGAACCTCAAAAGTACCCAACAGATGTCTTTGTATACTGTGTGTTTACATAACCGCTTCCCTAAAAACAATACTGAGACAAGGGTGGCAGATGACTTCAGTTTAAATAGCTCAAGGTCGGAGAAGAAAAGGCATCAAATACAAGACCACCAGCCTGGTCCATTACAGTGCAGTCTCTCAGCAAGCCAGCGATTCAGGTCTACACTGGGGCATGGTCCTTGGTTAATCTTTTTTAATAAGCAACCCTTTTTTTTTTTTTTGATAAACCCCAATATGAACCGGACTTCATAGTAACATGAGAATAATAGGCTTCCGTTTGCAGTGACACACGTTATCTCAGCAGATAACACCCACACAAGGAAACCGGCCTGTTCCATTTCTCCTAATCGCCTCATTCAAATCCTCTCCCCACGGATTTCCTGGATATGTGGCTTTAAAGTGCTGTATGACTATAAACTTTAAATCCAAGCCCTGGGTAGGACTACATTCATTATGACAGCGGCATCTTGAAATGTTGAATTATTATCTTCAATTTCCTTCAGTCATTTATCGTAGCTGCCAAAATGAAATGGTGCACCTTAAAGGCAACACTAAACTGAAGAGCGAATAATAAAGTCTCTTCAATGTTTCATTTATAAAAGCTTATTTCTCCACCATCACATTTTGTACACCATCTGAAATATATATCACTTTGTAAAGCTGACATTTTGCAGACAGTGGTGCTGCCGAGATACAGAACATCGAAGCTTACTGGAAGGAAGGAGTAAAACCCAGGATCATCGGTCCACCTTTTAAGGACCAGGGTCTGGAGAGATGACTCGGTGCCTAAGATCACACCCTAATCTTGGCGACCACACAAGTTCAGTTCCAGCACCACGGCTGCTCACTACTTACCGTCTGCCTCCAGTTCCAGGGGATCCAACACCCTCTTCTGGCCTATTCGGGCACTGTGCACGTGATACTCACGCATGCATGCACAAAACACTCACACAAATAAAATAAAAATAAATCATAACGAAACAGAAATTGAATTGGCTGTGGTGGCATCCACCTGTCCTCAGCATTTGGAAGGCAGAGGCAGAAAGATTTCTCTGAGTTTGAAGCTAGCCTAATCTTCACAGCAAGTTATAGAACAGCCAGGGCTACATAGTGAGAACTTGTCAAGAAAGAAAATGAAAGAGAAGCAGGAAAAGGAGAGGAGAGGAGCAGATATGAGAGGAGAGGGGAGGGGAGGGGAGGGGAGGGGAAGGGAGGGGAGGGAAAGGGAGGGGAAGGGAGGAGAGGAGAGGGGAGGGGAGGGGGAGGGGAGGGGAGGGGAGGGGAGGGGAGGGGAAGGGAGGAAAGGAATGAACAACCAGAACCAGAACTGGCTGGGAAGATAGATGGGGTTACAAGTCTATAGCTTTACTGTAGCTGCCCCTCTCAGTGACAGCCTCACTACTTTGGGATATATTTTAAATTGTGTTATAACTGAGGATGGAGTGTTTCCTAGCATGCCTGAAGGCACAGTTCAACATCCAACTCCAGAGAGAGAGACAGAGAGAACAGCAAATGTGTCTAACTTTAACTCTGTAAAGACACAACTATCGGGCTAGAGAGATGGCTCAGAGGTTAAGAGCACTGACTGCTCTTCCAAGAGGTCCTGAGTTCAATTCCCAGCAACCACGTAGTGGCTCACAACAATCTTCAATGGGGTCTGATGCACAGTCTTCTGGTGTGTTTGAAGAGAGCAACAGTAAATACATAAATAAATATAAATCTTGAAGAAAAAAAAAAAGACACAACTGTCAGTGACAAGATTCTTACTAAATAACTTATGGTTTGCCGGGCAATGGAGGCGCACACATTTAATCCCAGCACTTGGGAGGCAGAGGCAGGAGGATTTTTGAGTTCAAGGCCAGCCTGGTCTACAGAGTGAGTTCCAGGACAGCCAGGGCTACACAGGGAAATCCTGTCTCAAAAAAAAAACAAACAAAAAACAAAAAAACAAAAAAAAAAAACTTATGGTTTGTAGCTCCAAAACTCAAGTCTTAGATTTAGAATGTAAGGAAAGAGGGATATTCACATAAGTAAAGTATAGCCACTGCATAGCCACACAAGCTAGGATGCTACTGAGATCACTAGGAAGAGCCACTGAAACATGTCACGCTGTCAAGATCATTAGTGGAGCCACTGAGAGCCCTGGACAGTGGACATCGCTGGGAGAACTGTGGCCCAAGGACACGCTTAGCCACTGTGCTGTGAGGGTCAGTGCTCCTTTGCTTCCTGCTGTTTAACAGTGTTCAGAATTACGACCCAAATCCTTCTCAGTAATACTTTGAAAAATTACAAGTTCCTGGAATATTTTTGTATTACATTTTAAGGTAATAGAATCATAAACAATCAATTTGATAGTATTTTTCAATAACCTACTTAAAAAAAAAGCATCTACCTTCAGCACACTGTCCATTTTTTTAAAGTACTCATGTTTCTAAACAATTTTAAAAGTTGTAGTGTGTCCACTCTACTAACTTAAGTAGATTTTTATACTTCAGTTTCTTAAAAACTGATCTACATGTTTTAATCTTTAAAATTTTATTTAACATATTCTACTTCCCCCTGTGTATGTATGAACAAGAATTTTTAATTTAAAATATTAAAAGGTTTCATGTCTACATATCTACAACTGCTCCAATATGTTGATTCCCAAGAAGATTAATAAAACATGCAACGAACACCTACCCTTACAGAACAGCATTACTGGGAATACACTGTTACCAATAAGTACTCTACATTTACTGAGAGAACCCAGCACCTTGTATAGTTCTGGCTAAGGCCAGTGAGAGTAACTTCCTATCATCTCTGGGAACTCTGAAATACTGAACTGAACTAAGACTATACTGTTCCAACCGCAAGGTGGTGGCCCACGCCTGTAATCCCAGCACTCTGGGAGGCAGAGGCAGGAGGATTTCTGAGTTCGAGGCCAGCCTGGTCTACAGAGTGAGCTCTAGGACAGCCAAGGCTACACAGAGAAACCCTGTCTCGAAAAAAACCAAATCCAAAAACTCAAAAAAAAAAAAAAAGCCAAACCAAACCAAACAAACAAACAAACAAAAAGACTATACTGTTCCATAACACTTTAGAGAAACAGAAGGAGAGCTGCAGGCATCATCTCTGAACACAACTGAGCACAGTGTGCTTGCCTAATAAACTGTCACAGTTCCTTGGTATGTTGTAATAATTATTTCAAATTCTATGTAATAATATAGAATAGACTCAAACTCTTTTATTTCTACAAATATATGCTGAAAGAAATAGTTAAGGATATCCAATTTAGTGGGACATAAATCGGGACTTTCACAAACCTTAGTTACTGATTTTCTGCAATTGTGAACATTTTCATTAAAAGTTCTTTCTTTATGAAATTTAAAGAGAAATACAAGACCCAAGTTCCTTTGCAATGAATAACAGTAAGAATGCATTCTACAGTTATCTTCATAAAGCATTTATTTCTCTAATGAAGTTACTTCCGCTATTATCAGGGAATTAAGATGGCGCAGAGTGAAATAACTACAGATGTTCATAAATGTTCTTCCACTTCACAAAGTATCTGCTATCAGAGCTGAGATTTTCTGCATCTTTTGACTTATTCTTTGAGTCAGATTTTAGCATGCCTTACAAAGCCCAATATAACTTCAGACCATTTCCAATATCCGCTACCGAATCAAGAAATTCATATATTCAAAGTTAGTTAAGAAAAATTAATCACAGACAATTTCAACAACTCTAATTCTCAAAAACAAAAAAACTTGGCTATTCTTGGCATTGCTATACAAGACAATGTGGGCCTAGAGAAGCAAGATTATATGAGCTCAGACCCTAAAAAGGTTTAATAAGTGGAATTCATCATAACAGACACTCTGGAAAAATAAATCATAATGTAAATATAATTTGATTCCTCCTAAGGGGCAGTATTTAATAAAGAAGATGGTTCAAAATATCTACAAGCTTAGGAAATACTTACTCAGAAAGATTCTAAGGGTGAGAGCAAGAGAACAGAGGGCCAAGGCTCATAACCGTCCTCCTGGGTGGAGTGCTCACAGCTGCCTCATCTGCAGGGCATGTTCAGTCACACAGTGGACAGCAAGAAACAAGTGAGCTACACGGCCACAATATTCATTTAGAGGGAATCAAGCCAAAGCCAGTCAGGACACACAACCTTATTTTCCGTCAGCATTAATGAGAACATTTTATTTTAAATGGAACATGAAGAATTAAAGTACAGCCTTAAGGTTTCAATTTTGCACTTTGAATATCCAGACAGCAATTACTAAAAAAAAATTCACAGAAACATGTTGAACTAACTGAACAGAAAACAGAGTGGGTATTTAAATAAGTCATTGCATTTCTCATCATTACTGAAAACAGATGTCCTTATAACTCCAGTCTACAGACAGCACACTTCATAATATCATTATTCACTTAAAACACTACAAATGTTTACAAAGAACATTTGGATTTCACAATTGCTCATAGAATGTCTTACAATATTAAAACTATCATGATGCTTTATATGAAAATCAATAAAGACAACGTAATCTTTCTCAGCAAAAAAAAGATTCAGTATCACAAATTTAATGTGTAAATTTATACATGAATTCAAAAAGGAATCCATTTAAACACTGCACGGTCACAGAACTACACTGTAAGCTGATAAAATGATGTACCTTTGAAGCCATGTACATCAAAACCCAAAGATTAGTGTTTACTTTTCCCTTTATTAGCCGCTCTTGGTGTGTTTTTTGGTTTGGGTTCCCAGAGTGCATTTTTGACAAATCTCGAAGCAGCACCTCTGTCCAGCTTGGCGGCCTTCTTCTTGTCTGTTATTTCTTTGACTCTGTTCATGTAGACTCTGATTCTTTCCTTAAAAAGAAAAACGAAAGGCGGTCATTTCCAGAGCTGCCCAGCGTCCCCAGGTCCAGCATGCACTCTCAGCGACAGGCAGCAGGGAGTCACCAGTCAGTCCACGGTGCTAGTGAGTGCATGTGCTAGCATAACCGTGTCCCAGCTCTCCTGGAGCTCACAGTCCAAGAGAAAGACGAATTTTATTTTAAAATTCAGTGGGCATGGGGGTGCACCCCGAAATCCCAGCACTTGGAGAGCAGAGGCAGGACTTCAAGATCAGCCAGTCTGCAGGCTTGGGCTACACATGACACTGCCTAAAGACAGCAAAGAAAATCAACCAAACATTGTAAAAGTGTTCTGAACTCTTCCAGAAAAAAGTTCACACTAGGATATCACTATAGCAATAAACAATAACTGGCTTATATATGGCTCTATTGTTTTAATCAACATTAACCTAAATTCTCATTTTAACTATTTTGTATTAGAAGAATACATTCTAACTCTGAGGTCTCCGACACTGTGTCAACAAATTAACCTCTCCCATCATTTTTCTAAACAGAAAATGGGTGAAACATTATATCTATTTTACGTTACTGTCGAGTGTCACATTAAAAAAGTATCACATAAAATGAAAATATGAGATCTTTTATTCAATTTTATAATCCTGACTGATAAGTATGTAAAATTTTCTAATAAAATACACAGACTTTAAAGGTAAGAAACAGAGTCAGCTTCTGGAGCGCTTTGAATCTGCAAGAGTATTGTCAGAATAAGTAACTCTTATAGGTCAAATGGTGAAATAAAGGTGATGAAAACCATAACACAATAAATGATCACTGCTTAGGAACAAACAAGTTTCGTTAAAGTAAAATGTGAACATAAACAGTAAAATACAGAACCTTACAATTGCTTCATTATCAAACCCAAACTGCACTATAAAACCTCTCCTGTGAAAGAAAAGACCAACAGCAGCACTAGCACCCCGGCCCCGCCCCACCCCTACCCCACCCTCACCCCACCCCTACTCCATCTCCACCCCCATCCCACCCCCATCCCACCCCCATCCCACCCCCATCCCACCCCCATCCCACCCCCATCCCACCCGGCCAGTCTCAGAAGACCCGCCCTGCAACTGCTCTGCCTAAGAGCCTCCACTCAGCTCCTCCCACTCTTCTACTCTGTCAGTCTTTCCTCCCCTCGCCATTAAGATTGGACACTTTATCCAGAGACTCCAACTCACTCTATCTGCTCTGGGTTTTTTCCCCCATAAAATGCTGTTTTAGCATCCTGCATAGCCGAGTGCGCAGTATTTATCTTATGGTTACTGTGTTTCCACTCCGAGTGGGATCTGCCACACCTCAGATTTTTCTCTGAGGCATCGTCACTGAAAACAATGCCTGGTCCTTAGTAGCCATTCAAATACCACTGAATAAATAAGGTGACTGTTTTCCCATTTGTGATACATGACAAATATCAAATCGATTTCCTCTAATTCTGTAATCAATTAGTAATGTCTGTGGCAAGGTCAAAACAGGGAATACACTTAAGAATGCTTTAAATTTGCCAATCCTTATCCAGAAAATTAATGTGCTCTCTATAAAGTAGATTCTGAAGAATGAAGATAAATGATCTTATCTTTTTATAAATACAATATTGAGTATTCTAACTTTGTATTGAAAATAATTTCATAAAAGGACACTTAGAAAATGAGACACATAACCTGTACTTCTTAAAGACAGTAGCATAGGTAACCTTTCTTAAAAATTTTTTCACAACTGTTACATTTAAGCATAAATTTATTTTTCCCTCAAGAACTTTAAAAGAAGAAAATATCCTGGTCTATACTTTTTTTTAAATATTTTACATTTGAAATAAAGATGCCTGGATTACTCCTTTTAAGTGAATTACCTATGCTTTACTAAGATGTAACTAACCTACATTACTGACTACTGGAAGGCTTGAAAACAAAGATACAATTTCATGTGTTCCACATATACATGTATATTTTATGTGCACAAAGAATAAATTTATTAAAACTCTTATTCATAAAGTCAAGTCAATTAGGTAACTATAAGTTTCATTTCTATTTTTCTCCTCCCAATTGGATGATTTGATTTAATATTTGAAGTCAGCAAAAACTCCAAGATATTAAATCTTATTTGTACCTGATGTTGTACTTATTCATCTAAATGGGATACAGAGACAAACCTAGAAGATTTATTACAGGTTGTAAATATGTCATTGATGCAGAATTACTGGACAGTATACATATAGCTGGTGCCAAAAAAGCTTTTAGCTTTGTTGCTGAACTGAATTCTTTACTGCTGAGAAAATGAGTTAATGGAGAAATTTAAAGGTAGGGGAGAAATTTCTCCATCTCTGCTAGTAAATCAACTGGAATACACTTTTAAGAATTGTGTAAGAGGTTTTTTTTTTGTTTTTTTTTTTTGTTTTTTTTCTGAAGTAGCCCTGGAGATGAATAAAATTTAAAGAATTTATAGGAAAAATAATGTGAAAGTTATAACTAATTATTAGAATGATGCCACTCTGCTCAGTTCTGTTCTCCTAATGATCAGTGTGAAGCCTGACACCACATAACTGGAGCCTGAGAGGTGCACAGCAGACATAGAAACAGGGATCAATCACGCATCTTACCAATTCCTGCTTCACTGGATGCTCCTTGGGGTTAACTCCTTGAGTTGCCAAATAAACTGTAAGAGAAAGACCGCATGAAAGAAAGTGGTGTATATATAATAGTAAGAGTATAATAATAATAATAATAAAATCCTAGTTATTCAAAAGGAAAGTTGCATAGTTAATTCAATTTCAAGTGATCTACCCTCTATGAAATATTAAATTATGTATAGCTTACAGGCATCCTGTATTGTGACATACATGGAAAAAAACATACAAAAAATAAGATTACTATAAAAGACAATTCTGTCAACTGCTAGCTCTTAAAAATCACCTTTGATATAGTAATATGCTTTCTAATGAATTACAAAGTAACATACATACCCCAAAACATGGAATTTAAGGTGTATGCAGAAACTAAATCCACCTTTGCTTGTTCCAGTGGGTCCAACTAGTAAAACAGACAAGAAAGAGACAAGACAGTGAGACACACAACCTTGGTAAACCGCCAGATGACGCTTTCAGCTGCTTCCCGCTGCAAGGCCAGAAAGTGAGCTTTTCTCACTTCCTATAATTCAATAACAAAATGATCTAGAAATAATTTGCACAAAGTTCTCTTAACCAGTGATTCTTTTTGCTTATATCTGAAACTACATTTTAAATGCAACCAAAACACTCATGAATACCCTCTCTGCTCTTCATAGGTTCTTTTTTTCATTGATACACATGAACACCCAAATATAACTAGTGATTTATTTTTTTGCTAAAAATAAAAAAACCCAAGCAAACAAAAACATGCTTCGGATATCATTTCTGATGAAACAAGAAATTCGTATAGTCCAAGATAAAATATTCTAAATTATTATCAATTTCAGATTTATAATCTAGACTTTTATATCAAAAGTAATTATTCAATATAGGCATTGTATATGACTCACTTATATATAAGATGCACAACAAAATGCTTAGGTAATTCTAAAGTCAGAAGAACCAATTTAATTTACTATTCTTGTATTGTACCGTTTCCAGAAACCGATAATATCATTAAAATACATAAAACATCAAAGTTAGAATCTTTCAAGAGCAATGTTGTATGTGCCTTGCTTTTCAAAATCAAGTTCCCAATGTAGAAGCTTTGCAGGATGTTCTGGCTAATTCCACTCCAACAGTTCTTCACCTAAAACTCCAGCAGAAAGACATGGCCAGAGCTAAATGAACATTTCTTCCTAATGTTCTCTCTTATGAAATTCGTCTGTAGATTATAGATTTTAAAATACCTTCTGCAACAACTCGTTTCTAGAAACAGACATCATGGTCTTCAGCATGTCATCCACAGCACCCAGGGAGCTCTCCAAGGCTGTTAAAGAATCATGAATTTCTACAGGATAGTCTTCATTCATTTCTTCACCTGCCATTGTGACCAACTGAAAAAAAAAAACAAAACCAACTCTCAGAATTCATATTGGAGACAGAGTTTTAGGAAGAAAATGAAAAGACCATTTACTTTTGAGTAAGGTAAATCAGTGCAAATCTTAGCATGCAAATCTAGAGAAGCCACGCCCCCCCAGCCTCCCTTCCCAAAACGCATGGGGGAGAGAGGGACGAAGCCACACTGGCCACACACTAAGTCCTAGAGACTTTCACAGCTCTGACAACACAATCACAACACCACAACCAATAAGCTAAACCCATGTTCAACTGGATTCAAAGGTACATGCACTTAGGCCATAGAGCGAGAGGCTCAGATCCAGGGGCCCTTAGCTACAGGCAAGTTCAAGGCCAGTCTCTGCTCCAGGAGACACAATCTCAGAAATAAAAGTAAATGGGAGTGTGTTTATTTTTTAAAGCATTCTATTGAAAGCAAAGATTTTTTTTTTTAAAAATTAAAGTCTGATAAATATATCCTATAGTGTATACTGAAGAACTTAACAAAGAGTTTCTCTAAAAATTTTAAATTTTATTTAGCTTTTTAAAACTTAGGTGTTGTTCTGACCATTCCTTGTATTAAATTAAAAAAACAGAAAATCTTTATCAACTAACACTAAAACTACTTTTCAAGTTCAAGCTCATATATGAACTTATAGTCCTGAAGCATTTTAATAACAGCTGAACGACAGGAGCTGGGGCTGTTAATGGAAGCAGATACTTAAGCTTTCAGTGTTGCTACAACACTGACTCTGTTACCTTACTCTGAGATCATCCAATCTCTCCCTGGGTTTCAAATTTTTTATTCATAAAATAATCCAGTTGGTCTAATTATCTGTAGCATTCATTATCAAAATTATGGATAATTCTGTGTGTATGAGATTATAGATATATAATATCATTTATATCTACTGAAGCACACAGTGATGAAAATCATCTAACAGCATGAACCTACTGTAAAGAAGTAGTCTTCATAACTAACAAGGACTTATATGGAGCATTCTAACAAAGGTAGACAGTGGTTAAGTCACACATTGAAGATTCAGTTCATGCGGTATCCTGTACAGTTGCTGATGACTCATAAATCTAACGCAGTCAACAAAGGCTGAAATTCTGATTATATTACAAATGTTGTAAATTCTTTACAACACTCTAAATTCACTGGTGGGGGAAAAGAGCAGCTGCTTGGGAACTGAACCAAGGGCCTCATGAATGCTAAGTTGCACCCTACCTCTAAGCTATACACCCCAGCCTCAAAATATAATCTCCTCCAAGTTGATCTGATTCTTTAAGATATATTCATGTGAAAACACATAGATCAGGTCTTAGTCCAAATAGGACATATCTGCCGCACAAAGGAGCCTCTTCGAATCAATTTAACAAATAAGCAGTGACTACACATAACTTCCAAAAAACAAGCCAGCCATTTATAAAAGAATCCAAGCAACCAATAAACATAAAACTACTCAGCTTCATCAAAGAAACCACAGAACAAGATCCCATCTGCCATGGGTCAAACAGCATCTAATGTAAGCAGAGGTGGCCACTACCAGGCCCTTTTCACCACTAGCAGTTTGATTTAATTAAGCATTTTCTGAATTTGATATTCCACTTCAAAATCAGTAAATTTACTTCTCAGAAATATAATTTTCCTTTTTTCTTTCTTTTTTAATAAAAAGGAAACTAATAATTTATTATGGGTACTAGGACAGAAGATAAAATATTGACTGGGTTTATCTATACAAAACCACTAATAACTTAATTATATGTTTTAACTGTCAGTGAACCTGTGAAGCTGTGACAGGTGATAAGTTTAGCCCAATAATTACTTCTAATAGATATACATGTAAACATTCTCTGTTGTAAACTTCCATTTCAATTTATGATTTGAATTTTATGTGTGAACTTGTGAAAAACTTTTACCATGTGATAATACATTCTGAAAGATGTAAAAGTACTGAGGACAAAGAGAGGAGTGCGAAGATTTTTTCCCTTATCCCCCTTTTTCATTCATTCTGGTTTTCCCTCTTTTCTTAGAGAGCTTTTTACAACTTAGCAAATTTCTATAATCACTTTTCTTTTTTTCATGCACAAAATTCTTCAAAAAAATTGTGCATTTTGTATGCTATGTTCAAAGACAAAAAAAATATAAAATGTGCACAGGCTATATCAAACAGAAATCAAATGTATGCAAATTTGTGATAGTCACTGCAACATCTCATTAAATATTACAAAAATGACTGTGTTCCCCAAATCTGAAAAAAAATCCCAAAATCCAAAATGTTCCTAAACGCTTGAGACAAGGTATGTGCACACCATCTCCCTCAGGTGTGAACAGAAGTGGAATAAATGTGCCATCTGGACTGTGACACAGCTCAGTGGGTAAGGTCACTTGCAGCCAAGTCTCATAACCTGAGTTGGATCTGATCCCCTGGATCTACATGGTAGAAGGAGTCAGTCCTGCAAGTTGCCCTCTACACGTGTACTCATCCAATGCACATTATATGATATACCTGTATGTATATATATACATATGCGCCTCTAAAATAAAAAATATCTAATTTTTCCCATACTGAACTGGTCTTGCACTGTGCATTCTTCATTGTTCAGAGACACAGGCACAATGGACAGGTGTCCTGTGATGGCCAGCCTGTACAGACAACATTCACACTCCATGACTGGTACTCGCTTTAGTCCATGCATGTCAGCTCTACCAATCTGTAATCTTTTAGTATCCATGGCAAGAGAAGTTGCATCTCTCAATAGAGTGTGCAGAAATTCTTCAAGTGGTCCACAGAGACCCTCAGATGCCACAGCTCTGCAGCATCTGCACCACTACAGCATGGCTGCAGGCACTCTGTCCAGGCCATGTCTGGCATTTGGTGTCCTTAGCCCAGGAATGACAACCAGGCCCATACCACATTCCACAAGCTTAGAAACCCAGGCGCCATCACTGAGAACTGAGATCAGCAGCATCTGCCACGGCAGTCCACTGGGTGGATTGTGGGACAGGCTATGTGCTGGAGACCTGTGTCCTGGTCCTGCCCTTGCTTCAGGTGGTGATGCAGATGCAGTCTGATGTCCAGGTTGCCCACAATGGAGCAGCACTGTGGAAACTTCTGTGGTGGTCCACGGGCAGGAATTTTTTGTCCTGGCATTGTGGCATAAGTGAAGACAGATGGCACGATGGCGGTGGGAAGGCAACCATCCTTCCATGGCCTTCACCCAGAAATGACCTCAGCATGTCAATCTATAATGTTGCTGTCCAAACCAAAAAGAGAACTACCACAAAACCAAAGAGAACTACCACAAAACCAAAATCCAGTGAAAGGACAGCCTGCTTTTAATCAAGTTTCAGAAAGCCTGGTCTCAGCAGACGCACCAGCCAGGTGTAAAACATTCTAGAAAACACGGAGGGAAGCAACAGTCAGCCTGGCCTTCTGCTTTTGCCCCAGGGACAGGTTACTTGGTCCAGCTTACTTTGGGGATGTCGTAGTGCTCTGTGAGCGTGTCCAGGTGTCGGTTGAAGTCCTCCACTCTCTGCTTGTGGGGTTTTGATGCCTTCTTCAGGATTCTTTCCATTTGCCGCTTCTCCTGCATCTTTTCGAAGGCCACCTGCGCCGGCGTGCGCTGGTCCAAGCAGCGCCTCTCCTCCTCCTCCTCCTCACTCTTCTTGCTCATTGTCCCCATGGCCTCCAGCATCTTAGCCTTGTCTTTGTCCTTCTTCTTCCTCCGCTTTGTCACACCAAGCTCTGCCACGCCTTTCAGCCTCAGGGGACCCTTCTGGACCTGCTCATACGCCTCCATAGCACCAGCCACCATGATAACTGTTCAACGTGTCCCTTTTTCTTCCTGTGAGTTCTACTAGCAGGTTGAAAGTTAGAGCCACACAGTTCACTCTGCAGTCCGACTACCCCACTGATGGTCACCTAGGTGTTTCAGCTGGTCTTCTGCAGATGTGCTGGCAAGTAAACGCAAGCAGGAGAGAAGAGTCCAGAACCTAATTTCCACATAACATAATGTTAACAGGCATCCACTACAATATTTTTCAAAGATAAGAACACCCTGCATGCCTATTAATACAGATGGATTAAATAAATTATGATCTATCCAGCCAATACAGCACACTGTATAGAGAAAAGCTCTAACACAGTTTTTAAAGATCCCTAAGACATGTCAGGAAGGAAACCCCGAACAGCACAAATAGTAAACCTCATTTACTTCTTCCCTTAAAACGTCCGTGTCCACATGATACTGCCATGTGTGAGCATCACTGCCTGTGTGTACCCAGTCCACCCTCATGGTTCCTGAGTCAGGGGCATGCTTCTTGTGCGGCTTGGGTACAATTCATGAAAAGTCCTATGTCATGCAGTGGTCCCCAGCTCACGACACTCTTAGGAGATAGCTAAACCTTTAACATGCTTAAGAAGCCCTGCCTTTAAGAGGTACTATCGAGCTGGCAGTTTTATGGTCATATTGAGGTGGGGGAAGTTCAAGAAGACTGTGGATTTTATCTCTCTCTCCACTCTCCTCTCCTTCCCTCCCCTCCCTTCCCCTCTCCTCCCTTCCCTTCGCCTCCCCTCCCCTTCTCTAGGCCCCCCACCCCACCTCTCCCTGTCACAAGTGCAGCAAGGACAATCAGCCATGGACTGAAACTTCTAAAATGAGTCCAATAAGCCTTTACTCTTTTTATCTCACCTTTTTGTGGCAGAAAACTAACATACATACATGTGAGTTTCTTTAAACATACAAAATAAATTGTTAAGTGTGGCTATTTCCAGGAAAGGAATGAGCAGGGAAGTGTGAGAGTCCCCTGTTATGCTCTCTGTACTGTATAGTAGGAGATTGGTGGGGTTAGGATGTAAGTTTGTAAATAAGAGCTTCGTGCGTTTGACATTTTAAAATTTACTGAAGATAACAAATGCTTATTTCCCACTTCTTAGCAGCTATAATCAAATCTATGATTCTTAACCTCTATCACATTCAAAGAGTCAAAATGTCTTCTTTTCTCTGGAGTTGAATTTTCTAGCAAAATAAAGGTATATTCCTCCTCACTCTCACTGCCTCTTCTAACTGAGCTCCTGTGTGGCCATACGTCCCTCCAGCCAGTTCAAAGCTGCTGCCACAAATCCAACCTTCCTTTCTGCCTGCTAACCAATTCTTGAGTTTGGAGAATCTTAACATCATGTCCCAAGTTTGGACTTACTACAAAGTCACTACATGAATCCAGGAGGGAAAAAAAAGTATATAGAAAATCCAGTATACACTTAATTTATTTTTAGAACAAGAGATGAATTTGCAGGTTTTGCCCCATAATTCTATTCCTATAATTACATTTTACACAGCATTACCTTAGAAAATAATGGTGAAATTTATATATAAGTTCTCAATACTACTACTGTCTTGGCCAAACAATGATTCTAATGTTACCTGTAATCTTCAGTATAATCTGAGAAGATACTAAGCTTCCTTTTCTAAAGTGTACTAACCTTTAAAAGCACATCATAGAAGTTAAATGGCTATATGGATAAAGCCCATGAACACACAAACACACACATACCACCACCACCACCACCACCACCAAGCTTGAAGACTGGAATTCAGATCTCTTGTGTATGGAGGGTGCCAAAACATGGAATCACCTAGCAGTCTAGCTGAACTGGCTGAAGCCGACAAGTCCCAGCTTCAATAAGAAACCTTACCTCAATAAGCAAAGTGGACAATGATGGAGAAAAACAACATATTTGGGCCTCTACACACACACACACATGCACATACACTCACATGAGAACACGCACACTTGCATGAACACCAGACATAAACACACAAAAAATACATATACAAAAGTCTAGCAATAAAAAGTATTTAAGTTACAAGGGTGCAGAGACGGCTCAGCAGTTAAGAGCACTAGTTCATCTTCCAGAGAACCCAAGTTTGGTTTCCTGCAGCCAGTTTGTGCAGCTCACAACCATCTGTAACCCCAGCTCCTCGGGATCCAAGTCCTTCTACTAGCCTCTGTTGGCACCCACATACATGTGCCAAATACACAGAAAGAGACATAAGCACATACACATACATACATAGAAACATTCTAAACACATAAATTACAAGGGGTGATTATGACTGGAGCCACACTGGAATCAACTTCTATCTGATGCCTTTTCAAAATGAAAGACAGGAAGCAGCAAAAACTATCTTCTCAAAAATGTGGGGTTTATGACAATTACCTCTAAAGTAATGATAATACATAAGGTTGTGATGCACACAAAATATCAATAAAACTCTTAAAGTAGTACTCCATTAGTAGAATGTTCAAAGTATTGGCTCATAATATTAGTTATTGTTTTAAGAAAGTGGAAATAGCAAAGAGGTGGTAATCCAATGAAGAATATTTAGAGCCATACGTAAAGAGTTAAATGCTTGAAAACAAGAGCTACTGTTTATCCACAGAATTTTTAAAAGTTAAAAAAAAACAAGAGAAAACTGCACCCCTATAGGTACTGGAAAGCATCTACATCTCTGATTTGGGAATTTCATTTCTATTACTTGAAAACAACAAATACAGAAACTGTTCACATTGTCATCTTATCTTGTAACAAAACAATTCAGTCTATCAATTCCACCATCCAGGAGTAGTTTTCTAACGTTCTAAAAGGTTAGCTGTCATTTATAAATAAAAACTAATGTTGATACTTAGTTCTGTCTACCCTTGGTCCAAACACGTTAATAACTACACCACAAACATCTCACTAGGGCAAATACGCCATTTCCAAGCCAAAACTAAATTGTAGTCAACACATTTTAAGTCACTAAAGCTATCTTCCAACAGAAATCTGAGCCACGATTTTTCCCGGATCACAATGAAAAATTATTCTCTTAACATAATCCACTACAACAGGAAGCTGCTGGCCCAGCATAGCGTCGCACTCCTTTAATCCTAGCATTTGTGAGAGGGAGGCAGATCTCTGAGTTCCAGACCAGCCTGTTCTACAGATCGAGTTCCAGGACAGCCAGGGCTACACAGAAAAACCGTGGAAAAGGAAAAACAAAATTAAGGAAACCCTTTTTTCCAAAAGGGCTAACACTGCCACCGCAAGCATTCCGACCTTGGGCGGAACAGTAAGGGCTGCACAGAGAGTTACTCTTTCCACCTTCCATTTTGTCTCCGTTTGGATTTGGAAACAGCTAGAAGCAGATGGAGTTGGTGTTTTACTTGTCGCTTTTCAATCCTTGAAAGGCCACGTTAACAATCGAAACAAAAATGAGGAAGACAGTATTGACAGGGAAACTTAAAGGCCAGAGCAAGACAAAGCCCGAGAGCCGCCATTGGCAGGCTCTGAGGACCACGCTAGAAGAGAAAAGCCCCGCTCGACTCCTCCCAGTCGGCCACAGTACGGCCGTGATCCCGGGGTGCGGGAAAAGAGACTGTGACAGGAGCACGACAAGCACCCGAACTCAGCTTTGCACAATACCTCAACACCGTGGACGCCTGCCTCCCGGAAAGAGGTCGCACGATGATGACGCCATGACACGGCTTCTGCCTGCCGCGCGTGCGTCTTTCCCGGCCTGGCGCGTGCGCACTCCAGTCCCGTGGCTTGCCCCGCCTCTGTTCATCCCGGAGCTAAAAGCCGTGGTCCTTTTGTGATTTCTTTGTTTGGTTCACGTACTGATACGTTTATTTTTTTAATTAACTATTTTATTTTTTACATTCCAGCCGTTTCCCCCCGCCCAGGTCCCCCACCCAGTTACTCACACCTTTCTCCCTCCCCCTTGCTTCCGAGAGTGTCCTCCCCTTCATCTCCCCATCCCCCATCCCAGGGGCCGCAAGCCCCTCGAGAATTAGGCGCATCTACCCCAAGTGAAACCTGACTATGCAGTCCTCTGGTACACATGTGCCGGGAGGCGGGGGAGTGAGTGGCGCTTGGATCAGACCATGTATGCTGCCTGGTTGGTGGCTCAGTCTCTGGGAGCTCCCTGGGGTAGTTAAGACTGCTGGTCAACTCCTTCTACCCTTACCCTAATTCAACCATAGAGGACTCTGACCTCAGTCCAATGCATCTGTCTCAGTCAGCTGTTGGTAGGGCGTCTCAGAGGACAGCCATGTTAGGCAAGGGACTTAGGTCTTCCACCAAGGTGGCAAGATTGGGGAAGAAGGCCCTGGCATCTTGTCTCGATTAGGCTTCTGCAAACTGAATGTTCCTTACATCATTGTTCGGTCTCTGCTTTGATGGACGCTGGGCCCAGAGGTCTGTGTGCCTCAGATTAATCTTTTGAGGGGTTTCCCTAGTACAGTGCCTGATACCTGGTTAGCGGATAGCTATGAAAATACAGTTTAGAAAAATTAAATGGGCATGTAAATATATGCAAAGTCCAATACCAGATTTGTGTTATTTTTGTTTTCGAATGGGTCTCACTGTGTGTACTATAGCTGGCCTTGAATTCAGGATTACTAGTGCTAGGGTTACAGGCTGTGCCACCACTCTTAACTGTGTTCGATAGTTTTATGTAAACGTGACAAAAGTCTCAATCACAATTAAGAAAATGCCCCATAAGATGAGGTTGTAGGCAGTCTTGTAAGGCTTCTGCTTAGTGATTGACAGGGGAGGGCCCAGCCAATTATGGATAGTGCCTCTCCTGGGCTGGTGGTCCAAGGCTGTAATAAGGAAGCAGGCCGAGCAAGCCATGATGAGCAAGCCAGTGAGCAGCACCCCTCCATGGCCTCTGCATCAGCTCCTGCCTCCAGGCTTCTGTCCTGCTTGAGTCCCTGTCCTTACTTCCCTAGACAAGAACAGTAATATGGAAGAGCAAGACAAATAACACCTTCCTTCCTCGACGTGCGTTTTGGTTATGGTGCTTCCCCGCAGCAATAGAAACCCTAACATACTAACAATATTTATTTTGTATGTGTGTTGTTCTTCTTGTTACGAGCTGTGCCACCATTCCTAACTTAAGTTGTTTTATTTATTTTTAATCTACACGTGTGTGCCTGCAAGTGCATGCGAACATGCCCTAAGAGGCCAATAGAACTCACTGGATCCCCTGGAGCTAGAATTGCAGGTGTCCCCGAGCTGCCTGAAATGGATGCAGGGCACTGAACCTCCATCTCAGAACGAGCAGAAAGCCCTGCTAGCCACTGAGCCAGCTGCAGCCCCTTGCTCTTTAAATGATGACTTTCAGTATATGTAAATCACATTCGATTGGTATAGCAGGAACAAACACTACAAAAACTACATTCACTCCATTGTAACAAACACGAAACATTACATGCCTGTGAAGTCACTTTGAGCAATCATCCTGTGAGCCATAAAGTTCTTAAATGGTGTGATTTACTTCTACTCTGTTGTGCAGTTGGCAGAGGTTACTACACAAAATGTTCCGTTGCCTCTCTCTAATAGATAAACCACTTAACACAGCTACACTGATAGAATAAAACACTTTAAAGCTGTTTCAGCACAAGGCAGTTCTACCATTTGAGTCTCAGCAATGGAAATCAAGTCATCAGGCTTAGTGATAGTCACCTTACCTAGCTGGGTCATCTCATAGGCCCCCTCAAATTAAGCATTCATCTAAGATTAAACATGTGACACTATACCTTCAATATTCATCATCAATCTATGCAGTTGTCAGTTCAAACAATTTATCATTTGGCTGTGTGCCAATCACCAAGGATCAAAGGTGTGTGCTAATCACAGATTTTACACATTACCAGGGCCACAATTTCTTAGCATTAAACCATCTCAAACTATTATTACTAGTATGACATTTTGTAAAGCTCTTGTATTTTGATTAAATGCACCATTCCAGTAAATACAATACTTTGGCTTTGTGGTGGTTTCAAAAACCCATGACAAGCCCAAAGTCGATGGATGGATGGATGGATGGATGGATGACTGATAGATAGATAGATAGGTAGATAGATAGATAGATAGATAGATAGATAGATTTAGATTGGTGGATGGATAGATAGAGGATTTATTAGAATGACTTTCAGGCTGTGGGCCAGCTAATCCAACAATGGCTGCCTGAGAATGGAAGGTCCAAGCAAGAATCTAGTAGCTGTTCTGTCCACAAGGCTGGATGTCTCAATTGGTCTTCAGTATATGCTGAAATCCTTAAGATATGGGCTCTAATGCCAGCAAAGGAATCATACTGGTAACAATGGCAAGAGCAGTAAGGCAAAGATCAAAAACTTCTCAGCAGAAGGTGTGGTCCAGATTAAAGGTGGGTCTTCCCACTTCAAAGATCCAGATTAGAGGTGGTTCTGCCCACTTCAAATGATTTAATTATGAAAACAATTCAGTCAAGTAGTGCACACCTTTAATCCTAGCATTTGGGAGGCAGAGGCAGGCAGATCTCTGAGTTTGAGGTCAGTCTGGTCTAGAGAGTGAGGTCCAGGTCAACCAGGGCTACACACAGAAACCCTGTCTCAAAGAAATCCAAAGGGAGAAAAAAATCACAGATGTGACTAGTCATTTGGGTTTTAGTTAATTCTAGATATAGTCAAGTTGACAAACAAAAATAACCTTCACACCACTCTTGGACATACATGCAAAGGATGCTTCATTCTACCACAGAGACACTTGCTAAACCATGTCCATTGCTACTCAATTTATAACAGCCAAATATTGGAAAAAATCTGGATATCTCTCATCAGAAGAATGGATAAAGTAAATGTGTAACATTTTATACAATAGAGTCTTACTCCGCTGTTAAAAAATGAAATAATGAAATTAACAGGTAAATAGAACTAGAGAAAATCATCCTGCGTTAGGTGTTCCAGACCCAGAAAGACAAATATGGCATGTATTCCCTTATATGTAGTTGTTAAGTGGTAACCAAGCTATAATCCATAGAAGTAGAGGGTAGGTGTGGCAGATTGAATACTCTTGGCCCTATTAGGAGGTATGGCCTTGTTGGAGTAATTATGGCCTTGTTGGAGGAAGTGTACCATTATAGGGGTGAGCTTTGAGACCCTCCACTTAGCTGTCTGGGAACCAGTCTTCTCCTAGCAGCCTTCAGATCAAGGTATAGAACTCTCAGGTCCTCCTGTGCCATGCCTGCCTAGATGCTGCCATGCTTCCTGCCTTGATGATAATGGACTAAACCCCAGAACTTGTAAGCCAGCCCCAATTAAATGTTGTCTTTTATAAGAGCTGCCTTGGTCATGGTGTCTGTTCACAGCAGTAACACCCTAAGACAATAGGTATAGAGTAAGGGACAATGGGGGACAGACAGATCTCATTAGGTAAAGAAAATAGAACACATAGTTATGGGTGGGGTCAGGGCTGGGATAAGAAGATAAAAGTAGAGAGAGGAAAATGAGAATGTATGAGGGAATAAAGATGAGACAACCAAAACTGAGGGTCATTTGAGGGGTAATATGGAAGCCAAGTACAGTAAAAGCTTCCTAAAATATAGACATATATGAAGGTGATGTAAACGAAATAGCAGGGAAGATTGTCGTAGGTTCTCTAGAGTCACAGAACTTATGGAATATCTCTATATATTAAAGGAAATTATTGGAATGACTTACAGGCTGCAATCCACTAACCCAATGATGGGCCGCTGTGAACAGGAAGTCCAAGAGTCTAGTAGTTACTCAGTCCCACGAAGCTAGGTGGTTCAGACGGTCTTCTCTATACCCTGGTATCCTGAAGAAGTAGGTTTCAACAGATGTGCTGGCAAGTCACTGCAGAAAGGTAGAGAAAAAGCAAGGCTTCCTTCTTATGTAGTCCTCCAGTGGTGGGTGTGGTCCAGATTAAAGGTGTGTACCACCATGCCTGGACCTAAACTGTTCTTTACTTGGCTCTGTCCCAGGCTGACCTTGAACTCAGAGATCTGCTTGCCTCTATCTCCTGAGATTAAAGGCACAGTACAGCCTCTCCTGGGCCTAAGCTTTTCATGGCCACTATGCCTCAAGACCTAGATCAAAAGCCTGTGTCTTCCAGAATCAAGACCTGGATCACAGGTGTGCCATCCATTTCTAGATTCTTGTTCATTCCAGATATAGTCAACAACTAGGAATAGCCATCACAGGGTTCAGAGCTCCAACAGGCTATTTCTTGTCACCAAATGAAGCTTCCAGTACAGGATCAGGTTACATCTAGTTGAGTTGTTGGTCAAAGAGGATCCCATGGGAACCCCCAAACAACCCAGGCTGTTGCCAAGACTATAACATGCTCTTCCACAAACTGAAGGCAAGGCCCGTTTGCTGAAAATAAAACCTACACAACTCAATGAACACAAAGATGGCTGTGGGAAGGGGAGACTCAGTTTTCTTCGGGTAAATGTCTAGGAAAGGTTACCCATGCTTCAGTCAATGGCCTATACCAATGCACCTATGAACAGCATCTTAGTAGCAACTTAGTAGGTTCAAAAGTAAAAGTTCATTAAAAGTAAAAGTTCATTAAAAATAAAACGTCAAGAATTGGGAGAGAAGAGAGGGGAAGGGAGGAGAAAGGTATTGGAGAAGTAGAAATTGGGATGGATTTAATCAAAACATTACATGCATGTATAAAATCCAGTTTTATTTTTAAAACATTTTGAAGTGTATTTTATTTATTTTTATGTATATAAATGGTTTCCCTACACGTATGTCTGGTGACCACAGAAGCCATCAGATCTCCTGAAACTGGAGTTAGAGATGGTTGTGAGCTGCCAGGTAGGTACTAGGAATCAAACAGCCAGTGCTCTTAACCTCTGAGACATCTCTTTGAACTCATGTATAAAATTATTATACAATAAAAATAATTTAATTTTTTAATTTGAATAAATTGAGTTTAGGACCTGAGAAGATTTTTCAGTTGGTAAAGTGCTTGCTGCTAAAATAAGGACCTGACTTTGCATATCTAGCAGCTACATAAACTACCAGGCTCATGTCTGTAATCTCAGCACAGAAGCGGATATGGGATCCTTGGGAGTTGCTGGTCAGGCATTCTAATCTATCAGTGAACTCTGGGTTTGATGAGAGACCTCAGTTCTAAAAGTAAGAGGGAGAAAACTGCCATGCTTCCCTTTAAGATCTCATAGCATGGTTCCCACCTATAAAATAAAAACAAGATATTTATTGGCCTAATGAAATAAATGTCTGTATTAATCAGAATGGACACGTCTACTTCAGATAGGCCTGTGTTCTTTGCAACTCTGCAATATTCACATCAAGATCCATCTGAATTTACTGAAATTAAAAATTGATGCTAAAGGAAAAAAACTGAAAATGCTTGTTCCGAGAGCTGAAGATCTTGTGCCACAAACGGTGTGAGCCATTTATGATGCACCTACATACACTGTGCCTGAGCCTGTGAAACCATGATTCCTTGCCGACACTACAGGGAAAATGAGAATTGTTACAAAGGAAAATCATAAAAGTGTGGGATGACACTAGACACTGAAAGGCCAACCAAGTGGTGGGTGTCCACGTGACCCACTTGTCCTTGGCCACCGTGTGTTATTACATGGCCCACAGGTCCTTAGCCACAGTGTGTTTATGTGGCCCACTGGTCCTTGGCCACTGTGGTTTCATGTGGCCCATGGTGGCCCACTGGTCCTTAGCCACCATGTGTTACTACATGGCCCAGGGGTCCTTAGCTACTTATGTGTATGGCTTAGAAGTATATCTCCCCTTGATGTTGTTTGGGTTAGGAATGGTTAGTAAATACTCAAAATGTGAGCATAATTTTCACCTTTATTATTATTGCAAACAAACTCAATGTCTCTGAACTATTTATTTTAAGAACATGTTATTTCTAAGACATGGGTGGTGAACTGTTTTTGAAAAACTACTCAGAAGGTCTTAAGTGTATATGACTAGAAGGGTGAAAACATCCCTTCTTATCATGTTTTTGTTTTTCTTTAAGCACCTGAAAACTCCCCAGAAGCATAAACTCTGTGTTTTGTATGTGAACCATGACCCCCACAAGAAATTGATCAGCCAGAGTGGGTGGTGAAAGGGAAGAGATCACACAGAAGTTATTTAAGGGATTTATTTTAGCATGAAAGCAATTTGTGAATGAATCTGAAAGTATGATTTAGACTCCCATGTTGACTTGGACCTAAGATTCATGATAAGTGAGTTCATTTATCCTGAAAGACCCTGTAACAATTCTAGTTAGTACAGAAAGTAATTTACTAAACGACTGGTAACTGTACAATCAAGCTGAGTACTAATTGCTCTTGAACCCTACCTTCTGAAACCCTGTATAGGTCCCATTCAGCTTTTCTACATTACACATTAACCTTTTTCTAGTCTTCACACTTGTGACTGTAGTTCTCTACTTATCTGAAAGCTAAATGGCTAAAGTTTGGAGGGAAGGACTACATTTCTCAATAATATTTTTCATACTTTATTCTATAAGGTAGATGCTGTATTTTTGTAAACTCGAGGATGTGCAATGTTCTCTCTCTCTCTGTCTCTCGCTCTCTGTCTCTGTCTCTCTGTCTCTGTCTCTGTCTCTCTCTCTCTCTCTCTCTCTCTCTCTCTCTCTCTCTCTCTGTGTGTGTGTGTGTGTGTGTGTGTGTGTGTGTGTGTGTGTCTCCCCCCTCCCTAGGCACTGGGATTTTTCAGCTTTTTGAGTCAACCCTCTGCTTTGCAGAATGCCCTTTTCTCTGTATGTCTGCTAGCATGCATTTCCTAACCCTCAACAAACACCTTTCCTCAATTGTTAAATAAATAAATGATACCTGTATTCCTTATAAGAACTTTCACAGTAAAATTTCCACATTTTAGGTTATAGATCTGTGGGTTTCATCTCTCTCTATGACTGTCTTCCACCATGCGTCCTTTCCTCCCATGAGCAGGTAGTGTATATTTTCCAAACCTTTGACTCTGAATTTGACTACTTGAATTGTTGTGACCAATAAAATAACAGACAGAATACAGGCTTATGAATCAGTGGATAATGTGTTGGGCTTCTGTCTTCCCCATGAGTATGTTAGGTCGCCACAATCACATCACAGCAGGATGGGAGACATGGAAGCAAGCCCAGTTATCCACACCTCTATCAGCCCAAAGCTGACTCATAGCTGACTCATAGCCCATCTCCTAGCTTAATGTGTGAGTCCAGCTACAACCAACAGGTCGGACAGTTTAGAGAAACCTTTCTTCATGAAAAGTAAATGTACAGATGGTCCTTGACCTAGGAATTTTGTCCTGATAAAACTAAGATAACACCCACAACTCAGGAGTGACGCCTCTATAAATAGGAGGACATTTATCTGTGTAATGTATTAGCCTGTTCAGCCTCAGTAACAGAGGACCAGAAGCTGGGTGATTTAAACAACAGAAACTTTCTCCACATAATTGTAGAGACTAGAAGTCTGAGATTTTCTCCTTTAGAAGTTTAAGGGAGCCCAGGAGACACTGTTTTCTCCAGATACACAGAACCATCAACCGTCTTTCTATGAGAAAGTCAGGCTGTGTCCCGACCAAAGCCCATTCATCTTTGAGTGAATCATCATCATGTTGTAAACTCTGGAAGACCTTAATTAAGGAATAAGAAATACTGGAGCATTTACGAGGCTGTTATGACATGCCTAGTGTGCCCAGGGAGTGTCACTGACATGAAACCAAGTCTTCCCAGACTGCTCCTGCCTGTTTGATAACAGTCAATTAGATGGGCCTCCAAGGAGACTTTGTTCTTCCAGTTTTTAGTGTTAAATAACTTCTTTGTCTGAGGGATTTGTCTCAGGCTCTGAGGGCAATTCTAAAGTTAAACACAGGTCATCTTGCTCACCCTCCCAAGTTATCTGGGAAAACTTGGGCTGGAGTTTGTGAATGTGATCTCCAGGACCACAAAGCAGCAAGGGCTTGTATTAAGTACCAACAGTTGTCCTTGGAAGTTTTGTTTTGTTTTTTATTTAGTTTTATTTCACTTGCATTGGTGTTTTGCCTGCATGTATGTCTATATGAAGATGTAGGATCCCCAGAACTGAAGTTACAGGCAAGTGTAAGATGCCATGTGGGTGCTGGGAATGAAACCCAGGTCCTCTAGAAGAGGAACCAGTGCTTTTAACTGCTGAGCCATCTCTCCAGCCTCTCCTCAGAAGTTTTGTGGATAGATTACTGATTATGACAGAACAGTTACACTTGAAGGAAAGCCAGGGTATTTGAATTTTCACGTTCATGATCTCACATCGCTATTCAAATGATTACTTTTTTCTACCTGTCTTTGTTTCTTAAAACATTGGCCAGAGTTCATATATGTAGGTGAATGGAAATTGATTATATATTATTATCTTTAGTAGTATTGTTTAATAATAAAGTAGTGGGTCGTTGTAGTCACATCATCACATAGTTTTAAATTAATACACTAAGCATGAAATGTGATTAAAATAAGTAATCCTTCTGAACAAGAAAGTGGTTTAGCAATCTATTCCATGTTACTCAGGAAAGAAAACAGTCAAGAGAATATATAATCTCAGCATAGAAACACAGTTCTCACATCAATGGGATGAGAAAATGTATATGCTGGAGTCAAATGTGACCGAGTGTTGCGCTGAAATGTTCATGAACCCCAAAAGACCACCAAGGAGCCAAATCCAATGCAATCCCAACAGGGCCTCTTTCTCCAAGCTCGAGCCTGGGCTCAACCCACTACCGACCTACAGAACAGTTTTGGTGGAGTAAAAGCCCTGAACACTCGGTCAGGCAAGGTTCTATTGAAAATGGCAAGTGAGGTAAGCATCTGATTGGGGCTGTCCCGGCAGCCTTTAGCATAATTGGCTGGTGCTGGGAGCCAAACCATAAACTTTCCTCCTGCTTTCCTCCTGATTGGTCATTGTTAGGCAGGGGGTGGGCTTGTAACCTGGTGATGCAGATTTCATGGGGGAATAACCTAGAGACTGGTGCTAGACGCTGGATTTGTTGTTTAGGGTAACCTGGAGACTCAGATCTTGTTGTGGGTAACCTGGAAACTGGTGCTAGGTACTGGCCTATTAGTTTACTTGAATTCAAACTTAGGTCAAGTTCTCTAAGATGGAGTCTGAACCCAAAAATTTTGTCTCTCATAAGACTCTGGAACACAAAGTAAGCTTTTAAATTATGTGTATGCAAGTGTGCCTATTACAGATGGTTGTGAGTAGCCCAACATGAACTCAGATTATCTGCAACAAAGAGCATGTTCTTTTTTTTTTTTTAGAATATTTTTTTAAATTTTTTTTTATTCATTTATTACATGTAGGTACACTGTAGCTATTTTCAGACACACCAGCAGAGGACATCAGATCTCATTACGGATGGCTGTGAGCCACCATGTGGTTGCTGGGATTTGAACTCAGGACCTTCGGAAGAACAGTCGGTGCTCTTAACCACTGAGCCATCTCTCCAGCCCAAGAGCATGTTCTTAACTACTGAGCTATCTCTCTAGCCCTGAAATGTTTAATATCCATTTATTTATTTATTTATTTATTTATTTATTTATTCTGTGTGTGTGTTGGTCTAATACGTATCAAAATGCTCCTTTAGGGAACAGAAGACAACTTGTTGGAGTTGGTTCTCTCCTTCGACCATAATGGTCTCAAGGATGGAACTCAAGTTGTCTGGTTTTACCCACTGAACCATCTCAGAAGCTGTAAGTTTCAGTTTCTAAAATTAGAGTTAAATGCACAGGGGGAAAATCCTCAAATACTTCTGTTGTGCCAGGGAAGTGTTAGTGATCCCCAAAACTCATAGAAGGGTCTTTACTCTATTCGAGCTAGCTCAGCCCCTCCCCCCCAATGCACCACCATCACGAAGGATGGTTTTGGTGGTGGGGGAGCCCCAAATGTCTATCCAGGCAAGACTTTATAGTAAACAGCAATCAGGGAGTACATGTGCAAGCATCTAATTGGAAACCTATTGTGTCCTTTAACATAACTGGCTGGTGCTGAGAGTCATATAATAAACTTAACTTCTGCTCCCTTCTGCATTGGTGGTCGTTAGGGGGTGGGGTGGGGGGGTAGGGGTGGGGGTGGGGGTGGGCTTGTAACCTTGGGGTGCAGGTTTGTTGGGGGAATAACCTGGAGATACTGGTCTTGTTGAGGGTATAATCTGGAAATGCTTGTCTTGGGGATTTTAGTCTAGAGACAGGAGCTAGGCTCAAATTTTGTTGGGGGGTAACTTAGAAACTAATGCTAGATACCACCCTGTTAATTTACCCGAGTTCAAATTTAGGTCAAGTTCTCGAAAATGGAGTCTGAACTTAAAAGCTTTGGCATCGGGCTGGAGAGATGGCTCAGTGGTTAAGAGCACTGACTGTTCTTTCAGAGGTCCTGAGTTCAATTCCCTGCAACCGCATGGTGGCTCACAACCATCTGTAATGGGATCTGATGCACTCTTCTGGTGTGTGTCTGAAAACAGCTACAGTGTACTTACATATAATAATAAATAGATCTTAAAAAAAAAAGCTTTGGCATCTCACTTCTAAGTTAAGTTTGATAAAGAAAATAATTAACAACAAAAGAGGGAGTCTTTAACTCTGGAGTCAGACTCCCTGCACTTCAACCTATGTTCTAATATCAGCTTCACAGTGTTGGTTGAATTATTTAAATCTGTACAAGTATCTTTTATTCACCTGATGTAATCATCTTGCAGGCTTGCTACCTCTGTCTGCTAATCTATGCCTAGTCCTTGTAACTTCTAGCCTCTGTACAATGCTATCTAGACCTAGAATGTTTTCAGCCTCTGAGATTTGTTGTTGAATATAACCTTTCTATTCTTTATGATTCCTGGCTGACTGGTTCAACTCAGCTGTCCTGGCTCACATTCCTCTCCAACTGACTGATTCAATCTGCCTTCTTCTGAATTACTCTGATTAGCATCAAGCTAACTGGAATCTGTTCTAATCTTCTGGCTTCTCACTCTTCCTGTTTTACCTGTGGGTGGCTTGTTCTGTCTCTGCAAACTGCCTCTGTACAATTGTCCCAGTAAAACCGCACCCCGCCCCCATCTTTCTCTGCTTAATTTAAATAGCCTCTCTCTGTTTTCCTGAGGTTTGGGCATATCCTATTCTGTGAAATCTTTTTCTGATTTGGCACTTTGTCTGACACTCAGACTTTACTTTCAAAGACGGATGTTCCCTTCTACAAACCAACTTTACCTTCACTGTTTTGGATTAAAGGTGTGTGATAAGTGTGTGTCTGTTCCAGCCAGAAGGATTAAAGGTGTGTTCTAAGGCTGAGCCACACCATAACTAGAAACAGGTTTTTCCAGTAAACAACTCAATCTCAGTGTTCACAGTCTGACCTAATATCCTACAACATAAACCCTTAGTCATTTCTACTGCCTCACTTCTAAGATATAGACAATCATGGTGCTGAATCACATGTTGAAAGTCTTGTGGAAAGGCCCTCCCAGGACAAGGAGAAACCCATGTCATTGAATCAGCATCAGTACACACATGTGCAGCCTTATTCCATTCCTATGTCCGCAGTGTCTATCTCAGTTAGTGTTCTGAGGCACATGACCAAAGCAACTCTTATAAAAGAGAGCATTTAACTGAGGCATGCTTTAGAGGTTTAGTCTATTATCACCATGGGGGGGGGGAAGAGAAGCTTCAAATCCCACCCACAACGGCATACTTTCTCCAACAAGGCCATACCTTCTGTGGTGGTTTAAAAAAGAATGCAGTGGTGGTACATTCCTTTAATACCAGCACTTGGGAGGCAGAGACAGGCAGATTTCTGAGTTCGAGGCCAGCCTGATTTACAGAATGAGTTCCAGGACAGTCAGGGCTATACATAGAGAAACCTGGGGGGGGGGGGACCAAAAAAACAACAAACAAACAAACAAAAACAGCCCCCGTAGTCTCATAGATTTGGGCGCTTTTTCCCCAAGGAGTAGCACTATTAAAAGGTGTGGACTTATTAGAGTAAGTGTAGCCTTGTTGGAGGAAATGTGACACTGGGGGTTGGTTTGGGGGTTATAAATACTCAAGCCAATTCCCAGTGTCTCTTTGCTGCTGCCTGCCAATCCAGATGTAGAACTCTTAGCTGCCTCTTAAAGACAACACCCTGTCTGCCTGCGTGCTGCCATACTTCTTATCATGATGATAATGGACTGAACTTCTGAAACTAAAAGCCAGTCCCAATTGAATGGTTTCTTTTATAAGAGTTGCTATGGTCATGGTATCTGTTCACAACCAGAGAAACACTCACCAAGACAGAAGTTGGTGCCAGAGACTGGGGCATTCCTTTGACAGGCGTGACCATGCTTCTTAGTGGAATGTGGACTTTGGGACTTTGGATTAGGAAAGAAGTTAAACTCTTAAGTGGAGCTTAATGGGCCATCCTAGTAGTGGTGCTGAGAGTAATGTTGGCCTGGCTCAAGAAATTTCAGACAGAAAGAATATTGCTGAGTGGCCTCAAGACCATTCTTGTGATATTTTGGCAATGAATATGACTGCTTTCTACCCTTGCCTGAAAATATGTCTGAGGATAAATTAAAGAGTTTGAAAGAATGGCATTGGCAGAGGAGATTTCAAGATAGCTTAGTACTGACTGTCCGGTGGTTATTAGTAATCACTCGTATGCCAATCTATAATGAAAAGGAGCAAGCTGAGCATGGAAAAATGAAAAAAAAAATGTACACGTTGAGGAGAAGGGGGACAACCAGGAAGTATAATGGAGCTAGGTCTAGTGCTCAAGGAAATAAAAAGTTTAAAGTAAAGCCTGATGCTAAATAGAATAAAGGGAGTAGTAACCTCAGGGCAAGACCCAACACAGCAAAGTTTCCAACTTGCAAAAAGGAATTAAAGAAAAGCTTGGGAAGTGAAGGAAACCAAGAAAAACAAAAGGCTTGTTGAAATGCAGTTGAAACAGTCTCTCCAGACAGAGAGGAGAGGCTCATGAAACTCATAAAGGAAACAACTCAGAAGTCCCAGAAAATTCTTGAAACTATCAAGATTCACAAGGCTCTTCCCCAAGATCACGAATACATTGGACAACTGCGGGGATCTGAGGCCTTTTGCCAGCCAACCTGCCTGGTAGAGATTTTCTAACAGGGTGCCCATGCATATACAGAGAGTTCCAGAATTGCAGCTTTCAGATGTTGTCACTTATGCTAGTATTGGCTCTTTGCTGATGGCATTCCATCTGAGATGCGAAAACACTTGTTGACATTTCCCCAAGAAAAGTCACACATCATACTTATGCTACAGTTGCCTAAAAGTAGAGGTTATGAGATGGTTTAAAACTAATTTTGCCTGGAAAACTAGAAATGTAATTATAAAGAAATATGGCAAGGAAGTAGAAAGCCAATAAGAATTTTCTGAACAGTACAGAAAAACTTCTCACCAGTGATAGAGCCCTTGGCAGAAGAGTATAAGCACAGTTTAGAAGGACATGAGCATAGGGCTGGTGAGAACTGAGGAACGATGAACTGGGACAGACAGGTCTGACAGCAGGCCCAGATTCTTCAGTCATCCACCCTGGTAAATCACAAGACACAGGCAGCAATCAGCAGTTATGTCAGAGGCAGATCCCCTGAGTCAGCTGTAGTGAGTTCTATTTTCCACGTGTGCTTTGCTCTTCGTGGAAAACCAGTGACTACGATGTCTGTCATATTCGATATACTCTTTTTCTTATCTTCAAGTATAAAGCATTGAAAACTTTCATAGAGACACCAAGAAAAGAAACACATACACACACACACACACATACAAGCTGACTCCAGAACTGGCTAGTCCCCACCCCTCAAGCTCAGATCAAAGCTACTTCCCTTCTGATGAGATGCTTTTACCTTCAGTTCCCCTCCTTGCACTACCCCATTGTGTTGTTGGTTTTGTGAGTTCTTTTGAGACAGGGTCTCAAGTAGCCCAGCCTAGCCTCAAACTTGCTGTTTCTGTGTAGTCAAGGATGACTTTGAATTTCTGATCCTCCTCCCTCTACCTCTTAAATTCTAGGATTAAGGGGTATGTCATGTATGTGGTGCTGGATTCAAAACTAAGGCTTTATGCAGGCTAAGCCGTTACTGTTTAAGATAAGCTACAACCCAGCCCCGATTCTTCTTGACTCCCATATAGCATACACCACACACTTGACAGCTGATAAAATTCTGGTGGACCTTGGCTCGTCAACTATTATTTTAAGTTCTTCAGCAAGAGGTGAGCATGTCTCACGCATCCCAAATCCTGAAGCCCTGCTGCAAAATGATAAGTGGATTCTACTGAGCTTGTATTGTGCGCCTGCAGCATTTCTGAAGCTATTGAATGCTGAGCCTCACAAGCTTATAAGACAATTATTAGGAGCATTCCATACAGAAGAAAAAAGAAAGTTCAGAAAGGAAAGGAACGTGTCCACAAGCTATTGGCTATGAAATAGAATTGGGATTTTAATCTATACCCTGAAGGCTCTAGAGCCCACAAGATTATTCACTACACGAACCCTTCCTAAATATTGATTAATTAAACACACACAGAATCCCAGTGGCATAGCAAATGGACCAGAATTGGTTAGCTTTGGGGAAGTCAGATACTTCTTTATAGACTGACGGATTTTGTCTGAGTCCAGACAGAGAGATTAATCCAAATTTTCCACTGGTACATTTGGCCAAAGCATCCATAGACTCTGTATCTTGTAATTTACTACACAACTGCCTGTGTAGCATCCACATTATATTAGTATTCCAAGTAATCTAGAGATGATTTACAATATGTGAGGAGGAGCTAGGTAGATTTCATGCAAATACTGTAGCATTTTATCTATGGGACACAGACAGATGGGGAGCCTCCCGGGACCATTCCCTAGATACTGTCAGGATGGCTTTGGATAAGGTTACTTTCTGGAATAAGGTCATTTCCGTCTCTGTGCTCCCCTCTTGGATCACCACCACGAATCTCGGCTTTTGGTCCCAGCCTTCCAGAGGTCTGTTTACATGGTCTCTGCTGTCTTCATCTAGCTGAAAGGGAGGCTGACATGCGCAGATCTCGTCATGTGCTCCTGATATTGAAGCCACAGTGCCTACATTGTGTCTTGTGTAGAAACCCAAGGCCTGCCTAGCCACAGCAGAGACAGCCTGCATTATGACGTGTTAGTCAGCTCTCTATCACTATAACGAAATATGCGACACAGCCTACGTATGAAGTAAAAAAGTTTACTTTGGCTCACAGTTTAGACAGTCAAGACTAAGTTGGTGGCCCTGTTGTTTTGTGCTTCTGGCAGTGGCAGCATGTTGTAGTGGAATGTATGATGGGAAAAAATCAGTACACATTGTAGTCTAGGAAGCAAGAGAGAGGGAAGAGACTAGAACCCCACAGTCTTTATGGAGGGCACACCCCAGTGATTTCAGGCCCATGTTCTGGGCCAATAGGACAGTTAAGAGTCCTATTGCTTGTCATCTTACCAAAAAGCTGCGAGAGTGAAATCAATAAAAACTCCCAGGCTAGTACAGCTTTAGTTAGAGCTAAGGCAATGCAAAATCTTAGTCTGCTTCAACCTTTCCAGTAGGATCATTATTACTTATAGAAACGATGAAGCATGTGAGCTAAGTTATCAGGCCTGGGAGGCTCTTGCCTTTCCTCGTGCCAAGGTTTCAGGCTGCTCTCAGCTTCCTGGACACATTCACACTCTGGGCAGTCTACTCTTTTGGGGTCCCTTTTACACTATCTCAAAATGCCATAGCACCTTCCCGACATGGGAGCAAGTCTTTAACACATAAGCCTTTGGAGACACTTGTCTAAACCATGAATTATCATTACAGAAGAGATTCTAATCAAGTCTCTCTAGAGGCAGGCTAGCAGTTTTCCCTCTAACTTGACTCCTCAGCTTCAGTAACCTAAACACACAGAAGATTTCTCCTGTCTAAGACAGGTTGCTGACCAGGCCTGGAGTTTCCTTCAGGTCCTCGTCCTCCGATAGACTGTGGCTCCCAGGGCTCTCCTTGGTCTGTCTTCTCAGGGCTCTGCATTGTGATAGCTTGGGAATCCAGAGTCCCCGTCCCTGGGGCGGGGGGGGGGGGGGGTCCACAGCATTATGTTGGAGCATTGTTCTAGAGCCTGGCTTCTGTCAGGTGTGGGTCAAATCAGGACTTAACAGGATCCAAACCTCCTTATTACAAGAACGAACACTCCTGAGAGTGAGTGATATCTCCTACCAGATAAGGGATCAGCAGATCAGACACCTTCTTATCTGCTGCTAGAGAGAGCCAGAGCTCTGCTCCTGTTGCTACCTGGCTCACGCACCTCCCCTCATTGCCAGCGAGTTGGTCTCTCTTGTGCAGCTGTTCTCAGATTCTACCTACTTAAACCAAGAGGTTCCTCCATTTTCAGGGCTGAAGGACACCTCGGGATAATGTAGGCTTTCAGGGAGACCATGGGATTTATATCCAATGAGTTCAGTCTATCTCCAGACAAATGAATTGAAGGGAGTATCTCTGAGGCAACTTCCAGAGCAGACATCCAATGACAATGAGGAGCTGAAGCAAGATTTTAAAAAGGGATAATGAAGACGACTGGTACTGAAGTCAGTGTCTTCAGCTTCCTGCGGGTTGATTAATGGGTTTCATCTGAGCTGGATGGTCCACGGCGCCACAGGGCAAGTTGGGGTTTTTTAATCAAGCTTGCTAGTGTAGGAATGGCTGTAAAGAATACAGCTCTTTCTCACTTAAATCTGGAGCAAGGAAGATGAGGAGAAATCCCAGCATCCTTCAGGAAGACAACTGCTGGTGTGAAGAAGTCCTCAATTGAAAAACTTGACTAAAATCAGAACTTCCAAGTAAAGAAGTCATGAGGGGGGATGAAGGAATATCATTTTTATTTTGTAAAACAATCACTTGCTTTAAAGTCAAAGGTAAGTCTTTTCCTTAGGATGAACCCATCATGGTGCTAGACATCAGATTGGCTCTATGTGGCAAAGCTGTAACTGTTGTCTACTTAGTGATTCCATTGCATCAGAACAAGCACAGATGTTATATGGGCTTTTTCATGAGTTTGTATTTTAGGGAGATCCTCCTTAAGATAATGTATTTCTTGTGGTTCAGTTTGTTTTGTGTGCTTTCTGGGAATTAAACAGTGTAGATTTTTCCAGCTGGATTTAAAAGCTTAAAAATCATGTTCTTTTTGCAGTCAAAGGTCTGCAATGGAAGCATCACCCACAAGGAGGCAGTGCACCCTGGTATTCAGGTAAACTAAAGCCTGGGTTTCACACCATCATCTCTGGGACTGAACATCACCAGGGCACAAGTGAGAGGGGCAGGTCACAACCCACAAACATTACTGAATACCGTGGCTCCCAAAGACTCAGTAGTTATCAGCAACTTTTTGGCTGTTATTAGGGTTGAGGTGGGAATAAAAACTCTGTGCTGTACACCCCTTAACCACCCTGGGATGTGCTTTTGAAAACTTCAAAGCCCAACCTCATTGACACATTTCCTCCAAAAGGCCACACCTACTCCAACAAGGCCACATCTCCTGATTTTTTCAAACAGCTGTTCCTTTTTGACTCAAATACATAAGCAAATGGGGACCACTGTCATTCAAATCACTACACTAACACTATTTTTGTTTTTAATTTTCAGTAGTGTGTGTGTGTGTGTGTGTGTGTGTGTGGTCAGATTCCCTGCAGCTAGAGTTACAGGAGGTTGTGAGCTGTCTGATGTGTATGATTGAAATCCAAATTGGTCCTCTGGAGGAACAACATGGACTCTTAGGAAGGAGTCATCTCTCCATCCCTATCATCAACACGCAATAGAAGACAATACTGTAAGCATGAATACTAATGACTCTGAGTTTAAAAGAGATTTAGAAAACACTAAGAAATATTTTTAAAAGAAATAAGCAAAAATTTTAAAGTGAGTTAAAGGGTCAGACTATGGATATTAAGAAACAGGAAGCCAAAGCCAGGCGTGGTGGTGGATGCCTTTAATCCTAGCACTCGGGAGACAGGAGGCAAACTGATCTCTGCCAGTTAAGGCAGATTTACACAGCAAGTTCCAGAACAGCCAGGGCTACAGAGAAATCTGAGGCAGCCGAGTATAGCGGTAAACACTTGAGGTAGAGTGAGGTGATAAAAGTTCAAGGCCAGTCTGGGTTCAAAACATAAACAAAATATGCTTGGTACTAAAATAAGGTAGAACAAACCAAATACCGGGAAGAGAGCCTAGCAGCTGGTCAGTGATGGCGTCTCCTTCCCTCTGTGGGACAGATAATTCTATAACTGACATCTTAGATTTAACGAAATACATTAATTGTTCTATTTAAACCTTTCTATATCATCAATAACAAATACTCTATGCCAGATTCTCATATATTTTCTGTTTTTTCTTTTTTGAATATTGGGAGAAAAATCCAAACGGCCTTTTTAAAGGTCAATTTTATTTTTATTGTATTATACC
Source organism: Apodemus sylvaticus (assembly GCF_947179515.1). NCBI lineage: Eukaryota > Metazoa > Chordata > Mammalia > Rodentia > Muridae > Apodemus > Apodemus sylvaticus. The sequence continues at coordinate 92,343,372 of NC_067482.1, read as the reverse complement.
CACAATTTCGTTCCTTTTAAAATGCGCTTCGTATTTGCACGTGTGCATCCTGTGCCTATGCCAGTGGGCGGGGTTGGGAGTCCGTCTCCTTCCACCTGATTATGACGAGAGAGTCCTTAGTGCTCAGGTGTTCATCCTTACATGGCAAGCATTTAACCCCCAGAGCTCTGACCTATAAAAGAATGTTGGGAATAAAGAGCTCATTGGATTTGTAAATGATGAATATTATAGGTCTCTGTCCTTTTGAACTGAGCTTGGAGACACAAGGTTCAGTCTGTCTGGAGGATCAGCTTATGATGTGGGCCAGAGTCAAGAACAGTGAAACTACGGTGTACTTAACAAGGAGGAGGAGGATAGGGGAAACAGAGCAAAGGAATCAAAGCCTCCACATATTCTAAAAACCTGTTTATTTTAAAAATATATTTTAAAGGTTTGACAAAAGGATTTAAAAAAAAAAATCACTCTAATCGTCAATGGTGCGTCATCACTTACCACAGTCAAAAGACATCCAAGGTCTGTATCCGAGTAAAGGAGAGAGAGTAGGAAGGAAGTCACAGTATTTTACCAGTTACGCTGCCGAAAACAGTTTCCCAGGCTGGCCAGTTGAACCGAGTTCTCCTGGCATTTTACAGACCAAGGGGAGTAATCCCCAGTGGAAGCAAAATGTACGGAGAGAGCATAGAGCTAACCAACTTAAAACACAGTGAAATAACAACTACTGACTTTGGCTTTAAACATTTTTTTTTTAAATTTAAATACAACTTATTTTTTAATTTCTAAGAATGTGCATGTGTCTGTGAGTACCACTGCCCAGTACAGCCAGAAGATGGTCTGAGATACCCCTGGAGTTTCAGGGGTTGGAAGCCAGCTGATATGGCTACTAGGAACCAAAGTTGGGTCCTCAGCAAGAACTCCTACATTCTCCTCAGTGAGCCATCTCCTCAGTGCCAGCATCCAACCGTATTTAAAGGCATGCTGCCCAAGCTAGTCTTGATCTTACAGGCTATATATATATACTGATCCTCCTGCCTCAGCTTGTTAAAGTAGCTGGCACCACGAGCAAATACCACAACTCCTGGCTCTAATTTTTCTGAGTAGAGACATGGAGAAAGGAACCCAGCTGGTCCTGGTGTGTGGCACCTTCACATGCAGCGGCATGGCATGCTGGTCAGCCGCCGGATGCCCGCAGACGCCGGAGGCTGGCCGGCCTTGCGCCCGTGGCTGCCTGAATTCATCACTGCACTTCAGCCGTCATCGGTGAGGCCAGAGGCTGCAGAATAGCTCGAACTCTGCGCGGAACTCTCTGGACCTTTTCCGTCCAAGGCTTGGGTCAAATGGTCTGGAGCTTCGTCACTATCAGCACGCGCACCGCCTGGTCAAAGGAACCACAGACGCAGAGCCCCCGTTTGTCAGGACTCCAGTCCAAGCTCGACACGGGCTGAGTAGACACGGTCACGTTCTGCAGGAGGCTGACGGAACCTGCGACTCCCATCTCCAAGCCCTCCGAATCTTTCTTTGAGCGCTGAGTGGGGTATTCACTGGAAAACAAGCGCACAGTGGTCAGAGCGGACGGAAGCTTGGCATTCCCTGGTGTATTTTCACAAGGAGGCTTCGGTGACCTTTTATTTCTCAGCCAACTGCTGAAGCAGCACTTAGGATTTCCCAATATTGACCTTACATGAGTAAAGACACAATGTCATCCTCAGCCCTGGCCTAACACACTTCAGGCAGTGGAGGCTTTTCCTGCAAACTACACAGCACCTCTGTTCAGCATCTGCCTGTGCTTTTTAAAAATATGAATGCTATAGGTTGGTCTGATTTGGGGTTCTCCGTCATCTTTTGTTGTAATTCCTTCCTAAATTTGGATGGCTAGACACCATGGGCAATGTGTGTACAGAGGAAAAAGCTGTAACATTCCCAAAAGCTCATTCCCAAAAGACCTTGTGCCATACTGAACCCAGACCCAGAGTCCACCACTCAGACCCAGCCTGGGGACTGCCAGTTCTCTGTACTGTCGCTGTGGGAGTGTCACTGGGGAGACATTTTAAAAACTCCTGCTTTTAAAAGAGAGAAAGCAACGCTGAGAATATATGATTTCTTTTTTATTTTTTCAGCTAAAAGTACAAAATTTTAAGCTAAGAAGAAGGAAAATCAGCAACTAAATAATACCTGATCTGAAAGGTGGGAAAAAAAGGAATCACCTTCTCTCAGACATGTTTTAACCCACTGCTTATCAATTATGACACTCTGTGAACACAAAAGCCCTTCAACCAACCAAGCAATAAAACATAAGCCAGCCGGACCCAGAGGCTCAGAGGCACAGAGCAGTCAGACACAGTAGAAATGGAGGCGAAACCACAGGGAAAAAACCTGTTCTCTTCCTTTTACAGACAACATATTATTTTACTTAAACAGAATAAGATGCTCACAGACACATACATACACATACAGTCTCATGTGCAGTGTCACAAGTCTGATACTTTCCTCACATCTCTTAGCAAAGTTTGCAGTTATTTAGTATGAAAACATAAAGGCCACGTGTGGCTGTGCACACCTTTAATCCCAGCACTCAGGAGGCAGAGGCTCCACTACCCTGAAGCCAGCCTTGTCCATAAAGCACTCGCTGGCCAGCCAGGACTACAGAGTGAGAGCCCCATGTCAAAGAACCAGAACAATCACAACAAAACCATAAGTAACTGCTTCTACTGTCTCCACATTACATAGGTAAGATTTTTTGTTCACGTGTTTTTAAAGTCTGACAGCTCCCCTGCATCCTCTCCCGGAAGGCCTGGGAGGCGCCCCGTGAATGCGGACAGGCTGACAGCACTGTCAAGGCAGCGTGCAAGCACGATCCAAGCTCAAGTGCATTTCATCTCAGCCACTTCTCTTTGCTGGCACATGTAGCTTCCCAGCAAAGTCCAAAGCAGCATTGACAAGTACACAAGCCACCAGTTGTGACCACGATTGATGTGCACCCTGAGGTGACCTCCAGGAGTGGGGCTGACCCCTCCCTTGAAAAAGCGCTTCCCCTACAACCAGGAGGACAGCATGTGGAATTCTAGAACTATGTAAAGCAAACAAACAAAAACAAACAAACAAACAAACAAAAAAAAAACAAAACCTGCGGTGGGGTGGTGGCACATGCCTGTAATCCCAGCACTCTGGGAGGCAGAGGCAGACAGGATTTCTGAGTTCAAGGCCAGCCTGGTCTACAGAGTGAGTTCCAGGACAGTCAGGGCTACACAGAGAAACCCTGTCTCAGAAAAAAAACAAATCCCAAAAAACAACAACAACAAAAAACCAAAAAAAAAAAACCCAGGCTGCTTGGTGGCCTGTGATCTCACTCCTTGGCAGGCAGGCGAGGACATTCATCCCCGCAACCCATTCAGATAGCCTAGCCATAACCAGCTAGGCTATCTGAATATTTGTTGAGCTCCCAGTTCAACAAATAAGTGGATACTGATCATGAAAGACACCAGATGTTGGCTTTGGGTCTCCATATGGAGACACACAAACACACACACACACACACACACACACACACACACACAAACATACAGTGGTTATTCTTGAGGGGAAAAAGCCAAGAAAAATACACTTCAAATGTCTAAATGCATACAGATCCAGCCTTATTAACATAAAGTAAAAAAAAAAATCTAGTTGCTACTCTGCCCGCATGTGGAAAGGTGGGACTTGCTTCCTTTAGCAGCCTCGAGAACTGGGGGATCAAGGAGTAGGCACAGCATAGCTAAGGAGCCTGGTGACCCCTAAACTGCAGCAAGGCTGGAGGAGAACCCTGAAAGAATAAAGGGCAAAGGTTCCAGCGATCTATCTACCCAGCGCCTCCCAGAACACCTAAAACACTTCTACTGCTTCCTGCCGATAGAGAGCACCGTTTACAACGAGGCAAGGCTGGATGGAGTGTATTAAAATGTTTCGATCAAAAGCAATCACAAGTTTGTCAGTTAATAGCTCTGGGTCTCTAACAAGTACTATCTGACTGCAGCCCTGCTTTTCAGCTTTTAAAAGGAGCTTAGGGAAGGAAGGGTCTGTAAACTCGAAAGCCCAAGCCACACTGTAAATGCTCTTGTCTGGTTTTGTATACCAAACTTTAATCTTAAAATGTCCTTCAATTGTAAGCTTGTCATTTTCTGAATAATGCTTAAAGCTTTTGTTGTTGTTGCTAATAAAGTTTTCAAACACTCAATTTGTTTCAGACCTGCTGAACTGACAGCTAGCCTAGCAGCACTTCAGTGTCTCCCTCTTTTTATTTACTGTTTATGTTTTTGAGACAGGGTCATATCCTGTAGCCTGGGCCGACCTGGAACTCATTATGTCGTTCATGCTAGCTTCAAACTCACGCAGTCCTCTGGCCCCATCTTCTCTGTGCTGGGATTAATGGTGTGAACATGCCCATCTATAATTTCAAATTTGTGGGGGGTATGTGTGTCAAAAATCCTAAATGTTTCTAAGTAGTTCTCATATAGAGAGACATAACTATGACAAATATATCTATTGTGTCAGAAAAAGGCAAATTTTTATTAAATGTAAAATAAATACATCAGTAAAAAATTATTTTGAAAACAGTTACATAACACCTAGAAAGTAAACATACCGGCATTGAATTAATCAAATATTAAAGGAAAAAATAGAAAAAAAATCATCAACTCCTACTTCCCACCCACAAGTAACTTAAAAAGACTTACTACTTCCAGAGGTGAAGACTCCCGGCGCCTCCAGTTGTGAGAAAGAGCTCCCGGTTTTGTGGCAGGTGCCGGACTTGCCATACGGTGGACTTATGGGCCTAGTTAGACAATACATGTGCGGTGGTTAAAGACTAAATGGAAGGCCTGAAGAGCAGACTCTAAGACAGAGAACTGTAACCACCTTTTCTTCTGCTGTTTATTGCTGCTTTAATTTTTGCAGGCAGTTTTGCTGAGGAGTAAAGCCAGGGTTGGTAGTGGGGCCTGTTGGAGCCTTCCTGACTCAAAATGTTTCTATCAAATTAGTGGGTACTGTGGCCCACCTTTGTAAGTGACCTGAATCTTCTCTTGCACTGTCCACCGCCTTTTCCTTGTGTGTTTTCAGTGTTTTAACCACGCCATGGAAGCTTCTCTTCTCACCTTGCTTGCTGTTCTTCAGGCTCCCTAGACATGCCTGGACATCGCTTTTCTAGACTCAGAAAACTGCCTAGGATTTCAGTGAACATGCGCTTGGTACAGTATTTTCTTCCTTCTACTCCCTTAATTCCATAACCAGGTTTTCTCATGGCGTCCCAGAGCTCCCTCGTGCTGGATATGTGAACCCTAGACTTAAAAGACCCTAACGTCTCTACCAGAAAATTACTAAACTTTTTATTTCCGAGACAGGGTTTCTCTGTGTAGCCCTGGCTGTCCTGGAACTCACTCTGTAGACCAGGCTGGCCTCGAACTAGAAATCCACCTGCCTCTGCCTCCCAAGTGCTGGGATTAAAGGCATGCGCCACCACTGCCCGGCTGATCTGCCACTTTCTAATGCAGTGTTTTAAAGTAAGTTCATCTATTACAGCAAATGATAATATAAAATAAAATGGGATAAAATGACACAGTGAAAATGTTATTTCTGGAAAGTACAATATTAGTTATTAACAGAAATAATATGTATTTATTAGAACACACCAGGCTAGGATTTCTTTATCAAATTCTTAGCATCAGCATGGTTTTTGGTTTGTTTTTTTTTAACTATAAAATAAGATTCCAGGCTAATCAAGAGAGTTATAATAATCAGGAATTATAAAGCTGGCAACCTTTGGAAAAATAATCTACACAAAAATGCTTAAGATTCTACAAGTATGTGGCAGACAGGGGAAGCCTGGAGACTCATTCTGTGTACTATCTAAAACAAACACCACCCCTCTCCACAGAAAAAGAGTCCCTCCTAGTTACCTTTTCTGTAACAGAGGCAAAACCTTTTGTAGGATGCTGTGTTCTCATGTCGAAGACATGAAACTTCCCTTCCAGAGACGTAGCAACTAACTTATTCATACTTATGTCCTTTCTGTCGAACTCCAAGCTGCACACCTGAAGGCAGAGACCATGTTATTGATAAGTTCTTACTCTCGTTACCTTTACATAACGTGTATGGTGTATGGGCTTTGCCTGCTTTCATATCTGCACACCAGGTGTACACTTGATGCCCAGGAAGCCAGATGAGGGGGTCATATTCCCTGTAAGTGGAGTTACAGACGGTTCTGAGCCCCCATGCGTACGCTCGGAACCAAACCCCGGTCCTCTGAAAGAGCATTCGACACTCCTTACCACTGAGCTGTCTCTCCAGCCTTGCTGGCTCTGCTAAGCTATCTGAATGGCTTAAAAATGAGAAGACCATGGGGAAGCACTTGAATAATCATTAAACCTTTTGAGTTAACTCGCTCATCTTGGGTTCCCATGCTCAGTAGAAGATCACAAACCAATGTTTTCATTATTTAGCACTGCCTTCAGAAATCACAAAGGAACCAAATTCCTTAATAAAGCTCAAGAACCAAAAGTATTCTTTTGTCCAAAGGTATTTGTGAAGCTTTTCCTATGCCAGCAAGGAAAAGCCTCTTATTTACTCAACTTAATGCCATCTGTTGGTCCTCAGATGGGCGGGAGACTAACTCTGTAGCAATCATATCTGAATGTGTTCACTTTCTTGTACTTTGCTTGTAGACTGGGTCTGAGCCACCCCTCCAGCCCATCAGTTTACTTTTTTAAGAAAGGATGCAGGGCAGCCATTAGATTCAAGATGGTTTGGCCCCACAAGGTTAATTTTTGGTAGAAGACTGAAAGGCATGGGTTAAGGAAGGGATCTGAGACCTTTATGTGCTTGAAGGTAGCGAGCAGGTGCAAGCATGCTCAGTGACGCTGGGAGGGGACAGAAACGCACATTACCCCACTGGGAGGGGGAAGAAACACACATTACCCCACTGGGAGGGGACAGAAACGCACATTACCCCGCTGGGAGGGGACAGAAACACACATTACCCTGCTGGGAGGGGACAGAAACGCACATTACCCCGCTGGGAGGGGACAGAAACACACATTACCCCACTGGGAGGGGACAGAAACGCACATTACCCCGCTGGGAGGGGACAGAAACACACATCACCCCGCTGGGAGGGGACAGAAACGCACATCACCCCGCTGGGAGGGGACAGAAACACACATTACCCTGCTGGGAGGGGACAGAAACGGCACATTACCCTGCTGGGAGGGGACAGAAACACACATTACCCCGCTGGGAGGGGACAGAAACACACATTACCCTGCTGGGAGGGGACAGAAACGCACATCACCCCGCTGGGAGGGGACAGAAACACACATTACCCCGCTGGGAGGGGACAGAAACACACATTACCCCGCTGGGAGGGGACAGAAACGCACATCACCCTGCTGGGAGGGGACAGAAACACACATCACCCCGCTGGGAGGGGACAGAAACGCACATCACCCCGCTGGGAGGGGACAGAAACGCACATCACCCCGCTGGGAGGGGACAGAAACGCACATCACCCCGCTGGGAGGGGACAGAAACGCACATCACCCCGCTGGGAGGGGACAGAAACGCACATTACCCCGCTGGGAGGGGGAAGAAACGCACATCACCCCGCTGGGAGGGGACAGAAACACACATTACCCTGCTGGGAGGGGACAGAAACGCACATCACTCCGCTGGGAGGGGACAGAAACACACATTACCCCGCTGGGAGGGGACAGAAACACATATTACCCCGCTGGGAGGGGACAGAAACGCACATCACCCTGCTGGGAGGGGACAGAAACACACATCACCCCGCTGGGAGGGGACAGAAACGCACATCACCCCGCTGGGAGGGGACAGAAACGCACATCACCCCGCTGGGAGGGGACAGAAACGCACATCACCCCGCTGGGAGGGGACAGAAACGCACATTACCCCGCTGGGAGGGGGAAGAAACGCACATCACCCCGCTGGGAGGGGACAGAAACGCACATCACCCCGCTGGGAGGGGACAGAAACGCACATTACCCCGCTGGGAGGGGACAGAAACGCACATTACCCCGCTGGGAGGGGACAGAAACGCACATTACCCTGCTGGGAGGGGACAGAAACGCACATCACCCCACTGGGAGGGGACAGAAACACACATTACCCTGCTGGGAGGGGACAGAAACGCACATTACCCCATTTTTAATGTTTGTCTCCCACCGCAGTGACATGTTTCTAAGATCAAACAGCTTGATGTCCCCATTGTCATAGCCAGCGCAGACAACACGCTCTTCTTGATTATAAGCATTGCCTGGAAATCAAGATACATTTCAGGTCTTCATAAATCCAAGGTAAAGGCTGCTAGGAAATATAATTTAAATAAAAATTACATTGGTGATACCCAGCCATCAGTCCTAACAGGAGATGGGGAGTACTAACTGTTTTTTAAATGCTTACTAGAAACTCCATGTCTACTTGAAAGTGTTTCCTGGATTCTAAACAGGAAGGAAAGCTCTCTAAGGCTCAGGTATGACTCGGGGCTTCTTTGGCAAAGACGCAGCTCTGTAATCAGCTGTGCGCCCTGAGCAGCAGACCAGCTTCAGCTCCCCCTCAGCAGGCTGGCAAGGTAGACATGCTCCTGCTTCCTTCTCATTCCTTGGCAGTGGCAATACATTTTACATACAAATACATTTTACAAGTATTTTTCCGAATGTTTTTCTGGTCATTCCACCTCTGTGATGAGTCGGAAAGCACTTTCAGTGGTGCGGTGAGCACACCTGAAGTTTAGAACGTGATGTGAACTTTAGCATACTTGACTCCAGGAAAGTTTTCCTGCACAGCTCTGACAGAAAGAAACTGTGAGGGAAGAGGAAGGTCCTATCGATGTGTGATGCTACCTGGGATACCTGACTGCAATGTCTTCATTCTCAACTGCCTCCTGCTTCCTCCTCATAAACCCCAGGCTTGCATTTCCACCACGAGTTCTCGATGGCATCAGTATCTTGCCCTTCTAGGTCCCAAGCTGACCTCAGCTTATCACTGCTTGCGGAACATTTCAGTGAACGATGTCTTTCTCTCCATTATCAGTCTCTCTCATGAGCATCTTGCACAGAATCCTTTACTTTGTTCTCCATTTGATGAACATAAAACTATAAATACTATTTACTCTGCATCTGCCTTATGAATCGTTTTCATTGCCTTCTTTACCTGGAACCCTGTCTAAAACTTCTCAACTCATCACCATATGCATTCCCCAGCACCAGTGGCATCCTGACAGCTCAGACCAGATCTTACCATGCACAGACCATCCAAGGCAGACCACTACCTCCAGGCCGCACAAACAACCGTGGCTAGAGCCATCTCTGTGGCCAGTTGCTCCACCATCTCCTTCTAGGACATTCTGAAGTTATTTGCTGTGTTGCAAAATTTTCCCAATTTCAGAGATGGAAATCCTTGGAATCCTTGTTCTGAGATCAAACTGATCTTTCCTCTGTGTTTCTGCCTCTGTGTCTCTCTGCATGGACAGATGCCTCTTGCCAGGTTTTATTACTTATGTTTTACACTACAGGTAAAGCAGATGTCAGCCCTTCTTCACTAAACGGTGTGCTTCAGGACTCAGTGACGACCCAGTTCCACTACTGCATGTTCACAGTATAGTAATTTAAAAGAAATCCCAAGTTGGGCATGGAGGTGCACACCTGCAGTTCCAATGCCTCAGAAGGCTGAAGCAGGGGAATTTCTTGAATCTAGACGTTTGAGGCCAGTCTGAGCAACACAGTGAGATCTCGTCTCATAACAACAAAACAAACAAACAAACAAACAAACAAAAATCAGGAAAGCCAGGTGTGGTGTGGCACACGCCATAATCCTAGCACCTGAGGTAGAGGCGGGAAGACCTCTGCTAGTTAAGAGGCTGGCCTTGTCAAGAAAACCTCACAGGTTTAAAACTAAATATGGAGCTGTGTGCAGCAGTACATGCCTGTAATTATAGCTACTTGGGAAGGTGTGGCTAGTCTGGGCTCTGGCCTGCATCTTTTACAGTCAAAGACAAGGAGCAACACTGACAAGATCAATATGCATTGTAAGTATATTAATACAGGGTCACAATTTTCAAACATAAGAAATAATTATGGAATGGCACAACTATTTTCTAGAAAGTAAACACTATGTAAAATGTAATGTGGGATTTTTTAGGTTATCATTTGCATTTGAGGCCTTATTAATGGAATTTGGTACTAAACTAGGTCAATACTCTCAATTAAACAACAACTATTATAATAATAGTAAATACTTTCAATACTCAACAATCTAAGCGCATTCTAAGAGCTTTAGTGACATTACTTCACTGGGTCCTCAACCCTATTAAGCCAATTCTATTAGCAACACTGTACATATAGTAACGTCCCCAAGACACACAACAACAGCACAGTGCAGAGGAAACCCTAGCCTGACCTGAGACTGACATGAAGTCTGACACCTGAGTGGACAAATCTCAGAACAGTCTACAGAACAGACTACCGGAGACTACCTGTAATTTCTTGGACCACGATGAACCTGAAACGCAGTATCTTGTCAGTAACTTACCAAATGCCACAGTCCAACAGTCTCTCTTGTTTTCTCCTTGTGCAGGCTCCATGTTAGCGACAGGATCCTCTTTCTGCCTCGGGTCCCACACCTTTACAGTTCCTGTCATGGATAAAAGGGAGTTGGCAAAATTCCCAGTGACTGATCGCACTTCCTGTTTGCATTCTCTCTCCACAGTTATCTGGACACGTGACAACAAATGCTTCAACATCTGAAAACTATTCATATTTTTCTGACTTCAGAGTGGTTAAGTTGTACTTGATACCAGATGTAACTCCATGTTAGTATTAAAAATGATTCCTAAATTAACATGTACACAGAGTAAGCCCAAAAAGTATTCCTAGGCTATCTGTAAGTTCACGTCAAAACATGCCTTATCGTCTGGGTTAGCACCAACTACATACAAACATTTAGAATAGTGAGAGTATCATTTTAACTTTGTTTTACTTACTACATGTATAGCCATTGTTCCTTTCTTATACGGAAGAATAAGCGCTGTCACTGCATTTTTACAGGGGCTCTAAAATGCCACTGCAGCTGCCTGCGAGGCAGTTCAAGGCAGAGGGACCAGCATGCATGAGGTCCAGTTTCACTGCTGACACAGAAGAAGAAACAACCCCACCTGTCTCACATATAATTAAGCTCAGCTTTCTCCCATAAGTTAACGAGGAGGGAATGCTAATAAAATTAGCTTAAAACAAGTTTCAACCCTCATATCAATTCATATTATAGGATTACTAACTAGTAGTCTAGTTAGTAACTAGTGTCACAGCCGACAATCAACATGATTGCACGTTGCAGGTCATGAGATGACTAAAAGGCCTACGTCTGAGCAAGAACAGGGAAGGGATAAACCATCCCTGAAAGAGACCAGCTGATCATCAGAAGGGCTGCAATCCTACATGGAGGGGAGATCACCACCTCAGCTACCAGTTTATACAAGTCATTAACATCTTAGTAAGCTTTCCACACTCGAATTAGCAAAGAACATAAAGACAATTCAAAACACAGAATTAATCAATGCACAGGCACAGACACTAGCATAAGTGGAAATGGAGGACAGTTTCTAATCTACAAACTTACAGGAGGAAAAAGCAATGCCAGCCACTTGTAGCCCCTCACTCACTATAGCTGGCCAAGGAAATGGGTACTATGGGTTATTTAGAAATACATGTTTTCTTCTTTTTTTCTTCATTTTTTATTGGATGTTTTCTTTATTTACATTTCAATTGTTTTCCCCTTTCCAGGTCTCCCCTTCAGAAACTCCCTATCCCATCCCCCATTCCCTTGCCTCTATGAGGGTGCTACCCCACCAACCCACCCACCCACCCACTCCCATCTTCCAGCCCTGGCATTTCCCTACACTGGGGCATCAAACACCCTCAGGCCCAAGGGCATTTTATAAAATCATAAAATATCCCCAAGGACTTAGCTACATAACTACAACCAATTCTTTAAAATTTCAAGTCTTTATCCTGCAAATACCCAGAAAACTTGGGGCACACTGAATGGTTGCTACAGTGCTGTTGCAGCCACACGATGGAATGTTACAGCCCTTATAATATGAGCTCTGGAAGCAGACGCATGCGCATCTGACGAACGCGAAGCACGATGGAGAGACCCAAACGGCAGTGGAAGCATGACAACCGCTCGCCGTCTCCCGCGCTCCACGAGGCTCCCATGAAAAAGTGACTCTAACACACCTCTACCCTACAGGAACTATTCGAAAATGATATCTCATTTTTCTTTTACAGTAACCTTTTGAAAGCAACTAATGCATGTCCATGTGAGAAGACAAAGCCTGGGCCCACGCAGTCATTCAGGCCGGGTCTGCTGGTCACTGAGGGCAGTGCTGGGAGCTCATGGACACAGCGCAGAACATGTATGTCTTCAGGTACTTGTCAACCTGACATTCTGCTAAGCAGAAATTCTGCTTTTTAGAAAGAGAATGAGAAGATGCCAAACCTATCACATGGCTGCTTCAGAAGCCTGTGAGGACTTGTAGGTACTTCAACGTCAGCTCATTGTTAGCTGCTAAACTAAGTCCACAATGAGATATTCAGTGCTGGGTCTCTACGTGAAAGCACAAAGAAGCCAGAAATGAACGAGGGATGTGCAATAAAACTTGTCTGCTAGAATGCAGATGCAAAAATTACAGTAGATGCAGTTATAATGCAGATGCCCAAACAGTAGGTGCAGAGTCAAGCCAACAGGAGGATTCCGTGTGCAGGGGATACGGCAGCGCACAGACGTTCCCACTAAACATCTCTTCAGTACTTAGACCGACTCACCATCTCGGCTGCCAGTCACGATTTCAGGTGCTCCTTCCCCAATTCCAAGTCCACCAATGCCATCTATGGTATTTATGATTTCTTTGTGACCCTTTACAGAATACACTGGCATCTCTGGAGCTTCCAAATTCCTAGGCAAAAAATATAACTACTTATTACATGGTTTTAAAACCAATTAAACTAAAATAAATAAAAAACAAAACAATTCAAAATGGAAAACTTTAACCTAAGACAGAGACTCTGAAAATGCTAGATGAAAACACATGTAAAAGCCTGGGAGATAGAAGCCCGGCGAGGAGTCTCTGAAACGACTCCATATAGCACAAGAAATAGACGCATCAAGACAGGAGCGGATATGGTTATATACCAGGAGATGTTATTCAGCCATGACAAGAAAAGAAATCATGGGGGCTGGAGGGATGGCTCAGCAGTTAAGAGCACTGACTGCTCTTCCAGAGGTCCTGAGTTCAATTCCCAGCAACCACATGGTGGCTCACAACCATCTGTAATAGGATTTGATGCTCTTTTCTGGTGTTTCTGAAGACAGCTACAGTGTACTCACATACGTTAGATAAATAAATCTTTAAAAAAAAAAAGCAATCGTATTTGTAAGAAAGCAGACAGAAGTGGGAGTAGTGATGTTAAGCAACTAAGCCAGAATGGGGAAAACAAAGACCATGTTTCCTCTTATGCGTGGAAAATTAAATTTAAAATTATACACACATACACATGTGCATAAATATGCATGTATATGTGTGTACATAGGTCATAAAACCTGAAAGGCTGGCCAGGGAGGTAAAGGCATTTGCCACCAAGCCAGACAACCTGCACTGACTCCCAGTTCACATGAGATGTGAGAACAGAGTCCCAGAAGTAGTCTTCTGCTCTCCACTTCATGTCCATGTGCACACACAGGCAGAGGGACACGCACATGGAATACAATGTGAAAATAGCTTAACCAACAACAAAACAAAACTTAAAGGTGGTGAGAAGGGAGGGAGCAGGCAATGGAATACACACAGTAAGGATGTACCGAGTCTCAGGGCTGGGGATGCCTTAACCTCAGTGCTTGGGAGGGAGGGGCAGACAACTCCTGTGAGTTACAGGCCAGCTTCATCTACACTGTGAGCTCCAGGGCAGCCAGGGCTATGGAGAGAGATCCTGTCTATAAACAAACAAACAAACAAACAAACAAACAAACGTACATAGCTATATCTGGCAGGGAGAGAAGCAGTAACAAGGCAGCAGGCATACAAGGGCCAACAGCAGGAGAGGGAAACGAGCAAGACCAAAGCCTATTGATGCGCACATATGCATTTACATAACTGAAATGATGAACATCTGCTACTCTATGTGATAAGCCCCCAAAATAATAGAAAATAAATAAAATACAGAAAGTAAGACAGTGGCCTCTCTTTCCATTTCTCTGAGGCTCTATGACAAAGTATGTAAAATGATGAATAAATATGAACTTAAGAGCTAAGCAGTTAGAGAAAGGACTATTACACTAGCTTTAGAGCAAGATGTCAGCTAGCTTCGCTTTTATGTTATGCTTCTAAAAATAGGTAAACACGTGAACAATTCAATTAACAACCAAAACATCTCCTTAGGTGGGGTGTGGAGGCACACTCCTCAAGTCTCATCACGAGGAGACAGAAGCAGGTGGAGCCCTGTGAGTTCCAAGCTCCCCTGGTCTACATAGTGATACACAGTGAGTTCCCCTGGTCTACACAGTGATACACAGTGAGTTCCCCTGGTCTACACAGTGATACACAGTGAGTTCTCCTGGTCTACACAGTGATACACAGTTCCCCTGGTCTACACAGTGATACACAGTGAGTTCCCCTGGTCTACACAGTGATACACAGTGAGTTCCCCTGGTCTACACAGTGATACACAGTTCCCCTGGTCTACACAGTGATACACAGTGAGTTCCCCTGGTCTACATAGTGATACACAGTGAGTTCCCCTGGTCTACATAGTGATACACAGTGAGTTCCAGCCTAGCCAGAGTACACATGAACCCTTCACCAAAACAAACAGCTAGAAAGAAGCTAAGAAAGAGAGAAAAAGAGAGAGAGAGAGAGAGAGAGAGAGAGAGAGAGAGAGAGAGAGAGACTAAGAGAGAAAGCTGCTGTATACTTTAAATGCTAAAAATAGATTTCCCTTAAAAGTAAAGAGAAATTTGAAGTCATTTAACTTTAAATATTAAGAAATAATTTTTTGTTTTTTTGAGACAGGGTTTCTCTGTGTAGCCTTGGCTGTCCTGGAACTCACTCTGTAGACCAGGCTGGCCTCGAACTCAGAAATCCACCTGCCTCTGCCTCCCAAGTACTGGGGTTAAAGGCGTGCATCACCACCGCCTGGCTTAAGAAATAATTCTAAGTAAGAGACAGCAGAAAATGTTGTGATTTTGTTCATTCAAAGCAGCCTTTTATTGAGTTGTTTGATAGACATTTTCCTAAAAGTCATGTCTAGATCTTAAAGTATTAAATACTAACCAAAACTTTAACTGGGAGTTTTGCATGGAAATAATTAAAATCAGTGTATTGCTCTATAAAGCCAAACCTCTTGCTAAAATGGCATTAGTTAATTACTAGTCCCAAACAGCCTGTGGGCAGGTAAGAACCAGTAACACTTTCAAGTTCTAAACCAAAGAGCTTAGCATTTAAAACCTCTATCCTTTAACTTTTTTTTTTTTTTTTTTTTTTTTTGGATTTGGTTTTTTTCGAGACAGGGTTTCTTGGTATAGCCCTGGCTGTCCTGGAACTCACTCTGTAGACCAGGCTGGCCTCGAACTCAGAAATCCACCTGCTTCTGCCTCCCAGAGTGCTGGGATTACAGGCGTGTGCCACCACGGCTCGGCCTATCCTTTAAGTTTTGAGGTCATAAAACAATTATATCATTTCCCCTCCCCCTCCAAGCCCTTCCACCGATCCCTCCTCACTCTTTCACATTTAGCCTGTTTGTTCATTGCTATTACACGCATATATATATATACACACACATAATGTTATACATACACATTCCTAAATGTGATATGAAGCTTGGGATTTTAAGTGGACTTTGAATATGACAGAGATAACACAGTCCTCATGGCTTCGGTTACTTTTGGAAGGAATTAAAATACTTGAAGTAAGTATTTTAAAATTAGAATTCTCCTTTAGAAGACTACCAAGCCTATCAAAGTGAGCACTTGTCCAGTGCAGTGCTGTTTAATCACCTTACCAAATATGAAGATTTCCATCAAAATCTCCAGTAGCTAAGAATCTCTGCTGCAAAGATGCCGCACCAAATGTTCCACATTTAATGGGCTTAGCCTTTTCAATCTGGACAGAAAGGAGAGAGGATACTTTACTTATGTAAACAGTTATTTATAATCACAACGTTGACCGCTTTGCTGTGGAGGGCTAGAAACACATTATACATAAAAACATTTAAACAATTAAAACATTTTCATTAAAAATTATACTTGTTCTTTAGTCAATTTTGTATAATTTAAAAAGCACATCACTGTCAAAAGAAAGGTTGTTTTTGTTTTGAGACAGGGTTTTACTATGTTGCCTTGGTTGTCCTTAAACCCTGAGCTCCTAGGTCACTGTCTAAATGTGGGTGGAGTTTATTTTTATTTAATGTGTATGGGTGTTCTGCCTTCACGGAGGTGCTTGCAGTGCCCACACAAGCTAGAAAAGGGCATTGGAGCCTCTGAACTGGCGGTTGCCGTGTGTGCTGCAGTCAACCAGGCTTTCTGCAGCAGCCAGTGACCTCGGAGCTACCTCTCCAGTTACTGAGACAAGGTTGCCCAAATCAGACATGATTCAAACTGGTCTAAAACCCAGAGATCGTAGAATTACAGGAGAGGGAGAGGGAAGAGGAGGGGGAGAAGGCAGAAGAGAGACAGAGAGAGAATCGTCTCACTGAAGTATCCAAATGCTGCCTGCCATCTTGATCCCTGTGTGGTGGCTCACTCCTGTAGCTCCAGCACTCCAGATGAGGAAGCAGAAATGCAGTTGTGAGTCCCAGGTCAGGCAAGGCCACACAATGAGTTTTAGGTCACACTAGGCTACAGAGAGATTTTTAATCTTCCCTCTCACAATCCCGAAAGCTCTCCTCCTCCTCCTCCTCCTTCCTCCCTCCCTCCCCGCTCTCGGTCTTGTGTGTATAGGCATGCAT